>NC_071506.1:66386927-67586927 GCF_027887155.1 Malaclemys terrapin pileata | reverse complement strand
GGCATGCTCGCTAAAGACTCTTGAGTTTGCAGTTACATTATGTATATCAAGAAAGCCCTTACTCCTTTCACAAGCTTCTGCATACCAAAACCCCAATTTAATAAAAAGCTTATTAAGCACATGAGTAGGCCTATTGTCTTCTTGAAGGCATGGGATTACTCATGCTTAAAGTAAAGTGCATGCTTAAATGCTTTGCTGCATTGAGTTTTACGTGGGCAATACCTATGAGATCCACATCTGAATGGTCATATTAATGACAGAGTTGAAAAGATGTGGTGGCTTTCCAATGAGATCTGAATTATATACACATGTAAGGTGAAAGTGTCCCAATACTGCTGTAACTTGCAAGGGGGAGAACAGGCCAAAAGGAGATATCCTATCTCCTAGAACTGGAAGGGACCTTGAAAGGTCATTGAGTCCAGCCCCCTTCCTTCACTAGCAGGACCAAGTACTGATTTTGCCCCAAATCCCTAAGTGGCCCCCTCAAGGACTGAACTCACAACCCTGGGTTTAGCAGGCCAATGCTCAAACCACTGAGCTATCCCTCCCCCCTCTCTCATGCACTCCTCAGCACACTCCTCCTCTCTCACACGCACACCAATGCACGCACAAATAGTAAGGCAGAATCTCTGCAGTAGAACTCAACAGAGCACAAGGGGAAAAACTGGCTCACACACCAGCCTGCACAGCATAACACACAGAGGCATGGAGGTGTCCATTTCAGGTAGCCTTTCCCCATCCAGCCAGTTAATGCATGTGCTGTGGTCAGCAGCAAATACTAGCCATAGGCACACTGTGCTCCTGCTCATAGAAAAATCAAGGTATATTTCATAGCTCATTCCGCGCCCCAACGCTCCTCATGGAGTACTTCCCTGGCCAGCTGGAGACATTTCACTGATGACACTAGAGGGTCCTCTGTGCTTCCTCTCTCTGCCCTGGTCAGGGCAGGGTTTAGCCCAGAGTCAGCACTATGTGAACAATACAAAAAATCTTATCTCAGCAGAGAAGGCACCCGTCACTATTAATATGCTCATAGTGCCAGCATGTATTTGCTGATGCTATTGATTCCCCCTTTTCTATTTTTAAGAAACACCTTGGAACTTGTCAAGTATTACTCAAGGTGATTTGCAGTTAATTAATTCAAGAGACATTTTAATTTTGCAGATTTGTAACTTTTAATAAAGTAATCAAGCTACTGCAAGCAGACATTAATCAGTTAAGGGAAAGAACACCACGGTTACCTTTGTGCCATACTGTGCCTAGGGCTGGAGAGAGAGAGAGCTAAAAGAAATATGTTAATAAATTCATACTGCCTAATTTCTCATCATTCATCTTATGAATCATTCATCCATTTGATTTGTTTCATACAAGTAAGAAGTTGTATTAAAAATGGATTGGTGGGGATGGTTCAGGGTATTGGGAATGAGATACATAACCTTGTCACTAGATCTTCTGTTCAACTATGGCCAAACTCAACAATGACCAAAAAGGTATTTCTAGCTCATGACTGTTCATTAGCCTTTGTGAAGTGATCAGTTCCTAGTGGAGAAAAGTCCACATAACAGAAGTACATGGCAACCTCAGCACTGAGGCCAAGGATTGAATGGACCTGGAGAGAATATGCTTTCATCCCAGAAGTGGTAACACCAGATCAGGATGTAGACACTTTGGTATGGGACAGAGTGGGGAAAGTCTCTACCGGTGCCTGTACTATACCTGCTCTGTGACTAAGCAAAGAACTTTACTCATCAAAGTACTTATTCTAGTACCTTTCACAAGCACTGAAATGGTAGGATAGTAAGTTTTCAATACAATTTGTAAAAAGAGTGACTGAAAATGTTCATTACCATTTGTGGATTGGCAGTTGGTCTCATCTTATTCTCGTTTATTGTGGAAACGCACCCACATCATGACAATCTCAGCAGGGAGGCATAGGATTGAAAGGACATAGAGGAAGACAAACGCTCTCGCCATTCAAGATTAAGGCACATTTGTGGAGCAGTGTGGGGAAGATGGCACTGCTGTCTTCACTGAATAAAGAGCGGATTTCAGTCTCTAGAGTTCTCAAATTGGTCCCCTTAATTAGAACTAGGCTTTGAATACACTGCCATGCAATTTGGACTATGGACGTGCAGGGGTGAAAGTAATTTAAAGGACTTACCGGTATGCCACAGTCCTGAGCAGGGGGCATGGCCTCAATCAGAAGAGGCGGGGTCCTTAAATACCCAGGCCCTTTAAATCAAGATTTAAAGGCCCAGGGGCTCCGACTGCGGCTAGGAGCCCCGGGGCCTTTAAATCACCCCCGGAGCTACCAGCTGCAGAGGCGGCTGGAAGCCCCAGGACTCAGGGGCAGTTTAAAGGGCCCGGGAGGAAATCTCCAGCTGCTGCAGGGCCCCAGGCCCTTTATATCACTGCCGGAGTCCTGCTGATGCTACCCCAGGGCTCCAGCAGCGGGGCTTGGGAGGCGATTTAAAGGGCCTGGAGCTCTGGCAGCTGCAAGGAGCCCTTGGCCCTTTAAATCACCAGCCCGGGGAAGCCAGTCCGGTCCGGTCCGGCATACTGGCTCTTGCTGGTATGCCGTACCAGACCGGCTTACTTTCACCTCTGTGGACGTGTGAATAGCAGTGTGCACCGAAGTACTGCACTGTAACTCCCCCATGTAGATGCTTGCAAATGCAAACTAAAAGGTTCCCAGTTGACATTAAGGTAGTCCTGTTGGAAGAGGACTATATTAATGCGAACTAGGAACCTTTTAGTTCACTCCTGCGGCAGCCGTATGGGGGAGTTACAGTGCAGCACTTTGTTGCGCACTGCTATTCACACACCCATACTCGAAAACTTAGGGGCAATGTAGAGAAGCACCTAGATTCTCTTAACAACAGTAAAAAAATGGCCCCAATACCAAAAAGTTATTTATTTTAAGATGCAACAGCTGCTTCCCCCTGCTAATTTCAATTTGAGGAAATCTCCAGGTTTTTAATGTGTTTTTAATTAATTTGCACAAGAAAGACAGAATATAAAATATAGCCTTTAAAATGTCAATTTATTTCTATAGACAGTGGTTGCTTATTAACAATAAAATATAACACTGTCCTTGCAAATCATGCTCATTAGCAGTAAAGATTTTGTGTGGACGTGTTGATTATTGTTAAATTTAAAAAAATCAAAGATTTACAGAAAACTAAGAGAGCACGTTATGCTGCAGGTTGCTTCTGCCATCTCATAATTTTAAGCTAGACTGTTAAAATGGTCTTTTCCTTTCATGAGACAATAGAGACTCAACATTTTTCAAGTGCACGTGCATTTTTTATGCTCCTTGTTACACGTGCTGTACCCAATGTGTGCTTGCAGTTTCTGGATTTGCACACACACACATATCTTGTTTGCACACAATCCTCACTTTCACACTTACATCCGCTTATTTTCTGTACAGCTGAGGAGAATGTACAAGTGTGCGTGCACTTTCAAATGTATAGGCCAAAAAGAATAACAAAACATAACAATTATGTAGTTCAATGGAATAAGAAGTTAGATGGTAATGGCCATATTATGGTTAGGTGGTCGCCTTATAGTCTTATAGGGTAGATGGACCTTAATGATATTTCTCCTTACTCTTTGATGTTCTGCTGCTTGGTCAGCTCAGCGTGGAAAGCACTGCTGAAGAATTTTAAAGCATGTTATTCTGTGTCACGAGGTCTTGCTTGCATAAAATCAGCAATTGAATCAGCCCTGACTGAACCAGCAATTAGCTTCAGGGTACCACAGCTTTATACATCATCTTCCTCTAAGTTTGCAGTGCTGTCATCACAAGTCTGTTTTATTTACAAATTCACAAAAACAAGATCACGTGATTTATCAGTTATTATTTTGACTTCTTTGGGAGGTTTTGTTCCTGCAAAACACACAATCTACATATCCTTCTCCTGGTTAGAAATATCACATAAACCCACATCGATGAGAGAATGAGAAAATAGGTTATGCCATTGACAATACTTTGCTTTCTTATGCCGTAACTTACTGCTGAATATACCATGGTTACCCTGACAAACTTGCCAGTTGCTTTAGATGCTGCCTTAGTTATTTTGACAGCTTTACCTCAGTATTTGTAGTAGTTGAGGTAATGAGTATAGGAAAGTTTAGTTAATTCTACAAATACTGAAGTAATCGTGGTTATTGTATCCACGGCAAAACCAGCAAGTTTTTAAAAAGAACTGTACCTTTATGCGCCACATCTATTTTGTATTTAAAGAAAGAAAGAAGCTGGGAAATGTTCATAGTAAATGTATTTTGTCTCTGAGATCATTTTTGCAACTACAGAACATCAAAGAAAGGTTCAGTAAACAAAGATAATATCTGATAAGCAAATATGGAACCATTGTGAGGCAAGGCTCTAATTTAGCACTGATGTGAGTATAGTTCCCACTGAATCCAATGGGATGGCTGACTCTGGCCCTACAAATTTTGGCCTATAAATAAAGTTCAGACAGACTAGAGCTTTTGCTGTTCAGTCTTTGTTATATATTATTCACAGGTGACTGTGCACCCTACCAATACGACATTGCCGTGCTTTCCCTGGACGGTATTCCAAGGTCAAGAACATTTGGACAGTGGCAGCTGGATTCTTATTTTCTTATGCATTCTGGACAGCATTGTTAACGAAATGCTAGTTTTAGAATCGCTCTTGTTTATGATGATGAACCCAGTTTGATTTTTCAGATCCCAAGATGAGCTTATGGTAGTGGCAGCCAAGAGAGTCATCATTTTACTTGTAAGCTGAGTACCTTGGACCTGGAAGTCATTGAGAGGCAATAAACATGCACGCTCACAATGCTAATTTTCTAGAGTCATTTTTTCAGTGTGGAACCACACTTTAAAAGTTCCTGGAGCCAGAGGCGGATTAAGGTTTTTGTGGGGGCCTTGGCCAGAGCAAGTGGAGGCCCCTCCCCATCCCTTCTGCCTGCAAACCCCTTTTCCCCCTCCCGCCCATCCCTCACGCACTTCTGCCAAGGAAATGGGGTTGGGTCGCAGGGGCTTGCTCCGTTCTGCCTGCCTGGTGCGCCTGCCCAGTGGCTTGCCCTGCAGGAGCACCAGGCAGGTGGGCAAAAGGAGAAGGTCAGGGCAGGGGGCATCTATTTTTCCATTGACCCAGTGGCTAATCCGCCACTGCCTGTAGTTCTCTACAATCTTCTAATATTAGATACCATTCTCTTGAAATAAATTGACAAGTACATATAACTAGTCAATTCATACCGGAATACTAAATGGATGCCTTTCCATTGACTTCAGTGAGCGCTGGATCAGACCTTCAGTAAAGATTTGTTTGTTTTTAAATCTTCATTTTATTTATATGGGCTCTTCTAAGTAAAATCTTTTCAAAAAACCAGCTCACTTTAATTTTACCAACAGGTGAAACCAGACAGTAATCAGGTTTCGTTATGGGCTCCATTCCTGATTGTGCTGAAGTCAATGGGAATTTTACATTCTCTTCCATGGAAGAATGGATCAATTGTAAATGTAATTGAAACATTTTGGGAGAGATGTTCTTTTAATACCTGGAGAGATGGTTATTGGGTGAACTTCAGAGTTTTGTAGTAAATAAAAATTCTTGACCAAAATTGAAAACTTTTTTTTGGTAGGGATGATGTTTTCTGTGAAAAAAATGACATTTCAAACCATAACCTTCTCTTTCAAGAGGAATCCAAGTCTCCTATCAAAAACCTGAATTAATGGGCTGTAGGTAGGAGAAGGTTGAGCAAGTTGGAGGTGAAATTCTGTCCTCACCCAGGGCCATGGACCCCACAGCCAACGTCATCCTCTGCGCTGGCGAAGCAGCTGCAGCCCTCCACGCTGCTTGCATAGGACGTTGGAGGCACCAGAATCACATGAACGTGTATCCACTACTCTGACCCTGGTTTGCTCCATCATAACTCTTTGTGCTGGATTACGCAAGGTGGGCACAGAGGTTCTTACTGTGGTGCACTTTGTGGCTGTGCCACAAACCCAGTATGGGACCGAAGTGGCGTGGAGGGCCCAAGGGTATTTTACCCTTAGTGCAGAAGCCTAAGTTAAACCCTATGAAACGCTAATGGGAGTTATGTGCTGGCACTGAGGGCAGAATAGCCCCCTGCCATGTAAGATTTCAGTGGGCTTTGTGAGTAACACAAGAGCAATAATGTATCAAACAAAGAATATCTTCCTTCATAGTAACTTACTGATATTAAAACCTCTTTTTATTGGGTTTGGAAAATAACAAGTAAAAAGCAAAGAAATCATCCTTTTCACATTAATCTCATTGGCACACCAGCATTTCATGTAACTGTAATTTCAATTTGTAATCAAATCTGAATGCAAGGGGGAGAAATGGAACACCATGCTTTAAATCTATGCTAATATGTAAAAAGATCTGTCCTCCCCATGCAAGCATGGGGAATTCACAAACATAGCTCCCATTAATGTTTTTAATAGAGCATTGCATAACAACATAATGCAGGAATTAGGGTCATGAGTATAAACATTTCCAAGTCACTGTTTTTTCTTGGTTTGCAGAATTAGGCTAAATTCTGTTCCCAGTTACACCCATGATCCATGGAGTAATATGGAGATGGAATGTGGCCCACGCTAGCAAAATTACGGATGGAACCAACATATTCTAATTAGTTCATTTGAGCTCAGACGCAACAGTGAGTTCTTTTTTAAATGAAGCCATTCTTGGTAAGGGCTCAGTTGTCTAAGACCCTGAGCACCTCTTAAGAACTTTTCAGAGGTCTATGGAAGCACCTTCCAGGAGTGGTCTCTACTGTATGCAAAGCAGCATTTGCTGTCTATTATTCCTGAATAAGTTAATTGTTTTTTTAGTAATATGTTTCAAATGAGCATAACAGATGTTTAGAGTTTGCATTAAGGGTGTCTGTACAATTGTAGAAAAAGAGACTAGAACCAGAAAAGGGCTATAGAGAGAGAGAGTGATAGTTAAACCCACTTTGTGAAATAAGTGGTTCCAGAAGGGAGTGTAGTATAGCCAGCACGGTTTCTGTATGTTATTTGCTAAATTTAGATTGGTACGGTAACATGTTAGAGTAATAACATAGCTATCAATACAGTAATGCATTACAGTAGAAATTCCTGGGGAATATACTGTTTCTTTAAGGCAATACACAATTACTTCATCTGATTAATCAATGAATAATACTGAGCCAGTTACTTTACAGGGTTAATCTAGCAACATTGACATTTTAATGCCCAAAACTCAGCTGAACGCCAGACCTCTGAATTTACATAAGAAAGTTGGGTTTGTAGGCCATTTATAGCTTTGTATGCACAGGAGTAACGTGCAGTGTGTGTGTGTTGCATCAAAGTGAATATCATGCACTAGAGCTCAGCTGGTGTAAACTGGCATGTCATGGAGCTATGCCCGTTTTTACTAGCTGAAGCTCTAGCACAGTGAATCTGATCTGTAATTTTAAAAATTGCTGAGAGGTCCTTTTCACTGTGTACTTTCAATTCTGAAACTCAAACATAAATAGCCCTAAAACACTGTCCTCTCTTCCTGATAAGAATTCTCTAGCTCAGCAGAGTCTGTCCATTTTTTGCCTGGCATTTTAGTCCCATACTATAGAACATTGACCTACCCTAGAAGAATGAGTTTTCCATCCTGCCATCAGTCTGGACTCCAAACTCTCTTTGTCTTTGTCTACACTGGCAGAAATAGGCCCAGTGATGCATCACTGGCACAGCTCCACTGGTGGTAGCAACAGTGGAACCTGTAGAATCCAAGCATTTTTACCACCATCTAAATCTGCCCAGAGCAAGGTTAAATGAATATTTGAACTTGCCTGAACTTCTCTACCCTTTATCTATCTTGACATTTCTAGTATGGCTACCGCTGGTAGAGTTTGGATCCATGATGAATGAAGGATCCCATTTTTCACAGGGTAGATACTACTTTTGTGTTCTGGGCCTTACGGTGTGGCCTAGTGTCATGCTATAACCGTTAATATGGCTCTGTGAAAAGCGAAAGAATGGAACTGAAATTATGAAGCATTGTTTTAAGAGGCTGCTTACAACACAGTTAATGAATGGCAGGCTCTAATATAGTAAAATGTCAAGCTGGATACATGTCTTTGTGCCTAGACCTTAGTGATAGCAACTGGAAAACATCTATTGCCTGGTAAGTGATCACATAATATAGCCTACACAGATGCAGTTGATTTTTTTTTTTCTTTTGCAAATTCATACTTATATGGATGAGAATACAGAAAAACTATAAAACCAGAGACTCATCCTCAGGATTGTTTCATGGGAGGAAAAAATATCTTGATTTATCCGTTTGTGATACCTGTCAATTTTAAAGGTGTGTCCGTTTGCTTCTTTGTGATTTGAAAGCTGAGGAATTTTCTTCTCTTCCCCCCTCCCTCCCAAAAAAGGATTTTTTCTGCTTGTTTTTACATTAGAAATATCAAGTCTTGACTTCTCTGTATTTGCTGAAGAACTGAAAAAATAGTGAGATTAGTGGAGCATCACAAGAAAATGAAACCCGAATAACTGAGAGGGAACTCCTGACAAACTGCTGAGAGAAAGTTTCAACACTCCACTCTTTCATTTGAGAGCTAAGCTATATCACACTCCAGTTCTCAAGAATTCCATTGAATCCTCTGGCAAAAGCAGGAAAGCTTTAGGGCCAAAATTTTAAAAAGCAATTGAGTTTTGATTCCTCCATTTGTGGGAGCCCAATTTGAAACACCTTAAAGGGCCTTGAGTTTCAGAGGCAGGGAGGAATTCAGCGCATTGTGAAAATTAGGGCCTTTTAAGGTGTCTCCAGTTAGGCAGACAAAAATGGAGGTACACTTTGAAAATCTTGGCCTGTATTCCTAATATTTTGTAGGTAAAAACTAGCAGGGGGGGGAAAGAACCCGTTTCAGGTTTTCCTTATTTGTCAAAAAGAAACCAAAAAGGGCACAAACGTGTTTTTCTCCCTGTGTAGTTTACCTTTAAACCTTAATGTACTGAATTTATGGCTAAGGTAAATGATCAACATTCTCAGAAGCATAAAACATATATTCTTGCAGGTCAGATACTCTCGTCCCAAGCACCTTCAACTGCCACTTAAGCTTACGTGCTTTACTGAACTGGGGCTCCTCTCCTAATACTTTTTTATTTGGATTGAAAGTTTGTGCTAACTGCCATTGCAATGAACTAACATTGCAGAAACATTAGTTACATAAATGATCATTTGGGTTATTGGGATTCTGTCAGTAATATAGTGAGGATCCATAACAAATCAGAAGAATAGGCCACATTTGTTAATTGGGTCTGTGCATGTTTCACACGAATTCATACAAAGCTGAACATGGTTATTATTTAATATGATTAATCATTTGTATTGCAGTAGCACCTTGAGTCCCCAGTCAGGGATTGGATGCCCCATTGTGCTAGGCATTGTACACACTTACAATGAAAAGATTTTCCCTGCCCCCAAAGAGCTTCCAGTCTGATCCAGGTACCCATGAATATCTCAGCATTTGTGTTTCTGTATGTTTATCACTAGTACTTTTAATAGTTTAAAGAGCCAATTATGAAACCCGAATAACATGAGATCTGGTGGGCTTGTGATATTTCTGCCATTCAGGAACTGAAATCCCAGAAGAAGACAAGATCTCACATGTCAGCCCCACAAATGGCTCCCTGAGACAATAAAAGACCTGTGAAAAATGTACATGCAAATCGACACAAATTCAAATAGAATAGTCCATGCTCATTCTAATGGTTAACATACTAGGAACCTTTTCATTTAGAAATTATATAGATTCTTGCTTGGCATTAAATCATTGCATGATATAAAACTAATTCCAAATGAGTGGGATTTTTATTGTCAATGTCCTAGTTTTGGTTCGCTGATTATTTTAGGTAAATGCATTTTACATCCAACTACCTCAGCTGCCTTCAGTTTCGTTTTGAAGCATGTTAAGTCATGCATTTTGTCATTTGCAGGGTTTGTTTTCTTTCCATTTTGCAAAAAGCTGTTTCAAACAAAGCCATGTTGAGCAATTTATAGAAGACATTTAGCAAAACATAATTGCTGACGGTTGTAGGGCATGCACTTTATTTCTAGGTTTTGTTGGGGTGTTATCTAAGAATCCAGAAAAAAACCATATAAGCTGCTTATATTTGCTTAATTTGCCTTAAAAGATTTGTGCTCTTTCCTGTTCAAGTTGTATTCTTTAACTCTATCTTGTACCCCATTTAAATCACAAAAACTAAAGTAACAATTGGCAGATGAATAGCAAAAGGAACAGAATGAACCAATAGTTTCTCAGTTGTCTGTTGTAAACTGTTGCATTATACACTGATTGTGCTAAATAAGTGTTACTGTGCTTCTACTCCTTAGCCACTATTACAGAAGTAAGTTATGAAAAATCACATTTATGTTTATGAAACAGTGTAGATATTCCCCCCACTACAAGCACAGTGACTTGAGTTGAATGATAATCATGGCAGTACTTGTGCTTTGACTTGTAAACATTGTACAAATGTATTTGGTATTTTATTTGAAATGAAGAATCAAAATAGTTATTTAAAAAAATCTTCCTGTAAATATATATATTCAGATTCCATGTATACAAACATTCCTTTAGAGTCCAGATTGTGAAGAGTGTCTTTATTGGCTAGAGACTGCTGTCTCACGTGGCAGTGGTTACATGTGCTATAGTAAAGAACACAGTGTGTGAAGTATTTGATGTACTACAGTACCATAGTTCTTTTGGTCTGTTAAGTAAGTTGCAATTTGTGATGAAATGAATTTGAAAGTAGTGCTTCATACTAACAAATTTCCTTGGTTACAACTTGATTTTTCTTGTAAAACTTAAAAGGAAAACTTGAAAATTTTATATATTTGGATTTTGTAGATTTTTTTTATTTTATTGCAACACAAGGTACCAAAATCATTAAATAAAGTACACTGTGGTCATTTTACCCGGCCTCCTGCTTCTTCTTTTTCTTTTTTAATAAGTACTATGTTTCAGTTTAATGCATGTCTTACTTTATTTATGATGGGGCAATGGCAATGCACCATAGTTTGGGCTCAATCTTGCAGTTCTCACTGAAGCAAAGCTCCCATGGGGCCAAAATCTGCTCTGTTACATCTGTATAAATCAGTGGACTTATTCTGCAATTAAACCAAGTAACTGAGAATAGAATACAGACCATTGAAGTCAGAGAGTTTTCTTCAGTATGGTTTGTAAGATCTGTCCCTTATTAATAATAATTTATTAATATTAATTTATTTTAATACACAACTTCCATACAAGTGTCCCAATGCTCTTTCAAAACATGAATAAATTAAACCTCATAACATGTGTAAGGTAGGTGATATTATCCCTATTCTGCAGATGGGGATGTTCAGGCACAAATGGGCTAAAGGTCAGATTTTTAAAGCTATTTAGGTGCCTACTGGGATTTTCAAAAGCACCTAGGCACTTAACTCTCGTTGCTTTCAAGTAAATCCCACAAGGTGCCTAAATAGTTTTACAAATCTATACTTCAGACCACTTCTGGCAGCGGGTAGGTACATGCCACAGAAAAAAGCCAACTGTGTCCACACTGTGGCATGTAATTATGTGTCAGTGAAAGACACAGGTAGTGGGGAAAGGCACCAGCAGCTCCCCACTGCTGGTGCCTTTCCTGGTGGAGGAAAGGCTGGCAGGGGGAAACACTGCCCCCACCCCCAGTCAGAGCCTTTCCCTGATGCTGGGGTCATTCCCTGAGGAGGGGAAAGGCTCCAGCAGCTGGGAGCTAGCAGAGACTTTCTCCACGGCCTCCCACATGCCTGAGCCTTTCCTCACTGCTGGAGTCAGTCCCTGAGGGGATAGGCTCCAGCAGCGGGAAGGCAGCAGGATACTGCACTGCTAAAAATAGCAGTGTAGACAGGGAGGTACGGCTTGGCCATGTACAGAGCTGTGTAGGATATGTACTGACATACATAGCCGCACCCTTCAGGCACGTCTTTATTCACCTACACTGCCTCACCAGCTACACTGTTATTTTTTGCTGTGCTAGAAGGGGCTACGTGCTTAGGTACAAGACACACCAGCAAAAGAAGCATGGTGTGTAGAGACTGGCGCAAAGTAACACAGGAAGTCTATGGCAGAACAAAGGACTAGAGCCCAAATCTCCAAGCCTTCATATGCTTTAACCAATAGAGTAAACCGTGTTACCTCTCTTCCTCCACGCTTTGTGCTTGTAAATGTCATTGGAAGCACTGCATAAAAGAAGGCAGAGAGCTAGACAGCCCAATCTAGGTGGAGTGTAAGGGGAAAAGAAGCCTAAAAAATAATCAGGGGATGGTGGAGTTGACTTATTTGGAAAGATTTTTGAAAAGCTTCAAAATTGCTAAATGACAATGGAGGAAAATAGTAATAATATTACCAACCCTCACGAGTCTTATCAAAAGTCTTGTGATGTTTGGACTTTTTCTTAAAGCCTCAGCTTCCAGAATCCTGTGATTTACAAGGGAGTCTCTGCTTTTTTAAAATAATTTTCTAGCCCACGTGGTTACTATGAAAAGCTTGGAAGTGTGACTAGTGTGCACCCTAAAGGCTCAAAAAGGTCAATAAAAAGAACCCAACGTTATTTTTAATCCCCTGCTTTTTGAACACTTTTTGAGGTTATTATACTAATTCGCCATAAGTGTGTGAACTCCCAAGCCAAGATCGTTACCTTGAGATCAACACACAGATCCTCAACATGCCCATCCCCCTCCTATCATACAAATGGAGCACAGCCACTGCATTATTCCCCACCCCTACTAGGAACCAAAGGGATCTGTGGAAGCACAAGGCCTCCTCATTAACTGCCCTGGCCTCCTCTCGATTCGCTTGGCTCATCCAGGTGAGCACAGGGTGAGAACCCTATATCTCCCATAGGATTAATAAAGATAAACTGCATGAGAGAAGTCTCAGGAGGGGCGCTTGCCTCAGAGATTGCTAATTGGTACACAAAATACGTGTGGTGCACAACATGCAGCAGCCTCCCCTTTCCAAGGAATATCTGCCTTTATAATAGACTAGTCCCTAGTGTACAGTTGCCCTTGTGTGGGAATTTTTCCCCAGCATGCCTTTCTGGAAGCTAGCCACTTAAATTTGGCAGAGACAGACAACCACAGGCGTGAGGTGGCTATTTGGTAACTTCGGCTTGCTGCATCGCCCTCTCTTTCAACTGGTTCTTACTTCCTTTTATGTCTCCCCTCAGTTTGTCCCTCCTTATCGCTATGGCAATGGCACAGTCTCAGAGCGTTTTACCACATGGGGAATGATCTGGACCCAAGAATAAAGAGAAATTATTTAGAGCTTACTGAGATCAGTAAGATTCGCTACATACAGATCTTACCCTATGTATATGGGTTTGTGTGAAAGGGAGTGCAACCCACGCCCTCAAAGGTAGTTAGGTGCCTAACTCCCATTAAAATCAGTGGGAATTAGGTGTGTAATACCTTTGGGGCTCTGGGCCTGGGTGGCTGCTGCCTTCATGACACCATCTTCCACCCATTTCTGGACCCAGTGGCAAGCATTCAGCTGGCCTGGGGTTTCATCGTGGGGAAAGACAGGCTTCCTGGGAGGAGGAGGGGACATTCCTGGGACTATAGTAAGTTCTGAACAGAGACTTCCTGGGAAAAGATTTCAGCATGACGCTAGTCCTCTATTTTTAATTTGTACTTCCCACATAAAAGGAAGTTAAAGTTGTCCCCTGCTTTGGGGCAACCAAAGGCTGCAGGGCATTTACCCAAATACATGCCAAAAAAAAAAAAAAAAAAAAGCAGGATAGTGAGCTAGTGTTATTCATGCCACTGCTCATCTGAGCCACTCCTAAAGGGGAGTAGCAAGGAATGCTTATGGGTGAAGCCAAAAACAACCAAACCAAAAGTGAAAAAGTATATAGCAATGCATCTAAGAACCTGTCATAAACTAGCCTAAGCAAAATTATTCACCTATTATACATATCTCACAGAAGTGTCATGGGGTCTAAATAATTACTTCTCGTATAGCACTTGGAGATCTTTCGATGCAAGGTACTATAAGTGGAAGCAGTGCATAGTTACTTTACAACTGCTTCAGTCAAGACAGACTGGAAATTATCTTTTATTCATCATGTCTAGGTTCGCCTATGTGTTGTATATTTATAAAACCTATCTAGGCAGTGACTTCTGCAATATGTAAATACAATGAGATAGGAAGGACTGTGCAGCGTTTCATCTTTAACTCCCATGCTAATGCTAGTAAAAAAATACTTTCATTGTCATGGAAAACAAAGAATGAGCTATATTCAACTACACTAACGTAAATCCAGAGTAGCTGATCTCAGAATCTGACCAATATCTATAAACTGAGCACAGGAGTGTTGATTAATTATTAATTATTATTATTATTATTTTTTACAAGCCAGAGCAGTCATTTTGCTTACATGTATCTACATGTGAGATTGAAGACAAAGATGTATTTATATACTGGGTTTTGCAACAATTAGTCATTTATTTTTAATTTGTATTTCTGATAATATGCTGTGATCATGTACTGTCCTCCTACAGAAACACCCAATTAATGTGTAAAGATAACCAGCCCCAAGATTTCCCAGTGCTGTTGAGCTGCTTGGCGCTGAGTACGTTTACATGATGAAAAGCCAATAGCACCTATGTAAATTCAGTTTTATCTCTGTTCTCCCAGGAATATATTATTACCCAAGAAGATCAGCTTATTCAAGCAAGATCATGGAATGTCTCCTAAAATCCAGGGAAACAAAGATTTGGAGATACAATGAAATGAAACAGGACATGCAATTAATCAAAGCTGAACCTATTTGAAACCAAGACAATATTGGAGGAGGAGATGGGGGGAGTGGAGCATGAAATCAGTTGAAACTGATTTGCCAGTTCCTGGATTTAGAATTGGAATCTATTTAATTTTGAAACATCAGCCCAAATTTGAAATTAGAGCTACTCATGATTTTTAAGCCAAGCTCTTGATTTTCTTAGGCTTGGCTCATGATTTTTGAATGATTGGGATTGGCAATACTGGATTTTGCAGACACTGTGATGGGGAAAAAGGGCCTCCTCTTTCCTCCAGCATTGCTGTAGTATAAGAATTCAAAAAGTCTTTATAAAGCTACTCGTCAGAATTGTCCTGAAGTCTCC
Organism: Malaclemys terrapin pileata; assembly: GCF_027887155.1. Lineage (NCBI taxonomy): Eukaryota > Metazoa > Chordata > Testudines > Emydidae > Malaclemys > Malaclemys terrapin. The sequence continues at coordinate 67,571,749 of NC_071506.1, read as the reverse complement.
ACCACCATTGCTCTGGCCATCTGCCTTCATGCCTGTTGCAGGCAAAACAAAGGTGACCAGTGAGTGTCAAGTTGTAGAAGAAGGTTCCCCTATTGATGGTGAAGGATAAAAGATTATTATAAAATCCAACCAAACCTTCAATAGAGTGGAGGAACCATAATTTCCCTCAAGGCCATCTGGAAGCACTATGGTCCCATTGTCTGGATGGTATTGACTGCACTAAAATCAGCCCAAGAGTATCATCCAATCAGGATTCTTTTATACATGCAAGGTCAGGGGCCTCGTCTGTACTTAAATCATGGCCTGCTGACATGGTAACCACTCATCTTGCATTTAACGCCACCAATCCAAAAGAACTGACATCTGCCGACACCCATGCCTCTCAAGAATTAACCACAGGTGAAACCCATGTTGTTGAGATTAAACTCTTTGATTATCACAGATTCTTCCTGCCTTGTCACCTTCTCGCCATTACAAGAGAGAATGAAGAACCACAACAACCACCACCATCAACAGGGCCTTCAGATGCTTCAATGGCCACAACCACTGGGCACCATAACAATTTCCTCTCAGGGAAGGTACAAAATTCATCCTAAAAATGCCCCTTATACATCAGCAGAAGGCATAGACACACGAGTACAAACAAAGGGTATATCTACACTGCAGCTGGGAGGTATAAGTCCTGGTTTGAGTGGACGAATGCTCACTTCCTCGTCTCAGCTAGTGTGCTGAAAATAGCAGTATGGCTACAGCACCACACGCACTGGCACGGACTTGCCACCCGAGTATGTACCCAGGAAGTTGCTGTAGTTACACTTCTATTTTTAACATGTTAGCATGTATACGTCTACCTGAACTGGAAATTATGCATCGGGCTGCAGCATAGGAGTACCCAGAAACAAAAACTCACACCCACAAACCAACCGCTTCTCTTCACCTGAGGCAGCCTCTCATATTTATACGAAGGGTTAATAATTTCCTCTTCCCTACCTCCAATAAGTCTCTGATCCCCAACAAAATACTCCTCCCAACCCTCTTTCCCCCTGTCTCTTCTGAGACTCTCAGTCTCTACAAAGGGACACCCTAGTCTTCGAAAAAACATAGCTGCAACTTCATAAATGCTATAATTCTTGTTGCTTTTCAGATCTCCCAATAGGGTTTGCCACACTTGAAACTACAGTATTTGTTCCTCACAACAGATTGCTTTTTTGCATGGTTTTATAAATAATTTTGAGATATAGTTCAATAATTTTCTAGTGTCTAGATAACCTCGTAATTATCAGTGATTAAGCAAATAATCAGTATAGTTCATGGAAAACATCTTCCATTCTTCACCACTATGGCATTTGCTGCACGTTGTGATTTTTTGGAACACAAGGAAGAGGATAACAAACAGCAAAAGCAATTATGAAGTTGTCCATTCTCCAAAACAATTTCAAATAGCCATGCTCCCTGTCACTGTCTTGTGGCTGGCTGATTGTTATTTTTATTAAACATGTCAAATTATATTTTTATTTCAAATAAACAGTGACATTTTTCTTTGCCCTGTTAAATTCAAGGTGACAGTGAGCATCTTTTGCAGACGTAACTAATGACTGTGATTAAGCTTTCCTACCTACTCTCCAGCGAAGCAAAGTAAGACATAAATATAAATCAGGCATACGCTTAGTAAAATTTAAGGCTACAACAGCATGATAGCATTTTTTCAGATCATCATGTGCAATAACATAGATCCCTAAAAATATCCCTCACATTTTTGTAGCTTGTTCTCCTATATTATTCATAATCTAACTTTTTAATCATCATGTAAAGAGGCTCAGAAGAAGAATAGGTCACATGTTAATTACAGTTTCTGTTTTCCAAAAATGGAAAAAAAGAAGTTCTTAGATTCACATCTTTTGGGTGTCTACCTAGTTAACACTAAAAAGATTCTCACCTGGGATTGGGTCCATCCTATGGATTTGTGTTTGTGTAACATGTACACATCCCACCAAGAAGATATCTGCCTACAATTGCTGTCAGCTAAGGGAGTTACTCTATAACCACAAGACTATCCCTCAGAACAAAGAGAAGCATAGTGATCTAAGCACTGGCCTGGGAGCCCGGCACTCCTGATACTGCCTACCTCTAGCTTTCTGCAAGTTAGTGAGGCCCCAGGCTTTGTGGAGGTGAAGGAGTCTGCCTGCATGGAACAAGTTGCAGGATCAGGACCATCGGCTTAAATTTTCATGTGTCCACTAATTTTGGGTCGCCTCTGTCTTTAGATGGCCACCTAGAGATTGCTAGGGCTGGATTTTTCAGAGGTACTGAGTGCCTACAGCTCAAGTTGACTAGGGTGCTCAGTACCTTTGGAAAATCTGGCCCTAATTGTCTCAGATTAGACACCCAGAAATTGAAGCATCCAGCATTGCCTCAGAACACTTGTGAAAATACAAGTCGTTGACCTTTATGTGCCTTAGCCCCAATTTTCTGAAGTGCTGTTATGCTTAACCAAAGCACATGTGAACTTTTTATAGGGGAAAAGGTAACACACCGCATTTATTGAGAATATAGCACTTAGCATCTGCTTTTCAGTCTCACACACACCATGCACACAGTCCCGCCAGTGGATGTTTATAAAGACTGGATCAATCTAGTGGCCAGTCAGATTGGTCACAGAGGGGAGCCGGGCTTGGTCGGTCACAATCCAATGCTCCTGGAGTAGTGGCAAGACAAACCTAAAGTTCCATGGCAAAGCACCCTGTTCTTATAGGCTTTTTTTTGTGTGTTGAAGTTTATGGATTTTGCTGTGTCAGTTTATGACCAGTTACTTTTTAATTGGTATTATTTTTTGATGTTAAAGTTCCAAAGCACCCTCCGAGAGAGTCATTCTGTTCTGGTTTTGATTTAATTAATTGTTTTGTTTTCAGGGTTGTCAATTTGCCTTCCCTCAGTCATGGATACACGTTGATGGTTCTTTGGCATCGATAAGTTTTGTTACTTTTTCTTTTTTGATTATTTGGTTCCAACAATGGCCTTTGCACCTTATTTTTTTCTGATGCATACACTCCTTATTCACATAAACAGTTTTTTACAGAGACCTTCAAAGGTATACAAACAGCAGTGTTTTATGTTGAGCAAGAAAGGCATTGTAAATTAAACCTTACTAAATTTTGGGGTCAAAGCAGTTCACATTGTGGCCCAGGCCCCCAACATTCCTTTAATTTAATTAACATAGACACAATACAAGATTCTGTCTTTTACTTACTAAGCCTTAAAACAAAGAAATGACTAGAGGGCCCAGTTTGTAATGCTGTGGTGGGGTGATGACTCACCAGCACGGTGCCTCCTGCTGGCCGTCTCAGGAATTAGCTCTTTCCAGCCCAGAGCGCCCTCTGCAAGCCAGTGGCTTGCCTGCCACTGGCCCCCATGTCCTTCCCAGACCCCGGTGCCCCTCTGCCCAGGAGTTCTGCCCACCACAGTAACCCCCAATCTGGGACCCCCCAACCCTTTATCCCACCTTGCCTCAGTGGCTACTGCCAGTCTCCATCTAGCCGCTGTTCACTTGGGCAGACTACAGTCTGCATACTACTAATCATTGGCAAGGGGAGTTAGGACCTGCTGCCTTTGCCTGTCTCTGGGCTGCCCCTCTGCAGCCCCAGTACCCTTTCATAGGGCTTCACCAAGCCTGCAGCCTGGGGCTTTATCAGGCTGGAGCTCCCCAGTTCCCTCTGCCCTTCCCCAGCCCTGCTCCACCTCAAGTACCCTTCTCAGCTCCCAAGCAGCCAGGTCCTTCTCTCTCAGAAGCTAGAGAGAGAGTGTCTTCCAGGCTCTGGCCCTCAGCCCTCTTACAGGGCCAGCTGTGGCCTGATTGGGGTGTGACCCCACCTGTGGCTGCTTTCCCTCAATCAGCCTAGTTTTTCCCAGCTGCAGCTCTCTCCAGGGCTGCTTTAACCCTTTCAGGGCTGGAGAGGGGTGACTACACCGCTACCCATGCATATAGGAAACAAAACCCCATTTTTTTTATAATACAGCTTATTTTAAAACAAAGGGTGACCATAATTAGTCATAAGGACTGTTCTGGTCTGTTTCTGCCTTATCAGTACAGACACTGGCAGTCTGTCAGATGCATTCCTACCAATGCCCCAGAGGGTCATTCCTTTTTCTATTTAAAAAGGGTGGCTGGCAGGATGAACTCAAGTCATACATTAATACATTTGATACATACTACGTTATGACCTTTAATACAAATGTAAAATCCTATCCCTACAGTGCAAATTCATATTTACCTATGAAACAGGATACTGCCTGAAATAATTAGTTAATATTTGTAACATGGGCTGAGAAAAATCCCAATTGTGAAGAATTTTATTATTGTTATTATTCCTGGGCATTGTCTTGCTCCTCTATGTAGCACCTAGAACACAGATTGCAAAATCTTGGGCAGAAGTTTAATTCTTTTTCTTTTGAAATATAAACAAAGAATAACGATTTGATAACTTTTATTTCCAGTACAATTAGAGACTCCTTCATATTAAATGAGCTGTATTCTGCACTTCAACATTCTTTATTACATTTGGCCATTCTTATTGGTCTTCTTTGCTTGTCTGATAATGTTCGTAATTCTGTCCCAAGAGTTCTCCTTTAGTTTCTTTATAGACTCCAAAAGTATGCTTGTCTCTTATATTATTCTGGTTTTGCTTTTGTGATTTGTTGTTGCTTTGAGTATTTTGCCATCTGGAGTGTTTGATGAGACTAAATTTCAATTACTGTAACCTATTTGTGCTGACTTTGAATCTAATGGACTGTGACAATGCCACAGCTGAACAAAAACTGACTTAACAATTACATAATGTCTTTCAGTGTTGTCATTTATTTCTTCTCAGAGGCACAAAGTCCTTTTTGCTTTCATTGTTACTACCAAACCAAACCTGAACTGATTTGTTTGATCGTAATGTTTTACTACATCCATTGTTTAATCTGCTTTCTGTGTTATCTTCTGCATGCAGTTTAGTATGGGCTCTTGTAATCACTCTCAGGGTATGTCTACACTACGAAATTAGTTCGAATTTATAGAAGCCGGTTTTATTGAAATCGGTTGTATACAGCCGATTGTGTATGTCCACACAATAAAATGCTCTAGGTGCTCTAGTCGGCAGACCGCGTCCACAGTACGAGGCTAGCGTCGACTTCCGGAGCATTGCACTATGGGTAGCTATCCCACAGCTATCCCACAGTTCCCGCAGTCTCCGCCGCCCCTTGGAATTCTGGGTTGAGATCCCAATGCCCGGATGATGCAAAACAGTGTCGCGGGCGGTTCTGGGTACATGTCGTCAGGCCCCTCCCTCCCCCGTCACAGCAACGGCAGACAATAGATTCGCGCCCTTTTATCTGGGTTAGTTACCTGGGTTACCTGTGCAGACAACATGGAGCCCGCTCAGCACAGCTGAGCTCACCGTCACCATATATCCTCTTGGTGCCGGCAGACGTGGGACTGCATTGCTACACAGCAGCAGCTGCTAACTGCCTTTTGGCGGTAGACGGTGCAGTAGACTGGTAGCCTTCATCGGCGATCTGGGTGCTGGCAGCCGTGGGGCTTGCCTTTTGGCAGTAAATGGTGTATTATGACTGTTAGCCGGCCTATTACAAGTCGGGTCATCGCACATTAGCAGAGTCTTCCCTGAGCAGCAGCTCGTGCAATAGGCCTGAAGACCATCGTCATACACCGCCCCGTATTTGCTGCCAAGCACCCAGAAAGATGCCGAGGGCTATCAGTCACGCTGCACCGTCGTCTTAAGATGTAAAAAATAGATTTTCTCTGTATTCATTTGCTTCCCCCTCCCTCCGTCAAATCAACGGCCTGCTAAACCCAGGGTTTTCAGTTTAATCTTTGGGGGGGACCAGTCTGTGACAGTTGTTTGTGTCTCTCCCTGATGCACAGCCACCGTTCTTTATTTTAATTCCCTGTGCCTGTACGCCATGTCGTCACTCGGCCCCCCTCCCTCCTTCCCCTAGGCCGTCAGATACTACGTTTGCGCCACAGCTCGAGCCGCGAAGCGGTTCACGCCTTTTCTTTGAATTCTGGGTTGAGATCCCAATGCCCGGATGATGCAAAACAGTGTCGCGGGCGGTTCTGGGTACATGTCGTCAGGCCCCTCCCTCCCCCGTCACAGCAACGGCAGACAATAGATTCGCGCCTTTTTACCTGGGTTACCTGGGTTACCTGTGCAGACAACATGGAGCCCGCTCAGCACAGCTGAGCTCACCGTCACCATATGTCCTCTGGGTGCCGGCAGACGTGGGACTGCATTGCTACACAGCAGCAGCTGCTAACTGCCTTTTGGCAGTAGACGGTGTAGCATGAGTGATAGCCGTGGGGCTGGCAGCCGTAGGGCTGCATTGCACCAGCCCCTTCCAGGCGATGGTATATTATGACTGGTACCCGTCGTCGTCGTACTGGAGTGGCTGTCAATCATGGCCACCTGGGCAGACATGCTACTGTCTCGATGATGACGGTTACCAGTCATAATGTACTATTTTCTGCCAATTGCCCAATATTGTCTGCTAAGCACCCAGAAGAGGCCGAGGGCGATGCTGGGTGCTGGCGGACGTGGGGCTGGCAGACATGGGGCTGCATTGCTACACAGCAGCAGCCCCTTGCCTTTTGGCAGATGATGGTATATTATGATTGGTACCCATCATCATCATACTGGTATGGCTGTCACTCATGCTGCAGCGTCGGCTGCCACCTTAAGATGTAAAAAATAGATTTATTCTGTGTTCATTTGCTTCCCCTTCCTCCGTGAAATCAACGGCCTGCTAAGCCCAGGGTTTCCAGTTTAATCTTTGGGGGGACCATTCTGTGTGACAGTTGTTTGTGTTTCTCCCTGTTCCTGTACCTGTACGCCATGTCGTCACTTGGCCCTCCCTCCCTCCCTCCCTCCCTCCCGCCCTCCTTCTCCTGGTCCATCAGATACTACTTTCGCGCCTTTTTTCTGACCAGGCGCCATAGCTAGCACTGGGATCATGGAGCCCGCTCAGATCACCGCGGCAATTATGAGCACTATGAACACCACGCGCATTGTCCTGGAGTATATGCAGAGCCAGAACATGCCAAGGCGAAACCCGGACCAGGCGAGGAGGCGATTGCAGCACGGCGACGAGAGTGATGAGGAAATTGACATGGCCATAGACCTCTCACAAGGCACAGGCCCCAGCAATGTGGAAATCATGGTGTCACTGGGGCAGGTTGATACCGTGGAACGCCGATTCTGGGCCCGGGAAACAAGCACAGACTGGTGGGATCGCATCGTGCTGCAGGTATGGGACGATTCCCAGTGGCTGCGAAACTTTCGCATGCGTAAGGCCACTTTCATGGAACTTTGTGACTTGCTTTCCCCTGCCCTGAAGCGCCAGAATACCAAGATGAGAGCAGCCCTCACAGTTGAGAAGCGAGTGGCGATAGCCCTGTGGAAGCTTGCAACGCCAGACAGCTACCGGTCAGTCGGGAATCAATTTGGAGTGGGCAAATCTACGGTGGGGGCTGCTGTGATCCAATTTGCCAGGGCAATGAAAGACCTGGTGATAGCAAGGGTAGTGACTCTGGGCAACGTGCAGTCAATAGTGGATGGTTTTGCTGAAATGGGATTCCCAAACTGTGGCGGGGCCATAGACGGAACCCATATCCCTATCTTGTCACCGGAGCACCAAGCCACCGACTACGTAAACCGCAAGGGGTACTTTTCAATGCTGCTGCAAGCCCTGGTGGATCACAAGGGACGTTTCACCAACATCAACGTGGGATGGCCGGGAAAGGTACATGATGCTCGCGTCTTCAGGAACTCTGCTCTGTTTCGAAAGCTGGAGGAAGGGACTTTCTTCCCGGACCAGAAAGTGACCATTGGGGATGTTGAAATGCCTATCGTGATCCTTGGGGACCCAGCCTACCCCTTAATGCCATGGCTCATGAAGCCGTACACAGGCAGCCTGGACAGGAGTCAGGACCTGTTCAACTACAGGCTGAGCAAGTGCCGAATGGTGGTGGAATGTGCATTTGGACGTTTAAAAGCGCGCTGGCGCAGCTTACTGACTCGCTCAGACCTCAGCGAAAAGAATATCCCTATTGTTATTGCTGCTTGCTGTGCGCTCCACAATATCTGTGAGAGTAAGGGGGAGACCTTTATGGCGGGGTGGGAGGTTGAGGCAACTCGCCTGGCCGCTGATTACGCGCAGCCAGACACCAGGGCGGTTAGAGGAGCACAGCAGGGCGCGGTGCGCATCAGAGAAGCTTTGAAAACGAGTTTTGTGACTGGCCAGGCTACTGTGTGAAACTTCTGTTTGTTTCTCCTTGATGAACCCTCCAACCCCCCCCCCCCCCGACCCGGTTCACTCTACTTCCCTGTAAACCAACCAACCACCCCACCCCACCCTCCCCTCCCCCTTGCAGAGGCAATAAAGTCATTGTTTTTTCACATTCATGCATTCTTTATTAGTTCCTTACAGAGGTAGGGGGATAATTGCCAAGGTAGCTGGGATGGGTGGGGGAGGAGGGATGGAAAAGGACACACTGCATTTTAAAACTTTAACTCTTATTGAAGCCCAGCCTTCTGATGCTTGGGCGATCATCTGGGGTGGAGTGACTGGGTGGACGGAGGCCCCCCCACCGTGTTCTTGGGCGTCTGGGTGAGGAGGCTATGGAACTTGGGGAGGAGGGCTGTTGGTTACACAGGGGCTGTAGCGGCGGTCTCTGCTCCTGCTGCCTTTCCTGCAACTCAACCATACGCTCGAGCATATCAGTTTGATGCTCCAGCAGACGGAGCATTGCCTCTTGCCGTCTGTCTGCAAGCTGACGCCACCTATCGTCTTCAGCCCGCCACCTCTCCTCTCGTTCATGTTGGGCTTTTCTCATCTCCGACATTGACTGCCTCCACGCATTCTGCTGTGCTCTATCAGCCTGGGCGGACATCTGCAGCTCCGTGAACATCTCGTCCCTCGTCTTACGTTTTCTCTTTCTAATGTTCACAAGCCTCTGCGAAGGAGAAACATTTGCAGCTGGTGGAGGAGAAGGGAGAGGTGGTTAAAAAAGACACATTTTAGGGAACAATGGGTACAGTCTTTCATTACAAGGTCGCATATTTCGGCTTGCAGGCAGCCATCGTAGGCCACAGTGTTTTGGCTTTTTTAACCTTCTTAACATGCGGGAAAGATTGCAAACAGCAGCGCATTTCCCATATCAAGGATGAATTGGGTTGTCCATTTAAAATGGGGTTTCAATGTAAAAGGAGGGGGCTGCGGTTTCCCGGTTAACATGCGGCACAAACACAAGTAAACCACCCCCTTCACTTCACCCCTCCCCCCCACCGCGTGGTTAACAGCGGGGAACATTTCTGGTCAGAATAGCAGGAACGGGCGCCTCTGAATGTCCCCCTTAATAAAATCACCCCATTTCAACCAGGAGAGCTTTCTGGAGATGTCCCTGGAGGATTTCCGCTCCATCCCCATACACGTTAACAGACTTTTCCAGTAGATGTACTGGCCGCGATTGCCAGGGCAAATTAATCATTAAACACGCTTGCTTTTTTTTTGTAATGTTTACAAATAGTTACAAAGTTACACTCACCAGAGGTCTCCTGTGTGCCCTGAGGGTCTTGGGTGAGTTCGGGGGTTACTGGTTCCAGGTCCAGGGTCACAAACATATCCTGGCTGTTGGGGAAACCGGTTTCTCCGCTTCCTTGCTGCTGTGAGCTACCTACAGTACCTCCATCGTCATCTTCCTCGTTCCCCGAACCGTCTTCCCTGTGTGTTTCTCCAGTGAGAGAGTCATAGCACACGGTTGGGGTAGTGGTGGCTGCACCCCCTAGGATCGCATGCAGCTCCGCGTAGTAGCGGCAAGTTTGCGGCTCTGCCCCGGACCTTCCGTTTGCTTCTCTGGCTTTGTGGTAGGCTTGCCGTAGCTCCTTAATTTTCACGCGGCACTGCTGTGTGTCCCTGTTATGGCCTCGGTCCTTCATGGCCTTGGAGATCTTTTCTAATACTTTTCCATTTCTTTTACTGCTACGGAGTTCAGCTATCACTGCTTCATCTCCCCATATGGCGAGCAGATCTCGTACCTCCCGTTCGGTCCATGCTGGAGCTCTTTTGCGATCCTGGGAGGACTCCATGACGGTTACCTGTGCTGATGAGCTCTGCGTGGTCACCTGTGCTCTCCACGCTGGGCAAACAGGAAATGAAATTCAAACCTTCGCGGGTCTTTTCCTGTCTACCTGGTCAGTGCATCTGAGTTGAGAGCGCTGTCCAGAGCGGTCACAATGAAGCACTGTGGGATAGCTCCCGGAGGCCAATAACATCGAATTCCGTCCACACTACCCCAATTCCGACCCGCAAAGGCCGGTTTTATCGCTAATCCCCTCGTCGGAGGTGGTGTAAAGAAACCGGTTTAAAGGGCCCTTTAAGTCGAAAGAAAGGGCCTCGTTGTGTGGACGTGTCCAGGCTTAATTCGGTTTAACGCTGCTAAAGTCGACCTAAACCCGTAGTGTAGACCAGGCCTTAGTCTATAGTCCAGGAGAGGGCAAACTACGGTCTGCGGGCTGGATCCAGCCCATCAGGGCTTTCAATACAGCCCACGGGAATGCCAGCCCCGTGGCGCAGCAGGGCTAAGGCAAGCTCCCTGCCTGCCCTGGCCCCGCGCCGTTGCCCTCACCTGCCAACACCGCCCCCCACAGCTCCCATTGGCTGGGAACAGGGAACCGTGGCCAATGGGTGCTTTGGGGGTGGTACCCACAGAGGAAGGCAGCGTGCGGCGGAGCCGCCTGTCCTACCCACCCCAGGAGCCACTGCCAGACATGCTGTCCACTGCCTGCCTAAGCCCCACTGCACACTGCTGCCACCCCGGAGCCACTCGAGGTAAGTGGTACCAGGTGGGAACCTACACCCTGCACCCCTCCTGCACCCTGCACTCCAACCCCTTGCCCTGAGCCCCCTGCCACATCCCTCCTGCACCCTAACCCCTGCCCTGAACCCCCTCCTGCACTCCACACAGCCCCTGCACCTCAACCCCCTGCCACATCCCTCATGCACCCCAACCCCTGCCCTGAACCCCCTCCTGCACTCCACACACACCCTGTACCCCAACCCCCTGCACCCCAACCCCTGCCCTGAACCCCCTCCTGCACTCCACACACACCCTGCACCCCAACCCCCTGCCACATCCCTCCTGCACTGCAACCCCCTGTCCTGAACCCCCTCCTGCACTCCACACAGCCCCTGCACCTCAACCCCCTGCCACATCCCTCCTGCACTGCAACCCCCTGTCCTGAACCCCCTCCTGCACTCCACACACACCCTGCACCCCAACCCCCTGCCACATCCCTCCTATCAAACAGCTGTGCATACCAGTTACTCTGGTAGTCGTTCTACAAGTACAGGACCTTGTACTTGAGCTTCTGCTACAATCAGACTGAACCATCAACTATGTAATTATTCTGGAACCTATTAAACTGTCATCTGCTATCAATGTTGGTTCATTTAAGCCCAATTCAGGATGAATTTGCTGTGAACTCCACTGATTAAATTACCAAGGGTACGTTTAGTTTGACATAACTTCCTCCTGTGTCATGAAACCTGTTGGCCAGGAAGCTGCCTTTAATTGTCCTTTATTTATAGTTGAGCTGTCTGTGTGATTCTAAAACTATGGCCATCCAGCTTTATCTATGTTAGGTGAATTATTGACAGTAGTTTATATTGTTGGCATATTAACTCATCCCAGATAACTGGTTGGTAGCATTAGAGGCATGAGTGACCAAGTCTGTGTTGAGATATATAATGCAACCTCCCCTTAACTTCAGAGATTTCTGTAGCCTAAGGAAAAAATTAGCCCCATTGCCTTTATATTGCATTTTAGCCAGATAATGAACTATACAAAAACAAGTAGGACAGTGTGGAGCATCAGAGAGGCTGAGGAGTTCTTGGACAATTAGATTTTGGAAGCATAAACACCCCAGTTTCAAGCAACAAAGGAATTAGCCGCCAAGGAATCACAGAAGGAGGAATTTAGAGAGGAGGCTTGGCACTTAATAACCACCAGAAGCGAAAGGACCACGCTGAATTTGAAACTGCTGGAGACACATGAGACTGGGCAGTCAGGACCACCAGGGAGAAGAGGACCGGGTAGAATTCCACACAGCTAGAAGTTTCCAATCAACCTCAGTTCTTCAGTGTGGAAACTGCAGATGATACCTCTGAAGAGCCAGCCGGTCAATGGAAAGAAGAGGTATATGGGACGCTCCTGTGGATGTCCGGTTGGCCTAACCTGTAAGAAAATCAAGCATGCCCACAACGAGATCTTCAACTATCCAAGGAAAACGGATTATCCTTATTGGGGTTGCTATACTAAGAAGAATGGAAAGAACATACTGCAAGGGACAGGTGGACAACTAGGGTTGCCAACTCTGACTCAAGCTATTCCAGGAGATTTTTTCCCCCCAACATGATGTAATTACATTTTCTTAAAATAGCCTATTAAAATCTCCCAATTGTTTTCAATAGTCATTGAGAGATCGATGCCGATTCCAGGAGACTCCAGGACAATCCAGGAGGATTGGTAACCCTATGGACAACAGGACAGCGTGCTGCCTCCCGAGAGCCAAGACACGAGACATGACGCTAAGACTAGCTATGCTTCTGAGTCAATAGGCGAGGATCCACTGGTGATGGCGCATATTGGAACTAATAACACTGTCACAGGATATCTCTCAGATAATTGATGACATGAGGGACCCTGGAACGATGCTGAAGGAGAAGAATGTCAAATTGATCTTCTCGGAGATCCTTCCTGTTTTGTGAGCGAAGGGAAACAGAAGGCGGAAGATTCTGGAAGTGAACTGCTGGCTAGGTAAGTGGTGTAAGGTAATTGTAATGATCTGGAGGTTCATTAAACAACTAACCAGGGAATAAGAAAGGAATAAAACTTTTGTACAGAACTAGAGAGCATTCATGGTGAACTGCTGTGCATAGCTACCTTTGGTTTCAACCCCCTGCTTCCAGGGCACATCTCAAAATTCCTATGTTCATAATACTGTCCCTTATGAGGGAGCCTCTCTAAATTATAATCTTTGATAAACATCTCTCTACATCTCTCTTCCTGAAAAATATATATAAACTACTAACAACCATGGAGGAGGGTTGGGCGTGGGGCTAGCAACTCCACCCCGTAAAAAAATTAATTTGCTACAGAAACGCCAACAATAGAGATAACAGAGACTTTTAGCCTGGAAAAAGAAGGGCCTTCAACTCGAAGACGCATGACACTGGGTGGTGAAAGTCGTGAGGAAACCACTAAGCCGATTACCCTTCTTGCAACTAGGAGGATTACCATCGGTACATGGAACGTGAGGACCATGTACGAGTCAAGAAAGATGGTGCAGGTCGCAGCAGAGATGAGGAGCAACAAACACACTACGCCAAGAAACACCTGGCGACGCGACCTTCAGGCTGATAGCATAAAAATGGGCTATACCTGGAACCATCTAGAGCAAATGTCCCAGGATAGAGGACTCTGGAGATCTGTGGTTGGCGGCCCATACCCCGATTGGGGTGACGGGCATGAGTGAGTGAGTGACAACCATCTAATAGTACATACATTAAATTCTCAACCCAGCTAGAACATTTCCATAAACTACAATCCGTATACCCAACTTGTCAATTACTTAGAAAGAAGAGGTTACCAGCACATCACTCTGGAATGAGTCTTTACCCCTCATTTTCTTCTAAGACACCCTTCTTCAGGCAGGATAGCAAGTCTCTTGAGTATTTCAGGACTTTTGATCTCCCTCTCTGATCTTCTCAGCATCAGCCTTTCATCAGAGTCTGAGTTGCTCTCTTGTTGCTCGCCAGTTTCTCTTTTGTCCATTGATGATAAAGGATCATGGTAAATGCCAGAGTCCGCATCTACTGTCAATGTTTTGGAACTTTCTGGGAGTACTCTTAGATCCCTTCAATTATGCCAGAATGTGTTCCCTTGTCTGTCTGGACTACATTAGATTTTGGATGCAGCTATTCTCTAATGGTTTCCCCTTTGGCCCCAAGTATTAGAGGTGTTATTCCGAAGGCACACTATCACCTGGGTTAAGAGATGGGAGATCATGGACGCTTTTGTCAAAATGATATTTCTGCTTCCACTTTTATTTCATCAAGTTATCAGTGATGGGTAAATTAGTCCTGATCTTTATTCCCAATAATAGCTGAGCTGGATAAAAACCATTCTCCAGATGTGTACTTCGGTAAACCCATAAAGCTTTATCCAAATCACCCCTACTGTTGAAAGTCTTTTTCATACGGTTATTTACTATACGTATAGACCTTTCTACAAATCCATTCAATTGGGAGTAATTTGGACTTGATGTTTTGTGATGAAAATCCCAATCTATGGCAAATTGCCTACAATCAGTGCTGGAAAATTGCATCTCATTATCATTAAAAACTTCATCTGGAATTCCATATCTGGAAAACATCCCCTTCACACTGGATATCATTGCTTTACTACTAATACCGTGCCCTGGGCGAATTTCAGGATGCAGAGAATAATAATCCATGACTATTACATAGTCCTTTGATAGGCACTGATTTCTTTACCTGGCTAACTTCTCATAAGGCCTTTGAGGAGCTGGGTGAGGTCTCAGCAGCTTTGCATGACTTGTATTTCAAGCATGAAAAGCAGTTTCCTACCACTTTAGTAATTCTGTTATTGATCCACAACCAATACATCATCTCTCGTGCTCATTGCTTGCACTTCTCAATTCCTAAATGACCCTCGTAGATCTTCTGTAGCATTTCTTTCTGAAGGCTCCTTGGTGTTACAATCTTGCTGCCCTTGAAAATCACCCCATCTACCACAGTAAGTTCATGTCTGCAATTCTAATAGTTTCTTATGCTTGGACATCAACTGCTTATTTCTTCAGGCTGCCCTTTAATTATCACTTCTTTAAGGATCCACAATGATTTGTCTTTCTCCATTTCCCCTCTTATTTGTTGCAGTTTTTTGTTAGCTACAGCAATTGACATTACACTTAGATCTATGTAGACTTGCATCTCTAGCTCCAAAGTCTTCTCTGGTTGTATAGCGGGAGTCACCACTCTAGAGAGTATATCTGCATTAAACATGAATTTACCAGACCTGTAGATCATAACCAAAGAATACTTTTGCAGTTTTATCATCCTTTAATCCGTAAGGTACAGTCATTTAGTGGTTTGCCAAATAATACTATCAAGGGCTTGTGGTCTGTTTCAGCATCCACTGTCTGACTGTAAATATATTGACTGAGTCGCTCACAGGCAAACAATATTCCTAAAAATTCCTTCTCAATTTGTTCATGTGTTTTCCTCATCAGTCAGTGATTTGGATGCATACCCCACTGTTTGCCAACAATCATTTTATTTCTATAAAATCACGGCACCTACCCCAGGCTGTGAAGCATCTACTGCAATTTTAATAGGCCTGCATGGTGCATAAAACTTCAGCACTGGCTCTTGCACCAGTTGTTTCAAACCTTCACATGATTCTACCTATTCTGTACCCTGGTATCATTCATTTTTATTTTCTAGGACTTCCACAAAGCTGCTACTGTTGTAGCTAGATATGGTTCTGAGAAATTATAATTTAGAGAGGCTTCCTCATAAGGGACAGTATTATGAATATAAGAATTTTGAGATGTGCCCCACAAGCAGAGGGTTATTCTGGATTTTGAGGGAACAGGATGTAGGCATGTTATGACTGATGTCATAATAATGAAACAATTTCCAATAGTAACTCAGGAGAATGTTAACCAGCAGCTACTAAAGTGAGATTTTTTAAATCAGCAGGTCTGAGTAACTTGTATTCACGAATTTTAAAAGAATTGGCCAAGGATCTCTCAGTACTGTCAATGTTGATATTCAATGGAACAATCATAGAATATCAGGGTTGGAAGGGACCTCAAGAGGTCATCTAGTCCAACCCCCTGCTCAAAGCAGGACCAATTCCCAACTAAATCATCCCAGCCAACAATGGGGAAGTTGCAGAAGACTAGATGAAAGCTAATGTTGAGCTAATATTTTATAAGGGTAAACAGGACAATCTGGGTAATGATAGACATGTCAGCCTGGCATTGATGGTTAGCCAAATAGTGGAATAGCTGATATGGGATTCGATTAATAAAAAATTAAAGAAGGGGTAATATAATTAATGCCAATCAATATGGGTTTATGGGAAATAGATTGTGTTAAACTAATTTGATATCTTTTGTTGAAGAGGTTACAAGTTTGGCTGATAGTGGTAAGTGTTGATGTAATATGCTTAGATTTCTAAAAGGCATTTAAACTTGGTACTACATGTCATTTTGATTAAAAACTAGGATGATACAAAATTAACATTACGCACATTAAATGGATTAAAACTGGCTAACTGACAGTTCTCAAAATAGAATTGTAAATGGGGAAGCATCACTGAGCGAGTGTGTTCCTAGTGTGGTCCTGCAGGGATTGATTCTTGGCCCTAAGCTATTTAGCATTTTTTTTTTAAATCAATGACCTGGAAGAAAACAGTTTGCAGATGACACAAAGCTTGGGGAAACAGTAAATAATGAATAAGACAGATTCCTGATACAAAGTGATCAGGAGCAAACAAATGATATACAGAGATTCATAGATTTCAAGGCCAGAAGGGACCATTGTGATCTAGTTTAGCCTAACTAGAACTTCCCCAAAATGCTCAAATGTAAAAGCCATATCTAGAAACAAAGAATACAGGCCATACTTGCAGGATGATGGACTCTATCCTGGGAAACAATGACACTGAAAAAGATTTGGATTTGGTGGTGGATGCTCCCAGTATGATGCTGTGGCCAAAAGGGCTAATGCAATCCTGGGATGCATACACAGGAGAATATCAAATAGGAATAAAGAGGTTGTTTTCATCATAGAAGATTAGGGTTGGAAAAGACCTCAGGAGGTCATCTAGTCCAACCCCTGCTCAAAGCAGGCCCAACACCAACTAAATCATCCCAGCCAGGGCTTTCTCAAGCCAGCCTTAAAAACCTCTAAGGATGGAGATTCCACCACCTCCCTAGGCAACCCATTCCAGTGCTTCACCACCCTCCTAGTGATATAGTGTTTCCTAATATCCAACCTAGACCTCCCCCACTGCAACTTGAGACCATTGCTCTTTGTTCTGTCATCTGCCACCGAGAACAGCAGAGTTCCATCCTCTTTGGAACCCCCCTTCACGTAGTTGAAGGCTGCTATCAAATCCCCCTGCACTCTTCTCTTCTGCAGACTAAATAAGCCCAGTTCCCTCAGCCTCTCCTCATAAGTCATGTGCCCCAGCTCCCTAATCATTTTCGTTGCCCTCTGCTGGACTCTTTCCAATTTGTCCACATCGTTTCTGTAGTGGGGGGCCCAAAACTGGACGCAATACTCCAGATGTGGCCTCACCAGTGCCAAATAGACGGGAGTAATCACTTTGCTGGATCTGCTGGCAATGCTCCTACTAATCCACCTAAGCTGGAACAAGAGCTGTAACAGTAGGTTAACATATTTCAACAATCAAAAAAGAGGACGGTGGGAGCCCCGCCCTAGCACCACCCCTGGCCCTCTCACTTCCCGCCCCCTGACTGCCCCCCTCAGAATCCCCAACCCTCCCCGCTCCTTGTCCCTGACTGCCCCCTCCTTGTCCCCCTACCTAAGCCTCCCTGCTCCTTGTCCCCTGACTGCCCAAAACCTTACCCACACCCCCACCCCCTGACAGACCCCCGGGACTCCCACACCCCATCCAACCACTCCCCGCCCCCTGACAGATCCCCTCCCCAGAACTCCTGACCCATCAAAACCCCCCTGCTCCCTGACTGCTCCGATCCCTCTCCCCACCCCTGCTCTCTGACAGCCCCCCCCAGAACTCCCAACCCCCCCTACTCCTTGTCCCCTGACTGCCCCCTCCTGAGACCACCCCCATCCTATCTGCCCCCCTAGGATCCTACTCCCTACCTGTGCCCTGACTGCCCAAAACCTTATCCACACCCCTGCCCCCTGACAGGCCCCCCCAGAATTCCTGACCCATCCAACCCTCCCCCTGCTCCCTGTCTCTTGACTGCCCCCTCCAGAACCCCCCTGCCCCTTCTCTGACCCCCTGGCCCCCTTACCGTGCCACTCGGAACAGCGTGTCGGGTTCCACATGGAGCCCGACACGCTGCCACGCTCCCCCACGGAACGCATAGCCCGGTTCCCGCTCTCGCAGAGTGCTGCTGAGCGGCGCGCTGGGCAGCAGGGGAGGGGGAGGAGCTCCAGACTGCTGGAGGCCCGATGCGAATGGCCGGCGATCTGCGAATGCAGGGAGGGGGAGAGGAGGGGAGTGATCTGAAGCTGCAGGGGAGAGTAGGGGCTCTGGCTGCCGGAGCCCCGTGCAAGTGGCTTGATCTGGCTGGCTGCCCTGTTAGCCATGCCGCGCTCTGCATGGGGGTGGGAAATCCAGACATTTACAAATTCCCCCTGGACGCTATTTTTAAACACAAAAAGCCGGACATGTCTGGGAGAATCCAGACGAATGGTAACCCTATGTAACAGGGGAAAGAATTGTGCCCAGGCCTGGAAAGTGTCCAGTCTGAGAAAAAACTTACTGAAGCATCTCTGAGGGTGAGATTATCTGTATTCAGTTTGATTAGACATAGATTTGCGCATTTTATTTTATTTTGCTTGGTAACTTACTTTGTTCTGTCTGTTACTACTTGGAACCACTTAAATCCTACTTTCTGTATGTAATAAAATCACTTTTTCCTTATTAATTAACTCAGGGTATGTATTAATACCTGGAGGAGCAAACAACCGTGCATCTCTCTCTATCAGTGTTATAGAAGGCGAACAATTTATGAGTTTGCCCTGTATAAGCTTTATACAGGGTAAAACGGATTCATTTGGGTTTAGACCCCAGTGGGAGTTGGGCATCTGAGTACTAAAGACAAGCACACTTCTGTGAGCTGTTTTCAGGTAAACTGGGCAGCTTTGGGGCAAGTAAAACTGGGTCTGTGTTGGAGCAGACAGGAGTGTCTGGCTCAGCAAGACAGGGTGCTGTAGTCCTGAGCTGGCAGGGAAAACAGGAATAGAAGTAGTCTTGGCACATCAGTTGGCAGCTCCCAAGGGGGTTTTTGTGATTCAACCCATCACAGCCGCATGCCAAGGGTTGCCGACCCCTGATCCAAATAATTAATGAAGATGTTGAACAAAACAAGCCCCAGACTGACCCCTTGGGCACTCCGCTTGATACCGGCTGCCAACTAGACATTGAGCTCCTGAAGTACTATGACAGTAAGCATGCAACAAAGGTTCCATGGACACCTCCAAAGAGGGTATTGGCACAGTCCTCTTACCACATTATGGTCAACACTGGAGACAAATGGTTTATGCATCATGTAGCACTTACAAAAACTGAGTATAGGTATGCTCAAACAGAGGAGGATTCTTTGGCCTTAGTCCATGGGTGTTAGCTGAAACTGACCATACGCTACTTATTGCCATTGCTAAAAGGCGTCTTGCAGACAGCCTCCCAAGCATATAAAATTTTTTTTCCCCCGTTATAAATGTACGATTTGCAAATGGAATCCAAATCTGTGAGAGATTTGGTCATTGCAGACACACACACTCTTTAGAGCATTTGACAAAAGTACAGTGGAGCAAAATCCAGAGCTAGATTTTGTAGGTTGATTTCATTAAAAAAATTGGTTTCAGACAAAATGTGGACCCAGATTGCAAGAGCTACTGCACTGGATGAGACCCTGCAGAAAGTGAAAAGAAGAACAGGAGTACTTGTGGCACCTTAGAGACTAACAAATTTATTAGAGCATAAGCTTTCGTGGACTACAGCCCACTTCTTCGGATGCATAAATTTGTTAGTCTCTAAGGTGCCACAAGTACTCCTGTTCTTCTTTTTGCGGATACAGACTAACACGGCTGCTACTCTGAAACCTGCAGAAAGTGAGTAAATTTATTAGTACAGGGTGGGTAGGAAAGCAATTTCCCAGCCCCATCATCATTTTAGGGGGTAGCTCTCAGTCTTAGACCCAATTTTGTTTACAGAAACCATGTGGATCCCTAAGGTGTCTCCGAAAAATATGCAAATATGTTTAAAGGATACATGATGGTCAATTGGGGATTGAAAAATTTAAGAGAAAGGCCAGAAACATTTTATACTGGCCTCAAATGAACAGCAACATTGAGGAAGCTGTCAAGGTGTGTCACATATGCCAAAATACAGACCAAGTCAAGAAAAGAAGAGCCCATGTTGGTGGCACAAGAAAAAAAAATAGCCTCCCTGGAGCAAAGTAGGCCTAGATTTGTTTATGTTGACTGGAAAAAACTATGTATTCAGTCTTGCCTGTTATTCTTGCTTTCCTAAGATCGTTTTTAACAGAAGATACTAGTTAAATAGGTGATTGTGCATGTCAAAACTATTTTTGCTTGACATAGTAATATCTGAAAATGAGCCACAGTTAAGTGTGTTTAAGCAGTTTGCAGTGAAGTTTGGGTTTAGAAATCTAACCACTAGTCCCCATTATCCTCAGTCCAACTTGTTGGTAGGAAAATGGTGTTAAAATAATCAAGTACCTGCTGCAAAAGGCTGCCAGATGAGACTTAGTACTGTTAAATTACAGGACAGCAGCAATGAAACATGGTTTGTCACCTGCAGACATTCTATTTAACCGAAAACAGAACAAAATATCTGTAATGGCAAAAGCTGATGTCTGGGGTTTTGCAGAAACAAAGAGACAGAAACAGCTAACAAAAAAAATCCATGCAGTTTGAGGTCTTCAGAGCAGGCACTTCATGAAATTGATGCCGTGCACATTTATGATGGAAATCAAGGGGTACAAATATGCATCTGAAGAAGTGAGGTTTTTACCCATGAAAGTTTATGCCCAAATAAATCTGTTAGTCTTTAAGGTGCCACCAAATAGCCAGGGTGTTATATGAGGTTACCTCACGGCAGTGCTTAATTTGTAAGGAAGGAGGTGCTGGGACTCAAGCAAATTTTTTTTTTTTTTTTTTTTTACTTTCATAACTGACGTGGCAAGCCCAGAAGTGCCGGGACTATGAACTGCTGAGCCAAGAGGTGCCGGGGCACAAATTAAACACTGCCTCACAGTCTTAGGAAGTTTGTCATAGATTCATAGATTCCAAGGCCAGATGGCACCACTGATCATCTAGTCAGACATCCTGTCTAAACACAGGCCATAGAGCTTCCCAAAAATAATTCCTAGAGCAGATCTAGAAGTTGTCATCCCAGACAGGCATATGCTGAGGAGAAACCTTCACCAACTTCCAGAAGGAAGGGATGTAAGGGCCACTGAGTTTGCCTTTTTCCCTCAAAACGTCTCAGTTAGGCAATAACCACAACAGGTCACCAAACACCAATTGCATTTGGCAAAATCCACAATGAGCACTATTTCCAGAATTTAAAAGTTAAGACTGCTTTAGGCTGTAAGCTGTAGCAGATTCTCACCTTCAATGGGATCTTCAAAAATCCCATTTTATAGTCAGTAATTTTCTTTTGGCTGACTATCCTCAAGGCCATGACATGTAACCTGCACACAAGGGTGGAGTCAGTGTCAGACCAGGAAAGGTACCAAAGAAACAACATTGGTTTCAAAGAGACAACATAAAATGGTACAAAATGAAGTTTCTTTTGCATGAGAGCAAAGCAACATCTGTAGCACATACCTTTGGACATATCTGTTTTCATTACTGTAAATAGCTGAATCAAATGTTTCCCAGAAACGATGTAGAGTGGAAACAGGAATTAGGCATGTGGGAAATGAAAAGCATTTGCTTTATTTAGACAGAGACAATCTTAAATCTTTGTTCTTTAGCAATTCAGGAGACTTGAAGATCCTATAAGATAATCAGTAGGGCAGATACAGAAATTGCTTAGGAAAGTTTATAGTTTAATTTAAATCAATTACACAATATTATTAATTATAATAAAAATAATTAGTCAGCACAAAAGACAACTCCACAGCCTCAAATCTATAATCAGGGTGGATTATTATTACCATGTGTGTGTGATGGGAGTAGACAAGAAACTGACAGATTGGTTCAGAACAAATGTAGGAGTGAGACAAGGATACACAGTATCACCAGATTTGTTCAAGTTGGTACTGGAAGCAGTAATGGCTGTAGTATTGAGAGATTGAACAAGAGGACTTAAGTTATGTGAAAGGACACCTTAGATTTGCAGATGATACTGACCTCAAATGCATTGACTAAGAAGGATTTGCAGAGAATAACTAACAAGATAGATTGGGAAAGCAGAAAATTCAGACTGCAGATCAGCAAAAAGATGACAAAAATTATGGTGATTGGAAGGCAAGAGGAAGAGGTCAAGATCAAAATTGGAGTCAGAGAACGAGAGCAAGTGGGAAATGTGTGTTCTTTAGAGGACTAATATTGAAGAATGGAAATTCTGAAAATGACATAAAAAGAAGAATCGGCTTAGCTGCTATTACATTTGGAAAACTCTGTAAGATTTGGAAGGCTACAGACCTTTAGATACAAATGTAAATCAGCATATATAAGACAATTGTTGTGCTGCTACTGTTGTACAAGTCAGAATGTTGGAGAATGAGGAAAGCCAACAAACAAAAGATATTGACTACAGAAATGAACTGACTCAGGGGAATACGGAAAGTTTCAAGACTGCAAAAAAAAAAAAATTAAATGAAAAAATTAAACCAAGAAAACTGCTAGGGCAAGAAACAATGCTGTTACAGAAGATCTAAGAAAGATGACTGAGATGGTTTGGAATAGTGTCAAGTATGGACCCAGAAAGGATACCATGCATGACGATAAATACCAGATTGCAGGGAACTAGAAACAGAGGAAGACCGACGATGCATTGGATAGATGCACTGAAGCATGACCTAGAACAAAAAGGTTTAAAGAGCCATGAATTTGTTACAAGACAGAATAGTGGAGACTTCATTCCTATTCTCGCTGCTAAGCTGACGGACGGGAATCAAAGAAGAAGACTGGTATTGCAGTAGCATCTAAAGGAAGTCCCATTGTGCTAGGTGCTCTGCTTCTATAACAATGCCCACATCGAAGAAATAGAACCACATATACAAATTAGTGTATATTTGGTCTTGCAGGCATTAACACATCAGCAAAGTAGATTGTCTTTGTCCTTCTCTTGGAAGTCACCACTCTGCCCTGTTTTCTGGTCCAGTCTTGTGGTTGTCCCAGTGTTGTTTGTAGTGTTCTCTGGGCAGCATAGCAAACTATTCATAAAAATCTAGCAGTACATGCACTAAATCCTCCTTACTCACCTTCCTCTGGATAACAGTGAAAGCAAATTTACTACTTTATGCTCCTGTCAAATTGTACTCCCACTAGGTGGACAGATTATTAGAATTTTGCAAGGCTGAGTTAGTGTCCCATTGAGGATGAAGTAGCTAGAACAACCGCTGGGAGTTATGGGTGCTCAGCCTCTTAATGACAGATGATTTTAAAGGCTTATGGGACAGATTACTACAACCTAGGGCATTGGTTTTCAAACTTTTTTTCTGGCAACCCAGTTGAAGAAAATTGTTGATGCCTGTGACCCAAAGGAGTTGGGGATGAAGGGTTTGGGGTGTGGGAGGGGCTCAGGGCTGAGGCAGAGGGTTGGGGTACAGGGATGAGGGCTGCAGGATGGGGCCAGGAATAAGGGGTTCAGGGTGTGGGAGGGGGCTCTGGGCTGGGGGTGCAGGCTCTGGGCTGGGGCCGGGGATGAGGGGTCTGGGGTGCAGGAAGGGACTCCGGGTTTGGGAGGACTCAGGGCTGGGGCAGGGGATTGATGCACAGGGTTGGGGCGCCGGCTTACCTCAGGCGGCTCCCAGTCAGTGGTGCAACAGGGGTGCTAAAGCAGGCTTCCTGCCTGTCTTGGCACTGCGGTCCGTGCTGTGCCCCAGAAGCGGCGAGCACCAGGTCTGGCTCCTAGGCAGAGGCGCACAGGTGGCTCCGTGTGGCTCTTGCCCACAGACACCGCAACCCTCAGCTCCCATAGGCCGGTTCCTGGCCAATGGGACTGCAGAGCTGGTGCTCGGGGTGGGGGAAGCACATGGAGCCCTGTGGCCCCCCCGTCTAGGAGCTGGACCTGCTGCTGGCCGCTTCCAGGGTGCAGCACGGTGTCAGAACAGAGAAAAGCCTGTCTTAGCCGGGCAACACCGCTGACAGGACTTTTAACAGCCTGGTCGGTAGTCCTGACCAGAGCTGCGGCGACCCAGTGCCTTACATTCCACAACCCAGTACTTGTTCGTGACCTACAGTTTGAAAACCACTGACCTAGGGTGCACGTGCTCCAGCTGCTGACATTTGACACAAGAGAAGTTGGGGTCCAATCCTACTGAAGTTAGTTGGAACACTGTCATTGATGAGTGAAGCAACATAAGGTCCCCCAAGATCGCTGAGAGGAAGATATCAGATTCCCACCTCACACTAGCATCCCTTCCCACTGCCAGGCCTCTATTATCCAGCAGGTTGCTAGCTAGCTTTTCAGCAGTTTCTTTCCCTCTGAAGCAGGATTGGACAGAATCTGTTTACCTAATTGTGGCAGATACTGATTTTTATTTCCAAGTATAATACTTTATTTCATTAATCTTGACTTCTACAATCATTCTGTTTTGAATAAAAGCATCTGTGGTCAAGATTAATGACTTTCACAAATTCAGTCATAGTAGTTGACAATTCTTCATACATTAATATTTCATTAAGCATTTTGCGGTACCAACTTGGCTAAAATCACTCATTTGCTTAGGTGTCAAGCAACAATTTACCAGAATTTAAAAAAAAAGAAAACACAAAGCAAAAGAAAAGCCAAAACAAACGTTCCCTCTGTTCATCTGAATTAATATTTATGGTAATTGTATGAATCTGCTGGGACATTATCTGATTAAAATATGACCTTTTTAATCATAAATCATTGTTGAACCCAGTTATGTATTTGCAACAAATCTTGTACAAAGGTTGTCAAGGTAGGTGTCTATGAAAAGTAAGGTGTTATGATGTCTGATCATGATTATGCTATTTGTGTGCATGTATCATTTTTGTATTTCAAGTTATGAGTATTGGCTCTAGACCTGGATTTCAAATGTTTGCTCCTGGGATAATGCCCACAAGGTAGTTAGCCAGCACATCTTGGAGAAACTATTCAAATTGAGTAGCCCATCAGAAGAACATTTAACTCAAAATGGAAGATGCCCACCTATCCTGAAGGGACTTCCCCGTGAACCTGCTGTTTGAGGTACAGGTAATTATTTCCTGCTGTGACTAGGCGAAATCGTGCATGGACATGTGACTTGTCCATGTGACTCCAAATGCCATCTTGTTACTATAATTTTCCACAGTAAGAACAATGGGATTATCTCCACACAGCAAAAGCTATACAAGGCCCTGGAAACACCTCTATTTTGCCTCTTTCCTAGGGTTACCATACGTCCGGATTTCCCCGGAGATGTCCGGCTTTTTGGTCCCCAAATCCCCGTCCAGGGGGAATTGCCAAAAAGCCGAACATGTCCGGGGAAATAGGGAGGCTAAGATCTCCGAATTTGTGTGTGTGGATCGCCCGCTGTGACATCATCTCGGTGTGACACTCGGCTCCTGCCCAAGGCATGCTGGGGGCTGTAGTCCGACCGGGCCTCACGCTCCAGGGAGAGCCGGGAGAGGGGAGTGGCCGAGAACTACAACTCCCAGCGGCCCCTGCAACGCAACCAACCTGCCCCTGTGAGGCAGCAAGCCATTGGGGGAGGGAGGGCGCGGGCCCCTGTCCTTTGGGTGGGGGGGTGTCTCTGGGCTCTGCTCGGCAGCCAGCGCCGGACTGGGGGGCGCCCTTGGGGGGGTTGTGGACGCCAGCGCATTGCGGGGAGCCGGCACTGTCCAGATTTGCGTCCCCCTGGGGCTGGAGCTGCGCCCCCGGGCACCAGTCACGGGGCAAGCTGGAGAGTCCGGGGCGGCTGGCGAGCCTGGGGCATGAGAGGAGCCGCTAGTCGGGTTGAGCTGCCTGGAGGATGTTGTTGGGGTGTGTCTGCGGGGCAGGATCCCGCCCTTCCCCTCCCCGTGTCTCCGTTTACTTTCCTGAATGGAACTGGTGAAAATCAATCGGGCTGCTGCGTGCCCTATGAGTCCTGTCCGTAAACCATGACCCAGGGAAAACGTTACCCAGGTCTTGCACCTCCATATCTTGTGAGGCGAGGCAAAGGTCAGGCTCCTAGCCACGCACCCCACTCATGATACACAGCCATAAAAATACTTTATGCTTGTAGAGCTCCTGCAGTGTGAGCATCACAAAGCGGCAAGTGGAAAATCATAAATAGGTGGAAATAGATCGAGTGTAAGGCCTTGGTGGTGCAAGAAAATTCTCTCATTTTAACAGTACCAGTATAATAAAAGTGGGACAACTTCCTGGCATGGACTTGGTATCAAAGTGCTTGTACCAGTATAGAATTACATCCACACTTGGGGTTGTACTGGGATAACTAAATTGGTTTAAAAAAAACTATAACCCTAACCAAAATAGTTACCCTGGCACAAAATCTGTGTGTAGAGCAGGCTTTAGTGACTTGCCCAGGGTCACCAAATGAGGCAGTGGTATAGTCAGAAATGCAGTGCCAGAAGTCCTGTACACTAACAGGTGTCCTTAATTTTTAGCAAAATAGCTATTTTTTCCATTCTGTCCATCCAAAAAAATCTGCAATTCAGTGTATTTCAACTATATTAAGGCTCTCCGAATTTGTGGGGGTGGGGGGGGGGAGCGGTCGCCCACTGTGACATCATTTCGGTGCGAGTTGTTAGTTTTGCTGCAGCCACTCGCACTCGGGGTCCCCCGAGCGTCTTTTGGCGAAGCGCTACCGGCTTCACGGTTTGCAAGTTACTGTACCAAATAACTAAACCAGAGAACTGTATTTAAGCGGTGAATGTGCTTTGACACAAATACTAAATAGAACCATGGTTACTACCTGGCCCTAGCAGAATCCCTTCTCCTTGACCATCATGATGCTATTCCTACCTCACCATTATTCCTAATAATCAATATTAATTTTCATTGCATTCTCCATGGTTTAGATTTATTTTCTTGTTTAGAATAAGGTCCCAATCTTAACTGCTTATTTGTAGCATTACCACCATCATCATCATTACTATTTGTATTACCATGGATTCTTAAATAAAAACATCTCATATAGATAACCATGTCTCCCTCACTAGCAGCTTGTTTTGCTCACAGACTTTTCTCTGTTTCACCCTCACTTTGTAGGTTTTACAAACGTTTTACAGTTTATGAAGCACTTAGGAACCCCCAACCAAGAACAGAGTGGGAGGGAGAAGGGGGAATGCGGGGTGCTCAGAGGAGGGGGCAGAGTTGGGGTGGGGACTTTGGGGAAGGGGTTGGAATGGGGGTGGAGGGGGCGGAGGCAGGGATGGGGAAGAGGCGGAGTTGGGGCGGGGCCAGAGCTCCTGTGGAGTGTCCTCTTTTTTCAGTGTTGAAATATGGTAACCCTATCTTTCCTGTTCCAGCCACTGGACTATGAACTTATACTAATGGGAGCATTCTAACCAATGGACTGAGGACCTTGCAATGATTTGGAAGCAACCAGAGACTTATCAAGCCAGCAGTTTATTCCATCACTGCTACAAGCCTGAACCAAGAACTTTGCATTTATTACATGTATTTGACTCCTTTAACCACTTTTAACTCTCACCTTTCTTTTTACAAATAAACCTTTAGATACTAAAGGATTGGCATCATTGTGATTTTTGGGTAAGATCTGAGTTGTATATTGACCTTGGTGTGTGGCTGGTCCTTGGGGATCAGAAGCACCTTTTATTTGAGTAGATTGGTTTTAAAGAACCACTCCTCTCTATGTCTACTGTTTTTGGTGGTAATAATAGGACTAGAATGCCTAAGGAAACTGCTTTTATGACTTCTTGTTAGTAAACAAAAGTTTACTTTTGTTGCTGGTTTGGTATATTTCATGGGAGAATAACCCCTCCGGCTTTAGGGTGTCCGCCCTACTTCTCAGCAATTTGTCCTGAATTTGGAATTCTCAGTTGTGCCCCACAAAGGCACAGTTACATCTGCAAAGCACCTCTCTGATATTTTTGGAATTTACTAGCAGTATCTACCAAAAACAAATGTGTGCTTATGCAACTACCCACTATAATGCCTTAAGACACTACAAGAAACTCCAGTGGGTGTGGAGTACTGGATCGTTCTTGAGAGCTCTGACTAGCAATTTCTTCTTCAAACACTGGCCAAAAGAAGATTACATCCGCACACTCTGGAAACGCTAATGGCCAAACTCAGTGATGAATCGGAAGAAGTGTAACTCAACATCTGCTCTGGTCCTGAAAGATTTGAGTGGTGATTATGACAGATATGCTTTTCTCTTAAGACTTTTGTATTTAGCATTATGAATATTATACAAATAATTGAACCAAAGCATGTAAAGTTCAGTGAATGTGGAATAATTATAACCCTTTGGATCAATAAATGTTATGCTGTATGTATTTGTGTGGTCTTGGCTCACTGAGGGGGATTTCCTGTAGAATCTGGAATGACCAGAGGGGTAATTAATGCAGATACCCAGTCTTTGAAGCCTTACTCCCTGGGGAAGAGGGCAATGGCTGCCTGTTTTCTGGAGGCTGGGAGACAAAGGCTTTGGGATATAAAGACTGAGCTTAACGAGATTCAGGGCCTTCTTTTTGATTCCGCAAACAGACATGACCTTTTTTCCGAGGGAGGACCCAAGTCTGATGAAGGTTTGGAATGACTGGAACCTGCTACAGTCTCCACAGGACTGACGGGGAGCTACTGGTAAAGCGTTTAGATACTGTTTTTTGTTTTCTCTATATGCTTTTATCCTTAAACAAATGTCCTCTTCTGAAAGAGCTGTTTGGGTCTCTTGTAACCATTGGCACACCCTAGTCATAGCCCCTGGAGAGAAAGCATAGAGCAGGGGTGGGACATTAGTCAGACTGTTTGGGGAGAATCACAGTGAGTGCAAGGAGACTGCACCTGAACTCCTATCTTTAGGGAAAGGGACACAGTTCCCTGTTACGGATGAGCTGACTGCTAGACGCCCAAGATCTGAACAGGCATTTCTTGAGCAGAGGGGAAGAAGGGTTAAAGGTGCAGTTGCCCTGAGATACCCTGCAATGGTATGTCAGCAGAATCAAGCCCTCTCTCTGTGTGAATGGTATAAAATGAAGCCTCATCCTATCATTAAAACAGTGGATTAGAAGTCTGTAAATCTGGACTGAATACATAGCTCTGCCATAGGTGTCCCATGTGACCTTGGGCAGGACACTTAATCTCTCTGAGCCTCATCTGTAAAATCAGACTACCCCTCTCTCTCTGAGTTGTCTGTTTAGATTGTAAGGTGAGCAGGGCAGGGACTGTTTCTTACGTTTATGCAGAGCACGTAGCGCAGAAGGCCAAAACTAAGATCAGGCCTCTCTTTCTTGAATATGGGCGTTGCAGAACACATCACTCCTACACAGAAAGGCATTTCAGAGTATGCATTATAAGTACATCTAGCAGAAAACTCATATTGCTGGGTTGCAGTTGCCAGGCACTCACCTGGCACACTTCCCAGAGTAGAAAGAACTCCAAGGTGAAGATTCTCTGCTTGATGACAGGGAGAATGTATATTGCAGTGATGGTGAAGAGTAGATGTCTTCTAGGAGCAGCATTGATGCATAAGGTGCTTTCAGTACTGGAGTCGGCATCAGTGGCAATGGATGTCAGAATACTAATGCTGGACCTGGTTCTGCTTGCATTTCATCACCCAAAGCTGTTTTGCAGCCTGATCTTTCTCTCCATCCCTGGGTGGGGTATGGAGCTTACAGGACATCTCTCTGTCAGGCAGGAGGGAGGTTAGTAGTGGAGTTCCTCAGGCATCGGTCTTGGGAACAATTTTATTTAACATTATTATTACTGACCTTTGCTTCTGCCTCAGTGCTCGGAGTGGGCCCTTTTGATGTTTGACTTCACCACCTGAGCTATTGGTGCTGGCTTTAGTGTTGAAGCTGAGGACAGCTTTTGTGCTGGTACCACTGTTTGTGCCAATGCTGGTGTTGGTGTCTGTGTCAAGTTTTTCCTTGGTGCCATCTTCTCCATTGTAAGCTTAGGCATTGCCTGTCTGCTCCATGGGACACTAGATGATTCTGGCCTGACTACTAGTAGGATTTTGGACCTAATTTCTTCTGTGTCTGATGAGATCTTCGTGGACTGTTCCAGAAGGTAGAATTCAGCCTCATCTCTCAGGACTTGCATGTCCTCATGGAGAAGGATAAGCATACAAAGCTTCAGCTTGGAATGTATGATTCCCCCAGGCAGAAGAAATACCTACTGTGCCCAGGAGGATCAGTCCATTGCAGGAAGGACTGGGCTTGAAGGCCGCAGGTTTCAAATCAGCCATTTGATAAGCCCTGCTTAGGGGGATTCTGTATGAGTGAGGCTGTAAAGGAGAGTCTGACCAACAAAATTCGGTCCAGATGATTGCTGATTAATTCAGACAGAGATGGGAAGCAGTTTTGAAGATTTGCAGAAGATTTTGACGTTTAGCCTGAGCTAAGAACTAGCAGGTTGGACACTCCCCAGGTTGTCTCACTCCCATGGGTGCTAAGAGGGAATTGAGAGATGGCCAGGTCCCCCTTTATGCTCTTGTGCGACAGCATGAGGTAGCACAGGATGTACGTGCAGACACTGCTAATCAAAAAAATCCAGTCTTGTTTGCATGAGGTGCATGTGCACCTCCAGTGGATTCCACACTGACACACACTCAAAGAACTGTATTTGTTGCAGCTATTGAAAAGAAAATTCCACCCTCTATTTAAGTATGGTTTGTTCTACACCTCTCTGCGAGGACCTGTCTGTCCTCACCTACTTCATCACTTGTGCACTTTTCGTCTTTCAAGCTAACCACTTACGACAAGTTTATAGAGGTTAGCAATAATCAACTCTGTAACATTTATCATTACAATGGGAAAAACTCCACTTTACCCCTTGCAAATCTTTCACAAAGTATAGTGGTATAAATTGCCACCTTGGCACACTGTACAGCAAATCCAACACAAAATCTATTGCATAATTCATTATTTAAACAGGATCCACATTGGTAGAATGATGAACTGCTCTAGCTTCCATCTTCTGACAAAATATAAATGATTTTAGTTTAGAGATTCAGTATTAAATTACAGTAATCTCGGTGTCACTAAATCTGCTACCGGAAGAGTATTAACTGCCAGTAAAAAGCAGCCAAAAAACTGGCCAGTGAAAAGTTTTGGATTTGCAGGGGAAAGAGTGCTAATTCCATTTTAGTGTGACAGTAGTACATTTCTAACCTGTATGAAAATTCCTGTCTTTGTTATGGCATCTCAGTTGAAATAAAGAGGGAAAAATTATCTGCTGTTCAGCAGATTATACAATTAATATTTGTAGTTATTAGCCATCCAGCTTGAAGGCAACTACAGCATTCTTTTAATAACTTACTCCTAACACACAACACAATAGCTACTTACCACTAATCACCCTTGGCAATACCTACTGCACAGTCCCAGAACAGTTGCCAATGTTTTTCACATCCATTCTTTCAATGTTTTCTTATTCCTTTAATTTAGTAATTATTTTTGGTATTTTATTTCTTTTTTCCTCCCCCACAACTGGATACTTTCTACTCTGCTGCTCAGATCCACTGGTAGTTTCAGAGGGCCAAGTTACATGTACTCTCACACTTAATCCATACACAGTGAGCATAAAGTAATTTCAGGAGTCTACTCCAGTTGTAATTTCAATTTTATTTGTCTGTAGGGTATGTTTATACAGTACATATCACAAATAGAGAATTAAATATGAAAAGCCTATACAAACAAAAAGTGTATTTAATATCTAAAAAGTACTGATACTGCATTTGATTTGATACTTAAGTTTCAATAGTTCTTAAATTAAAGGGACAAAGTCAGGTGAAATTTGGCCCCATGTGAAGTAAAAGCAAGTCTTTCAAAATCTAAGATCAACATAATAGGTTGATCTCTCTCATTTAATTACCATGAAAAAAAAATTATTAAGTGTTCCCCTATATAGTGTGTAACCCCAACAGTCAGCACTGCCCTAGTGCATCCTGAAAGGTAACTACAACTTAGTCTGTTTTCATTGTCCACCTTGAGAAAAATGCAAAAATAAAATATCTAACTTACATAAAAATAAGTTTTAGTAAAAATTATCAGTTTTAATGGTCTAATGCATTAAACAGAACAATAAATTAAAGTTATTCTTAGATCATGATAGCATCCCCTTAAATTTTCAAGTAGATCACAAATCAATGAAGACTTTGGAAAGGGCATTTGTTTTCACGACATGATTTTTTTCAAGCTTAAACATTTTAACTAAACATTTTAAATCAAACAGAACACTACAGTATACAGAGAGATGAATTGTTTCTGCAGATCTTATAATGTACAGACATTTGTTCCCCCCATATGACTCTACACTTAATATAAAACCCTGATCCTGCAAATATATGCACAGTCATATTGATTTAAATGGGACTTAAGTTGTGTGTAAAGTAAGGCATGTGCACGTAAGTGTTTGCAGGAATTAACCAAACTGTAACAGTTAAGTGAAAGAGATTTGCTCTTTGTGTCTTTAAAAGTGTTTTGTTTTTTAAAAGGCCTACCAGGAGATGATGGCCTCCTACAATTGAAGAGCACTCCCAGACATTAATTTTATTGTCACTGACAGTTTGAGTACTTATCTACAGGAAATATTTAAGGTATTTTGCTATTCAGACAATTCATGCATTAGTCAGTGATTCAGTTACGATAAAAATTCAGTTTATTGTCAATGAACAAAACTAGCCCAATCCTGCAACTCCTTCTTCAGGCAAACCCCCCACGCACTTTAGTGAGAGTATTATATGAGTGAAGACTGCATAATTGAGGGCAAGTCATATTTTAGTAATTCTGATGCGTAAAAAAAATGTATATAGTTTTTTACAAAAATAGTGAGGTACATATATACAAAAATTATAAAGCCTGTTTATACTGCTGAATATGGTGAAACTCTGAAAAAATACATTACACATTGCATTCTATTTTGTAATATAATTAAAAATTCTGACTGTTGCAGTTTTGATTACTACTCATGCCTTCTTTCTGAAACATTAGGCATTCAGTTCACTGTGCCAAAAAAACGATCTGGTTTTCTGTTTGCAGATTTATGGGGCTACAGTCCTTAGTCAGGGACAAAAAAACCCATGTGGTTTTATCCTGAAAAATGACTTCATCAAAATAGCATTATGGGGTTCCAAATGTATTGTGTCTTACTGGTTTAAGTAAGAAGTTTGCTCAGTTTCTTGTTTTTGTTTTTCTTTTCTTTTTCTTCTAATAAAGCTCCAGCCCCACAAACTCCTTCTGGGCTCCAACAATAAAGCTGGATACCTTCCAGCTGAAGCATTACCACCAGGACTACAGGTTCCGCATGTAAAGCTAAGTGACTAGTTACACCTGTCTATGCCAACATCTTTGAATGTAATTTAAGTTTGTACAGATGTAGCCAAGGGCATAATCTAAAGAAAATGGGGTTTCACAGGTGTAGTTCAGGGCTTTATTTGGTTGGGAGAACCTCTATTTCTGGTAATGGTGTTTAGATAGAACGAATCTAGCTTGCATCTCAGAATTCACCATGAGTTTGCAGGCTTGGCAGTTAGACCAAACATTTTTTTTACGTGGAAATTTGAGATGGAAATTATCAAAAGACCATGAATATGGAAGCCTCCAATGTCATTCTCACTAAGTTATTTTTCAATATAGGACTGCACTTCAAAGCTAATTACATTAGTCAGATTTTTACCTGAGTAAGATTGCAAGTTTGGGCTCAAGTTTGATACTGGTCACTGCAGAGGAAGAAAAAAAAAAAATCATTGCTCACAGCTCTTGTTAAACTATACAGAAAACATCTGCATTAAAAAAGAAATATCATTAAGACAATGCATTTAATAATCAATTTTGAGGATAATAATATAAGTTACAAACAGTTTTGAAAATATTACAAGTAAATGTGTAGTTTGTTATGCACCACACACTAGTCTTCTTTCTGCTGTGTCTCAAATCGTTCCATTAAAGCCCTAAATACATTTCCTGGTATTTTCTGATGTCTGTCTATTAAAGACTGGATTGCAGCCTTTGCCTGTTAAGAGAAAAAAAGAAATTGCAAGGAAATTAACTAACTGTTCTTTTTATATTACACTAGTGGGAATACATCAATTCATAGAATAGATTTTCATCCTACTAAAGATTCCAGAATCCAGGGCACAATACCTGCTTTTAAATTAAAACCAGGGGAAATGTGCGTAGGATCTTTTTCAAAGAAACCACTTACAATTTATTCCTTTTCAGGCACCAGTGATGCCTGATGTATCTACCTTTGATAAGTAAATATACAAAGTATAAATAGCAAAGCAACAGTAAAAAGTACATGCTCACTCCACCTAAGTGTCTAAACATGTAAAGTTTCCATAAAAATATAAAGAAATTAAGCTAATGATGTCTCATAGCTATCATGATGGGAAAGTATACCTATAGTACATTGCTTATCTGAAGCTTTCAGGAGATATCCGAACCCTTTTGATTAATTGGGCAAGTTGTCATGGGAGACAGTCCAACAGATTTTGAAGTCTGCGTTTAGGATTGGAGGAAATGCAGGCACTAAGTAAAAAAACTTCAAAGCCTGACGTACAACTCCCTTAAATGATAAATAGCAAGCCTCCTTTTCCAAATCCCACTAGCTTTGCAGCTCTACAGGACTAGTGCTTTAGGCAAACCATGGAGGGAAAATATCTGAGCTTTAGTTAAATGGGATTTAAGTAATACAGTCAAACATTTATCAGCTATGTCATCTTTCAATAAATATGTTCAAAGAGAGCAAACCAGCTAATGAGACCAACCAATTTGATACTGACACAGTCAAAACTTTCATGAGATAGCGAAGGATTTCCTTTCAGAGTGCTTATTTTATAAGTACATATTTAAAGATCTTCTGATTATTGACCTAAAATCGCCCTTGCCTGCACCACTCATACCTGCCAGTCTACGAAAGAGCTGCGTGCTTCCTGTACTCTGCATTCACAAAGGCTAGTCATAATTATGTGAACATAAAACAGTAGACAACCATAAAACAGAAAAGATGACTGAACTAATCATCTATGAACATACTAAACTTGAAGAGCGTGTGCATGTTGTGTGGTTGTAGGTCAGACACTTAAGACGACGAAGAACTACAATGTGTAGCTGGGAGGTGGAGAGATCAGTTTGCTTTAATGTGATTTTATTTCCTGTTAACATCCATAATTCTCAGTGCAGATCTGGTGGGTTTAACATTTCTTAGTAGTTTTTTTTTTTTTTTTTTACATAAGCCAAGAAATAGAGGGACCTCCTTTGGGACAAATGTAAATGACTTTCATGAACAGGTAACTACAGCTACTTTCATCGGGCTAGAATTCACACTAGAACTTAAGATAAGCTGTCATTCTGATCCAAATAAACACCATACACTGTTTCAAGGGGCCTAGAACCTATTTCTGTGCCAGAACTTCCTTACCTCCATTTCATATATTATAGCTATCAGCATAGGACAGAAGAGGGTTACAAGAATCAAACAGTGAAGAAATCTATCATGAATTCTGACAACATAAGACAGGGATGTAACAACTATAGATGTGTATTAGGACCACACTGCACTATGTAACACTTAATTAGCATACTCTAAGATAGGAAATAACTAACTTGAAAACAAATACTTCCAGTATCTATATACAGTAAAAGCTGTTTTATCCAGCACTTCACCAATAAGAAAGCTCTATAAACCAGAATTTCTGATCTTCATTGAAAGTCCAGTTTATACTCCAGTTGGCACAGGGCCAGCAGTGTGTTGGGGGCATGTGCGGGGATGTGGAGCGCGGGCTCTGGGAGGGAGTTTGGGTGTTGGAGGGGGCTCAAGGCATGGGGTTGGGGCACAGGGGGAAGCTTGGGATGCCGGATTCAGGAGACGCTCACCTCAGGCGGCTCCCCACAAGGGGCGACCTATCCCGGCTGCTCCTAGGCGGAAGCACGGCAGGTGGCTGGCTCCGCAGCTCCCATTGGCAGGAAACTGCAGCCAATGGGAGCTGCGGGGGCAGTGCCTGTGGGTGGAGGCAGCTCACAGAGCCGCCTGCCGTGACTACACCTAGGAGCGGCCAGGACAGGTCGCCACTTGCGGGGAGCCGCTTGAATTGAGTGCCCCCAAGGTCTGGCACCCCGCACTCCCCTCCCACACCCAAATTCCCTCCCAGAGCTCATGCCCCACAATCTCTCCCTAACCCCCCACCCAAACTCCCTCCCTCTTAGTTAACCGGTATTTTTCATTTACTGGCATTCCCCCAACATGCCGGATAAAACAGCTTTTACAGTAATAAGCTTCCAGGACTGTCAATCTCTCCTTATGTCACTCTGAAGCCCAGAGTTTCTGCTGAGTCAGCGTGAAGGGACAGAAACAGCTACAACCATGGTGGATAGATCACTTTGTTTAGAATAATCACCAGTTTCAATCCTCACTGGGATTTTTAAATTCTCAGCCATTTTGACTTTACAAATTACACCCATGCCAAGAATGCTAGGCCACTGATTTAACACCACCCTTACTCTATACGTAATCTGCATACAATAATTTCATAGGCTGTATGAGGGAGACTGCATAGATAGTGGATCTCTTGGCCCAATAACACAGTTCACTAGGTCCAATCATCACTGGGATTCACAATCTCTTACTTTCCAATTTGTGGAGTTTTTGTCTATTTAATTTATTTTTTTAAACACTCACCGCTTCATGACAGCAGGGACTTTCAGCTACAAGTATTTTAAATGGTTTCAATATTGCAAGTAGAAAAAAGTAGAAGAAAACCCCCGAAACCTTACCTTTCCAGACAGTTCTGCAGCATTTATATTTGGATCATATGGAATAGGATCTCCAATGTATGTACGAAATTTGACTGGAAACTCTCCATATATAGGAACAAGGGGTAATCGAAGACGTTCATATATCAACCTAAATAATCCTGTTTTTTAGTTTAAAAAAATATTAATTTGCATTTTGGGAGGCAGTAGATGAATTAACTTGTAAAGTAACCCAGGCCTCTGATCGCAGGTTCCCAAATGAACAACAGTATCTTTGAAGTGCTATTCCACCCTTGATCTTCACTTTGTAAAAATGGAAGCGTCACAGCCAAAACAAGAATAACCACAACCCGCTCCTATGATGCCTGGAAGGGAGCTTTTTAGAGTTCTCTTCTGCAGAAGGTAATCCAGTGACTGACACTGAAAGGGCAAGGAGAGCTATTGAGATAGGTGGGAGTTCAGATTAGTAGATAGCCTCCTCAAAATCCTGTGGAGGGGGTTATGACTGGAGGGAAGAAAGGGTGCAGACAGGACAACAAACCCTCCCCTGAAATATCTAACAGGAGAAAAGGAAACAGGCATCCCTAGGAGACCCTCCTCAGCCAATTTCTGTCAGGGGGGATGTCAAATATCTATTTTTAAAAATCTCCAAAACCACCCCCTACCAAACTAAAATGCACACGCACATACACCTACTTCTTCCCCCTGCCCCCCAAAATATGAGAAGGAGAGAATGAACCACATATGATAGATGTTAATCACATTGCTTAACATGCTACTGAAAGATGCTCAGATACTAGGGTAATAAGGGCAATATAAGAACCTAGAGAAGACTAGAATTTAGAATAGAACTAGCTACCTGAATTTCAGGGATTTGGGGTCTGGAAGGAAGGGAAAGGAACTCTTCAATCAGAAGAGACCTGGGTGAGAGAGGAGAGTTGCACACACAAAAAACATACTGCTCTAGTCCCCACCAAATGGAAGATCAAAGAGCTATCCTGCACTATAAAGTGTATATGGCATTTTATATTTTAATTTTTAGGAGACAAAATCAGAGGCATCAGTCAGCATTAAGTGGCCTCCATCATATGCTTATTTATTTTACTTTTTTTTTTAAAAAGCACTTATCTCAAGGTCACCAGAGTGGTGTCATCGCAAAGCTGTGACAGTACTAGACCTGTGACCTTAGACTGGAACTTAGTTTAACAGAGTGTAAAGGGATAAGAAAATCATCAGTGATTGGGTTATTAAGTTTTGTGTACAGAGCATATAAGACCTAAGAAAGTCCAAATGTAATGAAAGCAACAACTGGTAGACATAAAAGAACAAAAATACATCAATAATAAGTTAACTAAATTTCTCTAAGATATATACTAATCCTACTGCAAACAGCAGGAAAGATATTAGATGGAAACAACGCCAATTCTTCCTAGAATAGAAACAAACTCCCAAGGCACTAGAGATTGTAGCACTTCCAGGGATGGAGCTTTTTGCAAAAGCCAAGTTTGGTCTTGTACCTTTAGAATTACAGAGGGTAGCACCATGGCTTAGCTAGTGCCTTTCTAGTGAAAAGGAGCTCCTGGGTTTCATTCCCAGTGATGCCTTCCTGAGCTGACCTCTTTCCTATGCTGGTAGCCTGGCTAAGACTGGATGGAGGGTCCGGTCTCTTTGGGGGTGTGGGTTTGAATCCCACCTCTACCATATGCCATTTTTACAGGAGGTCAGAGCAGATGTTTATAATGGTCCCTTCTGGCCTATGAATCTTGAATACTGCATCAGTTAATGGTTGTATGTCTATTTTGTAGTGCATGGAGAACATGTGGCTACCTTGCACTTCTCCATTTGTTGCCCAGGCTCTCTTTGCCCAGAATTCTGTCCCCGATCATGACTGGAAGCAATGTCAGGAGGAAAGATTGCTTTTTGTCTGTAGTACTGTGAAACAGGAGAAGGAGCGGCTGTGGTTGAGGCAGAAGGTGCTACACAGATAGATGTGGCTACTCTAGTAATCCTCTGACTCAAGGCATATGGAGGAGCGTGGAGGAGAGGTGTGTCTAAGGCTACCTGCACTAATGGCTCAGCAGAGACCCTGTCATCTAGCTGTCCTAGGAGCAGACTGTTTAGACTTCATGTGTGTGTTTTGGAAAAAACTGAAGGGGGAGGGGTAAGTGAAAAGAGAGAGGCAGAACACGTATGTATTTTCACACATGTTTTCTGCCTGATTAGCAAATTAGATATGGATTAAAATTAAGTTGAACTGTTTAGATTTTTTCCCACCTTTAAATAAATATAGGCAGCATTAATTAGAGCTGGTCTACCTCCCAGCAGAGAACAGAAAACTCACAGTAGGCATAGCAGACATGTTAATGTAGGAAAAAAGTATTATTCTAAAAACTTATTCTTCTACATGCAAATTCAGCAGCAGGTTCCTTTATCAAGACCTTTCACTATGCACAGAATAATGTAGGTCATCATCTGATCCAATGCTAGTGCCAATATTAAGATTTGACAATACTATTCCACCTCAAGTATCAGAAGGGTGGCCGTGTTAGTCTGGACCTGTAGAAAGCAGCAGCGAGTCCTGTGGCACCTTTAAGACTAACAGATGTATTGGAGCATAAGCTTTCATGGGTGAATACCCGCTTTGTCAGACGCGTCCAATACATCTGTTTGTCTTAAAGGTGCCACAGGACTCTCAATTCCACCTCAGTTTATACCACTAAAGCATAGTGACTTCTCTTCCCCGCTCTGAGAAATAAGTATGACAAATCTAAACACAGATTTTAAAGAGAGTATTTCTACTGAGGTAAGGAGATTGAACATATACAGAAAATTAAAAATAGAAAAATAGATATTTTATATCTTACTTATTCCTCCTAATGTCCTAATTCCTTCCCGAACATTTTGTGTGAACATAGGAATGATGGGCTATGAGAAAAAAGAAAGATAAGAATTTAATGCAAATATGTGGAAGACTGTTTTACATAGTGTTTATTTGAAAACAAATGTGTAATTTATTTGATAAATACTTTTGGCAGACAGCTGATTTTTCAGTGAGCAACACAATGTTCTACAAGCTATTTTACCATAGTACTGAAAGGTCCAAATTGGAAGATACCACCTGCTAATGTAGAGTTAGTACAGTTAGTATATTTCAGTCGGTCAATCTTGTTAAAGTCATGTATTGCTTTAGAGCCCCCACAGCACTCTGCAAGCATTTGCACATGTGTGACTTTACTTATCTGAGTAGCCTTCTGGACTTAAATAAGCAATTACATATGTGCAAGATTTGCAGGACTGGGATCGTAGAGTGCTTAATTAATATACGTGTAGGCAATGTTATTGTCTCAGACCTAAATGAAATTGGGTAGAGCACCATGGCTAGGGATATAAGGAATCATTTGCTGGGGCAAACTATGGGGAGTTATGTTAACATTTAACATATTCTGCTATCCATACATTGTTAATGATGCTGTAGAAATTGACATAAGGCTGTCAAATTTACAAAAGCTTTTGGAGGCCCTTATTGTTATAGGTTATTTAATCTCAAATTGGTCTATCTTATCATACACCCACATCATAAATACACACACGCACACCATTAGCTAGTATTTGTAGC
Organism: Malaclemys terrapin pileata; assembly: GCF_027887155.1. Classification (NCBI taxonomy): domain Eukaryota; kingdom Metazoa; phylum Chordata; order Testudines; family Emydidae; genus Malaclemys; species Malaclemys terrapin. The sequence goes on along the minus strand of NC_071506.1, from coordinate 67,531,179 downwards.
CACATATGACTACTATACCTCTCATCATTACACCAGCATTTAGTTACATGAGCATATTTCTCATCTAAGACAAAATATTTTCATCTCACATTTCCCAAGAATTTAAACAAACATCTGTAACATCTTGCAGAACAGTTTAGTACTGTATGGAAGATGGAAGTCATTTAGCTAAGTCACACTAATAATTTTGAGCCACAAAAGCACTCAGATTTTGGTTACTGGATTCTGACACTTAGAGATTAAACAAATGCTAGGATAATATATCACCAATAGTTTTTTTAGCATTTTTAGAAAAGATACTCCAATACTACATACACTAGTGTACTATTAAAAGTTTGTGACATGAGCTTGTGGAAAATGAAAGTTAGCTGAATTTCAATATCAGACAAAAAGAAATTAAAAAAGTATACAACTAAGCATGCATTAAGAAACAGGAGAGGAGATAGAATCATATAATTTAGTTACAAAAGTTAGGAAGAGAATATTTATGATACGTCTATAACTTATAAACATTTGCTTTACTGTGCTGAGAAAAATAACTTTAGCCCCAGAGAAAGACCTAAAAATCTAACCTTCTTTGCTTCTGTTCTGTGATCCTCCACACACACTCACCACTTTTGCATCAATGGCCACCTGAGCAAAGCCCGTACGATTACCCCATACAAGAACATAGTTTTCATCACTAAAGAGTGCTTCTCTAACTCCACCTGGCGAGATAGCCACCAAGTGGCCATTCTTCAGAGCTTTAACACATTCTTCCTTTGGTCCATGCATAACTCCAAACACATCAAGTAAAAGTTTAAACCCTGCAAGATGTAAAAAATAAGTTATCAACACAGAACATTTAAAATGTGTTACATAGCTATTGATTTCACACAGTCTCAAAACAAAATATATTGGTCAAGATTTTCAAAACAGTAGTGATTTGGAGTACCTAATTTGAAATACCTCTAAAGGGATCTGGTTTTCAGAAGGTATAGAGCACCCATTTTCTGAAAGTCAGCCCCTTTAGAGGCATTCCAAATGGGGCACCCCCAAAAAAATCACTTGTAGATTTTGAAAATCCTGGCCAATAAAATCTAAACTTTAAAGGGTTGTTTTTAATGGCTCTGTACATCACACCTAATCAAATTAGGTGCTACCTCATAATCAGTAGTAACAACTTCAATCATAACAAACAAATCAAATTAACAAAAACACACAGAGATGCCTTTGGACAGGTTAATCAACTATGATGAAGAGATGATTTAACAGCAGCATTACCTCCTTTCCAAGCCATACTTTCCAAACGTGATTTGATTCTGACCAAATCCACCAGTGCAATGGATCAGAATTGTTTAAAGCTCTTTCTTTCAATGGTCAAAGAGCATGTTGATATGGGTGAAGAAAGAAAATAAAAAAAACCCTCAGCATTTTCAGTAACAGTAACTAAACGTACTGACTAAATTTTTACCATGAAAGAAAAATATGGTGAGCCTAATTTTGTTCACATTAGATTCAAGTTGGTATGGGACATGTTTTATAAATTAAAATTACGCAACCCTTTCCTGTCTTGCATCATCCTTGAATTTCAATTATTTAAGTCAGACACTGGTCTAACCAGAAAGGCACACAACACCAGATGAGATAAGTCAAACTTTACCACTCCCACACCAGCCTTGCAATGCAACCGTAACTCTGCCCCTTCTGGAGTGGACAATAGCCTCGGGGAAAGGTCTAGTAAGGGAGTGCAACGGTTAACAAGCTACCAAAGGAAGTGGTGGATTCTCCATCTCTTGAAGTCTTCAAATCAACACTGGATGCCTTTCTGGAAGTTATTAGCTTCAACACAGGAATAACTGGATGAAGTTCTATTGCCTGTGTTGTACCGGAGTACAGACTAGATGATCTAATAATCCTTTCTGACCCTAAAATCTGTCAATCTATAATAAACAGACTGAGGAAGGACTAATGGAATGCATCATTTTTGTGCTGCATTCCACAAATCAATTTACAGCATTTATCTGCATGAACTCCAGTTGCATTCACTGTGTTAGGTGTAGCTGTGTTGAATGGTGGAGAGATTAGCTAGAGCAGCTTGGCACTGTGATATGAAAAGTGGTGCATGCATACCTTAAGTGTCCAAGTATGCATCATTTCAGCACAGAATTCTGTAGGCTGTGCCAGCAGAGGTGCGCAGGAGTGTTCTTGCTGTGTGGATTGCCCGGTGATCTATGTGACAGCAGTCTCTGGGGCTTAGCGAGGAACAAGGCAATGTCTCAGAAGGAATCCTCAAGGTAAGGAATCCTAAGGGTGGGGTGGTTAAATTTAGCATGTCTAAGATGGTTTGTGTGAAACAGACTCGATGTTTAAGTGCAGATCGTTCCTGTTAGCTAAGCCAGACTTAAACACGAGTTTTGTCTTAGCAAAAAGAAGCTGTTGGGCTTTGTTCTACAATGCCCATGTGCTCTGTTCCCAAAATGTTCTGTGTAAATGATAGAATGCTAGTATATGTGTTATTGACATGCTGGGCCAGAGGGCAGAGTTAAGGTTATATTGCAGGAGTTGGGGGGGAGGGGATATCATGTACCTTAACTTTGTATTTCCTGGTTTTCAGAAGTTTACGTTGAGCCACTCTTCACATTCTGAAAGGGCACAAGGCACCACCAGGCAACCTTCACTCTGTGTCAATGAAGTTTCTGAGGCATTTATATAATAGATTTCCTCATGTAGGCAGGATTGCATTTCCAGTTGTTTATACTTGGAAGGAATATGCCTTAAAGAGGAGAAGGCTAGAAGCTACACATTCTGACAGATCAATGGAACAACTTACATTTTAGTTTAATAATGACTGTCAGAATTACAAAATTAAGTTTAATTATTCATTTTTCAAATTGACAAGAACCTTTCAGTACTTTTATCTAGGGGTCAAATGGGGAAGGGTAGGGGAGATGAAGTAGTGGTATTCTTCCAGGCTCTGCTCACAAAATAAACTTCACCCATGTGAGTTGCCAAAATGAATTGCCACTCACGGGAGAACATGCAGATGTTCAAAACATGAACATGTGTGTTCTCTGGGCTCCTTGAGCTTAGCTCCTATCGGAGGGGCTTGAATATGTCCATGGGCTCCGCCATGTACCTTGAGCTTAGCTCCTTTATTTTGTGGGGGAGGAGGGGCGAGGGGGAACAGTTGGGAGTGGTAGAACTCACCAAAATGCAACATCACTCACAGAAAACTGCAAATTTGTGATTCCCTCTCTTTTCTTACATGAGAATGAAATAATTAACGACTACATTTAAATTATCAGCACTAGGCATCTTAGTTAACCTCCTCACTGAAATGAATGAGGCACTTCTCAGAGCTATTATTCCAGCCTCTTTGCAAATTTACATACCTATCTCGTCACTGATTACACTCAATTCATATTTTTGAGGGATTCCCCTACCCAACCATAACAACTAGCAACTTGCTTTTTTTTTTAAAATGAAAGCTGAGACCATGTCCACACAAGGAGTGTTTACTGGTATGGGAATGCCAGTATACTATACTGACAGTGCTCCTGTGGGTACACAGCTTTGCTAGTATAGCTGATTTATACTTGTACAGTAATTTCACAGGATGGAGGATAGCGATAATAATGCAGCTTATTCTTTTTAACTGACATAGCAAGACACTCCTAGTGCAGACCTGACCTAAGCAAACTGAGGTATGAGTATAAGAGAAACACTATTTTTAGGCCATCTGATTTTATTTTTTAAATTCATTTTTTAAAAGAGTAAAACAAAGGAACAACAATAGGAGGGCAGGGATTAAGAATCTGCAATATTATGGCTGGCCATATGGAATATTTGTCTAATTTTTATTTTTTTAAGAAGAAATTTTTCCTTCAGCCCCAGGCTTATCCTAATTTTGAAGTTTAAACTTGGGCAATGGATTTTCCTGGGTCTGATGAAAAAAAAAAAAATAAGGCTGATTCTCTCCCCCTTCCCATGTAATAATATCAAGCACAGTCTAACTTTGAAAGTTCAAACTTTTTACATAGTTAGCCTTTGCTAAGGAGCACTGCGTTCTGAGTTCATAAAAAGGACTCTTTCAAAATGTAGTTTGAAGCAGTGAAAAAATAATTTAAGTCCACAAACGTGAACTCATACAGAAAGATTCTCAGCAGGAACTCGATAAGACTATGCTAATTTATACTAGATGAAGATCTGGCCCATAATATATGTATGTGTGCAGCACACATATGAACACCAAATTGCCCATTTTTCCCACAAGTGTTAAGAGGCACACGTCAACCAAGATGGACTCCACTCAGTTGCCTAAGACTTTTTTTTTATTAAAGAAAAACAATTGCAAATCTTAAAATTACATGCAAAAAAGCTGTTTATGAAAAATTAATGTACAAGTAAAATGAGAGGAAATGGAAGAGCAAGGTTCCTACAGTACCATGAACTCAGCTATACTGCACATGTTGTTTTGTATTTATTTTTATAAATATGCAGTTCAATGTATTATTGTTTGTTAAATCTAATCCGTACAATATACAGGATGGGCAGGGTGGCTGACTTAAGGTTCTTTTATGTTAACTGAACAATTTTAAGGTCTGGTCTACACAGGGGGATGAGGGGGGAAATCGATCTAAGTTAAGCAACTTCAGCTACGTGAATAACATAGCTGAAGTCGACATACTTAGATCTACTCACCGCGGTGTCTTCGCTGAGGTGAGTCAACTGCTGATACTCCCCCATCGACTCCACCTGTGCTTGTCGCTCCGGTGAAGTACCAGAGTCGACCGGAGAGCACTCGGCAGTCGATTTATCGCGTCAAGACTAGACACAATAAATCGATCCCCGCTGGATCAATCGCTGCCCGTCATGGGTAATGTAGACAAGCCCTAACACTGCATGGCAGTTCTTTCCATTTAAGAACCAAAAACCTAAGTTCTTCAGAAAAGAACACTGCCTCATCCATTTAAATAATATGCACAAATATTCTGAAATCTATGCACCTCAAACTATACTAAACTTTTTATTCAAACATTTATTCAATAGGACATCTCTGAAAAAAGTTGGGAAGGAAGGAAGAAGGGACATCTTATAGAAAATTCCACCATTTCCTCAAGGACAAGACAAAAGATGGCATCTGGGGGAATTTGTTCCTCATCAGCATTTAGGTAAATTTTAGGTTACTTTAATATAAAAAGTTAGTTTAATGAATTATCACAGGCTTCCATATTTACCCTCTTTAACTTTCTCTATACTAGTGCTCAGGAGGACCTTAACATTTAGAATCATAGAATATCAGGGTTGGAAGGGACCTCAGGAGGTCATCTCGTCCCCCCTTCTCAAAGCAGGACCAATCCCCAGACAGATTTTTACCCCAGTTCCCTAAATGGCCCCCTCAAGGATTGAACTCACAACCCTGGGTTTAGCAGGCCAATGCTCAAACCACTGAGCTAACCTCCCTAGATACATTTATCTAAACCAATGTATCCCTACCTCAACCACCTCTAAGTCCTTCTGCCAAAGAGGCTCGATCCTACTTGTAGTTGTATTCTTGGGCTGAAGCCCAGTTACATTATGCATTCTTTTCAGGGAGAGGATATTAAAGACATTTTTATTGCCTCTGGCAACTTGAGGGGCATCCCCGCAGCTACTGAATGTCCCTTCATACCCTTCCGCCCCAGTCAGTCACCCAAATCACTGACTGCATTATTAAATGGGAAGAGGCATGGAAGCTGCTGCTGTTGGTTAATCAAGATGGCTACTTAGTGCTATGATCTCCTCTGCTTTGCTTTCAGACTCAATGGGACAGATGAGGTAGGAATGGTCACCAAACAATCCTATCCAATCCATACATGATATTTATAAACTGGGACAATTATGGCCTTGGGCTACTACAGACCAAAGAAAGTCCTGTACAACATAGACTGTTGGCAGATACGACCTGAATACTTATGCTAATTAATGTGTGTCAGTAATATTATGGTGTTATATCACTAAAAAAAGTGTGTCTACAATTAAATACTCCAAGCTCACTATTTGCAACGAAAGACCCTTACCTGGTAATTTAAAGACAAAGTGATCAGCTACTGTATAGCACATTCTGTTCTTCAGTATAAAGAGTTTAGCCAAGAAGTAGAAATAGTCTATAGGAGTTGCGCCATGGTAAAAAACAACAAGCCCGGGTCCTTCTGGTATTTTTTCCAGACCATGAACCTCATAACCTGTTAGAAGTATAAGGTACAATGGAGTCAACATTTTATACCACTCATACTCCAATATAACAACATCCTTGAGAAAAGTTAACATGTTATAGAGCACGATGAACACAAGAGCTGCTGCACGATGACTTCAAAGATGACAAAAGCTGATTTCACAATTAACTATTTACTCTAAAAGAGTGAGAAGAATTTCACTAAACACAAAGTTTACAATAATACAAAAGCCACCTTACTATCTTGAACTATTATATCATTTTAACATATGTTTTCCCCCAAAACATCTAGAATATTGCTGAAGTCTTACAAATCATTTATATCACTTATGTAATTGAGATTATTTAAAAGTAATTAAAACAAGGAATAGATGAGGGGAGGAGGATTGGTAGGTAAACCACAGTTTGAAACAGTGACAAATCAGTGATCAAGAACACTATCTTATGTAAATGGGGACAGGAAAAAGTTTGACTTGACAATGTGCCCTTCAGTTTTTTCATTTGCAGGCCTTTTATATTTATAAAAAATCTCTTCTTAGGAAAAATGTATCTGCAGAACTAATGAGATAGTGGTGGCAGAGGAAAGTACTAAAAACAATTTTGGGACTTGTGCAGAAGTTTTAAACATGTTTATTTAAATTCTTGGTTGAAATTTGTTACACACACACACACACACACACACACACACACACACACGCCTTTCTTTTATTGGGTAGCCATTTCTAATGGTATTTTTCTGCCCATCCATGTTAAATGTGTAAAATTTTCAGCTGTAGTTTAGTTACATGCTTTCCTTTTATTTTTCTTGCTGCTTTTTTTTGCTTTTCCATGCCTCCCACTCTCTTTGATTGTATCTAGACTCTTGCCTCATCTCTTGATTAGCTTTTCCTTTCAAAATTTGAGAAGCTGTAACATCACAGTAAAGAAATGATGATCTGGTTTCCTGGCACGCTGATCTTGTCTATTTGATGAAACGCTTTCAAAGTTAGAAAGAGGAAATGAAGTCACTTATCAAAGACTATAGTCCTCTAACTCCTTTATTCTAAATACAAGTTTTAACTGTAAAAAGAGAAATCCTTTCTGCTGCCAGTCCCAATCCTAAAACCCATACAAATGCGAAGACAATAATGTTAGCAGTATTAGGCTAACGTCATATACAAATAACTTTACTACTTTCATGGTATTATAAGACTTCTTAGATGAATAAACAGTAGGAAAATTGTGCATCTTACTTAAGTAGAAAGAAAATTCTTTGTACAGTTGCATAGGGGGGAGAGGTGTCAGAAAGACCAGGGAGGATGAGTTTACAGTAACTTCAGACAGTAGTTGAGGGTCTGGAGAGAGTTTTAGCTGTGCAGACAGAAGTGTCAAACCTTAGATATGGTATGAGGAAGAAACAGCAAGTGTCTTGGAGAATGAGAATTTTCTTTACAAAAAAAGCAACTACATATATATATGCACATCCTTTTTCTACTCTTTGATATAGCTGATGGTTTTGGTCCAATATGCTTTAATAGATTTAAAGTTGCATTTTGGGCTCTGTAAGCTTTTTGATGCAGGCTTTGCACTATCTAGTTATCAATGCCTTAAAAACTCACTTCCCTTTGACTGAATGGCAGAGAACAAGTGGAGATGATTTTCAGGAAGGATTTTGGTCTTTATGTAAATTGCTCTTCGAACATCCTTTTTTGCTTTGGCTGGATCTAGCCACGGTGGTTATGAAAAAAGGCTCAGAAATAGGTGATTTTCTTATGTATAAAGAGCAGATAATTTCTTAGAATTTCTTTATATTTATAGTAGGAGTAGTAAAGGGGTCATGAATGGTTAGGGCTCCAAGGTCAAGTTAAGGTAATGGGTGGAGAAAGTGAATTAGATTGAAGTTAAGTGCTGATTTTAAGAATCTCTTGACATGAGTCTTAAAAGAAACATGACATGTTCTGTCTAAATATATTGTACTAACAAATGCTGGATGGTTAATTTTCAGGGAAATGGCAGTTAGCCTCAATGATAATACAAAGAGAAGGAAGCATTTAATTTTGATCCAATATGTTTATTTGATCATCAGGACTGGGATTTTATACATCATGTACTCCTGAGGGCATTCTGCGCCAAAATATTAAAAATTCTGCGCACAATATTTTAAAATTCTGCAAGTTTTATTTGTCAATAAATAAATGCAGAGGCTCCAGCATGGTATTGGGGTGCACAGGCCACTAGCTGCACAAAGGTGGGAGATCATCCTGCAGCATAAGAACATAAGACTGGCCATACCGGGTCAGACCAAAGGTCCATCTAGCCCAGTATCCTGTCTACCGACAGTGGCCAATGCCAGGTGCCCCAGAGGGCGTGGACCTAACAGGTAATGATCAAGTGATCTCTCTCCTGCCATCCATCTCCATCCTCTGACAAACAGAGGCTAGGGACACCATTCCTTACCCATCCTGGCTAATAGCCATTAATGGACTTAACCACCATGAATGTATCCAGTTCTCTTTTAAACGCTGTTATAGTCCTAGCCTTCACAACCTCCTCAGGTAAGGAGTTCCACAAGTTGACTGTGCGCTGCGTGAAGAAGAACTTCCTTGTATTTGTTTTAAACCTGCTCCCTATTAATTTGGTGACCCCTAGTTCTTGTATTATGGGAATAAGCAAGTAACTTTTCCTTATCCACTTTCTCCATATCACTCATGATTTTATATACCTCTATCATATCCCCCCATAGTCTCCTCTTTTCCAAGCTGAAGAGTCCTAGGCTCTTTAATCTCTCTTCATATGAAACCCGTTCCAAACCCCTCATTTTAGTTGCCCTTTTCTGAACCTTTTCTAGTGCCAGTATATCTTTTTTGAGATGAGGAGACCACATCTATATGCAGTATTCGAGATGTGAGCGTACCATCAATTTATATAAGGGCAATAATATATTCTCAGTCTTATTCTCTATCCCCTTTTTAATGATTCCTAACATCCTGTTTGCTTTTGTGACCGCCTCTGCACACTGTGTGGACATCTTCAGAGAACTATCCACGATGACTCCAAGATCTTTTTCCTGACTTGTAGCTAAATTAGCCCCCATCATATTGTATGTATAGTTGGGGTTATTTTTTCCAATGTGCATTACTTTACATTTATCCACATTACATTTCCTTTGCCATTTTGTTGCCCAATCACTTAGTTTTGTGAGATCTTTTTGAAGTTCGTCATAGTCTGCTTTGGTCTTAACTATCTTGTGCAGTTTAGTATCATCTGCAAACTTTGCCACCTCACTGTTTACCCCTTTCTCCAGATCATTTATGAATAAGTTGAATAGGATCGGTCCGAGGACTGACCCTGGGGGAACACCACTCGTTACCCCTCTCCATTCTGAGAATTTACTATTAATTCCTACCCTTTGTTCCCGGACTTTTAACCAGTTCTCAATCCATGAAAAGACCTTCCCTTTTATCCCATGACAGCTTAATTTACGTAAGAGCCTTTGGTGAGGGACCTTGTCAAAGGCTTTCTGGAAATCTAAGTATACTATGTCCACTGGATCCCCCTTGTCCACATGTTTGTTGACCCCTTCAAAGAACTCTAATAGATTAGTAAGACATGATTTCCCTTTACAGAAACCATGTTGACTATTTATGTCAGTTTATGTTTTTCTATGTGTCTGACAATTTTATTCTTAACTATTGTTTCGACTAATTTGCCCGGTACCGACGTTAGACTTACCGGTCTATAATTGCCGGGATCACCTCTAGAGCCCTTTTTAAATATTGGCGTTACATTAGCTAACTTCCAGTCATTGGGTACAGAAGCTGATTTAAAGGACAGGTTACAAACCTTAGTTAATAGTTACGCAACTTCACATTTGAGTTCTTTCAGAACTCTTGGGTGAATGCCATCTGGTCCCGGTGACTTCTTAATGTTAAGTTTATCAATTAATTCCAAAACCTCCTCTAGTGACACTTCAATCTGTGACAGTTCCTCAGATTTGTCACCTACAAAAGCCAGCTCAGGTTTGGGAATCTCCCTAACATCCTCAGCCGTGAAGACTGAAGCAAAGAATCCATTTAGTTTCTCCGCAATGACTTTATCGTCTTTAAGTGCTCCTTTTGTATCTCGATCATCAAGGGGCCCCACACGTTGTTTAGCAGGCTTCCTGCTTCTGATATACTAAACATTTTGTTATTACCTTTGGAATTTTTGGCTAGCCGTTCTTCAGATTCCTCTTTGCCTTTTCTTATTACATTCTTGCAATTAATTTGGCAGCGTTTATGCTTCTTTCTATTTGCCTCACTAGGATTTGACTTCCACTTTTTAAAGGAAGTCTTTATCTCTTACTGCTTCTTTTACATGGTTAAGCCAAGCCACGGTGCCTCTTTTTTAGTTCTTTTACTGTGTTTCTTAATTTGGGGTATACATCGAAGTTGGGCCTCTGTTATGGTGTCTTTAAAAAACGCCCATGCAGCTTGCAAGGATTTCACTTTAGTCACTGTACTTTTTAACTTCTGTTTAACTAATCCCCTCATTTTTGCATAGTTCCCCCTTTTGAAATTAAATGCCACAGTGTTGGGCTGTTGAGATGTTCTTCCCACCACAGGGATGTTGAATGCTATTGTATTATGGTCACTATTTCCAAGAGGTCCTGTTATAGTTACCTCTTGGACCAGCTCCTGCGCTCCACTCAGGACTAAATCTAGAGTTGCCTCTCCCCTTGTGGGTTCCCGTACCAGCTGCTCCATGAAGCAGTCATTTAAAGTATCGAGAAATGTTATCTCTGCAGTTCGTCCTGAAGTGAAATGTTCCCCGTCAATATGGGGATAATTGAAATCCCCCGCTATTATTGGGTTCTTAATTTTGATAGCCTCTCTAATTTCCCTTAGCATTTCATCATCACTATCACTGTCCTGATCAGGTGGTCTATAATAGATCCCTAATGTTATATTCTTATTAGAGCATGAAATTTCTATCCATAGAGATTCTATGGAACATGTGGATTCACTTAAGATTTTTACTTCATTTGATTCTACATTTTCTTTCACATATAGTGCCCTCCCTCACCCCCCGCATGACCTGTTCTGTCCTTCCGATATATTTTGTACCCTGGAATGATTGTCCCCCATTGATTGCTCTCAGTCCACCAGGTTTCAATGATGCCTATTATATCAATATCCTCCTTTATCACAAGGCACTCTAGTTCACCTATCTTATTATTTAGACTTCAAGCATTTGTGTACAAGCACTTTAAAAACTTGTCACTATTTATTTGTCTGCCCTTTTCTGATACGTCAGATTCTTTTTTATGTGAATGTTTATCATCTGATCTGGCCCTTACATTATCCTCCTCCATCCTCTGCTCCTGACTATAACCTGGAGATTCTCTATCATTAGACTCTCCCCTAAGAGAAGTCTCTGTCCAATCCACATGCTCTGCTGCAGCAGTCGGCTTTCCCCCCATCTCCTAGTTTAAAAACTGCTCTACAACCTTTTTAATGTTTAGTGCCAGCAGTCTGGTTCCACTTTGGTTTAGGTGGAGCCCATCTCTCCTGTATAGGCTCCCCCCATCCCAAAAGTTTCCCCAGTTCCTAATGAATGTAAACTCCTCCTCTCGACACCATCATCTCATCCACGCATTGAGACTCTGAAGCTCTGCCTGCCTACCTGGCCCTGCGCGTGGAACTGGGAGCATTTCTGAGAATGCCACCATAGAGGTCCTGGATTTCAGTCTCTTCCCTAGCAGCCTAAATTTGGCCTCCAGGACATCTCTCCTACCCTTCCCTATGTCATTGGTACCTACATGTACCACGACCATCGGCTCCTCCCCAGCACTACACATAAGTCTGTCTAGATGCCTCGAGAGATCCGCAACCTTCGCACCAGGCAGGCAAGTCACCATGCAGTTCTCCCGGTCATCACAAACCCAGCTATCTACGTTTCTAATGATCGAATCTCCCATTACTAACACCTGCCTTTTCCTAGCAACTGGAGTTCCCTCCCCTGGAGAGGTAACCTCAGTGCGAGAGGCAACCCCTGCACCATCTGGAAGGAGGATCCCAACTATGGGAAGGTTTCCCTCTGCTCCCATTGACTATTCTGCTTCACTGGGCCTTTCATCCTCAACAGTGCAGGGGCTGTCTGCCTGGAGGTGGGACAATTCTACAGTGTCCCGGAAAGCATCAACATACCTCTCTGCCTCTCTTAGCTCCTCCAGTTCTGCTATCCTGGCCTCCAAAGTCCGTACGTGTTCTCTGAGGACCAGGAGCTCCTTGTACCGAATGCACACATACGCCACCCACCCACGGGGCAGGTAATCATACATGCTGCACTCAGTGCAATAAACTGGATAGCCCCCACTCTGCAGCTGGGCTTCTGCCTGCATTGTCTCCTAGTTAATGAAAGGGCTGTTTAAGCAAGAAGTTTTGAATGTAGTTTGATTTATAGGTTTTAAGGGGAATAAAGGGAAACCGGCAAGGGACCACGCTCCCTTCCCACTCCCCTTCCCAACTCCCTTGCGAAACTCCCTGTTAGCTGCCCCTGGTCGCTTGTGCACTGCTTTATAAAGCCCTGGCCTGTGTGAATGCCCCGCCCACTGATTAAGGCTCAGCCAATTACCAGAGGCTTCTAGCTTTCAGACCTTCCTTTGAAGCTCACAGCTTCCAACTGCCAGTCACAGCACACGGTCCTTCAAACAACCAAACAAACAAACAGACTGACAACCACAAGCTCAGCACACAGCAAGTAACCCCCAAACACAAACAAACACACACTACACACTAACAAATACACACTACAGACAGCCCCCCAACCCGCCACCCCCGGGACACAGACTCAGCGGTGAGGCTGCACCTAACCCTGACACAGCACAAGGCCTGGGCCAGAAACACCCTGACATGCCAAACCCGCAAAAAACACGCAGAAATTGGGTTTGTTTTTGGCTTAACTGGCTTATGAGTTAGTTGTTAGCTAGTTTTTGGCTTGTAGCTTGTTTGGCTTGCAGCTTGTTGCTTCTTTTTTTTTTTTTTTAAATCAGCTCCGGCAAGCAGGGGCAAGGGGGAGGAGAGAGTCAAGGGTGCACAATGGGCCCCCCACCGTCCCAGACTGTACGATGGGGGGCGGGGGATCTAGTCACATAGGGTGTTGGGGTTCTTAGGAATTGGCTTGTTTTGGCCCTGTACCACCCACAGCCCCGCCTCTAGCCCCGCCCACTAGGCAGGCACCAGGCTCACCAGCAGATGTCCTTGGTCATGCTCGTGTGTTCAAGAGGTGCGCACGGCCCTGGACAGGAGATGCACACTGCTGCATGGAAACGCTCAGTACCATGGCTCTCCTTGTCTACAGCAGTGCCGTTTTAGAAGAGGTGGTCTGGTCTCTACTGCCACTCATCAGACAGTACTGACACTCTGAGCCTGTGCCCCTTGGGTCTTTAGGTGCAGTGCCAGTACCTGTGGAACCAAATGCCTCATGGGTACTGCACTGCAGCTCTGCTGGTACCAAAGTGGCTGACTTTGCTGGGGATCTCTTTTTCCCAGTCAACTGTTTGGTCTGGGGACTTGTAGTCCTCTTTTTTGTGCTTTTGTTAGAAGAATCTGTAGATTTCCTCTTTGACGCTACCAGAGTTTGATGTCTCATGGATGTTGATGGGGATTGTTGCTCTGGGGGAGTCTCAGGGCCAGGAGTTGGAGGCTGGTCTCAGAGAGATCTCTATCATCAGAAGTCTGAGTGTTAATTCACAGCTCTTTCTTGTACCTTCTGTCAAAAATTGAAGTCAAGGACATTTCTGATATATGGGATTCTCCTAAGCAGCAAATGGCCATCGCTGACCAGAATCGCCTCTCTGTAGGAGTGACAGCGTTTAAACCTAGGAGAGCCAGGAATGCCCCTTCTTGGGGTTCCTTCCCCACAAGGGGAGAAGATAACAAAAATCAAAAAGGACAGGGAGATAACTGTTTTTGAAGCCAGAACAAACAAAAACAAGTTTGTTTTTTTAGTATATATTTTAAAAGGAGAAGGGAGCAGTAAACATCTAAACAAAAACTCTAGTAGCTACTCTATAAACTAAAACAAGGTTGAGAACTAATCATCTATAGGACTCTGCTCATGCTTCATCTCAGGCCAAGGATGATTGAGAAGGAACTGAGGGTGGTTCACCCAGGCAGCGCTAGATAGCCTTGAGGTAGGGCATGAGACAGAGAAAGCACGTGTGGGCCAAATGGACACTGCTACCTAAAATATCCGATTTGAGGCGCATGGACATGGATGCGCCTAGAGTGGAGCACCCATGTCCTAGCACCTAGAGTGGAGCACTACTCAAAGAACTAATCCTTACAAAAACCAAGGAAAAAAACCCCACCCTCAGTTACGGGTTTGGGCATCTGCATCCTGAGTTAGGCACCTGGGCCACAAGCTATTATTCAAATTCAGGAAGTGCCTGTTTATTACATACAATATTAGAGGTACTTACTAGTCTGATGTCAGTTTTAGATTTAATAGGGCAGGGGAGGGAATGATATCTCCATTGGCACAAATGCTTTCTGTTTTCTCAAAGACAAATACAGCTGTTTAAACTGCTGCAGGTTGGTACGGGCCAGTTACAGCAAAGGCTGTCTGAGGCTGCAGAAAAATTATCTGTAGTGATTGAAGTAACAGTTTTCTTTTGTTTGAATGCTCACTGAAATTCTTAGTTCCCCTCCTTGCCTGGAAGAAAATCACTAGTCCATTTGTACATTCTCTAAAGAATATAAGGCCTCTGTCAGCAGGGAACTCATCTAACATTAGCTGTAAGAAAAAGTTGGGCAGGGAAGAAGGGTAGAGAAGCTGCTAGGCTCTTTGCTGAAATGGATATCTTAAGGACTGAAGAGGACACAGAGTTACACCCAAATATGGATGGAAACCTGTCTGGCATAATCAATGCAACCAGGGTACGGTACTGCCTTGCAGCTGGGGTGGGGGTCAATCCTTCCTCCAAATATAGTTTAAGGGTGGGGGATTTGGAGACAGTCAAGCAGAGCAAACGGAGGTGCTGCTTAGGCTCTTAATTTTATCCTCTGTCTTGTCAATCATTAGAGATACAAGGTGGCCTGAAGAAGAGCTCTGTGTAAGCTCAAAAGCTTGTCTCTCTCACCAACAGAAGTTGGTCCAATAAAAGATATTACCTCACCCACCTTCTGTCTCTAATATCCTGGGACCAACATGGCTACAACACAGCACATTGTCAATCATGAGCACACATTTATTTTCTGAGCAAATAAGAGTTACATGAAATTTGCAAACAAATATGAAAAAGAAGGCTGATAGGCCTAAGTCATTAAACTACAGTGACAATAGTTTCAGCACTTACAAAACTATCAGATCTTGCTTACCGTGCCATATTCTTGCATGTCCATCCCATAAAGTTGCCACCATTTGCCTTGCACCATCCCAGATATCATTGGAATAAGCCTCTTTTAGTTCATTCTTCCTCTTATAAACATAAAGTAAAATAATGGAAATGTAGAGGAGGAGGAGGATAAGCCCAGGAAGTATAAAAACTATTATGAGTGGAGTAAACACCCATAAAAGGTAGGCCACATAATTCAGATAGTCCTCAAGGTACTCCACACCAGTCCATTCTTCCAATATGTAAATCAGGCAGCATAAGTAGCTTGTAGGTACCTGCCCTGAAGTACAGGATTCATTTCTATGTATCATCTCCTATTTAAAAGAGAACAAAACAAGTCAAACTGTCTCCAGGTCATAGAAGCTTCTTAATCTAGGGCAGGAATAAAAAGTGTTATCGTATCAGACAAAATAAAAACTTTTAAAAATTTCATTTAAATGATATTCATAATATCCTCCAATTGTCCTCATGGAAAGCAGAATGGATATATGATTAGGATGACAGCCATGTAAAATTTCATGTAACATAGCACAAAAGGATTAATAAAGCAAATGAAAGCTAAGAGTTGAAATTTGCTGGCATAACATTGCACCCAGTGTGGACAGAGGTTGTAACAAAACTGACACAGCGGCAAAAATTTAAAAAGGGACACTCATTTTCAGTTATTCAAAATAGTCTTTTTTTTAAAAAAATCCACAATTTATGTAGTATGTTAATTGTTTTAATTCCTTTTTTTGAAGAGAATTTTATTTCTCTGTTAACGTTTGTAAAGGGTCTTTTCAACAAGAAAACTAAACTATTTGACCATTCAGCATAAACAATTAAACTGACTATACACAAAGTGCAGTAAAATGAACAAAAAAAAAAAATTTCTTAATTTCTTTCAAACTACCCAAATGCTTACATTGAAGCTCACAGGTAATCCACTAACCACAGTTGCAGCAGGATGACACAGGACTGAAAAGTGTCTCAAACAGGCAGATGCCAAGTCATTTAGGAACCATTAAATCCACCTGGAAACCTACAGATAGACAATACCAAGTCACAAAGAACAGTTTCCAAGAAACTCCACCCAACAACTGAGCTCTGCTTTTTGTACTAACTTTAGATTCCCAGTTGATTTATGGCATAGCCCCATGTAGAATGCATTGCATACTATAACTTTGATGTTACAAAAGCAGGAATAATGGTAACAATGTGCATGCATCAGAAAGAACTGGTTGCAACCTCATAGCCAAATACAGATGGAAATAAAAAGCCATCCTTGTCAGAGCTTCTATAGTTATACAGAACTGGAGATCCAACAGTAACCCCAGTCTGCCAACTTGAGTAACAAATGGCAGATACACACCCTAAATTAAAGGGGGAAATATTTTCATATCTTTCAGTTGCTTCCCCCATCCTACACCATTGCTTTAATGTTAACTGAACAGAGCCTCAGCTGGCAATCCATCAGCTACACCACATAAAAGGTTTCAAAAATCGGTTAAGGACAAGCAAGGTCATATGAAACTGAGGCAGAGAGGATGAGACGATATTGTCAGCATACTTAAGACATCGCAACTCATGTCTGCATACAAATCTTCCTACCAGCCCCATATAAACTATAAACAAAACTGGGGAGGGAGGGGCATGATAGAACCCTGTGGAAACACGAGAGAATTCTGGGGCAGAAGAGCATTTGCCCCAAACTAGCCACTGGGATCTCTCCAAGAAATAGGAACAAAGGCCTGGATCTACAAAGATACTTTGGTGTTGCAACTCTCAGCACTGTAAAACCTAACTTTTTGTTGCCTAGGAAAAAAAAGTCATGGGAACAGCAAGATACACAGAACCTGAGTTAAGTGCCTTCGCTCCCTATACAATGAATGGGGAAAGATAGGCACCTTAGAATGCAATATACAAAACCGAGCATGCTAGGGAGGGAGTCGCCTAAGGTAGCCATTGGGAGATGCCAGTGAGAGCAGTGTGTCCTAAGCCCTGCCCCTCTCACAGAGATATGCACCTATATCTGATCTACAGAAAGGTGTCTATCTGTTTGTGATCCATGAACTGGAGGAAGATAGGTGCACTGGGCCTGGTCTAATAGATGTGCTCAGAGACTGCCTAACTTCACAGATACCCCCCACCTAGGGAGATGTGGAACCACCTCAATTAGATCTTTTAGCCCAGTGATTAGGGTACTCACCTGGGATGTGGGAGCCACTGGTTCAATTCTCGCCTCCCCACCCGAGAAGGGATTTGACAAGGGATCTGATACATTTCAGGTGAGAGCTCTAACTGCTGAGCTCTAGAATGATTCTCATTCTCTCTGGCCTAATATTAAACTAAAAAGTGCAACTTCAATAGGAGAGATTGAGGGAGATACACATCAGAATATCCCATAGCCCAGTGTTTAGAGCACTCACCTGACAGGCGGCAGCTCTCTGTTCAAATCCCCTCTCAATAGGCAGAAGAGGGGAATTGAACAGGTAGTCTCCCACATCCCAGGTGTGTACCCTAAACACTAGAGGTTGTAAGGGAGGTCCTCCTCCTCTTCAATCGTCCAGCTGATGTGTGTGGAGCCAGGTGACCTCTGAGCATGCCTACTGGATCAGACCCAGCACATGAGTTAGGTACAGGAACATCTATCATCCCCTGGTTCATGGATTGCTTGGGGGCATAGGCGAGAGACAAGTGCCTGGGACATGCCACGAGACAGCAGTGGACATGTTCAGAGGCAAGGAACTTTTACCATGAAAACTTAAGCAATGAATGAGTTTACAGCACTATCTGGGGACTTTGCAGAGAGTGTAAACAAGAGTTTCATTCACTTTGCATTCACAACGTTGGTTCTCTCACTACTAAGCAATTGTTATTCTCTTGCTGCTGAGCAGGACAAAGACTCCATACATACTCTTCAGTGCATTTGCTTCAGAATAATATAGTGAGTATTAGCAGGACACTACCAGATACTGCAAATACTAATTTAGGCTAAATACTTTCTGAGCCTGGAGTTAGATATTATAACATCATCAACTACTTATGGAGAAATCGCATTAAGAACAGTTTTTAAGTGTAATCTTAACTTTGAATTTTCCAAGCAGTAAGACCAGTTCTTCTGGGCACGTCACTCACTCACTCAGTTTTCCAGAAAAATCCTATCATAGTAGAGACATGACAACTTTCAGGCAGATTGATTAAGTTATCAGAGTTTCGGGGTGGAGTAGGAGCAAAAAAAAAAAAAAAAAAAAAAGTCACCATGGGGGGAAAAAAAAAGAAGACAGATTTCATCTTTAGCTATGATATTGCTACCATGTCTCCACCAAAGAGACTTTAAAAAAAAAAAAAAAAAAAAAAAAAAAACTCATGTTACCATATCTTCTCCATCCCCTCACTCCACGGTATATCTGTCTTTCTCTGAAACTAACATCTTCCCCCTAGATCAGTGGTCACCAACCAATAGATTGTGATCGACTGGTCCATCATGGAGCCTCTGACAGTTGATCTCAGTCTCAGTCCCCCATTTAATTTTCTTTTTTTCAAGCTAAAGTTAGGCAAAAAATAAAGCGGCCTGCATGATCGCATCAGACCGGACCCTTTTAAACTAATCATGCTGTTAGCTAGGCATGATGATGTGGAAGTAGAGAACTGTGTTTTTCTCCGACAGTGAGTTGACCCCCTCAACGTGGCAGGTTATAAATTTGAAACAGCTTCGTAACTATATTTAAAATGGCACTTATTATTGGTTGCAAGTGCAAAATTGAAAAAAGAAAAAAGCTCACTGTGCGTGGCGCATATCTACTGCTCAGAAGTGTTTCCTATAGATTACAGTTGTCCCTAGTGCTCTCCTTTTCCTCTTGTTATAATAAAAAATACAAACCTAGCTAGCTAGCATTAACAATGAATGATGAACCCAGGCCATCTAAAAAAGAAACTGAAAACCTACAACTTCCATTTGGAATGGGAAAGTGAATTTCTGTTAGCAACAGTGAAAGATAAGTGTGCATGTCTTCTATGCCACACAAGTACATCAATAAGTAAAAAGGTGAATTTAGAAAGACATCACAAAACAATGCATAGCAAATTAAAGGACAGTTTCCCCTTGAATAGTGCACTCCGTACAAAGAAAGTTAATGAATTCAAGGCTGTTTTGAAAGCTCAACAGTCATTTTTTACTAAATCAGCAGCAAAAAGGAAGGCCTCTACTGAAGTATTGTTTCATGTTTGTCATCTGCTGGCAAAACACAAGAAATTGTTTACGGATGCAGAAGTATTTAAAGAGGCAATGACTGTGGCAGCAGACTCCTTTGTTTTTAAAGACTTTAAAATCAAAGAGGAAATAATGATGGCAATTCACAGCATATCACTTGGTGCTTCCACAGTAGCAAGACGGGTGGAATCATTGTCCGAAGACATCTTTCAGCAACTACAGCTGGATTTGAATGACTGCATTGCTTTCCACTGCAGTTTGATGAATCAGTGGACATGACCGACACAGCCCAGGTAATTGTTTTTGTTTGAATGGTTTTTAAGGACATGACAACTAAAGAGGACCTTCTGACTGCTTTGCCCCTTAAAGAGAGAACAAGAGGCGAAGATATCTACAACGAATTTAAAAAGTACATACTTGAGAAAATCATTCCAGTCAAGAAACTTGTTTGGATCACAACGGATGATGCATCCGCCATGCTTGCTGAAAATGCAGGCTTTGTCGCATGTTGCAGAAATGATCCAGATTTTCTTTCATTTGTAAATTACCACTGTATAATCCATCTGCAAGCACTAGCGAGTAAAATTGTGGACTTCTCACATATAATGAAAATCGCAGTCAGAATTCTAAACTCAATTCGAGCAAGAGCTGACCAAATTAGCAGAGGAATTCAACAGGCTATTTCAAGAATTAGACATAATGGAGCCAATCATCATGTGTATCTCAAATCCGTTCCTTCCAGCAGACATTGGAGGGTTGGCTGCGATATTCCATCAGTTGTTTGATTTACAAAGTAGTGGAATTGATATGGAGATAATTACCATGAACGCCAGATCTAGGGACAGCGATTTTGAGGGACTCATAAACCAAAAAAAGTTTCCCTGTGACATTATTGATATGAACTGTGACCATATAGATCATCGTTGCAACCAATGTCCTCTAGTTGCACCAAATCTTGTACAAAGGAGGTGAAAGGTGTCTACGGAACGTTTTTTTGCTAGTTATGATTATGCTGTCTGTGTGTATCATTTTTGTATTTGAAGTTATGAATATTGGCTATGTACTTGAAGGTCAACGTGTTTGATTCTAAGTAGCATCAGTGAAGCATTTGGTCAGTTTGTTGAGAAAGGATAGTAACTACAGGGGGGTGACCCAGGCTATAAACTACAACAAAAGTCTGAAAAGGACTGGGCCCAGACTAGGAAGGAGTCTAGTCTGTGAAAAGAACAGGAGTACCTTAGAGGCTAACAAATTTATTTGAGCATAAGCTTTCGTGGGCTACAGCCCACTTCATCGGATGCATAGAATGGAACATACAGTAAGAAGATATTTATACATACAGAGAACATGAAAAGGTGGAAGTACCCATACCAACTGTAAGAGGCTAATTAATTAAGAGAAGCTATTATCAGCAGGGGAGAAAAACTTTTGAAGTGATAATCAAGATGGCCCATTTCGGACAGTTGACACAAAAGTGTGAGGATACTTTAACGCGGGGAAATAGATTCAATTAGTGTAATGACCGAGCCATTCCCAGTCTCTGTTCAAACCTAAGTTAATGGTATCTAGTTTGCATATTAATTCAAGTTCAGCAGCTTCTCATTGGAGTCTGTTTTTGAAGCTTTTCTGTTGCAAAATTGCCATCTTAACGTCTGTCACTGAGTGATTAGAGAGGTTGACGTGTTCTCCAACTGGTTTTTTAATGTTATGATTCCTCATGTCAGATTTGTGTCCATTTATTCTTTTGCATAGAGACTGTCCGGTTTGGCCAATATACATGGCAGATATGATGGCATATATCACATTGGTAGATGTGCAGGTCAATGAGCCCCTGATAACGTGGCTGATGTGATCTGATGTGATGTGATCTACCAGTGTGATATATGCCATCATGTGCCAGAAATTAACCCAGAGTAGCTCCTGGGAAAGCAAACAGCTATGCATATCTCTCTATCAGTGTTATAGAGAGTGGACAATTTATGAGTTTACCCTGTATAAGCTTTATACAAAGCAAAACAGATTTATTCAGGGTTTGGGCTCCCAGAAAGACTGAATACTGGGTGCTGGGAAAGTCCCTGTTAACTGAGAAGCCCCAGGGCTAAGTGAATCTTAATTTCTGTGAACTGCAGGAGGGCATGGCACAACCTGTAGGTCTGTGCTGAAGCCGACTGGTGTGACTAGCTCAGCAAGACAGGAGTGGAGGGAAGCCTTTTCTGGCAAGGAGGTTTGTTCTCAGTGGCATCCCAGCACATCTAGCGACAGTCTTGAGGGAGTTTCTGTGACCCAACCCGTCACACCCCCTTTCTATTGTCATGTGCTTTAAAGGTGAAAGCTTATTTTGGTTCCATCTATCTGTGTGAGACGGCGTTCTCACAAATTAAGATGATCAAGTCCAAGTATTGCACCCGCCTCACAGATGCTCATCTGCAGGACTGCATCCAACAAGCTATTTCAAATTACAACCCGAATTTCAAGAAACTGGCAGATAATGTGCAGCCACAAGTGTCACACTGAGACTCAATAAGTAGGGAAAATGTATAATTATGCATATTAAGCACTTGATCTCAGCTTTATATAACAAACTTATTTCTACATTTGCTTTGAGGTACATCCTGGGTTGCACTTAAATTCAAAAAGTGATCTTGTGCTTAAAAAGGTTGGAGACCACAGCCCTAAATTTTTAGAATATAAGAGGAAGACTAGGGTTCCCCTCATTCAGCCAGCATATGTTAAAATACCACTCATCTCCACTAGTGTTTTAAAACATGTTAGCTAGCATCTTTATAACACACCTTTTATCCTAGTCTAGACAAACCGTAAGTGACAACAGTTTGGAAAATAAAATAAATCTACCTGTCAATGGCAAGTAGGAAAATGTTTCTGTCATGTAAAATGTAGATACAGTGGGGGAGAGGTTGTTCCTGATTCACCAGTTCTGAAAGTCTGTATGCTACTTACTAAAGTAGTTTACAGCACACACAGTTACAATGTACGTTAATTAGTAACCCTGAAGAGACATCATTACATCATATCTCGGCTGCTGCTCATACTTTTCCCCAAGCGACAGATTGAAATTATAACATACTAACTAGTTTCACCATTGCTATTCAGAATCCTAAAGGCCAAAAAAAAAAAAATACGTCACTTTCATTCAGCTTTTGCTTGGCACAGCTGTGAGCATCCGAGGCAGGTACTGGAACTATTTTCCACAGAAGACCATTTTTAAAACAAATTAAAAAGAGACTGGAGAATAAGTGAAGTAGCAGAAACTCCCCATTTCTGTAGCTAGAACAGAGGTAGGCAACCTATGGCACGCATGCCGAAGGCGGCACACAAGCTGATTTTCAGTGACACTTACGCTGCCCGGGTCATAGCCACCAGTCTGGGGGGGTCTGCATTTTAATTTAATTTTGAATGAAGCTTCTTAAACATTTTAAAAACCTTATTTACTTTACATACAACAATAGTTTAGTTGTATATTATAGACTTATAGAAAAAGACCTTCTAAACACATTAAAATGTATTACTGGCACGCGAAACCTTAAATCAGAGTGAATAAATGAAGACTCGGCACACCACTTCTGAAAGGTTGCCGACCCGAGCTAGAAGCTAGAGCAGAGGTTTTCAAACTGTGGGGCACGCCCTCCTGGGGGGCATGGAGGAACATTCGGAAGGAGGGGAGTGGCGACACCAGGCGGCTTTTGCCAGTGCTGCGGATCATGGGCCAGCCCCCAAGGGGGGCGGGGAGGAAGCACCACCTCCACCCCAACTCATTTCAGCAGACCACCCAGCCCGTGAGTCAGTGTCAACACCCACTGCGGCCGCACCGATTTCCACTTTCGGCAGCCTCTGCACCCAGAAACCATCGCAAATGCCTTCCCCCACCCTGAAAACCCGAAGGGGAAGGTACTGGCCCTACCCTAACAGTGCAGCCTGGCTGCAAGGTAGAAGCAGTCTGCAGCTGAGGAAACCTGGGCTGTGCCATTAAATATCTGTGTATTTGAAACTTACAGTTGTAGGTAATTTAATTAAAGTTATGTTAAGGTCTCCGTTAGCTTTATGAGTAGGCTATCAAGCATACTTTTGCATGTGTCTATTTTTGTTACGGCTGGGGGGCACAACCAAAAATTGTAACTCAAAGGGGGGCTCAGCTCAAAAAGTATGAGAACTGCTGAGCTAGAGGGAAGAGGTAGAATAACAGTGGCAAAGGACAGCTTTCTACCACATGACCAGTAAACTGTGTTGTTTCTTCTGCAAAGGACCTTGCCACGGTGATCCAGGCCTGTCACCTTGAAGTGAAGCTACTGCAACCCACTCTTCATGGGAGTTCCTGAGTACATGAACAATAGCTGGCATATTATGCCACAAATTGTGAGCACATCACCCCAGTGGTCTGCATACTACATTAACTCCATGTTTGCTTCTAGACTGAATTCAAAATTGTAATCCTAATTTAGCAAGACCCCAAACAGGTAAAATCATGGTTATTTCAGAGAATATGTCACCATCCACAACCCACTAAGAAAGCTGCATTCTACAGATATGGTGCAGCTAGACAAGCTGAGGTTTAGGCTCTCAAGCACTGAAGGCACAACGTTCTTACTGGTGGAATTCTGCTTGTAGCCGTAGATCTCCTTACTGAATGGATCAGAGGCCCTGGTAGAGGAGAAAAGGAGAAGAGAGAGTTCCTTTTCCTTTCCAACAGCCAAAGCAGGATTTCAGTATCCATCACATATCTGTCAGCCTGCACCTAGTTTAAGAGATTAAGTTTATGAGCCCCAGCAGTGTCCACAGACAGTTCCCTACCACAAGATGATCAAGCTGCACACCAGATTTTCACCCCTGGACTTCACCGACGCTCCCTCCCCAACTCATCTTTCATATCCATCTCTGGCTTGTAGTGGTCTGGAAGTCATTTCGAAGTGTATATGTGGCTACATCCATTCAAAGTCTATTTAAGAGTTGAGGTCTAACTGCCACTACAACACCTCTCTTTCAGTTGCTCATAACTTTTTTAAACCCAATTCCTTATGGGTGGATCTGAAAGACTTGTCTGTGTGTGTAACCCTTGCAAAATGTGGCTACCCCTGTCACACAATTGTATGTAATATTTCTACTGCAACCACCAATTTCCTAGGTGCTACTTACAAAACTATGGATTACTGCAAATTCTGTTCATATTAGAACCCAATGCCTCACCGTTAGGCACCAGAAGGGAAGGGAAGCCCCACTCCCTTCATCACCAGTACATGGGGGTACTGGGTCTCTGGCATTGACTTCTCCCTGAAGAAATCCAACTCCAAACCCAGCAGGTTGTTTTCTGTTATCCAGGAGAATATTCTCAGGCCCTTCTGCAACTTCATTTTTGTGAGAAAGCCTGATTAAAGAACGTCTTGTTTTTCACTCTAACCAGTCTAGGATCTGTCTTGACCATGAATGTCAGAGTTCCAAAGCCCAGAGCATTCCACTGAGAATGCTCTACATGCCATCCTAAAAACATAATCTGTGGTCGCCATAGCAACCTCAAAGATCGCAGAGTGCCAGCTACCTCTGACCAGATTGCAACAATGAGTCCAAGCTGACCTTGAGATGATACACCTTGATTATTTGTGGGCAAGTTTCCTCGACAGAGCTATTATGTCCTTGAAGTGCTTTCCACTTCTAACTAGCATCATCTGCATATTTCCCACATTTAACCTCAAATGTTTTTCATTCAGATTCCAATTTCCTTCATATAGTGGAATAGTTTGAAGAGCTCATTGTCTGCATTGGATGAGAAAGAGGAGTCTCATCTGCACAATAATGGTGTTGCACACTGTCTTCTTACAACCTTCCTAAATTACTTTAATTGATGTTGAATAAGACTGGTGACAAGATTAGGGTTAGGATTAAGATTTCCTCTTCGGAGAGGAGAAACAGCAGATGCTCCTCACAAATCTCCAGAATCGGTCTAAGAGAAGTTAGGTAAAACAGCTTAACGTGTTCATAGCAACACCTGCAAAGAGCAGAATTTTGCTGTTTATGTCATCCGCCGCATCTGTTATTTCAAGCAAAATTAGCATGGCCATGGGGAAAAAAAATCCATCAGTGCAACTAGTGCCATCGCAACACAAGGAAAAATCTATGGCCACCAGAGTTAAGGACAAAAAGAAGGAGTTGTATTTGTTCACATATTTTTTATTATCAAGTCATTTTTTCTTTTAAAAATCAAAAGCAGGCTTTTCATGAGAGCGCGATCCAAGACTGTTGCTGGGTGCATCACACCCGTTGATTTCGGTACGGGTCACAGGCCCAGCCTCGCAGCACCAGGGAACACGACACATTTAGGGCTTCTTTACACATACAAAGAAGTAAAGGGGTGGGGGGAGACGGAGGAAATCCCACCTCACCGCTCCCTTGCGTGCAGAGGAGGAGGGTCGAGGTCAATAGTGCCTCAGTGGAGAGCAGCCGATGATGACCCTCCACATGTCTCTCTCCCAACCCGGAGGGAAGCCGTGCCCCGGGCCCTACCAAGGGACCTAGGTGGCTGGGCTCCCTCCAAGCCGCGGCCGCTGCAGTTCCGGGGCTGGCTGCGGCCGGCAGAGGGGGGAGAGGACGGGACACGCCAGCCTGGGGGCCGCGCCCCGCTGCTCGGGGAGGCGGGAGGGGCAGCTGCGGCACAGCCTGGCGAAGAGGGGGATGAGCCCCCACATCGCGCTGCGGCAGCGGCTCCCCCTGGAGAGACCCAACGACGGCCCCGCCGGCCGCCCCACCCGCACACGGGGAACGCGGGCGCCTCCTCACCTCGCTCCGGCAGCGGCTGCGACTCTAGCCCTGCTTCGGGTTTGCTCCTCCACCTGCCGCCCCCGCGGAGTCCGGGTCCCGCCAGGGCGGCTCCCCTCGCCCCCGGGGTCGGCTCAGGGAGACGGGTAGTATCGGCACCACCTCCTCTCTGAGGCAAAATCCTCCGGACTCCATTGGGTGCGACACGCGCCGGACGCCGCTTCCGGCGGAAGGAACCCGGCGGTGCTGCACGCGATTGGCCAGTGCAGGGCGGAGCCGATCGCGGGAGTTCCTGGGCGCTCCCGAGCGGGCCGGACCGTTGCGTTCCCTGTCAGCGCGAGAGCCCGGCACCGGCAGCCTGCGTGCCCAGCTCCGCTCCGGAGACCCGACCAGCCGCCAGGCTGCGCGCCGCCCCCCCCCCCCCCCCCCGAGTCCGCGCTGCCCTCCCGCAGCACCCGGGGTGCCTCCTGCCCAGGTTTCCCATGGTGGCCCCGTTTACCTGGGAGATCTGTCAGCGAGCTCTGTACGCGCTGCCAGCTTCTCCAGGCTTATGGAAGAAATCACAGAATCTCGCAGAAAAGGAGGAAGGAGCATAAGGGCATTTCGTTCTCATAGGTAAAAGGGAAAGAACTAATGCCATGCTCCACTCTTTTGTAGACAGACATGACTTGCTTCAGCACCTTGTGTCTAGGAAGGAGGAAAACTTTTAATTTAGATCCCAATCGTGCAAACACGGGAACACATGCATAATTTTACACACCCAGTTGGATTCTGCGTTGGTGTGGTGTAGACTCGGGGCCTTATTGTTCCACTGTTAATCTTTATAAGAGAGGGAAAAGGGCTTGGCCACACTTACAAGCTAGAGCGCATTAAAGCAGCCCCAGGCACCCTAACTCATGACCCATCCACACTTGCAAGGCACTTACAGCGCTTGGACTCTGCAGCTGGAGCGCTCCTGGTAATCCACCTCCACAAGAAGTATAACACTTGCTGCGGGAAGGGGGCGTGGATGCAGAGCTTTTTGGGTCCTGTCCCAATGCCCTGTGATGCATCGCTTCGCATCCCAGAAATCCCTTTGTTTCCATCCACTTTTGGCGCCATCTTTCAACCGTTTCTGTGCAGAAATGGAGGGACTATCTGCGGGAAATGGAGCCCGAACTGCTGAGGCGTATGCTGACGAGTCTCGCCAGCACGTCACGTTTGGCTCTCGAACTATCCCTTAAGATCCAAAGTGAGAGTGAGGAGTCCGACGATGCTATCGAGCCGCGTAACGCGTACAACACGAAATTCCTTGTGGCATTCACGGACATGCTCAGCACCGTGGAACGCCGCTTTTGGGCTCGGGAAACAAGTACCAAGTGGTGGGATCACATCGTAATGCAAGTCTGGGATGACGAGCAGTGGCTGCAGAACTTTCTGATGGGAAAAGCCACTTTCATGGGACTGTGTGAGGAGCTCACCCCCACCCTTCGGCGCAAGGACACGAAATTGAGAGCTGTCCTGCCAGTGGAGAAGTGGGTGGCTATTGCAATCTGGAAGCTGGCAACTCCAGACAGCTACCGGTTGGTCGCAAACCAGTTTGGAGTGGGAAAGTCGACTGTTGGAATCGTGTTGATGGCAAGTTTGCAAGGCCATTAATCGCATCCTACTCAGAAGAACCGTGACTCTGGGTAACGTGCAGGACATAGTGGATGGCTTTGCACAAATGGGGTTCCCTAACTGTGGAGGGGCAATAGATGGGACGCACATTCCTATTCTGGCACCACCCCACCTAGCATCTGAGTACGTTAATCGGAAGGGATTTTTCTCTCTGGTTCTCCAGGCGCTTGTGAATCACAGTGGGCGTTTCATTGACATTAACACTTGGCTGTTCAGGAAGCTGCAGGCTGGAACTTTTTTCCCAGAGCAGAAGATCACAGTAGGGGAAGTTGAAATGCCCATTGTGATCTTTGGAGATCCCGCTTACCCGTTAATGCTGTGGCTCATGAAACCCTACACAGCGAGCCTTGACAGCAGCAAGGAATGGTTCAACTACAGGCTGAGCCGGTGCCAAATGACTGTGGAGTGTGCCTTTGGCCATTTAAAGGGAACTCTGTATCTCTGGACTTGGCCGAACACAGCATCCCCGCAGTTATATCCATGTGCTGTACCCTCCATAATATTTGTGAAGGGAAGGGTGAAAGCTTCACTCAGGCATGGACCTCCGAGGTTCAACATCTGGAGGCTGAATTTGCACAGCCAGAGAGCAGGGCTATTACAGGGGCCCAGCCCAGGGCTGCAAGGATTAGGGATGCCTTGAGGGAGCAATTTGAGGCTGAAAACCAGCAGTGATAGCTGGTGCCCTGCATGGGAGTGAAGTGTAGTAGTTCCAATCTTTAGGAATCAGTGTTTGCTAAGCAGACTTGCAGTGCCTGTTTATTTCCTGGGCTAAGGAATCTTTTACTTTATGCAATAATAAAGAATGTTTTCAAAGGCAAAAAATCCATTTATTGAAAAGAAAATGTATTTATTGAAAAGAAACGCAATTGCTTGGGATCAAAAAGGGCCAGGGGGCGGAGTGGGGCACGGTACAATCACAGATTCGCGTATGTCCTGTCTGGTGTGTTGTGCAGTGAGTGCTGCACTTCAGGATAGCTATAAAGCATGGTGATGGGGGTTGAGTGCAGAGGGTAAGGGTCGTGGTTTTCAGGGCTGGGTGGTGAAGATACTGGTGTTGGAGGCAGCTGGTGGCGTGAAGAACCCGGAAGTTGGGGAAAGTGGGTTGGAGGTAACAGTGGGGCACAAGAGAAAGAGTTTTGGGACAAGGGCTATGGGGGGGGTGTTTGCGTTTGCGGTACTGCTCCTTCTGCATGGCTACAAGCTCTTGGATAGCGTCTGCTTGGCGCTCCAGGATGCTTATGAGCCGATCGGTGCTTTGCTGCTGGTGCTCCGTGCTTTGCTGCTGGTGCTCCGTGCTTTGCCGCCGGTGCGCTGTGTTTTCCTGGTGGATCCTGCTTTCTCTCTCCCTCCAGTTCTGTGCTTTTTCATTCTCTTTAATAGATTGCCGCATCACTTCTTGCAGCATGTCTTCTTTGGTTTTTCGTGGTCTCTTCCTGAGTCTTTGCAGTCTCTGAGCAGGCGATAAGAGGGACGGCTGAGGTCTCAAGGTTGTTGCAGCTGTATAGGCAAAATGCAACATTTAACAGAGGCAGCATTGCTTATACCAGACAGAGTAATGATTTCCCCAGCACTTAAGGAGGGCACACACAGGGTCTACACAATAGCATAATTTTCCTGTCTCAAACAGAGCGCACACAACCCACGGGAGCCTCAAAATGGTGAGTAAGGGGGACTGATTGTTTCAGGGCTGTACTGTCCTCTGGGTTTCTGTGCCTTGGGAAGAGCCAACAGCTGCAGGGGGCACCTACACTGAACACTGTCCCAACATTTTCCACAGGAGTTCGTCCTGGACGATATCTCGCTGCTGAGATGACCTGGGAAGCAAGGGAGGGTCTTCTACTGCAATGCGGCTTCCGCCCTGGCCCATATGCAGCTTGCCTGTGTGCAGCAAAGGTCCCCCCACCCCTCGCGGCACAGTGGCGTGGACACGTTAGCCTGGCTGGGACAAGAACCACGGTGACTCTCCCGATAAACCTGTGCAAGCGCATTGCACACGTTCTGGATGAGACATTCGAAGAGATTACCGAGGTCGATTACCACAATGTGATAAATCATATCAATGCACTATTCCACATCTAAGCATGCATGACTAACCCTCCTCTCCCAAAGAGCCCGCACCGAAAAAATTCCTTCCCGAAAAAAAACCCGCTTATCGCGAACCTGCTCTTCTGTTTGTCCTCCACCAACTACCGGCCGCTGCAACTGGCTACCTTCCTCCTGGCTCGAGAAGAGCTCCTGGCTGCGTGGCTCCAGGGATTCCGGGGTGTCTCCATCTGCCCCATCACCCTCACTCCCGTTTTCCTCCTCCTCCTCCCACCCCAGCTCTGAATGTCCATGGTGGTGCTCAGAGTGGAGGTGGGGTTAACCCCAAGTATCGCATCCAGCTCTTTGTAGAATCGGCAGGTCGCGGGGGGAGCACCCGAGCTGCCGTTTGCATCGCGGGCTTGGCGGTAGGCAGTCCGCAGCTCCTTCACTTTAATCCTGCACTGCAGGGCATCCCGGTCATGTCTCCTTTCTATCATGTCCTTTGATACCTTCCCGAAGGTATCGTAATTCCTACGGCTGGAGCGCAGCTGGGACTGGACAGCTTCCTCCCCACAAACACTGATGAGGTCCAGCAACTCGCCATTGCTCCATGCTGGGGCTCGCTTGGAGGCATGGTCACCTGGAAAGATTCGCTGATAGCACTCCACGCCATGCCTGGCTGAGCAAACAGGAAGGGGATTTTTAAAATTCCCGGGGAATGTCAAAGGCGGGTCACATGGTTGGTTTCCTGAGGCCAGGGCAGTAGAGTTTGAACTGATGACCAGAGTGGCTAGAAAAGGCATTGTGGGATACTGCTGAATTCTTTTGGAGGCCAGTTACAGCGCATTGGGTGGCCACACTGGCGCCGCTGCGCTGCAGCGGTGGCGCAATACACGGTATTCCTCTTGGGAAGGTGGAGTACATGCAGCACTGTAGCCACGGAGATACAGCGGTGTAAGTGCCTTGCCAGCGTGGATGGGGAGTGAGTTACAGCACTGGGGGAAGCTTTATTGCGCTGTAACTCACAAGTGTAGCCAAGGCCTAAGAGAGGGAAAAGGGCTTGGCTACACTTGCATGTTAGAGCGCATTAAAGCAGCCCCAGGCACCCTAACTCACGACCCATCCACACTTGCAAGGCACTTAGAGCGCCTGGACTCTGCAGCTGGAGCGCTCCTGGTAATCCACCTCCACAAGAAGCATATCACTTGCTGCGCCTCGGCTGAAACGCTCCAGCATCAGTGTGAACAAGGCGTTGCATTACTGTGCTGCAATTGGCCTCTGGAAACGTCTCATAATCCCTTTAAGTCAAGTGGCCACTCTTGTCATTGTTTTGGAATCGGTTGCAGGAATGCGGATATGCCCATTCAAAGCTCTGTTTCTAACAGCCTGTTTATCTGCTCCGGGACAAAGCAACCATTAGTGTGGAATGCTGCTGCTGTGAGTGTGTGAGAGAGAGAGGCCGGGGGATGGGGTCTGCTGCTCTCTGAACTTACAAGACAGCATGCTGACATGCTCTCAATCCCCCAAAAACCCACTCTCTCTCCCTCCACGTACACACAAAACACTCCCTGTCACACTCCACCACCACCACCCCCACCCCCATTTAAAAAGCAAGTTGCAGCCACTTGCATGCTGGGATAGCTACCATAATGCACTGCTCTCTGTGACGTTGCAAGAGCTGCTAATATGGCCACGCCACTGTGTTCGAATCTGACAGCGTGGACACACTGCAGTGCTTTCCCTACTGCGCTCTCCAAGGGCTGGTTTAACTCAAAGCACTCTACATCCGCAAGTGTAGCCATGCCCAAAGAAATCTAAAACAAGTGTGTATGTAGCTGTTAAGTGTGAGGCAATACGAACTGCTTGTATTGTTTTGTTCAGGCAAATAGAACACAGTCATAAATTTCAAACACAAGTGAATTTATGATATGGCAGCATTAAGATGCATATAAGTTTTTAAGAACATCAGAAGCAGAAAGCCATCTAAACAACCAGTGGGGCAACTGGACAATCGAGATGCTAACAGAGTACTCAAGGGAGATAAGGCCATTGCGGAGAAACTAAATAAATTCTTTGCATCAGTCTTCACAGCTGAAAATGTGAGGAAGATTCCCAAAGTTGAGCCATTCTTTTTACGTGACAAATCTCAGGAACTGTCCAAGATTGAGGTGTCATTAGAGGAGGTTTTTGAACAAACTGATAACATTAAACAGTAATAAGTTACCAGGACCAGATGTTATTCACCCAAGAGTTCTGAAGGAACTCAAATGTGAAATTGCAGAACAACTAACTTATCATTTAAATCAGTGTCTGTACCAGATGACTGGAGGATAGCTAATGTGACGCCAATTTTTAAAAAGGGCTCCAGGTGTGATCCCGGCAATTACAGGCCGCTAAACCTGACTTCAGTACCAGGCAAACTGGTTGAAACTATAGTAAAGAACAGAATTTTCTTTACTAGTTCATCTATGTAACATAGATGAACACCATTTGTTGGGGAAGAGTCAACGTGGTTTTTGTAAAAGGAAATCATTCCTCATCAATCTACTAGAATTCTTTGAGGGGGCCAATAAGCATGTGGACAAGGGTGAGCCAGTAGATATAGTGTACTTAGGTGCAAATGAAAAAAGGCAGTCATGGCCAAGAGCTCCTTTCTATTTTCCTCAATAGGATTTAACTTCCACTTTTTAAAGGATGCCTTTTTGCCTCTTACTGCTTCTTTTACTTTGTTGTTTAACTATGGTGGTACTTTTTTGGTTTTCTTACTATGTATTTTAATTTGGGGTATACATTTAAGTTGAGCTTCTATTATGATGTCTTTTTAAAGTTTCCATGAAGCTTGCAGAGATTTCACTTTTGGCACTGTATCTTTTAATTTCTGTTTAACTAAATTCCTCATTTGTGTGTGTAGTGCCGCTTTCTGAAATTAAATGCTACTGTGGTGGGCTGCTGTGGTGTTTTCCCCACCACAGGGATGTTAAATTTAATTATATTATGCTCAATATTACCAAGCAGTTCAGCTGTATTTACCTCTTGGACCAGATCCTATGCTCCACTTAGGACTAAATCATGTATTATATTTCCTCGTGTGGGTTCCAGGACTGCTCCAAGAAGCAGTCATTTAAGGTGTCAAAAAACTTTATCTCTGCATCCCGTCCTGAGGTGACCTGTACCAGTCAATATGGGGATAGTTGAAATCCCCATTATTGAGTTTTTTATTTTTATAGCCTCTCTAATCTCCTTGAGCATTTCATAGTCACTATCACTGTCCTGGTCAGGTGGTCGGTAGTATATCCCTACTGATATTTTCTTATTATTCAAGCATGGAATTACTATCCATAGAAATTCTATGGTATGGTTTGGTTCATTTAAGATTTTTACTTCATTTGATTCTACGCTTTCTTTCACATATAGTGCCACTCCCCCACCAGCATGACCTGTACTGTCCTTCCAATATATTTTGTGGCCCGGTATTACTGTGTCCCATTGATTGTCCTCATTCCATCAATATCCTCATTTAATACGAGGCACTCTAGTTCACCCATTTTGTTATTTAGATTTCTAGCATTTATATACAAGCACTTCAGAAAAATGTCACTTTTTAGCTATCTGCCATTAAGTGATGTAATTAAATGGGTCTCCTTTTCATTTGACTGTCTCTCATCAGATCCTACCTGTATTTTATTTTCCATCCTTTCCTCCTTACTAGGACAGAGAATTGTTACCTCAGTTTCCGTAGAAACCAACCCAGGGCTACACATATTGGTTTTATTAAATGCTGCTATTGGATCAAACAGAAAAGGGATGGAGCTTATTCATGCACTCCCACATTCATTACATTCATACCCTCATGCACCCACACACTCACACAGGTGGAGAATTACTGGAGACAGCAGAGGAAGCCGAGAAGCTGAGGCATAGTAGATCTGGTGTGTCCGCCTGCGGTCACGGGTCCGGGCCGGCGAGCAGGTCAAAAAACCCAGCAGGCTTGTGTGCATGCCTTCTTTCTTTTATTGGAACTGGGCGGCTCCTGTCACGTACACTGAGTTTCCCTTCTGTGTCCATCACCAAGAAGCATTTCCAGGCCTCGTTCCTTTCACGCATACCGAGTTCTTCTTTTCTTTACAGCACCCCATGATTGACTTCTCAGGGCAGATTACATCAGACACACCTGGCTCCTGGCTTTTTTCTCCTTGCAGTTTCTCTCCGCCCAATTCCACATACACTCCCTTGTTCACACTCCCTTATCTCCCACACACACTCCCTTGTTCACACTCTCTCTGATTGCGTGATGGAATATTACAAAGCTTGGAGGCTTATAGAAGTGGTAACTGAAAAGGTTACAAAGCTTGCAAAAGTTACAAAACTTAATGATCACACTTAGCAATGACTGAAAAGTTACAAATCTTACAATCACATTCTACTGGATTGAGCAGAGGCTTTACATAACAGGAACCTCCATTAATAGATCCTCCCCTCAGGGATCTCTCTGTCCAAACCATGTGCTCCTCTGCATCTGTCGGTTTTCCCCCAGCCCTTAGTTTAAAAACTCCTCTATGACCTTTTTAATTTTACACACCAGCAATCTGGTTCCATTTTGGCTTTGGTGGAGCCCATCCTTCCTGTATAGGCTCCTCCTTTCCCAAAAGGTTCCCCAGTTTCTAATAAATCTAAACCCCTCCTCCCTACACCATCGTTTTATCCATGTATTGAGACCCTACAGTTCTGCCTATCTAGCTGGCCCTGCGTGTGGAACTGGAAGCATTTCAGAAAATGCTACCATGGAGGTGCTGGACTTCAATCTCTTACCTAGCAGCCTAAATTTGGCCTCCAGGACCTCTTTTCTATCCTTTCCTATGTCATTGGTACCTACATGTACCACAACCACTGGCTCCTCCCCAGCATTACACATAAGTCTATCTATATATCTCAAGAGATCCAATGGTTTCAGCGCCAAAATGGTCAAAGCAGATGATGCTGTTGCGGTTCCAGGCATCGGTGCTGACATCTGAGTGCTCTTTGCTATTGGAGCAGGTGGTGGCGCCATAGCCTGCAGGGAGCACCTTGGTGCTGCATCTTTGGGCGGTTCCCTCAATGTCATAGCAAAGGAGGTGGGCTTCTGTTTGCCTCTTCACTCCAAGCCTGCCCGCACGGTACCGGAGGATCCTGGTGCCTCATATGTACTCAGCTGTGGTGCAGTCAGTTCTGAGGATACAGAATGAGCCTTTTCGGTGGCTTTTTCAGAGGGGAAGTTGATGCTCTTTTCATCGCTAGCTTTTTGGCGAAGTGAGCCTTCCTTTGTGAAGAGGGTTAAAGTCTCTGGAGATCGTTGTCCAGAGGGGGTCTGCTGTCATAGAGACTTCTGCATAAATATAAGTTTGAGATGCAAGTCTCTGTCCTTTCTGGCTCAAGCCTTTAAATCAACTTGCTGCAGAGAGAGCACTTTTGTGGGATATTGTAGAGGGGTTCGGTTGGGGGGATCTTCCCTCTCTGGGGTGACTGAAAGCCAGGCCGCCTCACTACTTAGGTCTGGTGAGTTGGGCAATTAGCCTGGCGGTGCAGGAAACAGTCAAGGGATCAGGCCCTCAGACAGGGGTTGAGCAAATAGTTCAGTAACAGGTCCCGGACCTGGGTCAGGGCGGGGCAACATACAATCAGGAGCTCAGGCCCTCAGGGCTCAGCAAATAGTTCAGGAACAAGCCCTGGGTCAGGGCAGAGCAGCAAACAAACCGTCTGGAGCTCAGGCCCCCAAGGCAGGGGCTGAGCAAATAGTTCAATAGCAAACCCCAGGCTCCTGGTTCTGAGCGTCTGGGGCGAGGGGGAGACTGCCACCCGTGAGTGGGGTGGCAGGGGGGACGGAGGCCCACCCACTCCACTGAGACCCAGCCCGGGGCCCTAACAGCGGCAGGCAGCCTGCTGCTGTGTCAGTGGGAATCCTGGCCGCAACACACTGACATTGGCTCTGGGTGTGCCGCAGCCAGACTAAGGTTGGCTGCCCCCGGGCTACTGCCTACCTCCCCCTCTAGCAGTACCTGCATCTGGTCGGTGTCCTCCACGGAATCAAGCACCATGGGCTCCTCAGGGTACTCGGCAAGCGGTAGGCTTGGCAGCTCCTCTGGGTCGCTTCTCACAGGTAGGCTTAACAGCTTCTCCAGGGTCTGGTCGGCATCAGGCCTTGACTGGTATGGCCAGTCCTCAGGTCGGTCACAGGCTGCAGGAATCTCCCCAGCGGGAGCTAGGCCACCAGCGTCTGGCTTCTCCGGCAGCCAGGCAGCTTCTGAGCCCTGGGGTTGGACTTTTATACTTCCTGTCCTGTGCTTTGACCTCTGGGGGACGGGCGCAGGCTCCACTGGCTCCACCCACTTTGGCATCTGGAGGGGCTCGTCCCTCTCTGGGGCGGCTGGGAGCCAGGCCGCCTCACTACAGATATTTGTCTCACCTAAGCACCGGACGTATTGAGAGTGTCCATCCGATACCGGGATCACCTCCTACCAGGAACAGCAGCACTTGAATCCCAGTGAACTGGGCATGGATCGAATTATGGCGGTTCAGCCCTAAGGGTGAACACGAACTATTCTAAGGGGTAGGAAAATATATGTATTAATTTTTTTTTTTCAATGAAAAAAATAAACAGGGAAAGAAAAGTGTAAGTAAATCTAACTACTGTACTAAAACCACTTAAAATATTCTAAACACTGAATAAAGCTATTTATTTTTCACACTGCTGTGAGTACCATCTCAGGGTGAGGACCATTGAGAAGGAACTGAGGGGAATCTGGTTGTGCATGGTAGATAGGCGTTGGCAATGGTGCGCGATGGGGACAGTGGATGCGTGACCCAGACGAGCACTGCTGCTGAAATTCTCCGATCAAAGGCACAGGGACGCACATTCACCAGAAGTGGAGCACCCACAGGGACACTCTTTGAAGAAGTCTTCATTCTGCAGTTCCATATTATGCTAAATTTTTACCCTACCCTGGCATTTTTGTGGTCTGAGCTAGTGTGTTCCTTTGCTTTCTCACCCCATCTGTAATGTTTCCTGTGAGTGGGTGATCCATTAGTGATTGATCAAACTAGACAATTACCTTTCTTGGTACTCTGTTTAATGAGTTACAATTCCAGGTTGCTTTTAATGGCTTATTAGAGAGGTTATTACAGCCTAGGATTCTCCCACTCAGCCAGCATTCATGTTACTTATACAATTGGTTTTCTGGTTAAGGACCAGAAGTGCTGCTATCAGGATAATGGAGTCCCACCTGATAAAAACATCTTGTCCACTGCCAGGCCTATCTTACCCAACTTATTGCTACTTAACTTTCCATTACCTTTATTCCCTTCTCCCATTAACTATATTCCCAGTACCTCTCTGTATCAGCAGTCTATTGCAAATGGACGCAACTGCAGGTTCCACAGGCCACCAAACCAATGGGGTCTGGGCTGAATTCTCTGTCTGAAGTCTTCATTGTGGCATAGGACTGCAGTCCAGAAGGTCTGCTCCCTGAAAACTAGTCCCTTAAACTTTCTGAGCCACCTTGCTTACAAATGCTCCCTAAGAGTCCCACCTGAGGTGGGATCACACTGGGCTTATAGTTTAACCCTTTTGTGGAAAACAGTGCAGGAAAGTAAGGAACACAGGCTTAGCTAGGGAATTTAATAGCAAAGTCAGTTTATTCTTTAAAAGTGCTAATTATTTGAAAAATAACAAATCCTGAGATGCAGCCTCCCATAGTCTGACCTCACCCCTCCTGCGAGTCCATGGCTTCTCAGCATTTCAGACTAGGCAGATTCCCTCCTGTCTAATATCTCTCGAGCCAGTCCTGCTTACATTTACCCTTCTGCTCAGAGGAGCATCCTTCCCCTCGACAATACAGTCTCTCTTCTTTTGCCTAGTGCTAAACTGAAAAATTGCAATTCAACTAGCCATGCTGGCTCCCCTATATAGAAATGCCATTGTTCCATGGAGTTGGGCCTCCAGTTGAGAAACTGAGTTGATGGCTGCTCAGTTATGGGGTCTTTCATCAGGACAGCAAGCATCTTTCCTAGGTAGGGCACCTGTCTGGAATACATTACAATAATTGTCTTGAGCAAGGTTAGACGTGCTCAGCACATACGTGGAGTTTACAATACAACACAAGCTGATATATCCCATTCTGTCACAGAATCAACTTATTTTTATTTATGAATTTCACCACAGTACTGATATTTATTTCTCAGTATTTTATTCCAGTTTTTATCAGCTTTTTGTGCTAGGAAATTGAAGAGGGGAAAGACACCTTTTCAAACTTGAATCATGTACAAGTAAAGGTTAATATTCAGAAATAAAACAAGGTGATATGTCACTTCTGACTATAGAAAACTATGCTGTTTTCATCTATAAGGCCTACAAAAGGTAATCCAGATCAGTTTAATGCCATTGCCAACTAGATACTCATTTTAAAAAAATCTAAAATCTGATCTTTATCTCAGTTCTGCAACCGGATCCATTTGGGCAAACCCTTACACCTGCAGGGAGTGCACTGAAGTCAAAGGGGATCTGCCCACACCAATCTGATTGCTGGATTAAGTTTTAGGATTATAAATTCTCACTGCCACTTTATATTGAATTATTTGTTATAGGCATTAAAGCCTGGATTCATAGAGATATTTAGGTACTTAAATACCGAAGTACCTTTGTGCATCTGGGCCAAACACTTTTTAGGCTATTTTCTTTTTTTAAAAGCGCCTTTTTGACTTTGACTAACAGCAAAATAAAGTTTGTTTTCAGCCATTTTGGGCTGCAATAAGAGAGGGACGATTAACTAAATGCAGTCCTTTCAACTCTACTCTTCAAGCGCCTATGTCTGTTCTGGTTGAATTCCGCCAGCTGACTATACTTGGGTAGTAATCTCTAAAAGCCTATCCAGGCACTTGGATTGCAGTTGTTTTTTGGAGTCTGTTAAAAGGTTCATAATTAATGATCTTTAACATCTACTAATTGCCTATCCTACATGTGAACAAAACACTGGCATCTCACCATTTCTTGGGAAACATAACACAAGGTGTAAAAATATAATTAGAAAGGCCAAAAGAGAAATTGAAGAACAACTAGCCAAAGACTCAAAAAGTAATAGCAAAATTTTTTAAAGTTCATCAGAAGCAGGAAACCTCCTAAACAACCAGTGGGGCCCCTGGACAATCGAGATGCTAAAGGAGCACTCAAGGACGATAAGGCCATTGTGGAGAAACAAATGATGAATTCTTTGCATTGGTCTTCATGGCTGAGGATGAGAGGGAGATTCCCAAACCTGAGCCATTCTTTTTAGGTGACAAATCTGAGGAACTGTCCCAGATTGAGGTGTCATTAGAGGAGGTTTTGGAACAAATTGATAAACTAAACAGTAATAAGTCACCAGGATCAGATGGTATTCACCCTAGAGTTCTGAAGGAACTCAAATGTGAAATTGAAGGACTACTAACTGGAGTCTGTAACCTATCATTTAAATGCAAAGTAATGAACATTGGAAAACATAATCCCAACTATACATATAAAATGATGGGGTCTAAATTAGCTGTTACCACTCAAGAAAGAGTTCTTGGAGTCACTGTGGATAGTTTTCTGAAAACATCCACTCAGTGTGCAGTGGCAGTCAAAAACGCAAATAGAATGATGGGAATCATTAAGAAAGGGATAGATAATAAGACAGAAAATATCATATTGCCTCTATATAAATCCATGGTACACCTACATCTTGAATACTGCATGCAGATGTGGTCACCCAATCTCAAAAAAGATATATTGGAATTGGAAAAGGTTCAGAAAAAGGGCAACAAAAATGATTAGGGATATGGAATGGCTGCCATATGAGGAGAGATTAAAAAGCTGTGACTTCTCAGCTTGGAAAAGAGACGACTAACGGGAGGGATATGATTTAGGTCTATAAAATCATGACTGGTGTGGAGAAAATAAATAAGGAAGTGTTATTTACTCCTTCTCATAACACAAGAACTAGGGGTCACCAAATGAAATTAATAGGCAGGTTTAAAACAAACAAAAGGAAGTATTTTTTCACACAAATGCATAGTCAACCTGTGGAACCCCTTGCCAGAGGATGTTGTGAAGGCCAAGACTATAACAAGGTTCAAAAAAGAACTAGATAAATTCATGGAGGATAGTTCCATCAATGGCTGTTAGTCAGGATGGGCAGGGATGGTGTTCCTAGCTTCTCTTTGCCAGAAACCGGGAATGGGTGACAAGGAATGGATCACTTGATGATTACCTGTTCTATTCATTCCCTCTGGGGCACCTGGCATTGGCCACTGTTGGAAGACAGAATACTGGGTTAGACGGACCTTTGGTCTGACCCAGTATGGCCATTCTTATGTTCTTAAAGCTCCAGTCACGGAATCACACTCAATTGGAAA
The DNA here is from genome assembly GCF_027887155.1 of Malaclemys terrapin pileata. Lineage (NCBI taxonomy): Eukaryota > Metazoa > Chordata > Testudines > Emydidae > Malaclemys > Malaclemys terrapin. The sequence goes on along the minus strand of NC_071506.1, from coordinate 67,490,586 downwards.
ATAGATTAGCACTGTCTGTGCTTTTACACTGGCTGAAACAAGTAATCCAAACATGCAAGAATCTCTTCTGGCCAAAGAAGAGAGGCTATTAATGCACTCTTTCTCCTCTGAAATCTGTCCAGGTTCCTTGAAAGAACTGGATGGTGGTAACGAGAGTCTAGCTGTTCACTGCTGCAGGCTGCGCAGCATGCAGAAGAGAAGATAATGCTCCTGGTGCAGGAGCTATTAAGCAGATGCACAGAGAATCACAGCAGGACAAAGTGCACTAAGCAGAAAGTTCCCACTATTGGGGTGATGGATGGCAGCTGGCCTGACAACTGGGACACTTCACAACAGCAGCAGGAAGTGACTCCAGAGGCAAACACTTTTAAAAGTATCAGCAGACACCGCCTCATTTTTTTTAAAGTCTTACATGCTAAATGGTCTAGAAGATGAAGGGCTGAGTCACCAAATAGGGACATATATAAGCATAAAAGACCAACAGGCAAAAGAACTAGGATCGGCACAGTATGTAGTTGGTATTCCAGGTGGCTGGAGGAAGAGACAGCAGAAGCTGGAGAGCTGAGCAAGTGGCAGGCAAACAAGAAAGAGATGATGGCAGCCAGTCAGGGTAGCTAACGCACAGGAGGAGGCAAGGATGAGCAGTGATAGTTTTGTGAATGCAGGATCTTTAGCTGCACACATTAAATGAGGGGAGGGTTTGACCATGGAAGTTACTTCTGTGTAGGCTCCAGTGAGGTCCAGCAGTAAACCCCTGGTCAGATATTTGCATTTCCATCTCCTTTTGTCTTTTGCTCCTCTTAACATTTCTTTCTAATCTTCTCTACTGTGTTATAGCTCTTCTCCCATTCTCTTTTTCTACTATGACTTCCTCAGGCCTCTTATTTTACATTTGGCCAATGTACATGGCAGAGGGGCATTGCTGGCACATGATGGCATATATCACATTGGTAACCCAGGAACCTATCCTTGTAACAAACCCCGATGCCAACTCTGTCCACATATCTATTCAAGTGACATCATCATAGGACCTAATCACATCAGCCATACCATCAGGGGCTCGTTCACCTGCCAATGTGATATATGCCATCATGTGCCAGCAATGCCCCTCTGCCATGTACATTGGCCAAACCGGACAGTCTCTACGCAAAAGAATTAATGGACACAAATCTGACATCAGGAATCAAAATACTCAAAAACCAGTGGGAGAACACTTTAACCTGTCTGGTCATTCAGTGACAGACCTGCGGGTGGCTATATTACAACAGAAAAACTTCAAAAACAGATTCCAACGAGAGACTGCTGAGCTAGAATTGATATGCAAACTAGACACAATCAACTCCGGTTTGAATAAGGACTGGGAATGGCTGAGCCATTACAAACATTGAATCTATCTCCCCTTGTAAGTATTCTCACACTCCTTAACTGTCTGTACTGGGCTAGCTTGATTATCACTTCAAAAGTTTTTTTTCTCTTAATTAATTGGCCTCTCAGAGTTGGTAAGACAACTCCCACCTGTTTATGCTCTCTGTATGTGTGTATATATATCTCCTCAATATATGTTCCATTCTATATGCATCCGAAGAAGTGGGCTGTAGTCCACGAAAGCTTATGCTCTAATAAATTTGTTAGTCTCTAAGGTGCCACAAGTACTCCTGTTCTTCTTTTTGAGTAAAGTGTGTGCAGGGGGGATCCACTTTAAGAAGAATAGTAAACCACTTACAGTGGCTAGTTGTCACCCTAATAGTTTCCTTTGAAAACCAATAATAAACAGTTATGGTGTCAATCTAGGAGAGATCTTAAGTGTTATTAATTCAATGGGACTTAAGTTCATACTTAATGTTAGCATGTGCTTAAGTTCCTTCCTGAATTAAGGAGTGCATCTGACAGTGCAGTTGTGAAATGAACATGTTAATCACAGAAGACTCAATCCTTTGCCCATTTAAATAGACAGCAAAGTTCACATTGAGTTCAGTGGAAGCAAGGTAGTCCTAATATAAATCACACAACGCTCTTTGTAATATTTGACTTCATAAACTTTATTTCTAGACTATTTCAATGGGAATTTAACAAAACAGATGTATTAATAAAATGGAAAAACATACAGTACAATCCTGTAATTTCTCAGGTGACACTCAAAACCTTCCAGAGAGGATGATAATCAGGAAAGCCAGTTCAGCAAGTTTTGGAGAATGCAGTATTAGGCAGTAAGCACATACCCTGCCGGGCTAGCTTCCCAGACTTGAGAGAGCCAGCCTGACTGGCTCTACAGTTATTCCTGTGGAGCTCCCAAACATCACAGGAACAAAGTTTTCAAGAAGATCTTGGGAGTGGCCTCCAAAGAACAACCTGCAAAGTTTGACTATCTTAAGATAAGCAGCCTGCATGACAGTTGTACAAACGTGACCATCTTAAACCATACACATTTAATTTAATTTTTATTCTTTGTGTCTATATCAAATAATCATGTACAAATAGGATGAAAATTCCTTCAAAGGTTTCAAGCAATGCCACACCACATGAGGTTACACTTGCAGTGATTTAGCACCAGAGCCACTAAATTCAATGGTATTGTACATTTTATTTTATTTTTTATTGATATGCTATTTTACAGGCTACTAGTATATTAGTATCTATTTTATGTTACTACCACTACTTGGTACTTAAACTGCTTTCCCTCCAAGCAACTCAAGGCGCTTTATAAGCCACCCTTCTAAGATAGTCTATGTAAGTTTTTGACCTATTTCATTCACTTCTGAAATTAAATGTTAAAATACTAGCTTTCAGGGAGCTGTTGGATTGCAAAGTCTATTAAAAAAAACACAGCACGTTCTCAGGCATAAAAGTACTAACAACTATGATTCTGGCTGTTCTTTGTGCTTGTTTCAAACCACAATTATAATTTAAACTCCTGGTTAAGAGCTAGAAACATATTTTTCCCCTTTCTTTCATTTGTATGTGTGTGTACACAAACACCACAATACTATACAATTATCCAAGTAAATCAGCTGAGAAAGAAATTTAGATTAATTCCCTGGCTGTTAAAGGTCAAATACACTCAAGAATGCTTTTAACTAGCACAGTATTGATGGAGAAATGGAGCCCTGTAGATGGCATATACTTCCTGAATACATTAACCAAGGAAGTGAAGTGAAAGGATTTAAAACATTTTGGGTTATATGTAAAATCAATTTCAACAAGACAAATCTTGTGATGATTCATGCTAAAAGAATGCAAAACACATTTTTTGTGGTGGCTATAACAAAAAAATATGGCCACTGCTCTATCATCTGTCTATGATTACAGCTGGAGAGTTTCTCCTTTCTAGCTCTGGAGAATTAATTGTGGTACAATTATAGGTGAGGAGGTTAAAGGGAGCAAAAAATAAGAGTTATAGGTGGCGGACAGGAGAGCTTTAGCTACTTGACTTCCTAGTAAGCCCACAATTTGTGGCATCAGAGTCATTTAAAAAAAAAAAAAAAAAGCAGCCTCCCATGGCATATCTTTGTGAGCCTCCACAGCAAGGTGATACTTCAGACAAATATGTTAGCCATGCTTGGTATCCATGATCTTACATGGCCCAGATGATGGCAGATTTGTCTGGGTAGAGCCTTCATATTAGCTTTCATACCGAAAAAAAATAAAGATGCAACTCTTGTTTATAATGTACATACTGTATGCAATACATGACAGACAAAATTCACACTAAAAAAATCTAATGAAGATGTAATTTTAATTCTTTCATTTACTCTTAAACACAGAAATATTTCAAATACATTTAAAATAATGCAATTATAGAATGGGTTTTGATATTGCCAACAGAAGAATCAAATTTACCTTTTCAGCTAGTTCTGCAGCAGTTATCTTTGGATCATATGAAATAGGATTTCCAATACATGTGCAATATTTGACTGGAAACCCGCAATAGAGAGGAATAACTGGCACTCAAAAAACTTCATAAAGCCACCTAAAAAACCCTGTATGTTTATTTTAAAAAATAGTCTTATAGCTGGGAAGGGAGTAAATACATGTCAAGCTTAGGAAAAAATCAGAGCCCCCAAATTAATTGAATCTAAATGGTGCCTGTTTGTCTCACTCTCGACAGAAAATTTAGGTGTGAGGATGTGTCTGTTCTAAGACAAGGCATGGCAGATTTAGTAAACTGGAGTCTAAAAACTGTGGACCTGAAACTGAAATTAATCTACTGATGGTTCTATATATACACAAACACACCAAGCAGGTTTTGCTGAGATGTTTTATTATGAAACATTCATATCATCTGCCCAAGTTTATCCATAGTATCAAAAGAAAGCAAAATTTAAAGACATTTAAAAGAATATTTCTTCTGAGATGCAAGTGAAGAAAACCATTTCAAACATTTGGAGGAAAAATATATTTGAAGTACAATATATCTTACTTGTTTCTCTAAGAGACCTATATGCTTCCCAGACATTTTCAGTGTACATTGGAATAATGGGCTAAGAAAAAGGAAAAACAAAAAAGTGAGAATTTAATAATGTACATACGAAAGAAAAATCCATACTTGTTATATGTAAGTGCTTATTAATGCAAATGAGAAAATTGATTGAAGCTGGAATAAGAAATGTGTCAGTTTATTAAGCAGTAGGCATGGAGTTCTGCTACAGTTCAGTATATGATCTGGACTGGAGACACTGCCCTCTAGAGGAGAAATATATTTCAGTCAGTTTACTTACAACGTTACTCCTGAACCCCAGAGACATTTAGCATGCATGTCAGAAACGTCGATGTGTTGTTAATCACTGTTGTCTCAAATCTAAATGAAATCCGTTACAGTATCCTGAACAATAACATAAGGAATTAGATTTGCTAGGGGGAATTATGGAGAATTATATAATTCTTTGTGGTGATGCATAAACTGTTGAATTAAATCTTGAGGTTTTTAATGAATCTGCAGAATATAGTGGAAGGTGTAACGTTTAGGGAGCCCTCTGAAGCTCTCTTACAGGTTTCAAAGTCTCAAAATGTCTTTTTATTCACAAGATTAGAACAATCTCCTGTGACTGTAAGGGTGCAGTTGTGGATTCTTCAAGATACACTAACATATTTGAGATTAGAGTAGAATACTCAGATTAAAGGAAGATTAGCTGGTTTTGTATCCTCTTATTTAAGAGTAATGTCAAGTGAGTCAGTTTTTATAACATACTAAACTTGAAAACAGAAGTCAGAGGTCTACTTTTGTTCCCCTCACCCGTCACAAATGTTGCTATTTTTTTGACTGCCATTTTTCTTGGACACTAATGCAGCCACTTTTATCTAGGGGTAAATCTATATCAGTGGTTCTCAAACTTTTGTAGTGGTGACCCCTTTCACACAGCAAGTCTGAGTGCAACCCCCCCTTATAAATTAAAAACACTTTTAAAATATTTAACACTATGATAAATGCTGGAAGTGAAGCAGGGTTTGGGGTGGCGGCTGACAGCTTGCGACTCCCCAGGTCATAACCTCACAACCCCCTGAGAGGTCCCAACCCCCAGTTTGAGAACCCCTGGTCTGTCACTTCTAGAGGGATATCCGTTTTATTTTAATTGTAACTTTAAGAAACAATTACAAAACAGACTATCATAGATATAATTTCTTTAGTAGGATAGAGTACTGTTCAACCCACCATCACAACAAATAGTAGCTATAAAGAGAGATTCCATGATTTCTACACATGAAACTAGAACAGTGTGTGGTATTGAAGATAGAATGAAGGAAGCAATTAACTGATGGCATCTCAGGTTACCTGAAAGCAATAAGGGAATTCAATTCTGACTCTTAAAATACCTTAAGCAAAATGCAGAATACTGCTTCTTTTGAGAGATAAATGTTCTACCTACACTTGTAGTGGTTGAAGGATATTTGGAAAAAAGGAAAACTTTGCATGTTAAAAATGGACAAATACTGACTGCAACTTAATTTCATCCGCTTTTTGGACTTTCTCAACACTACCCATAAGAAACAATACTTTTCTATATGCCTGGGTCTCTAAAGTTCAGGGCTTTACACACCTGTAGAACATGGGAACAAACAGCTCTCAGGAAAGCCATTAAAATTAGATGTTTTGGTATTTTTTTGCAAACCTAATGTATATATAGTTCACAGCTTAAGACAGAGAATTGACAATCAGTAGACAAACTAACCATATCTGGTGCATACATACATTTTATTCACCATCACTTTTTGTTCACTTTTCTTTATTCCTTTTCTATTTTATCCACTTGCCCTTATTTTATGCCACTTAAACTTATGTATAGTTTATTGATGCTGTTTGAGGAAAACACTTATTATCACACTGACTTTATTATCTGTGGAAGATAAAAACAAAATATAAAGAAAAAAAGGAAATAAGTCAAAGCAAAGAGGACTGAGACTCTGATTAGATGTACTTTAGAGATACAGGAAAAGAACTGAATGATAAAACAAAAACAATTCACTCATGTAAAATTATATCAGAGAACCTCCACAGAGCTAGTAGAACAATTAGAAGCAAATACTTAAAGATCAATAATACCTTCTAATAGCACTCATATGGGAAAATTTTTAAAATATCAGCAATTATGCCATATTGAATTTTGGTCACTTGATTTGAATGCTGCTTGATTATTTAATATTTAAAAATATAAGTCAGGACTAATTTATTATATTTCCTGTTTACCAGTATAAGTCTGATTTTGCGCCTTTCCCCAAAATCTCCAATGGAAGTCCATTCAGCTTCAATTAATGCTCAATGGCATGTGAAGTTTTGTGGGCATTTTTTTAAGATAATGCCCAAAATATTGGTTATTTTTAAGATAATAACTAAAATCTGAGGTTATACATACAAATCTTTTAAAGAGGTCTGCAAGAGGGGAGGACACAAAAAGAATCAAAGATGTTAACGTGACCCTGAAGCTCTCCAATATTACACAGTTTTAAACAAGATTCAGGGTTAGGAATACAGAGACTTCAGCTTTCTTAGTTCCATGGCAAACACACTAAGAAATCCATGCTAAAGTCTATCAATGTATTGGTTAGGATACAAAAGAGAAAATGAGCTAAAACACTTCAAAATGGCAATTAAGTGATTATATAAAACAAACAACTAAACCCTATCAAAGCGCCTTTTAAAACAGCAGATATCAGCCAGGTTGTCCCACAAAATAATGAGAATCTTTCTTGGTGGAAAGGAAAGGGTTAGTTTTGTTGCTCAGCTCCAAGGAGGTGAAGGATGGCCACTTTTCCTGCTTTTGACAAAGAGCTGGACAGATGGGCGTGAGCCCGGCAGACAGGCTAGTAATCGCGAGATTAAAAAGAATAGTGGCGATTAATCGCAGTTTTAATCACACTCTTAATAATTGAATACCAATTTAAATTTATAACAACTATTTTTGGAATGTTTTCTACATTTTCAAATATATTGATTTCAATTACAACACAGAATTCAGAGTGGGTCATAGGTACAAACTCAGTGCAAACAGACTGAGAGGCACAAAACACAGAAGCCCCAGCCCCAGGATATGGTGGACCGTGTTGGCTTTAAACCACGGTTGTGCCCTCCTGATCCTGGGTTATTCCAGGGGCTGGAGGAGAGGCTCCTGTCTAGGTTACAGGAGCTGTCCTATGGCATATAGTACTGCTTGGAAACTCCTAATGCTGTATACTGCAGCCCTGGCCCTGCTATGCTCCTCCCAGCCACAGACACCTCCTACACTGACTTTATGGGGAGCCGCCAGGAGGCAGCCTTATGCCTGTCTTCCACATTGCCTGCATGAAGGGAGGCCTCACCCAGCGAGATGCAAGGCCCTTAGGACTTCTTCACGTCAATCCAGCCATTTTAGATAATGTACAGGGGCTAAAGAAGGGGTGAGACTCTCACCTCATTATTTAATGAACTTTAAATCTGCATAATACAGGAAAGGCCACATTCTCTTAGCTAACCATGGAAGAAAAACCTGTGAGCCTCCTGTGATTCAGTCAGTGGAAGATGCAACCTTCTTTGCATGAGGAAAATATGACAGAATGAGTTTGGGGAAAATATTTACACTTGTCTTCAGATTGCATGTAAACATTACTGTTGTTAATAAACAAAAACTTCTGCCTATGAATGTGAAACTATTCACTGCTAGGCTGATTCAGAGGCCACTGAAGTCAATGGCCTTTTTTTTTTTCAAAATAGACTTCAGTGACTTTGGATGAGGTTCGTTAAGAGTGTGTGGCTACAGTTCTATTAGGGTAATACTTACACTGGCATAAATGGATTACTTCAGATTTACACCAGTTTAACAGATCTCTGACCCAGTATCACTAAACCATTTGAAAAATACACTGTATACGCACCCTCCTTTCTGTCTAGCATTACTTAATATCAGCAGACCCGTACCCCCTCCTTTAGCTCCCATTCATTTGCAGTTTGGGGTTGCAATCTTTAATCTGCCAAATCTACGTCACTTTACAACTCACAACCCAATTCACACAAAGTATCTAGACGGGGCATCAGAAATGGGAGGGGCCTGGTGCCATTGGGCTGTGGCTCTCCCATTTGGTGCTCCTTTTCCTACAAGAAAATGCACTATATGAGCCCCTTCCACTTCTGGGAATGGAGGGAATGATCCAACAACAGTTGCCCAAAGTATGGGTTTTATCACACAGCACTACAGGATTATCATTTATTTTAGTACAGCACTTCTGTGAAGCATACAGAAAGCAAAGTATTAAAGAAATGACTTTTAAAATGAAATTTGAAAGAGGAGCGGATGAAAAACTGTTTTTTTTAAATGATTAGTGATCATATTTATATGTCCAGTTGCTGTGACAGTTTTACATTTTTGATTTTTGGCATGTGAAAGAACATTTAATTTAGGGTTATTAAGGAGCAGGCAGTAGGATGTAATCTTTGTTGATAAAAACAATAGTAAGTCCCACACGCTATTACACAATAACTATGACACTGACATGGAGACAAAAGAATCTGAAAAAGGATCCAGAAAGAAATGTAGAGACAATATTATATTTAGAATATATACTATATTAGGAATAGTAACAATCCAACACAAAATGCTTGCCCATTTTGAGCTAACCTCAATCCCATCTTTCTTTTAATCATATCTTTCAATCCCCACTTTCTTTAGAAAAAATAGCTAGGTGTCTCAAACTGAGTTACACTCTATAATCTTTACTCAATTGACAGATTTTCACTATCAGTGGCCCTCACCTGTTCAAACCCACTACTATTAGGTTATACCCTTAATAATATCTATGCAACAAAACTGAAGGCAAGAGGGTTGCACAGGATTGATTGGAGCTCAGTATGAATTCTGTTGATATATAAGAGGAGATAGAGTCAAGCTCACTGTCTTAGGTATGTTGACTATGCAGTTCTAACAGGAATAAATACTAGTGCAAATTATTTTTGTCACTAAATTAAGCAGTGATGACTCTGAATAGATAGGAGGGGCTCTCTGCTCAATAAGAGGTGTCATTTTTAAGTACACACTTTTCAGGACAAAAGCAGGCTAAGTACATTGATACACTGCAGCATTGGCTAATCAACTCAGTTCAACATACACAATGTGCAGTGCTTGTTCTGACATCAGAAACCTATCTAGTAATTGATCAAATTCAATGACCTTGAATTTGCAATAAATCCACTTTACACCTCTCTGGCATCATAAAGGAGGCTTTTTTTTTTTTTTTAAATACGTGTGTCTTTTATACTGCCACAAGTGACATATAGAGGGAGGCGGAAAAGGATATCATCAAATATATGCAGTTTATATACATTTTTCTAACTAACTAAATTATATCTATCTATATATAGATCCTATATAAAATATATATAAAAAATAAATAAAATTAGAATCTTGAGATCTTGCTTGTTCTCAAGGCAGTTACATCCTTGATGTGGTGTATGTGACCAGCACTGTCATAAGTGTGAAATAGTCCTAGTTTATTGATCTTCAGAGGATCTTTGCTCAGCAAAAGCCCATTTGTTTATTTCAGGGGTAAGAGAGGACTCCAGTAGGACATTAGAAAGATCTAAATATGTGCAACTGCTGGGTTATTATATATTCTAATTATTGGGTGAAGAGGGTGGTAATCATTTTTCTATAATTGTGGCAAGGAATGTCTAGAGCAGAGATGGGCCACATCCAGCCTGCGGGACCGTCCTGCCCGGCCCCTGAGCTCCTGGCCCAGGAGGCTACCCCCAGCTCCTCCTCCGCTGTTCCTCCTCCCCCTCAGCCTCAGCTCGCTCCGCCGCCGGCGCAATGCTCTGGGTGGCGGGGCTGTTAGCTCCTGGGGCAGCGCAGCTGCAGAGCCCGGCCTGACCCGGTGCTCTGTGCTGCGTGGTGGTGGTGGCGGCGGCGGCAACAGCGTGGCTCAGCTCCAGCCGGGCTTGGTGGCTGTAATAAATAAATAAATAATGGAGATATCCTATCTCCTAGAACTGGAAGGGACCTTGAAAGGTCATCAAGTCCAGCCCCCTGCCTTCACTAGCAGGACCAAGTACTGATTTTGCCCCAGATCCCCAGGTGGCCCCCTCAAGGATTGAACTCACAACCCTGGGTTTAGCAGGCCAATGCTCAAACCACTGAGCTATCCCTCCCCCCCATGCCACCAGTGCTCCAGGCTGCTCAGTAAGGGGGCAGGGAGCAGGGGGGTTGGATAGAGGACAGGGAGATCAGGGTGGTGGTCAGAGGGCGGGGGTGTGGATAGGGGTCGGGGTGGTCGGGGGGAATAGGGAGTTGAATGGGGGCAGGGCAGTCAGGAAGGAAGGGGGGTTGGATGGGGTGGCAGGAGGCAGTCAGGGGCAGGGGTTCCAGGGGCAGTCAGGGGACAGGGAAAAGGGGTGGTTGGATGGGGCAGGGGTCCTGGGGGGGCCGTCAGGAATGAGAGTAGGGGTTGGATGGGATGGCGGGGGTCCGGGGCAGTCAGGGGACAGGGAGCGGGGTGTGTGGATGGGGCAGGGGTCTTGGGGGGGGGGGAGGGGTGCAGATAGGAGGTGGGGGCCAGGCCACGACCCCATCCCCTAACCGGCCCTCCATACAATTTACTAAACCCAATGCGGCCCTCAGGCCAAAAAATTTGCCTGCCCCTGGTCTAGAGAAAAGGATAGAGGGTCCTTTTTATGAAATGGGTGTGTGAATCAAAATAAATACAAATACATACATTTGTTTATTACTTAAGGGCACTCTTAAAAGTGTTTCTCAACACTGGACAGTGATTGTTAATAAGTCTATTCAGTTAGGTTGTGCTGCTGCTTTGAAACATTCTACAAAAATGTGGTGTACACTTATGCTAACTAAAGGCACTTTCAAAAATGTCCCCCAATAAGCCCCCTAACAGAAATGTGCATATGTCCTGGACAATCTGCTTCTTCTGGAATTTGGCCTGAAGCACACCTGTCTCAGAATCATTGGGGTAAAGGGGAGCAGAAGGAATCACCCCCAACAGTAAAGAAGGAGAAGCCTCATACCCTTAAGGCTGGGAGGTCTGCTGTCACCACTGCGAATAGGAAACGTAGGGTAGTGGTGGTCGGAAACTCTCTGCTGAGGGGGACGGAGGCGCCCATCTGTCACCCTGACATTTCATCTCAGGAGGTATGCTGCTTGCCGGGAGCCCGTATCCGAAATGTTATGGAGGCATTGTCGAGGATCATCCAGCTCTCCGACTACTACCGCATGCTACTCATCCATGTGGGCACAAATGATACTGCGCGGTGTGACACTGAGCGGATCAAGAGTGACTACAGGGCTTTGGGAGTACGGGTGAAGGAGTTTGGAGCGCAGGTGGTATTCTCTTCGATTCTTCCTGTCAAAGGTAGGGGCCCAGGCAGAGACAGATGCATCATGGAGGTGAATGCCTGGCTGCGAAGATGGTGTCACTTTGGCTTCCTAGACCACGGGATGCTAGTCGAGGAAGGACTGCTAGGCAGAGATGGCGTTCACCTTTCAAGGAGGGAAAAGACCCTATTTGGGCACAGACTGGCTAACCTAGTGAGGAGGGCCTTAAACTAGGTTCGACGGGGACAGGTGAGCAAAGCCCACAGGTAAGTGGGGAACATGGAGACCTGGGAGATGGGTCGGAAACAAGAGGGAGTGTGGGCTATATTGGCAGAGAGAAAGGAGGATCAGGACAAAACTGGGAGGAAAGATCACATCAGTATCTTAGATGCCTATATACAAATGCGAGAAGTATGGGTAATAAGCAGGAAGAACTGGAAGTGCTAATAAATAAATACAACTATGACATTGTTGGCATCACTGAAACTTGGTGGGATAATACACATGATTGGAATGTTGGTGTGGATGGGTACAGCTTGCTCAGGAAGGATAGACAGGGGAAAAAGGGAGGAGGTGTTGCCTTATATATTAAAAATCTACACACTTGGACTGAGGTAGAGATGGACATAGGAGATGGAAGTGTTGAGAGTCTCTGGGTTAGGCTAAAAGGGGTAAAAAACAAGGGTGATGTCATGCTAGGAGTCTACTACAGGCCACCTAACCAGGTGGAAAAGGTGGATGAGGCTTTTTTTTAAAACAACTAACAAAATCATCCAAAGCCCAAGATTTGGTGGTGATGGGGGACTTCAACTATCCGGATCAGGGCCGGCTCCAGGCACCGGCCTGGCAAGCAGGTGCTTGGGGCGGCCACTCCAGAGAGGGGCAGCACGTCCAGGTGTTCGGCGGCAATTCGGCGGACAGTCCCTCACTCCCACTCGGAGCAAAGGACCTCCCGCCGAATTGCCGCCGCAGATCGCAATCGCAGCTTTTTTTTTGGCTGCTTGGGGCGGCCAAAACTCTGGAGCCAGCCCTGATCTGGATATATGTTGGGAAAATAACACAGCGGGGCACAGACTATCCAACAAATTCTTGGACTGCATTGCAGACAACTTTTTATTTCAGAAGGTTGAAAAAGCTACTGGGGGGAAGCTGTCCTAGACTTGATTTTAAGAAATAGGGAGGAACTCGTTGAGAATTTGAAAGTAGAAGGCAGCTTGGGTGAAAGTGATCATGAAATCATAGAGTTTGCAATTCTAAGGAAGGGTAGAAGGGAGAACAGCAAAATAGAGACAATGGATTTCAGGAAGGTAGATTTTGGTAAGGTCAGAGAGCTGATAGGTAAGGTCCCATGGGAATCAAGACTGAGGGGAAAAATAACTGAGGAGAATTGGCAGTTTTCCAAAGGGACACTCTTAAGGGCCCAAAAGCAAGCTATTCCGCTGGTTAGGAAAGATAGAAAATGTGGCAAAAGACCACCTTGGCTTAACCACGAGATCTTGCATGATCTAAAAAACAAAAAGGAGTCATACAAAAAATGGAAACTAGGACAGATTACAAAGGATGAATATAGGAATGCCCACAGGTAAGTGGGGAAATGACACAGGAATGCAGGGGCAAGATTAGAAAGGCAAAGGCACAAAATGATCTCAAACTAGCTACAAAAAGAAGAACAGGAGTACTTGTGGCACCTTAGAGACTAACAAATTTATTAGAGCATAAGCTTTCGTGGACTACAGCCCACTTCTTCGGATGCATATAGAATGGAACATATATTGAGGAGAGATATATATATATATCTGTAATTAAAGTTGCATAACTGGTTCCATTCTAGATGGCGTTTTCCAATCATTTAAAATTCTCAATTTTTTAATCTTTCAGGCTTAAAAATTCCATGATTAGTTACAGCCTAAGGTTTTATTTATTTATTTATTATTGGGTAAAAACAAGTAAGCCATTTTTCAATGATAAAGTATTAAATATATTCTTGTCATTAGGGGAAAAAAAGACTTAAAAAAATAGCTTTAACACCTCTGGGGTTTGAGAAAAGAAACTTGAAATTTACCAGGGAGATAACATCTAGATTACTAATGTGTTTTCCTTGGTCTAATGAAAATCCATTTAGATTTGCCTGAATTATAAGAATTTTAAAAAGAAATTTTGAGCATTTTTATCAGATAATGAGGATTTTTAAAAACTACAGATCTTCCAATATTTCACTGGCACTACGTGTTTGTATGTTAGCAGAGCACTAATACTCATTCAGCAAACTCTCTCTTACTATTGGCACTGCACATGTGCATATGAAAGCTGTGCGGCATTTCTCATTCAGGGTCTAATCCAAAACTCATTGAAGGGCTCGTAATCAGGACTGTAGTGCATGGGTTAGATGGGAAGTGAGGCATATAGAGAATGTGCCACTGCAGAAATTGAATTTTGCATAGGGAATGAGGCAAGGATCACACACTAAACAATGAGGATAAAAATAAGTATCAAACAGGTGTCTCAGTCACTGTGTGCTGTGGAACCTGTGCACTGCAGATGTTGTGTGGGGAAGGGATAGTATTTGTTCATTTAATTGAAATCTGCATTGTAATGCATATACACAAGGGAGCAGTTAGTAATGCAGTGGCCACCCTAAATTTGTCGTTTCCTGACTTTTGAGTATTTCACTTTGCGACCTTAATGTCCCTTTTAGGTTGTTCTGTGGTTTATAATAATTTATATGCTGTATAAAAATGTGGTGGGTGCTGTACATACATATGACAGGTCACTGATCCAAAAAAGCATGCATTCTAAACAGACAGTTTTCCCAATTTTCATCATTCAGTGTTTTAAACTATTGTGTTGGGGATTTTTTAACAAGGATATGTACATGCACACCTCTTGCATTTTCATTTTTTGTTTTACACAAGCATTTTTAAAAGGCAGTTTTTGTCCAATGTCTGGGGAGTGTCATTATAGACATACTGCTTCCCAGGAGAGGGTGAGTGTTTCCATAATGTCAGAATAAGTTGAAGATTGGACTGGATTTATTTTAATTTAAGTTTCTGTGATGGGGCATGTCCCCCAACAGGGTTAAGAGGGGTTAAGGTGATCAGGCAGGCCAATTAATTCCAGTGGGAGGAGGAATCAGGGAGCATGCCACTAATTAGAAATAGGGTCAGATGAGCAGAAGGCAGGGCCAGTATAAAGCCCAGGAGCAGCGATCAGGAAGGCAGGCTGTGGTTACTCCCTGAGTGGAGGGAGTTGGGAGACTGGCAAGGGCAGAGGGGGGGAAAGTCAGAGGAGTAGGAAGAAGCCCAAGGAAACATCAGCAAGGGGGTCAGACTGGGCAGAAACCTTGGCTGCTTATTATAGGGTCCCTGGCCTGGAACCCAGTGAAGAGGGCTGGTCTGCGTTCCCTTACTATCTACTGGCAAGGGCACTGGAGACACCTGCCAGACAGCAGGTCCAGAAGCACTTTGAATTCCCTGAAAGGAATGAATTACTAACATTCTGCAAGTGATGGCAGTGTTCATTTGGTCAAGGGGGATTCATTTATGCAGCTACCTGGACTTCTTTGTCATCAGTGCAGCAGTCTGCCCAGGAGTCTTGTTTAATTTGATTTAGTCTTGGTCAGCACATCTTTCTTGAAAGCAAAGAGACACTTCATTTGATTCCTTCTCAACAGCTCTTGTACCGAGACATGGTGCTGCATGCCAGGTTAGCAAAGCCTGAGACTGACCCTGATTCAGTAGTAACACTTCCTGCTTCCTGTCACAAGTTCTGTGCAGGAACCTCTCCCGTTAAATGTAATCGCATTAGTTTACTTTGCAACCTGTATTACACAAAAAATAGTCCTTCTCTGTTGCTAACTAAAGAATCTCTTCTCTTCAAATGAACCTATTTGTGGGACTTCATACAATGGGTAAAGGTGACAGTTTTGCTGGTATAAATTATAACAGCAGCAAGTAGATTTGCAGATCACTCATTTGAAATAAGTGTTTGCTTCCCCAATCATCTCCTTGGGTGTTTACTGTAAAACCTAATGATAAATGTTGGTACGGTTACCTGTTTCACTGCAGACCATTTTAGAAGAAACATTCAACAAGCATGCTTGCTTATTCCCCTCTGATGGATGAAGCAGAGATATTGGCATGGAGGACAGCGAAGCAACTGATTGTTAGGGGACTAAGAGTCCCAGCCTCCCACTCAAAAAACTGAAGTCACTCCAACCCTGCTTATAGGAGAAGGAAAGAGGAGATTCATTCCCTCCCTAGTACCAAAAGCCACAACTGCCTCCTGGCTACCAGGAGCCTGAGCTGCCTCCCTCACCTTTCTGGCTGCCAAAAGCCCCACATGTCTCCTTACCCAGCTATTAAAACTCAAGCGCTTCTCTGACACTAAACAATTTCTACTATGCAGTTATGGCTTGGCAATGCATAACTAAATAAATTGGAATTAGATATCAAAATAGGCCAAGGAATAGTGTAGTGATACTGTTCACTGACAAATGTGAAAATTAAAACTTCACTATTTAAATTTATTTGAAGCTGCTACACAATCTCCACACCATTAAGAAGCCAGAAGGCCTTGCTGAACAACCAAGATCCAATATACGGGGACTTGTCTATGGGGTTCATTCATACTGCCCATGATAGTAAGTTAAGCAGATTCCTTCATAGGAAAGTTAAATCGCCTCTGGAGCCCCAGGCAGCACTGGCCAGGCAGCGTGGAAGGGCTGGTTGGGGACGCTGACCCCCCCAGCTCTGCCCCTTTTGCCCAAGACACCGGCCCCCCTACCAGTAAGTTTGTAAGAATGCATACTGACTGGACAAAACTAGCCAACCAGCAACTCCAAGGCCATAAGAAGCAAATATGTAAGAATAATTCAACTGTTGTAAAATAAATACATATGTACATTAAAAAAATGGAATACATGAAAAGACAGCTGGATTGAAGAGGATAGCAATGGCTAAAAATAGATAAATAAAAAGGCACCAATTTTAGCAGGATAAGTAAAAATATATCAGTTACAAGGATTTGGGGTTATGATACAGTTATATTTAGAATAAAATAGTTATAAATGAGAATTTTAGTGTGCACCTGCATAGTGTAACAAAACAAGACATAAAGAACATGTATTTAACAGAGGGAGGTGGAACAATGCAGGACATTCACCGGAGTGGACCAGCATTAAGCTAACACTAGCAAACAGCTTACCCGCACCCCAGAAAAAGGTAAGAAATTGTTACTCACCTTTAGTAACTGTTGTTCTTCGAGATGTGTTGCTCGTGTCTATTCCATATTATGCTGTCTACTCTATCTGCTTTACTTATGCTTTTTGCTTAATTAAGGTGGTAATATATTGTCCTAAAATTTTCATATTAAAGTTTTAAACTAGTTAAGCTTAGTTTTGGTGTGGATTGTGCTTTTCACCCAACAATGTAAAGCCATCTTCTCAAGGCCTACTGATACTGTGGCAATGAAAGATTAAAGTAGGTTTCCACCTAGGTTACTACAATACCCCTTAGTCATTCACCAGCCCTTGGTTATTCACTAACAGACCAGGTTCTGCATCCTTTTTCTGTCCAGGAGTTTGGAAACAGGCCTCCAGGAAGACAGCCCTGGGAGGAGTTGCTCTGTACAAGGGCAGTCAGACAATGCTGCAGAGCCGAAGACGGGATGAAGAGTGCAGAGAAGTGAGCCTGGATATAAGTGAAGAGTTTGAATTTAATTTATTGGACTTGTAATAGTTCCGGGGTGGGGTTCGTCCCTTCCTGGGGCGCCTGGGAGCCAGGCCGCCCCGCTACAAAGCCAATAACAGTTAGGGCCCAGACCTTTGGGCAGGGATTGAGCACACCATTGGCAGTTCAGAGCTCAGGCCCTTAGGCAGGGGCTGAGCACACAATTAACAGCCCTGGCCCTGGATCAGGGCGGGGCAGCAAACCAATAGTCAATCAGCGGCCCAGGCCTTGTAGCAGGGGCTGGGTCAGTTTGGGTTAGCCCAGGCCCTAGGGCAGGGCGGGGCAGCAAACAAATAGTCTGTCAGAGGCCCAGGCCCCTTGGACAAGGAGGAGAGACTGCCACCCGGCACGGGGTGGCAGGGGGGAACACAGGCCCACCCACTCCACTGTGTTCCAGCCTGGGGCCCTATCCGCAGCAGTCCGTCTGCCGTGCAGTCAGTGGGGATCCTGACCGCAACACACTGACATGGGGACGGGGTCTGCTATCCCCAGGCCACTTCCCATCTCCTCCTCCATGGGTACCTGTTCCTCCTGAGTTCCGTCTGCTGGGTCGCAGATCATGGGCTCCTCCGGGCCCCGAGCACCAGGTAGGTTTGTTGCTCCCTCTGGGCCCTTGGCGGGGGGAAGCTCAGACCGCTCCTCAGGATACCGGGCTCTCGGCAGGCTCGGCCAGTCCTCCTCAGGGTACCGGGCTCTCGGCAGGCTCGGCCAGTCCTCCTCAGGGTACCGGGCTCTCGGCAGGCTCGGCCAGTCCTCCTCAGGATACCGGGCTCTCGGCAGGCTCAGGCCCGCGGGAGCTCGGGCACCAGCGTCTGTCCTCTCCCGCTGCCGGCCAGCTACTGAGCGCTGGGGCCTGGCCTTTATACTTCCTGTCCCCCCCCTTGACTTCCGGGGAGCGGGGACAGGCCGCGGTGGCTCCGCCCACTCTGGCGGCTGTTCTGGCTCGTCGCTTCCAGGGGCGCCTGGGAGCCAGGCCGCCCCGCTACAGGTTGCAGGAGCTCTCTGTGCTCCCTTCTCCCTCTGGTCTTTCCTGGCCCTCTCCTGCTGCTGCTTGCTGCTCTCCTTGTTGCTGCCGCTGCCACTGCTGCTGCGTGAGTGAGTGCGGAGGGGGGGGCCTTGCCGGCCTGCCCCCCCCCTCGCTCTCGCCTCCGGAGGGAGAAGCATCGGCCCCCCAACACCAATACCATCTGGGGGCCCACCTGCCTGCTTGCTTGCCTGCCTGGCCGGTTGCCCAGCCGGCTGACTGCCGCTCGCTGCTGCTGAAGTTCCTGTGTGGGAGCCGCTGCCTCCATCGCGGAGTGCGCAGAGACTGCGTCCCTGGTTCGAGAGATTGTGGAGGGGGTTGTTTGAGGACTGTGTTTTGAGTGACTTTGCCATCTTTGCTCCTGGGGTGGTGGTGCCCCCAGTCGCGTTAGGAGTGTGGACGGTACTGAGCCTCTCGTTTGTAATTCCTCGGACTGGAAGCCGTCGCTTGCCAGGAAGCTCCGAGGTCGACTTGGGATCCTGCTGTCCCGTCCCCCGTAGCGGACTGTTGAAGGGGATGCGGGGGGGGGTGCGGTGCCCCCCCCCTTCGTCCATCTGCTCCCCCTCTACCACCACCCCCACCGCCGACAGCTGCCGACAACCCCTCCACCGCCCCGCGTGCCACCTGGACCTGCTTTTCGCCCCTCGGCGGGGCTGTTTGCTCCCCCTGCCATTTCCATCGTCCGGGACTGTTTACTTGCAGCAGTGAACGGCGGAGCCTGCGCTTCGCGAGCGCTGTGGGTGCACCTTTTCCCTCGCCCTGGACTTCTCCTGCCCCCCAACTACGTTTCGCTGGTGGGGTCCCCTCCCTGTAGCCCCCTTTGTATTAGTTGGCCCTATTCTACCCTCCTCCTTTTGAGCCCCTTCGGTTTATTTTTTTGGTGCCCATTCCCCCCCCCCCCCAGTTCCTAGCCTGCTGGCTGTGTTCCCGGCCCTGTCCTTGGGCTGTGGCTGGCTGGAGTTTTTCCTCCTACCCCTCCTTGTCCTTGGGCTGCAGCTGGCTGGACATTCCATTCTGTTTCTGAGCCGCTGCTCCGGTGCACCCCTCCCCCTTCGCCCCCCCGTGCGCGCTTGTGCCCCCGTTTTGTTGCCCCCCCCTTTTTGCACTGTTCACCCCCCCTTTTACTGTTGTTGTAGTCCCCCCCCCGCCCCAGTGTAGCTGGGGGAGCCGGCTTTCTTTTTTGGCACCTGTGCCTCACCCCTCTCTTTTCGCTCCTGTGTGCCCTCTCCATTGGCACCCTCCTCCCCAGCCTGCAGCCTAGCGGGGGGGAGTGGTTGCCTTTCCCTCGTTTTGTCTTTTGCCTAGAGGGGAGGAGCGGCTGCGGGTTGTAATGGCGGGGGACTCTGCCCCTGCCCCTGCCCCTGCCCTGTTGTCCCCGCCCACCCCAGTGGCCGGCCTCTCGGCTGGCCCTGTCCCGGATACCGCCGCTGCCACGGCTGCCCCCTCCACCGGCAGGAAGGGCCAAGGGAGGAAGAAGGGCAAGGGCCCCGCCCGTGGAGCCAGACCTCCTGCGGGCGGGGCTACGGTCCCCGCTGCGGCCCCGACACCGGCCGCGGCCCCTCCCTCTCCTGCCGTCCCTTCCACCAGCTCTGGTGGCGCTCCACCTCCGGCCCCCAGAGCATACGCCCAGGTGGCCGCCGCCTCTTTGCGTGCCGCCGCGTCGTCCGCCCCGACCGCCGCCTCTGGACCTGTCCCTGGTGACCACGGCCCCTTCCCCTCGCTGACTAGGAGGCATGGCGTCCGTTGCCATTTGGTGCCTGCCTCGCCCCACATTGAGACCTATGTGCGGGCGTTGGCGAGGGTGGTGGGGCCTACGGCCATCGTGGCGGCCTCCAAGATGTACGGGAAGGCCGTGTTCTTCCTGGCGTCGGTGGCCGCTGCGCAGGAGGCGGTGGAACGAGGCCTGGCGGTGGGAGGCGTGTTTGTGCCCTTGGAACCCCTGGAGGACCTGGGCGTACGGGTGCTCTTGACCTCCGTCCCGCCCTATCTCCCCAATGCCGCCCTGTTGCCGGCCCTCTCCACCCTGGGGAAGCCCATTTCCATTCTGAGCTCTCTCTCATTGGGTTGTAAGGACCCTGCCCTCCGGCACATCCTGTCTTTCCGCCGGCAGGTCCAGCTTCAGCTGCCACCGGCGGCGGGTGCCGGAGTGGCGCTCGAGGGGTCCTGCCTGGTGCCCTACCGGGGGACCCATTATCGGGTCCACTATTCGACGGGGGAGGCCCGGTGCTTCCTCTGCCGGGCGCCGGGGCATGTCCGGAGGGACTGTCCCCTGGCCCGGCCTGGAGGGGCGTCCGAGACCCCCGGGGCCCAGTAGGGTGCCGACCCTGTCATCGCCGGCAACCCTGGCGGTTCGGACACTGCTGCTGCCGCCGCCCCTCCTCCTTCTGCCGCGGTTCCCGCTCTGGCCGCGAAGACGGCCGGGCGGGCGGGCCTTGCCGTCGCCGACCCTGGATCGGCGGGGCATGTGGAGGAGAAGGCGGGGCGGCTTCCGCCGGCCGCGGGGAAGGGCCCGCCCCAGGGGGAGGTTTCCCTCACCCCTGCTGTCCCTCCGACCCTGCCGCCCCGAGCCCCGAAGCCATCGCCCTTGCCCTCTGGCCCTGCCCCTGCTGACCGGCCCTCCACCTCCTCTTCCACCTCGGGGGGCTGGGTGACCGTCCGGGGGAAGCGCGGCGCCCACAGGTCGCGGGCTCTCTCCCTCCCCTCTGATGAGGAGGGAGAGCAGGCACCCCGAAAGATGCCGCGGGGGGCCGACGTTGTTAGTTCTGTTTCCGCGCCCCTGGACAGTGCCCAGCAGGAGGTGCCGGCCATGGAGACCGTGGATGTCGTGGCAGCGGCTGGGGAAACTTCTGTCCCCTTTGTTGAGCCCACACCTGAGGAGGCTTCCGTAGCGGTTCTCCCGGCCCTTGCTCCGTCCGTGCTCCCCGCCGCCGCCGCCGATGCCGGGGCGGCCTTTGTCTCCGTGACTGGTGGGGAGGTCGCCGGGGACGAGGGGACTGCTTTCGCCTCCATTTTTGATGAGATCGAGGCCCTGGGTCTGACCCCGGTTACCCAGGGGGAGGACGACCCTTCGCCAGCGGGCCCCGATCCGGGTGCTGGCTTAGTCCCGCCCCCTTCTCCTGCTCCCGGTTCCTCGCCCCACTCTGCTGCCCCCGATTTAGTCCTGGGGGAACCCTTAGCCCTACCTGCCAGCCCGGCCGCGACTACCATCTCGTGCACGGCCGCCGAGCCCCTCGGGGCGACGGCCGTTGCTGAGCGGCCGGTTCCTGCCCCCGATCCTGCCCCTTCCGCCGTCCCTGCCCCTGTGGCTTCCCCTGTCCCTGCTGCCCCCATCCCCTCGGATGCAGACCCTGGCCGAGGGGAGCCGCGGTCTAGCGGCTTGGCAGCGGGAGATGGGGAGCCCGTTCCCGTTTCCGTCCCTGATCCTGTCCCCTCTCCTGCCCAAGTCCCTGTTCTCGCCTCGAGCCCTGCCCCTACTCCCGCCCTTGCCCCAGATCCTGTCCCCGAGGTGTCTCCTTCTGCCACCTCTGGTGTTACTGCCACCCCCGAGGTTGTCGCATTTCCATTGTCTGCAGACAACCCTCAGGGGGCGGTTTTCGTGTCTCCCCTTCCTGCCATTGTTGGGGCTGCGTTGTTCCCTCAGTCGCTCTCTCCTTTGCCGGGGATGGGGACGGGCTGCCCAGCGCAGCAGCGCCGGAGCTCGGCCCCTTGTTTGTCCATCACCGTGGGCCGCGAGGACCCTTCAGGGGCCCCGCCAGAGGATGGCGGCGGCTTGGCCACTGCCTCCCCCTCCGCGCTGCGGGATGAGCTGCGCCTCTTTCTATCGGATTCCCGTGGTTCCCAGGGTAAGGTGCAGCTCGCCCTTCAGCGCTGGGGGGACTTCCATCTCGTCCTCCGGGCCGTGAAGGCGCTTTTGGGGGAGGGGCGGGGGTCCGGTCGGCGGGACATTGCGGCCTATCGGCGGGCCCGCAGATTCCGCGACTCCCTTTTGACCTTCGGAGTCGAAACCGGGATCTTGCGGGGCCCGCTGGGGGCCGATGATCCCTCCACCCGTGAGGATCTGCCCCAGCCCTCCGTATGACAGTTACCACCTTTGCGTCGTTGAACGCCCGGGGCTGTAGGGTGGGTTTCCGCAGGAGCCAGGTGCTCTCCTTCCTTCGGGAGGGGGGGTACTCTGTGATTTTCCTGCAGGAGACCCACACGGCTCCGGCCGTTGAGGCTAGCTGGCGGCTGGAGTGGGGAGACGGGGTTTATTTTAGCCACCTCAGCGCCCATTCGGCTGGAGTGGCCACCCTGTTCTCCCCGGGGCTGCGGCCTGAGGTGCTGGGGGTCGCCGAGGTCGTGCCAGGCCGCCTGCTGCACGTCCGGGCCCGTGTGGAGGGGCTGGTTCTGAACTTGGTCAACGTCTATGCCCCGACCACGGGCTCGGAACGCGTGCCTTTCTATCAGCGGGCGGCGGCCTTCCTCGGCACTCTGGATTCTCGCGAGTGCCTGGTCCTGGGCGGGGACTTTAACACCACCCTCGAGGACCGGGACCGCTCCGGGCCTGAGTCTTCCCGGGCAACCGCGGGCGTCCTCAGGGAGATCGTAGACCATCACTCCCTGGTGGACATCTGGCGCGAACACCACCCGGACGACGACACCACCTTCACCTATGTCCGGGTGGAGGACGACCGGTCGCGCCACTCCCGGTTGGACCGCATTTATCTGTCCCGTTTTCATCTGGCGCGGGCCCATGCCTCCAGCGTCCGGCCGGCCCCGTTCTCAGATCACCACCTGGTGACCGTGACGGCCTCTCTCAGTTCCGAGCGGCCGGGGCCGGCCTATTGGCATTTTAATAATAGTTTGCTGGAGGACGTGGGCTTCGTGGCATCCTTCCGGGAGTTCTGGCTGGCCTGGCGGGGGCAGCGGCGCGCCTTTCCCTCGGCGCGGCGGTGGTGGGATGTGGGGAAGATCCGCGCGCGGCTCTTCTGCCGGAGCTACACCTGGGGCGCCAGCCGGCGGCGGGATGTGTTGTTAGGGCAGTTGGAGTGGGAGGTTTTGGAGCTGGAGAGGCGTCTGGCCTCCGGCCCCGAGGATCCACCCCTCCGCGCGGCGTACCGGGAGAAGCGGGAGGAGCTCCGTGCCCTGGAAGACCACCGGGCCCGGGGCGCGTTTGTTCGATCCCGCATCCGTCTCCTTCGGGAGATGGATCGCGGCTCCCGCTTCTTCTACGCCCTGGAGAAACGGAGGGGGGCCAAACAGCATGTCACCTGCCTCCTGGCGGAGGACGGCGCCCCCCTCACGGATCCGGAGGAGATGCGTGGCAGGGCCAGGGCCTTCTACGCCGCTCTTTTCTCCCCAGATCCGACCGACGCCGAGGCCTGCAGGGTGCTCTGGACCGAGCTCCCGACGGTCAGCGCGGGCGGCCGAGACCGGCTGGAGCTGCCTCTTTCTCTGGCTGAGTTCTCGGCGGCCCTCCGGCTCATGCCCACTAACAAATCTCCAGGCATGGACGGGCTGACCGTGGAGTTTTACCGCGTGTTCTGGGACGTCCTCGGCCCAGACCTCGTCACCGTCTGGGCCGAGTCCTTGCAGAGCGGGGTCCTCCCTCTCTCGTGCAGGCGAGCAGTGCTCGCCCTGTTGCCGAAGAAGGGGGACCTCCGCGATTTACGAAACTGGCATCCCATCTCGCTCCTCAGCACGGACTATAAGGTCGTAGCGAAGGCCATCTCGCTGCGGCTGGGGTCCGTGCTGGCGGACGTGGTCCACCCCGACCAGACCTGCGCCGTCCCGGGCCGGAGCATCTTTAACAACCTGTACTTGGTCCAGGACTTATTGGAGCTGGGACGTAGGGATGGTCTGTCATTCGCCCTCCTGTCTCTGGACCAGGAGAAGGCGTTCGACAGGATGGACCACGGGTACCTCCTGGGCACTCTGCGGGCGTTCGGCTTCGGGCCCCAGTTTGTGGGCTTTCTCCAGGCGCTGTACGCTGAGGCGGAGTGTCTGGTCAGGCTCAACTGGACCCTGACCGAGTCGGTCAGCTTTGGGCGGGGAGTACGGCAGGGGTGCCCCCTCTCGGGCCAGCTGTACGCTCTGGCGATCGAGCCCTTCCTCTGCCTCCTCCGCCGGAGGTTAGCGGGGTTGGTGCTCCGGGAGCCGGAGCTGCAGCTGGTCCTGTCGGCGTACGCCGACGACGTGCTCCTCGTGGTCCAGGACCCAGAGGATCTGGTGCGAGTGGAGGCCTGCCAGGCCGTTTATTCGGCCGCCTCCTCCGCCCGGGTCAACTGGGCCAAGAGCTCTGGCCTGGTGGTCGGGGACGGTTGGCAGGCGGGCTCCCTCCCACCCGCGCTTCAAGCCATTCGGTGGAGCGCGGGCCCGCTGCTCTATCTGGGCGTTTATCTTTCCGCCACGCATCCCTCTCCGCCGGAGAACTGGCTGGATTTGGAGGCCAGGGTGCGTGAGCGGTTGCGGAGATGGACGGGACTGCTCCGGTGTCTCTCCCTGCGGGGGAGGGCGCTGGTGCTGAACCAGCTCGTCCTGTCCATGCTCTGGCACCGGCTCAACACCCTGAGCCCAACCCCGGGACTCCTGGCCAGGCTCCAGAGGATAGCCCTGGAGTTCTTCTGGCCTGGGCTGCACTGGGTCTCTGCAGGGGTTTTGAGTCTTCCCCTGGAGGAGGGGGGACAGGGCCTGGTCTGCCTTCGTAGCCAGGTCCATGTCTTCCGCCTCCAGGCCCTGCAGAGGCTCCTTTATGGTGAAGGTAGTCCGGCATGGAGCACGTTAGCGCACGCCTTCCTCCGCCGCCTCCGAGGGCTCCGATACGACCGGCAGCTCCTTTTTCTTCATCCGAGAGGTCTTCCGCGAGACCTTTCGGAGCTGCCGGTCTTCTACCAGGACCTTCTCCGGACCTGGAAGCTTTTCTCGGCGACCAGGTCCATTGTGGCCACCGAGGGCGCGGATCTCCTCGCGGAGCCCCTGCTGCACAATCCCGATCTCCGTGTGCAGGTGGCGGAGTCACCCTCGGTGAGCCGGAGGTTGGTCCTGGCGGAGACCACCAGGGTCGGAGACCTCCTGGACTACACCAGAGGGGACTGGGTGGATCCCCGCGCGCTTGGTCGGCGCATGGCGCTCTCCACCCTCGCGACCCCTCTGCGTGTACTCCAGGAGGTGGGCGCTGCATTGTCACCTCCTGCTCTCAGCTTTCTGTGGCGGGCCCTGCGGGAGGGTGCTCCCCGCCCACCCCTCACCCCGGGCCCTCCGGACCTTTTTCTCGGGCCCCTGTTCCATGAGCCCCCCCGGCTCCCCCGCTCCCATAACCCGAGCCGGCTGCGCGCTTTGCAGCCGGTCCAGTTTCGAACCGCACCTAGGGACTATCTGTACACGCTCGTGCTTCACACGTTGCATCACCTCACCCTCGTGTCCCGCCCCGACACCAAGTGGAGGGACTATCTGTTACCTGTGGAGGGTGAGGAGCCCCGGTGGGCCAGCCTTTATTCCACCTTAGTTCCAAGGCCCACCGGGGACATTGGTTGGCGGCTCCTTCATGGGGCCGTGAGCACGGGCGTGTACTTGGCGCGGTTCACCCCTATTCTTGAGGCCTGCCCATTTTGTGGCATTAGGGAGACCCTGGCGCACGCTTACCTTGAGTGCGCCAGGCTGCAGCCCCTTTTCCGGCTTCTCCAGAACCTCTTGTTGAGGTTCTGGTTACACTTTTCCCCGCACTTGTTTATTTATACACACCCTGTTCGTGGCCCCACTAAGTCGCGAGACCTCCTCGTCAACCTCTTCCTGGCCCTGGCCAAACTCACCATCTATAATACCAGGGAGAAGATGTTGGACGAGGGGGTGCTTTGCGACCGTGGGGCCTACTTTCATACCTCTTTGGTTTCACGTCTCCGTGCGGAGTTCCACTGGGCAGCGTCCGCTGGCTCCCTTGCCACCTTCGAGGAGCAGTGGGCGCTGTCCGGGGTTCTCTGCTCGGTGTCCCCATCTGGTTCCCTGATTTTGAACCTCTGACCGTCACCTTGTTCCCTGTTTTTTTATTAGTTGTCCCACGTAATCATTTGGTACTGGGTCCAGTGGTCCATCCCGCTAGGCTGGGGGATGGGCCTTTAGTAGTGGGCGGCTAAGCCCGCCCACTTCCCGGTTTGCCAATACGGCCCCGCTACAGGACTCCTAGATTGTTCTAGATGAGAACCTGCTATACTGCATTAGCCACATGGGACAAATCACTGATCTCCAGTTGGGCTGGCCCTATTCTCAGAGCTCTTAAAAAACGGGAGAGAGCCTACAAGACTCACTTCTGGTTTCTTTTTGTCAAAACAGCTGAAATTTGGCCACTTAAAGGTACAGGAGGAGGTTCACTGCAGAAGTGCACACAACTGGAAAACATGAGTATGAGCATTGGTGGCAACGTATTTGGTAAAATACCATTATGAAAGATTTCACAGTAGCAGCCGTGTTAGTCTGTTTTTTTCCTCCTGCTAATAATAGCTCATCTTAATTAATTAGCCTCTTACAGTTGGTATGGCTACTTCCACTTTTTCATGTTCTCTGTATGTATATATATCTTCTTACTATATGTTCCATTCTATGCATCCGATGAAGTAGGCTGTAGCCCACGGAAGCTTATGCTCAAATAAATATGTTAGGCTCTAAGGTGCCACAGATACTCTTGTTCATTATGAAAGAGTGTTTGAAGAAGGAATCCACACACAGAAGTTTGTCAGTTTTACAAGAGTGAGTCAAGTATAACTTCCAATTTTATTTGTTTCCAGGATTTCATGCACTACATTTAAAATATAGATTTAAATTACTAAATACATTAATATGTAGAGTGAAGCAACAGGGCATTTAGTTTTGATTCTTTTCTGTACTCATATACTTCTGTACTGGATACTTTTCAAATTGAGCTTCCAAGAAGACAAGAAATCTAAATGCTTCAGTGCACTTTTTTTTATGAACATAGATTTAGCTCAAAAGTTTGTACTCTACACATTTTAATACCAAATCAAGCAGACCATGATGCTGTACAAAATGACCAACTGGAGTTGTTTCTTCAGATAAAATTTTCCTGATTTTCCTCTTGTAATAGTAGACAAGTGGCTATTGCAAGAAGATTAAAGCACAAAAAAATAAATGTTTGCTCAGTCTTTTGGAGTCATTAAAGAGCAAATACTATAAGGGCAATAATTGCATGAAATAAAAGCAAAAAAGGCATCTTTGAGTAGGAAGTTTTCTGCCACTGCCACTTGGGAGCTCATCTCTAACATTGTTGGATAAAATGTTGGTCCAATTAAAGTCAAAGGGATTTTACTATTGAGTATAGGGGGGGTCAGGATTTTCACTCCTTATGTTTACAATTTAAACAATTCAAACATTAGACAGTGCTTCAACTTTTTACAATGTTAGAATAAGTTAGTAATTCTGCTGTGAAAGAATGAATATGATTACTATATCAGAGCATCTATGCCAAGCAAATTACTGTTAAATTTGGTGAAACATCAAAAATTTAAAAGTAACCTGCAAAGGAGAAAAGATGGGTTTGTGCTTTTTGTTTGTTTGTTTTTGTTTCTGGTACATCAAGAAGGCCTGAAGAGTTTTTCTCCCTGTGAGGATTTGGGAGGGTTTCTTCTTTCTTTTTTATATTAGAAAATTTTAGGTGTTGTCTGCCTTGGAAGAATCTGTGATGATTGTAGAACTAGCACAATGGGAGCTGTGCTATTGAGCAGTCAAAGCATTCTTAGACTCTGGGTTTTCATTTGTTTTGTTAGCACCTGTTTAAAACATAACTTTTAAGGAACATCTTGTCATTTCAATTAAAGTGAGCCCACAGTGCCGATCTGAGACACCCCAAGAGGTTCTCCAACACAACCAGACTAGATGTTTATTATTGGCCTATTCCTATTCCCATTGACTTAAAATGGGATTTGGATCAGGTTCATGGCTTTCAGTGGTACCAGTATCAAAACCTAAGTGCGGGGGTGGGGGGTGGAAAATTCCACCTCCAAAAAAACACCCCCACCTTTTCAGGCCATCTTCACATATCCTAAGCTAGTAAAAAGAGCACAAGCCTAAATTTTTCAAAATCCTTTGTAAGCCAATTTTATCTTTTAAGAATTTGAGTTTTGGCCCATTTCCACTTGCTGATCACAGACATAAGAGAGACAGCCCTTGTTGGGAGAAAAATTATTTTTTTTAAAAGTTCAAAGTACAGTAACATGTAGTTATTAATACTTTTACAAGGTATGTACATTTTAAACATATATGTAAACACACTAGTCATCTTTCTGATGTTTATCAAATCGTTCCAATAGAGCCTTTAATATATTTCCTGGGAGTTTTTGGTGTCTGTCTCTTAGCGCTTCGATGGCAATCTTTGTCTGTTGAAAGAAAGAAAGAGAAGTGGAAACATTTTATATTATAGGAATGACGAGTCATTATTTTCTTCAAGTTTTCCCAAGGTTGCAAAATATATACAAAAAGTCTAAAACTCTATGGAAACTGGTAAGGGTATGGGCAGAGGGGGCAGAAAAGGGAAATTCTTCACAAGATCCCATCAAACACTTGCTGAGGAAGAGTCTCATTTCCAGATGCTAGTGTATTTTCCTGTGATAACTAAGCATACTAAAGAATTATATAGCTATGCAATAGTGACATAGACATGTTATCTCACTAAAGCCCTAATTGTAATAATCTCTAAACTAAACCAGCACTGAGGAAAACCTATTCAGTGTAAAATCCTTTGCCACAAGTTTCAAGAGGCAGTTTCCCTTTCAAAACCAGCTATACACTTTTCAAACTCTATTTTAAATGTTTACTGTTCATTAAAATATTCATGGCATGGCTAAATAAAAAGGGAGGTTTAGGGTGTAAAAGGACAATTCCTTCAGCATTCATGTGACAGTGTACCCCATAAGGCTTTATGGGGAGGGGGTGCTTATAAATGTATGTATGACATAACTGGAATATGTTTTGTGCTGCCTGTGCCATGTAACATATCTCCGTAAGGGTTATGATCTACTATATCTATTCATCCTATTTGTACATATATATCATTTTCTACTCGAGCTTAAGAATATGGGCTGTATGCTTGCCTGATTTCTAAGTAAGCTTTGTGAGGCATTTGGTCAGCTTCTTTAGGAAGGAATTCGCCAGGTTAAGTACCTGATCAGGAGACACTTAGGGAACAATGCATTTTGGAATGCTCCAATCCACATGAGAAGTCTTCCTGGAGACATGCAAGATGCCATGTGGACAATGGCGTCGGCCTGCAAAGACTGAGTCATGCAGGGGCATGTGACTTGCCCAGGTAACTCCAAAACTCCATCTTGGAGCTGGGCTTTGCATAGGAGGGAGGAGGGGGGTCTCCACCCACAAGAGAGAGTCTACTTAAACCTGTGGGAGACCCCTCCATGTTGTCTTCAGCTGGCTAAAGAAGGAGCCTCTCCACCCCCCCCAGGATACTTGAAGGAAACTGAAACAAAGGACAGTAACTACAGGGGGTGTGAGTGATTGCTGGACCCAGGCTAAAAGGAGCTTAGCCTGTAAAAGGGAGCACTCTGGAACTGGTGAGGAAATTATCTGTATTCAGTTTGATTAGGCATAGATCTGCGCATTTTATTTTATTTTGCTTGGTGACTTACTTTGTTCTGTCTGTTACTACTTTGAACCACTTAAATCCTACTGTCTGTATTTAATAAAATCACTTTTTATTTAGTAATTTACTCAGAGTATGTATTAATACCTGGGGGAGCAAACAACTGTGCATATCTCTCTATCAGTGTTATAGAGGGCGAACAATTTATGAGTTTGCCCTGCATAAGCTTTATGCAGGGTAAAACGAATTTATCTGGGTTTAGACCCCATTGGAGTTGGGCATCTGAGTGCTAAAGACAAGCACGCTACTGCGAGCTGTTTTCAGGTAAACTTGCAGCTTTGGGACAAGTGATTCAGACCCTGGGTCTGTGTCTGGAGCCAGACGGGAGTGTCTGGCTCAGCAAGACAGGGTGCTGAAGTCCTGAGCTGGCAGGGAAAACAGAAGCAGGGGTAGTCTTTGCACATTGGGTGGCAGCTCCCAAGGGGGTTTCTGTGATCCAACCCGTCACAGTGGCGTAGTCGGCAGGATCTGTGCACAGCTGATTGCTTTGAAATACTGGTAGTGATTTTAAGTAAGTTTTAAATGTGGTGGCGGGAGAACCGACAAAGTAGTTACTGGTTTGTTATTTTCTGTTTGCTTATTTCGGGCAAGGGAAGTAGGGACAGAAAAGGAAGCTCTCTGTTAACTAAGAATCCCCTGAGCTGAGTGCATCTCAGTTTCAGTGAACTGCAGAGGGGTTGTGGCCCAGCACAAGAAAGCAGGACAATGAGTACTAGTGATCTCAGTTCCAGTGAACTGCAGAGGGGTTGTAGCCCAGCACAAGAAAGCAGGACAATGAGTACCAGTGACGCTGCTATTAAACTAAAGCTGGCCAGGTTGGAAGCAAAAGAGAGAGAAAGTGAACATAAGAGACGGCTGAAACTAAGACAATTAGAAATTAGTGCCATGAAGGCAGAACATGCAAGGGAAGAGGCTGCCCACAAGAGAGCTATGGAGGTCGAGGCAGCGAGGGAGCGAGCGGAGGCAGTGAGGGCGGCAGCGAGAGTGGAGGCAGAGGCAGCTGTCCACAAGAGGGCTATGGAGGCCCACAGGGAGGCCCGAAAACATGAACTGGCTGTTATGAAGTCAAAGAGACAAAACCCTCCCCCTGCTGGCTCCACTTCCCCAAAAATCCACAAATGGGAGCGGCTATGTCCACAGTATGACAAGTCCAGCGATATCGCCGAATATTTCATCACCTTTGAGAGACTGTGCACCCTCCATGCCATCCCTGAAGATCAGAAGATGACCACATTGATAGCAAAATTGACTGGCAGAGCTCTGGACATATTCAATAAGATGCCTATTGATGATGCTTCAAACTATGGTAAATTTAAGGAACTGGTTTTGAAACAGTTTCAGGTTACACCTGAAACCTACAGGGTTAAATTCAGGAGCCTTAAGAGGGGAGCTGGATTAAGTAATGTGGCTTATGTCAATGAAATGAGAAATTTGGTAGATAAATGGGTGCGGGGGAGAGGCATTACCAGCTTTGAAGGGATGTGTGATCTAGTTACTCAGGAACATTTCCTGAATATGTGCAGTGATGAGGTAAAACAGTATTTGTGGGACAAAAAGGTAAATGCAGTGGGTAAATTAGCTGGGTATGCAGACTCTTATGAGCAAGCACAAGCTGCAATCAAACACAAACCACTGGCAGAAGGGTATAAGGTTGGGGGAAAGCAGAATAACCGTTTTACCCCTGGGTCTGGGAAAAAAGAGGCTGGGCGGTCACCCCCCCCCCCCATTCCCCTGGTACGCGTCCCAAATTTCCTGTGCAAGCAGAGGAGCCCAAGAGGTGCTATCATTGTAAGTCCACTGAGCACCTGAGGAATAAGTGTCCCTTACTGAGTGAAGCTGCGGCTTCTCAGAGCCAGGCTGTGGCCTCTTTCCACACAGGATTTGTAAAGCTTGCTTCCACACAACCAAGCAATGAGCATATGCATGCTGTTAAATTGAATGGTCAAATGCTTCTTGGATTAAGGGACACAGGTGCTGAAATTTCTGTGGTCAGGAGGGACCTAATCCAGGAGAAGGATCTGTTGCCAGGTAAAATGGCAGAATTAGAGCTGGTTGGGGGTTACAAAGTCTTTGCACCTTTAGCTAAAGTACACATGCAAACTCGGGATTTGCAGGCTGAGCTGACTGTTGCAATGGTGGCACACAATTTTGCACCGTTTCTACTGGGGAATGATTTC
This sequence comes from Malaclemys terrapin pileata, assembly GCF_027887155.1. Lineage (NCBI taxonomy): Eukaryota > Metazoa > Chordata > Testudines > Emydidae > Malaclemys > Malaclemys terrapin. The sequence goes on along the minus strand of NC_071506.1, from coordinate 67,458,238 downwards.
TTTAGTGTGGCAGAATCTGTCCCAGGGTTGGTTAGCAGTGAGAAGAAATCTTGTGCTAAAAGCCCCAGAGGGGGGGGCGAAGTCACACGGACTGCTGGGGGAATAGGAGAGTGTCTCTTGGGGTATGTCTACACTACGAAATTAGTTCGAATTTATAGAAGCAGGTTTTATTGAAATCGGTTGTATACAGCCGATTGTGTATGTCCACACAATAAAATGCTCTAGGTGCTCTAGTCGGCAGACCGCGTCCACAGTACGAGGCTAGCGTCGACTTCCGGAGCATTGCACTATGGGTAGCTATCCCACAGCTATCCCACAGTTCCCGCAGTCTCCGCCGCCCCTTGGAATTCTGGGTTGAGATCCCAATGCCCGGATGATGCAAAACAGTGTCGCGGGCGGTTCTGGGTACATGTCGTCAGGCCCCTCCCTCCCCCGTCACAGCAACGGCAGACAATAGATTCGCGCCTTTTTATCTGGGTTACCTGGGTTACCTGTGCAGACAACATGGAGCCCGCTCAGCACAGCTGAGCTCACCGTCACCATATGTCCTCTTGGTGCCGGCAGACGTGGGACTGCATTGCTACACAGCAGCAGCTGCTAACTGCCTTTTGGCGGTAGACGGTGCAGTAGACTGGTAGCCTTCATCGGCGATCTGGGTGCTGGCAGCCGTGGGGCTTGCCTTTTGGCAGTAAATGGTGTATTATGACTGTTAGCCGGCCTATTACAAGTCGGGTCATCGCACATTAGCAGAGTCTTCCCTGAGCAGCAGCTCGTGCAATAGGCCTGAAGACCATCGTCATACACCGCCCCGTATTTGCTGCCAAGCACCCAGAAAGATGCCGAGGGCTATCAGTCACGCTGCACCGTCGTCTTAAGATGTAAAAAAATAGATTTTCTCTGTATTCATTTGCTTCCCCCTCCCTCGGTCAAATCAACGGCCTGCTAAACCCAGGGTTTTCAGTTTAATCTTTGGGGGGGACCAGTCTGTGACAGTTGTTTGTGTCTCTCCCTGATGCACAGCCACCGTTCTTTATTTTAATTCCCTGTGCCTGTACGCCATGTCGTCACTCGGCCCCCCCTCCCTCCTTCCCCTAGGCCGTCAGATACTACGTTTGCGCCACAGCTCGAGCCGAGAAGCGGTTCGCGCCTTTTCTTTGAATTCTGGGTTGAGATCCCAATGCCCGGATGATGCAAAACAGTGTCGCGGGCGGTTCTGGGTACATGTCGTCAGGCCCCTCCCCCCTCGTCACAGCAACGGCAGACAATAGATTCGCGCCTTTTTACCTGGGTTACCTGTGCAGACAACATACCACGGCAAGCATGGAGCCCGCTCAGCTCAGCTGAGCTCACCGTCACCATATGTCCTCTGGGTGCCGGCAGACGTGGGACTGCATTGCTACACAGCAGCAGCTGCTAACTGCCTTTTGGCGGTAGACGGTGTAGCATGAGTGATAGTCGTGGGGCTGGCAGCCGTAGGGCTGCATTGCACCAGCCCCTTGCAGGCGATGGTATATTATGACTGGTACCCGTCGTCGTCATACTGGTATGGCTGTCAATCATGGCCACCTGGGCAGACATGCTACTGTTTTGATGATGACGGTTACCAGTCATAATATACTATTTTCTGCCAATTGCCCAATATTGTCTGCTAAGCACCCAGAAGAGGCCGAGGGCGATGCTGGGTGCTGGCGGACGTGGGGCTGGCAGACGTGGGGCTTGCCTTTTGGCAGATGATGGTATATTATGATTGGTACCCATCATCATCATACTGGTATGGCTGTCACTCATGCTGCAGCGTCGGCTGCCACCTTAAGATGTAAAAAATAGATTTGTTCTGTGTTCATTTGCTTCCCCTTCCTCCGTGAAATCAACGGCCTGCTAAGCCCAGGGTTTCCAGTTTAATCTTTGGGGGGGCCATTCTGTGTGACAGTTGTTTGTGTTTCTCCCTGTTCCTGTACCTGTACGCCATGTCGTCACTCGGCCCTCCCTCCCTCCCTCCCTCCCTCCCGCCCTCCTTCTCCTGGTCCATCAGATACTACTTTCGCGCCTTTTTTCTGACCAGGCGCCATAGCTAGCACTGGGATCATGGAGCCCGCTCAGATCACCGCGGCAATTATGAGCACTATGAACACCACGCGCATTGTCCTGGAGTATATGCAGAGCCAGAACATGCCAAGGCGAAACCCGGACCAGGCGAGGAGGCGATTGCAGCACGGCGACGAGAGTGATGAGGAAATTGACATGGCCATAGACCTCTCACAAGGCACAGGCCCCAGCAATGTGGAAATCATGGTGTCACTGGGGCAGGTTGATACCGTGGAACGCCGATTCTGGGCCCGGGAAACAAGCACAGACTGGTGGGACCGCATCGTGCTGCAGGTATGGGACGATTCCCAGTGGCTGCGAAACTTTCGCATGCGTAAGGGCACTTTCATGGAACTTTGTGACTTGCTTTCCCCTGCCCTGAAACGCCAGGATACCAAGATGAGAGCAGCCCTCACAGTTGAGAAGCGAGTGGCGATAGCCCTGTGGAAGCTTGCAACGCCAGACAGCTACCGGTCAGTCGGGAATCAATTTGGAGTGGGCAAATCTACTGTGGGGGCTGCTGTGATCCAATTTGCCAGGGCAATGAAAGACCTGGTGATAGCAAGGGTAGTGACTCTGGGCAACGTGCAGTCAATAGTGGATGGTTTTGCTGAAATGGGATTCCCAAACTGTGGCGGGGCGATAGACGGAACCCATATCCCTATCTTGTCACCAGAGCACCAAGCCACCGACTACGTAAACCGCAAGGGGTACTTTTCAATGCTGCTGCAAGCCCTGGTGGATCACAAGGGACGTTTCACCAACATCAACGTGGGATGGCCGGGAAAGGTACATGATGCTCGCGTCTTCAGGAACTCTGCTCTGTTTCGAAAGCTGGAGGAAGGGACTTTCTTCCCGGACCAGAAAGTGACCATTGGGGATGTTGAAATGCCTATCGTGATCCTTGGGGACCCAGCCTACCCCTTAATGCCATGGCTCATGAAGCCGTACACAGGCAGCCTGGACAGGAGTCAGGACCTGTTCAACTACAGGCTGAGCAAGTGCCGAATGGTGGTGGAATGTGCATTTGGACGTTTAAAAGCGCGCTGGCGCAGCTTACTGACTCGCTCAGACCTCAGCGAAAAGAATATCCCCATTGTTATTGCTGCTTGCTGTGCGCTCCACAATATCTGTGAGAGTAAGGGGGAGACCTTTATGGCGGGGTGGGAGGTTGAGGCAACTCGCCTGGCCGCTGATTACGCGCAGCCAGACACCAGGGCGGTTAGAGGAGCACAGCAGGGCGCGGTGCGCATCAGAGAAGCTTTGAAAACGAGTTTTGTGACTGGCCAGGCTACTGTGTGAAACTTCTGTTTGTTTCTCCTTGATGAACCCTCCAACCCCCCCCCCCCGACCCGGTTCACTCTACTTCCCTGTAAACCAACCAACCACCCCACCCCACCCTCCCCTCCCCCTTGCAGAGGCAATAAAGTCATTGTTTTTTCACATTCATGCATTCTTTATTAGTTCCTTACAGAGGTAGGGGGATAATTGCCAAGGTAGCTGGGATGGGTGGGGGAGGAGGGATGGAAAAGGACACACTGCATTTTAAAACTTTAACTCTTATTGAAGCCCAGCCTTCTGATGCTTGGGCGATCATCTGGGGTGGAGTGACTGGGTGGACGGAGGCCCCCCCACCGTGTTCTTGGGCGTCTGGGTGAGGAGGCTATGGAACTTGGGGAGGAGGGCTGTTGGTTACACAGGGGCTGTAGCGGCGGTCTCTGCTCCTGCTGCCTTTCCTGCAACTCAACCATACGCTCGAGCATATCAGTTTGATGCTCCAGCAGACGGAGCATTGCCTCTTGCCGTCTGTCTGCAAGCTGACGCCACCTATCGTCTTCAGCCCGCCACCTCTCCTCTCGTTCATGTTGGGCTTTTCTCATCTCCGACATTGACTGCCTCCACGCATTCTGCTGTGCTCTATCAGCCTGGGCGGACATCTGCAGCTCCGTGAACATCTCGTCCCTCGTCTTACGTTTTCTCTTTCTAATGTTCACAAGCCTCTGCGAAGGAGAAACATTTGCAGCTGGTGGAGGAGAAGGGAGAGGTGGTTAAAAAAGACACATTTTAGGGAACAATGGGTACAGTCTTTCATTACAAGGTCGCATATTTCGGCTTGCAGGCAGCCATCGTAGGCCACAGTGTTTTGGCTTTTTTAACCTTCTTAACATGCGGGAAAGATTGCAAACAGCAGCGCATTTCCCATATCAAGGATGAATTGGGTTGTCCATTTAAAATGGGGTTTCAATGTAAAAGGAGGGGGCTGCGGTTTCCCGGTTAACATGCGGCACAAACACAAGTAAACCACCCCCCCACACACGATTCTCTGGGATGATCACTTCACCCCTCCCCCCCACCGCGTAGTTAACAGCGGGGAACATTTCTGGTCAGAATAGCAGGAACGGGCGCCTCTGAATGTCCCCCTTAATAAAATCACCCCATTTCAACCAGGAGAGCTTTCTGGAGATGTCCCTGGAGGATTTCCGCTCCATCCCCATACACGTTAACAGACTTTTCCAGTAGATGTACTGGCCGCGATTGCCAGGGCAAATTAATCATTAAACACGCTTGCTTTTTTTTTGTAATGTTTACAAATAGTTACAAAGTTACACTCACCAGAGGTCTCCTGTGTGCCCTGAGGGTCTTGGGTGAGTTCGGGGGTTACTGGTTCCAGGTCCAGGGTCACAAACATATCCTGGCTGTTGGGGAAACCGGTTTCTCCGCTTCCTTGCTGCTGTGAGCTACCTACAGTACCTCCATCGTCATCTTCCTCGTTCCCCGAACCGTCTTCCCTGTGTGTTTCTCCAGTGAGAGAGTCATAGCACACGGTTGGGGTAGTGGTGGCTGCACCCCCTAGGATCGCATGCAGCTCCGCGTAGTAGCGGCAAGTTTGCGGCTCTGCCCCGGACCTTCCATTTGCTTCTCTGGCTTTGTGGTAGGCTTGCCGTAGCTCCTTAATTTTCACGCGGCACTGCTGTGTGTCCCTGTTATGGCCTCGGTCCTTCATGGCCTTGGAGATCTTTTCTAATACTTTTCCATTTCTTTTACTGCTACGGAGTTCAGCTATCACTGCTTCATCTCCCCATATGGCGAGCAGATCTCGTACCTCCCGTTCGGTCCATGCTGGAGCTCTTTTGCGATCCTGGGAGGACTCCATGACGGTTACCTGTGCTGATGAGCTCTGCGTGGTCACCTGTGCTCTCCACGCTGGGCAAACAGGAAATGAAATTCAAACCTTCGCGGGTCTTTTCCTGTCTACCTGGTCAGTGCATCTGAGTTGAGAGCGCTGTCCAGAGCGGTCACAATGAAGCACTGTGGGATAGCTCCCGGAGGCCAATAACATCGAATTCCGTCCACACTACCCCAATTCCGACCCGCAAAGGCCGGTTTTATCGCTAATCCCCTCGTCGGAGGTGGTGTAAAGAAACCGGTTTAAAGGGCCCTTTAAGTCGAAAGAAAGGGCCTCGTTGTGTGGACGTGTCCAGGCTTAATTCGGTTTAACGCTGCTAAAGTCGACCTAAACCCGTAGTGTAGACCAGGCCTTAGATTCCTCTGCAGCAGTAAAGGATGCAGCTTCGGGGGCAGGGCTGGTTGTAAACAGTTCCTGTAGCCCCGTGGCTCAAGGGAAGTTCCAGAGGGAGGAGTTGGGGGAAGCCAGCTCCTGTCCCATAATCATCTCCCCGGGGGAGGGGGATGTACCACCTTGTAGCAAGGAGGCCACCACAGCTGCTGACTGCCAGGAAGTTGCAGGTCAGCAGGGGGCCGGGCCTGCCCTGGGGTGCACAGAGGCGTGTGTCCCAAAGGTGGAACTTGGGGTCCAGGGGACCGCTGTGGTGGGAACAGGCCCCAAGGACTCTATAGCTGAGTGCCAGCCCAACCCGAGTGACAGGGGAGGGATTTGGCTGGCCAGTGAGAGGTCTGTCGTAGCTGGTAGCTGTGAGTCCACAGCTGGGGCAGGATCACCTTCCCTTTCAGGGGACACAAGAGTGTCGAACCCAGAGGGGAAACCAAAGAGGAAAGCCCAGATGGAAGGTCAGGGGGGGCCAGAGAGTCCACCCACCTTTTGTGGGGAGGGGCTTTCCCAGGAGGAGGGTGAAAAGTCTGCATTCGAAATGCCAGCCCCCTCTCCTGTGGATCAGGTTTTAAGGGAAACCTGGGGGTCAGGTCTCCAGGATGAGGGGGTCTATCCAGCTGACCCATTGAAAACAGAAAGTGGGGTGCCCAAAGGGGTCCAGAGCACCCCAGGGAAAGCTGCTGTTCTTGCTACACTTGCAAGAGAGAAAACTCTCTCTCCAAGACAGAGGGGGGGGGGGAAATCTCTTCATGGGAGGGACTTCACAAGGGAGGGGGGCCCAGCCCAGAGAAACTCCAGAGGGAGGGGCCGAGGACAAGTATGGTTGTAGTACACCCTTTCCTGGCCAAAGACCCAAGCACATGCCCAAACTAGAAGTCTTCCCCAAAGAGGCAGAGGAATCTGCATCAGAGGGTCTACCAGAGGGCACAGAGAACTGGGAAAATGCAATGGATGCTAAACAAGTCAAATTGAGTGAACGAAGCCTGTCCACTGTAGATTTGCTGTTAACCTTGTGTCTTTTGCTAATTCACCTATGGGATAAAACAAAAAAATTCACACTAGTGGTAAACCCTTTAAAGATGTGGAACATATTTGATTTGTGAAATAAGCTGTTATACATGCTGGGGATGGTGACAGGACAGCCCCACCAGCATGTTACTTTACAGCCCATACCTGTAAAAAGCAGCAAAAGCATAACAGGCCTATGCTGCTGTGTAAAAGGGGAAACTGAGGCACACCGCCTCATGGCATTGGTGGCTAAATGCCAAGATACCTCCACGTTAACGAGTATTGCTGCCTGCATTCTGTTAGCAATACTACATCCCTACCTGTTTGCAAGCATCTGGGGATCAGGAACCCCAAAACGGGCTAGAACCCCTAGGGGTGACATCATATGGTTTCAAGATACTGAAAGGGAGTGTGACCAAAAACAAACAGAAATTTTACAGGTACTGCCTCCGCCATGGACAGTGTCCAAGTCTCTGGCAGTAAGTTCAGGGGGAGGGTGTGACAGTGTACCCCATAAGGCTTTATGGGGAGGGGGTGCTTATAAATGTATGTATGACATAACTGGAATATGTTTTGTGCTGCCTGTGCCATGTAATATATCTCCGTAAAGGTTATGGTCTACTATATCTATTCATCCTATTTGTACATATATATCATTTTCTACTCGAGCTTAAGAATATGGGCTGTATGCTTGCCTGATTTCTAAGTAAGCTTTGTGAGGCATTTGGTCAGCTTCTTTAGGAAGGAATTCGCCAGGTTAAGTACCTGATCAGGAGACACTTAGGGAACAATGCATCTTGGAATGCTCCAATCCACATGAGAAGTCTTCCTGGAGACATGCAAGATGCCATGTGGACAATGGCGTCGGCCTGCAAAGACTGAGTCATGCAGGGGCATGTGACTTGCCCAGGTAACTCCAAAACTCCATCTTGGAGCTGGGCTTTGCATAGGAGGGAGGAGGGGGGTCTCCACCCACAAGAGAGAGTCTACTTAAACCTGTGGGAGACCCCTCCATGTTGTCTTCAGCTGGCTAAAGAAGGAGCCTCTCCACCCCCCCCAGGATACTTGAAGGAAACTGAAACAAAGGACAGTAACTACAGGGGGTGTGAGTGATTGCTGGACCCAGGCTAAAAGGAGCTTAGCCTGTAAAAGGGAGCACTCTGGAACTGGTGAGGAAATTATCTGTATTCAGTTTGATTAGGCATAGATCTGCGCATTTTATTTTATTTTGCTTGGTGACTTACTTTGTTCTGTCTGTTACTACTTTGAACCACTTAAATCCTACTGTCTGTATTTAATAAAATCACTTTTTATTTAGTAATTTACTCAGAGTATGTATTAATACCTGGGGGAGCAAACAACTGTGCATATCTCTCTATCAGTGTTATAGAGGGCGAACAATTTATGAGTTTGCCCTGCATAAGCTTTATGCAGGGTAAAACGAATTTATCTGGGTTTAGACCCCATTGGAGTTGGGCATCTGAGTGCTAAAGACAAGCACGCTACTGCGAGCTGTTTTCAGGTAAACTTGCAGCTTTGGGACAAGTGATTCAGACCCTGGGTCTGTGTCTGGAGCCAGACGGGAGTGTCTGGCTCAGCAAGACAGGGTGCTGAAGTCCTGAGCTGGCAGGGAAAACAGAAGCAGGGTTAGTCTTTGCACATTGGGTGGCAGCTCCCAAGGGGGTTTCTGTGATCCAACCCGTCACAATTCAAATGTACTGTTCCCAACAAATCAGGTTTCTTCAGGCCTATTAACTCTCATCCACTATAATTAGGCTCCAGCTAAAATATGTTAATCAGCCAAGACTCTTTCCTCTACACCCCACCAACACTAAAGAATTTGTTTATAAACCAGGTCAACTTGAATTTAGTTAAAAAGGTCAATGGGAACTCTTTGGTGCTCAAACTCTTGGGGTGGGGGGATCAGACTATTTTTGTAGGTGCCTAAAGATGGAATAATGAGCCTAGATTTAGGCACATAATTTTGAAAATCTTGGCTAATACATATAAATGCTTTGGAATCCGGAAATTTTAAATGTTTCTCATACTAACATTAACACCCACAGTGCTCCGGTAGGGCCCAAACCTTAGCCAGTTTACACCAAGTAAGGATCTGACTTATAATATTTATCATTTGCAGATGACAGTCATGTATTTTCTTGGATTTCATAGATTCAAGGACTGGAAGGGACCTTGAGAGGTCATCAAGTCCAGTCCCCTGCCCTCATGGCAGGACCAAATACTGTCTAGACCATCCCTGATAGACATTTATCTAATCTACTCTTAAATATCTCCAGAGATGGAGATTCCACAACCTCCCTAGGCAATTTATTCCAGTGTTTAACCACCCTGACAGTTAGGAACTTTTTCCTAATGTCCAACCTAAACCTCCCTTGCTGCAGTTTAAGCCCATTGCTTCTTGATTTAATTTCCATTTTAAGAAAACTGGGGGGAGGGATAGCTCAGTGGTTTGAGCATTAGTCTGCTAAGCCCAGGGTTATGAGCTCAATCCTTGAGAGGGCCATTTAGGGATCTGGGGCAAAAAACCTGTCTGGGGATTGGTCCTACTTTGAGGAGGGAGTTGGACTAGATGACCTCCTGAGGTCCCTTCCAACCCTGATATTCAATGAGAAACTGCCTCTGAGTTTTGGTATTTAAAGATGACCAGTAAAGCAAGACGACTTTTTTTTTAATTCCTCCTTTAGGAAAAGTATATAAAGCCAGTCTCAGGGATTTTCTTTTGCTTATAATATTCATATGAAAAGAAGGCTCTATTATTTCTAATCTTTGTAGGAGAAACTTGATAAGATCACCAGAAAATGAAATTAGTATTACAGCCTTAAGTAACATCCTGAGCCACATCTCTCCTTCCCTCCAAAGAGTCCCAGAGACTATACACAGATTGTTTATTCCCTCTGTCCCTCTCCACCATAAATGAAGCAAAGTGTGGATTCCATTTCTTAGAGAGAAAGGGATTGTGTTTGGAGAGATGCAACATAGAATACATCCATGTAAGACATCTAGTCAGGTCTGCCAGCAAAGAAAGGAAAGGAAAGACTATAGCCACCTGACATTTTTACTTAAAAAAACAACAACCCTGAACATGCCACAGAAAAATGTCATGAAAAAAATATGTTAAGGTAGTCCTACATCAGGAAGAACCAATGGAAGGCACAAACAAATAGTTGCCTTTGCTTGCAGTGCACCTTTAAAATATTCCTCTCCAAACTGTAGGAGTTTTCAGGCTTTCGTGTATTGAAAGTGATGTTTATCAAATAGCACTGTCAGCTATTCATCAGCAACTTAAATTCACAGGAGTACCATTTATCCCAGATTAAGCTCTCTCACATCACAAATGAAGCTTCACTAACAGCCACACCTGTAAACTTCTGGGTTTAGAGTCAAGCTGTGTTCCTTTCTCCTGCAGAATGTTTTAGTAATGAGGAGGCCTATCAAGTTACCTTCATTTACTCCTGTGCAATCCCATTGTCTTCAAAGAGGAGACTACTGAAATCTTACTGGTTCATCTTTGTACAGGAGTGTCCTTACAGCCTTTGAAGCTGGTGAATGATCCTTTACCAAGCAAATATGGGAGAAGAAAATGGAAACCTCCTAAAGTCCAGGGGCTGCTTTGTCATTTTGCCTGAGTAAGGCTTCTACTCTTTCCCCTTGTTCCTTTGAAAAGAAGTCACTCTTTCCTTTGTGGACCTTCTCTTTGGCCTCTGCATCTATCTTAGATGACAGAACAAGGTTGGATTTGTTCTTTGGAAATTTATAAAAGCACAATGTGTCTTTTCACATTACTGTTAATTCTCAGTCCTCTTTAATTATTCCTCTTATTGGGTTTAGGGTAAGTCGTGTTTCCTTTTTCCTTCTTTTTGGAAGTGTCTTCCTGTGGATGAATGGATGGACATATTCTTTTTGGCTACATGCCTCCAACCGTAGTGGAGCAATGACTCTTGTGTAATGGAGCCAAAAGCCATGCTTGGGTCACCTGAGTTAGATTTCTCAGCATGTCCAGGGGACTCTGGGTGCCCAGGCCTGAGGGATTTTGGGAAGTTAATGTGTGTTGAGGAAGGGCAGGTACTGTAGAGAGAGGGGAGATTCTAATGTAATTCTGTTTCTTTCCTCTCCCTGGTTTTTCCCATTGTACATTCAGGAGGTCCTTCTCGGTGATGGTGGTGGTGAAGGGGAAGAGGAGACAGGATATTGGTGATCTGAATCTAAGGGAAAGCAAATAATTCTCTGAATTTTTAAGTGACTGAAATTAAGTTTATGTTGGTGGAGGAACGTAGCTGCTCCGATATTCCCACATCCAAGTAAGTGGCTCAGTCTGGAACTTGTGAACATAAGAATGGTCCTACTGGGTCAGACCAAAGGTCCATTTAGCCCAGTATCCTGTCTTCCAACAGTGGACAGTGCCAGGTGCCCCAGAGGGAATGAACAGAACAGGTAATCATCAAGTGATCCATCCTCTGAGAACCTGGGAATAGAAAAGATATTTTCATCCTCCTGGGAGTCAGGCCTGCATTTGATTTTAGAAACTACTTTGTGCAGGTCCTCAACTGTCTTCTGCTTCTCGAGACATTTTATGCTGTACTTGTCACTGTGGAATCTAAATATACCACAAAATAGAAGAGGATAAAAAGCAGGAGGAAAGAAGTAATAATAATACAGTCCCTTTAGCTCCCATAGAAAATAAGAGCAGAAAAAGATTGCAGAAACTACCTCAGGGAAAGATGCAAATGTAAACGAAGGTCTGAATGTAAAAAGTGTTCACTCTCAGGTGAACCCAGCAGTAATCCAGTCAGCTTTTTACCTTCTTTGTCTTCTCTAGAAGCTTGTGTCCTTTGCAGACCTCTTCACCATCACTTACACATTTGTTACCTCAATATCAAACTATAGCAATGTGCTCTATATAGAATTATGCATTGAAAGCATTCAGAGAGTAACACTGGGGCAGAACACACAGCAGCTGTCTCAGTGAAGCATTTTTCTGGGAACTCATGACATAAGTGCTCTGGGATCTGCACTGGCTGTGTAATGGTGCTATCTAACTCCAGGTGGTGTTTAAGGTATTGGTTATGACTTAGGAAGCCTTAAATAGCCTGTAACCCTGCCTGCCTGAGCTGGGCCGGCCCACAACATTTTGGCACCTGAGGCGGGGAACTCAAATGACGCCCCCATACCCTCTTGCTTGGGCCAAAACTTTGAAAGGTCTCAATTCTGCCTTCTTCCTGTTCTATTCCTCTCATGGTACTGCTCTGCTACCTACCCCAATAAAGGAGAACTAACAACTTAAAATCCTTGTTCAAAAATTTTAAATAACACTTAACTTTCAAACACCTGAACAGCAAATGTAACTTTTCTTGTCTGCATAACAAACACTGGCATTTTTATCTGTTTGAATAATCAAAGTGGTGCTTTCCATGCCTTCTTGGTTGCAAAGATTTAAACTGCTTCCTGAAGGTCCACAGTCTGGGCCAGCTCATGCTCTGTTGAGATGGTTGCAAGGCCGACCAGCCTCTCCTGTGTCATTGTAGAGCGTAGATGTGTTTTTATTAACTTCAGCTTGGAGAAGCTGCGTTCTCCACTGGCAACTGTTACAGGAAATGTTAGAAGTATGCACAGAGCACCAAAAACATTTGGAAAGAGGATGGTCATCTTATTTGTGCACATATATTCTGGAACAGCCTTTGGAGTTGATCCTGCTGAAATATATCTTAAAAGGGCTTTCAGTTCATCACCTAAATCACTCGCATCAATAACGCGCATGTCATCATGTGTCAACACTGTCTCTAGTGCCCTGCATTGCTGGTGTAGGTCTTCTTCTGGTATAGTGAGGAGTTTTGGAATATCATACAACATCCCAAATATACTGCTGTGTTCCTTGAGCTGCATGAAATGTTCTTCAACTGCACAATCATTCTTTATTGCACAATCTAGCACCTGGTTAAAGAATTCAACTTTGAATTGTTGTTTCGGGTCTCTTATGGGATTATCCCATGCCTCATAATCAAAATGTCGTCTTCTTCGGTGGCTCTTGTATTCTTGAATGGGTGGGAAAATAGCTTCAGTGTGAAGTTCCTCTGCCAACTTCTGTGCACTCTTCAGAACATTTTGAAATCCCTCATCTGACCAGTAAGACTGTAGGTATAACTTTGCTTTGTCCAGTTTTTCCATTGCTCCAGATATATCAAGGTCAACACCTTGGAGTTGCTTGCTTACAACATTTATTTCAAATAGTATGTTATGCCACAACACTAAGTCACACAGAAATTTGAAGTTATATATGTTTCTGGTGATTCCATTTCCCTCTGCCACTGTTCTCCCATGAACAGTTCCTGGCATAGCATTATCCTCCATAATGGCAAGTATCTTCCCAATTTGGTGTTTGATAGGCTTTCCCATCGTGTGGCACTCAGTGGTTTCAGTGTCAGAGAGGATGTTTCCAGATATTGCTTCAAAATTTGCCATTGATGAGTTGATGCAGAGAAAAATACATAGATGCTTTGAATTACATTAAAAAATTCAGCAGCCTCACTAGAAGCTGATGCTGCATCACTGACCACTGAATGAGAACTGCATGGGACAAAAAAAGCTCGAGGGTTTAACTTTCGGATCTGTGTCTGCACTCCTCTGTTCTTTCCTCTCATGTTTGCACCATTATTGTAGCCCTGACCTCTCATGTCAGCTATCACAATTCCCGTATCTTTCAGCTTTTTAAGAAGCACATTTGTCATACCAGCTCCTGTAGTATTATCAATGTCAATAAATTCTAAATGCTCTCTGACAGTCACCATTGCAGGAACATTATCACTAGGTTCTGTTGTTGTTATAAAATGCACCATTAAAGTCATTTGTTCCATATGGCTGATGTCAGATGTACAGTCCAGAATAACAAAGTAATATCTTTCTGACTTCAGATCTGCCACAATCTTCTGTTTGACTTTTGTTGCCAGTAACTGTATGATCTCTGTATGAATTGTTTTTCCAAGGTAGTGGTGTGTGTACATTTCTTGGGTGGTGACTCTTCTTAGATAATCCTGGAGTACAGCATCAAACTCAGCCATCAGCTCCACAATTTTAAGGAAGTTTCCATTGTTTGGCACATACAGATGAACTGAAGTGCCACGCAGTGCTAGGTTTTGGGTAGCAAGCATTCTCACAATTGCAATGAGCCTTTTCAGAACATTTTGCCAGTAAAGAGACTGATGCAATCTTCTCTTGATGCTGATCATCTATGGTGGCCTTTAACCTTAGTCTCATCTCAAGCTCTTTCCACCTATGGAATGCTCTCTGGTGATTTGCTGCCTTTTCATGGCATGCCAGATTTTTCCAGACCTTTGTTCCTGTAGAACCCAATGTGTCTGGAACATTAGACTGAAAGAGTTTGCAACAAAAACAGTATGCAGCATTCTGGGTTTTTGAGTACATAAGCCATGACCTCTCCACTTTGTCACCATTGGGGATTTCACAGCAGTAATGTGTTGGATGGAAACTTCTATTTTCATTGTCTTTGGGGAATACGAAGTTTTTCACTTGCTGTGGCCCATGCAGTACAAGGAAGTCCCTCAGACTACTACTCACATCCTCACTGGGGCCAGAAGGCTCACCATGAACATTTGTGTCTATGTATCTATCGTGCTTAGATAGAAAAGCTTCCTTTGCTTTCTTTCTTTTTCTGAATGCTGCCCCAGCGGGGCGTTTTCTTCTTTCACTCATGACTGCTGTTCTGTGCCAGCTATAGTGGCGCTCAAGGCTCAGTTGAAGGGGACAAATAAGCAGGCTGGTAGCAGGGCCTGAGTGAGGGAAGATATCAGTGTCTTAAGGGCCTAACTGGCTCCTACTACTTCAGTTGACTGCCTGTTCTCCTCAAGTGGGTTCAGGGAAGCAGCAGGAAACAGGAAGCTCCCTGAGAAACTGGTGTTAATCAGCCAGGCTCCTGGGGGTGCTAAAGAGGTACATAAGAGGCTCCTCCTCCTCTCTCTCCCTGCAGCTCCCGCTGCTTTCTGTTATTCACTCTCACCTTTTCTCCTGCCTGCCTGTTATGTCTCTTGTGCCCTACTTCCTCCAGCACAGCACTCCACCATCTCTGTGCATCTAGAGCAGAGAGAATACATATGCACCAGCAATAGACACAATTTTCTACACTCTGGGTCCTAGTGTGCCCCTTCCCCCCAGTCTGGCACCTGAGGCGACCGCCTCAGTTCGTCTCATGGTAAGGCCAGCCCTGACCTGAGGGATTGCCTCTCTCCCCCAGCCATAGTGCCACAGCTGTGGTCACCAGAGGCACTTAAGCTGAATCCCCTTCACTATAAGGGAGTTGTGGATAGCAGGATGCTCTCTGTGATGGCTCTAAGACTCTAGAACTTGCTCTCCATCAGTCAAAAATAGCACAGATTTGGTGACCTTCTAGACACATTGCCAGATATCTGTTAGATGGGGTTTTTGGAGAGGGCTGGCTAGGAGGGTGGTGAAGCACTGGAATGGGTTACCTAGGGAGGTGGTGGAATCTCCATCCTTAGAGGTTTTTAAGGCCTGGCTTGACAAAGCCCTGGCTGGGATGATTTAGTTGGTGTTGGTCCTGCTTTGAGCAGGGGATTGGACTAGATGACCTCCTGAGGTCTCTTCTAACCCTAATATTCTATAATTCTAAGTATACCGTCTAGAACTATGAATGTGTGGAAAGCTCTTTTGTGGGTTGGTGGAAGGCAGATTTCCTCTCTGAATGATTGTTTTAATGCTGCTGGGGGTTTGTTGTAATATTAATTATGTGTTAGGGCACTAGAGCCTTTCATGCACATTTGTAAAAGTTATTTTAGCTCCTTTTGAGACAGTTTACCATCTGGAAACAAGGTCCAGGACCTTGTGATCAGCCAGTTCTTCACAGACTAACAGCAAGTGATCCACAGAACACAGTCCAGAAACCTCTGGTATAAAGTATTGAGGGAGAGGGCCAGGGAGGATAGTGATGAGACAGAACAATGCACAAATCTGTGGAAGAATCTAACAGTGTAAGATAGTGTTGTCTGGAGTGGAGAAAATGATATTTCAGCCAGAGATATGTTATTGAATAACAATACACTATTTAAGATGATCAATATACTGTAAGAAAGTTTTACTTCATAAGAAACCAGTAGACACAGAATTTGATGTTAAATATTTCACACCTAACTAACATCATTTAAACTAAGACTGTAGGTTCCCTGAAGTTTCAAAGAGAAGAGCCAACTTACCTTTTCAACTAGTTCCGTAACTGTTATATTTGGATCATAGGGAATGGGATCTCCAATATATGTGCGAAGTTTGACTGGGAACCCTCCATATACAGGAGCGAGTGGCAATTGAAAACGTTCATTCAACCACCTAATAAACCCTGTGAATTAAAAAAAAATACAGTTTGAGAGATAGTAGATAAATTTATAAGCTGGTAGAGTCCCTGAATCAAAATGGTGCCTGGATTGTAACTAACAAATCTTAAGTGATTTGGTTAAAGGCAACATGAAGGTCAAACAATATTCAGGGCACATAATCTTGAAAATAATAATCTACTCTTCCATTAACTCATGCATACCAAGTACCAGTTTAAGATGAGTCACCATGTAAAACACAATTAATATCTAGTCCAACAAATACATATAAAGATTAAATAACCCAGAAGAGTTTACATCACAAGAAACAGTTACCAGAGTTAGAAGAGAACAAAAGATTAGGAAGAAATTCACAAGACGAGTATTTCCCAGAAACCATTGATTTTGAAAATATAAATAAAACTCTACGAATTTGAAAAGATACGTATGAAGTAAATCTTACATGTTGTTCCAAGTGTTCTACAGCCTTCCCGAATATTCTGAGTAAACAAAGGGATGATGGGCTAAGAAATAAGGAAAAGAAGTGGTAAGACTATGGACAATAGTTCAGCCTCCTTTTTTTCTTTTAAATCTTGCATCAGCTTTGAATAGAGTCATTTTGCATCTCTATCATGTGGTTATAGTCAACTTTACCATCCCATTAAATCAAAATGAAACTGTTAATTTATCATGACTAGAAACTCAAAAGGAGTCACATGTTTGCCAGTTAAAACTACAGCTAGTTATGTACCATGTGAGGCTCCATTTTCTGAGGGTTCTTAGAATGTAAATCACATGTATTCATTATCATCACGATGAACACCAAAACAACACTGACAGAATAATACTTAGAAGAAGAAAAAATAATTTCACAGTTATCAGAATTATCAGTTTCAGGAATCCTGTTCAGCAATTTTTTTTTCCAGTGCCTAAGAAGTCAGAATACTAGTGAGTTAGACAAAAAACCATCCAGATAGAGATTTTATTTTAGTAACAAAATCTTGCAAGCAGATATTATAAATACAGCACAAGTCCCATAGAAAACATACACAGACTATGCAATTTAAAAGTCTCAATTGTATTATGAAACTCTTGCAAATATTAGGGGAGGGGGCAAGAAGAAAGGATGACCAAATATATCTTCTGCTAAAGCTTCACATTGATGTGGGATTACAATAGACTAAATGTTTTAATGTAGGTTTTTGTTTAAAAGGATTCTGATTAGGGCTGTCAAGCAATTAAATAATTAATTGTGATTAATCACACGATTAAAAAAATTAATCGTGATTAATCACACGATTAATAGCACTGTTAAACAATAGAATACCATTTATTTAAATATTTTTTGATGTTTTCTATATTTTCAAATATATTGATTTCAGTTACAACACAGAATACAAAGTGTACGGTGCTCACTTTATTTTTTATTATAAATATTTGCACTGTAAAAAACAAAAGAAATAGTATTTTTCAATTCACCTAATACAAGTACTCTAGTGCAATCTCTTTATTATGAAAGTTGAACTTACACATGTAGAATTATATACAAAAAAACTGCACTTAAAAATAAAACAATGTGAAACTTTAGAGCCTACAAGTCCACTCAGTCCTAATTCTTGTTCAGCCAATCATTCAGACAAACTAGTTTGTTTACTTTTGCAGGAGATAATGTTTCCAGCTTCTTGTTTACAATGTCACCTGAAAGTGAGAACAGGTATTCACATGACACTCTTGTAGCTGGCATCACAAGATATTTACGTGCCAGATGCGCTAAAGCAGGGGTGGCCAAATTTACTGGTCCTCCAAGCTGCATACAACCATCTTCAGAAGTTTGAGAGCCAGGGCACACCTGCTGGGAGATGGTGCACCCCGCATGGCTGAAGCCCCTAGACCCCCTTCCCTGCTGGACAGAAGCGTTTACCTCACCACCCCACTGCAAGGCAGAGGTCCTGAGCTTCCCCCTCCCAGTCTGGTAGGTAGAGGGGGGGGGGGGCATGGAGGGCTTGCAAGCCACATTTTAATGGTAAAAGAGCCACATGTGGCTCGCCAGCCACAGTTTGGTCACCCCTGCACTAAAGATTCATATGTCCCTTCATGCTTCAACCACCAGTCCAGAGGACATGCGTCCATGCTGATGATGGGTTCTGCTCAATAACAATTCAAAGCAGGGCAGACTGACGTGCATTCATTTTCATCATCTGAGTCAGATGCTACCAGCAGAAGGTTGATTTTCTTTTTTGGTGGCTCAGGTTCTGTAGTTTCCACACCAAAGTGTTGCTCTTTTAAGACTTCTGACCGCATGCTCCACACCTCGTCTCTCTCAGAGTTTGGTAGGCACTTCAGATTCTTAAACCTTGGGTTGAGTGCAGTAGCTATCTCTAGAAATCTCACATTGGTACATTCTTTTTGGCTTGTCAAATCTGCAGTGAAAGTGTTCTTAAAAGTAACAACATGTGCTGAGTCATCATCAAAGACTACTATAACATGAAATATATGGCAGAATGTGGGTAAAACACAGAGCAGGAGATATTCAGTTCTCCCCCAAGGAGTTCAATCACGAATTTAATTAACGCATTTTTTTTAACTAGCATCATCAGCCCGGAAGCATGTCCTCTGGAATGGTGGCCAAAGCATGAAAGGGCCTATGAATGTTTAGCATATCTGGCATGTAAGTACCGTGCAACGCCGGCTACAAAAGTGCCATGCAAATGCCTGTTCTCACTTTAAGGTGACATTGTAAATAAGAAGCGGGCAGCATTATCTCCCATAACTGTAAACAAGTTGTTTGTCTTAGAGATTGGCTGAACAATAAGTACAACTGAGTGGACTTGTAGGCTCTGAAGTTTACATTGTTTTGTTTTTGAGTGCAGTTATGTAACCAAAAAAAAAAAATCTACATTTGTAAATTGCACTTTCACAATAGAGAGATTGTATTTGTATGGTATTTGTATGAGGTGAATTGAAAAATATTATTTATTTTTATTTTTTACAATTCAAATATTTGTAATAAATAATAATATAAAGTGAGCTCTGTAAACTTTGTATTCTGTGTTGTAATTGAAATCAATATATTTGAAAATGTAGAAAAACATCCAAAAATATTTAATAAATGTCAATTGGTATTCTACTGTTTAACAGTACGATTAAAACTGTGATCAATCACGATAAATTTTTTTAATCGTGATTAATTTGTTTTTAGTTTATCATGTCAGGATACTGCAATTAATTGACATCCTTAGAAACAACACAATGGAATCCCTGTTTGTATACCAAGTCAACATAAGGATGTGAAGTTAACATGAAGTCAGTGCACCAGGGAATAAAACCTTGGAGAAAAAGAGAGATCATCCTTACTCTGGGGACAAACAATGGATTTGGAGGGATATAAGAAGAAGGCAAAAGAACACCTCTTTTTCCTGCATCTGAGGATATAATTGGGCAGTATGATTACATTCATGAAAATGAGATCCCAACCTGCCCTGGTTGGGAGCACTGTAAAGGACATTTAGGTGAGAAACGACTGCTTGTAGACAGATGGTTAGCCTGTTAAAGTTAAGTTTAGTCTCTAGAAAGCATATAGGGATTTAGTTTTATATGTAACCTTTCTGTTTCCATCATTATCCTTACTCTCTCTGAAATCTTGGATAATAAACTTATGATTGTTTTCACTATAAATATATCTCAGTGTTGTGATGTTATATAGGAGCCAATCTTCACTTGAATCAAACAAGTTGGCATGTACACTGTACTCTTGATGATAGCAAACCAGGTATTACTGTCAATAGCTAGTGACAGGGGCTGGATATCACAGGGGAATGCTTCAAAAGAGCTCGGGAACTGGGATGCACCTACTGTTAGCCTGCAAACCATAGTGAGGGCTCCGATTGCCCTGAGGAGAGTATTTGGGTGACTAACAGACTGGTGGTGTAAGGGATCTGAAACCCAGTTAAGCACAAGCAATTCTTCCTCTAGCTGGAGACAGGGAGGTAACAAGGTGATTCATAGTCCTAAGCATCCTGAGAAAGTGTCAGACCAGGCTCTGTAGCTGGAGGCTATGAGAGACTTGCATCCTTTATGACTCAGGCACAGAGAGGGCCATATAACACACAACAATCAATGGATTACACATTTACATCACACACGCAGGAGACGACTCACCACTTTTGCGTCTATGGCCACCTGAGCAAAACCTTTACGATTACCCCACAAGATACCGTAGTTTTCATCACTAAAGAATGATTCTCGAGCTCCACCTGGTGCAACACCCAGTAAGTTGCCTTTCTTCAGAATTTCAACACATTGTTCTCTCCCCCCATACACTGCAGTAAGCAGTTTAAGATACAGTTGTAGGCCTGCAATAAACAACCAGTACAGATCATTATGGTACATTAAACTCATTACATAATTCACATATTGAAAATTAAACCCAACCAAACACACACACTCTCTCTTTCTCTCACACATAAACATACACGTCTTCAGCATTTTTTAACTGTGGCTACCTGTTACATATCTGATAAAACTGGATGTCATAATCAGTATAACGAGCTCAATGGAGTGGATCATTCAGTGCACTGAATCAGAGCAATAGAGAGAGGCAGAGGCAATTTAGAGGCCAAATTATGTTTTATCTCAATCAGCTGGGATAAAGGAGAAATCAATTAAGTGGGAAATAATCACCAGTAAATCAGAGTTAGTTGTTTTAGCAGGAACTTCTTGGGCTTACACGATAAACTATTACTGTTATCTACCTGTATATTAACTACTATTATCTTATTTGAACATAATTAAATGTATAGGTAATAATTTACGTTTATGAAATAGCAGAATTTTGAATTAGAAAATACAATGCACTGGAACATAAACCCCACTGTTATAAGTTCACTTATAAGTTTCTCAGTTTTCAGCCTCTGGAAGCGCAGAGTATGGAGGAAGAGTTCTTAGGATGTTTAGTTATATCCTGAGCAATCCTCTTGTGCAATCTTTGTTTACTGTTTTGATTTCCAGCTTAAATAAAGGCATGTGTTCCTTGATGTGATGTGTTGGCTTCTTGACTGAAGAAGATTGATTATCCCTCTGTTACGTTCTGGCTTACAGTCCCTTTCCTCTCTGGCAATTTCTCTATTCCTGTCACGTCACTTTATATACCTTAAGATTCTGTCTGGATGTTTTGTTTTACAGTCCGTACTACTTTCTTACTTTTACTACAGCTCACTTCTTCCATATTTTTTTAAGTCTGTTTCTCTTTAATTACAGTTTCTTTTATTACAGCTTATTTCCTTTACAGTTCATTCTTGCTTTACTTTTCTCAGAGTTTTCTAACAAT
The DNA here is from genome assembly GCF_027887155.1 of Malaclemys terrapin pileata. Lineage (NCBI taxonomy): Eukaryota > Metazoa > Chordata > Testudines > Emydidae > Malaclemys > Malaclemys terrapin. The sequence goes on along the minus strand of NC_071506.1, from coordinate 67,436,895 downwards.
GTTTTTCTAATAATTTCTTAGATTACTTAGAGACTCTAGCTATTTTTCCTCTTGTTTAACTATACTGTTCCTCTTTTAACGTTTTCTCTTTTCCCCTTATACTGCTGTCTTTCCTTTTCCTAGTACTTTTCCTTTTGTGGTTATCCCTACTTTCCTAGTTTCTCTGTCTTTCCTGTCCCTCCTGAACTGGCCTTATTCCATTTCAGCTGTTTCTGGCACCCCTTCAAAGACACACCTGGGCCACTGGGGTCCCTATTCACTGGCTCTCCACTTACTGCAATCCTTCTTTCCTGTGCTGATTGCTGCCTCACTCACTACTTGCCTCTCTCCCAATGCTGGCCAACCTCCCTCCAGACTCCACCAGCCGTGTCCACCACTGTCTGTTTAGCCTGCTTGCAGCAGCACTGCAGGAAGGAAGCTGCCACCTGCTCTTCCCCTCTTGTTTTTTTTTCCTTTTCTGTTTTTCCCCCCAAACCATCCCAGGCTCAAGCTCACCCTGCTTCAGCAGCCCCAGGATAAATGGAGTTATCCAGACAAAGAACAGACAAAGTAGATAGAATAAAACCACGGAAGTTACTGCAGGGTGACATGACTGTGCTGAATGGTCTTTGTCTTTTTCAGTTACTACTACTGCATCTGTTGATGGATACAAATTTAAAGCCAAATGCTGACTTTAGTGGCTGCAGATTTTGGTCCATAGTTTTTCTCACTTTTACATTAAAAACTTCTGAGACTTTGCCTGAGGCTCACTTGGAAATCAGAATTGTTTTATAAATTTACAGCTTGAAACTAAACAGCCCTGTCTTGTGTGTTCCCTTTGTTAGGGGACCTTTTGACAACCAGCAGAATGCCTAATGTTTTTAGGCCATCGCCAGTAACTGGAATATCAATTAATGTGCTCATTGCTAAGGCTGCTACAAAGGCCTACTGGCTAGCTTTAGCTATTTTTAGCATAACTAAACGAGCCGGAGGGTGGGGGCTGAGTGACCACGAGAGTTGGGCATGATCCTGCTTGCCTTCCTATTAAAGCTTTCTTTGAAAGTGCTGAAATTGCATCTTTTAAAAAAACAGGAAGTCTAGCTATATCTTTGGACTGTTGTTGTGTGGAAAGACAGCTGCAGGACTAACAGCTTAAAACGTGCTTGCTTAATGTTTTTTCTTTGATTGACATGTTGTTGATATAATTGTAGTAGTTACTAACCTAAAAGGGGTAGATAGGTCTGAGGAATTTGGATTTGACCTTCTGGACATCTCTTGGAATCCAAAGCGACAGGCACTCAACTGGCCACTTGAACCTTGTCATTTGACCACTCGAGACCCCTTCAGACCATGGGTAACTATTATTTGGGGGCGCTTTAACATTTTGCATAGCTTTGTGCTTGAGTTCTAATAAAATAGTAATTTGGGATGAAAGCACTTTGGGTTTGTGCCAATCTTTAATCAGATGGATGCACTGTGTCACCCACTGATTTGTTCCTGACACCGTCTCACAAAGAGAACAGTTACTCTGAGCTTTGGGTTGAGAGAATCCTGGGTAACACCCTCACTTAATTTGAATGAGTTAAAAAAAAGTCACAGCTGCTTCCCCAGAATATATACACAACACCCAAAAATAAGCCTAACTTTACCATTACCCTATTGAAAAACTAAAAACTTTTGAGTGGGTTATAAACTATAACTTCTTGTAGTCTGACGACAAGAGGCAAAGAGTCACAACACAGGGAATCATGGCATATCAGAATACAAAGAGACCAATACCAAGATTACAAATGTTTTCTGTTTTTACAAATTGCTCCAATAACACAATTATATTAAGGATAGTAATAATTTTTGACACTACAGATGTATATTGGGAAATTTTGTTACCTTTTTTCTTTCTGAGTTCACAAATGTAGCTCTGAGATTTTGGGTTACAAATGAAATAAAGATTACTAAAGTTGAGTTCCTCAAACTATTTTCAGTTGGTTTAAAGAAACTTCTTACAAAGATGTGTAACTTTAAATGAATACAAAAACTGAATCATCCACACTATGCTGAGCAGTATGGGAAGTGGGGATTATTCTTTGAAACAGCTTCTAAGGAGAATAGCATAGAGACAAACAAACCACTAGCTCCTAGGTAAATTTGAATTGCATTAACAAACCTCCAGCTACCAGTGGAATAATGGTAGCCTAATTATGGTGGGAAATTACCAGAAATTTTTTTGAAGCTTTAAACCTTAAAAGATATGGTCATTCACCCATAAATTTACAATAATAAAGAAATATACTATATAAAACAATTACTTATGCACCAAAAAAGTACAGTGTAGTAAGAAACCAATCTCTGAAAGAAAGAAAGAATAGTTCTCTTCCCAGTGGTCTCTGCATATTGCCACTCATGAAACGCATGAGCCAAGCCTGACAATGGAACCTAACTAGCAGTGCTCAGACCCCGCTTCAGTGTTCCTGAAAATTCTAGGGGCCAGGCTATACAAAGGGGCATGGCAATCCACAGCCACCTCAATTCCTTCCTGCAGCCTGCAGTGATGGACTCTGAACCTTTCTGGACCTTTGCTCTGATGCTTTAAAAACCCTCTAGTAGTTCTGAAGTTAGAATTAAGGATTGTAGTTAGTTTCTCGTTTACATAGGCTCGGTAGTTTAGTTCTACAATACAATTTTAATGGAAAAATTCAAATGGTGGAGCTGAAGAAGAACCCTGGATTCAAACATTGTGTCTCTAGGCTACCCGAAGATGTTTCTGGCCTCAGATGAGCATTCCTGATGCCTTGCTTACTTCAGAGAGAGACGTTCTCCATCAAGGTGCTCAATCTGCACCACGTTTACTCCGAGAGCTAAGAAGGAGAGACAGAATAGATTGTTCGTACTCCTTCAGGAGGCATTGTCAGCTCAGTTGGGATCTGACAAGACATCCGATCCAGGGGATAAGCCCAGACCATCCTTAGATCTAGGTCCTTCAGATCAGAAAGATAAAGAGAAACATAATGACCTCTGTCCATTCTGAGGGCATCTTCAACTCCAGCAGCATCAGCTGTGCCACCTTCAGAGAAAGGGAAGAATGAGGCTAAGAAGATCTCCAGGTCTGCAGATCTGAGACAAGATGAGAGAAATCTACCTACGGAAACCACCTCTGTTAGCAGAACTATTCCAAGAATGGAAAATTCATCAGATCCAGACTCTATGAATCCGAATAAGATTATGGCACATAAAAATTCTGTGAGCAGAGCTAAGATACAGGCATCAAAGTCTTTGGAATCAGTGTGTAACCAAGGTACTTTGCCAGTTTCAAGTACTTGGGAAGCTTCTCTTAAGCCAGTGGCTTAGGGAGTGCAACCCTAGCCAGTGAGAACTACTCTTGTGCAACATTCTGGTTCCAATCCTCCTATTCATTCTCTCACAGAAATGGCTCAGATCCAGCCCTCTTGAGTCCTTAGCAGTCTCAGATGCATAAAAAAAATCAAGAACAAATAAGAGGAGCTCTTCTTCAGCAAGCCTTTCCTTACCTCCAGAGAATAAGAGAAGAGAGGAATGGTGATTTCACCTCCAGTTCCCCTTCCCTTTGGGCTCTCCCTATATTATCTTTATGATCAGGTCTATCAGATCCACTGCTGTCACCTCTACTCTCACTATCAGATCCAAGATCGGAACCATTATCTGAGTAATATCCACTTCAGATCAGCCGCTACCATTGGCTCCTTGTCATCCGCCTGATCATAACAAGAGATATTGGGACTCAAGATCCTTTCAACTTTATGGTCAAGGGTATGAATCGGATCTGATGACTGAATCAAATATATGTGCAGGTGACCCCGTTGAAGAAAAATATGTAATGGAATCGTGTATAGCACACAACATAACCCCAATTGCAATTCATTTAGCAGGAAAGGACAATCTCTTAGTGGCTCATCTAAGCAGGATTAATATAGACTCACATGAATGGTCCCCAAAATTTCAGTAGCGTGAGATATTTTTCTTCAACGGGGTCACCTGCACATATATTTATTTGCCACCGGGAAAAACACAAAATGCCAAAGGTAATGGTTAAGAGCCTGAAAGGATTGTTTCTTAATTTCAGATGCATTCTTGATACTGTGGACTCAAGGGCTACTGTAAAGATTTCCTTCTTTTCCACTTGTATAGAAAATGGTATCTAGATAAAGCAGAACAAGGCAAGGATTATTCTGGTCACACTGGCATGGCTCCAGCAACAGTGGTTCCCAATTATGCTCCGCTTCTCAGCAGGGAATTTCAAGACCCTTCCTGTCTCTCTAGAGTCGTTCACCCAGCAGAATGGTTGGATTTACCGCCCAGACCCAAGCTTCCTTCATCTAACAGCACGGACGATAGATTTTTAAGTGACTTGGAATTGTCTCTCTTGCTGAATGTGCACCCGTTTTAACAAACTCTAGAAAAGAAGTCAACTAGTAAATGCTGTCTATAGGCTTGCAACCCAACAGGACCCAACTACAGGGGTTGAGTTTAGGTCAAGTCAGAAAACAATCCAGTCCTCTAGGACTCAAGTCAGGTAAGCTCTTATCATCTCTGCCTGCCTGTGATATCAGCACAGTGGCGGCTGCATGCTCCACTCCTGCCAGCCGCTACCACCCCGCTGTGCTCAGTGTGAGGTGGAGTATGCCGACAAATCGCAGCACACACAGCACAGTGAGGCTGCAGTGGCCAGTAGGAGTGAGGCATGCCGCCTCTGCTGCCCCAACCACACAAGCAGGAGGAGGCTGGAGATTGATCACGGGCATGGAGTGCAGGGAGCACCACGAGACTGAGACCCAAGGATGAGGCGGTGGCACTAACACAGGTTTGGGGATGAGTATCAGGTGCAGGTTGGGTCTGAAAACAAGTTGATGCTTTCAAGTTGCGTTCAGGTTGGCTGTGCTGGGGTAAGGTTCAGGTCTGGGTTTGGCTTTAAAATTAGGCCCAAGCTGACTTCTAATACTGTTACATTGAAAAAGGTTTTCTTTATAGGTGGCTAAAAGGGGTGTTCTCTCATGCTTAGCCTCATACATAGTATTCTGGAGTATTTACTTTATCGTAAAATGTCAGGATTATCATTGTCCTCAGTTAGAGTGCATTTATCTGCCATAGTTACCTTCCACTCTAATAGGTTGGTGCTTATAGATGAATTATTTAACAAATTTATGAAGGGTCTAAACAATATGTACCCTCCTATAACTGGGTACTTACGCAATTAATGCAACAACCTTTTGAGCCAGTGGGGGAAATGTTCTTTATTTCTCCTTTCACTTACAACATTTCTAGTAGCAATTACTTCAGCAAGAAGAGTTAATGAATTACAAGCTCTTATGGTAGATCTGCCATATACAATTTTCCAAAAGACAAGGTAGTGCTAGTCTTCACTCCTGTTTTTTACCCAAAGTTGTTACAGATTTCTACATCAATCAATCAATAAATTTGCCATGCTCCCTGCCCCAAAGTTCACCCCCATAGGGCTAAGGCAAGACTTCATACACATGAAGTTAAAAGAGCATTGGCATTCTGTACAGATAGACAAGAAGCATTAGACATTCTCCGAGTCTATTTCTATTATATGCTGATGACAAAAAGGGTCAGTCTACATCTTCACAGACATTATCGAGATGGAATAAACTCTATATTCAGGAAACACATTCTTTACCTTTGGTTCCATTCCTTCAAAGGATTATAGCCAATTCCACTAGAATCAAGCAGGCTACATTATTACCTTGCTTCAATGTTCCAATTGCAAAAATCTGTATGGTGGCCACATGGAGTTCTATCCTTCCATACACATTATGCTCTCGACTTGGCTTCTAGATCCATCAATTTCTTTTTAATTAAGTGTTCCTTGCTCACCTTCCTAGAATGGGTACTGCTAATCAGTTTATCCCATTAGTGGGAATTTGCAGAAGCCACTCAAAGGAGAAATGAAGGTTACTTAATTGTAACTGAGATTCTTGAAAATGAACTTGGCATACTCATATTCCCCATCTGCCTTCCCCTCTTGCTTGGAGTCATAAACCATACATGGTGTTGAGCAAGCAGTGGAAAGACCTGAAGTGATGGATCCCCAGGCCCCCTTTTATAGCCTCACCCCTAAAATGTTCAGGAACAGTGAAGGAAGGGGAAAGTAAGAGCACCTGAGTGCTCCAATGGGCACTGCCTATTAGGATCCCTCTTCAGAGCTTCTAGGCCATCACATCCCATGAATGTGAGGGAAAAAATTGATTACAAGTAATTAACCTTCATTTTCAGAACATCAGTTGGAAGAAGTCAGGGAGACAAAATAACTATTAAAGAAAACTAGCTGGAAGACTACAGTAGAACCTCAGAGTTATGAACACCAGAGTTACAAATTCACCAGTCAACCACACACCTCATTTGGAACCGGAAGTACACAATCAGGCAGTAGTAGAGACAAATAAAAAAAAAAAAAAAAAAAAAAGCAAATACAGTACTGTGTTAAACGTAAACTACTAAAAAAATAAAGGGAAAGCAACATTTTTCTTCTTCATGGTAAAGTTTCAAAGATGTATTAAGTCAATGTTCAGTTGTAAACTTTTGAAAGAATAACCATAACATTTTGTTCAGAGTTATGAACATTTCAGAGTTATGAACAACCTCCATTTCCAAGGTGTTCATAACTCTGAGATTCTACTGTACAGGCAAAATCCATCCGTGGTACAACTCCATTAACTTCAATGAAATTACATCAAAGATGAATTTTGCATTCAGAATCCAAGTTTTGAATATGCATGGGACAGTGCAATCAATTATTAGTTCCTAATGCTCATCTTAATGAGAAGTTGGGATGCTTCATAGGATTTCTATTTAACAACAATACAGTAGGTTACCAGGCTGAAAAAAAAAGTTTGTTAGATTGATTTATACTTTAGTTCTGTCTCTCTGTCAGGGCAGTCAGAAAGAAGTGGCTGGCAGTTGGGGTTGCCCTACCCTCTGTTTTAGCGAGGGGGAATATGAGAGCATACAGGATGCCTCTGCAACCCTTTGCTGGACATTGCTAGAGAAAAGCTTTCCAAACTCCTGTGCAGAGGTCGCAAACGCACCATATGTGGGATCCGCATGGCCAGGAGCTCAAAGAACTTTTAGCTATAATAAACTTCAGAAGGCCTTAGAGTTTCTCAAATGCTTGAAATTATACTATTTTCTGTAGTGCATACTTGGAAAGCATTTTGTTTGAGTCTTAATATTTGTAATAAGGTACTTATGTCTAGTATTGTGGGATAGACTTGTGTCTCTGAATTTAAGATATTTCTAACTCTCTCATTTACAATAGAAGTACTTTACCTGGTATCAGACGCAAGGCACGTTCAACTACTGAATAGGAGACTCTGCCCGTCTGTATATAGAGATTACAGACAAAGAAGTGGTAGTCTACAGAAGTGGCTCCATGGTAATAAACAATAAGCGCCGGTCCTTCTGCTATTTTTTCTATACCATGAACTTCATAACCTGTCAAGAACACAAAGTACAATAGTTTCAATATTAGCTTTTTATAAGTCATGCTGTGATTTAACATAAAGCTACTCACTACAGGAAACGCCGTACTATATATGGGGAAGATGTTCTAGGAGTCAACTTTAGGACATCCAATGTTAGTCAAGAAGTGATTAGCATAACAATTAACTCTTGGCTCTGACAGTCAAACATTTCACTTCACAGTTAAAAATGCAGTGAGAAAATGGCAGCCATTTTTTTGGATCTCTGGCATCACTGCATCATATGTCAGCTCACAGAGCCTAAAGTACTGGTGCAGTTTTGAGTCAGTGTTATTATTTATTATTTTTGTAATGGTGGCCATGATTTAAAAGAAGTCAGGAATTGGAGGAGGAGAGTGGGAGGCTATCCTTGCCTGTAAATGCTATTTATCTAATGATCCAGGGCAGTCTCTAACTCAATGGGTTTTTTGTTAGTCACACTTGGGTAGTTAACAACCAATCAATCTACAGACGTTTAAGCACCAGGTCAGCGGAATGAGCCTTCTGTTAGTTTTCCAGGCTTTTATATGTTAAAAGTCCAAAAACTAAAAATACTTTCAAACTAGGGAATAGTGAGGAAGAGACAAATATATAGGGTATGTCTACACTGCACAGTTGTCACCAAAAATTTTGTCTTTCACGGGTACTTAAAAAAGCTCCCCCGCGAAAGACAAAAGTTTTGCCAACACAAGCGGCAGTGTGAACGCGACTTTGTCAGCAGGAACGCTCTCCTGCCGACAAAGCTTATGCCGCTTGCGGGGCTGGAAGTATTTTGTCAGCAAAAGTGCCAACAAAATACCACAAAAAAGCGTTCACACACACTGACTTTTAGCGACAAGGCTGTGTCAACATAGCCTTGTCTCTAAAAGCTGCGTAATGTAGACAAGCCCAAAGAAAGACCTAGTTAATTGAAAAATATTTTTTTTGTGAACTAACTTTAACAGTTTAACTTGACTTAACAATGCACTATCTTAAATATTAGCTTTGGAGATGCTGGGTTATTTCCTCCTGCCTCAGTCTGATAACTCAGAGGTCAGTGTGATAATCAGAGATATGTGAGTCCAGACTGGCCTAGTGTAGGGAGCTACACTAAAGAAGGTCTGGTACAGCATGGAGGAGCTCAGTATTTGTTAGTCTACTCACTGGAAGGCAGGGTGAGAAGGCAGAGCTAAGAAGAGGCTTGAGATCATCTAGACTCAACTGGCTTTCAAAAATTCAGTAATCTCATTGGTCACGTCAAGTATGACCTAAACACAAAACCCATCAAGTTAGAGACTTCCCTTGTTCACTCAGAGACAGCGAGGATATAGGGAAGAATACTGTTGGTAAATCAGACTTTAAAATGATAAATTTCAGTGATTGAGTGAGACACGGTTGATAGCTCAGATGCTCAACCTGATCAGCACAATAAAAGTGAACTGATGTGAAAACTGCTTATCAAATCTACCCCATCAGAAAGAATCTACAGTGTTGTTTTCTGTGATGGGTTCCCCCTCCGTTGGGGAGCCATCTGGAACTGGGGTACCATTGAGCCCTCCTGACCCACCAGCTTGGGCTCCCTCTCACACTTTGCTGCTGTGATAAGTTGCTAAGCTTTCCAAGCCTGCACTTTCAATCAGCATACACAGGTAGGGACACACCCAGCTGTAGTAACATGTAAACAGGCTCTCTGACCAGCCCCTGCACAGAAAGGCTAAACAGGTAGTCCACATCCCAGTTCCTAGGGCAGCCATCCCCCTTTGGAAGGTAAACCCAAAATTATACCATCTTGCGCTGCACAAGGAACTGTACAGGATAAACTCATGAAATCTCCTTCAATGTGGAGGAGTCTTAATAATTTTAATCTTTCATCATATGGAAGCTTTTCCATGGCTTTAGTCATCTGCAGTGTCCTTCTTTGGACCTATTCTATTTCTGCTTTATTATTTTTGAGAAGAAGCAGTGAATGGAATTGAACTTCATATTCAAAATGAGAGCATGCCATCCAGTTTGTGTACATTGCACATCTATTTCCGTCCAGATGTCCACTCTGACACCTTTTTCTTAACTGGTTACAATTTATTTAGAAATATTATATGTTCATGAGCAATGTAGTTCAACTTCTGCATTTGTCTATGCAGAACTCTTCATTCTGGTCTTACATGGGCTAGTGCTTAAGTAACTGTGGTAATGGCTCAGGTAGGGGGCCAAGAGATGGTGTTGGTGGCCTCAACACCCCATAGAATTGGCATAAAGGAGCAGCAGGAAGGGTTGGATCACATATATATTATATTAAATAATACAAATATATGCAAACTAAATTGTTTGTTTAGCATATGCAGGGATCAGTATTGCACGGAAGGAAGACATCAAATAATAAATCAACTGTCAATTCAGAGAAAGGAGGAAAAAAGAGTCTGCAAATAAAAACAATCCTAACTAAAAGCCCTCGTATCTCAAAATTAAAAAATCTGCAAAGAAAAAACCTTTAGTTATGCACACTAATTTTCTTTGTTTTGGTAAGAGTCTGTACTTTCTTCTTGACTTCTGGGTCACGGATGTGAAGAGAATATTTTGCTGAGATCCAAGAAATCATTTAAAGCTCTGCCTAGAGATGCTCCAAACAATAAGGTATCATCAAAGTGTGCTTGGATGAGGATGCTCCTCATTGTAGGATCTTTATCTGGTACAGCCCACCATGTGCTTTAAGATTCCAGAATTTTACATAGGAGACAATCAGCCAAGAATCTGGGAACAGCACAGGCTAAGATGTATAACAATTCTGGGGGTTGTCTTTCATTGGCTTCTGTCATTTTTCTGGGGTGGGGGTTCCTAGCTGATTACTTCTTCGGGGGTTGGATGAGGAATGAGATAGAGGGCAGTGCAGACTATGGCTACGCATACAAGGGCAGCTCTCAGAACAAGAAAGGAGGATCCAAAAATGTCATCTGAGAACACACTTTCAAATTTTCAGCCATTGACTCATGAACTCCAATAGACTTCCTGCTGCATCAGCTGAGCTGTAGGAAGAAAAGTTGGTCTTTGAAACTGCAGAAAATGTGTAAGCATCAAGTCCTATTGCATTTGGTATCACTTTAGTAAAGTTCAGTTGATGGACCTTTGATTTAGTTAACCCAAGTCTTCTGGGTTATTTAAACAGGAAAAGAAAGCTTGTGGTCTCCCTCAGACTCCAAGAGACTAGCCTGACTGGGCCCAGGGACTTTGTTTGCTGACTCTAATTTGTGGAGCTCTGAGCTAGGGCCCTGAGATCCCCCTTATGAACTTTGTTAAAAAAGACTATTACTTCCCTGATCTTCTTGAAGAAGACATGTGTTTTATTAATTTGTTTTGACTTCCCCTGTCTTGAATCCTTTACACAGTAGCTTATAAGAGATCTGGTCTGTTCTGTGTCCTATTCCAACTGGCTGCACGTGAGTTTCACAATGTCCTACCCAGACTCTGTTTGGAAAGACAGTTCCAAAACCACATCATGTAGGCAATTCACTCCAAGTGCCAGCAGAGGGTGTAGCCAATTCACAAAAATACATATACGAGAGGAACATTTGGTAGCAGCCTCCCAACTGTGGGGAGCAGGCAGGATAACTCAACTATAAGGGCCAGAGTAATAGATCTTTGTGTATCAGAAATGCTATTTCTATTTTATTCCAAACAAAGACACCAGGGATACCTGCTTTCATTAGTGATTTTTACTTTAAAAAAAAGATTAACCAAGGTTTTTTTTAAAAAAAATATTGAATGCTCAATGCTTTTTTTGCCTCGGTCTTCACAGACAAGGTCAGCTCCCACACTGCTGTCCTGGGCAACACAGTATGTGGAGGAGGTGAACAGCCCTCAGTGGTGAAAGAACAGGTTAAGGACTATTTAGAAAAGCTGGACATGCACAAGTCCATGGGTCCAGATCTAATGCATCTGAGGGTGCTGAGGGAATTGGCTGATGTCATTGCAGAGCCATTGGCCATTATCTTTGAAAACTCATGGCGATCAGGGGAGGTCCAAGATGATTAGAAAAAGGCAAATATAGTGCCCATCTTTAAAAAAGGGAAGAAGGAGAACCCGGGGAACTACAGAGCGATCAGCCTCACCTCAGTCCCTGGAAAAATCATGGAACAGGTCCTCAAGGAAACCATTTTGAAGCCCTTGGAGGAGAGGAAGGTGATCAGGACAACATGGATTCACCAAGGGCAAGTCATGCCTGACCAACCTGATTGCCTTCTATGATGAGATAACTGGCTCTGTGGATATGGGGAAAGCAGCGGACGTGATATATCTTGACTTTAGCAAAGCTTTTGATATGGTCCCACAGTATTCTTGCCAGCAAGTTAAAAAAGTATGGATTGGATGAATGGACTATAAGGTGGATAGAAAGCTGGCTAGATTGTTATGCTCAATGGGTAGTGATCAACGGCTCAATGTCTAATTGGCAACCGGTATCAAGCAGAGTACCCCAGGGGTTGGTCTTAGGGCCAGTTTTGTTCAACATCTTTATTAATGATCTGGATGATGGGATGAATTGCACCCTCAGCAAGTTTGCAGATGATGCTAAGCTAGGGGGAGAGGTAGATACACTGGAGGGTAGGGATAGGGTCCAGAGTGACCTAGACAAATTGGAGGATTGGGCCAAAAGAAATCTGATGAGGTTCAACAAGGAAAAGGGCAGAGTCCTGCACTTAGGACGGAAGAATCCCATGCACTGCTACAGGCTGGGGACCAACTGGCTAAGCAGCAGTTCTGCAAAAAAAGGCCTGGGGATTACAGTAGACGAGAAGCTGGATATGATTCAGCAGTGTGCCCTTGTTGCCAAGAAGGCTAACGGCATATTCAGCTGAATTAGTAGGAGTATTGCCAGCAGATCGACGGAAGTGATTATTCCCCTCTATTTGGCACTGGTGAGGCCATATCTGGAGTATTGCGTCCAGTTTTGGGCCCCCCACTACAGAAAGGATGTGGACAAATTGGAGAAAGTCCAGCGGAGGGCAATGAAAATGATCAGGGGGCTGGGGCACATGACTTACGAGAAGAGGCTAAGGGAACTGGCTTTATTTAGTCTGCAGAAGAGAAAAGTGAGGGGGAATTTGATAGCAGCCTTCAACTACCTGAAGGGGGGTTCCAAAGAGGATGGAGCTCAGCTGTTCTCAGTGGTGGCAGATGACAGAACAAGGAACAATGGTCTCAAATTGCAGTGGGGGAGGTCTAGGTTGGATATTAGGAAACACTATTTCACTAGAAGGGTGGTGAAGCACTTAGAGGTTTTTAAGGCCCAGCTTGAGAAAGCCCTGACCAGGATGATTTAGTTGGTGTTGGTCCTGCTTTGAGCAGGAGGTTGGACTAGATGACCTCGTGAGGTCTCTTCCAGTCCTAATCTTCTATGATTCTATGATTTTATGAATACAAAATAATATTTAAGGACTTTAATTACTAACAGAATAGACATACCACTCTAAATTTACAAAAATTACATTTTTTAAAATATAGTAGGGCTGTCAAACAATTAAAAAAAATCAATCGTGATTCATCGCAAGATTTAAAAAAATCACGATGAATCAGTTTTAATCACACTATTAAACAATAACAGAATACCATTTAGTTAAATATTTGTGAATGTTTTCTACGTTTCAAATATATTGATTTCAGTTATAACACAGAATACAAAGTGTACAGTGCTCACTTTCTATTTATTTTTATGATAAATATTTGCACTGTAAAAAAACAAAAGAAATAGTATTTTTTCAATTCACCTAACACAAGTTCTGTAATGCAATCTCTTTATCGTGAAAAGGCAACCTAACATAACTGCACTCAAAAATAAAATAGTGTAAAACTTTAGAGCCTACAAGTTCTACTTGTGGAACATGCTGTCAGAAGTCTTAAAAGAACAACACTCCAATTCAGAAACTGAATCACCAAAAAAGAAAATCAACCTACTGTTGCTGGTATCTGACTCAGATAATGAAAATGAATGTGCGTCAGTCCGCACTGCTTTGGATCGTTATTGAGCAGAACCCATTATCAGCATGGAAGCATGTCCTCTGGAATGGAGGCCAAAGCATGAAGGGGCATTTGAATGTTCAGCGTATCTGGCACGTAAATACCTTGCAATGCCGGCTACAACAGTGCCATGTGAACACCATCAGGTGACATTGTAAATAAGAAGCGAGCAGCATTATCACCCGTAAATGTAAACAAACATTTTTGTCTTATCGATTGGCTGCACAAGAAGTAAGATTGAGTGGACTTGTTTTACATTGTTTTGTTTTTGAGTGCAGTTATGTAACAAAAAAAAATCTACATTTGTAAGTTGCATGTTCACAATAAAGAGATTGCACTACAGGACTTGTATAAGATGAATTGAAAAATACTATTTTTTTGCAAATATTTACACTAAAAAGATAAAAATAATAATACAAAGTGAGCACTGTACATTTTGTCTTCTGTGTTGTAATGGAAATCAATATATATGAAAATGTAGAAAACATCCAAAAATATGTATAATAAATTTAAATTGGTATTCTATTGTATAACAGTGCAATTAAAACTGTGATTAATTACGATTACTTTTTTTAATCAAGTTAATTTGTTTTGAGTTAATCGCTTGAGTTAACTGCAATTAATTGACAGCCCTAAAATATAGTGATCAGTGAAGTATCTGACAAAAGCTGGTTGGTTTAATAAAACATGGCCTTTTAATAAAAGAAATACTCCAAGGGTGGGGATATTCTAGGGCTGTTTTCTTGAGACAGGAGGTTGCCTAATAAAGGAACACACTCTACGCTGGAAGTTTTGCTTGTTTTAACATACAAAGAGTAGGTTCAAAGTCCTGCATTTCTCCTGAAAAAGCAGATAGCAACTCAAGAGTTCTTTAAATATTTCAGTTCCCTTTTCTGCTTTAAGTGTTTGCAGTATTACAAACACTGCAGAAGAAATACACAACACTGAGCTGAGTTCCAGACGGGTATATGGAATAAGAAGTGATTTTTCAGCTATGTTATTTTACATTGTATTTATATATATTTAGTTATTGGTTTAGAATCTCAACTATTCCCTTGGATTTGATAAATAAAAGCATCTCAGTTCATCCTCAAGTGCCGTTCTAGCCCCAAAAGACTATATAAAAATGGCAGCTTCTAACTTATGAATTCAAAGTAGAAATAAGGAATAAGTGACTCAGGGGCTTTCCAGTCTGTTTATGAATAATCTAAGTGCTGGTCTATACACAAATTTAAATCAAAATAATTAAATCTGCTTCATTTCACACCTTTTGTTGTTTTAGTGCAAGTCTGTATGTGGATACCCTTGTTCCAGAATAAGAGCGTCCACACACAGACTTGCAACAAAAATAATAAAAGCCAAGTTTGATATTTTAGTGCAACTTTGTGTTTAGACCAGCCCTTAGTTTTCATTTACAAAAGAAAATATTCTGGCACTTATTGTTGCAAATAACTTGACAAGTGTTATCTTCCCAAATGTGCAGACAGACAACGTGAGGTAATAGACACTAACTGTGAAAAGTCCAAATCCTGGCCCTAGCCACAAATATATATAAATAACATGGTAAATTTACAAGGAAGGTCCTCATGGATTTGAGAAGTCAGGGGAAGGAATCATCCTTTTACCTCCGTCAGATCTTCCTGAGGCAGCAAAGCTTCTCTTTAGCTATTGCTCAAGCCTCAAGGTTGGAGTTATCTTTCTCCAACTATGCCTACTCTGTGTGGGGTGCAATGATCTGTAGATCTTCATTGCAGCTGATATTCAGCCCTACTTCCCCAGTTACTGCTGTGCAGAAGCAAGTCGCTACTGAATTGGCCCCCGCGTCTTTCAAATGTTGCATGTTATTTCAACTACTCATACATATTGCCAGGTTCTAAGTAAACTGTGACCGCTCAGATAAGAGAACTGAGTATCATATGGACAGTTCAATGAAAACCTCCGTTCAAAGCTCAATAGTGAAAAAAGAAAATATTAGGCTGTATAAAGAATAAATAGAAAATTATACTGAGAATATTATAATCCCATTGTAGATCAATGGTACATTCACCTAAAATACTATGTTCAAGTTTGGTCATCCTAACAAAAAAGGATATACCAGAAAGAGAAAAGGTCCAGAAATAGATGGCAGTATCTGAAGACATAGAAAAACTACTTCTTAACCCCTCCTCCATAAAGAAAAGACTGAATTGTATAATAGGGGACACAACACAGATATACAAAATAATTAATTGTATAGGGAAGGTAAATCTTCTATTTACCTTTTCAGAGAGACAGACAGTGAAACTGAAAATAGACATTTTTTAAAGACAGTGCATAATTAGCCTATGGAATTCACTGGAAGAGAATTTTGATCAAGAACTTAACAGGAATAAAAAATATTGGACATGCATTTGCATAAAGAGAACAGCTTACAGTTATATTATACAAGATAGTTTATTATTCCCCAGTAAGGGATATAGACCCACATATACTTAAGGGAATAAGGCAACCATTAACTGATGATCTTAGGAAGAAATTTTCCCTCTGGGCAGGTTATTTCATAATTAACCATTATAGTACCTTCCTCTGGAACATTTGGTAGTTGCCACTATTAGAGATGGGCTACTGGATTAGATAAGTGATTAGATTATGGCAGTTCCACTTCTTATCCACTGCATAGGTTCCCCAAACCGACCCCACCATTCAGAAGCTGAAGTACATTCAGTGACAAAGGCTGTAGACAGTCATGGGTGGGGCGACATTCAAGGCCAAAGGAAAGAAACACTTCATTTAATTATGCCTCTCGCTTCTGTGTGTCTTAGTTTTACCCTTCATAACTAATGTATGTCTGGAAATTCTGGGAAGCTTCAGCTCTCCCCTCTCACCCACTCCAAACCTTGTACACTTTGGCAACAAGTAGGATAAATAGTCTCACTCTTCTGTGAGACTATACAGGAGATGTATTATTAACAACTCCATTTCAGATGTGATGCACTGGCCTTTTGTGCTGCCCCATTGTATCGCAAACTTACATCCAAAATGCATTGCCTACTTTCACTCCCAAGCAGTGTCAAGCATATTCCACACCCGGAGAATCTGATGTAGAATTTACTCTTCAGCAACAATTCTGTTCCAGAATCCGAGCGCTCTCTTTTTTAAATTGTTTATAGCCTATATGATTGCAGAGAAAACCTTGAAAATGTGAAGTGAGTAAATCAACACAGTAATGTCTCCCTGAGTCTACAGAAAGTCTGAAACAATACCTGACGAGGTGTAAACTGCTCTGTTCATCTCAAACAGGGCCCCAGGAACTCTGCCTCCTTCCCTCCCCATGAGAGCCAAGGACTGCTGCCTCAGTGCCAGGGACTGGACTAGATGACTTCTTGAGGTCCCTTCCAGCTCTACATCTGTATGATTCTGTGATTCTGAGTGGAAGGAGCCAGAAGTGTGAGCTGGGCTGCCAAGGCATTGCAGCCAAGGCCCAGTGAAGCCAGCTTCGTGTTCCACTTTCATTGATACACACTGGGGGTGGGGGATGGACATTCTGACTCAGGCCTCCTTGACAACATCATAGGAGCCAAAATCTGGAAATGAAGTTGGGTCCACTCTCAGGATTAATCAAAATCACAGCCTCAAATAATCACTATTCAATTCAACATCAAGGAGTATTTTCAGCTATAAATGACTGTGTGTGTGTGTGTGGGCAGGGAGAACGGACAGGAGACATGAAAAATGAAGAGTATTTCCTAGCAATAGAATAAGTTAACATTGGAACAGAATTTAGGGGTTGTTTCCTTCAGAATTTAGTTCCATTGCACCTACTGTAGAATTTCAAAATGTTTACCTCAGCACCCATGGAGCACCCACAGAGTCGACGCCTATGTCTACTACATTAACTTCATCCATTATGCTTGTTATTCCAATTTAACGAAAAAACTCACAATCTATCACATGTCTGGCAGTTCTAAAATTTATAAGACCACACCAGTACTTATGTTCCTTTTCTACAGTACACTTTTTCTTTGAAAAATTCCCACCACTGGTACTATCGGTGAAGCCACATCAGTGATAAGAACAGTGAGACATTTTTAGATAAAAGTCAAGTGTAGACAGCCAAGGAGTAAAACAGCATCAGCTGTCAAGAGCTCATTACTACCAACTTGGGCTGCATAAGAACCAATAGCTTAGAGCAGTGTTTCCTAACCGGTGTGCCATCCGAACAGGTAGCTGCAGAATTTTTTAAAAACTACACATAAGAACAAAAACACCTTCTCTTGTATTTTAGTGTCAGAGCCAGACCGCATTCTATATTTTGCGGGAAGCAGTACCGCAGCTCCCATTGGCCGGGAAGCGGTCCCGCAGCTCCCATTGTCTGGGAACGGCAAACCACGGCCACTGGGAGCTGCGAACTGTGAGCGGTCATACCTGCGGACGCTCAGGTAAACAAACCGTCTCACAACCCTCCAGGGGCTTACCCTGAACAAGCCGCAAACGATGTTTGGGAACCCCTGTCATGTAGTCACCTGTTGCAATAATACATATTTAGTGTTTAAAGGGAAAAAAAATCTCTTACCGTGCCATAGCTTTCCATACATACTAATTATGCGTGACACCATTAGCCTTCCGTTGTCCCACAATTTATTGGAAAAATCATCATCTAGGCCGTTCTTTCTCTTGTAAATGTGAAGGCAAATATTACAAAAGACACAAATGATAAACCAAAGTAAATGAGGAAAAAATAATATTATGAGTGACACGCACAAGAAGTAGCCCACGTAGTCTGGACAGTGGTAGACCATGCCAATCCATTCTTTTAATATGTAAATCAGCCAGGTTGAGTTGGTCACAGATTCCTGCCCTGAAGTATAGGATTTACTTTCATTTATCATCTTCTGTTTAAAGAAGAATTAGGCAAACTGAGTCAAGCTCTCTTCGTAGTCAAAGCAGCTTCTTAACTTTGCCCCTAGAAAGAGAGAACACACTGTGTCATTTATTCCTATTACT
This sequence comes from Malaclemys terrapin pileata, assembly GCF_027887155.1. Lineage (NCBI taxonomy): Eukaryota > Metazoa > Chordata > Testudines > Emydidae > Malaclemys > Malaclemys terrapin. Next base: position 67,418,437 of record NC_071506.1, on the reverse strand, counting down.
ACCACCAGAGAAATTACATACATGCTTTCATTATGTGTAGTTAATTTCATTGTATCAGTGCCCTTTTGCTATGTTGCTCCTAAGCAGCTGTTGCTGTTCTGGGGAGTGTCGACAATTTATAGTAGGGAACGTGTTCCCTGGGGAAATGTTGCGCTTAAGGTGTTGCTGCAAACAAGCATCTACTGTATCCTGTTTTTCTCATGTGAAGTAGGACTTTGACATATGGTTATGCATGCATACACAACTATTTTTAAACACATTGCAGTAGTGCCAGAAGAGCATCAGCAGAAGAGGGGACTGAAAGCAGCAGAGGAACCCCTGACCAGTGATGGACTGAAGTGTCGTGAAAGACCTGTGCTATGGGGTCTGGGGCAACACTGATGGAGATTAGGTGTTGGTCAGAGAGGGAGAACTGAAACTGATAGATCAGAGAAGAAAGAGTTTTTATCCAGAACAAGATTTAATGAGTGGCCATCGTGGTGAGTGAAGGAGCTTTCTAGGGCTGAAGATCAATTGCAGAGGGGAGGATGAGGAAATGAGGATGAGGAGGCAGCAACTAATGGGTCAGAAGAGACAGCAATGTGGAAGATTAAATCAAAGAGTATGAAAGAGGAGGACTGTGGGTAGAGTCAGAAGGAAAACTAGGAATCATAGAGGAACTTGGAATGGTCAAGGTAACAAAATAAGGAAGGAACTTGCTCCTTCCTAGATGATCTTCTCCCCACTTGCTTCTCTCCCTTCCACCAGAAGCCATTATGAAACCTTAATTATAGTGCTTGGTCCTATTATAATGCAGTGGTCTCCAAAGTGGGGTGCGTGCACCTCAGGGGGTTCACAAGAGGATTCCTGGGGGTGCGCAGCAGGAGGAGCGGGAGTCCGAGCGGCTTTTTTGTTTGTTTGTTTCGGCAGAAATGGTAGAGCCGGCACGGCAGGGGATGCGTCCTCAAAATTTATTTACTGATAGGGATGCGCGATCAAAGAAGTTTGGAGACCACTGCGATAATGAAATGAAATAAATAATAAATAATGGTCAGTACAGCAATCTTTGAGTCTTGCTTAACATACCAACATTTAGTGGTGTGCTTTTGTTCTATAATTGTTTTATATAATATTTCTTAACCTCACCAGTATTGTGAGGACTGATTAACAAATTTTTGCGAAGGACTTTGATATGAAGTTCTACTTTAAAAAAAACTACATTAAGAATCATGCTCTGTATAATAGTAATATCTATCTGTATAATAGTAATTATAAAACTAAAAGGAGGCTAATTTGTCAGCTACTTTGCCCTCCTTCTCCTGTGTCAGCAAAATTCAATACACTGGTAACAAACAAGAATAGGACAAATAACAAGGTGGCTTGCAGTTGCACTGCGAGAATACACCTACGATTCTGGAGACAGATTAGAACCCCAGAGGTTTATGGTTCATTAAAAGTGGGACTGGTAGCACCCAGGTTGCCTGACACTTCCCCTTATAAGAGTCTGTTTCAGCTATTTATAATTTTACCAGACTTTAACTTTGTGGGCTGAAATTTTCCATGCCAGAAAATATGGAACTGGGGAAGGGATAGGTTGGAGAGGACAGGGCAGAAAGGATCACACCTAAGAGAATGGGCAGAAGAGTCTGTGCCCACTAGAGTGGAATCCAAGATTTCTGAGTCCCACCATTCCTCTGCTGTCAGCAAATATCTGTGAAACCTATTGGTAAGTGTCCCATTCTGCTCTGGTGCTGGTCCACATAGCAGACACTGGTTGTCATCCTCTATCAGTTAGTCCATTAGCTGAAAATGGCAGAGGTCTGCATGGTGGATCTAAGGGTACGTCTATACTTGTAGCTAGGGGTGCGATTTCCAACTTACGTAGACATACACTAGCTCTTGTCAAACTAGCGTGCTAAAAATAGTAGTATAGTCACTATAGTGCAGGCAGCAGCAAACACCGGCACAGGCTAGCTGCCCAGAGTACAAACCCTCCTGGACCCTGTGGGTATGTACTCATGGTGGCTAGCTTATGCCACAACTAGCTCTGCCCATGCTATCAGGACTACTAGGATGGCCAACTTTCTAATCTGTGAAAAATGGACACTGAGTGCCGGAACCTCCCCAACCCCCTGCTCCACCTCTTCCCCCTGAGGCCTCACCCGTGCTCTGACTCTTCCCTCCTAAGGCCCTGCCCTGCCCCAGTCACCCCCCACCACTGGAGTGCGGCTCTCCCTCCCCCATCCTGCCACAGTCACCCCCCGACTCCCGGAGCTTGGCTATCCTCCCCAGTGCTGCTCCAGTCACCCCCCACCCCTGAAATGCGGCTCTTCCTCCCCTGTCCTGCCCCATTCATCCCCCACCCCTAGAGCGCGGCTCTTCCTCCCCCATCCTGCCCCAGTTACCCCCTCCACCCCTGGAGCACGGCTCTCCCTCCCCAGTCTTGCCCCAGTCACTCCCCACCCCTGGAGCACGGCTCTCTCTTCCCCATCCTGTCCCAGTCACCCCCCAGTCCCAGAGCATGGCTCTCCCTCCCCCACCCTGCCCCAGTCAACCCCACCCCCAGAGCACGGCTCTCCCTCCCCCACCCTGCCCCAGTCACCCCCCACCCCCAGAGCACGACTCTCCCTTCCCCACCCTGCCCCAGTCACCCCCCAGCCCCAGAGCACGGCTCTCCCTCCCCCACCCTGCCCCAGTCATCCCCCACCCCCAGAGCACGACTCTCCCTCCCCCACCCTGCCCCAGTCACCCCCCACCTGCAGAGCACAGCTCTTCCTTCCCCGTCCTGCCCCAGTCACCCGGGGGAGGGAGAGGAAGAGCCACGCTCCAGGGATGGGGGATGAATGGGGCAGGACGGGGGAGGAAGAGCTGCACTCAGGGGATGGGGGGAGACTGGGGCAGGACAGGGGAGGAAGAGCTGCGCTCCGGGGTGGGGAGTAACTGGGGCAGCACTGGGGAGGGATAGTCATGCTCTAGGGGTGGGGGGGTGACTGTGGCAGGATGGGGGAGGGAGAGCCGCACTCCGGGGGTGGGGGGGTGACTGGGGCAGGATGGAGGAGGGAGAGCCACATTCCGGGGGTGGAGGGGTGACTGGGGCAGGACAGAGTCCAGCACCCCGGGGGCGGGACACAAATGAAGCTGAGAAGGGGGACCGGGTAGTAAACCCAGTCACTGGCCCCACTCCTCAAACGCTGCCCCCTTCAGGATCCCTCCCCCAGGGTGCCGGCCGCCATACCTCTCTCCACCAGAGCCGGCCAGTTCCTGAATGCTCTTTCAGCTCCAGCAGCAGCTGCTCTTCCCACCCTCCTGGCGGCAGAACGGAAGCCAATTGTGGACCGTTACTCAAGTAATCGGACTTTTAGTGTCTGTCAGTAGTACTGACCAGACACTGTCAAGTCCCCTTTTCAACAGACTTTCTAGTCAAAAACTGGACACCTGGCAACCCTAATGATTATACTACTATTTTTAGTGCACCAGCTCAAGGAAAACTAGTGGTAGTATATCTGCACAAGCTGGGAATCAGATCCTTAGCTCCAAGGGTGGATGTAACCTGTAGGTTCCAACCCTGCTGATGACTCATGACGATGCCACATGATGCAATTTCTGTTTTTTCAGTTTTCGTTTTTTAAAACCTAGGAAACCACGTACGCACACCTGCGCGCACACACATACACAAAATCTTAAAAGAACATATATAACACAGAGAATTTTTCACTTGACCAGAGCAAGGTTACAAATTCAAGCACTCAAAAGTAAGGAAATGCCGGAATTAAGGTGCCTGTGCAACTGTAAGTCGGCCCTCTTGTGTATATGCATTATGGTGCAGGTTTTAGTTACATGATCACATACCATTTTTTTTCACAAGTCCCCTGCCTCATTCAGTGCATGAGATGAATCAAGGTGATGTCTGTTCTGAGGATGAATCAGGATGTCTCAAATTGACAACCCAAAATTAGTGGAATTTTTTACCTTAATCTCTCTGGGACTCAGGTCCCCATCTTTAGAATGGGGATAATACTCATCTCACAGGGATGTTGTGAAAATTAACATTTGTGAAGCACTCATATACTGTAGGGTTGAACACCACAGATAAACCCATTTGGAAATTAATCATTCTGTCTTCTGAGTAGTGTTTGAATAGTGTGCAATAAATAAGGCATGGGGCACACACTGAACAATGAGGATAAAATAAAATAATGAACAGCTGCCCATTAAGTGAGAATCATCCATCCTCTGCACTGAATGAGGTAGGGGTCCTGAGAAAAAACAGTATGTGATCATGTAATTAAAGACTTTATCCTAATGCATACACACAAGGGGACCAAACTAAGTTTGCACACAGAACCTTAATTTTAGCATTTCCTAACTTTTGAGTGCTTGACTTATCATCTTTAATAATGTTCTTTTAACATATATTAAACATTTCTCTCTCTTTTTAAAAAATGTTTACAATCTAATGCAGTGCAAAACCTAAGGGAGAAGAAGAGGGAAAAAGAAGAGATTCCAGAATTGAAAGGATTGTGTTACACAAGTCTTTTCAAGATCAAGTCTTAAGAAGGTGTTTAATTTTTTGTACTGAGTAGCTCCATTGACCTCAGTCTCTGTGTGCTATAATATTAAAAGCATTAAAATAATAAAGTAAATACACCATTATTAAGATGTTTGGTATTTTGGGCCAGCTATCTTTAATAATCTCATCAGAGGAAATATTTCCAAAATTAAGACTACAGAAAAGCTAAGATTCAATGCTCAGAAGCTTCTACAAATGCTGAGGCTAATGATTGAAAGATAAATAAGCCAAATAAACCACCACCAACTGATATGAAACTGCAACTCCCACAACTCTTAAATTGGGAACCTGCCATTATATCTGACAAATATCCCTAAATTGACACGGTCAACATTAAATCAATTTTTAAAAGAGTTTGAAATAGTTTCATCTCAGATGTGCCCCTCTACCAGGTTTTGTGAGTTTACAATCACAGTTTAGTATTATATTTTTCGTTCTCCCATCTTGCTCTGTGAAAAACCCAACAAGGAAACCTGACTAGCTGTATAAGGGAGCTGATGAAACTGTCTATACACAGAGTGCAATCACAGGAACTGCCAGATTGACCCGTGTTGCATCTAGTCCAGTGTTTTGTTTCCAATACTGGCCAACTACAAGATGCTTCAAGGAAGATGCAAGAAACCCCGAAGTGGGCATTTATGGAATACCTGCTCCTATTCTGTTCTCTATATACTATACAGAACACCCATCATTCTGCTAATCTAATGCCCATCAATTAGAAATTAGTTAATCCCTGAAGAATAAGAGTTGATCACTTCCATTTTTCTTACATATTACCTACATTTACTGCAGATGTTCTCTGAATCCATATAAATGTCAAACTTTGTTTTTAATCCTGCTAAACTCTTGTCTAACTGATATATTGTGGCAAAGAGTTTCCACGTGCTACTTATGCATTCGGTAAAAGATCATTTTGTCCGTTTTAAACGTGAGCCTGTTAACTTCCTTGCAAGTCCCATTGTTGCCTTATGAGAGAGGATAGGGTTGAGAGAAGCAAATTATCGCCTCTTTCATCTCCATCTCTAAACAGTCCCGATCTTCCCAAGCTCTCTTCCAACACAAGCTTCCCCCGCTCCTCAGCGTCATTTTTGGTTGTTGCCCCGGCAGAGCCCCCTCCACTTCTGTCAAATGCACAAACTAAACTAAAGTAACTACTGTACTCGCGCGAGCCGCACCAAGGCGCAGGGCACAAGGCGGAGGGAGGTGCCCGCGCAGGGCAGAGGCTGCGCCGCAGCCCGGGGAACGGGAACCCTGCGGCTGCTCCGCGGGCCGCTGTCACGCTGCGTCGGGCGCGCTCGCTCCCCACCTTGTGCCCTGTCGCTGTAGCGTCAGTGGAGCAGCTGCCGCGTGGGGCCCGCGTCTCCCCGCTGCCCCCCGGGACCGAGAATCCCCCGCGCTCAAGGATTCCTGCAGCTCACCGGGCTCCGGCTCTGAGCTCCGCGCTCCGCTTTGTCGCCAGCGCCGCTGGGTCCCGACCAGGGTTAGCATGGTGGGAGGGCGGCACCCGGCAGAAGGGCTGGTGCTAGTTTCGGGTGTTTGTGAAAATCGCCCAGAGGCACAAGTGAGAACCGCCCCATCTTGGGCCCTGCCCTCCTAAGCCTTGGGAGCGAGCAAATGCGTCCCTCCGCCCCCTCCCCACAGCATGAACCGAGAAAGAGGCCTGACCCCCATGGAACCCCCTGGTCTCTGTCCCTCGTAAGAACTGGGAAAGGGCCTCAGCCCCCTTACACTCATTGCTTCCCTCCATGAACTGGGGAAGGGGCCTGAACTCCCTTGAAACCTCTGCAACCCCCCTATGCATGAACCAGGAAATGAGCCACAGCCCCTGACATCCACTGTGCTACCCCGTGCATGATCTGCGGAAATGACTTTCCCCAGCAGCACAGGAGTCTACATAGCTGTGTCACACCTGTCTCTTTTTAAGGGACATTCTGGTGACTCCGGCCCTATTCTGGAACATGGCTCCATATTCACTGGGGCCCAAATAAACAAAGGGGATATCAAGCTACTGTTCTCTCAGCAATCTGTAATATTATTATCACCCTGTGTTCAAAAATCATGACTAAGGTGTTACGAATCATGTGACTGGCTTAAAAATAATGATAGTTTAAAAACTAAATGTTTTGGGAACATTTTATTTGCTTTTTGTGTTTGAGATTTCAGGGTATGTACAGGGGTCTTTAGATCTTTGGTCAAGTTAGTAGGCCTGAAGTATTAGCTGAGCTTGCGTCTATGGATAAGGGGCATGGGGAGGCAAAGTGGAATGGAAAGTCCCCAAACCAGAATAATGGCTTTCTATGTATAGGGGGCATGAGGAGGTGAAGTGGAAAGTCCCCAAACACAATTTGCAACAGCCAAGCTTGTTAAATATAACCGCAATGGAAGCATTAGAAAAGTCAAACCGCAGAAGAACTAGACTGGGAATAACAATAACAGGAAAAGCCAAATGAGGGAGATGATTGTTTCTTTTTGCTTTTGTTTTGTCCTGTATTGATTTTGCAATGTATTCCAAATAAGGTAATTAATACAGAAGTATGTGTAATTTGTGGTTTTAAGCTTTAAAAAGCTTGTGTGTTCCTTGAATCGGGGGGCAGCTAGTGAGAGCTGTTACCCCCTGGGCGCTTGTAATCAATAAAGGAGCCTCAGGCTGATCTGATCCAAAATCAATCGCGTGGTTGATTTTCCACAACACCTTGTTAATGTTTTCTCTGCAACCCTAAGTGTTAGAGACTTATTTGTAAAAATGAAAACAGAGTCTCAGGATTCCAGGAACTGGGGCTTTAAGAAAAACATAAAATACTGTGAGACCTGTATGACCAACTAAGTGGGCTGTTACACAATAGTACCAGTTTCCAAATAAGGAAGCTCTTACAACAAGGAGTAAGAATTTCACACCCCACCTTATGAGCTAATTAAAACAACCGATAGCAAAAAATCCAATAAGTGAAAAGACATCTGTTTTGTTAGAATGCTTATAAGGTAGTCTTGTAATTTAATTATTGGAAGTGTATTCTGAATTGTGTTTATGATGTTCTATTTTGCCTCAAGCACTTTAGGGGGGAGGTTAAGTGGTGAAATTATAGGTTCAGTATTTATTGCACTCAGAGATCATGGATAAAACAGATCATACAATGCACAATTGTTGGCTTGTTTTAAACAAACATCATGTAAATAGCACTGTTCTGCCCTTTCAGCATTTAGACACAGAATGAGTGTCAAAACTGAACTAATAGGGGAACAGATTAAACGAAAGGAGTGGCATGTAACTTCAAAAAGATCTCACAAAACTAAGTGATTGGGCAACAAAATGGCAAATGAAATTTAATGTGGATAAATGTAAAGTAATGCACATTGGAAAAAATAACCACAACTATACATACAATATGATCGGGGCTAATTTAGCTACAACAAGTCAGGAAAAAGATCTTGGAGTCATCGTGGATAGTTCTATGAAAATGTCCACGCAGTGTGCAGAGGCGGTCAAAAAAGCAAACAGGATGTTAGGAATCATTAAAAAGGGGATAGAGAATAAGACTGAGAATATATTATTACCCTTATATAAATCGATGGTACGCCCTCATCTCGAATACTGCGTACAGATGTGGTCTCCTTATCTCAAAAAAGATATACTGGCACTAGAAAAGGTTCAGAGAAGGACAACTAAAATGATTAAGGGTTTGGAACGGGTCCCATATGAGGAGAAATTAAAGAGGCTAGGATTCTTCAGCTTGGAAAAGAGGAGACTAAGGGGGGATATGATAGAGGTATATAAAATCATGAGTGATGTGGAGAAAGTGGATAAGGAAAAGTTATTTACTTATTCCCATAATACAAGAACTAGGGGTCATCAAATGAAATTAATAGGCAGCAGATTTAAAACAAATACAAGGAAGTTCTTCATGCAGCGCACAGTCAACTTGTGGAACTCCTTACCTGAGGAGGTTGTGAAGGCTAGGACTATAACAGAGTTTAAAAGAGAACTGGATAAATTCATGGTGGTTAAGTCCATTAATGGCTATTAGCCAGAATGGGTAAGGAATGGTGTCCCTAGCCTCTGTCTGTCAGAGGGTGGACATGGATGGCAGGCGAGAGATCACTTGATCATTGCCTGTTAGGTTCACTCCCTCTGGGGCACCTGGCATTGGCCACTGTCGGTAGACAGGATACTGGGCTAGATGGACCTTTGGTCTGACCTGGTACGGCCTTTATGTTCTTATGTCCTATTTCTTCTGGACACTGGGAACTGCCCCAGAGCAGTACTCGCAGCAACAGGGCCACTAAAAGGTTTCTGGTACAGGCTCATGATGGATTTACCTGCCAGAAGCTTACACAGAAGTCACCCTCCAAGTGCAAACTCCACAGATGCTTGTATATGTACCTATGGTGTCTAATGAAGGTGTGTTTAGGTGAGTGTGGTCTAAGATAACTGCTCCCTGATATTGCAAATACTGGAGTAGGGAATGAGGGAGCTCTGAAAATCCAATGAACCAAAGTTCAGACTTTTTTCAGTTATAAAACCTAGCACAAGGAGCCATAAGTCTTTGATAGTAGCACAAGGCACACGATTAGGAACGAGGGCTAAGCCCTTTAGACCTCCCTCCCCTTCTCTCCTCTCCATGAACTAGAAAAGGGTCCTCAGCCCCTTACACCTACAACACACACACCACCCTCTGAACCAGGAAAGATGGCTCAGTCATGTTAGCACATAGGTCAAAGGTCCATAAAATGTTATGAAGTTGTTCTAAGGGACTATTGTCATATAAGCCTCCACTTCCCAGCATCCCACACAGTTACTGCAAGAAACTAAAAGCAAATATGACTTTGGGTATATTAAGCTTATACTGCTTATAAAATGGAAATGTGTGATCTATTTATTTTCATAATTGCAAACAGTATTTTTAAGCATATGGGCTTGTTAGAATCTGATTGGTTCTCCTTGAATAACAAATTATGAAGTGGTAATAGAAGCCACAACAAAGTGAAATGGAACATCATCAACAGATGAACTTTGTATTACAGAATGGATGATGAATAAGATGTTCCAGCTGTAAAGGACAAAATGAAATGATAGGTTAAAAAGTGTTACGCAGCTAATTATAGTGTGTGTGTGTGTGTGTGTACACACACACACACACTATAATTAGCTGCGTAACACTTTTTAACCTATCATTTCATTTTGTCCTTTACAAAGATACTATGTTATCTATCTATCTATAAATAAACATAGTATCTTTTTAATCAGGCCAAAACATACATATATACAAACCTTTTGGGTATAACGGTGGAAACTTGGAACCAATGCTCTCTGGCCTGCAAGGGTGGCATTTGATAGTGATTCAATGGTGTTAGGTGTGTAACTAACCACAAAGTATAAAATGAGATTTTAAAAAGTGGTCTATAAAAGCTTTGTAACCCATGTGGGTCAGAGTGAGCTGCAGATCGGTTGGTCAGTTCCACCTTTCTGTACATGCTGTATTTGGAGTACAGTAGAACCTCAGAGTTACGAACACCAGAATTACGAACTGACTGGTCAACCACACTCCTCATTTGGAATCAGAAGTACATAATCAGCCAGTAGCAGAGACTAAAAAAGGCAAATATAGTACAGTATTACGTTAAATGTAAACTACTAATAAAGGTAACGTTTAAAAAAAAGATTTGAGAAGATAAGGAAAGTGTTTCTGTGCTTGTTTGGTTTAAATTAAGATGGTCAAAAGCAGCATTTTTTTTCTGCATAGTAAAGTTTTAAAGCTGTATTAAGTCAATGTTCAGTTGTAAACTTTTGAAAGAACAACCATAACGTTTTGTTCAGAGTTACGAACATTTCAGAGTTACAAATAAGCTCTATTCCCAAGGGGTTCGTAACTACTGCCAATACTGCAGCTTCTACCTCGAATACCATATTGGTGTTTGTACCTTGGGAATATGCAATCTTTTGCTGAACCATCACCTCTCTCATCAGAATAGTCTTCCTCGAGATGTGAAATGTTAATCACCTCTTCTGTATTAACACTAACCTCTCGGAACGTCACCTTTGTGTTCAGCACTTTATCACGTCTTCACAAATGTTCTAGTGCTCTGGTCCCCGCATTCTTATAAGGTTCCAGACTTACTTTCCCCTGAACCCAGTTTTTTCTGCCAAGGGCTGTAGTATTACTGCTTTGTTGGACAACCTCCAAAACTCACCAGTCTTAGTCTCCAGTTTGGTGACCTGCTACTCCAGGATAAGATTGAGCATCTCTAGTTCCTAAGCTTCAGCTACAGCATGTTCCCACTTAAGAGCAGCTCTTCTCCAAAACTAACAGATATTCCACCTCCTTCTGTCTGTTGATGGATGATCTCCTTCTCAAAGTCTCTGTTCAGCTTAGCTCCTTCACATAGCTGCTCTTTGAAGCCGTTCTTAGCCACTACCCACTCCACCTGGGTCCTGAGAGTTAGTTTCTGGTGCATCTCTTCTTGTAACAATTCATGAACCCTCTGTAGCTGGGTCCCCACAATATCTGTGGGTGAAAGATATGCCTGGTTTGGCCTTTCTGAGCTCCTATTCGAACTGAGTAGCAATTCTGTTACTTGTCACCATATGTGCAAAATGTTTCCTTTGCCATGTAGAATCATCTTCACTTAACTGGCCAGCATAGAATAGTTGTTCTCTCATGTCTGTCTTGCCCATCTGCTTCTATCTGCTTCGTTTGTTCATGCTGTTCAATCAGCCTCTTCAGGAGTGCCCAGGAGTTTCTCCTTTAATTCTTGTATTTGAACTTCCTGCACCTTTTTATCCAACCATCCAAATCTAGGTAAAAATGCTTCTTCTGGACCTGCAGTTTAGTGTTGTCGAACAATTTCATAATCTTGCTACCAGCAATTCATTGGCTCTTTAGAACTTTGGAGTAATTCACCTTTGAGGTGCCCTCAGCCCTATAATCCTGCTTTCCTTTATAACAGTTGGCCATCCCTGTCTTGCATGGAGCCCCTCCCAGTTCCCGAGTCTCATCTGGCTCCTATAATAAGGTAGCTCAAGTCCCGATGTTTTTACCTATTTGGGCTGAGGATGGACTCAAGGTACTTCCCCTGAGCAACGGGGAGTTCCAAACCTCAGGCCTACCTCTCCCAAAACATGTGGCCACTGGGGCCTCACACTTTCTTACCCCAAACTGCATCCTCACACTTCTGTTTAGACTCTAGTAGTCTGGGTCCTACTACTTTGGGGCACCGCCTCTCTAATACTTGGAACTTCCCAGTTCTCTCAGTACTCTGATCAAATGGGTATGCCACAGAGGCATTGTTTCTATAGAGACCAATCCATTTTACATGCCCTGTTTGCCTGCAGTCAGTGCACACAGTTGGATGAGCCTATGCCTTTTTCCTTTTCAGTGTTTGCAGTGACGGTCTCATTCCCATTACCTGTTTTGCCTGCAAAAAGCAGGAGCTAGCCCTCCAAACGCAGACTTAGGAGGGTAAATGATTTACTACCTGGGAAGGTGTTTGTGTCTTGCTGCTGAGATATCCCTCCTTGATGGGAAGAAATCTTGCACCCCAGCCCTGGAACCATATTGTGATGGCTGGAAGTCACCCTGGTGCACCCGCTTTTGGTCAGACATGGCACCGCAGATGAGCCTAGCCTCAATTCCCTTGACCCAGATTATAAACAAATCCAGACAGACCCTTTTAATCAGCGTATCCCCTGCTCCCCACCTTCCAAGATCTTATTTATTAACAAGAGCCATAAGCATAAGTAGAAACTTAGATACACCCAGGGACATTCATTGTCTCTGGTTCAATCCAACTAGCAATCTTTGGCTCCTTCCTTCAGGAGACTTCTTTTCTGCACCTGGAAACAATCTCTCTTTCTGGAACACTTCCCTGTTCTTTCTCTGCATTACTCCTTTTTGTGCCTTTTCAGTCCTTCCTAAAGTAGAAGTCCCCAGCTCATCTTTGGAAATGGGCTGCATTAGTTAGTCCTTCACTCTCTCCTTAAAGAGGGTTCAACCCAGATCTCGCTGGAGCGGAGTAGGGGCTTAGCCAGCTGTAGCTCCTCCCTCCGCTGGTCTCTTTTCCTTAACTAGTCATCAATTCAGGGTGTTCAGCAAGTCAGCCTTTTCCTGCTAATAACTCCTGATGTCTGCCCTACTATGGAGAGAGGAGGCAGCCTTTGAACTGGGTGAAGGTGACCTGCACATCGCCAAGTGGCTGAGGGATGGAGGGGCCTTGCCCCACCCTCTTTGCAAGGTGTCTGGTCCCAAGTCCTTTAAGATGCAGTGACAGGATATCCTCCCAAGCACCATTCATTCACAGGACTGCTTCCTCTCTGTCCATATCCCCCATAGGTATTTATATAAATATATATCTTTTGGGCCTTTCAAATCCTTAAAAGGTCATGCCACATGGCAGGGTGGGCTGACCACTAAGCCCTACAATCCTTAAGGGCAGACTACCCCATTACACACAGATTCTAGGGTCAGCTAAGGAAAGATCTGGTTCCCAGCTACTCTGATTTAGACCCTGGACACAACTGCTTCAGAGGATTTTTTGGTAGTGAAATAACCACAGCACAGCATCTCTCTGGCCACACCCTTCTCTCAGTCTGCACACCCATAAAGGCTGGGAAATGAGAGGATGGAGTGGGGCCTCATACACCACCAAATTAATCTCCTTCTGTTGGGATTCTCAAGTGAGCATTTCCAGAGTGCTTCAGGTAACCCAGAATGGAGTCATTGTATTAAAGATGCCTAAAAAAACTGACCTTCTTTGCATCATACTTTCTCCACAAAATACAGTACAAGATAGGTTTCCCAAACCTTCTCTTGATGACAAATGCCTCAAGTAGCAGCTCCCCTCTGAGACATAATTATGTGACTCAACTTTTCCCCTTTTCCAGAGAATGGTCCTTCAAAGTAGGAGACCAAGTCATGGTCTTAAAGGCGCTCCAGGCCCATAAAATGGAAGCGTCGTGGGAAGGACCATTCACGGTCCAGGAGCGCCTAGGAGCTGTTAGCTATCTCATAGCCTCCCCTACCTCCAACATAAAGCCTAAGGTATACCATGTTAGTTCTCTTAAGTCCTTTTATTCCAGAGAATTAAACTGTTGCCAGTTTACAGCCCAGGAAACAGATGACGCGGAGTGGCCTGAAGGTGTCTACTACGAAGGAAAAAGGGATGGTGGCGTGGAAGAGGTGAACCTCTCCGCGACCCTTGGACATCTGCAGCGACAGCAGATCAAGGAGCTGTGCACAAGCTTTGCACCAATTTTCTCAGCCACTCCAGGACGGACCAAACGGGCATACCACTCCATTGACCCAGGTAATGCTCACCCAATTAGAACCCCACCCTACCGGGAGTCACCTCATGCCCAAACTGCTATACAAAGGGAGATCCAGGACATGCTACAGATGGGTATAATCCGCCCCTCTAATAGTGCATGGGCATCTCCAGTGGTTCTAGTTCCCAAACCAGATGGGGAAAATACGCTTTTGTGTGGACTACCAACTCGTCAATGCCCAATTCATCTCTACTTTAGACTTAGCCAAAGGGTACTGGCAAGTACCACTAGATGAACCCGCTAAGGAAAGGTCAGCCTTCGTCACCCAGGCAGGGGTGTATGAATTCAATGTACTCCCTTTCGGGTTGCGAAATGCACCCGCCACCTTCCAAAGACTTGTAGATGGTCTCCTAGCGGGATTGGGAGAATCTGCAGTTGCATACCTCGATGATGTGGCCATTTTTTCTGATTCATGGACAGAACACCTGGAGCACCTGGAAAAAGTCTTCGAGTGCATCCGGCAGGCAGGACTAACTGTTAAGGCTAAAAAGTGTCAAATAGGCCAAAACAGAGTGACTTACCTGGGGCACCAGGTGGGTCAAGGAACTATAAATCCCCTACTGGCCAAAGTGGATGCTATCCAAAAGTGGCCGGTTCCAAAGTCAAAGAAACAGGTCCAATCCTTCTTAGGCTTGGCCGGATATTATAGGCGATTTGTACCACACTACAGCCAAATCGCCGCCCCGCTGACAGACCTAACCAGAGAGAAACAGCCAAATGCAGTTCAGTGGACTGATGAGTGTCAAAAGGCCTTTAACCAGCTTAAGGCAACACTCATGTCTGACCCTGTGCTAAGGGCCCCAGACTTTGACAAACCGTTCCTAGTAACCACAGATGTGTCCAAGCGGGGCGTGGAAGCAGTTTTAATGCAGGAAGGACCGGATCAAGAATTCCATCCTGTTGTGTTTCTCAGCAAGAAACTGTCTGAGAGGGAAAGCCACTGGTCAATCAGCGAAAAGGAATGCTACGCCATTGTGTACGCGCTAGAAAAGCTACGCCCATGTTTGGGGATGGCGTTTCCAACTACAAACAGACCATGCTGCGCTACAGTGGCTTCATACCGCCAAGGGGAATAACAAAAAACTTCTTTGGTGGAGTTTAGCTCTCCAAGATTTTGATTTTGAAATACAACACATTTCAGGGGCTTCTAACAAAGTGGCTGATGCACTCTCCCAGGAAAGTTTCCCAGAATCAACAGGTTAAAAATTGTTCTTGGAATGTGGAACATATTCTTAGTTTTTATATAATCAGTAGTATGTCTAAAGGTGCATGTGTCTTATTAACTGTTTTCTCCTAGAGCTCCAGCAAGAAATCACAGCCAGTGTGGAACCGGCTGTCCAACACTATCTGTGATTTGGGGGGCGTGTCATAACTATAAAGGGAAATGGACACGTCGGAACGTGTCCATTTCCGGAGATGTTCCGACACCCTGCCCTCTAAACCTAGCCAGTTCTCCGGCGGAGACGGATGCGTGGCAGAAAGGTATGTCATAACTATAACAGCTCTCCTGTGTACAGTACTATAAAATCCCTCCTGGCCAGAGACTCCAAAATCCTTTTCCCTGTAAAGGGTTAAGAAGCTCAGGTAACCAGGCTGACACCTAACCCAAAGGACCAATAAGGGGACAAGATACTTTCAAATCTTGGGGGGGGGGGGGGGGAGGAAAGGCTTTTGTTTGTGCTCTTTGTTTGGGAAGTTGTTCGCTCTTGGGACTAAGAGGAACCAGACATCAATCCAGGCTCTCCACATCTTTCTGAACAAGTCTCTCATATTTCAAACTTGTAAGTAAACAGCCAGGCAAGGCGTGTTAGTTTACCGTTGTTTTCTCAACTTGTAAATGTACCTTTTACTAGGGTGTTTACCACTGTTTGCTGTAACTTTGAACCTAAGGCTAGAGGGGGGTCCTCTGAGCTCTTTAACTTTGATTACCCTGTAAAGTTATTTTCCATCCTGATTTTACAGACATGATTTTTACTTTTTCTTTAATTAAAAGCCTTCTTTTTAAGAACCTGATTGATTTTCCTTGTTTTTAGATCCAAGGGGGTTGGATCTTGATCCACCAGGAGTTGGTAGAAGGGAGGAGGGGGAATGGTTAATTTCTCCTTGTTTTCAGATTCAAGGGGTTTGGATCTGTATTCACCAGGGAATTGGTGAAGAGTCTCTCAAGGCTACCCAGGGAAGGGAATTAGCATCAAGAGTGGTGGCAGCGGACCAGATCTAAGCTGGTAGTTAAGCTTAGAAGTTTTCATACAGGCCCCCACATTTGTACCCTAAAGTTCAAAGTGGGGAAGCAGCCTTGACAGGAGGTTGGCCAGGAAACCCGGGGCTGGGACCACGGTGTTGAGCTGGTACCAGAGCATGGACAGGACCAGTTGATTGAGCACTAGTGCTCTCCCTTGAAGGGAGAGACACCGGAGCAGTCCTGTCCATTTCCGGAGACGTTCCGACACCCTGCCCTCTAAACCTAGCCAGTTCTCCGGCGGAGACGGATGCGTGGCAGAAAGGTAAACGCCGAGATAGACCAGCGGACCCGCGTTCCACTGGACGGCCTGAAGCACGGGTGGGAGGGAGCTCGCCTACCACCATGCCAGAGCTCTGGACCCAGTTCACCCGGGTGGAGGAGGCTGCTAAATAGATGGTCTGACAAGCCTCCACCCGCACCAAGTTGCCTGGGTCCTGGACCACGAGGAGCATGTCGTCGGCGTACGCCGACAGGACCAGCCGCAGCTCTGGCTCCCGAAGCTGACCGGTTCCGTCAAGGTCCAGTTGAGCCTGACCAAACACTCTGCAGAGGCATACAGCACTTGGAGAAAACCCTCAAACTGGGGCCCAAAGCCAAACGCTCGCAGCGTGCCCAGGAGATACCCGTGGTCCACCCTGTCGAATGCCTTCTCCTGATCCAGGGACAGGAGGGCGAACGACAGACCATCCCTACACCCGAGTTCCAAGAGGTCCCAGACCAGATACAAGTTGTCAAAGATGGTGCGGCCCGGGACAGTGTAGGTCTGGTCTGGGTGGATCACGTCCACCAACACGGACCCTAGCCGCAGCGAGATGGTCTTCGCTACGATTTTATAGTCCGTGCTGAGGAGCGAGATGGGACGCCAATTCCGTAAATTGCGGAGGTCCCCCTTCTTTGGCAATGAGGCGAGAACGGCTCGCCTGCACGAAAGAGGGAGGACCCCGCCCTGCAAGGACTCGGCCCAGACGGTGACAAGGTCCGGGCCGAGGACGTCCCAAAACACGCGGTAGAACTCCACGGTCAGCCCGTCCATGCCCGGAGATTTATTGGTGGGCATGCGGCGGAGGGCTTCCGAGAACTCGGCCAGAGTGAGAGGCAGTTCCAGCCGGTCTCGGTTGCCCGCGCTGACCGTCAGGAGTTCATCCCAGAGCATTCTGCAAGCGTTAGGATCGGTCGGATCCGGGGAGAAAAGGCCTGCGTAGAAGGCCCTGGCCCTCCCGCACATTT
This sequence comes from Malaclemys terrapin pileata, assembly GCF_027887155.1. Taxonomy (NCBI): domain Eukaryota; kingdom Metazoa; phylum Chordata; order Testudines; family Emydidae; genus Malaclemys; species Malaclemys terrapin. The sequence continues at coordinate 67,401,103 of NC_071506.1, read as the reverse complement.
CCGCCGGATCCGTGAGGGGGGTGCCATCCTCTGCTAGAAGGCAGGTGACGTGCTTTTTAGCCCCCCTCTTTTTCTCCAGGGCGTAGAAGAAGCGGGAACCGCGATCCATCTCCCGAAGGAGGCGGATGCAGGATCGAACAAAGGCACCTCGGGCCCGATGGTCCTCGAGGGTCCACAGCTCTTCCCGCTTCTCCCGGCACACTCTGCAGAGGGATGGATCACCAGGGCTGGCAGCCAGACGCCTCTCCAGCTCTAAGACCTCCTGTTCCAACTGCCCTATCGCCGCATCCCTCCGTCGGCTGGCGCCCCGGGTGTAGTCACGGCAGAAGAGCCGGGCGCGCACCTTCCCCAGGTCCCACCACCGTCGCGCCGAGGGAAAGGCACGTTGCTGCCGTCGCCAGGCTAGCCAGAACTCCCGGAAGGACGCCACGAAGCCCACATCCTCCAACAAGCTATTATTAAAGTGCCAATAGGCCGGCCCCGGCCTCTCCGTGCAGAGAGAGGCTGTCACGGTGGCTAGATGGTGATCTGAAAAAGGGGCCGGCCGGACGCTGGAGGAGTGGGCCCGGGAAAGATGGAAGCGTGTCATATAGATGCGGTCCAACCGGGAGTGGTACGACCGATGGACCTCCACCCAGACAAAAGTGAATGTTGAAACGTCATCCGGGTGGTGGTCGCGCCAGACGTCCACCAGGGAGTGATGTTCGACGATCTCCCGGAGGACGTCTGTGGCGGCCTGGTGCTGCTCGGTCCCCGAGCAGTCCCGTTCCTCAAGGGTGGCGTTAAAGTCCCCGCCCAGGACCAGGCACTCGCGAGGATCCAAGGTGCCGAGGAAGGTGGATGCCTGCTGATAAAAACACAACCTCTCCGGGCCCAATGTCGGGGCGTAAACGTTGACGAGATTAACCACAAGCCCCTCCATGCGGACCCGGAGGTGCAGCAGGCGGCCCGGCACAGCCTCGGTGACCCCCAGCACCTCGGGCCGTAGGTCGGGGGAGAACAGGGTCGCCACTCCAGCCGTACGAACTGTGAGGTGGCTGAAATAGACCCTGTCCCCCCACTCCAGCCGCCAGCTAGCTTCAGCGGCCAGATCCGTATGGGTCTCCTGCAGGAAAATCACAGAGTACCCCCCCTCCCGAAGGAAGGAGAGCACCTGGCTCCTGCGGAGACCCATCCTACAGCCCCGGGTGTTTAATGTTGCGAAGATGATCGGTGCCATGAGGAGGGCTGGGGGGGATCCTCGCTAGCAGAGACACCCACAGCCTCAGTCGTGCCGCGCAACAATCCGTGACCTACCCCATAAGCGATTAAGGAGTCACGAAGAGGCGGACCCGTTGGTAGGCCACAGCAGCCTGCCTCCCGGTCCTCTTACCCTCCCCCATGAGGGCCCTCGGGGCCCAGAGGATCTGATGGAAATCCCCCCATCGCTGGAGTGCAAGCTGTACCTTGTTGCGGGAGCCATGGACGTCCTCAAGGAAGTCCCATAGCTCCTCTCTCAGCGTATGGGGGGGTGGGGTTATCGATCTATGGCTATCCCCCAGCGGGGCCCCTGTCACAGCCCTGTGGCCCACCGAGACGGGCAAGCAGGGGGCAGACTCTCGACGTGGCGTCTGATGGGCTGGCGCCACGTGGCCCGCCTCAGACCCTGGCTCAATGAAGGGCGGCGGAGGGAAAATAGCAGCCCCTGGTGGGTCGGGACAGGGAAAAACAAAGACCGCTCCTTGGGGGTCATCCTCTGGGATAAGGAAGGAGACAACCCCAGGGGCGGCCATAGCATCATGGGAAGTGGAGGGGACAGGGACGGGGTCGGTGACAGGGGCAGGGTCGGAGTCAGGAATAGGGACAGGGGAAGGGGCGATAGTGGGATCGGAGGCCTCAGCAACCAGGCCACTGGGTGGGAGGGGTAACACCCCACAAATGGGCTCAGGGATTTGCAGGGAGGGAGGTGGGCCCTCGGCGATGCCGGACTTGTGCTCCAAGGCAGATGGTAAGGCCACGGCATCCATAGGTGGAGAATCAACGATGGGGCCCCCACCCGGAAAGGAGGTCGGCTGTTTCTCTGCCATGAGGGAGTCCCCTGGCGACTCGGGTTCCGGTTGCGTGGCACTGGCCGTCGCCTCAAGAGGTTCGGCGGCCGCTAGCGGGGTGCCATCTGCAGCCGGGTTGGTGGAAGAGTCCAGGGGCTCCTCGGAGGCGGGAGCGGAAGCAGTGGGTAAGGGGACAGAAGATGGGGAAAGGGGGGCCGAGGCGAGGTCGCTCAGATCGAGGCCCACTGGCAGAGGGTCGTCCTCCCCCTGGGTAACCGGGGTCAGACCCAGGGCCTCGATCTCCTCATAAATGGAAGGGAGATCACCTTCCACCACCCCAGGGCTCTCCCCTCCTGCACCCGAAGCGACACTCGCCTTGGTGCGTGCAGGAGTTTCAGATTGTAAGGGGGCGAGAGGGGCTCCATCAGGGGTTTCCATAGGGAGGGACACCAGAGGAGGGGTAGTGATTTCCTCCGATGCTGCCATGTCTTCCCTAGCCGGCAATGGTGGACAAAACCCACCTGGGGGCAAAGCGGAAGGTTCAGCATCGGTTCCCCCCTTCCTGGTCTTCCGGGGGGCTACTGCATCAGATGGAAGGAGCGGAGCTCGAGCTTTCCGCTTGCCCCGCTTCCCCTGTACTAAGGACCAGCCCTCCATGGCATCATCCAGGGGCTGGCTAACAGGAGTTGGGTCAGGGAGCAAGAGCGAAGGCTTAGGGATTCGGGGAGGCAATGGTGGGGCAGCATGTAGGAGGGAGGATACTCTCTGGGGCATGCCCTCTTCTATGCCCGGCGATATCCCTACCTCACCCTCCTCCACAGGCCCCACCAGATCACAGGCGGGGCCCTCTCGTTCATCTAGGCGCACTGGGGGAGATACCCCTTGGGCCCGAGCGGGAGCATTGGTGGGCCGGAAAGGAGGAGGGGCGGCTTCGGGCGCTGGGCAGCTAGGGGCGCCAGCGATGATGGGGGACTTGGGGGTCCCGGATGTCCCTCCGTGCCGGGCCAAGGGGCAGTCCCTCCGGACGTGTCCCATTGCCCGGCAGAGGTAGCACCGGGCCTCCCCCGTTGAATAATGCACCCGGTAGCGGGCCCCCTGGTAGGGGACCAAGAAGGACCCCTTGAGTGCCTCACCATCACGTGCCGCCGGCGGCAGTTGTAACTGTACCTGCCGGCGGAACGAGAGGACGTGACGGAGGGCGGGGTCTTTGCAGCCTAGTGGGAGAGGGCTGATCACAGAGATCAGCCTCCCCAGGGTAGAGAGGGCGGGTAACAGGGCGGCATTTGGAAGGAAGGGAGGGACAGAAGTCAGGACCAGATGAGCGCCCAGGTCTTCTAGCGGCTCCAGGGGTACATACACGCCCCCCCCACCGCCAGGCCCTTCTCCACTGCCTCCTGGGCAGCGGCCTCCGATGCTAGGAAGAAGATGACCTTGCCGTACATCTTGGAGGCTGCCACAATGGCCGTGGGCCCCACCACTCTCGCCAACGCCCGCACGTAGGTCTCCACATGGGGTGAGGCGGGTACCAGGAGGCAACGGACGCCGTGCTTCCTGGTCAAGGTGGGGAAGGGGCCCCGGCCGCTATAGATGGTAGCAGAGGTGGTGGATGGGGGGAGATGACGTAGCAGCAGGTGGGGGGGCCGCCGCCACCTGAGCGTATGCCCTGGGAGCTGGGGGTGGGAACAGCAGGGAGGGACGCCGTGGCTTGTTGCGGGGCTGCGGCAGTGGGGGCACCCCCTGCCATGGAGGGTCTGGCTTTTTTAGCGGGGCCTTTACCCTTCTTCATGCCCTGTCCCTTCCTGCCGGCTGGGGGGACTCCCCCAGAGTCAGAGGGGGCGAGGGACGTGGCAGCAGCGGAGGTCACCTCGTTACCCGCCGCTGCCGGCACTGCAGCAGTGGTGGTAGTAGGTGGTGCCGCAGTGGCGGTTGAGGTAGAGGCTACGGGGGGTGATGGTGGGGTGGGTGGAGGAGGGGCAGTAGGGTGTGCCCGAGGGGTCTCACTCTCCTCGTCCCCTGCCATAATGAGGACGGGGGGAGAGCAAACACTGGATGGGGGGGGTAGGGAAAGGGGAAGCAGGTCGACCACTCTTCCCCGCTAGGCTGTAGGCAGGGGAGGAGGGTGCCAAAAAAAAAAAAAAGGGGGGGTGGATGGGGGGGCTATCAAGGGCTAGGGGTCAGTCACCGACTCAGGGAAGGTTTCCGGCTCCTCTTGTTGCACCACCCAACAAGGTGGGTTGGAAGGGAGGAGATAACAGCATTGGGGTGGGGGTGCAGTGAGATAGATCAAACTAAAACGGGGAGGGGCACAAGCGCATAGGGGGGGGACATGGGCGCACGAGGGGAGGGGCTAATCAGGGCAAGGGGACCGCAGGGGGAAGGGAGCAACCAGGTGGGAAAAGGGGCAGAGGAACCACGGGGCTAGCTTCGGAGGCTAGGGCGGGTCAAACAAAGGCTGCAGAGGGAAAGGGCGGGGCAGGCAAACAAACTGGAGCTAACGAGGGGCTGGGGCAAGGGGGAGGGGCAAAAGGCAGCAAGGGGCAAATGGGTAGGCAGCAGGGGCAAAGCTGGGGGCTTGCTGTAGGGGGGAGGGGGTCAGTCCAAAAAAAGGGGGGGCACGTGCACCCATGTGTGCTTGCAACAAAAAAGAATGTCCTTGTAAGCTGGCTGCTGTATCAGGCCCAATGGTGGCAACAGGGCGTGGCAAGCATTGAGGAGCAGCTGAGTCTCAGAGGCAGGAGCCCAAGGCAGATGGTGAGTAGCCAGTGGGGATGGTGGAGGGGGCAACGATGATGGTGGTGGTCCGGGTCGGGACACAGATGGACCAGGGGGCAGGCTCCATGCTACACCCCCTGTGTCTCCACAAACACAGTCTAGATCCCCACCACAAGAGTACAGTTCAAAAGTTACTCAGTCCGGGAGGGCCCCCTCCACGGTGGTCTGTAGAATTCCTACGCGCTCCCCCACTGGCAGATGGTCCTCTTCTTTTCCTTGGGGCTCCAGCAGCTCCTCAGCAGCAAACGCAGCAGCTCCAGGCGGCAGTCTGGTGGCCAGCAGGAAGGACCCTTCTCAGGTGGAGGTGGTGGTGACATCCCCAGCAGCAGGAGCAATGGTTGGGGTCTCTCCCTCCCCTCCTCTGGGGAGTGGGCCAGCAGGCCCCCCCCCAAGGAGCTGTAGCTAGAGCAGCAGCAACCAAGGGTGTGGGTGGGTCTAGCAGCCAGCCAGCAAGCAGGTAGCAGAGGAAGAGAAGGAGGAGCAGCTCCCTACCTCCCTTCCTCCAGGCCAGTAAGGTACAGGAGTCTGTTTGAAGGCAAACACACTGGTCACTAGCTAAACAGTTTTCTGTTCCCTGAGTGACCAGAGCTGGGGCTGTACTAGAGTAATCAGGAACCCGCTAGAACCAGTTAAGGCAGGCAGGCTAATTAGGACACCTGGAGCCAATTAAGAAGATGGTGCTAGAATCAATTAAGCCAGGCTAATCAGGGCACCTGGGTTTTAAAAGGAGCTCACTTCAGTTTGTGGGGTGAGTGTGAGGAGCTGGGAGCAAGAGGTGCAAGGAGCTGCTGGAGAACTGAGGAGTACAAGTGTTATCAGGCACCAGGAGTAAGGTCCTGTGGTGAGAATAAGGAAGGTGTTTGGAGGAGGCCATGGGGAAATAGTCCAGGGAGTTGTAGCTTTCATGCAGCTGTTACAGGAGGTACTATAGACAACTGCAGTCCACAGGGCCTTGGGCTGGAACCTGCAGTAGAGGGTGGGCCTGGGTTCCCCTCCTGCCCCCCCAACCTCCCAATTGACCTGGACTGTGGGTTCTTCCAGAGGGGAAGGTCTCTAGGCTGTTCCCCAACCCACATGGTGAATCTCTGAGGCAAGAAAATCTGCCAATAAACGCAGGACCCAGCAAGATAGAGGAGGAACTTTGTCACAAGACATAATTTATTTTTGCCTTTTACCTTTGAAAAGTAACAATTAAAATATAGAATATTGGTGGTTTGGGTTCTCAAGCTGTTGATAAATTGCATAGTCAGTTTCTTGACCACACTTTGCTTTGTTGTGAAATATACTCAAGAGACCCAATAACCAATGTCAGTCAGGCTTACTGCTATAAGCCAAAAATAATATAGTACCAAAAAAAATTCTATATGAATCAGTCTCTGGGAAGTAATCTCATGCAGGGTTATTACATTCACCTTATGCAGAACTTGTGCTTCCAGAGTTACCCTAAAGCCATCTTTTCATATCCTACCTTTTTACAAGTTACTGTACATCTCATCTGAAATGAGATTTAACCAATCAGCTTTCTATCTTGTTTTTCTGGTACCATAGCGTACCCATGAACATATGCATTCCAGGTACGAAATGATGTGAAGGCACCTCCTAGGTAGAACCATCATATGTCTTGACCTCTTCCTTAGGACATTCCAATGCTGGCCTGTGACAATAACTCCCTACCTGTTGCTATGGTAAAATAAACATATGTCCTGACCCTGACAACTTTCCTACCTTCTTAAGCCAAAGCTTATGTCAGCTAATACAAGATGTCATGGGACACTTAGCATAAGAGCATGGGATTATAGTAAAGATATAGGACAATTTAGGCTATATAACTGCTATACTATTTGTGCTTAATAAATACTAATGTGTAATGGTAAGGAATAATATATATAAACATGATATGTATGTTTGCTAACCAGCATATTGGTCAACAAATCCCCACTTGTCACCTTGATAATCGTTATAGTTAAAACGACTCCTTTGCCAAATTACTATATGAAGGGGGAGGGCTTTATGTGATTTAAAGTTTTACCAAACTGTATAAGTGACAATACATAATTAATGCAGCTAAAATCAATACACAGCTTTATATGCAACTTCTTTTCAAGCATGGGAAATCAGTATCTCAAGATCCCCCATCATGGATAAGGTCATTCAAGGTTTGTTTTGCCTTATACACCTCATTTCCAACTTGAATAATGTGTGTCTTTCCAATCTAGTACTGTTTTTAAATATAAAGTAAGTGGATTAATATGCATGTTAATAACTAGTAGGTATATTTCAACTTCCTCCTAATATTGGGGCTCATTTTGGATAATAGATTTATTCTGAAAAACAGGGATAGGCATTATTATAGTGCGTCCCACAATGCTGTGTACATGAGGAATAAAACAGAAATTTAGAGTAGCAACATTACAAGTGAAGCCTCCATATATACATTTCTTGTAGCTATTACAAGTATAGCCCACTCATATTATAGGTTACCCTTATTGCTGGTTGTCATCATTTGGTAAGCCTCACCAGGCAGGAGACAGAGAAGCTAGCCACTGCTATCTGATGGTACAGGTCTGAACCATCATGGCCACACACTGGCGTTGTGATGTCAAAAACAAACCTGGCACAAGAAGCTACGTGAAGAGGTATTCAGGTGTTTGTTACTGCATAACACACCAGTAGTTGATGTCAATCCAGTTATTTTGTGTGGATGCTGTCTTCCAGATAACCTGCTGAATGGACAGTAACCATTTGTCAAGGATCCAATATCAGTAGTGATACCATAAAATTTTTTGCCTGGAACCAGACACTGAGCAAGACTCTTTTGAATAAAATGTGCCTCGATTAGGATGAATGGTACTAAAAGGAGATCTGTCCACACAATTTAACACATTGCCAATTTCCCACAGTTTTTGTTGTGCACTGAGGACAACATTTAGCTGATTGTTTATCGCTAATAAGGTCAAGCAATTTTCCTTTTTGAGTGTTCCCTAATGAGTTGGTTATGGTAGTTAACATGTTACTCCCATAAGTGGTACAAATAATTGCTTTACCTTCCTTATTTTCCTTTATCTTTTTATTTGTTGCAATTAATTTATTAAGTTTTGCTTGTGTTTGATTAAACAGCTTAGCGATGGTATACATATTATACAAAATATACTATTGGTTTTTTAAGTAGCTAGCCCTCAATACCATGAATTAGGAGTTTGGAGATGGTTTCCGCTGCCTGGTGCTCAAAATAGTTAACATGGGGTTTTTTAAAATATATTTTTCATAGAACCCCTTTTCTGAATAGACATTCCATTTCCAAATAATTCTGAAAGGTAACCATCTAGACTTTGGAGTCTCCTATTTTGAAAGACACCAGCCTGGGGGAATAGGTTTTTTTTTTTGCCCAGCCATTGAGTCTTCTGCACATTCCTGATAAGATGCAATTATGTTAATTAACAAAGATGTATACAGTAATGATACAGTTGCTCTTTCACACCAACCAAATTCAGCTGTATTCCAATGAGAGATTTAAAATCACAGGTACATGCTTAATATAAAGTTAGTTAGACCTGGCCAGGCTAATGGTCTTTATGATGTCTCTAGAGACTTGATTATGCAATTGATTATAAGGTGCCACAAGTACTCCTGTTCTTCTTGCAGATACAGACTAACACGCCTGCTACTCTTAAACCTGTCCATATATGGTAGGCTGAAGTATAGACTGGTCTGTTATGTACAACACACTATCTTTTCTTCAGGGAGCCCAGGCCAAGAGTCCCCACTTCCCCAAGGGGTGGGGATTTTGAGGGGGTGGGGGTGTTGCGGGGCAGTTGTCCCACTCCTAAGCAGCAAGCCTAGGCTGATTGTGGGGGGGGGAAAGCAGCCACAGCTGAGGCCAGGCCCCCAATCAGGCCACAGCTGGCCCTATAAGAGGGCTGAGGACCAGAGGCTGTGGAACTCTCTCTAGCTGTAGAGAGAGAAAGACCTGGCTGCCAGAGAGCTGAGGAGGGTACCTGAGTGGACCAGGGCTGGGGAAAGATTAGAGAAGCTGGGGAGCTCCAGCCTGGAGAACCTGCAGGCCTTGCTAAAGGCCAGGAAAAGTACTGGGGTTACAGAGGTATAGCCTGGGAATAGGCACAGGCAGCTGGTCCTACCCTCTTGCCGATGATGAGTGGTTTAGATTGCAGTGAGTGGGGCTAGATGATGACTGGCAATAGCCACTGAGGCAAGGTGGGGATAGAGGGTGGGGGGGTTCCCCTGGGTGGGGAGACCCAGAGTGTGAGGGCACTGCCGGGGGCAGCACCCCAAGGTCAAGGGGCACCAGGGTCTGGGAGGGATGGGGGGGGGGGGGGCGCCAGTGGCAGGTGAGATGCCAGCCTGCAGCTGGTGCTCTGGGCTGGAAGAGCTAATTCCCAACCAGCAGGAGGCGCTGCACTGGTGAGTCTTTGCACTGCTACAAGGAGGTTTGGAATGTAAACCTTGTTTTTTCAGGCATGTTAAATCTCATCTATTGTATAATTTTGCTCAGACTAAAATTGGATAAATATTCAGCCTCAACCCTTTCCCTTGCTCTGTTGTAATGATCAGGGCCCAGAGGGCCTTCTCTGATTATGAGCTTAATGTGTCCAAAAGTGGGTAAAAGTTTATAATTGTCACAGTCACTTGCTATAGAACATTATTTAAGAAAAGAAGGAAAAAGGAGACTGAATTAAACAGAGAGGATCTACTGATAACACCCAAGGATGGTACTTAAAATCATGTCTGGTAAACAAGAGGAGTATGGGACTTGAAATCAATGGACCAAAACTGATATTTCAGAAATTAGTCCTAACTGGTGGACAAAATAAAGAAAGGATGGGCTATTCTGCCCATCACCCCCTTTTGGGGTCCTTTTAGAGACTTTGTGAGGGAAAGGAAAAAACATTAGCGCTGCTGCTGCTCGGGGATTTTCATTGTGACACATGGACCTTAGCACACCAGTGGGGATGCCTAACCAGGGCTGTCCTTAGGCATACGTGGCTGCGCAACCAAAAATTTGGGGCACCTCTGGGTCTTAGTGTCCACCCTCCTGCCTCTTCCTATCCCTGTTCTGATCCTTCCTGCAGGCTTCTACAGTTGGCTGCTGCAGCCTGGTGCCTCTTATTCCAGAAAAAAGAACAGGAGTACTTGTGGCACCTTAGAGACTAACAAATTTATTAGAGCATAAGCTTTCGTGGACTACAGCCCACTTCTTCGGATGCCAGAGGGGATCTCGTAACTTAAAAGTGAAAGCCTTCTGGCCTGCCAGACCTATTAGCACAACACTGAAACTGTTAAAGAGTCATTCAAGTGGTAATGAAGCCATTTAACAGGCATTTGCCAACTCCCAGGTATATACTATCAGTTTCTGAATTTACTGACAAAAACAGTTGTGCTGCTCGTTGGGGCCCTGGGTGCCTGGGACCCGTGTAACGAACGCGTGCTGAGGACCTGTGGGGTGGGCCGTCATTACGCACTGCTCATGAGACGCCTAATGGTCTCAGACACTATCCGTTGGTCCCAGGACATCTACATAGAGCACATCACCCGCCTCCGCCAATACTGAGAGTGAGCCGGGGAGACCTTGTGCACCGACAGACCCCCCCTGCTGGACTCTATTCCCTGAACCCACCAAACCTAACTGAATCCCACCAAGTGAGGGTCACCCCATCCCCATGGTTTACAGACTGCAGTCTGCCCCAGGGTCACCCCATCCCACCAAGTGAGGGTCACCCCATCCCCATGGTTTACAGACTGCAGTCTGCCCCAGGGTCACCCCATCCCACCACGTGAGGGTCACCCCAGCCCACTTACTTATACCCATGACTGTCTCTACTTCCTGTATGGGTGATAGACCCTCACCGCTTATCGACTGTTTCCTGATCCTGCCCACCAGTTACCCACCCCTCATTGGGGACATTGCAGTCTGTATATACTATGTGTGCTGCCCAACCCCAAAACACCAACATACCCCTATACTCTGTATGTTACCCCCAATGACCAATAACTGATGCTTCAAATTTTCTGTATTTATTTTTTAAATATTCTCTAATAAAATTTAAACCTGTAATATTTACTCAGAACATGTTAGTCTACTAGACTTAGTTTAAAATTTGTTTAAAATTTTTTTAATTAGTGTGTTGCTGAAGATAATAAAATGACATCTCTAAAAATCCTTGCACAGATTTTTAGAGGCACTATCTGAGTATTCATCTGCCACCTTAAATGCTTGGATCTTCAGACATAGTTTTTGTTAAATAAATCCTTCAAAGGACCTCCCTTATCTAAAATGCACACTTTAATTTTAATTACTATAGTACAAAAAACTTGCTTCCAGAGTCTTCCTGTCCATCCCTTTCTCCCTTCACCCTCCCCCTCTTCTCTCTCCTGCCCCTTCTCCCCCCCCCCCCCCCAGTTGAAGAGAGCCCTTAAAAGGGACTGAGTGGTTTTTTCAAATGTTATTCGCTTCATTTGGGTTCAGGGATTTGGCTGGAAAGGGGTGATCATGGAGGGGAAGGAAAGAGGAGGGAGACAGTGGAGAGAGGGCGGGGCCTGGGGCAGAGCAGGGGTGGAGTATGGGCAAGGCCACAGGTGGACTGGGAAGCTAGCCTCCCCAAGCAACAGCTTCACCCACTGCCCATCACAGCAGGTAAGAGCGGGTCGGCTCCCGCACATTCAGTGCGTAATGCAGTCTTCTTAGGCAGGAGCCGTATTCAGCCTTGCACCCTAGCTGGAGTATAAACCCAGAATTATACCATCTTGCACTGCACAGGGATTTGTACAATGTAAGCTCAATAATATAGTTGCTTCCCCCTTGATGTGGGAAAGATATGCAACAGCCTTTGTTCAGAGCTGAGATTCTCCCAGACACTTCACTCAAAACACACTGATTAAGACAGAGCATAAAACCAGTTTATCAACTAACGAAAGAGATTTTAAGTGATTATAAGTGAGAGCAAACAGATCAAAACAGATGACCTAGCAAATAAACAAAAACACCTTGCTGAGTCATAGCAGCCATTACTCGTAGGCTGGCTGAAACATTATAGCTGTATAGCGTCTTCATTGTTGTACCTGAAAAGCTAGTTGTGGGTGTTACTCAGATACATAGTCAATATTCATAACTTCAGATACAGAATGATACATGCACACAAGTAAGATAATCATATTCAGCAAATCATAACTTTTCCATATAAATCTCACAAGACGTATCGTATCACAATCATACCGCTATGATGAATATGGGGTGCAGTGTCACAGTGGTATCACACTATTTAACCAGAGTACCATTTTTTTTTTTTTGCAGAGCTCATAAGGACCTCAGATATAAATATATGTACATATATTTTCCTCAATTATTAATTCAATTGCAATGTTTTAAAATTAAACAAAGGCTTTGTTCAAAGGAAAACAACTAAGGGAAAACACTCAACATTAATGCAAAGGCAATATTAATAAGTCATAACTTTACCTTTTATACATTTATGTGCACCTTTATTAAATATTAAAATATAGTTACAAGTGTGTTACACCCAGAGTGTGAGTGTGTATCTCTCTCTCTCTCATCTGGTCTGTACATGTGCAGTATTCTCCTATCAACAATTGGAAACAGACCAAATACAAGTTTTCTGATGTCGACTCCCTCTATAATCGACTTCCCACAATGTGCTCCTAATGTTACCTGAGCTCTAACTCTTATGTCAGAATGTCTATCATGTGGTTTAAGTTTCAGAGTAACAGCCGTGTTAGTCTGTATAAGGTGCCACAAGTACTCCTGTTCTTCTTCATGTGGTTTAAGAATCTCTAATCAATTTCTCTACGTATAATTAACCTCTTAATTTCCTTTTCTTTTATTATTTGGATTGAAGTTGCCAGACCACATGAGAGAGAGAGTTTAAGGCAGTGATATGATTGAATGCTTGATACATGTAGTTTGCAGTCTCTTATACTTTTAAGAAAACTACAGTTTTTCTTCCCACAAGTTACAACATATATATTTAAATATACTAGTCTTCTTTCTGATGTTTATCAAATCGTTCCAACAGAGCTCTTAGTATACTTCCTGGTAGTTTTTGGTGTCTGTCTCTTAGCGTTTCAATGGCAATCTTTGTCTGTTAAGAGAAAGAAAGAGGGGGAAACCTTTTATATTTCAAGAATCACCACTTCAGCCATCATTCTCTTCTAATTTTCCCAAGGATACTAAAGAGCCAGTCACTGGTACGGAAACCCAGAGCAAATGGGCCCAGTAAGAGGCCGGGACCCAGGTGGTCGTGGGACAGGACCCCAAATGGACCCAGACCCTGAGGGTGGAGGGTCTGGGAGACATGGGCCTGAGGGCGCAGCTCGAAGCCGCGGAGCAGGCCCACCAGAAGGCGGAGGCCAACACTCAGAAGATGGCCAGAAACTGGGAGGCTTCAGAAAGGAAGCGGGCAGCCTTGGAAAGCCAGCTTCGGGGAGCCCAGGCCAAGAGTCACCACTTCCCCAAGGGCTGGGGATTTTGAGGGGGTGGGGGTGTAGCGGGGCAGTTGCCCCACTTCTAAGCAGCAAGCCTAAGCTGATTGGGGGAAGCAACCACAGCTGAGGCCATGCCCCCACTCAGGCCACAGCTGGCCCTACAAGATGGCTGAGGGCCGAAGGCTGTGGAACTCTCTCTAGCTGTAGAGAGAGAAGGACCTGGCTGCCGGAGAGCTGAGGAGGACCAGGGATGGGAAAAGACTAGAGACGCTGGGAAGCTCCAGCCTGGAGAACCTGCAGGCCTTGCTAAAAGCCGGGAAAAGTACTGGGGTTACAGAAGTGTAGCCTGGGAATAGGTGCCCTACCCCTTTGGCAATGAGTGGTTTACAGACTGCAGTCTGCCCCAGTGAGCGGGGGCTAGATGGTGGCTGGCAGTAGCCACTGAGACAGGGTGGGGGGGTTTCCCTGGGTGGGGAGACCCAGAATGTGAGGGCACTGCCAAGGACAGCACCCCAAGGTTAAGGGTCACCGGGGTCTGGGAGGGACACGGGGGGCCAGCGGCAGGTGAGACACCAGCCTGCAGCGGGTGCTCTGGGCTGGAAGAGCTAATTCCCAACCAGAAGGAGGTGCTGCACTGGTGAGTCTTTGCACTGTTACAGGGAGGATTGGAATGTAAAACTTTTTTTTTTTTTTTTTTAGGCATGTTAAATCTCATCTACTGTAATTTTGCTCAGACTAAAATTGGATAAATATTCAGCCTCAACCCTTTCCCTTGCTCTGTTGTAATGATCAGGGCCCAGAGGGCCTTCTCTGATTATGAGCTTAATGTGTCAAAAGTGGGTAAAAGTTTATAATTGTCACAGTCACTTGCTATAGAACATTATTTAAGAAAAGAAGGAAAAAGGAGACTGAATTAAACAGAGAGGATCTACTGATAACACCCAAGGATGGTACTTAAAATCATGTCTGGTAAACAAGAGGAGTATGGGACTTGAAATCAATGGACCAAAATTGGTACTTCAGAAATTAGTCCTAACTGGTGGACAAAATAAAGAAAGGATGGGCTATTCTGCCCATCACCCCCTTTTGGGGTCCTTTTAGAGACTTTGTGAGGGAAAAGAAAAAACATTAGCGCTGCTGCTGCTCGGGGATTTTCATTGTGACACATGGACCTTAGCACACCAGTGGGGATGCCTAACCAGGGCTGTCCTTAGGCATACGTGGCTGCGCAACCAAAAATTTGGGGCACCTCTGGGTCTTAGTGTCCACCCTCCCGCCTCTTCCTATCCCTGTTCTGATCCTTCCTGCAGGCTTCCACAGTTGGCTGCTGCAGCCTGGTGCCTCTTACTCCAGAGGGGATCTCATAACTTAAAAGTGAAAGTCTTCTGGCCTGCCAGACCTATTAGCACAACACTGAAACTGTTAGAGTCATTCAAGTGGTAATGAAGCCATTTAACAGGCATTTGCCAATTCCCAGGTATATACTGTCAGTTTCTGAATTTACTGACAAAAACAGTTGTGTATTACTGTAATATTTACTCAGAACAAGTTAGTCTATGGGACCTTAGTTTAAAAAAATATTTAATTAGTGTGTTGCTGAAGATGATAAAATGATATCTCTAAAAATCCTTACACAGATTTTTAGATTCACTATCTGAGTATTCATCTTCAGCCTTAAATGCTTGGATCTTCAGACATAGTTTTTTAAATAAATCCTTCAAAGGACCACTCTTATCTAAAATACACACTTTAATTTTAATTACTATAGTACAAAAAACTGGCTTCCAAAGTCTTCCTGTCCTTTCTGTCCATCCCTGTCTCCCTTCAGTATCCTTTACTGCCTTATCCCTCCCCCCTGGGCTGCCATCGGGCCAAGAGGCACCAGTTTAATAATACTGCATAGGGCACCATAAATCCTAAGGACAGCCCTGTGCCTAACCCTCACCATTGCCCCAGCAAGGACCCCAACTTCATATGAGGTCCAACAATATCCTCCTCTCTCGTGTCCCTTTCTGTCCCTCACAATCTACCTACTGTCCCCTCTCTCTCTCTGTCTGTCTCAGCTTTCTGCCTAATCCAGAGACCAAAAGCACCACATGGACCCAACATAACAAGGTGAGATAGTCCATCCAGCTCTGCCAGTCAGGGAAGAACTGGCAGAGGTAAGGGACCTGAACAGACCAAATCGGATGATATCGCTGACTAGCCTCTTTGTATCCTGAGTACATCAACAAAAACCCTATTTCTGCCAACTTTTACTATTCCATCTCTTCTCCTCTGTCTGTTTTTGTCACAAGCAGGACTCAAAATTGAACAGCAAAACTAACTCTTCCTCACCAAGATGGGCTGCTTGACAGAGCAAGAGCCTCTAACCCATATCCTCTATCTCTGAAAAAGGAATTATTTGTTTTGCATAATCACTTAATTTCAATGCTTTTTGCCTTATTTTGATTCTTTTCCTTACATGTATCTCAGTCAATACATTTCAGCCTTTGCCATGAGTTTTCTCGTGTTTGCCACAATAACTAAGCAGCCTAAGGTCTCTGTACTCAAGACCCCAAACCTTGTTTAAACTCAGAGGGGTAGCCGTGTTAGTCTGGAGCTGTAAAAAGCAACAGAGTCCTGTGGCACCTTTTAAGATTAACAGATGTATTGGAGCATAAGCTTTCGTGGGTGAATGATGAAGTGGGCATTCACCCACAAAAGCTTGTACTCCAATACATCTGTTAGTCTTAAAAGGTGCCACAGGACTCTCTATTGCTTGTTTAAAATGGTTCATATTGTAGAACAATAATCATGTTAACACCTCCTGGTCTCTGGGCCCACTTATTCCACCCAAACTGATACTAGTTTCCCCTCAGCATCAAAATAATCTTTTAGTTAAAGAAGTCAATGGGAGCTCTTGGGTGCTCAACACTAGTGGAAAAAATCAGACTATTTAGGCACCTAACTATAGATTAGTGAGCCTAAGATTAGGCTGTGACGTTATTGACATAAACTGGGACCGTATAGATCATTGTTGCAACCAAGGTCCTGTAGTGGCACGCAAATCTTGTATAAAGGGGGTCAAATGGGGTGTCTAGGACAAGGTTATGGTTTACTGGTTATGATTATGCTGTCTATATGTGTGTATCAGTTTTGTAGTTGAAGTTATGAATATTGGCTCTATACTGTCTGTATGGAAAACTTATGCTATGCTTCTGGGTGACATCCCAGACAAGCTGAGATTAGCTCTGCCTAGCCTGCTTGATGGCCCATTAAGGACCATCAGCTATACAATGGACCCATTGAGAGAAGGCAGATACGCCTTGTAACTCAGCAAAGTATGCAGGGACTGGCCCATGTGACTCCAGACTCCATTTTGCTGTAATTTTCCACAGTAAGAACAAAGAGGTGTTCTTACACCTGGAAAAGACTATATAAGGCTGATGCCTCATCTCCATCTTGTCTTCAATCCTGCTTCTTACCTCTGGGGAACTTTGCTACAAACTGAAGCTCTGAACAAAGGATTGAGGACCCATCCCAGCTGGGGATGTATTCCAGAGACTTGATTTGAACCTGCAGTTTATTCCATCGCTGCTGCAAGCCTGAACCAAGAACTTTGCCATTACTGTATGTAATTGATTCCATTTAACCAATTTTAACTCTCATCTCTATCTTTTTCCTTTTATGAATAAACCTTTAGATTTTAGATTCTAAAGGATTGGCAGCAGCGTGATTTGTGGGTAAGATCTGACTTCTATATTGACCTGGGTCTGGGGCTTGGTCCTTTGGGATCAGGAGAACCTTGTTCTTTTACTGGGGTATTGGTTTTCATAACCATTTGTCCCCATAACGTGTGGCACTGGTGGTAATACTGGGAAACTGGAGTGTCTAAGGAGATTGCTTGTTAGACTTGCGGTTAGCCAGTGGGATGAGACCGAAGTCCTCCTCGTCTGGCTGGTTTGGTTTGCCTTAGAGGTGGAAAAACCCCAGCCTTTGGCTGTAACTGCCCTGTTTTAGCAATTTGTCCTGAGTTGGCGCTCTCAGTTGGGTTCCGCCAGAACCGCATTGTCACAGAGGCACATATATTGGCCAAGATTTTCTAAACTATTTAAATGGATGGGAGTCAGGAAATGAAAAACATTTCTGATAGTAGCATTAATCCTCACAGGGCTCCAGTAAGGCCAGAACCTCAGCCAATTCATGCCAGCTGAGGATCTGTCTCATAACATTTATCATTTGCAGATATATAACTATATATCTTGTATGTAGTGTTGTTGTGACTGCATTGGTCCCAATAATAGATAAAAACACCACATCACCCATGGGCAAAAACTTTTCCTGAAATGATCAACTCCATATCTGACCTCTCTGTCCTCGTAATCAAAGAAAAACCTGCATACCATCTTCAAAAGACGAGACTGGGAGCTTAAATTGACAACCTTGCTAGACACTAAAAATTGTGGACTTAATAGAGATGCTGGTTTTATGTCTCATTCCCACAATCTATGATCCACTAATTCTCCTTTTTCCTAAGACTGCAGATGTGGTAATTGTCCACCGCATCTTGAACAGTCTCTTGCAACATACGTTAACTTCTTATGCTTAACAATCTGCTCCACCTTCTATTAGGCAGTGACACCCTGAGTACCTTTCCCAGACCTGAAAAAGAGCTGGGTGTAGCTCAAAAGTTTCTCTTTCACCAGCAGAGGTTGGTCCAATACCTTGTCCCTATTTTGTATGTGTCCATACAAGGGAAAAAGTGACTGGATGTGGTTCCTTGTTACACAGTTTGAAGGGCTCTGCGAGGTATTTACTGTTTAGGAGGCCGAAGAGTAGGATTGACTATAATAATAGTATAGGATCAGGGGCAGACTTTCAAAATGCACAAAGGGCAGTCAATGCAAGTCAATGGGAACTGGCATCTAATTCACTTTCATCTCTTGGAAGAGCTCCTGAAATCACTGTGAAAACATTAACCTTTTCCTGATTTTTGGGTCTTTAATTTCATGTTGTATTAATATATTTTCTTAATTTTTTTTAAAATGGAAAATCAAGAGAAATTGCCTCTGAGTTTACATATTTCAAGATGACCTGCAAAGTGAAACCTTTCTGCTATTAGTTTCTTGTGACAGAGTGCTGAGGCCTGACAGGTGGGTCAGCACTCTGATCACTGTAGCCTGAATTAGTTTCCCAGTGATAGCTGATTGAGCAAGTAGCTAATCAGAAAGCTATGCTGGGGAGGCAAGGAACTAATTAGGCCTCAGTTGGCTAACCTGATAAACCAAGGAAGGAAGTGTTACAAGAGGGGAAGACTGAGCCAGACAGAAACAGCTCCCAAAACAGGGAGAGCTCATTCCCTAGGGTCCTGGTAAAGAGGGACTAAAAACTGTAGGAATTAAAAACTGATGTTGCACTGTACTGGTGTTGGGAGAAGGGTTTGTAATAAAATACAGACTGAACTCAAAGAAAGTGGGTGTAACCAGTTTCTGGGGCAGCAGAGGATGGGAACAGAGCATTATCCTGACACATTGCTCTTTTAGGATAAGTAAATAAACCAGCCTCAGGGATTTTATTTCCATGTATTTTTTTTGTTCGAAATAGACTTTTCCATTCTTTACAGGAGAACTTTAATAAAATCACTGGAAGATTAAATTAGTATTGCAGCCTTAAGTGATATCCTGAGCTAAATCTGTTTCCCTCCAAATAGTCCAAGACTACCCACAAATTGTTGTTCTCTGTGTTCCTCTCCCCCATAAATCAAACAAAGGCTAGATTTTTTTTTTTCTTAAACATAAATAGGGATTGTGTTTGAAGAGTTCAGTTTAGGATATAGCCTTGTGAGACATCACTAGTCAGTTCCAATACCAAAGACAGGGATGTGAAGACTATAGAAAATTGTCATTTCTATTGCAAAATAAACTTAACAGCCACAGAAAGATGTCTTTGGGAAAAAATGATGAGGTAATTCCTCCAAGTCAGGAGGGATCAGTAGAGGGCAAAACAAATAGTTGCCTTTGCTCTTCAGAGAACCTTTAAGATATTCCCCTGCCTCTGCTCAAAGTTAAAGTATTACAAATAATAGGAGCCTGCATGATCTTGTGTGTTCAAAGTGATATTTATCAAATAGCACTGTCAGCTATTCATCAGCAACTTAAATTCACCGGACAACTTAATCTGGGATAAATAGTAATTGCACCTCACAAATGGCATGACGTTTCACTAACAGTCATGTCTGCAAACTCCTGGATTTAGAGTCAAGCTCTGTCCCTTTCTCGGGCATCTTCATTACTGAAAGATTTTTCCAGGTCAAATTATGCCCTCGGATACAGGAGACCACTGAAACCCTGCTGCTTCAGCTTTCTGCAGGAGTGCCCCTTTACCAAGCAAATATAGGAGAACATGGAAACCTCCTAAATTCCAGGGGCTAACTTGTCATTTTGCCTGAGTAAGGCTTCTACCCTTTCCCCTTGTTCCTCTGAAAAGAAGTCACCCTTTCCTTTGTGGACTTCTCTTTGGCCTCTGCATCTATCTTACAGGATAGAACAAGGTGATGATTAGATGATTTTTTTTATTTGGAAATTTTTAAAAGGGCAAAATGTTTTTTGTTTTTTTTCCCCTTGTCCCTGGCTTTACCCATTGTACACTAAGGATGCCCTTCCCCTCTGTGGTGGTGGTGAGGGGGAAGGAGAGACAGGACGTTGATGATCTGAATCTAAGGGAAAACAAATGCTTCTCTGAACTTGTAAGTGTCTGAAATCATGTTTATGCTGGTGGGGGAATCTAACTGCTCCTGTATTCCCAGATCCAAATGAGTGGAACCTGGGAGCAGAAAAGGTATTTTGCTCCTTCAGGAAGTCAGTTTTAGAAACTGCTTTGTGCAGTTCCTCAACCGTCTTCTAACTATGTAAGCATTTATGCTTCACTTATCACTATAGAATCAAGAGATATCACAAAATAGAAAAGGATTAAAAAAAAAAAACAAGAGGAAAGAGGCAATAATTGTACAGTCCTTCTAGCCCCCGCAGAAAAAGCTTACAGAAGCTGCCTGAGGGCAAGGAGCTATGATGCAAGACATCCTGAAACAACACCTCTTATGCCTTGTGGATAAGGACCTGCCTCTGATGAAGCTAAGCAGACAAAACCTTTGCAAGGTAATCTGTGGTTTGGGGTGTAGGCTATAGGGAAGCTATGATGGCTGTGGAATGCCTATATAGCTATTCTACACTTCCTCCTTTCATTAATACAGTTACCACATAGTTTCCAGATTCCAAACAACCCAACAGGGTAAGTATTTTCTTCCCTATTGTATTGATTATAATTTGGGTGGAGGTGGGGGCTGGAAGAGGCAAAGTCTGGGAGGGAAGAATACAGGAGCACTGTTCTTTTCAGATTTCTACACTCATTGTCTAAGCTGTTAAAGAAGAGACTTGGCAGCCATGGACCATTAAAAATTCCTATAGTATTGCTGAGGAGGTCGTGCTTAATGTTTGCCCTAAACGACTTCCTCAATGAGCTACTAGTCAAGAAAGTGCAGTGAGGGAACTGTATCTGACCTCCAAATTTAATCACTTGCAACCAAAAAAATAAATCACATATTAACTATGCCCCTTCTCATGCCCCAAAGCATTGCCAGGCATTTTTTATATTAACATCATCACAAAAATAAAACAACTCTGCTGAGGGTGTCTACCTATCCCTGACCACACAGTAGTGCTGTTCCTATTTGGAGATGAGGAGTCTAATAGGAATAAGAGCAGGTGGTTAGAGATAGGAAGTTTGTGTTAGCTCTCTAATTCCAACTGTGTTCCACAGTTTGCAGCAGTAGATCCTTTTCTCCTCTCCCCTTTGGATCTCCGAGAAGAACTTCCTGCTAACTTGATGAGTCTCTCCTGGGTCATTCAGACCCATTAGTCTTTCAGGACTGGCACAGCTCAGATGACTATAGATGTGTTTGGACTGGGGTCTGATATTGGAACCTAAGTAGTATTTTCACTCAGATCAAAATAAAATGACAAGTCTTATAATCAAGATACCAAGAGCCAACTTACCTTTTCAACTAGTTCCGTAGCTGTTATATTTGGATCATATGGAATGGGATCTCCAACATATGTGCGAAGTTTGACTGGGAACCCTCCATATCCAGGAATGAGTAGCACTCGAGAACGTTCATAGAACCACCTGAAAAACCCTGTGAATTAGAAAAAGGGGAGGGGAGGTTTACATTTTGAGAGAGAACCTTAGAAGTCAGCAGTGTCCCTGAATCACAATGGTGTCTGGACTGCAATTAAAACATTTTAAATGATATGGGTGTTTGATGAAAGGCTACATAAAGTAGGTCAAACAATATGCAGGCCACATATTCTTGAAAATAATTATCTACTCATACATTACCTCCTGCCTATTCATTATCAGGTTAAATGGGTCACCATGTAGAGAACAATTAATGCTTAGTCCAATAAATGCATATTCAGATTAGATAACCCATGTGCACTTCAGTTTACATGACAAAGAAACAGTTACTAGAGTTAAAAGAGAAAAAAAGATTCGAAAGAAATTCACAAGACTCGTATTTCCCAGAAACAGTTGATTTTGAAAATATAAATAAAAGAAAACTCCAAGAATTTGAAAAGATGCATATAAAGTAAATCATACCTATTTTTCCAAATGTCCTATATCCTTCCCGAATATTCTGTGTAAACAAAGGGATGATGGGCTAAGAAATGAGGAAAAAGAAGTGGTAAGACTAAGTTCAGCCTCAGTTTTTGTTTTAAATATTTCATCATCTCTGTAGAGAGGCATTCTGCATCTATGTCATGTGGTTATAGTCCACTTTACCATCCTATTAAATCAAAATGAAACTGATAAGTTATCATGACTAGAAACTCAAAAGGAGTCGCATGTTTGTCAGGAAAAACTACAGCTAGTTATGTACCAGGTGAGGCTTCATTTTCTGACATTTCTTAGAACCTTCCTCACATGTTGCTGTTATCACGATGAACACCAAAACAACACTGACAGGGTAACATTTAGAAGCAGAAAAAATAATTCCACAGATATCAGAATTATCAGTTTCATGAGTTTGTTCAGCAGTTTTTTTCAGTGCCTAAGAAGTCAGAGTACTAGTGAGTTAGACAAAATAATAATAATTAATAATCATCCAGACATATATTATTTTGGTAACAAAATCTTGCAAAAGTCCTATAGAAAACAGACTATGCAATGTAAGAGTCCCACTTTTACTATGAAACACCTGCAAATCTTGGGGAAGGGGACAAGAAAGGATGATCATGCATAACTGAATGTTTCCTTTCTAATGCCTTTAATACTAAATAGTTTTAAGAAACTGTAATTTCTCAGAAACTTATTTCCCCTCAAATATGATACAGATTGTCCCTCTGATGCACATATTGAGCTAGTATAGGTCACATCACGTCACAGCAGAGGTTCTTCCTAAATAGGGTGACCAGATATCCCAATTTGATAGAGATATGCCCGATTTTTTGGGTCTTTTTCTTATATAGGCTCCTATTACCCCCCCCCCCCCCCAGTCCTGATTTTTCACATTTGCTGGCTGGTCACCCTATTCCTAAATCTTATGTTGTGACAGTGTCTTCATTATTGTCATTCTAGATCGAGTGCCAACCATGTACATAGCATGGTATAGAACTTTGCTTCCATTTCCATCACATGTCCTATGCTGCATAACCAGACACTAGAAAGTGGGGAGAGATTCATAACTTCCATGTTCTTACTATAGTATATTTGCCTGCTAGAAAGAACAGGCCCAATCCTCTTTTGCACCAGTTCTTCCTAAAGCTGGCTTAACCAGCCACATGTGGAGTTCTTCTGCCTATGAAGTGACCCAAAGACATCAGAGCAGCTCTCATTACACCTTCTTCTCCAACTCCCAGCATGGGGGAGGAGGAGTAGCTGGGGAAAAGAAAGCATGACTAGGGGGTGTCTACACCCTGGAGATCCATGGTTGCCATTATGGTCCCTTGAGGCCAAGGGCAGCCTACTTAAAATAGAGCGTCCTCAAAGCGTCACCAACACTGAGGCCCAGTAGCCCCAGGGTCAGGAGAGTGCAAAGATGACAAATCTACTTTTGCACCTCCCATGTTGAGATGCACTGAGCACAGATCAGATACAGCCCAAGATCTGGGTCAAAACTTTTAAGAAAAGTTTTGAGATTTTCCATTTAAGTTGCTATTGTTTATTCCTAAACATGCCTCCTGCAGGGAGAACTTACCATTTCTCAGTCCATTAATGTTTTTGGTATCATTAATAATTTTCTGTCAATAATTCTGTATTTTCAGGTAATGCCAAATTATATTTTCTAAGTCGCCTATCACACTGCACTACTTATGTGGCAGTAATTTCAGGGACAACAGTCTTATAGGGAGGGGTATGATAGAATCTATATTATGGAGACACAGACAATAGGACATCTACTCAGTTTTCCACTTAAAGCAAGGATTCAACCTGTTTGCTTTGTAATAAGGACTCCCAAATTTACAGCATGTAATTGTGACTAAAGATTGACTTGAAGACTCAGAAAACCCAATCTGATAATTTATAAAATGAGAAATTAATTAAAAGTGGGCCTTTAAGACATTATTATTTTAGTCCCTTCCACTAAAAATATGTGTTAGTACTAACCCTTTACATTTTTGAGATGGAAAAACAAGAATTCTCAAAATTGGAGATCTCTACTGCTTCTACAACAGCCCACAGAAAGGCATGCTTTGATACAATATTGTCAATACAAACTTTATTCATCATATTTTTATACACAGACACACACACTCGCTCTTATGGTATGTATACATAAACTCTGTTCTAGAGCATGAATACAGACTATTTGAGTAAAATTATAATCTCTCTCTAGAATGTAGCTTGCACTATACCATCATTAATTGCAGTTCAGTGCTAGCTTTTAGGTATTTTTTTTTTCATATTTCCCTACTTCTTTTTTAAAATAGTTAAGCTATCTTTAGTTCAAGGACCCAATTAAAGACCCCTATCACAAAATACCTTTGACAGGTGGGTAAGGATCTAAGGACAAGTCAACAATTGAAATGCTGCATTGGTGAAGCCAGCTGTGACCACGATAGCGCTTAAATAAAGACACTCTATGCTGATGGGAGACAGTGTAGTTAATTCACCTGCCCAAGAGGCAGTAGCTACATCTACGGGAGAGGCTCTCCTGCTGACAAAGCACTGTCTACACTGGCAGTTACGATGGATTTTTCACACCCCTGAGCAACACAGTTATACTAATGTAAGTCTGTAGTGTAGACCAGACCTAAGGGAAGATGAACAAAAACTGTTTTATTCCATTGGGGAGACAAGGAGGGTGAGGTAATATAGGGTTACCATATTTCAACAATCAAAAAAGAGGACACGGGGTGCCGCCCTAGCCCCGCCCCCTCCCACTTCCCGCCCCTCTCAGAATCCCCCTACTTCCTACCTGTCCCCCCACACCCTAACTGCCCCCAGGACCCCACCCCCTATCTAAGTCTTCCTGCTCCCTGTCCCCTGACTACCCCAACCACTCTCTACACCCCCTTCTCCTGACACCCCCCCCCCCCCAGAACCACTGACCAATCTAACCACCCTGTTCCCTGTCCCTTGCCTGCCCCAACCGCTCTCCACACCCCCTTCTCCTGACAGCCCCCCTAGAATCCCCGACCAATCTAACCCCCCGTTCCCTGTCCCTTGCCTATCCCCTGCCACCAGGCTGAGGGGGAGTTGCGGGCTCCAAGTGCAGCCAAACAAATAAGGCACTGCTCTGCAGGGAAGGAGGGAGCGGGGGAGGGACTCTGGCTGCTAGAGGCCCCAGTGGCTGCGAGTGGCTTTCAATCAGGCACAGCCGTCCAATCAGCCACACCACATTCTGCATGAGGGAAAGGGGGAAATCCCGGACATTTCTATCTTATTAGAAATCCCCCCCGGACGGCCATTTAAAGCTAAAAAAGCCGGACATGCCCGGGGAAACCCGGACGGATGGTAACCCTAGGTAATATCTTTCATTGGACCAGCTTCTGTTGGTGAGAGAGAGAAGCTTTTGAGCTACATAGAGCTCTTATTCAGGTCTTGTAAAGGTATTCCCAGCACCACAGCAAAATCATGGGTGGTGGCTGAAGTTTCCCCTGGGGAATGCTAGCTGCCTATCCTGCCTCTTCTACCCTCAGCCCCACACACACTCCACCCCCGGGCCCCACTCCTACTCGACTCCAGGCCTGGCCCTCTCCTTGCTCAGCACCCGGTCCGCCACTCGCCTCCTCAACCCCTGGCCCGGCGCTCGCCTCCTCACCCCCTGGCCTGCTGCTCACCTCCTTTCAGAGTGAAAAGCATGAGTATTGAAAGCTTCAGTTAAAGAGCTAGTCTCTGTAGCTAGCAGCTGTAATAGACTCATTTTTTGTGGTTTGGGCGCAGAGACGGGCATGTAACACACAATGATCAGTGGGTTAAACATATTTATATACACACGCAAGAAACCACTCACCACTTTTGCATCTATAGCCACTTGAGCAAAGCCTTTGCGATTACCCCACAGGAGGTTGTAGTTTTCATCACTAAAGAATGCTTCTCGACTTCCACCTGGTGAGACACCCAATAAGTTGCCTTTCTTCAGAATTTCAACACTTTCGTCTCTTCCACTATGTACTGCAGGGAACAGGTTAAAAAGCAGTTCTATTCCTGCAATAAATATAACCAATAGAGATCAATATGGTACATTAGACCTCATTACATAATTATTACTTACACATACTGTAAATAAAACCCAATCAAAAACTCCCCACACCCACCCACCCCTTCAGCATTTTTTAAGTGCGTCTACATATTACGACAGAGGGTCCTGTGGCACCTTTAAGACTAACAGAAGTATTGGGAGCATAAGCTTTCGTGGGTAAGAACCTCACTTCTTCAGATGCAAGTAATGGAAATCTCCAGAGGCAGGTATAAATCAGTATGGAGATAACGAGATTAGTTATCTCCATACTGATTTATACCTGCCTCTGGAGATTTCCATTACTTGCATCTGAAGAAGTGAGGTTCTTACCCACGAAAGCTTATGCTCCCAATACTTCTGTTAGTCTTAAAGGTGCCACAGGACCCTCTGTTGCTTTTTACAGATTCAGACTAACATGGCTACCCCTCTGATACTCTACATATTACATATCTGATAAAACTGGAGATGTCATAGTCATCAGTAATAAATCCAGTATAAATACTCAGATATTAGCAGTTACAGCTTCAACCCACAGTAGCATAGAAATGTACTTGCACTTTCCAAGTGTGGCAGAGTTCCAGCCATAATAACTAGCAGTGCCCATTGGAGAGCTCACGTATCCCTTCCTATCCTTCCTTTCCCTGGTTCCGGAACAGTCTAGGGGCCAGGCTATAAAAGGGGCACGGTGATCCACAGCTGCCTCTCCAGACATTTGATACAGATGCTAAAACCCCCTCACATAGTTCTTCAGGTGGAGCTAAGGATAGGAGTTAATTTATAGTGTAGTCAGTTAGGGCAGTTTAGTTTTAAAGTAAGAATTTTAATAAATAATTCAAATGGTGGCTCTGAAGAGGAAACCTGGATTCAAACATGTCTCCTGTCTGGAGGTGTTTTCCACATCAGATGCATATTCTGGATGCCTTACTTACTTTGGAAAGGGATGCCCTTCATCGAAGTGCTCAATCTCTGTCATGTGTACTCCAAGAGCTAAGAAGGAGAGCCAGCTAACACAGAAGCTGAAAAGACATCAGATACAGGGGATAGGCAGAGAACATCCTCTAGGTCAGGATAAATAGAAACCTTATGGACCTCCATCCATTCTGATTGTACCTTCAACTCCAGCAGCCTCTGCTGTGCTACCTTCAAAGAAAGGGAAGGATGTGGCTAAGAAGGTCTCCAAGTCTGTGGATCTGCATCAAGATGAGATAAATGTGCTTTGGAAATGGCCTCTGCTAGCAGAGCCATTTCGAGAATGAGAACTTTATCTATGGCACATACAAGTTCTGTGAGCAGAGCTAAGACACAGGTATGAAATCATTCAGAAACAGTGCATAACCAGGTACCTAATACTTTTGACTCTTAAACCTGCGATTTAGGGAGTGCAACCCCAGCCAGTGAGACTGCTCTTGTGCAACATTCTGAATCCACCTCCCTACTCATTATCCCACAGTAATGGCTCAGCTCCATCCTGCTTGAGTCCTCATCAGTCTTGGATCCAGCAAAAGATCAACAGCAAATAAGAGGAGCTCTTCTCCAATGCTCCCTTCTTTACCTCCAGAGGATAAGAAGAGAAGAGAGGAACAGCTATTTTCACTACTGGTTCTGCCCTCAAGACACCTTTCAAGTCTCTGAATGTATTATTTCTATGATCAGTTCTACGAGGTCCACCACAGTCACCTCTATGCTCACCATTGGATACAAGATCGGAATAGCTATCAGCAGATACCATCATGCCCTTCTCGACTGCCCTTCAAGAAATATCAGAACCCTAAATCCTTTCAGCATTATGGTCAAGGGTATTAATCAGATCCAGTGACTGAATCCTGGCCAGAATGGCATTGACTGTTTTGACCCTATTGGTTGGCTCCATATTACACATATTACTTGTAACTCAAGAGACCACATAAAGGATGTCTATAACTACTGTAGAGGTCTGTGGCCATCGCTCCCCATCAGTCTTGGAGGGATGCCACGCACCCCACACTACCACTTATCTATAAAGGCAAGGCTCAATGGGGAATTAGCAGTATCAGGGCTCTCGCCCTTGGGATGGGGCAGAGCAAGAAGCAGTCTCAGAGCTCTGGCCCTCTGGGTAGGGCAGAGCAAGAAGCAGTCTATAAGGCTCTGACCCTCTGGGCAGGGAAGAGCACTAAGTAGTCTATTGCCTACCCTCAGGCTCAGGAGGATAGGTAGAAAACACTGGCCTCTTGGCCTAAAGTGGGTAGACGGCCACCCCAGGGTGAGGCAGCCGCATGGGGTAGGTGGACCCAGGCCCACCCTACTCCACCAGGTCCTAGCCCAGGGTCCTAACAGTGGCGGATGGTTCTGCCACTGGGTCAGCGGGGATCCATCTGAAACACACTGACCTGAATTCTGCCAACAAAACTGGATTATCATCTGGTATCCCTCTGCTACTTCCTACTACCCCTTTGGCATATACCTCTATCTCCTGGGATTCCTGTATCTTCCCTGGGTACACAGCCAACGGCAGTCCCAATAGCTCCACCGGGTCCTGGTCTGTCAGTAGTCCTGGTACGTCCTCTGGGTCCTAAGTACAGCAGAGCTCCATCTCGGGCATAGGGCTCAGCAGCAGGAAAGCAACGTCTACTTCCTTTTCCAGCTCTTGTGCAACTGAGCTGCAGGACCCACCTTTTAAGGTTCCTGTACTGTCCCTCTGCTTCCTGCGGGGTGGGTGTGGCTTACCTAGCTCTGCCCACCATGGGATGAAGAGTGGTTTATCCCCATCAGTCTCAGAGGGAGGCCATGCCCCTCTCACTACAACTACGTTTTCTGAATTGGAGATTCTCAGACCTGACTATGGAAGGTAATTATCACCCTCAATTGCCTTCTGTGACAGCAAACACTTTGTCTGAAGAGGAGGAACATATTCAGATAACAAGACATTCAAATCCAGGCCAATAACTTCCCCAAAATAATTGCTAGAGCAGGGGTTGTCAAACTGGGGGTCGGGACCCCTTGGGGGGAAGAGGGGGGTTGCAAGCTGTCATAGACCACTAAATTTCTGCAAAATAATTCCTAGAGGATATATTATAGAAAAACACCCAATCTTGATATGAAAATTGTCAGTGATGGAAACTCCATCGCAACACTTGGTAAATTTCTCTAATGGTTAATTATCTTCATTGTTAAAAATGTACACCTTATCTCCAGTGTGAATTTGTCTAGTTTCATCTTCCAGCTATTGGATCGTATTATACTCCTCTCTGCTAGACTGAAGAGCTCAATATTAAATATTTGTTCCCAATCTAGGTACTTATTGACTATAATCAAGTTATCTCTTAACCTTCTCTTTGTTAAGGTAAATAGATTGAGCTGTGAGTCTCTCACTATAAGGCATGTTGTCTAATCCTTTAACCATTCTTGTGGCTCTTCTCTGAACCCTCTCCGATTTATCAACATCCTTCTTGAATTGTGAGCACCAGAACTGGACACAGTACTCCAGCAGCAGTAACAGCAGTGCCAAATACAGAGGTAAAATAGCGTCTCTGCTCCTACTCAACATTCCCGCTTATTCATCCAAGGATCACATTAGTCCTTTTGGCCAGAGCATCACCCTGGGAGGTCATATGCAGCAGATGCTCCACCATGACCCCCAAATCTTTTTCAGAATCACTGCTTTCCAGGATGGAGTATCCCATCCTGTCAGTACAGCCGATGTTCTTTGTTCCTAGAGGTATAAATTTACATTTAGCCGTATTAAAACACATATTGTTTGCTTCTGCCCAGTTTATGAAGTGGGCCTCATTGCTCTCAACCAGTGACCTGTCCTCTTCATTATTTACTACTCCCCCAAGTCTGCAAACTTTATCACGGATGATTTTATGTTTTCTCCCAGGTCACCGATAAACATGTTAAATAGTATAGGACCAAGAACTGATCCCTCTGGGACCCCACTGGAAATACACCCACTCAATGACAATCCCCGTTAACAATTATATTTTGAGACCTATCAATTCACAACCTCTTTCCAAAGCATTTGGAAACACATCTATATCATCCCCTTCTCTAAAATGGGGAAGTAATTTGGAGTCTATACCACCTACCAGGACAAGTACCGGAGGACTAGTTCTACCTACTGCAGAAGTGGGAAAATTACAATCCGCGGGACCCGCCTGCCCGGCCCCTGAGTTCTTGGCCCAGGACGCTAGTCCCCGGCCCCTCCCCTGCTGCTCCCCCTCCCCCGCAGCCTCAGCTCACTGCGCCGCCAGTGCAATGCTCTGGCCAGCAGTGCAGTTGCAGAGCCGCAGCCTGACCCGGTGCTCCGTGCTGTGCGGTGGTGTGGCTGGCTCCAGCTGGGCAGCGCGGCTGCCTGTCCTGGTGCTCTGGGAGGTGTGGCTGTAGCGCCGCCAGCCACCGGTGCTCCAGGCACTGCGGTAAGGGGATGGGGGAGTTGGATAGAGGGCAGGGGAGTTCGGGGTGGTGGTCAGGAGGCAGGGCGGTCAGAGGGCGGGGAACGGGGGGGTTGAATGGGGGCAGGAGTCCCGGGGGGGGGCAATCAGGAATGTGAGGGGGGGGTTGGATGGGACAATGGGGGGCAGTCGGGGATGGGGGGATGGATGGGGCAGGACTCCCGGGGGGACTATGCCACACCTGGCTGTTTGGGGAGGCACAGCCTCCCCTAACCGGTCTTCCATGCAATTTCAAAAACCCGATGTGGCCCTCAGGCCAAAAAGTTTGCCCGCCCCAACCTACTGGATAAGGACTTGGAAGCAGTTTGTCTTTCTTTCTCTCCTCATGCTGGTACTACTTCTCCTTTTCTTCTCTCCTGTACTTATGCTGTTTCTCCTGGTCTTCTCTCTCTTGTTCCCGGTCTGCTAGCTGCTGCATTTCCAGATGCAGTTTGTCCCTTTCCAGCTGCAGATTCTCCTGATCTATTTGTAGATCCGTCTCTGATCCTAGTTGCAGTGATGCACTCAGACTACATAGAAAAGAGGTAGTGCCTCTGCCAGCCACTTACCTGCTTCCCTCCAAGGAGCTGGCTCCAAGATTTACCCTGCCAGCTGTACCCTCTGCCAGTGGGCTGGAAATTCCCTGCAGACCTGGACCATTATTCCTCTTCTGTTCATTAGAATACAGCAAACCTACTAACTGTGTTTTCTTCAGATCCTCAATGCTGAGCTGCCTTTCTGTGCACACCTCAACCAGCCAAGGTCTCCTCAGCTGTTCATAATTCATCTTCCCCTGTCTCTTTTCACAAAACTTTCCCGAAAAGATTGAGACTTTTCTCTGTACTTCTCCTTTCTAGGGTACTTACTTCCACTGCAATTCACACTGATACAGATCACACACACACACATACACAACAATCATATATGTCACAGTTCAGGGCACCTGTACATCCCCTCAGTGGTCCAGTAAGGGCACCCACTCTCGAGCTTCTGGCTCCCCAGCCATTGCTTTTGGATTGAGCATTGGGTGGAGACATGCATCTCTCTCCTTTCTGACCAGGGTATTTCCAGGGCTGAACCACCCCTGACAAAACACAGGCTGCCTAAGCAGGCTTGTTTTGCCTTCTCTTCAGAGATGGTTAACAGTGTAATTACCACTATTAATCTACCAAACATCTCTTTTTAAACAAGCCTGTTTTAGTCTTAACACAAAAGCAATACAGAGAAAACACAGTAAAAACAACACAAAGACCTACATGCGTGCTAATAAGCTTACTAGAGATCACTCCAAATCCAATAAGGGCTCTGGCAGGAGCAATCCTTCAAACCCCACACGAGTTTTCCTATGGTTTCAAATTCATAACACCCTTTGCTCAGAACAGGAACCCAGACTTTTGGGGCCTAAGTAGGCCAAAGTCCTTCCAACCTTCCCTAAGGATTGGGACCTTCCGTGGACCACAGATCCTGTCCGACTGTTGGATCAGAAAGAAGGCCCTGAATCAGTTTACCACCAGACCATTTAACCAAAAACTCTTCTTTTGTCTCTTGGTCCCTGAAGAATCCAGTTTGAACTAGTTTAGGCAAACCTCGCCAGCGGCTGGTGCTTCTCTAGAGATTTTGCAACCTGTGTGACTTTGACTAATCACCCCATATTGTTCATAGTTCTGGGGGGAGCTATATTTACCCTTGCCATGGAAATACACGCAATCCCTGCCCCGTGAGGATACATAAACAATTCATTTAATACAATAGGTTCCAAAGATTTTAAAACTTGATTCAGTAAAGTTCATCCAGGATATTTCAGGAGATTACCCTATTTATCACACATCCCATGACTGTGAATATGCAGAGTCCATCTTGAAGAATCTCAGTTACAAGTAATCAATCTTCATTTTCAGAACATCAATTGGAAGAAGCCAGGAAAACAAAATTATGAAAGAAAATGTGCTGGAAGACTACATACAAAGACTATAGGCAAAATTCACCCTTGGTACAACTTCATTAACTTCAATGGAATTACATCAAGGATAGATTTTGCCTTCCGAGTCCAAATGTGCTTGTGTAATGCAAGTTACTGGTTCCTAATGACAACCTTAACAATGACATAGGATTTCTATTTAAGAACAATGGAGCAATTTACCACACTGAGAAAATAAGTTTGTTAGAATAGTTTATATTTTAGGATTGGCTCTAAAAGAGCTAATAATAAAACTCGTTAAATGTTGCATTCTTCCAATTTATAACAGTCAATCATACCAATAAAAAGAGAACAGAAAGAACATAGTTCATTTTTATGTTAAACCTACATGCAAAGTTTTTTGAAATCTAGAAACCTTTAGCTATAATGAAATTCAAAAGACCACAGAGTTTCTCAAATGCTTGAAATTATACTATTTTCTGTAGTGCATACCTGGAAAGCATTTTGTTTAAGTCTCAATATTTGTAATAATGTATGTATCTCTAAAATGGTATGAATTAATATCTCAGAATTCAAAATATTACTAACTCTCTTATTTACAATAAAAATACTTTACCTGGTAACTTAGCAAAGAAGCGATCAACTGCTGAGTAACAAAGTCTTCCCGTCTGTATATAAAGATTACTGATAAAGAAGCAGTAGTCTAAAGGAATGGCTCCATGGTAATAAACTATAAGCCCTGGTCCTTCCGGAATTTTTTCAATACCATGAAGCTCATAACCTGTCAAGAGTACAAAGTACAATAGTTTCAATACTAGCTTTATACCAGTCAACCTGTGATATAACATAAACTCCTTACTAGAGTTGTGGAAACTCTTGATGATATGTGAGGAAGCTGTACCAGGAGTAAGTTTTAGCATAACAATTAACTCTTGGTTCTGATAGTCAAACATTTCACTTGATAGTCAAAATGCAGTGAGAAAATGGCAGCCTTATTCTTGATTTCCTGCATCACTGAACCATATGTCAGCCCACAGAGGCCTAAAGTTTGGGTGCAGTTTTGAGTCATTGTTCTTATTTTTGTAATTGTGACCATAATTGAAAAGGAGTCAGAAATCAAGGAAAAAATTCTTACCTGTAAATGGCATTTGTGACATACCCAGAGTACAATCTAGACTGGTGAGTAGCTGTTTCACGCCTGCCTGGTGTGCCCTTTACACTGCTTTGCAGCTGTAGCTTCCCATCGGGACTGCTCACAAACAGCCTCCAGCATGTAAGTCACTCCTGGCTATATCTGTGTGCACTTGCAGCCTGCCAGTCACACCTAGGCTTTTACCAGCCTGAATTATGCTGCAGGGTGATGCCAGCATACTCCCAGTCCCAGATTTTCCCCGGAAATGTATGTCTTCTACTGCCCAGTCCTTCTCTGGACAATACAGGTTTATAGATAGTCCATCATTCTATTAACAGAAATGATATGCACAAATCTTGTTATCTCAAGTGGAGTTTCCCAAACATTTCAATTCAAACACACTAGTTTAGATAAAACAATAAAACAAGTTTATTAACTACAAAGAGATAGATTTTAAGTGAATATAAGGAATAAGGCATAAAAGTCAGAAATGGTTAGAAAAAAATTAAAATGCAAATAGTTCCTAATTTAACAAACTATGTTAAATTCAAAGCAAAGTTATTCTTACCACATGTTCTCAACAGTCTTACTGACCAAACTCCTAAGGCCAGGATCCCTTGTTCTGTGTAATGGCTGTTTCCTTTTTTCTTTCTAGTGCACTGAATTGATGGACAGAGAATGAGAGAGGAGGTTGGGTGCGGTCCTGTGGGGTGTCTGCCCCCTTCTTTTTTATCGTCCTGTCCTCCACTTGAGAAGTATTTCTACCTGGGAGCATGGTGCCGGGAAAACTGTGTAAACAGGAACCTTTGCTAAAATGTACATTTTCTGCCCATGACCTTTTTCCTGCCAATGAATAGCCACTTATCAGGTAATGGCCCATTGACTTTGTTTATACTGGCTGATGCGTTAGCTTGACCTTTGTTCTGAGGAACTGGTTTTACCACTCCCCAGACTTGGAAAATGTTTTAGTACCATCATACAGTGGAATCTGATAACTTTACATACAATGTTACCACACATATTTTGCCAGGACAATAATGACCATCAGATTATGAGTTTTCAAATGATACGTCAGAAGGCATACTTTGTGAAAAGATTATAATAGTGTAAATACAAGCGTACAGTCCATCACAGTATTCAATTAAAGTTCCAGGCTATTCTCTAACTTGATGGGCTTTTTGTTCATGTCACACTTGGATAGTGTGACGCTCTGTACCTCGGGGGGACACCCAGCACTCCCATGTTCATTCTTGTAAAATGATAGTGTGGTATCCAATGCAAAGTTTGTCATGTTGGGTATCTTCGGAAGGCTCATGATGCACTAAGCATTGTTGTTATAGTGATGTTATAGTAATTGTTACAGTAATGTTATAGGTTATAATTTCATCTATATAATTATGAGGCTGAAAATGTATCCTCGTGGCTTAAAATAAGCCCAGGCAAAAACTCTCCAAGAGCAGAGAGGCAGTTCACACCTCATCAGGGCAGGTATGAGACAAACCTAGCCCAGCCTCACAGGAACAAAGGACGCTGGCCTGGGTAGCAACAAAAGGATCTGTTCGAGTGAGTCACCCCCCCACCCCATTTCTTTGGTCAGTATGGAACTGCAATTGTTTATTCTACCTGAAGCAGTGCATTTGGTTTGAAGCAGGTCAGAAACTCCCCTTGGGATAACAAGCCTGGTACATATCAATTTCTTTGTTAAATTGACAAACTCATATAAGCTTGCAGTGTCCAGTGGGTATAACTAGACACTGCAAGACGGAGGTTCCTAGGGTTGTGTCTGGGACCGGAGATATTGGCTAGTGTCATTCAGTTGCACAATCCAAGGAGCAGCTTACATGCTAGAGGCAGTGCATGAACAGCCCAGGAGTGGGAGGTTCTCACAGCAGAGCAGGGGAAGGCTGGTTCCCAGAGTCAAGGATTGGAGTGACCTAGTAGATCACCAGGCCCGATAACACCAGAGGGGAACATCACAGATAGTTATTAGCAACCAATGAAACTACAGAATGTTGAGCATCAATTCAAATGAATAAGCCTTCTGCTAGTTTTCCAGACTTGTGTATGCTAAAGCTCTAAAAACTAAAAACAATTCAAACCTCGATGAGAGGCACATGGATGGGATTAAAAAAAAAAATTGCACTCAAAGAAAATCTAAAGTGGGGGAAAATATCTCTAGAACTCAAAAGTGAAATCATTAGTAAAAACAAACCCCAAAAACAAAATAGAACCATGAAGCCAATGTTCACTGAAAGGATGTCAAAGCCTAGAACAGTAATAAAACAATAGAAAAATCACTGCATAATTAGAATGACTATAGGGCTGGAAATACAAAGAAAGGCCTAGTGAACTGAAACATACCATGTCCTATTAACTATCTTTAACTGTTCAAGTTGACCTAACAATGCACCAGCTCAAGTATTGGCTTTGGAGATGCTGGGTTATTTCCTCCAGCTTCAGATTGGTGGATGACAGCTCAGAGATCAGTGACAATCAGAGATATGTGAAGGACCATAGTTTTCCTCTAAACCTTCTCATGACTGCAGAGGACTTAGGAAAATACACTGGAGGAGGTCTGGAACACTGGGGAAGAGCTCAGCATTTGCACAGTCTACTCACTGGAAGGCAATGTGAGAATGAAGAGCTAAGAAGAGGCTTGAGATCAAAGTCTCAAATGGCTTTCAAAAATTCAGTAATCTCATTGGTCACTTGTGCCTATTTAAGTGTGATGTAAACAGAAAACCCATCAAGTTAGAAACTGGCCTTCTTCACTCAGAGACAGGGAGGATAGATGGGAAAATGTTAAATTTCAGTCACTGAGTGAGACGCAGTTGATGGCTCAGATTCTAATCCTGATCAGTTGCAATAAAATAAGCTGTCATGGAAATTGCTTATCAAATCTACCCCATCAGAAAGAACCTATGGTATTGTTTCCCTGTTAGCTTTCACTGCTATATCTTTTTTGATTTAGTACAAAGTATAGTCATGAACAGTTATATTGTATTTTCCACATTAGAAGCCTGAAATCATACTTGTCTATACTCTGAAGTGGCTAAATTTTCCCCAATAATCTACTTTTACAACTAAACCTAATGATTTTCTTTTACATCCTTTAGTTTATTGAGTGCTATCCTAATTATTTTTCTTGATGCAACATGACGTATAGCTGCATTAGGCTGATCATTATTCCTAAATTATGAATCCTAGGACAATTTTGCACACATGGGGCCTAATGCAATAGCCTTTGAAGTCAACATAAGAAGCCCCATTTATGTCATTGGCCATAGTGAGAAATTCACCTTGGAAGGCCTGCACAAGCCTTTTGCACAACTTAATCCCAAGAGTGGAGCTGCTGGAAAGTGGTAACATAGAAAATGCCACATGGGATTAAACCAATCGTCCATCTAGTTCAGTATCCTGTTTCTAAAAGTGATCAGCAGAAGATGCTCCAAACCTCCACAATGAACCATTATGAAAAAACGTATCTGGAGAACCACAGAGTTAAAAGTTGGCTTGTGTCCTGAAGCACATGAGTTTATATGCTTAACACATTTTCAGCATCATAGAATTGTGGATATACTTATTCAGATAAGACTGTCTAATCCTCTTTGCTTTCATAATACACTGTGGCGCTTAGTTCCCCAGTTTCATGATGCATTGCAAAAATATTTTTTCTTTATCTATTTTAAATTTGTTGCTTTTAATTTCATTTGTGTCTCCCTTCTTGTATTATGGTGAAAATGTAACTAGAAGCACATGATTTACCTTATTTTTACTGTTCAATAGTTTCTCTCTAAACTATATAGTTTTAATAATTTTAATCTTTCATCAAGCTTTTCCAGGGCTCATCATCTGCAGTGTCCTTTTTGGAACCTATTCTATTTCTACTATATTCCCACTTATGGTTTCGATTTACAAGCAGTGCTGATAATAGTCGGTAGGCATGAACAGAGTCCCCACTGAACAGTGACTGAAGCAGCACTCTCCTGAATGTAGCGTCAGTCCTAGTGACCAAATCCAGAGTATAATGCCTGGAGAAAAAGTGTGTACAGAATTCCAGGTTGCAACTCTTCACATTTCAGCAACAGGGACCTGCTTAGGGCAAGCAAAAGAAGTTGCAACAGCTCTAGTAGAATGTGATTGTACTGAAGTAGGTACAAGAATTTCTGCTAATATGTAACATTCAACAATACACTGTTTAATTCATCTAGCAATAATCTGAGAAGAAACCATAAAACCCATATGATTCTTAGAATAAGACACAAATAATACATGATTTTCAAAACTTTTAGTTCGATTTAGCTAATGAGCAAGGGCCCTTCTCACATCCAAAGTATGTAAATAAAATAAATTCCTCCTTATTA
Organism: Malaclemys terrapin pileata; assembly: GCF_027887155.1. NCBI lineage: Eukaryota > Metazoa > Chordata > Testudines > Emydidae > Malaclemys > Malaclemys terrapin. Next base: position 67,363,306 of record NC_071506.1, on the reverse strand, counting down.
GAATGTGGCTTTTGGAAAGATATCAGCAAATTAATTCTCTGATGGATATGAAAAGAAGGTATTTGCAACAAATGTGATGAATCAATATATGAAATTACGTGTTCTTTCAATCGAGAATTGTGAACAAATTGATAACTGAACCTGAAGGGATTATGGAATCCAAAGTTAACATGCAGAACCAAAACTTCTGAATGTATTTGTTAATTTGATTCTTAAATCAAAAATTGGATGGAACCCACCCATCCTTTTTCTGCACCAGTGTCAGGCTCCACTGGTATTGAAACCAGGAGTCCTGGGAGTTATGTCATTCCAGTCCTCCACCTCGCAGCTCACAGATAGCAGCTGGGACTGGGGTCCATGAAGCCCAACTGGGGCATAAACCACATCCCTACACTCCGATGAGGAGAGCTCCAAGGCTCCTGGTTGTGCCACAATCACTGTAGAATATATATAAAATTCAAGTCAGCTTAAGTTTGGTTAAGGGAATGTGTTGTAAAGAAGGGCCCTAATTTGCATGTAAAAGAGAGGCCTTGAAAATAATTAGTTATAAGGCCAGACAGAATGAAGTAGGGTTCAAAGAATAACTAATGAAATAAAGGGAAGTTTCTAAAAAGGAGGCTTCTGACCAATGGGGGTGATTGCAGATGGTTTTAAATAGGAAAGAGAATCTGTCTCAGAAGGAGCCAGCATGGACCTTCCACCCCACACACTAGTGTTCTCTCAAAAATTAGGGCCAATATGAACCCAGGTGCAGTAGAAAAACTATTGGTCAGCAAGAAGAAGGGGATGATATAGGGAAGAAAGGAAATTGTAAATCTTATCTGAATTACAAATGGAAGTAAGGGTGAACTCTCTCAAACTAGATTTTAGCTGAACTCAGTAATTAGCAATGACATCCCTTGTTTGTGAAAGGATATAAAAAAGTAAACTCTTAAAAGGTTCATTGCCAATACCTGCCTGACCACACTGAAGCCAACCAATATGGATCTAAGCACCCCTGAGTTTAGCCCATTTGTAAGTATCTTAATTAAGTGCTTATAAATGTTATGTTACTGTTTAAATGTAGTAAATTACTTATTATTTAGGCTTTTTAGGCATGTTTAGAGCAATTGTATCAATACCATTTGGCTTCTGAATTTAATAAAGGAATTTATGGTTAAATTAGTGTTATAATATGCTGCCTAAAAAATAATTCCAACAATTGTGCGATCAAATCTGAGGTCCAGTGTTTCGAGACAAAGATGTCATGAAGGCAGCAGGTTGCTTAGATATAGGCCTTGACTTAAATAACCTCTTCTTATGTTGGCTCTGGAAGGATGTCAATTAGTGATACTGCTGACATCTTAGATTAGGCAAAAAATAAGATGAAGACGACTTGGGACAGAATTGCCTCCGATAACAAAAAGAAGGAGTGGAAGGTCTCCTCTTGTCAGAAGAAATCAAGCCCAGAAAATGGGCTGTTGATCTTGCCTCCTTTAGCTATTCCAGCAACTCATCTGTCTTTTCTCTGAGAAGATCATCCCCCTTTGAAGGACAGATCCTCTAGTTTAAGTCTGGTATCCAGGGCCAGAGAAGAGCAGCAAAGCCAAGCACGTCTCATAGCAGGAGTCAATGTTCTAGCAGCAGAGTCTGCGGCATCAAAGGAAGCCCTAAGTCCTTTACCACATTCTGGGGAAAGAGTAACAATGTCCTCTGTTCTTTTCTTTCTTTCAGATGAAGTAGCAGATCTCAAAACCAGTGACGCTTGCCCAAGGAACAATCAGAAGCTAAACAGTGAACTTCAGCTATCACCATCACAGCATGATTCAGAACCAAAGATGGAGCTGGAACCGAAACTGGAATTTTGGCCAAAGCCAAAGACTTAGACGGCACCAGATCCAACGCAGGATACAATCTATCATCCTAACTGCCAGAGCTGAAGGTGAAGATCTAGATTTTAGAATCGTAGCAGTTCTGTCATATTGGCTGATAAATCCGAGGCATGGAATCTGGCACTGCTAACAGTGGCTGATTTGTCCTTAGGCCTCTTTTGCTTGTAACTGTAACAGCCGGAGCCAAAGACACGGACATCATCACATCCAATACAAGACTCAAATCCATCCTGCTAGTTTCTGAAGAAAAGACTGGAACCAACCAGGATTTCAAAGCCGTGGAGGCTCTGTTGGAATTGGATGGATCCAAGAAGTCTGATGCACGAGATACACCACAGCTGAGAGTGGCCATCTTATCCCTCCACTTTTTCTCTGGATGCAAGACTGCTGAAGCCAACCATGTGGCCCTCAGTTCTGACATAGGTAGCTTCAGAGGTAGCAGTGGGAACCAAATCTGGACCTCATGGGGCTCCAATTCCTGGAGCACTTCAACTGTTTTGACTTACTGTAAGCCACAGGAAGTCAAGACTGGCCTCTTGGACCTTGGACCCAACAACTGTCCAGATCCAGAGGGATGAGAAGAAGGAGCTGTAATTGAGTCTGTCTGTCCTTGCAGACTCTGAGTCTAAAAGTCTGGCAAATAGAACACCTAGAAAGAGAGCAGCCCTCTCCCAGGCACTTGAGGTACCACATGTGGTCATCAGACACGGGGAAGACAGGCATGAAGAACACCTCTTGAACCCCATCTTCTTCTTCAGTTCTGCCATAACCTGGAACCGAGCTATGCACTAACTGACTATACCTATACTAACACTAACTAGCTACAAGAAATAACACTTCAAGCAGAAAGGACTCCAGATCCAAAGAGACTGGAGCGGTTCACTTCCACCAGGCATGCAGTTCGAAGGAACTTAGGTGGTGAAGAGCTCAGGTCACCCCACCCCTTATATCCTCACTCTCAAAACAGTTGGAGATGTTGATGGGTGCGGACAGGGAAGGGGGCACATGAGTGTGCTCTAAGATACACTGCTAGGTGAGGGTTCTACTTAGACACCACTAGGCAGAGCAATACCCATCAGCGAGACTATACAGAGCCACTCGAAGAACTATATGGTCAGTAATCTTTCATCATGTTGAATTTTTCTATGCCTCTAATCATCTGCAATAGCCTTCCTTGTAACTTTTCTATTTCTGCTATATCGGTTTTGAGAAGAGGCAACCAGAATGTAATGTAATATTCAAAATTAGAGCGTGCCATCCAATCTGTGTACACTGCACAGATATTTCCATTGAGTTGTCCACAATGACACCTAAATCTTTTTCCTGAATGACTTCTAAATTGGTTGTAACCATTCGCATAGGTGCCGACTCTGTGGAAAAATTAGCCAAGCTCCCCTCACCCTCCGCCCCACCTCCTCCTTCCCACTGGGCCACCACAAAACAGCTGTTTGGCAGCGCTGGCATACTCCGGGAGGGAGAGAAGCGGGAACATGGCCTGCTATGGGGAGGAGGTGGGGCCGGTGCAGGGATTTGTGGAAGGAGTTGGAATAGGGGCAGAGAGGGGGCGGGGCAGGGACTTTGGGGAAGGGGTTGGAATGGGGGGGTGGGGCAAGAAGGGGTGGGGCCTCATGGAAGGGGTGGAGAGGGCCGGAGGTGGTGTGGGTCGAGCACCCATGGGAAAGAGGGGAAGTCGGCACCTATGATCATTCGTACGCATGAGTAATATAGTTCAGACTGTTCCTTCATTCATTTCTTTGTGTAGAATTCTCTACGCTGATCTGACATGGGTCAGTGCTTAAGTGATGGCAGTAATGGAGTGGGGAGCAGGGCAGGAAAGGTTGGAGGTGGGCTCAACATCCTCATCTCATCATGGAATAGGGATTATAAATTCAAATTCTATAGTATGGGACAATATATTCATGTAATGTTTAAGAAAAGTTTTGTAAATGCGTTCCAATAGTTCATGGATTAGGGACCCAATCTTATGGGGCTCCAGGGGCTTCAGTATAGATTATTTAGGTTAATCTTTCTATCTACCCAATGGGACTCAGTGCTCAGTCTAGAAGATACCATCAGAGATGTTTAGTTTTGCATTTCTCAAACTGTGGATTTGTGTCTCCAGAGATAACATGTTTGTTAACAGCAAAAAAAGTTTTTAAATAAATAAATAATATCTAGAGATGAGAAATAACAGACCTCAACCCTATTGTCCCTTTTCAAATTTGTGTACACAGAGTCAATCCCTTACCTCTCTCTAAAAGTGCAAAGTTTCAAAAAGTTCAATAAATAGAAGATTGTTGGGGGTGGAATAGATCTGGACAAGGAGAAAAAGTCTGGAGATAAATGTGAGAAGGGAGGGACAAGCAGTAGAAACAAAAGTCAAACTGTTTGAGCAGCATATTCCAGAAGACTTGAGATCTTTTTTGAGTGTAGCCTTCATTGATTTGAGATCTGCCATACCATTCTCTCATTATAAGGGAAAACCTACAACGGCAGCATGCCATAGAAGAGACCCTGTTTGTGAATATTTTAATGAAGCTCTTCTACTTGTGGGTAAAACGGGCATGCATGCAAAATGCACAGTGCAACAAAGAAATACAAGGCCTGGTTGCCCGAATGAAACAACATCATAAGAAGTGTTCCTTCTCAGGAGGAAGCTGCGTTAAGATGATGAAAGGAACCTGTCTGAACATGCAGGATCTTCAGGGTGTTAAACTTTTTTATTTCATACTTCTTTTTTAAGGACTGCCATCTTCCTTCTGGACTATTCTTGAATTATCATGTTTGAGCAAAAAATATAGTTGTTACTCTACGGTACTATTATTTTAGATGCAGTTGTGATAAAAAATAAATAGCTGAAATAGGCAGATCTTCCTTTTACAATTTCACCTTTAAAGTAGTACTGAGTGTCAGTGAATGCAATGAGTAATACTAAGTGAGCAGTATGGTAATAATAATTAAATAACTGCATTGACTTATTTTGTTTAGGAGAATGCATCCTTAACATACAGGATTCTGAAGACTATCCATAGTCGAGATCACCATAATTTTCTATAGTTTCAGAGTTATCTGTTAATGATAGTGTTTCAGTCACATCATGTATGTCACATAGCCACAGTATATCACCTGTAGCAAAAAGAAAAAAATCTCCATCACCCAGAAACAACCATAGATAAATTTGTGATAAGAACCAGCAGATTACAAAAAGAAGTAATTGATGAAAAAGTTGCCCGGTTTGTTTATGCAACAAACTCTCACTTCATTAACATGGTTCAGTCATTAAGACCAGGATACAGTCCACCCGACAGAGCAGATGTCGCAGGCAAATTGCTGGATAAGATGTATGAAAGAGAAATTGAGCAGTGTGCAAAAGGTCTAGAGGGTGAAATTGTTAACCTGAGTCTTGATGGGTGGAGCAACGTTCCACAATAATCCTGTTGTATGTGCTTGTGTGACAACAGAAGAAGGGAATGTCTTCCTTACAGAAACAATTGATACATCAGGAGATGCACACACAGCAGAATACTTACAAGAAGTAGCACTAAAAGCTATAACAAACTGTGAAAAAAAATTCAAATGTCCAGTATACAGCTTGGTCACAGACAGTGCTGCAAATATATCCAAGATGAGAAGAAATTGTTTAGAAGAGAGTGTGGAGAGTCCCAAGCTAATAACATACTGTTGTAGTGCTCATTTTGATGCACCTCCTAGCCAAAGACTTCAGTGTTCAAGAAATAAAGGCTAATATTGTTGAAATTGCAAAATACTTCTGTAACAACCACTTTGCAGCAGCTGCTCTGAAAGGAGGAACCAAGCTAAATCTCTCACAAGACATGCAGTGGAACTCAGTAGTGGACTGTTTTGAGCACTATATCAAGAAATGGCCTAATTTGATGACAGTTTGAGAACAAAATTGTGAAAAAATAGATGGCACTATCACAGCCAAAGTTCTCTTAAGCCCAATGTTGAGAAATGTTGAACACATACTGAGTAGCCTGAAGCCTATTTCTGTAGCCTTGAACAAAATGCAGGGAAATAGCTGTTTTATTGCTGACGCTGTTGAAATTTGGAAGGAACTGAGTGAGATCTTAAAAAGAGAAATATACGACAGTTAAATTACAAGCATTAAAAAAACGAATGGGACAAGCACTATCTCCAGCTCATTTTCTTGCAAATATTCTCAATACTCAGTACCAGGGTCAAACCTTAACTTCTGAAGAAGAGGAGTTGGCTATGACATGGACATCCAGCAATCATCCCTCCATAATGCCAACTATAATAAATTTCAGAGTTAAGGGTGAACCATTCAAGAAATATATGTTTGCTGATGATGTTTTAAAGACAGTCACACCAGTGAACTGGTGGAAATCACTTAAGCACTTGGATGCAGAGACTGTCGAAGTGATAATCTCACTTTTAACAGCAGTAGCTTCTTCTGCTGGTGTAGAAAGAATATTTTCTTCCTTTGGACTAATTCCTTCCAAATTGAGAAATCATTTGGGACCTGAAAAAGCAGGAAAGCTTGTTTTTCTTTTCCAGATTATGAACAAACAGGAAAATGAAGGTGAAGACGACTGAGTTAGCTGCAGAAGCCAATATTTCAAGTTTCTCATGTTGACCTGGCTGACATAGTCGATTTAATTTGGGGGTTTTGTTTTTTTTTAATATTTCATTTAACTATTTTAGTTAAAACAATTTTAACAAAAACAAACCTGATTTTAAAAAACTTGAATGTTTAACTAAATTCAAAAATTCATATGTTTGTTTTGTTAAAATATTATGTGTTAACTGTTGAAGAAAACAATCCAGAATACATAACGTTGTTTTAGTTAAATAAAACAATTTAAATGTCTCTCTGGTGATGTTCTCGTCCTATTATAGCATAGCAAGAAAATCCTCCAAATATTAATGATTAACCTGTTGAATTGGAGAAAGTTCACCTCCCAATGACTTCATAAATATCTGCTTCAATTACCTTTGGTAAATGAAATAAGCAAACAATCATTCATTTTCTGATATAGCTGTAAAAGTAATCTGAAAAGTTTTCAAAATAAATCACTTTAAAAATGTATAGTGTGTACCTTCTAAAAATGAAACCTACATCTATCTCTGAGTTGTGAAGAATATGAATTAAGCTTATAACAACCAACTTTTTATGTAAAAATCCACGATTAAATAGTCTTCCTGACTAGTGATTTAAATAATGATTTAAATCAAATCCACCCTGATTCAAATTAAATGTTTTGTTTGGCATATGCAAGGATCAGTAGCAAGAATTGCACAAACGTTCCCTCGGAGGAAAGGAAGAAATCAAATAATAAATTCACTATAAATTCAGAGATGCAGAGCGGGGGGGGGGAGGCAGAGTCCAAAAATAAAAATAATCCTAAAATAAAAACTCACATCTCAAAATTAAAAATCAGCAAAGTCTTTATTACAGTAATTTTCTTTGGTTTGGTAAGGGTCTGTACTTCCCTCTTAACTCTCTAGATGATGGAAATGGAGAGAATGTTTTGCCGAGATCCAAAGAAGTCATTAAAAGCTCTATCCAAGTCATTTAAAGCGCTGCCTAAAGATGCTCCAAACAATAAAGTGTCATTAAAGGGTGCTTGAATGAGGTTGTTTCTGCTAGTAGGATCTTTATCTGGTGCTGCCTCCCCTGTATTCTTAGATTCCAGAATTTTGCATAGGAGTTAGCCAAGAATCTGGGAACAACACAGGCCAAGCTGTATAACAATGCTGAGAGTTGTCTTTGATTGGCTTCTGATGTTTTTCTGCACTGGGCGTTCCTAGCTGATGACTTCTTCTGGGACTGGGGCTGAGGAATGACATTGAGGGCAGCACAGACCATGGCTATGTGTGCAATGGTAGCTCTCAGATCAAGAGAGGAGGATCCAAACTCTCATTTGTGAGCACACTCAGATTTTTCAGCCGCGATCAGAAACTCCAATAGACTTCCTACTGCATCGGCTGAGGTGTAGGAAGGAAAAGTTGGTCTTTGAAACTGCAGAAAATGTGTAAGCTTCAAGTCCTATTGGACTTGGTATCACTTTAGTAAAGTTCAGTTGATGGATCTTCGATTTATTTAACGCACGTCTTCTCCAATGATGCTATAATAGGAGAAAATATTCTTAGACCCCCTTCAAAATGAAGCTATTTGGGAAGCAGGTGTGGAGAAAAGCGTTTTGACATGTTCAAGGTGAAGTGGATAGAATACACTCATTCAGCCAAATAGGACAATCTTCTTTAATGGCTAAGTCATTGAATTTGCATGGGAGCAGGGAGATCTCTTTTAGATGAAAGAGAGAAAGGATGAACAGATAGGGGTTGATGGAGGAGGAAAGGAACCAAAAGCCCGCAGCACTGCTGGAAAGGATCTACTGCTGCTCCCATCAAAAAAGAAGACTGGGTGGTAAAGTATATCAGTGGTTCTCAAACTAGGGCCACCGCTTGTTCAGGGAAAGCCCCTGGCAGGCCTGGCCGGTTTGTTTACCTGCCGCGTCCGCAGGTTCGGCCAATCGCAGCTCCCAGTGGCCGCGGTTCGCCGTTCTCGGCCAATGGGAGCTGCAGGAAGTGGCGGCCAGCACGTCCCTCGGCCCACCAGGGGCTTTCCCTGAACAAGCGGCAGCCCTAGTTTGAGAACCACTGAAGTATAGCATTCAGTGATCACTCAGTCCTTAAGGTATTTGAAGAATTGTACTACCCCTTTAAGGAACAGGCTGGAGCCTACAACCAAAATTCTCTAGGTGTAATCAAGGAAGTCCTGTGCCGTGGCCTGCTGGACTATTTAAATAGGAAAAAGAGACTGAGCAGGAGACCAGAAGCCATGCAGGTTTCTCAGGCACCAGGAAACTAGCCTGACTGAGCACAAAGATTTTGTTTCTTGATGCTAATTTTAGGAGCTCTGAATTAGGGCCCTGAGGTAAGGGCCTTATGAACTTTGTTTAAAAGACGGCTTCTTCCCTTGACCTTCTTGAAGAGGACATATCTGTTTTGTTAATTTGTTTTGGCTTCCCCTGGCTTGAATACTTTACATGGTCCTTATAAGAGATCTGGTTTGTTCTGTGTCCTGTTCCAATTGGTTGTGCATAATAAATAATAATAGGTTCAGTGCCTTGCCCAGACTGCCTGGGTCACTCAGCCCATAAAGACATAGTTCCAATACTACATCATGTAGGCAGTTCACCCCAACTGCCAGCAGAGGATGCAGTCACGTTATAAAAATAAATATTCTCAAGTAGTGCTTCTCAGTCTTTTTGATAACAGGACTGACTTCCTAACTGCCTTCCTAAACTGAGTCAGCGAGATCTCAGGGACAGTCGTTGAAAAACACTGTTCTAGAGGAACAGTTAGCTGCCCCCCAATAACAGGGAGCAGGCAGGATAACCCAACTAAAACAGCCAGAGTAATAGATCCTTATGTATGAGAAATGCGGTTTGTCAAGGACCATCTCTTCAGATTTTATGCCTAATAGACATCAGGGTTACCTGCTTTCAGAAGTGATATTTGCTTTTAAAAATTGAACCAAGGCTTTTTACAAGAAAATTAAGAAAAAAATATTAAGAACTTAAACTACTAGCAAAATACCCATACCACTTTAAATTTACAAAAAGTACATATTTAAAGATCTAGAGATCAGTCACGGACCTGTCAAAAGCTGGTTGGTTTAACAAAAGATGGTTCATTAAAAGAAATATGCCAAGTGTGGGGATATTCTGGGGCAGTTTCTTGAGACAGGAGGTTGCCTAATAAAGGAATGCAATCCAAGCTGGAAGTTCTTATTTTAACATGCCAAGAGTAGGTTCAGAGTCCTGCATTTCTCCTGCAAGAGCTGACAGTGACACAACAAGAGTCCTTTAAATTTTTCAGTTCCCTTTTCTGCTTTAGATGTTTGTAATGTTATGAACATTTGCCAAAAAAAAAAAAAAAATTACACAGAGGTCCTGACAAGTAAATGAAATAAGAAGTGATTTTTCAACTATGTTATTTCACAGTGTATTTGTATATATACTTTAGTTATGGATTTAGGATCTTAACTATTTCCTTGTATTTGTTTAAAAAAGCATCTCAGTTCATCCCAAAGTGTAATTTTAGTCTAAAAAGACTATGTAAAAGTAGCAGCTTACTCACAAATTAAAACTAAAAAAAAGGCATAAGTGGCTTTCCCATCTATTTGTACAGAATCTAAGTACTGGTTTCCCCCTTGCAGGGTCCCAGAGCCCAGGCTCCAGCCCGAACCCGAATGTCTACACCCACAATTAAACAGCCACTGAGCCCGAGCCCAAGTCAGCTGACACAGGCCAGCCGCAAGTTTTTAACTGTAGTGTAGACATATTCTGAGAAGCTGAAATACACTGATTCTGCTACAAAGGCCTTACACTTTCATGGGCAGGGAAGGGGGGAGGAAATTCAAGGCCAAAAGGAGTGAACCCCTTCATTTAAATGAAGTGTTCATGCTCGTGTGTCTTACTTTTACCCCTCAAAACTAGCGTGTGTCTGGAAATTCTTGGAAGCTTCAACACTCCCCTCATTCACACCAAAACTTATGCACTTTGAGCAGCAAGTAACATGATAAATAGTCTCACCAAATCATACAGGTGAGGAATTATTAACAACTCCCTCTTTCAGATGTGATGCATTGGTCTTTTGTGCTTTCATATTGTATTGAAAACGTACATCCAAAATATGCTGCCTACAGGGCCGGCTCCAGGCACCAACGTAGCAAGCAGGTGCCTGGGGCGGCCAATAAAGAGGGGGGCGGCACGTCCGGCAGCAGGGCCGTCACTCCTTCTCGGAGTGAAGGACCTGCCGCTGAATTGCCGCCGTAGAATTAAGCGGCGGTAGAGCTGCCGCCGATTACGATCGCAGCCTTCACCCCCCCCCTTTCTTTCTGCTTGGGGTCGCAAAAACACTAGAGCCGGCCCTGACTGCCTACTTTCACTCCCAAGCAGGTTCCAGTGTATTCCAGGATTAGAGAATCTGATGCAGAATTTACTCCTTGGCACACAATTGTGCTCTAGAATCCTTGCGCTCTCTTTTTTAATTGTTTCTAGCCTTTATGTTTTCAGAGATAACCTTGACAATGTGAAGTGAGTAAATCAATGCAGTAATGTCTTTCTGAGGCCTTGGCTACACTTGCGAGTTACAGCGCTGTAAATCCGCCCCCAGCGCTGTAACTCACTCTCCGCCCACACTGGCAAGGCATTTGCAGCACAGTATCTCTGTGGTTGCAACGCTGCATGTACTCCACGTCCCCAAGAGGAATAGCGTGTATTGCACTGCCGCTGCAGCGCCAGTGTGGCCGCCCAAAGCGCTGTGACTGGCCTCCAGAAGTATTCGGCAGTATCCCACAATGCCTGTTCTAGCCACTCTGGTCATCAGTTCAAACTCTACTGCCCTGGCCTCAGGTAACCAACCACGTGACCCACCCTTTACATTCCCCGGGAATTTTAAAAATCCCCTTCCTGTTTGCTCAGCCCAGCGTGGCGTGGAGTGCGATCAGCGAATCATTCCAGGTGACCATGCCTCCACGCACCAAGCGAGCCCCAGCACGGAGCACTGGCAAGTTGCATCAGTGTTTGGGGGGAGGAAGCTGTACAGTCCCAGCTGCGCTCCAGCCGTAGGAATTACGATACCTTCAGGAAGGTATCAAAGGACATGATGGAAAGGGGCCATGACCAGGACGCCCTGCAGTGCAGGATTAAAGTGAAGGAGCTGCGGAGTGCCTACCGCAAAGCCCACGACGCAAACGGGCGCTCGGGTGCTCCTCCTGCGACCTGCTGATTCTACAAAGAGCTGGATGCGATACTTGGGATTAACCCCAACTCCACTCCGAGCACCACCATGGACACTTCAGAGCCGGTGTCTGAAGGGGAGGAGGAGGAAAACGGGAGTGAGGGTGGTGGGCCAGATGGAGACACCCCGGAATCCCTGGAGCCATGCAGCCAGGAGCTCTTCTCGAGCCAGGAGGAAGGTAGCCAGTCGCAGCGGCCGGTAGTTGGTGGAGGACAAACAGAAGAGCAGGTTCCCAGTAAGCGGGTTTTTTTTCGGGAAGGATTTTTTTCGGTGCAGGCTCTTTGGGAGAGGTGGTTTAGGCATGCATGCCTAGATGCGGAATAGTGCATTGATGTGGTTTATCACATCACGGTAATCGGCCTCGGTAATCTCCTGAATGTCTCATCCAGAACACGTGCAATGCGCTTGCGCAGGTTTATTGGGAGAGCCACTGTGGTCCTTGTGCCAGACAGGCTAATGTGTCCGCACCACTGTGCCGTGAGGGGCGGGGGGACCATTGCTGCACACAGGCAAGCTGCATATGGGCCAGGGCGGAAGCCGCATCGCAGTAGAAGACCCTCCCTTGCTTCCCTTGCTCACCCTCAGCAGCGAGATATCGTCCAGGACGAACGCCTGTGGAAAATGTTGGGACAGTGTTCAATGTAGGTGCCACCTGCAACTGTTGGCTCTCCCCAAGGCACAGAAACCCGGAGGACAGTACAGTCCTGAAACAATCAGTCCCCCTTACTCACCATTTTGAGGCTCCCGTGGGTTGTGTGTGCTCTGTTTCGGACAGGAAAATTATGCTATTGTGTAGACCCTGTGTGTTCCCTCCTTAAGTACGGGGGAAATCATTACTTTATCTGGTATAAACAATGCTGCCTCTGTTAAATGTTGCATTTTGCCTATACAGCTGCATCAACCTTGAGACCTCAGCCATCCCTCTTATCGCCTGCTCAGAGACTGCAAAGACTCACACAGTCCCATGAAAGTGGCTTTTCTCATCCGAAAGTTCTGCAGCCACTGCTCGTCATCCCAGACTTCCATGCCGATGTGATCCCACCACTCGGTGCTTGTTTCCTGAGCCCAAAAGCGGCGTTCCATGGTGCTGAGCATGTCCGTGAATGCCACAAGCAATTTCATGTCGTACGCGTTACGCAGTTCAATAGCATCGTCGGACTCCTCACCCTCACTCTCACTGTCACTTTGGATCTTAAGGAATAGTTCAATAGCCAAACATGACGTGCTGGCGAGATAAGTCAGCATATGCCTCAGCAGTTCGGGCTCCATTTCCCGCAGACAGATCGCGCTGCACAGAAATCATTGAAAGATGGCGCCAAAGGTGGATGGAAACAAAGGGATTTCTGGGATGCGAAGTGATGCATCACGGGGCATTGGGACAGGACTCAGAATGCCCCGCACCCACGCCCCCTTCCCACAACCCACGGCGCCAGAATGGGAAGAGGTGCTCCGTGGGATAACTGCCCATAATGCACCGCTCCCAATGGCGCAGCAAATGCTGAAAATGTGGCCATAACAGTGCGCTGGGCAGCTGTCAGTGTGGACAGATTGCAGCGCTTTCCCTACTCAGCTGTACGAAGTCATGTTTAACTCACAGCACTGTACATCTGCAAGTGTAGCCAAGGCCTAAGTCTACAGAGAGTCTGAAACAATACCTGTAAGAGGTGTAAACTGCTCTGCTCATCTCAATCATGGCTCCAGGAACTCTGCCTCCTTCTCTCCCTATGAGTGCCAAGGAGTGGAAGAAGACAGAAATGTAGGATGGTGGGCTGGGCTGCCAAGGCACAACAGCCAAGACCCAATGTAGCCAGCTATGTGCACCACTTTCCCTGATACACAGTGGGGGAGGGAGAGGGACATTCTTACTCAGACTGCCTTGCCAACATTGTAGGAGCCAAAATCCTGGGAACAAGCTCGGTCACTTGAAGAGCTTAATCAAAATCCCAACCTCAAATAATCACTATTCAATTCAAACAACGAATATTTTCAGGGTCTGTTTGTGAGTGTCGTGGCAGGGTAAGACATGGAAAATGAAGGGTATTTTCTAGTAATGAATAAGGTATTAATATTGGCACTGAATTTAAGGGTTGTTACTGCAGAAATTGGTTCCAGTGCACCTACTGCAGGCCTTGAAATTGTTTATTAGACTCCTACTAGCCAGAGATAAATATAAACAACTAGCTAAATCCCTGCATGTGAGATGCAGAGGTGTTACTGAGAAGGCCAGGCCCTCTAGCCCCAATCTGTTGGGAAAGGGGAGGATGCAGAAGTTTCTGCTAGGATGCTGACCCTGGTCTCTGTATCAGGGGAGTTTTTCAGGCTCTGTATCCATTGGATTAACTTCATCCACTATGCCTATAATTTTAATTTAAGCAAAAAACCCACAATCTATTATGTGTCTAGCAGTTCTAATATTTATAAACCCACAACAGTACTTATGTTCCTTTCCTACAGTAGGCTTTTTCTTAAAAATTTCCCACCCCTGCTCCGGGGGGGAGGGAAGGGGGTGTCACATAAATGATAAGAACATTGATGAGAAGAATATTTTTACATAGAAGTCAAGTGTAGACTCAGCCAGGGAGTAACAAACAGCATCAGCTGGTAAAAGCTTTTGTTACTACCAACTTGGACTGGATAAGAACCAATGGCCTAGCTGAAAGCCTCCATCATTCCTATTACACTGGTCTACAATTTTTGAGAAGTGGTCTGCTTCAGAGATAAAATGTGCTATTTATTATCTATTTTGATGTGCTGAATTCAAATATGACAATTAAAACAACTGATTGGCTACAGATTCTAAGATATTTAAGTTTTGACATTTTATGTCTATGTATATTGTGTAGATAGTAGAGTTTTAATCATAAATTGTAAACCTAGGTCTTTTCATGTGTTTATGGTTGCTTTACATGATAATATTTCACCTGTCCTGTTTATGTAACACTTTAAAAATCAGCAAAAGGGTTATATAAATAAAATTTATTATGAAAGAAAAGGCAAAAAACTATTCTGTACATAGTTTAGTCCTATTCAGTGTCTACTCGGCGCTTCTTGGCTTGTCTCTTGTATTCATGAAATGGAGCATCTCTTGTCACTGTCCAGCAATAGTCTGCAAGCATTAATGGGCTCCATTTGCCCTGATAGCGTTTCTCCATTGTTGCAATGTCCTGGTGAAATCGCTTGCCGTGCTCATTGCTCACTGCTCCGCAGTTCGGTGGAAAAAAATCTAGATGAGAGTGCAAAAAATGTATCTTTAGTGACATGTTGCAACCAAAGCTTTTGTATGCCTTGAGGAGGTTTTCCACCAACAACCTGTAGTTGTCTGCCTTGTTGTTTCCGAGAAAATTTATTGCCACTAACTGGAAGGCTTTCCATGCCGTCTTTTCCTTGCCACACAGTGCATGGTCAAATGCATCATCTCGAAGAAGTTCACGAATCTGAGGACCAACAAAGACACCTTCCTTTATCTTAGCTTCACTTAACCTTGGAAATTTTCCCCGGAGGTACTTGAAAGCTGCTTGTGTTTTGTTAATGGCCTTGACAAAGTTCTTCATCAGACCCAGCTTGATGTGTAAGGGTGGTAACAAAATCTTCCTTTATTCAACAAGTGGTGGATGCTGAACACTTTTCCTCCCAGGCTCCAATGACTGTCGGAGTGGCCAATCTTTCTTGATGTAGTGGGAATCTCTTGCACGACTATCCCATTCGCAGAGAAAACAGCAGTACTTTGTATATCAAGTCTGCAGACCAAGCAAGAGAGCAACAACCTTCAAATCGCCACAAAGCTGCCACTGATGTTGGTCATAGTTTATGCACCTCAAAAGTTGTTTCATGTTGTCATAGGTTTCCTTCATATGGACTGCATGACCAACTGGAATTGATGGCAAAACATTGCCATTATGCAGTAAAACAGCTTTAAGACTCGTCTTCAATGAATCAATGAACAGTCTCCACTCATCTGGATCGTGAAGGATGTTGAGGGCTGCCATCACACCATCGATGTTGTTGCAGGCTACAAGATCACCTTCCATGAAGAAGAATGGGACAAGATCCTTTTGATGGTCACGGAACATGGAAACCCTAACATCACCTGCCAGGAGATTCCACTGCTGTAGTCTGGAGCCCAACAGCTCTGCCTTACTCTTGGGTAGTTCCAAATCCCTGACAAGGTCATTCAGTTCACCTTGTGTTATGAAGTGTGGTTCAGAGGAGGAGGATGGGAGAAAATGTGGGTCCTGTGACATTGATAGTTCAGGACCAGAAGTTTCATCCTCTTCCTCGTCTGACTCAAGTGAGAATGATTCTGGTGCATCAGGAACCGGCAGTCCTTCTCCGTGGGGTACTGGGCGTATAGCTGATGGAATGTTTGGATAATGCACAGTCCACTTTTTCTTCTTTGACACACCTTTCCCAACTGGAGGCACCATGCAGAAATAACAATTGCTGGTATGATCTGTCGGCTCTCTCCAAATCATTGGCACTGCAAAAGGCATAGATTTCCTTTTCCTGTTCAACCACTGGCCAAGATTTGTTGCACAAGTGTTGCAGCATATGTGTGGGGCCCACTTCTTGTCCTGATCTCCAATTTTGCAGCCAAAATAAAGGTGATAGGCTTTCTTAACCATAGTGGTTATACTGCGCTTCTGTGATGCAAAAGTCACTTCACCACAAACATAGCAGAAGTTATCTGCACTGTTCACACAAGTACGAGGCATCTCTGCTCACTTTGGCTAAACAGAAATGTGTCCCTTTGCAAAATCAAACACTGACAAATAAGAGAGCACGACACTGTATGATTTCTAGAGCTGATATAGGGCAATTTGTTCAGCAGAGTGATGTAAGCTTCGTTATGATTGCATCATCCATGACTTCTAGGAATAACATGATGCAATTCATATCATGTATGATGCAATACCAGCTTCAGATTGCATCATTCATTGTTTTGCCTAAAAAGCGAGTACTGTCCAAACCCAGTCATAGATTTAGTCATAGATCCAGTCAAAGATGTATTTTAGTCATTTCTGGTTTAAATTGAGATCCCTTCCCTTTATAACTCACTTATCCTCCGCCATTCCCAAGTCAAGGGTCGTATATACTGACCCACCAGCATATCTTGAAAACTAGAGCCAATCAACAATTTTAAGCATCACTTTCATTCTCAGTGACCCAGAATTAGTAAAGTTTGACTACATTTATTTCAGAAGCATTTTGGCTGTAGAGCAGTGTTATCTATGATGGCTCAAAATGCCCACAAAATGTCAACAAATTCTCATATATATCAGTGAACCCCATCTGAATGCAACTATAGTTCAGCCACAAAAAGTTCAGGATACCAGTTTTTAATAATCAAATGATAGCATCTCACAATACAATAGTGTTCAGAGAGAAAAATGTCTTACCGTTCCCCAGTTTTCCACACATATTAAGTATGGATGCCACCATGAACCTTCCGTTGTCCCATGACTTATTGGAGAAATCCTCATCTAGGCCATTCTTTTTCTTGTAAATGTGCAGGAGAAGATTTATAAAGCAACTACCACTTATGAAAATTAAAAAAGGTGCAAAGAATATTATGTTTAACACACACCAGATGAAGCCGATATAGTATAAATAGTGGTACTCCACACCAGTCCATTCTTCTAATATGTAAGTCAGCCAGGTCGAGCTAATCACTGATTCCTGCCATGAAGTATGGGATTCACTTTTACTTAACATCTTCTGTTAAAAGAATTAGGCAAACTGAGTCAAACTCTCTTCGTAATCAAAGCAGCTTCTTAACCTTGCCCCTAGAAAGAGAGAACACGCTGTTCATTTATTCCTACTACTACCAGAGAAGTTACAGACATGCTTTCATTGTATTTAAATGATATTCTTAATATCCTATTTTTCTCATGTGAAGCAGGACTTTGATATAACTATTTTTAAACACATTGCAGTAGTGCCAGAGGAAAATCAGCGGAAGAGGGGACTGACCGTAGCAGAGGAATCCTGGCCGTGGCCAGTGATGGACCAAGTGTCATGGAAGGCCTGTGCAAGGGGGTAAAGAGCAGCATTGATGGGTATTAGGTGATGGTTAGAGAGAGGGAGTGCTGAAAGCATAGATCTGAGACGCAAGAGTTTTATTCAGAACAAGATTCAATGAGTGGTCGTCTTGGTGAGCAAAAGAGCTGTTCCAGGGCTGAAGTAGGGTGACCAGACAGCAAATGTGAAAAATCGGGACAGAGGGTGGGGGATAATAGGAGCCTATATAAGAAAAAGACCCAAAAATCGGGACTGTCCCTATAAAATTGGGACATCTGGTCACTCTATGCTGAAGATCAAATAAGGCGGGAAGGATGAGGAAATGAGGCTGAGGAGGCAGCAACTAATGGGTCAGAGGAGACATGGACACGGAAGGTGTATTCAAAGAGTATGAAGGAGGACTGCATAGAGGCAGAGGGAAAACTAGCAATCAAAGAGGGAGGTGGTCAAGGTACCAAAATAAGGAACCTGCTCCTTCCTAGATGGTCCTCTCCCCACTTGATTCTCTTCCTCCAAACAGAAGCCATTATGAAACCTTAACTATAGTGCTTGGTGTTGCTATAATGAAATGAAATAAATAATATATAGGTGTCAATACAGCTATCTTTGAGTCTTTGTTTAACACATCAACTTTCAGTGGTTTCTGGTTGTTCTACAATTGTTTTAGGTACTGTGAGGACTGATTAGCAAATTTTTGCAATGGACTTTGATATGAAGTGGTACTAAAAAAAACAACAGCCTGGATTCAGAGCCGTGCCCTATATAATCGTAATTATCACACCAAAAGGTATCTAATTTCCCAAATACTTTGCTCTCCTTCTCCTGTGTCAGCAGTGGTACTATCCAAAATTCAATATGCTGGTAACAAACAAGAATAGGATAAATAACAAGGTGGCTTGCAGCTGCATTGCAAGAATATACTTATGATTGTGGAGACAGATTAGAACACCAGGTGTTTATGGTTACTAAGGTGGGGCTGGCAGTATCACCTATGAAGGTTGCCTGACACTTCCTGTGATAAAACCCTGTTTTAGGTTGTTTATAAGTTTGCCAGACTTAAACATTTTGGGATGAATTTTTCCATGCCAGGTATTTGCCTCAGGCTAAATTGTTGTGGGGAAATCTCGCCAACACGGTTTATCTGAGAATGAGATCAGGGGAAGATGTTTTTCCCATGTAAAAAATATTCTGGTGATCCAACCCCCTCCATGCTTTGGAGCTAGGGATTACAATTTGGCAGGGTGTGGCCTTTGTGTCAGTAATGTTCCTTTTGCTATCCCCATGAAAATCCACCGAAATTTGGTGAAGTTATAAGCCTTTGAAAAATCACAGTTCATCCATGCTCAGTAGAGACTTCAACTTTAGAAGCTAAATTCCTCTGATATAACACCCGCGCTGAGCAGGACTCCCCCTGCAATTTTGGACTGGTAATTTTTAATGGTCTCATCATAGGAAATATTTCTAAAATTAAGACTACAGGAAAGCTTATACTCAATGGTCAGAAGCTTCAACAAATGCTGAAGCTAATGACAAAGATAAATAAGTCAAAAAAACTGATATAAAAGTGCAACTCCCAAAACTCTTACATTGGAAACCTGCCATCATATTTGACAAATATCTTTTTATGGACACTATCGACTTGAAGTCAAATCAATTTTAAAAATAGTCAGAAATACTTTCAGCTCCCATACTGACACCCATATGTCAGTGTTTGTGGGGTTTCAATCACATTTTACTCTTTAATTATATTTTCTTCCCTTTGCTCCATGAAAAACCCAACCAAGAGAACTTGACTGGCTGCAAAAGGGAACTGGTGAAACTGTCTATACACAGAATGCAATCACATGAATGTAGGAATTGCCAGATGGGCCAGTGTTTCATCTGGTTGTGACGGAGCAGGGCAGATTTGACCTGGGAATGTAGCCTGGGAGTTACATTGAGCTACCTGAGCTGTAACCTGAGCCAGGAGGGGGGTTGGGAGAAATGACACCTTCTGCCCGGGAGACTGAACAAAGGAGAGGAGGAGCAGAGGGGAGGGGAGAGAGAGCTGCTGGAGGGTTTTGGGACTTCTTCAGTTTGGGGCTGGGAGGTGCAACGCAGGGAACCCCAAGCTGGGGTCTAAGCTCCCTGCACTCCCCGAGAGGACTTGATTGAGGGGTCCTGGTTGTATCTACAAGCTCTGCTGTAGACTGTGTTCCTATTATCCAATAAACCTTCCGCTTTACTGGCTGGTTGAGAGTCACGGTGAATCGCAGGAAGCCGGGGGTACAGGGCCCTGAGTCTGGAGCATCCAGCCCCCCACCATTAGACATTTTTCAGACAAAATACCACTAAAGTAGCTCAGCAAATTCAGCTGCCCGCTCGCTGCAGTGGCTAGTCCTGCGCCAGGTGAGGCCGGTAGCTGAGACAGCGCGAGACAGTCTGTCGGGAGCCCCCGAGACCTCGGCTGGGCTCTCAGTTCCCGGGGCGCCCCAGGCTGCAGAGGGGCTGCTCCGAGCGCGCGAGCCGCACCAAGGCGCAGGGCACAAGGCGGAGGGAGGCGCCCGCGCAGGGCAGAGGCTGCGCCGCAGCCCGGGGAACGGGAACCCTGCGGCTGCTCCGCGGGCCGCTGTCACGCTGCGTCGGGCGCGCTCGCTCCCCACCTTGTGCCCTGTCGCTGTAGCGTCAGTGGAGCAGCTGCCGCGTGGGGCCCCCCGGGACCGAGAATCCCCCGCGCTCAAGGATTCCTGCAGCTCACCGGGCTCCGGCTCTGAGCTCCGCGCTCCGCTTTGTCGCCAGCGCCGCTGGGTCCCGACCAGGGTTAGCATGGTGGGAGGGCGGCACCCGGCAGAAGGGCTGGTGCTAGTTTCGGGTGTTTGTGAAAATCGCCCAGAGGCACGAGTGGGAGCCGCCCCATCTTGGGCCCTGCCCTCCTAAGCCTTGGGAGCGAGCAAATGCGTCCCTCCGCCCCTGCATGAACTGGGAAAGGTTCGTGAGCCCGGAATCCCCTCTCCAGGGCCGCCCGGGGGCAAATGGGGCAATTTGCTCCAGGCCCTGCAGGGGCCCCCCAAGAGAATATAGTATTCTGTAGTATTGGAACTTTTTTTATGGAAGGAGCCCCCAAAATTGCTTTGCCCTAGGCCCCCTGAATCCTCTGTGTGGCCCTGCCCCTCCCATGAACTGGGACCTCCTCCCAGGAACCAGAAAAGGGGCCTCAGCCCCCTTACACTTATTGCTTCCCTCCATGAACTGAGAAAGGAGCCTGAACTCCCTTGAAACCTCTGCACACACCCCCGCCCGTATGAACCAGCAAACGGGCCACTGCCCCTGACATGCACTGTGCTACCCCGTGCATGAGCTGGGGAAATGGCTTTGCCCAGCAGCAGAGGAGTCTACATAGCTGTTTTTAGGGGACATTCTGGTGACTCCAGAGTGGGGCTGTGTTCTCGAACATGGCTCTGTAGTCACTGGGGCCCAATAAGCAAAGGGGATATCAAGCTACTGTTCTCTCAGCAATCTGTATTTTTATAGCCTCATGTTCAAAAATAATGACTACAGTGTTAGGAATCGTGCGACTGACTTAAAAATAATTAGAGTTTAAAAACTAAATGTTATGGGGGCTCTTTATTTGCCTTTTGGTGTTTGAGATTTCAGGGTGTGTCTAGGTCACCTTGTTAAGGTTTTCTCTGCAACCCTAAGGGTTAGAGACTTACTATTTTTAAAAAATGCAAACAGACTCTCAGTCACAGGATTCCAGGAATGGGGGCTTTAAGAAAAACACAAAATACTGTATCGGGGATAGCCGTGTTAGTCTGTATCCACAAAAGCAACAAGGAGTCCGGTGGCACCTTAAAGAGTAACAGATTTATTTGGGCATAAGCTTTCGTGGGTAAAGTTAGGCCTTGGCTACACTCGGGACTTCCCAGCCCTGTATGGACTCCATCTCTCCGAGGGGAATAGCGTAGCGCTGCGAGCGAGCGTGCAGCGCTGCAGGCTCTGATTACACTGGCGCTTTATAGCGCTGTACTCGCTGCGTTCGGGGGGGTGTTTTTTCACACCCCTGAGCGCAGCAAGTTACAGCGCTGTGAATTGCCAGTGTAGCCAAGGTCTTAGTCTTTAAAGTGCCACCACAAAATACTGTGAGACCTGTATGACCAACCAAGTGGGCTGTTACACAGTAGTATCAGTTTCCACATAAGGAAGCCCTTACAACAAACTTCCTAAGCAGTAAGAATTTCATACCTCACCTTATGAGCTAATTAAAACAACCTATAGCAAAAAATACAGTAAGTGAAAAGGTCTGTTTTGTTAGAATGCTTATAAGGTAGGCTTGTAATTTAATTATTAGAAGTGTATTCTGAATTGTGTTTATGATGTTCTATTTTGCCTCAAGCACTTTTGCGCGGAGGTGTGGTGGTGAATTGTAAGTTCAATTTTTATTGCACTCAGAGATCATGGGTAAAACAGATCATAGAATGCAAAAAGCGTTGGCTTGTTTTAAACAAATATCACGTAAATAGCACTGTTCCGCCCTTCAGCATTTAGACACAGAATGAGTGTCAAAACTGAACTAATACAGGAACAGATGAAACTAAAGGAGTAGCAAGTAACGTTTCCTATTTCTTCTGGGTCCTTCTGGACACTGGGAACTCCCCCAGAGCAGTACTCGCAGCAGGGCCACTAAAAGGTTTCTGGTACAGGCTCATGATGAGCTACCTGCCAGAAACTTACACAGAAGCCAGCCTCAAGTGCAAACTCTACAGATGGTTGTATATTCATAGATTCATAGATTATAGGACTGGAAGGGACCTCGAGAGGTCATCGAGTCCAGTCCCCTGCCCGCATGGCAGGACCAAATACTGTCTAGTGTGTACCTATGGTGTCTAGTGAAGGTTTGTTTAGGTGAGTGTGCTCCCCGATATTGCAAATACTGGAGTAAAAACAAAAGTTCTGACTTTTTATGAGTTATAAAACCTAGCACTCGGGGCCATAAGTCTTTGCTAGTAGCACAAGGTACATGAATGGGAAAGAGGGTTAGGCTTAAACTTCCCTCCCTTCTCTCCTCTCCATGAACTGGGAAAGAAGTTTCAGCCTCTGAAAGTCACAACACTCACACCACCCTCTGCACCAGGAAAAGAAGCTCAGCCTTGTTAGCACATAGGCTAGAGGTCCATAAATGGTTATGAAATTATTCTAAGGGACTATTGTCATGTAAGCCTACCCATGCCAGCATCCCACACAGTTATGGCAAGAAACTAAAAGCAAACATGACTTAGGCTTTGTTAAGCTTATACTGCTTATAGAATGAAAATATAAGATCTATTTTTGTAAACTATTTGCATGATTGCAAAGGTATTTTTAAAGCATATGTGCTTGTTAGAATCTCATTGGTTCTACCTGAATATCAAATTATGAAGTGATAATGGAAGCCACAACAAAGAGAAATAATGGAACATTATCAACAAATGAACTTTGTATTACAGAATGGATGATGCATAGGATGTTTCAGCACAACATGAAATGATACAGTACAACCTCAAGAATACAAACACCAGAGTTACAGACTGACTGGTCAACCACACACCATGTGGAACCAGAAGTAAGCAATCAGGCAGCAGCGGAGACCAAAAAAAAAAAAAAAAAAGCAAACACCGTACTGTGCCTGTATTGCATCTTAAAGGTAGGCACATCTGGGCTGCCTGGTACTGCACTGCCAGCCCAAGACAGCCCGAGCCAGTAGAACAGGAGCAGTGCAGGGGTCTGCACTGCTTTCCTATAAGCCGTGGGCACCGTTTCCATCCCCCCCCTCCCCTGGCCCGGAGGGGGACGCACTGTTTCCACCCCGTTCTCCCCTGGTCCGGCGGGGGATAAACTTGCAAACTCAGTCCGACTGACCCCAGAAAAGAAGCTGCCTGGAAGGAAGCTGCTGGTTCTGAGGAGGAAGCTGCTGCGGGAGCCTGGCCTGGAGTGTGAGCTCCTGGAGCTGGAGCCCAAACTGCATTTTGTTCAGAATTATGAACATCTGCATTCCCGGGGTGTCCGTAACTCTGAGGTTCTATTGCAGGTTAAAAAGTGTTATGCAGCTAGCTAACTACCTAACCTATTATTGTCTTGTTAATCAGGCCAAAATGTATGTACCTTTGTACGTAGTTAAGTTGGAAACTTGGAGCCAATGCTATCTGGACTGCAAGGGTGATGGTGATTGGATGATGTTAGGTGTGTAACTAACCACAAAGTGTAAAATGAGGTTTGTTTGTTTTTTTTAAAGTGATCTTTTATATAGCCTTATAACCCATGTGAGTCAGGGTGAGCTGCAGACTGGCCTCCAGATTGGTTGGTGAGCACCATCTTACTGTACGTGCTGTACCTGGTGTACAGTAAAACCTCAGAGTTATGAACACCAGAATTACAAACTGACTGGTCAACCACACTCCTCATTTGGAACCAAAAGTATACACACAGGTAGTAGCAGATACTGTACTGTATTTGCCTTTTGGGGAATGGGGGTATTATGTTAAATGTAATCTACCAAAAAAATAAAGGGAAAGCTTTTAAAAAGAGATTTGACAAGGTAAGAAAACTGTTTCTGTGCTTATTTCATTTAAATTAAGATGCTCAAAAGCAGCATTTTTCTTCTGCATAGTAAAGTTTCAAAGCTGTATTAAGTCAATGTTCAGTTGTAAACTTTTGAAAGAGCAACCATAACATTTTGTTCAGAGTTATGAACATTTCAGAGTTCCAAACAACCTACATTCGTAACTCTGAGGTTCTACTGTAGTAAGAAAAATCTGACTTAATAAACCAAGTTGAACTTACTATTTGATATTGGGTGATCAGATGTCCCATTTTAAAGGGACAGTCACGTTTTTGGGGACTTTTTTTTTTTTGGTGCCTATTACCCCCCACCCTAATCCTGTTTTTTCACAGTTGCTATCTGGTCACCCTAATTTGACATGTCACAGATTAAGAAACTGAACAGAACCCATCATACATTTATTTACAGCCCCTCACACCCACTGTCCCTGGCCCACGACATGAACTGGGAGAGTAATCTAAGCTCCCTTACACTTGCAACTACTCCATCCCCAGCATGAACTGAGAAAAGGGTCTCATGTCTGTCCCCCTTTCCTTTCCTCTCCTCCCCACTCCACACATGCGGAAAAATGCCTCAGCTCCTTACAACCACTACACCACACCCACCCAGCATGAGAGAACCTGCATTGAGAGTCATTAGTTTCTGACAAGTTTCAGAGTAACAGCCGTGTTAGTCTGTATCCGCAAAAAGAAGAACAGGAGTACTTGTGGCACCTTAGAGACTAACAAATTTATTAGACTTCCATGCATCCGAAGAAGTGGGCTGTAGTCCACGAAAGCTTATGCTCTAATAAATTTGTTAGTCTCTAAGGTGCCATTAGTTTCTGATAGCAGCATGAGATATCTTGCTTCTAGGGCACAGCTCTAAATGAATCAAGGAGAGGAAAGAAAATAGTCACAAATATTACTTCTTTTTAGAGAGAGCCTTAACACTACTAAAATCTTGCCAGTGCAATTAACACAGAGAAGAGGGTTTAAAAAAAAAAGAAAAGGAAAGCAAGTTACTCGGCATTGACAGGGTTCTTTGACCAACTGGATTCCTCTGCTGGAAGTGGCATAGGAGAAATTAACTTCCCATGCTGTAAAATTCTTAGAAAGAAACATTGTTGACTTAGCTGATAAAAACCAAAAATGAAGGGATTAACCAGCCACAGCTGCTTTTCTCCCCTTGCTCAGATCACAAGAGGAAATAAGATACTTGTGTTTGGACTCAGAGAGTAGGTGAACATTTAGCAAAAGGGCCCTCCTGACTGGGGAAAGGCTTCCTTGGCTGGATGATTCTCCAAGGTCTGGATGACTGTGTTTATTTTGTTCATTAGGTGTGTTTCTTAATTGCATACAACTGGATAAAAGGAGACCTCTAACACCGAAATGCCTTTCTTTAGATTTTTTTGAAATGTGCCAAAAAACTATTTAAATAAAAACTTGGCCGCCTGTATTGCTAACCTCAAGCATTCAAAAATAGTGAATCAGGTATCCCAAAATCACAATTGTCTTAAAAATCCATGAGATTTTAAAAACAATACATTTTGACTTCCTTTCTTTTTGACTTCTGCTTTCAGAGCTTTTAGGTTGCACTCCTGTCCTTGGAATCTATGAAAATGTGACCTAAGAAACCAGATCTATTCTGACGTCATGCATTATACTCACCACAGAACTATAAGGCATGTTTTCTAATCCTTTAATCATTCTTTTCCGAACCCTCTCCAATTTATCAACATCCTTCTTGAATTGTGGACACCAGAACTGGAGACAGTATTCTAGCAGCAGTCAAACTAATGCCAAATGTAGAGAGAAAATAACCTCTACTCCTATTCAAGATTCCCCTCTTTATGCATCCAAGCCTTGCATTGGCCCTTTTGGCCACAGCATCACATTGGGAGCACATATGCAGCTGATTAACCCGCACAATCTCCACAACTTTCTCAGAGTCACAGTTTCTCAGGATAGAGTCCCCCATCCTGTAAGTATGGCCTACATTTTTTTACTCCTAGATGTATACATTTACATTTAGCTGTATTAAAGCATATTGTTTGCTTGAGCGCAGCTTACCAAGTGATCCAACATTTCCTCTTCATTATTTACCATTCCCCCAATTTCAGTGTTACTTGAAAACTTTGTCCATGATGATTTTATGTTTTCTTCAAGGTCAGTGATAAAAATGTTAAATAGCACAGGGCCCCGCTAGAAACACACCCACTCAGTTCCCCATTTACAGTTACATTTTGAGACCCATCAGTTAGCCAACTTTTATTAAATGTAATGTGTCAGGTTAATTTTATATCATTCTAGTATTTTAATCAAAATGTCATGCAGTACCAAGTCAGATACCTTAGAGGAGCTAACTATGTTATACCTTTATCAACAAAACTTACAAATTCATAAAAAAAAAAAGATGTCAATGTAGTGGGACAGGATCTATTCTCTATAAACCCATGTTGATTGGCATGAACTATATTACCTTCTCTAATTCATTATTAATCAAGTCCCATATCAGCTGTTCCATTATCTTGCCCAGGTTTGATGTCAGGCTGACAGGCCTATAATTGTCATCTCATTTACCCTTTTTACTGGCTTAATGGACAGGGGGTATGTAGTAGATATGATATATTTTGATTTTAGTAAACCTTTTGACACAGTCCTACCTGACATTCTCATAAGCAAATGAGGGAAATGTGGTCTAAGTTAAATTACTATAAAGTAGGTGCATGACTGGTTGAAAAACTAAAAGAGCAGTTATCAATGGTTCACTGTCAAACTGGGAGGACGTATCTAAATGGGGTCCCACAAGGGTCTGTCTTGTACTATCCAATTTGTTCATTAATGACTTGGATATTGGAGTGGTGCATATGCTTATAAAATTTGCAGAGGATACTAAGAGGGGAAAGAAAACAAGTACTTTGGAGGACAAGATTATAATTCAAAAGGATCATGATAAATTAGAGGACTAGTCTGAAATCCACAAGATGAAATTCAATAAAGCCATGTGCAAAGTACTACACTTAGGAAGGAAAAATCAAATGCACCAATACAAAACGAGGACTAACTGGCTAGGCAAGTAGTATTGCGTGCAAGTATCTGGGCGTTATGGCAGATCACAAATTGAATATGAGTCAAGAATGATGCAATTGTGAAGAAAACTAATATTCTGGGGTGTGTTAACAGGAATATCGTATGTAAGGCACAGGAAGTAATGGTTCTGCTCTACTCAGCACTGGTGAGGCCTCTGCAACTGGCCTGTGCCCTGTTTGGGGCAACACATTTTAAAAAACATGTGGACAAAGAATGTAGGTCAGACTTACCCGATGGGGAACTCCTATCCTGAGAAGCAGTGACCAGTACTGGGTTTACAATGGCACCACTGGCGCCATGGTGGCGGGTCCAGGCTCCAAAGGGGCCCTGGCCTGCTCTGCTTGGGCTGCAGTTCAAGGCCCCACCAGCTTTTCTCCGTCCCCCCGCGTCTTCCTCACCTCCTTCCCCGAGCGTGCCGCATTCCCGGCCCTCCCCCTCCCTGCGCTTCCCCTGCCGCCGAACAGCTGTTTGCCAGCGCTCCTGGAGGGAGGGACAGGAGTGGGGCTGCAGCGCGCTTGGGGGCAAGGTGGAGATGAGGTGGGGCGGGGCCTTGGGGAAGGGGGTGGAATTGGGGCAGGGCGGAGCAAAGGCGGGGCCCCCGCACTCCCCCTACACATACCCCCTCCAGCCCTCTGCCGTGAGCCGCTCAGGGCTGGGGCTGGGGTGGGGCGGGACAGGGAGCACGGAGCATCCCCATGACCCCAGCCCCTTGCCCTGCCTCCTGCACTCCTCCACATCCTCACCCCCACCCTGAGCACCAAACAGGAACTCCTGCACCCCCCCTACATTCCCACCTACATCCAGCACACCAAACAGGAGCTGCCCCAGGTAAGAGCTCCACACCCCAACCTCCTGCCCCAACCCTGAGCCCCCTCCTGCATCCTAACTCCTGGACAGACCCTGCATCCCCAGCCCTGACTCCTGCACCTCCCCTCACACACTCCCAGCCCCGATTCCTGCACCCCACTCACACACACCCAGCCCTGACTCTTGCACCCCCCTCACACACTCCTAGCCCTGACTCCTGCAGCCCCGCACTCACCGCCAGCCCCCTGCCCTCCCTGACTCCTGCAACCCCCCACATCCCCACCTGCACCCCTCACACCAAATGGGAGCTGCCCCAGGTAAGCACTCCACACCCCAACCTCCTACCCCAATCCTGACCCCCCTCCCTCACCCTAACTCCTGGCCAGACCCTGCACCCCACCCCCCCAGCCTGCTCCTGCGCCCGAACTCCCTCCCAAACCCTGCACCCCCAGCCCTGAGCCCCATCCCGCACCCTAAGTCCTGGCCAGACCCTGCACCCAAAGTTTTTTTTACATTTTTTTTTATAAAGCGCTCTTATCCAAAGCACTTTACAATAGTTAGCTAAGGGTACAGACAATATTTGGAAAGATCATTAAGTGGTCCACCAAGACCCCCAGCGATTTTCAAGTGGTCTGTGGAAAAATAAGTTAGACTACAAGAACAATCAAGGTACCTCATTTTATTTTCATTTACTTGCTATTACTTATAGGAAGAGGATGAAGAAAAAAAGCATGAAAAACAGGGGAGGGGGAGATAAGAGAGAATGTTCTTTTTCTTGGCTGGGTCCCAAGGGTGGCCCCCAAAAATGAAGCTGAGCACAAGGCCCCACTAACTCTAAATCCGCCACTGGGGCTGACCCCTCTCTCACAGCTCCCCATGCCGCAGCCAGGGGCTGACACCCCCTCCCTCCCCTAAGCTCCGCATGCCACTGCCAGGACAGGGGCTAACCCCTCCCTTGCCCCAGCTTCCCGCAGTTCTGCCAGGGGCTGGGGCTGGCCCCTAACCACCCCAACTCCATTGTACCTGGGACTGGAGCTGACCCCACAAGTCCTGCTGCCTGACACCTCGTGTCACCACCCCACACACACATGTTCCTCCTCGTCCCGTGAGGTGGGGGGCGCACCGGTCTTTTTTGTCGTGTCTCTTTTTGCTGTATATTTATTGTGTACAGTACTTTTATTTTTCTTTCATATGCTTTGAGTTAGATTGTGCCCAGCTCTTTGAGAGGTGCACAGGAGTGGAGGAGGACATGCCCCCACTTCACCATGCTGAGCCCAGTTTATTTCCATCCCTGGCACTCAGAGAGAGCAATGGCAGTTCCAAGGTGACAGTGGCACTAGACTCCTCAAACAGGTGGCCAGCACACAGAGGGGAGTGTTTGCTACATTCTTTCAATAGGTAGAGCAGCAGCATAATGCTTCTGGGAGCCCCTACAGAGGAGATGCACCTTTATATCACCTCCTACTGAGGGCTGTGGCTTAAAGCCACAGTTTAGACATTTATGTTAACACCAGGGGTTTTGTCACCTTAAAGTGATGGAACAGGACAAGATGAGATATCCTTAAATAAGGTTACATCCTGTATGTCTGATGGACTGATTTTGAAGCCTGTGGACTATATCAGTGGGGCAATAGAAGAGAAACTGACAGAGATTATATAATTCATGGATATACTGATTGCCACATATTTCTTGTTACCAGAGGTACAAAGCTCCTTTGTTTTCATTGCCGAAGAAACCTGAATTGATTTGATTACATTTTATCTTGTTCTTGAATCAGTTTTCTACTAAATTCTTCCTCCATTAGTTTTTTCCCAGACAACATTGGAGCAGGCAGAAGCTTCGAATGCATCCCTT
Source organism: Malaclemys terrapin pileata (assembly GCF_027887155.1). Lineage (NCBI taxonomy): Eukaryota > Metazoa > Chordata > Testudines > Emydidae > Malaclemys > Malaclemys terrapin. The sequence continues at coordinate 67,333,315 of NC_071506.1, read as the reverse complement.
TGCTGATCTGTAGCCATCATCTTTATCCATATAAAAGGAGTTTTACGTCATGTATCAACTTGCCCTCCTTTTTATTTATGTTTGTTATTGAGAATGGAATAGTTGTTGTAGCTTGTAAATTCTTTCATCTATAATCATTTTATAATGAATTGTAAGCAACAGCTGCTGTCTTATTTTTCTTTATCAAATCTGACATCACAGCTACTTGTTCAGCCAAACAAAGCGTAGCCATCTTTCTTATGGGTGTAGCTGGGACGTATTTAGGGCGTGATCTTGTTCCCATACAAGTCAGTGGGAGTGTAACAAATGCAATGCTTTGGAAATATGGACCATTCAAAGACTGTTGTTGAAATATGGGAGATGCTGTGGACACACAGAATATTAAAAGACTATTATATCAAATTTATAAATGTTACATGAATTTGTATGGGCTGGCTAGTGATTGCATTCCTGGCTTAATGGAAGAACTCAAATCACTGGTGGTATTTAATGCAAATTTCTTATAGTGGTCAGTCCTGGGTTTACAATGGCGCCAGTGGCTCCATGGAGTTGGGCCCATGCCCAGAAGGAGTCCTGGCCTGCTTCACTTGCACTGCACCCCGAGACCCCACTAGCTCCCCATCACCACCACTTCCTCCACTCGGCCTGCCTGCCAGCTGGCCGAGGGCTCCTCTCCACCCCCTGGTTCCACCCGCCAGCTCCTCTGCCCCCTGGCAGAGGTCTCTGCTTCCCACCACCTGTGGGGCCCCACCCGTCTCTCCGGAGCTGAGCTGCTTGGGACTGGTGCAGAAGCCTGGCCAGTCTCAGCTGGGGGAGGGAGTGAAAGTTTAGGGGGCTTGGCTGGACCACTCCAGGCAAGTGGGTCCTGAGGGGGGCCAGCTGGGACAGGCCCTGGCCTGGCTGATCCCACCACTCTCAAGGGAATGGAGCGATTCCCCGCCCTGAGACCAGCTCTGGCTGCATTGCTGGCTCAGCCCAGCAGACACAGTCGCCCCCCAGCAGGGCCAGTGAGTGCGGCCAGGAGGCAGAGCATGGGGGAATGGGTCTCTGGCGGGGGTGCTGGGTTGTGAGAGGGCAGGGAAGGTTCTAGTGTGTTGGGGCACTAGGGAGTAGGGTTGCCAACTTTCTACTGACACAAAACTTAACACCCTTGCCCCCCCCGCCCCTCCTCAGAGGCCCTGCCCATGCCCCACCCTGTCTCAGAGGCCCCCGCCCCCTGCTCACTCCATTCCCCCTCCGTCTGTCGCTCATTCTCCCCACCCTCAATCACTTGCTCATTTTCATCGGTGCGGGTTCTGGGGTGGGGTCAGAAATGAGGGGTTCAGGTCTTAAATACCATTTTGACACCATTTTTCTTTATTTGTAAGTTTGTCCTATATGTCATGTATGTTGTCTTATGTTCTGTGTTGTCGCATGACTAATTTTTTTTATTTGCAACAAAAGTCAATTTTATACTCAATTATAATTTATTTTTAACAAGAGTGGTATCACACTATTTAAATATTATGGTTGGGTTATAACCATAATACCACATTTTTTTTTGCAGAGCTCAAAAAGGCCTCAGATCTAAATACAGTAACTCCTCACTTAAAGTCATCCCAGTTAACGTCGTTTTGTTGTTACGTTGCTGATCAATTAGGGAACATGCTCATTTAAAGTTGCGCAATGCTTCCTTATAACGTTGTTTGGCAGCTGCCTGCTTTATCCACTGGTTGCAGAAAGAGCAGCCCGTTGGAGTGAGCTGGTGGGGGCTTGGAACCAGGGTGGACCGGCAGCCCCCCGCTCCCCTAAGTTCCCTGTGCGGCAGCCGCCCAGCAGGCTATCAATTGCTGGCAGTTCAGCTGTCCCTCTCTCCACTGCCATGTGCTACTCCTGCCCTCTGCTTTGGAGCTGCTCTCGGGAGCCTCCTGCTTGCTGTGCAGGGGGCGGGGGAAGAGGGGAGCTAATGTCAGGGTGTCCCCCTACTCCCACCCCCCGCTTACCCCATCTCCATAGAGCAGGGGGGACATGACAGGGCTCAGGACAGAGGGAACTTGCTCACAGCAGCTGCTGTCTCAACTTGCTGATCTACTTAAAAAGGCAGTGTACTTAAAGGGGGTTCAGCGTACTTAAAGGGGCAATGCGAATCTCTCTCTCTCACACAGGGTGTGTGTCTCTGTCTCTGTCTGCCATGTGTCGCCTCTCCCTCCATTTGTGCTGCCTTGTAGAGTGTGAGGCTACATTAACAACAATGTGTTAACCCTTGAGGCCTCAGCCGAGTACTGGTTCATCATTTAGCAGTAAGGCATTCCCTGGGAAATATCCCACCCTCTGACTCCACCACCTCAACCAAGCTTCACAATCATCATTGCTGTGTACAGAATTAAATTGTTTGTTTAAAACTTATACTCTGTGTGTGTGTGTGTGTGTGTGTATTGTTTGTTTAAAACTTATACTCAGTATAAGTTTTAAACAAATAATATATAATATAATAATAATTAATATAGTCTTTTATCTGGTGAAAAAAAATTCCCTGGAACCTAACCCCTCCTATTTACATTAATTCTTATGGGGAAATTGGATTCGCTTAACATCGTTTCGCTTAAAGTCGCATTTTTCAGGAACATAACTACAACATTAAGCGAGGAGTTACTGTATATGTACTGATAGATTATCTCAATAATTCAATTGCAATTTTTAAAAATTAATAAAATGCTTTTTGTTCAAAGGAAAAAATTGTAAGGGAAAAATCTCAACATTAATGCAAAGGCAATAGTGATAAAAGCATAACTTTTTTAGCCATTTCTAAATTTATTTGCACCTTTATTAGATATTAAAATACAGTTATAAGTGTGTTATAGCCAAAATGTCTCAATATTTCTCTCTCTCTCATCTGGTCTGGATATGGGCTGTTTTTCTCCTATCAACAATTGGAAACAGACCAAACATCAAAATTTTCTAATGTCGACTTCCTCTATAATCAGCTCACCTTGTGTGCTCCTAATGCTACACAAGGTCTAACTTTTATCTGAGAATAATGTCTGCTGTCATCTGGTTTAACAATCTCTAATCAATTTCTCTCAGGATAATGAACCTCTTAATTTCCTTTTCTTTTATTATTTGGATTGAAGTTGCCAGACCAGATGAGAGAGAGAGATTTTAAGGCAGTGATATGATTGAATGTTTGATACATGTAGTTTGCAGTCTCTTGTACTTTTAAGAAAACTATATTTTTCTTCCCACAAGTTACAGTAACAGTTTTTAATATTTAACAACAATATTTAAATACACTAGTCTTCTTTCTGATGTTTATCAAATCGTTCCAACAGAGCTCTTAGTATACTTCCTGGTAGTTCTTGGTGTCTGTCTCTTAGCGTTTCAATGGCAATCTTTGTCTGTTAAGAGAAAGAAAGAGGGGGAAACCTTTTATATTTCAAGAATGACTACTTCAATCATCATTCTCTTCTAGTTTTCCCAAGGATGCTAAAGGTATACATAAAACTCAGTGGAAAATGTTGGGGGAGGAGAGGGCAGGAAGGGTAAATCCTTCACAAGATCCCATGAAGACCATGCTGAGGGATAGTCTCATTCCCACACACCAGTGTATTTTTCCCTGTGATAACCAAGCATACAAAACAGCTAGATCTACATATGCAATAGTGCCATGGAAATGTTAGCTCACTACCACTCCATCTTGCAAACCCTGAGGCACATGAATAACTCAGGAGATTAGTTTCATTAACTTCAATAGGACTACATATTTTATTGAAATTATTCACTTGTATTTGCAGGTTTGAGCCCTTAAACTGTAAGTGTGACTTGATATAATTTCATATTTAAGTTTGACAGTTTTTTCAATTGGAGTTGTTGTAAAGATCTTTTAACTAAGCTATCACTGCGGAAATCCTATTCCAATGTAAAACCTCTGTTGCAAGGTTTAGAAAGCAGTTGCCCCCTACAAAAACAGCTATTACCTTTTCAAACCCTATTTTAAATGTTTACTATTAATTAAAATATGCATCAAATCATTAAATAAAACGGGAGGTTCAGAATGTAAAAGCCTGTTTTTTCGGGCATGTTAAATCTCATCCACTGTAATTTTGCTCAGACTAAAATCTGATAAATATTCAGCCTAGACCCTTTCCCTTGCTCTGTTGTAATGATTAGGGCCCAGAGGGCCTTCTCTAATTATGGGCTTAATTTATGGAAAATGGGTAAAAGTTCATAATTGTCACAATCACCTTCTATAGAACTTTATTTAAGAAGGAAAAAGGAGACATCTGAATTAAACAGAGAGGATCTACTGATACCACCCAAGGACTGTGCTTAAAATCGTGTCTGGTAAACAAGAGGAGTATGGGACTGGAACTCAATGGACCAAAATTGGTACTTCAGAAATTAATCCTAACTGGTGGACAAAATAAAAAAAGGATGGGCTATTCTGCCCATCACCCCCTTTTGGGGTCCTTTTAAAGAGAGACTTTGTGAGGGAAAGGAAAAACCATTTGCACTACTGCCGCTGCTGCTGGGGGATTTTCATTGTGACCTGGACCTTGGCACATCAATTGGGAGGCTTAACCAACACACTGCCCCAGCAAGGACCCAACTTGATACATATGAGATCCAACTCTGTCCTCCTGTCTCTTGTGTGTCCCATCCTGTCCCTCAAAACTAACTACTGTCCTCTCTCTCAGCTTTCTGCCTAATCCAGAGACCAAAAGCACCACACAGCCCCAGCACAACAAGGTGAGACGGTCCATCCAGCTCTGCCAGTCAGAGAAGGACTAGCAGAGGTAAGGGACCTGACCAGACCAACCAGATGATATCCCTGACTAGCCTCTTTGTGTCCTGAGAACATCAACAAAAGCCATATTTCCCCCAACTTTTACAATCCCATCACATCTCCTCCTGTGTCTATTTTGTCAACAGCAAAACTAACTCTTCCCCACCAAGATGGGCTGCTTGACAGAGCAAGAGACTCAAACCCTTATTCTTTATCTCTGAAAAAGGGATTGTTTGTTTTTCATAATCACTTAATTTCAATGCTTTTTGCCTTGTTTTGATTCTTTTCCTTTTGGGTATCTCAGTCAATACATTTCCAGCCTTTGCCATGAGTTTTCTAGTGTGTTTTTCACAATAACTAAGCAGCCTGAGGTCTCTGTACTCAAGACCCCAAACCTTGTTTAAAATAGTTCATGTTGTATACTGACAGTCATGTAAACACCTCCAGTTCTCTGGGCCCACTTATTCCACCCAAAGTGACACAACAGCTTCCCCTCAGCATCCAAAAAAATGTTTTAGTTGGGTGTTCAACACTTGTGGAAAGAATCATATTATTTATTTATTTAGGCACTTAGCTATGGATTAGTGAGCCTAAGATTAGGCATATATATTGGCCAAGATTTTCTAAATTATTTAAATGGATGGGAATCAGGAAATGAAAAACATTTCTGATAGTAGCATTAATCCCCACAGGGCTCCAGTAAGGCCAGAACCTCAGCCAATTCATACCAGCTGAGGATCTGTCTCATAACATTTATCATTTGCAGATATATAACTATATATCTTGTATGTAGTGTTGTTGTATCTCTGTTGATCCCAATAATAAAAGAAAAAATACCCTAATCACCCATGGGCGAACACTTTTCCTGAAATGATCAACTCCATATCTGACCTCTCTGTCCTTGTATCAAAGGAAAATCAAAACCTGCATAACATCTTCAAAAGACGAGACTGGGAGCTTAAATTCATAACCTTGCTAGACACTAAAAATCATGGACTCAACAGAGATGTTGGTTTTATGTCTCATTAACACAATCTATGACCAAACTAACTCTCCTTTGTCCTAAGACTGCAGATATGGTAATTGTCCACCGCATCTTGAATGGTCTCTTGCGACATATGTTAATTTCTTATGCTTAACAATCTGCTCCACCTTCTATTAGGCGGTGACACCCTGAGTACCTTTCCCAGACCTGAAAAAAGAGCTGTGTGTAGCTCAAAAGTTTGTCTCTTTCACCAGCAGAGGTTGGTCCAATAAAAGATATTACTTCACCCACCTTGTCTCTACTTTGTATGTGTCCATGCAAGGGAAAAAGTGACTGGAGTGTGGGTCCTTATTACACATTTTGAAGGGCTCTGCGAGGTATTTAGTGTTTAGGAGGCTGAAGAGTAGGACTTGACTATAATGTGTGTAGTACAGATTCAAGGACAGACTTTCAAAAGGCACAAAGGGCAGTCAATGGAAGTCAATGGGAACTGGCATCTAATTCCCTTTTGTCTCTTTGAAGATCTCCTCAAGTCACTGTGCAAATATCGACCTTTTCTGTCTTTAATTTCATGTTGTATTAATATATTTTCTTTGATTTATTTTCCATTTAAAAAAAAATCAAGAGAAACTACCTTTGAGTTTACATATTTCAAGATGGCCTGCAATGTGAGACCTTTCTGCTATTAGTTTCTTGTGACAGAGCGCTGAGGCCTGACAGGTGTGTCAGCACTCTGATCACTGTAGACTGAATTAGTTTCCCAGTGATGGCTGATTGAGCAAGTAGCTAATCAGAAAGCTATGCTGGGGAGGCAAGGAACTAATTAGGCCTCAGTTGGCTAACCTGATAAACCAGAAAGGAAGTGTTACAAGAGGGGAAGACTGGACTAGCTGAGTCAGACTGAAACAGCTCCCAAAACAGAGAGGTCTCATTTCCTAGGGTCCTGGTAAAGAGGGACTAAAAACTGTAGGAATTAAAAACTGTGATGCTGCACTGTAGTTGGGAGAAGGGTTTGTAATAAAATACAGACTGAACTCAAAGAAAGTGGGTGTGATCAGTTTCTGGGGCAGCAGAGGACAGGAACAGAGCATTGCTCTGAAACATTGCTCCTTTAGGATAAGTAAATTAACCAGCCTCAGGGATTTTATTTCCATATATTTTTCATTAGAAATAGACTTTTCCATTCTTCTTTATAGGAGAACTTGATAAAATCACTGTAAGATTAAATTAGTACTGCAGCCTTATGTGATATCCTGAGATAAATCTCTGTTTCCCTCCAAATAGTCCCTGAGACTACCCACAAATGGTTATTCCCTCTGTTCCTCTCCCCCATAAATCAAACAAAGGCTAGATTGTGTTTGAAGAGTTTCAGTTTAGGATACAGCCTTGTGAGACATCACTAGTCAGTTCCAATACCAAAGAAAGGGAAGTGACGACTATAGATACCTGTCATTTCTATTGCAAAACAAACTTAACGTGCCACTGAAAAATGTCTTTGGGAAAAAAAGAGTGGCCATTTCAGACAGTTGACACTACTCATTACAACTTCAAAAGTTATTTTTCATTCCTTGGTATCCTGCTGTTAATTGAATTGTCTCGTTAGATTGACCTCACACTTGGTAAGGCAACTCCCATCCTTTCATGTATTTATACCTGCTCCTGTATTTTCCACTCCATGCATCTGATGACGTGGGATCTAGCCCACGAAAACTTAGGAGTGATTGCAGACACTCAGCTGCTGTTGGACAATAATATGACAGCAGTAACCCAGTCAGCTTTTTATCTTCTTTGTCTGATTAGGACCTTGTATCCTTTAAAGACCCACCTCCGCCATTTGCACCCTTATTACCCAAGATTAGATTTTTGCAATGTGCTATCTTTAGAGCTACACATTAAAAGCATTCAGAGAGGAACACTAGGGCAGAACACAGTGACATCATTCTGGGAACGCATGCCATCCGTGCCCTGGGATTTGTGTAATAGTCTCTGGTGAGATTTAAAGTGTTGGTTATGACTTTGGAAGCCTTAAATAGCCTGTGACCTGCCTACCTGAGGAATTGCCTCTCTCTCCGTGCCACCGTGCCACAGCTGTGGTCACCAGAGGCACTCAAGCTGAATCCCCTTCACTAGAAGGGAGAGAGTAGCGGATAGCAGGACACTCTCTGTGAGGGCTCTAAGATTTTAGAACTTGCTCTAAATAGCTGCCAAACATCTGTTAGATGGGGTTTTTGGCACGGGCTGAAGTTTACGCTCTGGAACTATGAATGTGTGGAAAGAAGCTCTTCTGTGGGTGGCTGGCTGGGAGAGTTCTTCTCTGAAAGATTGTTTTAATGCTGCTGAGGTTTTGTTGTAATATTAAGTATGTGTTAGGGCACCAGAGCCTTGTGTGGGCATTTCTAAAAGTTATTAATTTACTTAAGTTTAAATAATGTAATGTATTTTAGCTTCTTTTAAGACAGATTACTATCTGGAAACAAGGAGCACAGCCAGGACCTTGTGATCAGCCAGCTCATCACAGATCAACAGCAAGTGGTCCACAGAACACAGTCCAGAAACCTCTGGTGTAAAGTATTGAGGCAGAGGGCCAGGGAGGATGGTGACGAGTTTAGAACAATGCACAAATCTGTGGAGGAATCTAACAGTGTCAGAAGAAAATGATATTTCAGCCAGAGATATGTTACACTATGTAAGATGGCTGATGTACTGTAAGAAAGTTTTACTTCATAAGAAACCAATAGACATGGAATTTAACGTCAGATACTACAGATCTAACTAACATCATTTAAACTAAGACTGTAGACTCCCGAAAGTTTCAAAGAGAACACCCAACTTACCTTTTCAACTAGTTCTGTAGCTGTTATATTTGGATCATATAGAATGGGATCTCCAATATATGTGCGAAGTTTGACTGGGAACCCTCCATACACAGGAATGAGTGGCAATCGAGAACGTTCATAGAACCACCTAAAAAACCCTGTGAATTAAAAAAAAAGGTGGGACGGGGTGGTGTTACATTTTGAGGGAGAACCTTAGAAGCCAGCAGAGTCCCTGAATCAAAATGATTCTGGATTGCAACTAACAAATTTTAAATTATATGGGTGTTTGATGAAAGGCTACATAAAGTACATCAAACAATATGCAAGGCAAATAATCTTGAAAATAATTATCTACTCTTACATTGCCTCCTGCATATTCATTATCATGTTAAGATGGGTCACCATGTAGAGAACAATTAATGTTTAGTCTAATAAATGCATAATCACATTAGCTAACCAATTTGGACTTCAGTTTACATCACAAAGAAACAGTTCCAGAATTAAAAGAGAACAAAAGATTAAAAAGAAATTCACAAGACGAGTATTTCCCAGAAACAGTTGGTTTTGAAAATATAAATAAAAGAAAACTCTAAGAACGTGAAAAGCTACATATGAAGTAAATCTTACCTATTTTTCCAAATGTCCTATATCCTTCCCGAATATTCTGTGTAAACAAAGGGATGATGGGCTAAGAAATAAGGAAAAAGAAGTGGTAAGACTTTGGACAATAGTTCAGCCTCAGTTTTTGTATTTAAATATTGCATCTATATCATGTGGTTATAGGCATCCTATTAAATCAAAATGAAACTGATAAGTTATCACGACTAAAAACTCAAAAGGAGTCACATGTTTGTCAGGAAAAACTACAGCTAGTTATGTACCAGGTGAGGCTCCATTTTCTGAGGGTTCTTAGAACCTATGTCACATGTTGCTATTATCAGGATGAACACCAAAACAACACTGACAGGATAACATTTAGAAGCAGAAAAAATAATTCCACAAATATCATAATTTTCAGTTTCATGAGTTTGTTCAGCAATTTTTTTCAGTGCCTAAGAAGTCAGAGTTACTGAGTTAGCCAAAAATCATCCAGACATATATTATTTTGGTAACCAAATCTTTCAAAAGTTCTATAGAAAACAGACTATCAATGTACTATGAAACACCTGCAAATCTTGGGGCAAGGGACAAGAAAGGATGATCATGTGTAACTAAATGTTTCCTTTCTAATGCCTTTAATACTAAATAGTTTTAAGAAGTTGTAATTTCTAAGAAAATTATTTCCCCTCAAATATGATGCAGATTATTGTCTCTCTGAAGCACATATTGAGCTAGTATAGGTCACATCACGTCACAGCAGAGGTTCTTCCTAAATCTTATGTTGCGACAGTGTCTTCATTATTGTTATTATAGATCGAGTGCCAACCAGGTACAGGCATGGTATAGAACTTTGCTTCCCCTTCAGTTCCTATCCCAAGAGGTTTATCAGAGATATGAATCAGAGCAGGGGTTCTTAAACTTTTTTATAGCGTAGACCACAACTTAACAGAGAGTGTATTTCTTGTGCAACATCCCTACAACAACTGCTTAGAGGGAAAAGTAACATCAGGAAATAAGTTATTTTTAAACTATTTAATTTTTTTAAAAAGTCACACTATCTGAACATGCTTTTCATTTAATCTTGTCATCATGCCGTCTGTTCCAAATCTCTCACTCATCCGGACTAGGCTTCTCTGGCATTAGGTCACCTTCTTTTCTCACTCAGTATAACATCTTGTCCCCCTCTCTCCTGCAAATATTGCCTGGCTCTGTTCTACCACTGATGGCTTGAGTCCTATTTTTCAGCTTCCAGGTCCTCTCCTGCCTGCAGTTCCACTCCTGCTGGTAGCTTTGGTCAAAGAAAGCAGCTCCCGTTTCCTTTCCTCTTCTTTTGAAGCAGCAGCCCCTAGTGGAGACAGCTAAGCTGACTTCTCCTTCTTTCCTTCTGCTTTTATTTCTTTAAAATGTATCTCTTTCAAGTCATATCTATACAGTTGATAGAAATTTGACTAATAACAGAGAGGAAGGATGATGTTCCTTGGACCACGTTTTATATTTCCAAGACACATTGAACTTGTGCATTAATCTTGCTCTTCGCCTTTCTTCTGTTATAACAGCTCTATTCTTCATTAGTCAAACAAAGCTGCAGTAAAAATATAAGCCAGAATACCGTATGCTGGATATTGTAACACCTACGTGACAAAATGCTACCCATAGCACCCTGATCACGGAGGTTGCTGCAGCACAGAGAAGGCTGCTGACTTAACTGAAAGCCAATAACCCATTTCTGGTGGGAGGATTACTGACACCGGGGTGCTAACTGTTGGGCTAATGATACAATTGGCTCACTCATCAGGAGTAACAGGAAGCATGGGAGCTCAGAGAGTGACCATGAGGAGAAGAGAAGGCTGTGTGTCAGTCTCCTCCTGCTGGATATCCGTGTCATGTTCTGTTTTGCTTAGGAACTGAAGAATAAATGTACACATGGTGAAAGGGAAACAGCATGAGTGAGTTTCTGACAGAGACCATGAAAACAGTCCACTGGGTAGCTGAAGAGGCACCTTGTGACAACCTACTTTTGTACATCATAAAACAACCGTACACCTGAAGAATTCTTCATTCTACTCCACTGATATAATATTGAATTTAAATTAGTCCAATTTACAGTTAAAATAATCACTTTGTCCCCTTCCCTCTTTTGGGGTTTGCGGATTTTCTACCACATTATTTAAGAAGGGAATCTACAATCTTTTCAAAAATTTAAAGTTAAAAGTCCATTGCTCCATTTCCATCACATGTCCTGTGGTGCATAACCAGTCACTACAAGGTGGGGGGAGACTCATAACTTCCATGTTCTTACTATAGTATATTTGCCTGCTAGAAAGAACAGGCCCAATCATCTTTTGCACCAGTTCTTCCTAAAGCTGGCTTAACCAGCCACATGTGGAGTTCCTCTGCCTATGAAGTGACCCAGAGACATCAGAGCAGCTCTCATTACACCTTCTTCTCCAACCCCCAGCATGGGGGAGGAGGAGTAGCTGGGGAAAAGGAAGCATGACCAGGGGGTGTCTACACCCTGGAGATCCATGGTTGCCATTATGGTCCCTTGAGGCCAAGGGCAGCCTACTTAAAATAGAGCATCCTCAAAGCATAACCAACACTGAGGCCCAGTAACCCCAGGGTCAGGAGAGTGCAAAGGTGACAAATCTACTTTTGCACCTCCCATGTTGAGATGTACTGAGCACAGATCAGATACAGCCCAAGATCTGAGCCAAAATTTTTAAGAAAAGTTTTGAGATTTTCCATTTAAGTTGCTATTGTTTATTCCTAAACGTGCCTCCTGCAGGGAGAACTTACCATTTCTCAGTCCATTAATGTTTTTGGTATCATTTATAATTTTCTGTCAATAATTCTGTATTTTCAGGTAATGCCAAATTATGTTTTCTAAGTCTTCTTCCACACTGCACTACTTATGTAGCAGTAATTTCAGGGACAACAGTCTTATAGGAGTATGACAGAATCTATATTATGGAGACACAGACAGTAGGACATCTACTCAGTTTTCCATTTAAAGCAAGGATTCAACCCGTTTGCTTTGTATGAAGAACTCCCAAATTTACAGCATATAACTGTGACTGAAGATTGACTTGAAGACTCAGAAAACACAATCTGAGAATTTATAGAATGAGAAATTAAAAATGGGCCCTTTAAGAAATTATTTTAGTCCCTTCCACTAAAAAATGTGTTAGTACTAACCCTTTAAATTTTTGAGATGGAAAAACAAGAATTCTCCATGTTGAAGCTCTCCACTGCTTCTACAATAGCCCACACAAAGGCATGTTTCGATACAATAATATTGTCAATACCAACCTTATTCATCATATTTTTATACACAGACACACACACTCACTTTAATGGTATGTATACATAAACTATGTTCTGGAGCATGACTAGAATCTATCTCAGTAAAATTATAATCTCTCTCTAGAATGTAGCTTGCACCATAACATCACTAATTGCAGTTCAGTGCTAGCTTTTGGGTATTCTTTTTCATATTTCCCTACTTCTTTTTTTAAATAGTTAAGCTATCTTTAGTTCAAGGACCCAATTAAAGTCCTATATCAAAAAATACCTTTGACATGTGGGTTAGGATCTCAGGGCAAGTCAACAGTTAAAATGCTGCATTGATGTAGCTGCACTGATGCAACTACTGATGCTGTAGTGCTTTAATGAAGATGTGCTACACCAATTGGAGAGACTGTAGTTAATCCACCTCCCTGAATGGCAGGAGAAGCTCTCCCACCGACATAGCACTGTCTACACCCAGGGGTAGGTTGGTATAACTACGCCACTCAGGGGTGTGGATTTTTCACACCCCTGAGCAATGCAGTTGTAATGTAGACCAGATCAAAGGGAAAATTAACAAACTGTTTTATCCCATTGGGGAGACAGGGTGGATGAGGTAATATCTTTTATTGGACCAACTTCTGTTGGTGAGAGAGACAAGGTTTTGAGACACACAGAACTCTTCTTCAGGTCTGGGAAAGGTATTCCCAGCACTACAGCAAAATGCAAGGTGGAACAGATTGTTTAGCGTAAGTAGTTAGCACATATTGTAAGGGACCATTCAAGGCAAAGTGGCCCGCTAACACCTCTGCAGTGACAGGACAAAAAGAGGATGTTAGTGCATTACAGATTGCTGTAATAAGCCATAAATCCAGTATCTCTGGGCTTGGCTACACATACAGTGAGGCCGCTGTGCTGCTGTAGCACTTTAGTGAAGACTCTACTACACCAACGGGAGAGCTTCTCCCATCAGTGTAGTTAATCCACCTCTGGAAGAGGCAGTAGCTATGTCGATGGGAGAAGCCTAACTTTCATTCACAGCCTGTAGTACAGGCCTCAGATCTTGCACCAGGCCCAGTGCTCCAGGCTCACTCTCTCTACTACAATAGGGCCTTCAGGCCATAGCCAAGTCATTGAATAGCCTCAGTGTATGTCCTAGGCTGAAATCTTGGAGAAATGCTGCTTGAAGCACACAAAGTAAGTCTCTCAATACTATTCCTTTTTTAGGGGAGATTCATTTTATTTCTTTTCTATACAATAATCTGGTTTACAGAAAATATCTTCTGCTGACACTTCACACTGTTATGGGATTACAATAGATTAAGTGTTTTAATGTCGGTTTTTGTTTAAAAGTGTTCTGATAAATCCAGTCTAATTCTTTGGTTAAAAAGTTAAACAAAACTAGAATGGACTCAAATTAAAAAACATAACAAAATACGACAATAGCTTTTTTTACAGATAAATAAGAGGCTACTTAACTGGAGACCATTAATCTTAAAACCAAAGTCCTCTATATTATCCCTCAAGTACACAGTCTCACAAAATTGCTATTCTTATATTTGACATTAGACTATAATAATCCTGTTAATATAAAAATAATTGATTTTGAACCTTCTTAGGTCACATTTTATAATCCCAGAAAGAGGATCCATTTTACAAAACATACTTGAAATCAGAATTACTTGATTGATCTTTGGATCCCTGTGTTGTAGAGTATACATATGTGCTAATGTGATGGCTACCATCTGGGGGATTGAATCAGGGCCTTTCAGAGCGAAAAGCATAAATATTGAAAGCTTCAGTTAAAGAGCTAGTGTTTGTAGCTAGCAGCTGTAATAGACTCACATTCTTTGTGGCTTGGGCACAGAGACGGGTATGTAACACACAGTGATCAGTGGGTTAAACATATTTATATACGCACACAAGAAACCACTCACCACTTTTGCATCTATGGCCACTTGAGCAAAGCCTTTGCGATTACCCCACAGGAGGTTGTAGTTTTCATCACTAAAGAATGCTTCTCGACCTCCACCTGGTGCGACACCCAATAAGTTGCCTTTCTTCAGAATTTCAACACTTTCATCTCTTCCACTATGCACTCCAGGTAACAGGTTTAAATACAGTTGTATTCCTGCAATAAACATAACCAGTAGAGATCAATATGGTGCATTAAACCTCATTACATAATTATTATTTGCAATCTTGAAAATAAAATCTAATCAAAAACTCTCCAACACACACACACGCCCATCCACCCCTTCAGCAATTTTAAGTGTGTCTACATATTACATATCTGATAAAACTGGAGATGTCATAGTCATCAGTAATAAATCTGTTACAAATACTCAGATATAATTAGGGGTTACAGCTTCAACCCACAGTAGCATGGAAATGTACTTGGGCTTTCCAAGTGTGGCAGAGTTCCAGCCATAATAATCAGTATGATGGACAAGGAAGGTATCAAGAGACCTTTACCCAACACTGGACAAAAGAACTGGCAAAATAGATGGAATAAAAAAAACAGAAGAGTTTCTGCAGGATGACTGGACTGTGCTGAATGGACTTCGTATTTTTCACTTACTGCTACTGTAGCTGTTGATGGGTACAAATTTAAAGACAATGTTTGACTTTATTGAGAATCTTGCCTGAACAAAGGCTGAAGAATTTGGTCCATAGTTTCACTGCTACATTAAAAAACTTCTGAGACTTTGTATCAGGCTCAACTGGCAATAAGAAATGTTTTACAAATTTACAGCTTGAACTTGAATAGCCCTTTCATGTTCGTGCCGTCCCTGATTTGAATGTGTTAAAAGAAAGTCACACATAGTTGCTTATCCAGAAATATATACACACACACACAACACATGATAATAAGCCTAACTTTACTATTACTTTATTGTGAAATGAATAACTTTTGTTTGGATTATAGGCTATAACTTCTTGTAGTCTGAGGACAAGGGGCAAAGAGTCACAACACAGGGAAACATGATATATATCCGAATACCCAGAGATAGATTACAAATGGTAGCAGACACAGATTTTCTGTTTTTCTAATTTGCTCCAATAACATAACTATGCTAAGCGTAGTAAGATTTTTTTAAAACTACAGATGTATACTGGGAAATTTTACAACCATTTCTTTCTTTCTTTCTGAGTTCACAAGTTAGTCTTTGAGATTTTGAGTTACAAATGAAATAAAGATTACTGAAAGTGAGATGTTCCTCAGCAACTGTTTTCAGTTGTCTTAAAGACACTTCTTACAAAAAACATTTAACTTTAAATGAAAACAAAAGTGGAATCATACACACCACAATGAGCACTATGGGGAGATCCTAAGGAGAATAGCATAGGTGAACAAACCACTAGCTCTTAGGGAAATTTGTATATAATTAACAAACCTCTAGATACAGTAAAGGTAAAGGTAGTGTAATAGAGTCCTTCGTGGGTTAGTGGCCTAGTGGTTAGTGCACCTAGGGCCCACCCCTCCCTCCACAGTGGGCCAGTCTTACAGTCCTGGTTGCCCTTTGCTCAGAGGTGCAGTGAGGAGCACAGGTAGTTCAAGTCCCTCCTGTAGTAAGGGCAGGGGTAGGGGAGCCTTGGCCTGCCCACCCCACTGGGAACCAACCCTGGGCCCAAGTAGGGTCAACGATATCTGGCCCTCCCAAAGGTGCCCTCTGAGTCACCCTCCCTGGGTCACTTCCTATCACTGCTTTTCTCTCCCCACCTTCAGTTCCAGATAAGGAGAAAAGAAAAAGAAAGGATAACCAAACCATCTGTCCCAACCGAGTTGAGCATATATTTTCACTTCCCTCAGGGAAGCTTCTCTGGCACTCTTGTCAGAAGCCTTCAGAGTAGGTCTATCCTTCGCCCCCATCTTCCCCCTTCTGAGCTGTGCTGCTCCCTTTTCAACCCCATCTCCAGTTGGAGCATGCTCTGCAGGCTGGAGGGACAGAGCTACCTGGGCCCAGTATTGTCCTTTAACCCCTTCCAGCCCAGTGTGGGGTTTATATACCCTATCACAGGTAGCCTAATTCGGGTGGAAAATGACTGTGAAGAATCTTGAAGCATTAAACTTCAAAAGGTGAGGTCACTATACACCTGAGAAAGAAAAAAAGCTCTTGTATACCAAAAAGGTACAGTATAATAAGATATCAATCTCTAAAAGAAAAGAAAAGTTCTCCTTCGAGTAGCCTCTGCATCTCTCACTCATGGGATGTATTGGCCAAGCAGCTCTTATGGGGAAACCTAACTTGCAGTGCCCATTGGAGAGCTGACACACCCTGTCTTACCCGTCCTTCCCTGATTCCTGAACAGTCTAAGGGTCAGGCTATAAAATGGAGTACAGAGATCCACAGCCACCTGGTTTCCTTTCAACACCTGCAGCCACAGACTCCGAATCGTTCCGGACCATTACTACAGATGCTAAAACCCCTCACGTAGTTCTGCAGGTAGAGCTAAGGATAGCAATTAATTTATAGTGTAGACCATTAGGGTAGTTTAGTTTTAAAGTAAGAATTTTAATGGAAGAATTCAAATGGTGGTTCTGAAGAGGAAACCTGGATTCAAACATGTCTCCTGTCCGGAGGGGTTTTCAGCATCAGATGCACATTCTGGGTGCCTTGCTTCCTTCCAAGAGGCCACACAAAGGATGTCCATAATTACTGTAGGCCATCCCTCCCCATCAGTCTTGAAGGGAGGTCATACCCTCTTACTACCACATATCTATTAAGGCAAGGCTCAATGGAGAATTAGGAGTCTCAGGACTCTGGCCCTCTGGGTGGAACAGAGAAAGAGGCAGTCTCAGGGCTCTGGCCCCCTGGGCAGGGCAGAGCAAGAAGCAGTTTTAAAGTGGCTCTGACCCATTGGGAAGGGCAGAGCAGTAAGCAGTCTATTGCTTGCCCTCCTGGCTCAGGCAGGCAGCAGGCAAACACAGGCCTCTTGGCCTAAGGTGGGTAGGCAGCCACCCCAGGGGTGGGGCAGCTGCAGAGGGTAGGGAGACCCAGACCCACCCTACTCCACAGGGCCCTAGCCCATGGCCCCAACAGTGGCAGATAGTTCTGCCACTGGGTCAGTGAGGACCTGGCCGAAACAAGCTGACCTGAATTCTGCCAACACAACTGAACTATCATCTGGTGTCCCTCTGCTACTTCCTACTACCCCTTTGGCATGTACTTATGTCTCCTGGGATTCCTCCGTCTCCCTGAGGTACACAGCCAGTGGCAGTCCCAGTAGCTCCTCTGGGTCCTGGCCTGTCAGCAGTCCTGCCATCTCCTCTGGGTCCTCAGTGCAGCAGAGCTCCGTCTCAGGCACAGGGCTCGGCAGCAGATGAACAACGTCTGCTTCCTTCTCTGGCTCTTGAGCAACTGAGCTGCAGGGCCTGCCTTTTAAACTTCCTGTCCCACTCCTCTGCTTCCAGCAGGGTGGGCATGGCTTGCCTGGCTCTGCCTACCAGAGGATGGAGAGTGGTTCCTCCCTGTCAGTCTTGGAGGAGGCCAGGCCCCCTCACTACAATTACCTTTTCCAAATCTGAGGAGCTCAGATTTGGCTATGGAAGGGAATTATCACCCTCAATTGCCTTCTGTGACAGCCAACATTTTGTCTGAAGAGGAGGAACATATTCAGATACAAGACATTCAGATCCAGGCAACTGAATACAGATCACTAAACTTCCCCAAATAATTGCTAGAGTAGGGGTTCTCAAACTGGGGGTTGGGACCCCCCCAGGGGTTGCAAGGTTATTATATGGGGGGTCGCGAGCTATCAGCCTCCATCCCAAACCCCACTTTGCATCCAGCATTTATAATGTTGTTAAATATATAAAAAAAGTGGTTTTAATTTATAAGGAGAGAGAGGGTGTCACTCAGAGACTTGCTATGTGAAAGGGGTCACCAGTACAAAAGTTTGAGAACCACTGTGCTAGAGCATGTATTATAGAAAAACAACCAATCTTGATTTAAAAATTGTCAGTGATGGAGAATCCATCACAACCCTTCATAAATTGCTCTAATGGTTAATTATCTTCACTGTTAAAAATGTACACCTTATTTCCAGTCTGAATTTGTCTAGTTTCATCTTCCAGATATTGGATTGTGTTATACCTTTGTCTGCTAGACTGAAGAGCCCATTATTAAACATATGTTCCTCAGCTAGGTACTTATGGATTATAATCAAGTTACCCCTTAACCTTCTCTTTGTTAAATTAAATAGATTGAGCTCGGAGTCTCTCACTATAAGGCATGTTGTCTAATCCTTAAATAATTCTTGTGGCTTTTCTCTGAACCCTCTCCAATTTATCAACATCCTTCTTGAATTGTGAGTACCAGAACTGGACACAGTATTCCAGCATCAGTCACAGCAGTGCCAAATACAGAGAAAAAATATTCCTACTCAATATTCCCCTGTTTATTCATCCAAGGATTGCATTAGCCCTTTTGGTCAGAGCATCGCAGTGGGAGGTCATGTTCAGCAGATTATCTACCATGACCCAAAATCTTTTTCAGAGTCACTGCTTCCCAGGATGGAGTCTCCCATCCTGTCAGTACAGCCTATGTTTGTTGTTCCTAGAGGTATACATTTACGTTTAGCCGTATTAAAACACATATTGTTTGCTTCTGCCCAGTTTATGAAGTGGTCCTCATTGCTCTCAATCAGTGACCTGTCCTCTTCATTATTTACCACTCCCCCAGTTTGTGTCATCTGCAAACTTTTATCATGGATGATTTTATGTTTTCTTCCAGGTCACTGATAAAAATCTAATATAGGGCCAAGAACCGATCCCTGTGGGACCCCACTGGAAATATACCTACTCAATGACAATTCGCTGTTAACAATTACATTTGAGACCTATCAATTCAGAAAACCTTTCCAAAGCATTTAGACACACATCTATGTCATCCCCCTCTCCAAAATGAGGAAGTAATCTGGAGTTTATACCACCTACCAGGAAAAGTACCTGACAACTAGTTCTACCTACTGGATTAGGACTTTGAAGCTGTTTGTCTTTCTTTCTCTCCTCATGCTGGTAATACTTCTCCTTTTCTTCTCTCTTGTACTTACGCTGTTTCTCCTAGTCTTCTCTCTGTTGCTCCTGATCTGCTAGCTGCTGCATTTCCAGATGCAGTTTGTCCCTTTCCAGCTGCAGATTCTCCTGATCTACTTGTAGATCAGTCTCTGATCCCAGTTGCAGTGATGCACTCAGACTGCATAGAAAAGAGGTAGTGCCTCTGCCAGCCACTTACCTGCTTCCCTCCAAGGAGCTGGCTCCAAGATTTACCCTGCCGGCTGTACCCTCTGCCAGTGGGCTGGAAATTCCCTGCAGACCTGGACCATTATTCCTCTTCTGTTCATTAGAATACAGCAAACCTACTAACTGTGTTTTCATCAGGTCCTCAATGCTGAGCTGCCTTTCTGTGCACACCTCAACCAGCCAAGGTCTCCTCAGCTGTTCATAATTCATCTTCCCCTGTCTCTTTTCACAAAACTTTCCCGAAAAGATTGAGACTTTTCTCTGTACTTCTCCTTTCTAGGGTACTTACCTCCACTGCTGTGGAAACTTATGCAATTCACACTGATACAGATCCCACACACACAATGCCATCATATATGTCACAGTTCAGGGCACCTGTATTTCCCCTCAGTGGTCCAGCAAGGGCACCCACTCTCAAGCTTCCGGCTCCCCAGCCATTGCCTTTGGATTGAGCCATTGGGTGGAGACATGCATCGCTCTCCTTTCTGACTAGGGTATTTCCAGGTTGAACCACTCCTTGTCTTTACCGTGACTATCCCCAACAAAACACAGGCTGCCTGAGCAGGCTTGTTTTGCCTTCTCTTCAGAGGTGGTTAACAGTGTAATTACCACTGTTAATCTACCAAACGTCTCTTTTTAAACAAGCTTATTTTAGTCTTAGTATAAAAGCAATACAGAGAAAACACATTAAAAACAACACAAAGACCTACATGTGTGCTAATAAGCTTACTAGAGATCACTCCAAATCCAATAAGGGCTCTGGCAGGAGCAATCCTTCAAATCCCACACGGGTTTTCCTATAGTTTCAAGTTCATAACACCCTTTGCTCAGAACAGGAACCCAGACTTTTGGGGCCTAAGTAGGCCAAAGTCCTTCCAACCTTCCCTAAGGATTGGGACATTCTGTGGACCACAGATCCTGTCCGACTGCTGGATCACAAAGAAGGCCCTGAATCAGTTTACCACCAGACCATTTAACCAAAAACTCTTCCTTTGTCTCTTGGTCCCTGAAGAATCCAGTCTGAACTAGTTTAGGCAAACCTCGCCAGTAGCTGGTGCTTCTCTAGAGATTTTGGAACCTGTGTGACTTTGACTAATCACCCCATATTGTTCTTAGTTCTGGGGGGAGCTATATTTACCCTTGCCATGGAAATACATGCAATCCCTGCCCCGCGAGG
Organism: Malaclemys terrapin pileata; assembly: GCF_027887155.1. Lineage (NCBI taxonomy): Eukaryota > Metazoa > Chordata > Testudines > Emydidae > Malaclemys > Malaclemys terrapin. Next base: position 67,312,444 of record NC_071506.1, on the reverse strand, counting down.
ATACATAAACAATTCATTTAATACAATAGGTTCCAAAGATTTTAAACTTAATTCAGTAAAGTTCATCCAGGATATTTCAGGAGATTACCCTATTTATCACACATCCCATGACTGTGAATATGCAGAGTCCATCTTGAAGAATCTCAATTACAAGTAACCAATCTTCATTTTCAGAACATCAATTGGAAGAAGCCAGGAAAACAAAATTATGAAAGAAAACGTGCTGGAAGACTACATACAAAGACTATAGGCAAAATTCACCCTTGGTACCACTTCATTAACTTCAATGGAATTGCATCAAGGATAGATTTGCGTTCCGAGTCCAAATTTTCTTGTGTAATGCAAGTTACTGGTTCCTAATGACAACCTTAATGAGAGTTGGATGCTTCATAGGATTTCTATTTAAGGATTTCTATTCTCACCCTGAGAAAATAAGTTTGTTAGAATAGTTTATATTTTAGGATTTGCTCAAATATAGCCAATAATAAAACTCATTAAATGTTGCATTCTTCCAATTTACAACAGTTAATCATACCAATAATAAGTGAACATAAAGAACAGTTCATTTTTATGTTAAAGCTACATGCAAAGTTTTTTGAAATCTAGAAATCTTTAGCTCTAATTAAATTCAAAAGACCATAGAATTTCACAAATGCTTGAAATTATACTATTTTCTGTAGTGCATACCTGGAAAGCATTTTGTTTAAGTCTCAATATTTGTAATAATGTATGTATCTCTAAAATGGTATTAATTAATATCTCAGAATCCAAAATATTACTAATTCTCTTATTTACAATAAAAATACTTTACCTGGTAACTTAGCAAAGAAGTGATCAACTACTGAGTAACAGAGTCTTCCCGTCTGTATATAGAGAGTATGGATAAAAAAGCAGTAGTCTACAGGAGAGGCTCCATGGTAATAAACTATAAGCCCTGGTCCTTCCGGAATTTTTTCAATACCATGAAGCTCATAACCTGTCAAGAGTACAAAGTACAATAGTTTCAATACTAGCTTTATACCAGTCAACCTGTGATATAACATAAACTCCTTACTAGAGTTGTGGAAACTCTTGACCATATGTGGGAAAGCTGCACCAGGAGTAAGTTTTAGCATAACAATTAACTCTTGGTTCTGATAGTCAAACATTTCACTTGATAGTCAAAATGCAGTGAGAAAATAGCAGCCTTATTCTTGATTTCCTGCATCACTAGGGTGACCAGATCACCCAAGTCCAATATCGGGACGCGGAGGGGAGAGTGGGAGGGGGGAGGGTGACGCGGGGGGGGGGGGGGCTTGACGGGGGGCGGGGCCAAAAAAAAAAAAAACCAACCTTCCTCCGCAAGTGCTGGAGGGAGGCCCGGGAGACTCAGGGGAAGCGCGGGGCCGGGGTGAGTGAGAGTCCGGCCTGGTCCCGAGCAGGCAGGACTCAGTTGGGAGGTAGGGCGAGGAGGGAGGTGGCCCGCGGGGCCAGGCAGTGGCTGTTCTCACCCCCGGGCAGCGGGACTCGGGAACAGCCACTGCTGCAGCTCCCACTGCCGTGGGGGGAGGAAGTGGCCATGGCACTTGGTGGCTGTGGCTCTGGTGCCCCCGAACCCCCCGAGCCGGGGCCTGCTGCGGGGACCCAGTAGCACGCACGCTGCACCCAGCCCAGCCCCTGGCCAGTCGCGTCTGGGCTGCTGCCCAGCTGGTGCTATCGCGCGGCGGCCCCGGAGTGGGGGCAGCAGGCCCCAACCCCCCCGTCCCGCTCGGGTCCCGCAGGGGAACGAACGGGGCTGGGCTGCTGATGCCTCCATCCCGGGACCGCCGCGCGATAGCACCAGCTGGGCAGCAGCCCAGACGCGACTGGCCAGGGGCTGGGCACAGAGTGCGCGCTACTGGGTCCCCGCAGCAGGCCCCGGCTCGGGGGGTTCGGGGGCGCCAGAGCCGCAGCCGCCGAGCGCCATGGCCGCTTCCTCCCGCTGCGGCAGTGGGAGCTGCAGCAGTGGCTGCTCCCGAGTCCCGCTGCCCGGGGGTGAGAACAGCCGCCGCCTGGCCCCGCGGGCCGCCCCCCTCCTCTCCCTTCCCTACCACCCAACTGAGTCCTGCCTGCTGGGGGCCAGGCCGGACTCTTACTCACCCCGGCCCCACGCTTCCTCTGAGTCTCCCGGGCCTCCCTCCAGCGCTTGCAGAGGGAGGAGGAATGGTGAGCCTGGGGAAGAGGCGGGGATTCGGGAAGGGAGCCAATCGGGGGAGGAAGGGGGGGAGTCGGGGCGGGGGGGGGGGGCGCGAGCACTTCCAGGCTCCGGTGCATTTCCTTGTTTGTCCAGTGTCCCAACCACACGTCGGTCGGGACGCGGGACAAACAAGGAAATATCGGGACAGTCCCGATAAAATCGGGACGTCTGGTCACCCTATGCATCACTGAACCATATGTCAGCCCACAGAGGCCTAAAGTATTGGTGCACTCTTGAGTCATTGTTCTTATTTTTGTAATTGTAACCATGATTTAAGCGGAGTCAGAAATCAGGGGAAATATTCTTACCTGTAAATGGTATTTGTGACATACCCAGAGTACAATCTAGACTGGTGAATAGCTGTTCCACGCCTGCCTGGTGTGCCCTTTACACTGTCAGTTACTGTAGCTTCCCATCAGGACTGCTCACAAACAGCCTCCAGCATGTAAGTCACTCCCAGCTATGTCTGTGTGCACTTGCAGCCTGCCAGTCACACCTAGGCTTTTACCAGCCTGAATTATGCTGCAGGGTGATGACAGCATACTCCCAGTCCCAGATTTTCCCCAGAAATGTATGTCTTCTACTGCCCAGCCCTTCTCTGGACAATACAAGCTTATAGAAAGTCCATCGTTCTATTGATAGAAATGATATGCACAGATCTTGTTATCTCAAGTGGAGTTTCCCAAACACTTCAATTCAAACACACTAGTTTAGATAAAACAATAAAACAAGTTTATTAACTACAAAGAGATAGATTTTATGTGAATACAAGGAATAAGGCATAAAAGTCAGAAATGGTTATTCTTACCACATGATCTCAACCGTCTTACTGACCAAACTCCTTGGGTTAGGACCCCTTCTTCTGTGTAATGGCTGTTTCCTTTTTTCCTTCTAGTGCACTGAATTGATGGACAGAGCGTGAGAGAGGAGGTTGGGTGGGGTCCTATGGGGTGTCTGCCCCTTCTTTTTTATAGTCCTGTCCTCCATTTGAGAAGCATTTCTAACTGGGAGCATGATGCCAGGAAAACTGTGTACTCTGGAACTTTTGCTAATATGTACATTTTCTGCCCATGACCTTTTTCCTGCCAATGAATAGCCACTTAGCAGGTAATGGCCCATTGACCTTGTTTATACTTGGCTGATGTGTCAGTTTGCCCTTTGTCTCTGAGGAACTGGTTTGACCACTCCCCAGACTTGGAACATGTTTCAGTAACATCATACAAAGGAATGTTATAACTTCAGATACAATATCACCACACATATTTTACCAGGACAATAATGACCAGCAAATTATGAGTTTTCAAATGGTACCTCACAAGGCATACTTTGTACAGAGATTATTACAATAGTGTGAGTATAGGAGTACAGTCCATCACAGTATTCAACTAAAGATCCAGGCTATTTTCTAACTTGATGGGTTTTTTGTTTATGTCGCACTTGGATAGTTATTAGCAACCAATGAATCTACAGACTATTGAGCACCACTTCAAATGAATAAGCCTTCTCATAGTTTTCCAGAGTTGTATATGCTACAGCTCTGAAAACTAAAAACACGTCAGACCTAGAGGAGAGACACATGGATGGGATTAAAAAAATATCCTACTCAAGGCAAATCTAAAGTGGGGGAAAAATATCTAGAACTTGAAAGTGAAATCATGAGTAAAAACAAACCCCAAACACAAAATAAAACCATGAAGCCAATGCTCATTAAAAGGATGTCAAAGACTAAAACAGTAATAAAACAATAGAAAAATCACCACATAATTAGAATGACTATAGGGCTGGAAGTACAAAGAAGGGCCTAGTGAACTGAAAAATACCATGTCCTATTAACTAACTTTAACTGTTCAACTTGAACTAACAATGCACCAGCTCAAGTATTGGCTTTGGAGATGTTGGGATATTTCCTCCAGCTTCAGATTGGTGGATGACCGCTCAGAGATCAGTGACAATCAGAGATATGTGAATGGCCATAGTTTTCCTCTAAACCTTCTCAGTTGTTTCTCAGCCATTTTTATGAGTCCAGGGATGCTTTAGGGAACTACACTGGAGGAGGTCTGGAACACTGGGGAAGAGCTCAGCACTTGCACAGTCTGCTCACTGGAAGGCAATGTGAGAATAAAGAGCTAAGAAGAAGCTTGACATCATCTAGACTCAACTGGCTTTCAAAAATTCAGTAATCTCATTGGTCACTTGTGCCTATTCAAGTGTAATGTAAACAGAAAACCCATCAAGTTAGAAACTGGCCTTGTTCACTCAGAGACAGAGAGTGAAGAATGCTTTTGGTAGATCAGGATTTAACGTGATAAATTTCAGTCACTGAGTGAGACACGGTTGATGGCTCAGATACCAGTCTTGAACAGTGCAACAAAATGAGCTGTCATGGAAATTGCTTATCAAATCTACCCCATCAGAAAGAACCCATGGTATTGTTTCTGTGTTAGCTTTCACTACTATATCTTTTTTGATTTAGTGCAAAGTTCTGTCAAGAACAGTTATATTGTATTTTTCCCCATTAGAAAATCAGCCTGAAATCATACTTGTCTATTCTCTGAAGTGTCTACCTTTTCCCCAATAATATAACTTTTCCAACTAAATCTAATGATTTTATTTAAAACCCGTTAGTTTATTAAGTACTATCCTAGTTATTTTTCTTGATGCAACATGCAGTGCAGCTGCATTATGCTGACCATTATTCCTAAATTATGAATCCTAGGAGAATCTTGAGCACATGGGGCCCAATTCAATAACCTTTGAAGTCAACATAAGAAGCCCCACTTATGTCAGTGCCCATACTGGGAAATTCACCTTGGAAGGCCTGCGCAAGCCTTTTGCCCAACTTAATCCTAAGAGTGAAGCTGCTGGAAAGTGGTAACATAGAAAATGCTACACAATATTACACCAATGGTCCATCTAATTCAGTAGCCTGTTTCTAACAATGACCAACAGAAGATGCTCCAAACCTCCACAATGGACGATTACCAAAAAACATATCTGGAGAAAGGGTTATGTCTAACCATGCAGTTACAAGTTGGCTTGTGTCCTGAAGCACAAGAGTTTATATCTATAATACATTTTCAACCTCATAGAATTGTGGATATTCATATTCAGATAAAATTGTCTAATTCTCTTTGCCTCCATAATACACTGTGGCACTTAATTCCCCAGTTTCATGATGCTTTATGTAAAAATAATTTTCTTTATCCAGTTTAAATGTGTTGCTTTTAATTTCTCCCTTCTTGTAATATGGTGAAAATGTAACTAGAAGCACATGATTAACTTCTCTATACTGTTCAATAGTTTCTCTCTAAACTACATACTCTTAATCATTTTAATCTTTCATCATATTTTTCATCAAGCTTTTCCATGGCTCTCATCATCTGCAGTGTCCTTTTTTGGACCTATTCTATTTCTACTATATTCCCACTTATAGTTTCGATTTATAAGCAGTGCTGATAATAGTCCGGAGGTGGGAACAGAGTCCCCATTGAACAGTGACTGAATCACCACTCTCCTGAATGTAGCATCAGCCATAGCGACCAAATCCAGAGCATATTGCCTGGTGAACGTGTGTACAGAATTCCAGGTTGCAGCTCTTCAAATTTCAGCGGCGGGGACCTGATTATGGCAAGCAAAAGAAGTTGCTACAGCTCTAGTAGAATGTGATTGTACTGAAATAGGTACAGGAATTTCTGCTAATATGTAACATTCAATAATACATTGTTTAATCCATCTAAAAATAGTCTGTGAAGAAACCATAAAACCCACATGATTCTTAGCATGAGACACAAATAATATACATGATTTTCAAAAACCTTTAGTTCTATCTAGTAACAGAGGGTCCTGTGGCACCTTTAAGACTAACAGAAGTATTGGGAGCATAAGCTTTTGTGGGTAAGAACCTCACTTCTTCAGATGCAAGTAATGGAAATCTCCAGAGGCAGGTATAAATCAGTATGGAGATAACGAGGTTAGTTCAATCAGGGAGGGTGAGGTGCTCTGCTAGCAGTTGAGGTGTGAATACCAAGGGAGGAGAAACTGTTTCTGTAGTTGCAAAAAGAAGAACAGGAGTACTTGTGGCACCTTAGAGACTAACAAATTTATTAGAGCATAAGCTTTCGTGGACTACAGCCCACTTCTTCGGATGCATATAGAATGGAACATATAATGAGGAGATATATATACACACATACAGAGAGCATAAACAGGTGGGAGTTGTCTTACCAACTCTGAGAGGCCAATTAATTAAGAGAAAAAAAACTTTTTTTTTTTTCTTAATTAATTGGCCTCTCAGAGTTGGTAAGACAACTCCCACCTGTTTATGCTCTCTGTATGTGTGTATATATATCTCCTCATTATATGTTCCATTCTATATGCATCCGAAGAAGTGGGCTGTAGTCCACGAAAGCTTATGCTCTAATAAATTTGTTAGTCTCTAAGGTGCCACAAGTACTCCTGTTCTTCTTTTTGCGGATACAGACTAACACGGCTGTTACTCTGAAACTTTTCTGTAGTTGGCTAGCCACAGTCTTTGTTTAATCCTGATCTGATGGTGTCAAATTTGCAAATGAACTGGAGCTCAGCAGTTTCTCTTTGGAGTCTGGTCCTGAAGTTTTTTTGCTGTAAGATGGCTATCTTTACATCTGCTATTGTGTGGCCAAGGAGGTTGAAGTGTTCTCCTACAGGTCACAATACTTGTGTTAGTCTTAGAGGTGCCACAGGACCCTCTGTTACTTTTTACAGCTTCAGACTAACATGGCTACCCCTCTGATAGTTCTATCTAGCTAATCAGCAAGGGCCCTTCTCACATCCAAAGTATGTAAAACAGATTCCTCTTTATTAGAATGTGCCTTTTGGAAAGATATCAGCAAATTAATTCTGTGATGGATATGAAATGAAGTTATTTTCAATAAGCTCCAAGGCTCCTGATTGGGCCACTTTTTACTGTTTGTCAAAAACCGTCTCTTCAGATTTTATTCCTAATAGACATGAGGGTTTCCTGCTTTCAGAAGTGATATTTGCTTTTAAAAATATGAACCAAGGCTTTTAAAAAGAAAATTAAGAAAAAATATTGTTTAAGAACTTAAACTACTAGCAAAATACCCATACCACTTTAAATTTACAAAAAGTACATGTTTAAAGATATAGAGATCAGTCAAGGACCTGTGAAAAGCTGGTTGGTTTAACAAAAGAAGGTCTCTTAATAAAAGAAATATGCCAAGTGTGGGGATATTCTGGGGCAGTTTCTTGAGACAGGAGGTTGCCTAATAAAGGAATGCAATCCAGGCTGGAAGCTTTTCTTCTTTTAACATGCAGATTCAGAGTCCTGCATGTCTCCTGCAAGAGCTGACAGTGACACAACAAGAGTTCTTTAAATATTTCAGTTCCCTTTTCTGCTTTAGGTGTTTGCAATGTTATGAACACTTGCACACAAAAAAATTACAGAGGTCATGACAAGTAAATGAAATAAAAAGTGATTTTTCCGCTATGTTATTTCACAGTGTATTTGTATATATACTTTAGTTATGGATTTAGGATCTTAACTATTTCCTTGTATTTGTTTAAAAAAGCATCTCAGTTCATCCCAAAGTGTAATTTTAGTCTAAAAAGACTATGTAAAAGTAGCAGCTTACTCACAAATTAAAACTAGAAAAAAAGGTATAAGTGGCTTTCCCATCTATTTGTACAGAATCTAAGTACTGGTTTACCCCTCACAGGGTCCCAGAGCCCAGGCTCCAGCCCGAACCCGAATGTCTACACCCGCAATTAAACAGCCACTGAGCCCGAGCCCAAGTCAGCTGACACAGGCCAGCCGCAAGTTTTTAACTGTAGTGTAGACATATTCTGAGAAGCTGAAATACACTGATTCTGCTACAAAGGCCTTACACTTTCATGGGCAGGGAAGGGGGGAGGGAATTCAAGGCCAAAAGGAGTGAACCCCTTCATTAAATGAAGTGTTGATGCTTGTGTGTCTTAGTTTTACCCCTCAAAACTAGTGTGTGTCTGGAAATTCTTGGAAGCTTCAACACTCCCCTCTCATCCACACAAAAATTTGTGCACTTTGAGCAGCAGGTAACATGATAAATAGTCTCACCAAATCATACAGTGAGGAATTATTAACAACTCCCTGTTTCAGATGTGATGCATTGGTCTTTTGTGCTGTCATATTGTATCGCAAATGTATATCCAAAATATGCTACCTACTTTCACTCTCAAGCAGGTTCCAGTGTATTCCATGATTGGAGAATCTGATGCAGAATTTACTCCGTGGCACACAATTGTGCTCCAGAATCCCTGCGCTCTCTTTTTTAATTGTTTCTAGCCTTTTATGGTTGCAGAGATAACCCTGACAATGTGAAGTGTGTAAATCAATGCAGTAATGTCTTCTTGAGTCTACAGAGAGTCTGAAACAATACCTGTAAGAGGTGTAAACTGCTCTGCTCATCTCAATCAGGGCCCCAGGAACTCTGCCTCCTTCTCTCCCTATGAGTGCCAAGGAGTGGAAGGAGACAGAAGTGTAGGATGGTGGGCTGGGCTGCCAAGGCACAACAGCCAAGGCCCAATGAAGCCAGCTATGTGCGCCACTTTCCCTGATACACAGTGGGGGAGGGAGAGGGACATTCTTACTCAGACTGCCTTGCCAACATTGTAGGAGCCAAAATCCTGGGAATCCCATTCCTGGGTCATTTGGAGAGTTTAATCAAAATCCCAACCTCAAATAATCACTATTCAATTCAACATCAAGGAGTATTTTCAGCTATAAATGACATGGTCTGTTTGTGTGTGTCGTGGCAGGGGAAAACATGGAGAATGAAGGGTATTTTCTAGTAGTGAATGAGTTATTAATATTGGCACCGAATTTAGGGCTTGTTACTGCAGAATTTGGTTCCAGTGCACCTATTGCAGGCCTTGAAATTGTTTATTGTGTTACTGAGAAGGCAAGGCCCCCTAACCCCAAACTGTTGGGAAAGGGGAGAATGCAAAAGTTTCTGCTAGGATGCTGACCCTGGTCTCTGTTTGTGGGTTTCATCTTTTATATCAGCCTCTAGATAGCGGAAGTCATAGAAATTAGAAACTTTCTGTATCAGGGGAGTTTTTCAGGTTCTGTGTCTATTGCATTAACTTCATCCACTATGCCTATAATTCTAATTTAGCAAAAAACCTACAATCTAACATGTGTCTGGCAGTTCTAATATTTATAAACCCACACCAGTACTTATGTTCCTTTTCTGCAGTAGGCTTTTTCTTAAAAATTTCCCACCACTGCTACGAGAGGGAGAGTCACAATGATGATAAGAACATTTTTACATAGAAGTCAAGTGTAGACTCAGCCAGGGAGTAACAAACAGCATCAGCTGATAAAAGCTTTTGTTACTACCAACTTGGGCTGGATAAGATCCAGTGGCCTAGCTGAAAGCCTCCATCATTCCTATTATCTATGATGGTTCAAAGTGCCCAGGAAATGTCAACAGTGAACCCCATCTGTATAGTGTAACTATAGTTCAGCCACAAAAAGTTCAGGATACCAGTTTTTAATAATCAAATGATAGCATCTCACAACACAATAGTGTTCAGAGAGAAAAACGTCTTACCGTGCAACAGTTTTCCACACATACTAAATATGGATGCCACCATGAACCTTCCGTTGTCCCATGACCTATTGGAGAAATCCTCATCTAGGCCATTCTTTCTCTTGTAAATGTGCAGGAGAAGATTTAAAAAACAACTAAGGCTTATACAAATTAAAATAGGTGCAAATATTATGTTTAACACACACAAGATGAAGCCGATATAGTATAAATAGTGGTACTCCACACCAGTCCATTCTTCTAATATGTAAGTCAGCCAGGTCGAGCTAATCATTGATTCCTGCCATGAAGTATGGGATTCACTTTTACTTAACATCTTCAGTTAAAAGAATTAGGCAAACTGAGTCAAACTCTCTTCATAATCAAAGCAGCTTCTTAACCTTGCCCCTAGAAAGAGAGAACACGCTGTTCATTTATTCCTACTACTACCAGAGAAGTTACAGGCATGCTTTCATTGTATTTAAATTATGTTCTTAATATCCTATTTTTCTCATGTGAAGTAGGACTTTGATATAACTATTTTTAAACACATTGCAGTAGTGCCAGAGGAAAATCAGCAGAAGAGGGGACTGACCGTAGCAGAGGAATCCTGGCAGTGGCCAGTGATGGACCAAGAGTCATGGAAGGCCTGTGCAAGGGGGTAAAGAGCATCATTGATGGGCATTAGGTGATGGTTAGAGAGAGGGAGTGCTGAAAGAATAAATCTGAGATGCAAGAATTTTTATTCAGAACAAGATTCAATGAGTGATCATCTTGGTGAGCAAAAGAGCTGTTCCAAGGCTGAAGATCAAATAAGGCGGGAAGGATGAGGAAATGAGGCTGAGGAGGCAGCAACTAATGGGTCAGAGGAGACATGGACACGGAAGGTGTATTCAAAGAGTATGAAGGAGGACTGCATAGAGGCAGAGGGAAAACTAGTAGTCAGAGAGGAAGGTGGTCAAGGTAACAAAATAAGGAACCTGCTCCTTCCTAGATGGTCCTCTCCCCACTTGCTTCTCTCCCTCCCAACGGAAGCCATTATGAAACCTTTGGAGCTAGGGTTTATGATTTGGCAGGGTGTGACCTTTGTGTCAATAATGTGCCTTTTATTATCCCCATGAAAATCCACCCAAATTTGGTGAAGTTATAAACCTTTGAAAAATCACAGTTCATCCATGCTCAGTAGAGACTTCAATTTTAGCAGCTAAATTCCCCTAATATAATATCTGCACTGAGGATGCTCCAGCGCATGGGTGAGCAGGGCTCCCATGACAATTTTGGATTGGTAATATTTAATAGTCTCATCATAGGAAATATTTCTAAAATTAAGACTACAGGAAAGCTTATACTTAAGGTCAGAAGCTTCTACAAATGCTAAAGCTAATGACTGAAAAATAAGCCAAATAAACTGATACAAAGTGCAACTCCCACAACCCTTAAATTGGAAACCTGCTATCATATTTGACAAATATCCTTATATGGACACTATCGACTTTAAGTCAAATCAATTTTAAAAATAATCAATTAGAAATAGTTTCAGCTCCTATATGTGCCCCTGACCCCATAGGCCAGTGTTTGTGGGTTTTCAAACACATTTTATTCTTTAATTATATTTTCTTCCCTTTGCTCCATGAAAAACCCAGCCAAGAGAACTTGACTGGCTGTAAAATGGAACTGGTGAAACTGGCTATACCCGGAATGCAATCACGTGAATGTAGGAATTGCCAGATGGGCCAGTGTTTCATCTGGTCCCCAGTGTTCTGTCTCTAGCAGTGACCATTACAAGATGCAAGAAACCCCGAAGTGGGCATTTATGGAATAACCTGCTCCTATTCTGTTCTCCTTATACTCTACAGAACACCCATCACTCTGCTAATCTAATGTCCATCAATTAGAAGTTAGTTAATCTCTGAAGAATAAGAGTTGATCACTTCCATTTTTCTTAAATATTACCTAAACTTACTGCAGATGTTCTCTGAATCCTATAAACGTCTAACTTGTGTGTGTGTATGTGTGTCCTACTAAACTCTTTGCCTAAATGATATATTGTGGCAGAGTTTCCACGTGCTACTTATGCATTAGGTAAACGATCCTTTTATCCCTTTTAAATGTGAGCCTGTTAACTTCCTTGCAAGTCCCATTGTTGCCTTATGAGAGAGGATAGGGTTGAGAGAAGCAAATTATCGCCTCTTTCATCTCCATCTCTAAACAGTCCCGATCTTCCCAAGCTCTCTTCCAACACAAGCTTCCCCCGCTCCTCAGCGTCATTTTTGGTTGTTGCCCCGGCAGAGCCCCCTCCACTTCTGTCAAATGCACAAACTAAACTAAAGTAACTACTGTACTCGCGCGAGCCGCACCAAGGCGCAGGGCACAAGGCGGAGGGAGGTGCCCGCGCAGGGCAGAGGCTGCGCCGCAGCCCGGGGAACGGGAACCCTGCGGCTGCTCCGCGGGCCGCTGTCACGCTGCGTCGGGCGCGCTCGCTCCCCACCTTGTGCCCTGTCGCTGTAGAGTCAGTGGAGCAGCTGCCGCGTGGGGCCCGCGTCTCCCCGCTGCCCCCCGGGACCGAGAATCCCCCGCGCTCCCAGGCGCCGCGCTGGGAAATGCCGGCCGGGCCTTGCGCGCAGCCCTGCCCCCCAGTCCGATTCCTGCCCCTCACCTGGCTACGGCTGCAGCTCCGGCTCTGCGCTCCGCTTTGTCTCATCCACTGGCCGCCTCCAGTGCCGCTGGGTCCCGGCCGGAGGGCGGCACCCGGCAGCATTGCTGGTGTTAGTTTTGGGTGCTTGTGAAAATCGCCCAGCGGCACAAGTGGGAGCCGCCCCATCCTGGGCCCTGCCCCCGGAGTCCCTGGCCTTGGGCGCGAGCATGAATCGGCATTTTAAACCTATCAGTTAGCCAGTTTTTAATCCATTTAATGCATGCCAGGTTAATTTTATATTGTTCTAATTTTTTAATCAAAATGTCATGCAGTACCAAGTCAAATGCCTTACAGAAGTCTAGTATCAGGGGGTAGCTGTGTTAGTCTGTATCTACAAAAACATCTGTTGTTTTACAGAAATCTAAATATATTATATCAACACTATTGCATTTATCACCCAAACCTATAATTTCATCAAAAATAGAAGTCAGGTAAGACAGGATCTATTTTCCATAAATCCATGTTGATTGGTATCAATCATATTACCCTCCTTTCATTCTTCATCAGTCACTCCCAGTTGATGTCAGACTTGCAGCCCTATAATTACATGGGTCATCCTGTTTATCCTTTTAAAATATTGGCACAACATTAGCTTCCTTTCAGTCTTCTGGAACTTCCCTAATGTGCCAAGACTTAGTAAAAATCAACATTAGCAGCAGGGCCGGCTCCAGGCACCAGCCCACCAAGCATGTGCTTGGGGTGGCGCCTGGAGGGGGGCGGCGGGGCGCTCCGGCCCGAGAACGGGGCCGCGACTGGGCTCGCCGCCCTCCCCGCAGCGCTCCGGCCACCGGGGAGAGCGGAGCCGCAGCGGGCTTGCCACCCTCCCCCCGGCGCTCCGGCCGGTCAGGGAGAGCAGAGAGCCACGGCGGGCTCACCGCCCTCCCCACGGCGCTCTGGCCGCCGGGGGCTCTCCGCCCTCCCCCCAGCATTCTGGCTGCCAGGGAGAGCGGAGAGCCCCAGCCGGGCTCTCCGCCCTCCTCCCGGCGCTCTGGCCGCCGGGGGCTCTCCGCCCTGCTCCCGACGCTCTGGCCGCCGGGGAGAGCGGAGAGCCCCGGCCGGGCTCTCCGCCCTCCTCCCGGCGCTCTGGCTGCCGGGGGCTCTCCGCCCTCCCCCCGGCGCTCTGGCCACCGGGGAGAGCGGAGAGCCATGGCCGGGCTCTCTGCCCTGCTCCTGGCGCTCTGGCCGCCGGGGAGAGCGGAGCCGCGGCGGGCTCGCCACCCTCCCCCCGGCGCTCCGGCTGGTCGGGGATTGCGGGCCCGCGGCCGGGCTTGGCACCCTCCCCTGCCGTGCTGGGGCGGGGGGGGGGGGGAGCGGCGGGTGGCTTTTTTGCCTAGGGCGGCAAAAAAGCCAGAGCCGGCCCTGATTAGCAGTCCAGCAAACTCCTCAGCAAGCTCTTTTAAAATTCTTGGATGAAATTTATACGGAACTGCTGAATTTAAAATGTCTAACTATAATAGTTGCTATTTAGCATACTCCCGAGATGAGACTATATGACCTGTTTTTCCCCCAAATATAGAACAAATATTTATTTATTAAACACATCTGCCTTTTCTGAATTGTTATTGCTAGTTCTACCATATCTATCTAGTAATGGACCACTACCATTGTCAGGATTCTTTTTCTTTCTAATATACTTGAAGTCCTTATTGTCCTTAACTTTGCTGGACATAGATTTCTCCTTGTGTCACTTTGCTTCCTTTATCAGTTTTCTACAGCTCCTAGCTTCTGATTGATATTCATTACTGTCAACTGCCCCTTTCTTCCATTTGTGATATATTATATTTAATAATGAAGCTCTTTTCAAGCCTTTTTCCTTAACTTTGAGTGCTAGAAGCTTTTATTAAAAATGAGAACAGATTCTTATGCAATTGCAGGACTGCGTGAGCTGAGGCTTTAAGAAAAACACAAACTGTTGCAACATTCGCAAAGTAACAATTTAAATTGTGGGAGTTGACTGCACTGCCTGCCTCTGTAATGCTTTCTGGCACTGACACTTAAATCCTGCCATGTGGAGCTGCTTACTAAATAGCCAGAATTGTGTTACATTGCTAAGAAACACCCTGAGGTTACAACCCAAAAAGCATTTAAGCATGCGTGTAACTCTAAGCAGGTGACCATTTCTACTGCATGCCTGAATGCTTTGCTCCATTGTGGCCTCAATGACTCGCTTTATTGAGTGAGCTTTTTTGAGCCTTGAGTGAGATGGGCTCCTACAAATCTCTCCTTCACGGAGGTTGGATTGTGCAAATAATGGATAGCAGATAGTTGCACTGCCCCAAGAGCACCTATGAAATTCACAGTGTAGCTCCTGTTTCCCCCTTGTTCCACAGGGGAAGGCAGCTGCCCCTGCACTTCGCCTCCATGCCACCTCAGCTGTGCTGGCTGCACTGACTGGTGCACTGAGTGTGGTGAGCCAAGTCTCCTCTCCCATCAGTGAGAAGAGGAGCAGCAACTACTCTCTTCTGTACCACACTGTATATGGTCTGATGAGGCAGATAATCCATGCACGGGAGTATGAGTAATTCTTACTCCCCCTTTAGTCCGATGTGTAAACATACAGCCAGGCTCAACTGCATCCGTAAGTTTATTATATCACCTTGTATGCATTGCCACTCAGGTCACAGATATCCATTCTTTTGTTTCATCAAGATTACATTATAGTCAAGGCCCCCTGTGTAACAGAATTATACAGCCATATATATTGCTGCATAATTTTGCTACAGAATCTAAGATTTCATTGAAGAAGTCTCTAGTCTTTGTGGTACTAAGATAATTTTCAAAATCTGAACTGAATGTACAGTGATGTAGAGGTATCTGCTTGAATTTGCAGACAACTTGAAACAATCTCTCTGAGAGCTGTGGACTGCCCCCTGCATCACAATGAAATGTCAGCTTTGAAACCTAATGATGACATTTCAAATATCTGTATTAAATATTTGGCTGCTGATTGTTTTACCCAAAATATCACCCTAATGTTCTGCTCTGTGGTTGTTGGATGTCATGGCAGATATTGCAGTGAGGGTACAGTAGAGCAGTCAGTTGCTGTCAAGATTTACTGCTGTGAGGAATGTTGTGGGTAAATTGGGAAACTGAGTCACAAGTCCACCTAATTTAAGCTTAACCAGTAAATTTTGCCTTCATGTATACTCAAGTGGGATCACATCCTGAAAGAAATCTTTCCCAAACCTCCTTTTCTGGCCTTCAGACAACCCCCCTACCTCATGAAGCTCATCATCAAATGCAAGTTTCCTACAGACCAGGACCCACCAATTCAAAATGGCACCAGACTGCCATAACAACAGATGCAAAACCTGCAGACATACCCACTGCTACAGTGAACAATACCCCTACAACACACCTTTCAAGATCCAGGGTCTGTGATGGGGTTTCTACCCCACACAAGGCCTGAAGGGTTAAGATGGCCAGATGGAGCAATTAATTGATTAGGCTCCACTGGAGGGGGACCGAGGAAGCAAGGAGGACTTATTAGAGACAAGACCCAGCTGGACAGGAATAAGAGGGGCCTGTATAAAGCCCAGTAGCTGAGCAGAGAAGGGGACTGCAGAGTGTGAAGCTGCAGTCACTGTCAAGGTGAGAAGCTGAAGTAGGAAATAGCCCAGGGACACAGCAGCGAGGTTCAGGACTGTGCAGACATCACTGCTTGTTGTAGAGTCCCTGGGCTGGAACCCTGTGTAGAGAGTGGGCCTGGGTTCCCCTACCAGCCCCTGGCACCATAAAGGGGCAGTGAATGGAAAGACTGCCTAGGACAGTGAGTCCTAAGAGATTTTGATATCCTGGATGGGGGAAGACTACAGTGACCTGTCCGGAGGGACAAGCCATGAAGTGGGAGTAGTTGAGAGCGCGAGACACAGAGAGAATAACAGAGTGCCAAGGCAGGCAGGGGCATTGGCCTCTCAGAGCTAATCCCCAGACGTGGCCAGAAGACCTGGGCATAGTTTGGGGAACTATGGTGGGGTGCATTACTCCTCCCAAACAGAGGCTTGCTCTGCTCGGCCGGGAGGAGAAGGAGCTCTGTTCTTCCCAGGCTGTACCTAGCGTTGTCAACTTTCTATTTGCAGAAAACCAAACACCCTTGCCCCGCCCCTATTAAAAGTCCAGTTGGCCACCCATAACGGGGCAGGCAGGCTACCTGCCCAGCTCCCAGAAGCAGTCGGCATGTCCTTCTGGCTCTTAAGCATAGGGGCAGCCACGGGGTCTCCGTGCACTTCCCCTGCCCCAAGCACCGGCTCCGCGGCTCCCATTGGCCTGGAACCCCCAAATATAGCTGTCAAATGTGTATGTGTATGCCAGAAGGAGGAGCCTCCCAGCAGTGAGTAGAGTAGCCCTGTGACAGGGTCATACACATGCCTATCACAATGTATGGTGTACCTCATCTAGTGCATTAAATGACTCAATAACAACTATGTAGGTGAAACCGAACAATCACTAAGCTCTCTAATGAAGTCACCCAGAAATATCCTAAAAGACAAAAACACCATATCAAAGGAAACCTGCACAACATGTTAAAAAGATGAGCCTAGGAGCTTAAATTCATAACTGCTAGACCAGAGGTGGGCAAACTACAGCCAATGGGCCACATCCAACCCGCGGGACCGTCCTGCCTGGCCCTTGAGCTCCCGGCTGGGGAGGCTAGCCCCCAGACCCTCCCCTGCTGTCTCCCCTCCCCCGCAGCCTCAGCTTGCTGTGCCGCCTGCGCTCTGGCCCGCCGCTCCTGCCGGGCAGTGTGGCGGCATGGCTGGCTCTGGCATGGCTGCGAGCTCCTGCTGCTCTTAGCGGCATGGTAAAGGGGTGGGGAGCGGGGGGCGGTTGGATAGGGGGTGGGAGTCCCTGGGGGCCTGTCAGGGGGTGGCGGTATGGATAGGGGTCTGGGACAGGGAGCCGGGGGGTGAGTTGGGGGGGGATCCTGGGGGTGGTTGGGGTGGGGGGTCCTTGGAGGGGGCGGTCAGGGGACAAGGAGAAGGGGGGGTTGGATGGGTCAGGGTTCTGGGGGGACAGTCAGGGGACAGGGAATGGGAAGGTTAGATAGGCGTGGGAGTCCTGGGGGGCCTGTCTGGGGGTGCGAGGGGGTGGATAGGGGTCGGAGCAGTCAGGGTACAGGGAGCAGGGGGGGTTGGATGGGGTAGGGTCCCAGGGGGTGGTTAGGTGCGGGTGGTCCTGGGAAGGGGCAGTCAGGGAACAAGGAGCAGGGGGGGTTGGATGGGTTGAGGGTTCTGAGGGGGGCAGTCAGGGTGGGAAGTGGGAGGGGCGGATAGGGGGAGGGGGCACAGTCTTTCCTACCCAGCCCTCCATACAGTTTTGCAACCCCGATGTGGCACTCAGGCCAAAAAGTTTGCCCACCCCTGCTCTAGATGATAATAGCCACATGGAGTGGGAAGGAAGCTCCCCAAGAATTCCTTCATGGGGCTTTTTCCTGTGTTCTTCAGTCAGGAGAATGGAGGGTCTGGCCCCACAAATCCTGAGGATCTCACAGGGTTCATGTGGAATGGGCTGGACTTCCACTTGAGGCCAGGGAATCAAGTAGTATAAATGTTTTTAAACACAACCTTAAAAAACCCAGCAACTCTGTATGAAATTGGCTAATGCCCCTTTAGGCAGCTGCCCTTTTGTGAAATATTTGAGGTGTTTGTGGAGGTTTTGTGTGTGTGTGTGTGTGCGTGTGTGTGTGTGTGTGCTGATCATGCTCCTGACCCCATCAATAACTGCAAGGTTTTTCCCCACATGAGAGTTTCTACCCTTCTCCAAAACATAGTTATGTATTTATGGATATAGCTAAGCTGGCAAACACCTTCCAGACAAGATAAGATCAGAAGCAGGCCACGGTCCAGTGAACTCTGTAAATTATTTTTAACAACATACGAGTTTTTAGATCAACTCCAGTGATGCAATTGTCAGTACTCAGACACGATGTAGTAACCTATTAACTATTTCAAAAATGTTTTAACAATATTCCAATGATGGCATTGAACATTTTTAGTTAAATTGTCCTTCAGAGAAGGATGGGAAATGCAGTGATCTTTTTAGCCTCATTCAAATATGCTTCCGTTAAATTTGATGTCTAAACATGGAGTCAGTCTCAACAATCTTCAGCATCTTTCCTGAAGATTACTATCCTAGCACAAATATAGAGGCAGAATCAGTCTTGTGTGGTGTTTGTATGATAGATATGAGAGCTGCTTGTTCTGATATTCATAATGAACCTCTATTTAATGTCCAGGCCTAAAGAGCTACTCATAGCGATCGAGATGCTAGATCAGAGGTGGGCAAACTACGGCCTGTGGGCCACATCTGGCCCGCGGGACCGTCCTGCTCAGCCCTTGAGCTCCCGGCTGGGGAGGCTAGCCCCCGGACCCTCCTCTGCTGACCCCCTCCCTCACAGCATCAGCTCGCTGTGCTGCCCGTGCTCTGGCCCACCACTCCTGCCGGGCAGCGCGGCGGCGTGGCTGGCTCCAGCTGGGTGGCGGGGCTGCAAGTTCCTGCTGCTCTGAGTGTCATGGTAAGGGGACGGGGAATGGGGGGGGGGTGGATAGGTGTGGGAGTCCCAGGGGACCTGTCAGGAGGCAGGGGTTTGGACAGGGGTCGGGGCAGTCAGGGAACAAGGAGAAGAGGGGGTTGGATAGGGGGTGGGGTCCTGGGGGCGGTTAGGGGCGGGGGGTCCTGGGACAAGGCAGTCAGGGGACAAGGAACAGGGGGGGTTGGATGAGTCGGGAGTTCTGGGGGGGCGATCAGGGGACGGGGAACGGGGGGGGTTGGATGGGTCGGAGGTTCTGAGGGGGGCAGTCGGGGCGGGAAGTGGGAGGGGGTGGATAGGGAGCAGGGTCCAGGCTGTTCAGGGAGGCACAGCCTTACCTACCTGGCCCTCCATATAGTTTCACATCCCCAGTGTGGCCCTCGGGCCAAAAAGTTTACCAACCCCTGTGCTGGCCCCTAAAAATCATGGCCTTAAAGACATTGGATTTATGGTTTATTACAACAATCTGTAACCCACGAACCCCCCTTTTGGTTCTATGACTGCAGGGGTGTTAATGGGCCAATTCACCTTGAACGGTCCCTTAGAGCACATGTTAACTAGTTATGCTAAACAATCTGTTCCACCTTGTATTTAGTTGTGACACTCTCTGCCCTGGTCTACACTACAGGGTTAAGTTGAATTTAGCCGCGTTAGGTCAATTTTATAATGAATGCGTCTACACAACCAACCCTAAAGGGCTCTTAAAATCGACTTCTGGACTCCTCGCCGGCAAGGGGAGTAGTGCTAAAATCGACCTTGCTGGGTCGAATTTGGGGTAGTGCAGATGCAAATTGACATTATTGGCCTCCAGGAGCTATCCCTGAGTGCTCCAATGTGACCGTTCTGGACAGCACTTTCTACTCCGATGCACAACCCAGGTACAAAGGAAAAGCCCCAGGAACATTTGAATTTCATTTCCTGTTTGGTCAGCGTGGCGAGCTAAGCAGCACAGGTGACCATGCAGTTCCCCCAGAATCGCAAACGAGCTCCAGCATGGAGTGACCGGGAGACACTGGATCTGATTGCTATATGGGGAGAAGAATCTGTGCAGGCAGAACTCCGATCAAAAAGAAGAAATGCTAATATATATGCCAAAATTGCACAGGGCATGATGGACAGAGGCTACAACAGGGACACACAGCATGCAAGTCAAGGAGCTCAGGCAAACCTACCAAAAGACAAAGGAGGCAAACAGTCGCTCTGGTCAGAGCCCCATACATGCCGCTTCTATGATCAGCTGCATGGCATTCTAGGGGGGGACCCTACCACTACCACACCACTGTCCGTGGACACCTGCAAGGGGGGAGTCTCACGCAACATGGAGGAGGATTTTGTGGATGAGGAAGAGGAGTAGTAGGAGGAGAATGTGTAGCAGGCAAGCAGTGAATCCGTTCTCCCCGGCAGCCAGGACCTTTTCATCATCCTGGAGCCAATACCCTCCCAAGGTGGGATCCCCGACCCTGAAGGTGGAAAAGGCCCCTCTGGTGAGTGCACATTTGTAACTACAGTACAGGGTTTAAAAGCAATAGTGTTTAATGTTTGATTTGCCCTGAAGATGCATTTGTGGCCAGTAAAAAAAAAAATGGAGATATCCTATCTCCTAGAACTGGAAGGGACCCCAAAAGGTCATCAAGTCCAGCCCCTTGCCTTCACTAGCAGGACCAAGTACTGATTTTACCCCAGATTCCTAAGTGGCCCCCCTCAAGGATTGAGCTCACAATTCTGGGTTTAGCAGACTAATGCTCAAACCACTGAGCTATCCCTCCCCCAGCTACTGGAAAAGTCTGTTAATGTGTCTGAGGATGGAGCGGGACTCCTCCAGGGAGATCTCCATAAAGCTCTCCTGGAGGTACTCCAAAAGCCTTTGCAGAAGGTTTCTGGGGAGGGCTGTCTTATTTAGTCCTCCATGGTAGGACACTTTACCATGCCAGTAGTAAGTAGTCTGGAATCATTGCAGCACAAAGCATGGCAGCGAACGGTCCTGGGTTTTGGTCGCATTCAAGCAACATTTGGTCTATATCTTTCTGTGTTAGCCTCAGGAGAGTGATATCATTCATGGTCACCTGGTTGAAATAGTGGAATTTTTGTAAGGGAACAGTAAAAGGACCCCGTTCATGCTGGGCTGTTTGCACTTGACTAAAAGGGATCATCCCTGAGAATAGCCACGTGGCGGGGGGAGGGGTGAAGGGATCATCTCAAATAGCCACGCAGAGGGGTGGAGGGAAGTGTGTGCTGCACATCCACCCGAAAACTGCAGCCCCTTCTTTTAAATGGCAAACCCAACCGGCATTGCTTGCTATGGGAAAGGAGGGCACTGCAGTTTGAAAACATTCCCACATGTTATGAAGGCGTTAGAAGCCAAACCAGCGTATCCTTTGGCTTACCATGGCTGCCTGGAAACCGAATTCTGTTGTCCAGCTGTGTGTGATGTGTCATCATACCAGCAGGCACTCAATATAAAAGGCAAAGTGAGGCCTTGTACCTAAAGCACATGTGCTGTCTGCTGTGAATTGCTTGATTCACTGTGAAAGAGTCTCCCTTTTGTTCTCAGAAATGTATCATCTTAAATTTTACTCTCCCTTTTTATCCCCCCGCAGGTGCAAATGTTTCTATGCTCCCCCTATCATCTCCATCCCTGAGGTTATCGCAGATTAGTCTGCAGAAGAGAAGAATGAGGGGGAATTTGATGACTGCTTTCAACTACCTGAAAGGGGGTTCCAAAGAGGATAGATCTAGACTGTTCTCAGTGGTAGCAGATCACAGAATAATGGTCTCAAGTTGCAGTGGGGGAGGTTGGTTGGATATTAGGAAAAACTTTTTCACTAGGAGGGTGGTGAAGCTCTGGAATGGGTTACCTAGGGAGGTGGTGGAATCTCCTTCCTTAGAGGTTTTTAAGGTCAGGCTTGACAAAGCCCTGGCTGGGATGATTTAGTTGGGAATTCCTGCTTTGAGCAGGGGGTTGGACTAGATGACCTCCTGAGGTCCCTTCCAACCCTGATATTCGATGATTCTATGATTCTATGATTAGAAGACGGAAAAAACACACTCGCGATGACATGTTTTCTGAGCTCATGCAGTCCTCCCACACTGATAGGGCACAGCTGAATGCATGGAGGCATTCAGTGGCAGAGTCACAGAAAGCATTAAGTGAGTGCGATGAGCTGAGGCAGGATGCAATGCTGAGACTAATGGGGGAGCAAATGGACATGCTCAGGCATCTGGTGGAGATGCAGGAAAGCCAACAAGAGCACAGACTGCTGCTACATCCACTGTACAACTGCCTGCCCTCCTCCCCAAGTTCCATATCCTCCTCACCCAGACACCCAAGAATGTGGAGGGGGAGGCTCCGGGCACCCAGCCACTGCACTCCAGAGGATGGCCCAAGCAACAGAAGGCTGTCATTCAAACAGTTTTGATTTGTAGTGTGGCTACAATAAGCAATGTGGCCTTGTCCTCCCCTCCTCCCCCACCCCACCCTACCCCACCCAGGATACCTTAT
Source organism: Malaclemys terrapin pileata (assembly GCF_027887155.1). Lineage (NCBI taxonomy): Eukaryota > Metazoa > Chordata > Testudines > Emydidae > Malaclemys > Malaclemys terrapin. The sequence goes on along the minus strand of NC_071506.1, from coordinate 67,289,938 downwards.
CAGGTGGTCCAGTGCCAAGATAGGGATATGTATTCCATCTATCACCCCACCATAGTTAGGGAACCCCATTGCAGCAAAGCCATCCACTATGACCTGCACATTTCCCAGAGTCACTACCCTTGATAGCAGAACATCAGTGATTGCATTGGCTAATTGAATCACAGCAGTCCCCATAGTAGATTTGCCCACTCCAAATTGATTCCCGACTGACCGGTAGCAGTCAGGCGCTGCAAGCTTCCACATCGCTTCTCAACAATCAGGGCAGCTCTCATCTTGGTATTCCTGCGCTTCAGGGTGGGGGAAAGCAACTCACAGAGTTCCAGAAAAGAGGCCTTACACATGCGAAAGTTTCGCAGACTCTGGGAATCACCCCATACCTGCAACATTATGCGGTCCCACCAGTCTGTGCTTGTTTGCCGGACCCAGAATTGGCATTCCACTGTATCAACCAGCCCTACTGGTGCCATGATGTCCCAGTTGCCACAGTCCATGCTTTCAGGATCCTCTGTGTCCATGTCCTCATCAAAATCGTCCTCGTGCTGCCGTCTCTTAGCCAGGTTCTGCACATACTGCAGTATAATGTGCGAGGTGTTTACAATGCTTGCAACAGCAGCGGTGGGCTGAGCGGGCTCCATGCTTGCCGTGCTATGGCAGCTGCACGGGTAACCCAGGCAAAAAGGTGCGAAATGATTGTCTGCAGTTGCTTTCGCAGAAGGAGGAAGGGAGGGAGAGGAGAGTGACGACATGTATCCAAAACCACCCACAAGAATGTTTTTGCCTCACCAGGCATTGGGAGCTTAACCCAGAATTCCAATGGGCAGTGGAGACTGCGGGAACTGTGGGATAGCTTCCCACAGTGCACTGCTCAGTGAGTCGATGCTAGCCACGGTAGTGAGGATGCACTCCTCTGACTTAATGCGCTTAGTGGGGATGTACACAATCGACTGTATAAAATCGATTCCTAAAAATCGACTTCTATAAAATCGACCTAATTTCATGGTGTAGACATACCCTCTGAGTACCTTTCCCAGACCTGAAGAAGAGCTCTGTATAGCTTGAAAGCTGGTCTCTTTCACCAGCAGAAGTTGGTCCAATAAAAGAAATTACCTCACCCACCTTGTGTCTACTCCTCTCTTAGCTAATTTTTAATTAGATTTTTAAACTCCTGTTTACTTAGAGGCTTATCTACACTGTGACATTGTGGACAAAACTTTTGTCTTTCACAGGTACTTAAAAAAGCCCCCACACACATAGGCACTGACTCCGTGGGTGCTCTAGGGCTGGAGCACCCACGGGGAAAAATTAGTGGGTGCTCTGCTCCTCCTGGGGCAGGGGCTGAGTGACGCCACCCCCACCGGTGCCACCCCCCACTTCTCCTACCTGCTTCTTGTGGGAGCAGGCTGCTTTCTGTGGCTCTGCAGCTGAGCAGCTCCCAGCCTCGCTTCAACCTCTCAGGCAACTAAAGGCAGTAGCAGGTAAGTGTATTTCAAAGGGGGTCTTGGGGTGAGGGTGGCTGGGGGGGGGACTGAAACCTCTTCCCAGCCCCAAGTGACTGTGCTCAGATCCGGCACATGGCTGCTGGAGGGGTGGCCATCTGCATGGGGGGGCACCGGCTGCAGCCCAGCTCTCTGCATCTGGCAGGGGGCTCAGTCAGAGGCGTCTCCAAAAACATCCCGGGGACCCCTGCAGCACAGAGCGACTGAGAGTATCAGCCCCTGCTGGGCAGCTGGACTGGGATGGGCATGGAGCGGGGGGACATCTCCTGGGCTGCTGCGGGATGCAGTGCCCCCCTCCTTGCCCTCCCTGCCCAGGCAGAGACACCTGCCTCTCAGAGACAGTGGCCATGTCCATGCAGTGCGCTTGGTCCCCCTCCCTGGCATCTGGGTGACTGCCTCTTATGGGGGTGAGGGGGTGGAAGGGAAGAGGCAGTGGGGAAGGGGGAAGGGATAGGGCGGGGGGGGGAGAGGGAAACTCAAGCTATCAGGGGAAACCTTCCAAGCAGTGCAATCTCTGCCTCAGGGTGTGGATGGAATAGTCTGTCAAGGGAAGAGCTAGTGTGTGACTCCTGGGTTACAACCTGGGCTGGAACTATCTCCTGTTTAGTCCATGTGCTCTGGAAAACACAAGTCCAAGCATCATGTTGGGGGGAGAGGGGCATTGCTAAGTCCCAGGGTTGAGTAATTCTCTGGTGATGGTCATTGAATTGTTAATTGTCGTTCATTTGCTGCACAGTGGCTTGTGATGGTTGTGTAACATCCACCCAGCCATTTGGTCAAGTGCCTTGTTGTTTCTGGGGAGTTGCCTTCTGGGCTACTCCCAAATTTGCAGCATATTTCATTAACACCATACAGCACAATCTCATAATTTCATACACTTTAATGATATACATATTTCGACAGAACAGTGGGTGTCAGCAAATCATAACCTTTCCCATGATACCTTACATGGCATGCTTTATATGAAATATAAAGAATATATACAAATGATGAATATATTTAACACCATTATAAATGCTGGAGGCAAAGTGGGGTTTAGAGTGGAGGTTGACAGCTTGCGACCCCCCATGTAATAACCTTGTGACCCCCTGAGGGGTCCCGACCTCCAGTTTGAGAACCCCTGGTATAGAGTGTCAGCTAGAAACTCCAAGGCTTGAGAATTTTAAAAGGAGACTGGACAAAACATGCAGTAAGGATCAGCCCTGCATTGGTAGGGAGATGGACTGAGCCAGGATGATCATAGAGGGCTTTTGCCCCTGTAACTTCTATAATTCCATCCCACTCTCCTGGGAGTACAAATTCTGGTACTAAAGACCTGGTGCCTGGATCCCATATTGCCTTGCACTGGGATTGGGAATTAGTGCCCTGACATGCAACTCTTCTTATTGGGCCAGTGTAGATCCTGCTGTTAGTACAGCTATTTGCAGGTGCCCTTGTGTTTAGGTGAACCCTTGGACTCAGTCCCTGAGTGTATCCCCACTAAACTGAGAGCTAAACTGACATTACTATCCTGCCGTGTGGATCCCACTGTGCTTGTACTGTGAATTTTTGGCATGCACACATGGCTATATTTATCTCATTGTGCGGGTAGCGCTGCTTCCTTGGTGTGATGAAGACATTATGCTAAGATGAATCCTGAAAATAGTGCTCTGGTGTGATGCTCACTCTGTGCTGTTCATGTGAATCCTGCATTTCTGTATGCTGTGTTGTTGTAGCCCTGTTGTTCCCAGGAAATTAGAGCGACAAGGTGAGTGAGTTAATATCTTTTATTAGAGCAACTTTTGTTGGTGAGAGAGAGAGACAAGCTTTGGAGCTTTCACAGAGTTCTTCTTCCTGAAGAAGAGTTCTGTGAAAGCTCAAAAGTTTGTCTCTCTCACCAACAGACAGGGCCGACGAGCGGAGGGGGGAGGGGAAAGCCAGTACAAATTACCGTGGCCCGGCGGTCTGGAAGGGTGCCCGGGGCCCAGCTTCCCTGGCTTCTCCCCCCTCTCGTCGGCCCTGTTTAGCCGGTCCGCCCTTGCTGGGGGGCCCAAAATTTTTTTTTCACCGGGGCCCGAACCCGCTCTTGGCAGCCCTGCCAACAGAAGCTGGTCTCTCACTCACCTTGACTCACAAGAGACACTCATCTTGTCTCTCTAATGCGAATAGCCTCCCTCCAAAACTGGCAGAGGTGCTTGGAGGAGGGAGCAGAGAGGAGCGAGTGGTGGGCAGGCGGGGGAAGGGGTGGAGAGGGAGTGGGGCCTAGGGAGGAGGTGGAGCGGGGGTGGGGCCTCGGGAGGGCACCCACCAGCAAACCCAAAAGTCAGCACCTATGCTCCTAGGAAAGACAAAAGTTTTACCAAAGCAACTGGCAGTGTGAATGCGGCTTTGTCGGCAGAAGCGCTCTCCTGCCAACAAAGCTAACACCGCTCGCAGGGCTGGAATTATTTTGTCGGCAAAAGTGCCGACAAAATACCAACAGAAAGCGTTTACACACGCTGACTTTTAGCGACACAGCCTTGTCGCTAAAAGCTGCATAGTGAGACGAGGCCTTAGTGAGATCACGCTGACAGTTTTTGCATTTTTACAGCAATTTTTTTGCTACTCTGTTTGCCACCTTGTTTCCTGCTATACCTACATGTGCTGGGATCCAGGCTATTTCAATGTTTACTCCCATCTGTGCCAGTAACCATTTTTCATTAATTATATCATTGCTGCTATCTGAATTCCCATTTTTGATTGCCAGCAGTCCTGATAGTGAATCTCACAAGATGACAATGGTGATAGGTTGCATGTCCAGTATGCATTATAACATCAACATTATCCCTGCTAGTTTGACCATCATAATGGCTACAAAATTTGATAGTCTAATCGATTTCTTTATTCCAAGTGTCCCCATCACCTGGTTTTCTCATCTTCAGACTTCTTTGTAAACATCTGGAAATGTTTGTCTCACCCCCTATATTACTTTATATTGATTTGCTACATTTAATACATTTAGCTCGCCTTTCCCCCTTTATATAGTTCCACATTTATATTGGGGAAGGCATGATTTTCCACTTATAATTCATTTTCTCATGGCTATATGTGCCAATTTCTTTTAGGTCTTTCTTTTCTCTAGTTTCTTTGTCCATACTTTAATTCTATTAACATGAGGTATGTTTGTTTTTTCCCTCCATGGTATCCACTGAATTTCCAGCATTTTCATTCTTTAATGTTCCAGGCATTTCACCAGCAGCTATCTGCACTACACACAAAGGGGTCATGATAAAGGCATCACATACAATGCATAATGCCTGGGCTCGAATTGCATTTAGCTTCCTTAGGTTCATTTTTGATGCTGAATTAAAAGCTTGACATCCATACTCAGTGCCTGGTCTTATTAATGCTCTAAAAGCTTTACTATTGCTTTCTTATCTGTGCCCCAAATGGTTCTGGAAACACTTTTAAGTAGATTGATTTTACATTTACATTTATCTCCAATATTTTCAGTGTGATCCTTCCATGTTAGCTTGCTAGCAAATGTCACACTCAAGAATTTGTAGCTTTTAACTAAACCTAATTGCTGTCCATATAGAGACAGTTTGCAATCTTTTTAAATTTTCCTTTAGTTTTGAGAATTGAAAATGTAAAGCCCCACATTTCCCCATTCTGCATGTTTCCTATGTGTTTCATTAATTTGCTTCTCAGATATTTCCTGGTTTCTGTTTTTATCCCATATGGCACAGACATTTGAAAACAAGGAAATGCCTATTCCTGCACTCATCCTTGGCGGGAGATTGTCTATCATTATATTGAATTAAGGTAGGGATGATGAGACTTTCCTGTGGAGTGCCATTTGTGATTGCTAGAGTAGGCACAGATTGCCAAATCTAGTATTTAGGAGGTTCTGTGGGAAAAGGACAGTCTGTTAATAAGGATAGAATTCAGGTGATAGCATCCTTACCCATTTCCACAGATGAGGCAGTTTTGCTCTCCTTGGATCTTGGTATAGGTTCAAGTACCTGAAGCTGAGGTTTTCACTCCAGAACATACAGGAGGCCATTCTGTAGTCGGAACTTGGATCAGGTCAGGTACCCACATTGTTCAAGGACTGGCAGATCTGGGTTGCAAATGGGTCATCGGGGAACAGGAAGCAGATTGAGGACATCAGATTGCTGTTTATCATCCTGTTGACAAAGCTGAACACCTTGAGCATGGTGACCAAGGGCTCTTCATCAGGTTTGGAGACCTGGACAGATGGTCCTCTCCTTTCTTCTTCCTCTGATCCTAAAGGTCCTTCAACAGACTCTTATACAAGGCCAGACAGTTCTCTGTAGCTTTTGGTTGGCCTTTCTTGTCCCAATGAACTAATCATGCTTTTAATAAAAAGAAGAACAGGAGTACTTGTGGCACCTTAGAGACTAACAAAGTACTCCTGTTCTTCTTTTTGCGGATACAGACTAACACGGCTGTTACTCTGAAACATGCTTTTAATAAGAGATCCAGTACTGCTTCCTAAAACCTCAAATTGCCTGTTCCACAGCAATCTAAACGCTTCAATCCCCTTGCATGGATGTTGACCACAGAGATTGAAAAGTAGGAATTTCCCTCAAGTCCTTACTACTCAGCTAAAATTTTGATGCCCTACCACTTCTAAAGTATTTTACAGAATTTGCAGAAGTCTCTATCTAGAGCTCTAGTAGAAATGTTTCTAGCCATTGGTTTGTGTTCGTGAGTCTAGCTTTGTTGCAAGAAGGATTAGATTAAGAAAACATCAATTCAAGTACCTTAAAGATCCAAGACTCTTCAAGAAGTTTGGTGTGATTTCCAAGGAAAGCTTTAGTCTCTTCCTCCTCTCCCCTCCCCCAGGTAAATCTAGATTTAATTCTCCTTCTCCCCTTTGTAACTAGGGGAAGATCTCCTCGGGGCTAACCTAGGCCCAGGCCAGGGCTTTGGCCTACACACTTGCATTTTTAAGGGATTTTTCCTCTGTCTTTGTTTAAAGATGCAGACAGCCAAATCCTGAGTTGCTATTTTGATACTTGATTATTTGGAGGCTGATGCCAAGTTTATGGCACAGGCTATGTTGCCCAAGCAGTCAGCCAAACCTTGCAGACTAAGGTGGGGAGTGGTTGCAGTACCAGACAGGGCATTGAAGGTGCACTACAGAGCAGCCCCACCTCCCAGAGATGCACCTATGTAATTATGTGGCAGATAAGTAAGCCCTTTTGTTTTCAATTTAAACTGATTTTTACCAAAAAAAATCCCAAGTTTTACAAAAAGTATTATTCAGGTTTTTCTTATTTTCACCCTACTTTTGTATCATTCAACTATATAAAAAATAACTTGTTTTATTAGGAAAATACAATACATTGCATGATATATATTTATTTTATTTTATTTTTCCTGGGAATTGATCAGTGTTTATTACCACAACAACAAAAATTGGTGAAAATCAGTGCAAAAATTATTAATAATTTTTCTGGAAAAATATCAGGATTTATTTTGGTGGCTGGAAAGACAGGGGAAAGAAGTATTCAGTAGACAAATGCTTTGAATTCCATTCATCAATGTGGTTTGCTGCAGAACTAAAACAGAACATATACATATTACAATAATACATTAGTCTGTGTGTATATGCAAAGCTGCCTGTTGAAGTAAGACTAAGTATTAGTCTAGAAAACACACACAATAAACAAACAGGCACACACTCAAGCTATGAAGTGTGTGTGCATCTGAATGTACTGATGAATCTCACACCCACCAGTTATACATTTCAAGCTGCTAGCAGATCACTGTTTAAAGATTTGACACACTAAAATGGTAAGAAAAAAAATCTGTATCAGAATATATTTCAGAACACAAGGAAGTATTCGGAAGTTTTTAAAAAAAGCAAAAACAGGAGAAAAGGATGAAGTTGAGTGTATGCGCTGCAAATGGTGTGACCCAGTTATTAAATGTAAATATTTATAGGCTAAAAGTTCTAAGTCTACAACAGTAAACTATTTATTCAAATGAAAAGTTTTATTTGGGGATTAGAGATATATTGTTTTCTTAAACTCAGAGATGGCATTATGTTTTGAGTTCTGTTTTAGTTCTGCAGCAAACCACATTGATGAATGGAATTCAAAGCATTCATCTACTGAATACTTATTTCTCCTGTCTTTCCATCCATCAAAATAAACCCTAATATTTACCCAGAAAAATTATTAATAATTTTTTTCCCTGATTTTCACCAATTTTTGTTGTTGTGGTAATAAACACTGATAAATTCCTGGGAAAAATTAAATAAAATAAAAACTGAAAACTAAGGACCTTACAGATCAGCTGCTGCGCTGGCCCAGACTGAACTCATGACATCTGAGCAGATAACGTGACTGTACTAACTAGTCACAAAATCACTGGTTTTGGTGGTTGTTGTGGTTAGGTCCCTAATGTTCTATTTAGCTTGAACTAAAGCCTCAGACTACCAGACTCCATAACTCAGCCTTGGTCTTATCAAGTTGTCCCATCACCCTTGCTTTGTGCTCACTCCCCATGGATAGTTCCCGCTCTCCTTGCTTCCAAGGTCAAACCAATTTTTAAATGCCACAGTTCTCAGGACCCCAACTCAAAAACTCTCATGTAGGAAGATCTTGAGGCTCTGATCATACCAGATGACTGCTTCGTGCAACAGATATGAATAATTTCCCAGTGTGGAATCTTGGTATCTGAAACTGTTTCCTATTCAGAAGCCCAGGACTAGCTTAGGTAGTACTTCTAGTCAGTGTAAACAAATGTTTTGGGGAAAGACTGTGATCATAGCACTGTGGCCTTCGCATTATTTCTCAGCAAGACCAGCTTAGCAGACCTAGATAGTCTGGGGAAAATCTTTAGAGCCACCATTCTGAGATTATCTTTTAAGAGCCAAAATTATACCTGCATGAAGTATAATGTATCTGTAACACCGACAGATCCTGGTTGTCAATGGCTGGGACCTCTGGAGCTTAGTGCATGAGCTAAAAGCCAAATTGCTGTTAACTAAAACTGTAGAGCAGACTCATTAATCTCTTGCTCTTTAAGTAGTCTTGGTGCTACTAGATGGGACAGAGCACCACACTCAGAAGGTGTGTGGGTTACATACCATCCGATATATACTAATTCTGTCTAATCTATCTCTGCTCCACCCCACCCTGTAAAGTATCCATCTGTTCATCCCTATAACACTTTAATATATGGAATTTTGTTTGGAAGAATAGAAAAAGAGGAAGGAAGATGATGGATAGTTACTGGTACATAATATATTTACTCTGAATTACAGCTGAATGATTTACTGATTCACTTTGTTTTTGCCAGTGTCAGCCACATTCTAAGTTTCATTTAAAATAAGAAATTGGATATTCTAAAGTCTATAAGACATTATTAAAATTAGGCATCCCTAAACTCTTGGTGTAATTACCTTCTTATGCCTAGACAATCAGGGTTTGCCAACAGTCTAAACTTTAATAGGCATGTTTAATAGGCATATTTATTTATATTTGTATATAAAAATGGTCATCTGTGTCCATAATTTTTAACTTTTTATCTGAACCAGAAGAAACTCAAAGAGAACAATGAATTTAGGCAATGTGTAGCTGTCTGTTTGCTAACAGACATATGAAGCTATCCACTCAAGGCCAAACTCTAATACAGTAGCAACTATAGGTAAAATTTATCACCATATAGACTACCTTCAACTGTCCTTAGACCATTATGGTCACCCATCAGCAAGCCAGTTTTTGCATTGTTCTGTCCCTGTAGTGTGTCTGCCAACTATTTCCCTCTCCCTCATTGCTCTTATTAGGGCAAAAACCAGATACCTTGTAGAGGAGGAAACAAAGAAGCTAAGGGACAGAATGTATTACTGAGCTGAGTGGAAGGAAAGGAAAATTAGAAAAGCTGCCAACTCCCTTTCTCACATGGGCTAGCCCTACTCTGACATCTCTAAGGCTTCGTCTTCACTAGGAAAAAAGGAATATTCTAAACTTGCGTTAGCTAACTCAGGGTAAAATCCTAGGAAAGACAAGGCAGTTTTCACATGAGTTAGCAGATCAACTTGAAGAGAGGGAAGAGAGGCTATGAAGACTCACTTCTAGTGTCCTTGTAGTGTAAGCAGGACACTGCTTACTCATTACCATTAGAAGGTACAGGAGAGGTTCACTCCCCATGATTAACTCAAAAGTGTACCTAAGGCCTGATCCAAAGTCCATTAAAATCAATGGAAAGACCTTCACTGGGCTTTGGATCAGGCTTTTTAGTGGAAAAAATGAGTGATCATCGGGGATGACACTTGGCAAATATCATTATAAAGAGCCTGGAGAAGAAATCGATACATCGTAAATATAAAATCAGTTCCATGGAAGCGAATCAACTCTGGCTCCAACTGAAACTGTATTTATATCTAGGGCTTTGTATATACCATATGCACAAAACATTAGATTTGAATGACTATTGAAGTACATTTAATATCTAGAGAGAAGAAACACTGCATTTGTTTTTTGTATATCTTTCTGTTTTAAATCCCACCAACCTGCTCATCACTTTTTGTTGTCTGCCATTTCTAACAGAAACATGGAACCATGGTCAATCTTCTGAGGTCAACGCAGTGTGAGTGTAGACATCATGGCAGTAAACAGGCTAGTGCATACAGGTCTGGGCAGTTTTGGGATACCAGAAGCAGCTGTGCTCTCTGTGCCTTTGTCAGGGGTGAAAGTAAAATTTAACTCTTACCGGTATTGGGATTGGCTCCGGACCCCCCGGAAGGGGCGGGGGTGGGGGTCAGCATCCCCCAGCCAGCCCATCCGCGCTGCCCGGCCCGTGCCGCCCGGGGCTCCAGGGGCAATTTAAAGGGCCCAGGGCTCCGGCCGCCGCTGCCATGGTAGCAGCGGCGGTGACCGGAGCCCCAGGCCCTTTTAAATTGCTGGACCTAGAGCAGCTACTCCTTTTGCCCCCCCCTTCCCCCCATTGGCGGGACCCACGGCAGTGCTTTAAAGTCAGCGGTATGGGCCGGTACCTGCAGCCACTTTTTACCGGTACGCCGTACCGGTCCATACCACCTTACTTTCACCCCTGGCCTTTGTTACCCTTAGGAGTGAGATTAGCTAGTGAGATTCCACTACCTGTGGAAAATAGTGCCAATATTCAGTGCCATTTTCCTTTACTTGTACCTACAGAAATAGGGACTGAAATTTTATTGTTTCATACAATCAAAAATATTTCCCTTTGCTCTTCCTCCTCTTTCCTCCAACGTCCCCCCCCCTCCCCCGCCCCAGCATACCATGACTGGGGCTGGAGAGTGATACTGTGCTGCTGGTATCCTGAAACTGCTCAGGCCCTTATGCCTGACCACAGATGGCGGACAACAAAAAAGGGCCAAGCAGGTTTGTGGGCTTCAAAAAAAGTTGTGAAAATTATGTGATGTGGCTGGCATTAGAGGATGGAAAAAGTTACATGACGGGAACATGATGCCTAGATCCCTCTGTGACTCATTTCTACCCCACAACATGTTGCAAGAATTTCCCAAATGGCATTGCGCCAGACAGTGGCACACTGGGAAACCTACCCATAATGCACCACAGTTCATTGTCATAAGCATTCCTGGTGAATATGTGAAGTGCCAATGTAAGCAGTTAAATATACCTGCGCACAAGTGATTTATTAACTTTGGTGACTGTATGCCAATGTGACTTGCGTCGACCAAAGTTTGTAGTATAGACATGGCCTAAGAGAGGTTTTCCAAATCTTTTCTTAAGGCTGTGCCTACACTACAGAGCCTATACCTACATAGCCATGTCAGCGTAGCTATGCCAGCATAACCCTGTAGTGTAGATGCAGCCTACACCAATGAGAGGGGTGCGTCTATCTGTGTAGGAATACCACCTCCCTGAGTGATGGTAGCTACAATGATGGAAGCATTCTTCCATTGACATAATTGTGTCTACACTGGGGGTGAGGTTGGCATAGTTACATCCGTCACGGGTGTAGCTTTGTTGACCTAACTTTTAAGTGTACACCAAGCCTAAAATGTTTCCCAACCTTTCACATGTTAAGAAATGCCTCAACGACCAGCTCCCCTCTGAGTCAGGATTATGTGAATCACTTCCCTTCCCTTTTGCATCCCTGTGACAATTAAACTGATTGCTTTCATGGAAAAGAAATGGGGAAAGCTTTTATTGTAGTGTTCTTTCAGTGTAATTTACCAGCTGGTAACAAGTTAAACCGGTACCTGTGACCAACCAGCTGTCTATTCATACCCAGCAAGTACTCTATGCACCACTGTTTGGAAACCTCAGGTGTAAATTACTGAGGGTGTGTGGCTGAGAGGAGGGTTGTGAGATTAAAACTAGAGCTGGCGAATCTCAGAATTTCCATTCCACAGGAAATTCCAACATTTTAAAATTTCCCTTAGTCCTGAATCAGAATGAAAAAAGTAAAAATGTCAACATTTGCTGCACAACAAAATTTGTGAAAATGTTGTTTTGGAAATTTCAACACTACTTTATCAAAACTTTTATGTATATTATAATATAAAAGTCAAAATGCTAACATTGAAATGAAGCACTTTGCTAATGTTTCATCAAACATTTTGACAAAAATCAACATATACCTGCAAAAGGTTTCAGTTTAATTGAATCAGCATTTTCTGATAGAAAACTGTTCTGTCAGAAAATTTTCAACCCGTTCTAATTAAAACAATGTACAAATCCATCAAGAATTTTGAGAATTTAAGACAATGAGGTCACGAATAAATGATATTACAACCACAGCTGTCTGTTAGTGAGCAACTGTGTAACAGATGAGTGAGGTACTGTAAGAAAGCATTACTTTATAAGAAACTAATAGACAATTTAAATACAGAACACTGGTGATGATTTCTCTTTTCAAACAGAGAATCCAATTACTGGTGGGGGCCCCTACGTGCTAATGGAATATAAATAAATAACAGGCAACTTTCCTCCCTTGATTGTATCAACCTTGCATTGCATCAGAGAAAATGAAGACTTTCTGGATAGAAAAACATGCTGAAGAATCAGAGAGGGCAGTGCAGAACGGGGAAGAAAATTGGCAGCATGTGACCTCCAGAAGAAGAATGAGGAGAACCCATGTACCCCCTATGCAGATAGAGGTAAGAAACCGTTTTCAAGCTCTCTGCCAGTGCCATAACAAGGGCGAGGTGAGTGAGGCACTTACCTAGGGCGCCGCAAAGCTGAGGGGCGCAGAAAAAGACAAACTAAGTTTTTTAATTCTTATTATTTTATGAAAAATTATAATCACATAATATGCACATTGCCTCATGACAAATGTACAATGTAAATGGAAAATAAATAGAATACACCCTACAGTAATTATAAAGCATTGGTTCTCAAACTGGGGGTCGCGACCCCTTGGAGGGTTGCGACCCGGTTATGTGGGGGGTAGCAAGCCCCGACCCTGGCACGCAGCTGCAAGTTGTGAGCCCCGACCCCTGCGCCGGGCTGTGAGCCCTGACCGCGACACTTGGCTGCGAGACCTGACCCCTGTGTGGAGCTGCGGGGCTATGAGCTCTGACCCCAACAGGGACGCGCGGCTGTGAGTCCTGACCTCTGCGCCGGGCTGCGAGCCCCGACCCCGACGCCGGACTGTGAGCCCCAACCCCTGGCTGCGAGCCCCGACCCCGGGCTGTAAGCCCTGACCCCAACCCCTGCGCCGGGCTGCGAGCCCCGATCCCGGGCTATGAGCCCCGACCCCGACCCCTGCGCTGGACTGTGAGCCCCAACCCCAACCCCCACAGTTCATGATGAACTATGATGCACACCTTATATGTATTAGTTGATTTTGTATGTGGATGTTATGATTAAAATAAATAAACATTCTATTATCATTATTATTATTGTTATTTACGTATTTTTCTTTTTTTTTTTTTTACAAAGTAACTACTATGAAATTATATGGAGGGGGAGGGTGCAATTTTATATTCTTGCCTCGGGCACAAAAATAGCTAGTTACGGCTCTGCTCTCTGCACAGGTACTACTGCGGAGAATAATTTGGAAGAGCCATCTGAGGGAAGAGATCAGAAGGAGACCCCATCGACCAGAAGACATGAGATGCATTGTCCTATGGATGGGGGTTCCACGACCACCACTCCCAAGAGGAGGAGACGGGTGGTGGTGGTGGTCAGGGGCTCCCTCCGATGGGGGATGGAGTCATCCATCTGCCGACCAGACCGAGAGACTCGAGAAATGTGCTGCTTGCCTGGAGCTAGAATTCAGGATGTGACGGAGTGTCTGCCGAGACTGATCAAGCACTCGGATCGCTACCCCTTCCTACTTCTCCATGTGGGCACCAATGATACTGCCAAGAATGACCTTGAGTGGGTCACTGCAGACTACATGACTCTGGAAGAAAGATAAAGGAGTTTGAGACGCAAGTTGTGTTCTCATCTATCCTCCCTGTTGAATGAAAAGGCCCAGGTAGGGACCATCAAATTGTGGAAGTAAATGCGTGGTTATGCAGGTGGTGTCGGAGAGAGGGCTTTGGATTCTTCGACCATGGGATGTTGTTCCAAGAAGAAGGATTGCTAGGAAGAGATGGGATCCACCTAATGAAGAGAGGGAAGAGCATCTTCGCAGGCAGACTTGCTAACCTAGAGAGGAGGGCTTTAAACTAGGTTCGCCGGGGGACGGTGACCTAAGCCCTGAGGTAAGTGGGGAAGTAGGATACCAGGAGGAAACACAAGGAAGAGAGTGCAATGGGTTGGGGGGGAGCTCCTGATTCATACTGAAAAAGCAGGGCAATCAGCTAGTTATGTTAGGTGCATGTACACGAACGCAAGAAGCCTGGGAAACAAGCAAGAAGAATTGGAAGTCCTGGTATAGTCAAAGAACTATGATGTGATTGGAATAACAGAGACTTTGTGGGGTAGCTCACATGACTGGAGCACTGTTACGGATGGGTATAAACTGTTCAGGAAGGACAGGCAGGGGAGGAAAGGTGGAGGAGTTCCACTGTATTTAAGAGAGAGGTATGATTGCTGAGAGCTCCAGTATAAAACTGGAGAAAAGCCTGTTGAGAGAGAAACAAGGGCGATGTCCTGGTGGATGTGTGCTATAGACCACCGGACCAGGAGGATGAGGTGGATGAGGCTTTCTTTGGACAATTAACTGAATTTTCCAGAACACAGGCCCTGGTTCTAATGGGGGACTTCAATCACCCTGACATCTGCTGGGAGAGCAATACAGCAGTGCAGACAATCCAGGAAGTTTTTGGAGAGTGTTGGGGACAACTTCCTGGTGCAACTACCGGAGGAACCAACCAGGGGCCGTTCTCCTCTTGACCTGCTGCTTACAAACAGGGAAGAATTGGTAGGGGAAGTAGAAGTGGGTGGCAACCTGGGCAGCAGTGACCATGAGATGGTTGAGTTTAGGATCCTCACAAAGGGAAGAAAGGAGAGTAGCAAAATATGGTCCCTGGACTTCAGAAAAGCAAACTTTGACTCCCTTAGGGAACTGATAGGCAGGATCCCCTGGGAGGCTCATATGAGGGGGGAAAGAGTCCAGGAAAGCTGTGACTTCCCTGATGTAGCCCTTGTGTCACAAACCTTTTTATGGCCTGTCTCCACTTGCTGCTTCAGACCACCTCAAGAATGACACCTGATAGAGGAAATTAACTGTAGATATATGCTTAAATAGCTGTTGGTTTGTGACCAAGGGGTGTCGCAGAGTACCCTGTTGTCATAGTACAGCCCTGAAGGTGCGCTGCCCTCAGCTCCCTCTTCTGGCTCTTGTAAGAATCGATTCTCAGGCCAGAATACTTGGGGTTTGAACTTGCTCCCAGAGAAGTCATTAGGTATATGACAGATGTGATGCTCTGGAAACATGGACTATTCAGACTATTGTTGAGATGTGACATATGCTGTGGACACATAGAATATTCAAAGATGGTCATATCAACTTTATAAATGTTATAAGGGCTGGCTAGTGATTGTATTTTTGGCTTAGTATAGGAATTCAAATCACTGGTGGCTAATTAATGCAAATCCCTAATGCAGGTCACAAATCTGTGGAAGTTTCACCCCAGGGATTCAAGAGGCCTGACCAACAAAGAACTGTAAACTGTATAAAGTGACCACATTGATGTGGGGAGGTAGCGTCACTCATCCTTGATTCTAGAATGGGCATGGGACTGACCGAGAGGGACAGGACCTGTCCATAAACATGAAGTACTTTGGAACCTATCAGGGTCTCCATATGCTGTACTGGCAACAGGAGGTGAGCAGCATATCCCAATGGGTGAGGAGGAGGAGCCATTTGCCCCCCAAATTGAGAGGCTCATGGCCATTGCGCCCAATAGGAGGAGACAGAGTGCAGATGGTCAGGGACTCCCTTCTGAGGGGAACAGATGCATCCATCTGCTAACCTGATTTGATATCCTCAGAAGTGTGCTGCCTGCCTGGAGCCCACATTGAGACATTACAGAAAGGTTTCCAAGGCTCATCCATCCCTCTCATTACTACTCCATGCTACTCATCCATGTGGTCACTAATGGTACTTCCAGGTCTGATCATGAGCAGATCAGCAGTGACTACAGGTTTCTGGCAGCTAGAGAGAAGGAGAAGGAATCAGGGATGCAGGTTGTGTTATCGTCCATCCTCCCAATTGAGAGTAAGGACTTAGGCAAAGACATGCACATCCTGGAAATCAATGCATGACTGTGCAGATGATATTGACAGGAGGACTTTGGCTTCCTGAAACATGGGATGCTGTCCCAGGAAGAATATCTGCTAGGAAGAAATGGGGTCCACCCATGGGTGTCAGAACCTTTATAAAAGTAGGGGGGGCACTGGCACTGGAAACAAGCAGCAGGGAGCCAGGCCCCCCACTTTTAATATCAGCATAGTTGGGGAGCAGGTGGTGGCATTGACCCCCCCCAAAACTGCAAGTCTTGGGCAGGCGCAGAACCATTGCCGGAGTTCTAACTTGTCCTTGTTGAACCTCATCATATTTCTTTTGGCCCAATCCTCCAATTTGTCTAGGTCATTCTGGACAATATCCCTACCCTCCAGTGTATCTACCTCTCCCCCCAGCTTAGTGTCAACTGCAAATTTTCTGAGGGTGCAATCCATCCCATCATCCAGATCATTAATAAAGATGTTGAACAAAACTGGCCCCAGGACTGACCTCGGGGACACTCCGCTTGATACCGGCTGCCAACTAGACATCGAGCCATTGATCAGTACCTGTTGAACCCGACAATCTAGCCAGCGTTCTATCCACCTTATAGTCCATTCATCCAATCCATACTTTTTTAACTTGCTGGCAAGAATACTGTTGGAGACCATATCAAAAGCTTTGCTAAAGTCAAGATATATCACATCCACTGCTTTCCCCATATCCACAGAGCCAGTTATCTCATCATAGAAGGCAATCAGGTTGGTCAGGCATGACTTGCCCTTGGTGAATCCATGTTGACTGTTCCTGATCACCTTCCTCTCCTCCAAGTGCTTCAAAATGGTTTCCTTGAGGACCTGCTCCATGATTTTTCCAGGGACTGAGGTGAAGATGACTGGTCTGTAGTTCCCTGGGTTCTCCTTCTTCCCTTTTTTTAAAGATGGGCACTATATTTGCCTTTTTCCAGTCGTCTGGGATCTCCCCCGATCGCCACGAGTTTTCAAAGATAATGGCCAATGGCTCTGCAATCACATCAGCCAATTCCCTCAGCACCCTCAGATGCATTAGATCTGGACCCAGGGACTTGTGCATGTCCAGCTTTTCTAAATAGTCCTTAACCTTTTCTTTCACCACTGAGGGCTGCTCACCTCCTCCACATACTGTGTTGCCCAGGACAGCAGTGTGGGAGCTGACCTTGTTTGTGAAGACCGAGGCAAAAAAAGCATTGAGTACTTCAGCTTCTTCCACATTATCTATCACTAGGTTGCCTCCCCCATTCATTAAGAGTCCCACACTTTCCCTGACCGTCTTGTTACATACCTGTAGAAACACTTGTAACATACCTGTAGAAACACTTCTTATTACCCTTCACATCCCTTGCTAGCTGCAACTCCAGTTGTGTTTTGGCCTTCCTGATTACACCCCTGTATGCTTGAGAAATATTTTTATACTCCTCCCTAGTCATCTGTCCAAACTTTCACTTCTTGTAAGCTTCCTTTTTGTGTTTAAGCTCACCGAAGATTTCACTGTTAAGCCAAGCTGGTCGCCTGCCATATTTGCTATTTTTTCTGCACATCGGGGTGGTTTGTTGCTGCACCCTCAATAAGGCTTCTTTAAAATACAGCCTCTCCAGTTGTAGACTTCCAGCTTTCTTTGGGAGTTTTAAATAACAAAAATCATATCTTTTTTTGGTGGGGGGGAGGGAGGAAAGGAGGACAGGAAGGGAACCCCTTCCCCCTCAAACCACTCCACTCCAAACTAAACAAGTCAAAAAGAAGCAAAACTCCCCAGTAGGCAACTTCAATCCAAATAATTAAAGGAAATGGAAAGGTTCGTTAAACTGAGAGAAATCCATTGGAGATACTTATGTAGGAGCAAGATTTTATAATTGTACTATGAGAATTAATGTATGATTTGATTTTATCCTGTCAGCCACCCTTTTTGAATAGCAGCAATGAATGACAGACCAGAACAATCCTTATGACTGATTACGGTCATCCTTTTGTTTTAGGATAAGTTATAATGTCTACTATGATTTCCTATATGTATTACATATTAGGCACTCTAGTTAAATATACATTTCTTTGTTGTAAGGTTTTAGTAAGTAAGAGACAGAATCTTGTATTGTGTCTATGATAAATAGATTAGAGAAATGTTGAGGGCCTGAAGCCCCAATGTGAATTGTTTTCGTTATAAGATTTAGCAAGGCTTGATTTACAATGTATCCTGCTGAATATAAAATGCTGTCTGTATACCTTTGAAGGTTTCTGGAAGAGATTGTTTGTGTGAATGAGGAATGCATGCATCAGGAAAAGATAAGGTGTGAAAGCCATCACAAATGTCCAAATGGTCAAGAAAAAGTGAGAGACTTGGAAAGACCAGGAGACAATCAGAAAGCATTCATTGTACCCGATGCTAAACAGGTTAGCAGCATTGACGACCTCAGAGGTGAGGCAGGCACCCCCGGAGGCGAGACAACAAATAGAAGATAACAATGGGAAGCCCGACAATAACCATCAAATGATAACACCACTTAAGGACTAATGATTATAGGATAACATTGCAAAATACATGGACTCAAATGGAAATTTACAACTATAAAGCTGGGGTGTTTTGCCATGAAACTCTGGGTTCAGTCCTGCAAAACCTTGGAGCATCGGATCGCGACCGACAAGAGCCCAGCTCCTCACTCATGCTCAATCTAACTGGCCATTAGATTGACTCGAGCTACAACAGACTGGTAACTATAAACATCAACTGGCAGGACTCTGTGTGTGTGTATGGATGTGTGTGTGTGCATGTGTATGACTAAAAAGCATATGCTAACTGCTGTATTCTCAATAAATGCAGTGTTTTTACCTTCTCCTCTATAAAGATCCCGTGTGCTTTGTATGAGCATAACACTTAACCACATGATAGCAGACAACTTTATCCTGACATAAAAAGTTAGAGCTTGTGTAACATTAGGAGCACACAGTGGAAAACTGATTATAGTTGGAAATTATCTACTTTATAGAGGGAGTCAGCATCAGCACAAAATTGGTTTTATATCTGTTTCCCCTTGCTGATGGGAGAAAGACAGCCCATTCCAGACTAGATAAAACATAGATATGTTTTAAGAAAGTTATATAATTATTTCATGTATGTATTTTGTAATATCTTGTGGGGAGAAAAATTTTAATTTTTACAAGTAAAAGTTACAGTAAATTATGTAGTTTTTAATATTTGTACAACAAAATATGTAAATTTAAACATACTGGTCATCTTTCCAAGTCAGTTGACCCAGGCTCTGAGACTCGGCACTACGGGTTTTCTTTGAGGTGTTAGACATACAGCCTACTGCTCTCAAGGAGCCAGGAGCCACAGCTCCAGGGGGGATACGTTTCTAGTACAAGAATCAGAACTGCTGAGGTACACATCAGGGGTGTGGCTTTTTCCTACAACTGAGTAATGTAGTTATACTGACAAAATCTCCTAGTGGAGACCATACCTGAATCAGTGCAAACTTGTGTTTAGAAAAAAGCCTTTGTTTCATAAAAAGTAATGGACTGTTCAACACTGATATATTTACAGAAGGATATCTCCTATTTCACCTACCTTTCTAGTGGATGTAATAACAGCTAGGAAAGTAAATTTTAAAGATAAACCTGCTTTAAAAAATATGCAATTTTGAGCTCTGCACCACCCAATATAACCGATGCCTGTCCATTCTGACCATACCACTGTGCACAGGGCTTGCTTTAGGAATTCAAGGAGGGCTGATGAGCAGGGCTCCAAGTCTCATGAATCTCACATGATATTCATACATTCAGCAGCATTGTCAGACCTTCCTGTATTCCAGCTGGGATGTCACACTTGTCTTGCAGTCCTATGGGATTTCCTCTGTAGTACTTCATCCCACACACCAGGGGATGCTGTGGCAGTGCACAGCTACAGGTAACCAGGTGCCCCCTTTGTTTCCTCTCATGCTGATGTCGGGTTCTCTGCTGGATTGCAGCCGCCAGCCAGCCATGCAGCAAGTGGGGAGGGGCGTCTGTACACCCATGGCCGGCAACGGTGAGGAGAGCACAGGCCTCGCCAGCACCTGACTCCCAGCCTGATGCTCACGCCCCCCACCCAACAGTCCTGACACCCCCCACCCAACCACCCTGACACCCCCCAACTGCCCTGACACCCCCCAACTGCCCCAACATCCCTAACTGCCTGGACACCCCCACCCAACCACCCCGACACCCTCCAACTGCCTTAACACCCCCCTCCCAACTGCCCCAACACCCCCCAACTGCCCTGACACCTCCAACTGCCCTGACACCCCCTACCCAACCGCCCCGACACCCCCCAACTGCCCTGACACCCCCAACTTCCCCAACACCCCCCCAACCGCCCCGACACCCCCAACTGCCCTGACACCCCCAACTTCCGCAACACCCCCCCAACCGCCCCGACACCCCCAACTACCCTGAAACCTCCCAACTGCCCTGACATCCCCCAACTGCCCCGACACCCGATCTCCCTGACATCTCCCACCCACCTGTCCTGACACCCCACTGCCCCAACACCCCCCACCCAACTGCCACCAACACCCCCATCTGACTGCTATCAACACCCCTATCCGATTGCCCCTAACACCCCCATCCCACTGCCCCGACACCCAACTGCCCCAACACCCCCACCCAACTGCCCTGACACCCCACGGTCCTGACACACCCCCATCACCTATTCTGACACCCGACTGCCCCCGACACTCCCCACCCAACTGTCCCAACACCCAACTGCCCCGACACCCCTCACCCAACTGCCCCAACAACCACCTACCCGACTGCCCCCGACACTCCCATCCAACTATCCTGACACCCAACTGCCCCAACACTCCACCCACCCAAATGCCCTTGACACCTCTACCCAACTGCCCTGGCACCTCCACCCAACTGCCCCAGCACCCCCCCAACTGCCCCGGCACTTCCACCCAACTGCCCCAGCACTCCCCCCACCCAACTGCCCTGGCACCCCCTAACTTCCAGACACCTCCACCCAACTGTTTCCCCATGCAACACCCCAATACTCCTACCCAATTGCCCTGACATCCCCACCCCTCTGCCCTAACACCCCCACCCACCTGTCCTGAAACCCAACTGCCCCGGCATCCCCCATCCAACTGCCCCAAAACCCCACCCAACTGCTACCCACCAGACCCTCCCAATGTCCTGACACCCCCATCTAACTACTCTCCCCCTAATTGTCCCAATGCACCCACCCATCACTTGACACCCACACCCATCACTCAAGTGTTCCACCAGATACCCCCACCCAACTGCTCCAACAGACAACCACATCCATCCCATCCACCACCAGACACCCCCAATCCATCTGTCCCGACATTCCCACATACCACCCAACACCCCCACACAACTGCCCCAACATCCTCACACACCATGAGACATTCTCTACCCACCACCCCCACCCAAATACCCTGACACCCCTACCCATCCCACCCACAACCAGACAGCCCCCAACCAGCTGTCCCAGAACCCACCACCACACACAGCCCCATCCAACCGCTCAAACACTGCCAACACAGGCTGCCCCCAAAAAACCCCACCCCTATCTGCACCAACACCCAGAGGCCACTCAAGTCAATCTGGCACCCTACACAAAACTTCACTGTGCCACCCCCCTCCTTCACCTCCTTCTTCATAGGCTTTGGGCAGCAGATTTGGCCTGGCCGCACTTCCACCATGACAGATGAGTGGCCAGGCCAAATTTGAGTGCCCAGAAATCTGCTGCCCTAGGCAGCTGCCTAGTTTGCCTTCAGCTAAAGTGGCCTCTGCCAGCACCCCCCACCCAACTGCCTAACTACCCCAACAGCCACCACTCAGACCACCCTACTACCCCAGGCACCATTCACTCAGCTGTCCCAATACCCCCATCCCACCCATCTGCCCTAGTCTTCTGCCATCTAGCCCACAACTACACAAGCCCCACCCAAGCAGCCCACCACATCCAACTGTCCCACTGCCCCAACACTCCTTCCCCACAACTGCCCCAGGCACTTTCCCACCCAGCCCACTAACATCCCCCCCACCAATCTGCCTCAAGATCCGCTCACCCAGCCCACTGCCAGTCATTCTCACATGCTAACCAACTGCCCCTCCATACTTCCAGTGATCCTAGCATTGTCTGTTCTTTTGTTTGCTTCTCTCACAACTATCTCCCACACTTCCCATGTATGTAACTCCATCCCCAAACTGTACCTTATGACTATTCATTACCTTCTCTTTCAAAACCCTCTCTAACACCCACTTCTTCTGTGAAAGCTACAAGAAATTACCAACTAATTAAGGTTAGGTTGGGGGCATTAGAGTATAATTGATGTGTATTTATCTATTATTTTTAAATAACAAAAACCTATGTATATAATATATATAAACATGAAACATATTTTGTAAATCACTTGTAGTCTTAGGCTCTTATCCTGACAATGCTTATGAACATGCTTAACTTTAAGCATATGAGTATTCCTATTGAAGTCAAGCATACATTTGTGGGATCAGAGCTTTGGACTGGAAGCTGCTTGGGGCAGAGACAATGTCTTAATATGTGCTTAATTACAGTGCCCAGTACAATGGGACACTATCTAATATAAATAAAAAATAACACATATTTATATGTAACCATAGTATTAGCCATATATCAAAGTCCTAGTTTATATAGGACAGTCAGTTAATGTTAAGAACCCCATTTAAATGAACTAAAAATGTGTGGAACTTATCTGCTAGTAGTAAGAATAAAGGATAATGTCATCTTTTCCTAGTGGAAAAGCTAAGAAAGCTGCCTTGACTATGAAGTTTTGGACTTAGATTGTTTCATTCTCTTTTTAACAGGAGATGCTAAGCAGAAGTAAATCCAGTATTTCAGAGCAGAAACTTGTAAACTATACGACCTATCTGACTTACATATTGGAAGAATTGACTGGTCTGGAGTACCTTAAGACTATCTGGATTAGGTGTTCTACTTCTTGTTGCTGTTAATTCCATTTATAATGCTGCTTGCATTTCATATCGTTCTGTTTGGTGTTCTCTACCTTTCCAGTCTTCTCCTTCATGTTTACAAGAGAAAGAATGACCTAAAGGGGGATTATTCCAGTAAATTATGGGACAATGGCAGGCAAATGGTGACATGCCTCTGGGACTTGTATGGAAAGTTATGGCATGGTAAGCAAGATTTTTTTTTCTTTAAACATGAATCCAAGCCCTCTTATATGAAGTGACGGCACTAAAGAAAAGTGGTTCTCCATCTAGCCCACAACTACACAAGCCCCACCCAAGTGCCCCACCACATCCAACTGTCCCACTGCCTCTGGTTCTCCAAACAAATACTAGCTGGTTACTTCCTACCCCACTTTGCCATGCTGGCTGCTCCTTTAACTATTCCAGAGCAAGTTCGCTGGCTGGTTCAGTGTGACAAGGTCTTTTTTATGATAAAAAAAAATTCTGTATCAATGCCCTGTCATTCATTCAGACATTTGTGTTCCAAACGGATGCTTAAGCCTTTCAATATTGTGAACACTCACTGCTATATTTGAATTGACATCTCTTTCCCTGAGAAACTAAATATTACAGAATTGAGAAGGAGCATTTAACAGTCCTAGGGCTAATATGGTATCCCTCCAGTACTGCCTTTTACAGATCGTGCCCCATTGCATTAGCTTAATATTTCGAAGGACACCAATTCTTGGGTGATCTAGTAGTATCTAGCTTTGCAGCTGTATGCCTTCCAGGTGCAGGTATGGATATCTTGCTGAGTTTGCTTATGGGGAGTAGAACACCAGCCATCCAAGTTGGGAAGTATGTAATAGGTGGTACAAACACTTTGAGCCCCAAAGAAAGGTGCTCTTGGACCTGGTTCACCACACCAAACCCCCATTTCTGTAAAAAGCAAGGCAATGTCCACCTAGATCTCTTTGCCTCCCCTGATGAATGGCTAACCCGCCCCCCCCTCCCCCGCCATCTTGTTCATGATTCCCAGAACTCCAGGTCTCTCAGGCAGGATCTGTTCTGGTCATAGGGTCATATTCATGTTTCCTATCCTTCCCCATTTCACTGAATCATAAAGGCTACAGCCCATTGAGCAGATGCCTTTATAATAGCTATTGTGAAGCCAAGACAGTTTGCTGTGCAGGTTTATTTCCCTCTTACACAGTTCCTTCGGTAACAACATCACCTTATAATCAACATTACCTTGATATCAGTGACATGGCAAATGAGAAGTTAATCTTTGGTGCAGTTTCCTTTATGACTTCTTGCTGGTATCTAGTAAGGAACTTATGTTAAATCACAGCATGACTGGTAGAAAACTAATTGCACTTTATGTATTTCACAGGTTATGAGCTTCATGGTGTGGAAAAAATCCCAGAAGGACCAGGGCTGATTGTTTATTACCATGGTGCCACTCCTATTGACTATTTGTACTTTATGGCTAGATTATGTAACCAGAAGGGCAGACTCTGCCACTCAGTAGCTGATCACTTCACCTTTAAAATACCAGGTAAAGCACTTTCATTGTACTGGGCAGGTGAAGGGAAGGGAGGAGAGTTAGAAATATTTTAAATTCAAAGATACTTGGTGAAATTCACACATTAATACTAGAGATACATACATTAGTACAGGCATTCAGATTGTTTTCCAGTATGTATTACAAAAAATAGTGTAATTTCAAATGTTTGAGGAAATCTGATGTCTCCTGAAGTTCATAATAGCTATTGGTTCACAGATTTCAAAAAAATTTGCATGTGACATTAACATAAAGAAGAGGCAGTGTTCTTTCTTCTGTTAAGTATCCCACTTAATATTTTTGGTATAATTAAGGCTGTTGTAAGTGAAAAGAATGCATTATTAAACTAGTTTTATTATTGACTTTCAAAGTTGTAAACTTAATATATAAATAGGGCCCAACGAATTCATGGCTATGAAAAACACGTCACAGCCCATGAAATCTTGTCTTTTGTGTACTTTTACCCTATACTATATAGATTTCACAGCGGAGACAGTGTTTCTCAAACTGGGGGTCCCAAACCAAAAGCGGGTTTTTGGGGGGGTCATAAGGTTAATGTAGATGGGGCAGCCCAGCTCTGAAGGCAGCAACGCAGAAATAAGGGTGGCATGGCATGGTATAGTATTGCCACCCTTACTTCTGCGCTGCCTTCAGAGCTGAGTGGCCAGAGAGTGGCAGCTTCTGGTTGGGCACCCAGCTCCAAAGGCAGTGCCTTGCCAGCAGCAGCGCAGAAGTAATATCATACTATGTCACACTTATTTCTGCGCTGCTGCCTTCAGAGCTGGGTGGCCGGAGAGTGGAAGCTGCTGGCTGAGGGCCCAGCTCTGAAGGCAGCAGCGCAGAAGTAAAGGTGGCAATACCATGCCATGTCATCCTTACTTCTGTGCTGCTGCTGGTGGCGGCGCTGCCTTCAGAACTGGGCTCCCAGCCAGCAGCTGCCGCTCTCCAGCCGCCCAGCTCTGAAGGCAGCACCACTGCCAGCAGCAGCAGAGAAGTAAGGGTATCAATAGCCAACCCCCCTACAATAGCCTTGTGACCCCCTGCACAACCTCCTTATGTGTCAGGACCCCTACAGTTATAACACCATGAAATTTCAAATTTAAATATCGGAAATCATGACATTTATAATTTTTAAAGTCTTATGACCATGAAATTGACCAAAGTGGACCATGAATTTGGTAGGGCCCTATATATAAACTATTCTAATAAATAAACTTTCTGTATCACCATGATAAAATGTTATATTTTACTTATGTAGGAATATGTCATATGTATCAACATTCCTCCCCTTAAGACATCTGTCCTCCAAGTGTACATATTAACTGTTCTATTTCTATTCTATTATTCTACTCTATTCTATAGAGGTTTTTATACTGCACTCATCACTGTAGTATCTGAGTGCCTTCCAGTAGTGCATTAAGCCACGTGACTACGTGTCTGTCACATGTTGTTTCTTCTCTCATCCTCTCCCCAGAGGGAGAAATGTGTGCAGCGGAGTGTCTTGTTTTGGTAGGGTGTGACTTTTTAATATATATATATATATATATATATATAATCTGAGGTCGTGTATATATATATATATATATATATATATATATATATATATATATATATATATATATATACACATGTTACTGTGTGTTTATATTAGAGAAGGCGAAGTCAAAGAAATGCACCTTGCACCTGAATTGATGATGTTTATGATGGTCCTTAGTTCCTGGGGGAGTTCATTCCAACATCTCAGACTCCCCCCAGAGAAAGTTTTGTCTCATGCACAGACAAGTTTTACTCTTATTGTTGAGAGTTCCATTGTGCCAGAGGTGTGCAGTCATCAGCCATGGTCTTCATTCCAGAACTTTAGATGGTTTTTCACATATCCTGGGCCCAAGTCATGGAGTTCTTTGAAGATCAGGACTGAGACCTTGAACTTGATTCAATATTCTATTGGAAGTCATTATAGAGGGTGAAGGACAGATTTGATATCTTCCCAGTAGGCTGTGTTGCTGAAGAGATGCACTGTGGCATTCTGTACTAGCTGGAGTTTCCTAAATGCTGAAGGTTTCATGCCCGGGTATATTGCATTTCTGTTAACCAACCAGGAGGTGATGAAGGCATGAATAACTGAGGCCAGGTCTTCATAGAATCATAGAACTGTAGGGCTGGAAGGGACCTTGAGAGATCATCAAGTGCAGCACCCTGTGCTAAGGCAGGACTAAGTTAGCCTAGACCATCCCTGACAGGTGTTTGTCCAACCTGTTCTTAAAAACCTCCAGTAATGGGGATTCCACAACCTCCCTTGGAAACCTATTCCAAAACTTAATGACCCCTATCGTTAGAAATTTTTTCCTAATATCTAACTTAAATCTCCTTTGCTGCAGATAATTCATTACCTCTTGTCTTACCTTGAGTGGACATGTAGAACAGTTGATCACTGTCCTATTTGCAACAGTCCTTAACATATTTGAAGACTATTGCCAGGTCTCCTCCTCAGTCTTCTTTTCTTAAGACTAAACATGCCCAGTCTTTTTAACCTTCCTCATAGGTCAGGTTTTCTAAGCCTTTTATCATTTTTGTTGCTCTCCTCTGGACTCATTCTAATTTATTCATATCTTTCCTAAAGTGTGGTATCCAGAACTGGACCCAGTTATCCAGCTGAGGCCGCACCAATGCCAAGTAGTGGTGGCCAGTTACCTCCCATTTCTTACATATGAAACTCCTGTTAATACACCCTTTTCAAAACGGCATCACATTGTTCACTCATATTCAATTTGTGATGCACTATAAGCCCCAGATCTTTTTCAGCAGTCTTTCGAAACCACCAGTAATACAGTAGAGAGGAATTTACCTGGCAATTTTTTATGTATGTCAGCACTTTTTCTGGAATAGGTATATTTCAAGATTTCTTGTATTGTATCTTTCAAGTGATGTTCTAAAAGACATCAGCTTGCACTGATCAGGGATGCTCACTACCAAATTCCTCTGGTAGTATTCCATCCACCTTAGCTATTTTATTCATTGTAGGACAAAGGCCTCTCTTAGCAGTAATCTTGTCCATCATACTATCGTATACTGTACAACAGAAGCAACACGTGGTGGGGCATGTGGGGGTCACATGCCCCCACAGATTGCTAAGTCACATGGTGCAGCCAGGCCCCCTCCCTGAGGGGCAGCTGAGCCAGTGAGCTGCACCAGGCAGGGAGAAGCAAAGGTGGAGGAACAGCCTGGGAGCTGCAGGGAGGGTCTGTTGCTTTCTGGGTGGGGGTGCAGCCTCAGGAGACATGACTCCAGCTGTTCTATGGTTGTGCCCTCCTGCCCCCATCCACAGGCACAGGCCATCTCTGCTGTTTTATACCATATAGGTTCTTATACTGACCTCACCGCCATAGTATCTAAGCGCCTTCCAGTAATGCATTAAGTGGTATGACTAACATCGCTTGTAGTTTGTCACATTTATTCTCTCACACTCTTTTCGGGGGGGGATTTTGTGTACAGTGTAGCGTTCTGTTGCAGTAGGGGTTTTTGTTGTTTCTTTTTTTTTTTTTTTTTTTTAATCTCCACAGTACTATGTTGTTTATGCTAGAGAAAGCAAGGTGGAAGAAATGCACCTTATACTTGGTGCTGAAGACGGGGAGGTCTGTGATGGCCCTTAGTTCCTATGAGAGTCCCTTCTACAGTCTCAGACCAGCCCTCGAGAAAGCCTGGTCTGCACAGATGAACTTTACCTTTAAGGTGGAACGTTTCATTGTGCTGAGGAGTGACATTGCTGACCATAGTCTTCAGCCAGGCCATTGAGCACCTTGAAGATAAGAACTGAGATCTTGAATGTGACTTGATATTCTATGGGAAGCCAGTGTAGAAAGTGGAGGATAGGTTTGATGTGATCACTGTAGCCCATGTTGCTGAGGAGATGTGCTGGAGCATTCCGTACTAGTTGAATTTCCCTAAGGACTGATGGCTTCATGCCCAGGTTGTAGCCAGAATTTTTGCTATAGTTTGAAAGTGCAAATGCCTTTCCATACAATGGTGGCTGAACATGTCAGAGTGTCAGTGCCAATAATATCAGAGGATTTTGTTATGCTAGACTTGTTGCTATTGACTATAACAAAATGTCTTGTCTGATCGATATTTAAAGTATAGCCAACTTTGGTTGAATGTGAGGACTAAAGGGGCAGATTGTGTGGACTACCAATAGGTGGCTTATTCAATTTGTCTTCGTTACTACCCTGGGTTTCTGGTCATCCCAGGTACTGATGTCTGGATAAGAAACATCCAGTTCATACAACTTTCCAATTTTATATAAACAAAAATCAAACAATAACATAAAATATAAACAAATCAAATTAAGATTGGTCCGTTGATACTAACCTGATTCATCTAATTATCAAGTTAATTACTGCCAAATACAATAATTCCTTATCCGCTTTATCTAATAATTTGGGAAGGTGGCAGACCTTTTTTAGCTATCAGCCCCAAAATAATAGGGTACTGTCAATCTCAAGGTCTATTGATATTACAATAAAAAAGCTATGTTAAAAGAACATTAAGGTTGAAAAATCAAGCAGTCAAAAGTTAGGAAATGTCAGAATTAAGGTTGCTCATGCAACGTTACTTTGTCCCCCTTATGCGTACGCATTATGATACAATCTCTAATTACATGATCATCTACTATTTTTCCACAAGACCTCTGCCTTATTCAGTGCACAAGATAGACTACACTCTGAAAATGCATTAGAGTTGTGTAGGCTGTTGGTTGTAAAACCCTGGCACTATTTGTTGCAAATGTTGGAAGGTGTGTTGTAAAAGAGGCAGAGCGCTGCAGAAAGAGAAGGGATGGTCTCATGGTTAAGGCAGCTGAATACCACTCTGGAGAATTAGATTCTATCCCTGCCTCTGCCACAGAGTTCCTATGTGATTCTGGGCAAGTCATTTAAACCAAACTTTTCACTAATTGTGTGTTTTGCATTTTCTGGGTGCCCAGCTTGAGATCCTAGGGCTGATTTGCAAAATTGCTGAGCATTCACAGCTGCAACTGAAGTCAATGGGAGCTGTGCTGTGAACATATAAAGTGATATAGAATGCTAAATACTCTGAAAAATCAGGCCATATCTTTTCCAAATTGGGCACTTCAAATTAGTGGACACTTCGGAGCTTAATTTCTCTGTACCTCTGTTCCTCATCTGTAAAATGAGGATAATAATAGTGCCTCATCTCACAGGATTATTATGAAGATATATTCTTCAAATTCTGTGCAGCACTCAGATACTGAAGTGATGAATGCCTGGGATGGGTATACAAACCTGGGACTGGCCAAGTGAGGGTTAATGAAAAGCTCTGGGCCAGACTGTTCAACCCCACCTCAATCTTCAATGAGTGGGATGGCCTAAAAGGGAGAACCATAGCTCAGGTAGTGGTGTATGTGGGAGAAGAGCATCTCCCAGAGAAGAGTTTGGTTAAGAGCAGGGATTGCCCAAACAATTACTTCCCGCTGGAGCCCTCTGAGGGGAAGGTGGGCCTGATGCAGAATGATTACTTTGGCACTATTACCAATAACTCACCCGTGGGGGCTGCACAGGCCTATGACCTGCCAGAGGCTTCCTGAAGGAAAAGAATCTTCTTGTGTGTTTGGTTGTTTTCCTTTGGATCTTTGATAGCCCAGGAAAGAACGGACTTCTGCGGGATTCAGTCAGAGGGCTGAGTCTCCCACACCCAGACCCATGCTGTTGACCACCCAGGCATTGCTGACCAGAGGCTGGGTGTATTCAACATACTGTCATACCCCAAGGGGGTGCTATGGGAGACCAACCCCAATGGCAATGCCATGAATTTTCCAAGGGCTTTTTTTATAATGTTGTATTCAGAGCAGGGTCTGAAGAATGCATGATGAGTAAGTCATGTGGCCATTAATTGAATGATGACACAGCTAAAACAAAATACTGAATAATTACCTATCCAATGAGTACCGTCTATCCTGTACATGCTGAGGCAGGAGTCCTATGGAAAAAAATAGTTTGTGGTCACATAATTCAAGCCTGTATCATAAGTATACTCATGGTGGGGGGCAAATTAAGGTTTCAGAGGCATCCTTAAGTGTGGCATTTCTTTACTAGTGCTTGACTTTGCAAACTTAGCATTTTTTGTATGTAACTCCCTGAAGTTTTAAAAATGCACAGTTCAAAATAAATAGAAATTTCATCATAAGTCATCAAATTCTGCACATAGGTCATCAGCATGGTTGGATCCTTCAGATCTACAGCATAGACTTCTGCCACTTGAGCTAACAGAGGAACTGATAGCAGTAGTAGGTTGTCATCCTTTAAGTGGACAAGCCACTAGAGGGAAATGAGACATACATTTAGCCAGAGGGTTTTAGAGATATTTACTGACAGCAGAGACATATTGAGACTCAGGAATTTGACATTTCAGTCCAGGTTTTGGTGAGGAGTGTGTTATAGTAGTAACAGATCCTTCTACGCCTAGCCTGAAACCTTCTACTTCTGTTCCCTCCAGCCTGGCCTTTCCCCAACCTTCTCCTCCACCTTCCAGCCTGTTTCAGTCCTCCCTCTGGGCTCCCTTTCCATCCTAGCTACTGTCTCTCTCTCTTTATATTTTGGTTCTCATTGACTATCAGCAATTCAACCTTAACAAAATTCCCTAACACAAATCTGGGTGAAAGGTTAGACTAATGCTATCAGAAAAAAGGTCTGTCACTCTTACAAATCATGGCTTAGGGTTCAGTTTTCACATGCAGGCATATCTGCTTCACATGATGTTTAGCCACTTTTTTTTTTTTTAGGTTCTTAATGTAAGGTGATCTAGAGTTCCATTATAATGTAAACTGGACATATTTTTTACAGGTATTAAACTGCTTTTGGATATTTTTGGTGTGATGCATGGTGGAAGAGAAGAATGTGTTCAAATTCTGAAGAATGGCCACTTATTGGGTGTCTCGCCAGGCGGAGTTCGAGAAGCATTCTTTAGTGATGAAAACTACAACCTCTTGTGGGGTAATCGCAAAGGCTTTGCTCAGGTGGCTATAGATGCAAAGGTGGTAAGTACCACCTCCTGCATGTATATACAGATGTATTTTCTATCTTGAACATGGGATCCAAAGACTAACAAAATAATTCTTTTCAAGTATTTTTTATAAGATAATGGATTTATCTTGCCCTCAGTGTCAGAGGGTGCTTCTTCAGCTACCCCATGAGCAGTGCTGACTAGCTTGTTTTTGTGGCCTCTCACTCAAAAACACACACACAATCTGTTTCTCTTCCACCACATGAACCTTTAATCCTTGCTTTCTAAACAGTATTGGACATAGCACAGGTATTGAGCAGGAGGAGCCTGTCACAAAGCTTTCTTCACCCTCTGAGATTTTCACGACTGCCTGTTCCTCCCAAATATATATCCACCCAGTTACTGAGCCAGTTGTCTCATAAGCCCAGCAGCTATCACCAAGGGTCAGTAATCCCTGCTAGGAATGTGTTGATTGACCCAGTCAAACCTGTACTGCAGCACCTTCAGTGAACAGGGGTCTACACCCAGCACTCAGTCATGATCAGTCACACAATCTGTACCTCTATGTTAACCCCTTTAACAAGAATATGATAAATTTTGTACAAAGTATGCCCTGTCAGGCATGATTTGAAAACTCATAATTTGCTGATCATTATTGTCCTAGTAAAATATGTGTGGCAACGTTGCATGTCAAGTTATAAGATTGCTCTGTATGGTATCACTGACATTCCACGTCTGGGGAGCAGCCACAAACCAGTTCCTCAGAGACAAAAGGCTAGCCAACGCCTCAGCTGGGTGTCAACAAAATCAAATGGACCATCACCTGGTTAAGTGGCCATTCTTTGGCAGGAAAGAGGATGCAGGCGAAAATTTACATCTTGACAAAAAAACAGCTGGGGGTTCCCATCCACCCAGACTTTGTCTCCTGAACCTCAGCTGGAGATGATCCTCAAAGAGGAGAAAGAACTATAAGAAAGGAGAGCAGCTGCGCCAAATTATCTCTCCCTTTCTCTCTAACCATCCACAACACCTGAAGAAAAAAGGAAATAGCTTTGAACCGGGAGAGGGATCCTGACTGAAAGAAATTCAGCCAGTAAAACTGCTGAAATGTGGTGAGAGAAACCTTGGCTTTGAATTCACTTAGCTTGTTAAGTTAGGCATTGGTCGCATTATACTTCTATTTTCTTGTAACCAATTCTGAGTTTTATGCCTCATTACTTGTAGTCACTTAAAATCTATCTCTTTGTAGTTAATAAATTTGTTTTATTGTTTTATCTAAACCAGTGTGTTTGGGATAATGGGATTTGTGCATATCATCCCATTATAGGATGATATACTTTATAGGAGCTTGTATTGTCAATGAAAGAGGTGGGCAGTACAAGACATACATTTCTGGGAAAGTCTGGGACTGGGAACTTGCTGGTGTTTTGCTGCAGTGTAATGTATGGGTGGCTGGCTATAGCACTCATACACTATAACTGGGAGTAATTTACATGCTGGAGGCTGTGTATGAGCAGACAGGAAGTGGTAACTCACACAGTAAAGCAGTTTAAAAAGCACCGGAGGGTAGAGAACTGAGGGGATACAGCTGTTCATGGACCAGATTACACCCTGGGTAATGTCAGTGACATAAATAAATTCAAACTTAGTTAACATTTTTATTTTCATAATATCAAACCTGAACAGAGATAGCAACATATCTTGAAAAATACACAACCACAACTCTGTGGCAAGCACACCAGCAGTCTTGTCAAACTCTGAGACTGCTCTTGTGAACACAAGAGCAATTTGAATAGAGCATTTTAGTGTTTCAATTGATCGTCTCCAACTAAGTAATATATTACTTATCTGTAAAGCAATAGTCTCATTTGTTATATATGTTATATATATATGAGAACCTATATAAAATGTCATCTGGTATTATCTCATACCACTATGCAGCTTTGGGAGAAAATACTTCCTGTACCAGAATACTTCTTGTACAATAAGCATAGCAAAATTTACCTGCCCCTAACGAAACAGCACTGAGGAGAGTGTTATTTTGTATGCTTCAGTCAAAGATCCCTCTCAGCAGTCAGTAGGGAGGCTAACCAACCAAAGGCAGACAGTAGTGGATAGGGAGTAGTGATGGAGAGCTCATTTTTTTCTCCCCACCTCATGTCACCTATATCGGTTCTTCTAAAATTGCAGAATCTGTGCAAATTTCCTTTAGGACTTTTGCTTCATTTGGTTTGCCTACCTGCAAGATTTTGCAGCCAATAATATATCTGGATGTTTTTTGATCTTACTATTTTAGGCAAAATTACAAAAAAGCAAACAAAATCCACCAGGATTGTGTCTCTTTGGAACGGTTCTGCACTATTTATAGAATCTGTTCTTTCTGCTTCTAAATTTTATGCTGATAACCAGTGTTGTTTTAGTGTTTGTGTACTTTGGGACCCTATCCAACACCCCTTGAAGTCAATGGAAAGATTCTTATTGAGAATCTCCCCTTTTAAGTTAGATCAGGCCCATGGTACATAACTAGCTGTAGTTTTTCTAAACAAACACATGACTTCTTTCATTTACTAATAAAAATTTACCAGTTTCATTTCAATTTAGTGAGATGGTAACATTTGCTATGATTATGTGATAGATGGAACGCCTCTCTAGTTCAGAGATGATGAAGGATTTTAAAAAAATTAGACTGAAATGTTGTCCAAATCCTCACCACTTCTTTTTTCTCGTTTATTAGCCCATCATCCCTATGTTCACACAGAATCTTCGGGAAGGATATAGGACACTTGGAAAAATATGTAAGATATAATCCATATGTATCCCTTCAAGTTTAGATTTTTTTTAATATGTGCAATATCTACTATATGTCAGAAATAAACCTGTAAATCTATGGAGACTTCTGTTTTAACTCTGGCAACTGTTTTTTTTATTGTATTAATAAGGGTGCATATCAAATATGTATGAGGTAAAGCAAGGGTAAGTAAAGGGTTTGTTTCCCCACCACCACCCAAGATTCTATGCCGTGCAAATTGTCTTGCTTATTTTGTCATGGCCTTGGTAAAATACTCTTGGCACTTTGCAAACTATTATTTGGATTCAGCGACTCAGCTAGCTTCTAACCTATTGCTCACCATTTACAATTTTTTTTTAAACTCACAGGGTCATTTAGGTGGCTTTATGAATATTCTCGATTGCCAGTAGTTCCTCTATATGGAGGGTTCCCAGTCAAATTTCGCACATATATTGGCGATCCCATACCATATGATCCAAATGTAACTGCTGCAGAACTAGCTGAAAAGGTAATTTGATTTTCTGAATAGTCAAATCTCCAGTTTTCTATATTTAAATTGTTGCTTTTCAAGGGTAAAAGGCAAAAATAAAATGTCTGTTTTCGTTTTTTATAAAGTAAAACTGTTTTATAGTCATCTGTCATCTGTTACATAGTGAACTATTGCTCCCTAACAGATGCCAGTGGCTGTAATTGGTAACTGGTGGCTGCCATCGGCTCCTGACCTCATTGTCTTAAATTGTCATAATTCTCCATAGATTTGTACATTGTTTTAATTACAGCTGGTAAAAAAATTATGATGGCACAGTTTTGTGACAGGAAATGCTGATCCAACTAAATCAAAAACTTTTGCGGGAATGTGTTGATTTCATAAAAAAAATTGGACACAAAATTACCAAAGCAACTAATTTTGACTTGATTGTTTTGAGATATATATGATTGTGCTGATGTTTCTGAAAAATGGTTCCTGGAAATTTTTGCTTTGCAGGAAAGTTTGAAACTTCTATTTTCTTCATTCCAATTGGGACAAAAGGTAGTTTTGAAATGTCCCAATTTCCTGTGGAATGGAAATTGTGGTTTCAACCAGCTCTAGTTTTAATCTCAAAACTCTCCTCCCTGCCGTTCTCCCTCAATAATTTACACCAGAGGTTTCCAAGCAGTGATACACGGACTACGTGCTGGTTTTTTATGGAGAGCTAGCACCAGTGCTAGTTGGACTTGTTACCAGCTGCTAAATTACAATGAAAGAAGTAAACATTTCATTAAAAGCTTTCCTCATTTCTTTTCCATGGAAGCAATTAGCTTGTCACAGGGATGCTATCTGCTTCCAAAAGAGAAGGGAGGTGATTCACATAATCATGACTCAGAGTGAAAGGGTTTGGGAAACCTATTCTATACTATTCAGTGGAGTGGGAAACGTGTCAGTCAGTTTCAGGCAACTTGAATACTGTCAGCAGGTAACTGGCCTCTTTAAAGGGAGATGGGGCCAGCCCCACCTGTGCAATAATGAATTAGCAGCTTCCCACACTGAAGGGTGGAGACAAGGAAGCCAGCTGATGCTCTGTTAAACACCTGAGCCTTATAAAAAGACAGAGGCATCAGTCTGGGAGTGGAACTACACAGGGCAGAAATAGGCAAAGGTTTCGTAACAACTCAGCATACTGACACATCTACTATTTAAATCCTACCTCTCAACCTCATGAATGCATATCAGAGCCCTTCAAAATGTGTAGCAAAGGATCAGAATCTATAGTCTCTTTTTGCCTTCAAAAACAGACAATCACACCTCTGAAAACATTTTTCAGTTGTTAATATATGGACCTACTGAATTCCAGCATTCCCAGTCTTTACTGTCTACCACTCAGTTTCTCCCTTAAATATTTCAGTTTTTCCTCCGAGGTAGCCTCTTCTGCCTGGGGAAAAACTCCCTGATAAAATCTGATCAGCCGCTACCTCAGCCTTCTTCAAAATCCTCCTTAAAACTCTCCACTGCCACAATGCTTACAAAAGCCAGCATGCTAATCATAGCTAGTTACAGAATGGTAGCCGTGTTAGTCTGTATCAGCAAAAAGAATGAGGTGCCACAAGTACTCCTTGTTCTCATAGCTAGTTAGATGACAAGCTGTGATTATTATTCTTCTCCTATGCTTTTCCTACACCCTTCCTATAAAACCAATTAAAAAAAAACAATCCTACAATGCACGTAACTATAAGCAAAGATGAGCCAATTCTTCATGTTATTCATTTGGCTTTGTGCATATCCCCATCCCCTATCCTTCACGTGTTTGTCTCTTTAGATAAGAAGTCAGGGAAAGGGCTCTCTCTTTTTCTGTTTGTACAGGTCTCAATAATGATTGGGGCCTTTGCGTACTACCATAGTATAAATATTTGTTGTATGGAAGTAAAAATTGTTAGAGCCATCTGTAGTAGTAAATAATCTGAATATATATTATTGTATCTTCCCTTCAGATAGTCAGTAAATTCAGTACAGCCATGGTCTTCTCCCCTCCAGACTTTCCCAGCCTTCCTTTACTTAATTTCTTCCTCCATTCTCTCGCTAGGTTATTTGCTTGTGTGCTTAGCTAACATTGGGCATGACCAGGATATAGGGCCAAATCCTGCAGTGAGCTCCCCAAAGGCACACCCCATTGCAGGATTGGGGTTATAGTCAAATATACTGGGGGCTTTTAATACCTAAATATGAAATACTTTCTCATCATGAGTTTTAAAGGATATTGAGGGGGATTCCTCCCTTCCCGCTCCTAACAGCATTTTCCACAAATTATTAAAAATATGTATTGTTAGCAAGCATGATAGTGAGTCTATGAGCTGCAGTGTTCTTATAAAGAAGTAAAATTCTCTGTTTCTTCCCCTTAACAGGCAAAGACTGCAATCCAATCTCTAAGAGACAGGCACCAAAAAACACCAGGAAATATACTAAGAGCTCTATTGGAACGATTCGATAAACATCAGAAAGATGACTAGTGTGTTTAAATATACTGAAACATTTACGCATTTGCTAGTAAAAGATCTTTACAATTGCATGTGTTACTGTAACTTGTGATTTCTTTTAAGAAGCATTATTGTTAATTCTTCAATAATTATTGCTGTGTCTCACCTGATGTGCTCTGGACATAAACAGTACCTTTCCTACCAGCAGAAACAGGCTTAAAAAAAAAAAGAAAAGTTTTTTTTGATGTTGATTTCCCCATATAAAGTAGATCACTTCCAGCTATAGTTGGTTTCTCCCCTTTGCTAAAGGCTTGTCTACCCAGGGAAACTTTCTGGATTAGCTCCACTTGTGGATGCTCTATTCTAGAATAAAAGTCACTTTGTTCCAGAATAATTTGTGTGCTGAATGCTAAATAAGTATGATGAGCAGACTAAAACTTAGCAAGTATGTTTGAAACAGCACTTGGTTGGCTAATGCTCTTCTGCTCATATTTCTCCATTATTACTGTTGTAATGCGTTTTACTGTGATGTAATTTATGTTGCAGAAAATGTTCCTTGCTGTGAATTTCTAGTTTGTAATTTATTTGTCTTTGACTTAAACTTGAAGGGTCAGAATTTAAGCAGTGAAGAGCAATATTCTTTATGCAGAAATCACAAGAATCTTAACTATATACACTTGTCTGTTTGCAATCAAGGGAAGCCAGGTACCCATATAATGACAGAAAATACATTAGATGGAAAGTATCCAATTATCCTATTGCTCTATGGAGATTTTACCCAAACAAGTAGGAATGACAACTGCCCCTACCCCTGGTCTGCCAAAATGGTTATTAAAACCAAATTTTTGATTTAACATTAATTTTTAAATGTTATCCACCATAAAGGTGTCTGTCTTCTTGTGGCTCAGTTTTGCATTCCTGTGTACCCATGAATGAATGAGTTTGGGTTGAAAAAGAAGGAAGATCAAGGCCTTGCTGTTCCTTTGTAATGTATTTAAAACAAAGAAAGTGATTTACAGTGTTTCTTTCCAGTTTCTATTATCAAACTTAAATGTGCAAATCATTTATATCCGGCTTTTGTGCACAGGGAATCAAATGCTTAACCATTCAAAATGTTTGAATATATGACAGATCAAACAGTTCCTGCAAAGCATTTTGAAATAATTGGGTTTTTGTCCCTTTTTGCTTCTTTGAGGTATAGACGCTTTAGAAGAGTTAATTTTACCAAAAAAGATTTTGGATCTATTGTTTTTTTTTAACCTTAGAAAGATCATAAAATGTAAATTCTGGTTTTGCTGGAGAACTTTTAGAGGATATCGGATGTGTTCTGTGAGTTCTTCATTGAGAGTTTGGGGTGTTCCTTTGTTGGAGTGTTTCCATTATGTTTTTATATAGGTGCTAGCAAAAAGAACAAACAGCTCCCCAACCCTGCCCCAGTGCTTTAACCAGTTTGACTTAAAAACCTTTCCCTGCTCAGCTTCCAGTGTCCTGTGATGTCAACATATTACTTCTCCAATACTGATCCATTTTGCCTTTATTTTACACAGCCATTGATTGTTAGTATCTATTAATTTTTATGCCCTAAAATTGCAGACAAATGTTTATTCTGTTGTCCTTTGAAATTTAATCTTCATGTACTAACCACTTGATGAAAATGGTAAGAGTAAAATCTTATTGAGCAAAATTAGAAATCATTTGTCTTTTAGTACAAGGTGTTTTATTTAGTATTTAAAATGTGTCCACTGAGTTTGAAAAGTCAGTGGTCATTTTGCATGAAAACAAATGCACCTCAGAAATCTTTAGATGTTGTGTCTTCTTCAAAATCTTTCCACACTTCTTTAAAGTGTGGAAACAGAACAGTGTCCTGGTGTCAAAATCAAATGCAATAACTCTTCTCTCAGTGTTAAATGTACTTGTTTAGTCATTCAAATCAATTTTGTATGTACAATAGATAAAGCCCTAAATAAAAAAGTTTCAGTTGGAGCCAGAACTGATTCACTTCCATTGAATTTATTTTATATGCATCATATGTGGATTTCTTCTCTAGATCATATACCGTGCCATTTACCAAATGTCATCCCCAATGATCACTCATTTTTCCACTAAAAATCCTGATCCAAAGCCCACTGAAGTCAATGGAAGTCTTTCCATTAATTTCAATGGATTTTGGATTAGGCCTTAAATGCACTTTTGAGTTAATCATGAGCAGTGTACCTCTCCTATACCTTCAAGTGGTCAAGAGTAAGTAGCATGCTGCTTACCCTACAAGGACACTAGAGGTGAGTCATAGCCTCTCTTCAAGTAGACCTGCTAACTCATGTTGAAAACTGAAAATTTCCTTGTCTTCCCTAGGATTTTACCCTGAGTTAGTTAACTCAAGTTTAGCACATGCCTTTTTTCCCTGAGTGAAGACAAGGTCTTAGATGTCAGAGTAGGGCTAGCCCATGTGAAAAAGGGAGTTGGCAACTTCCCTAATTTTCCTTTCCTCCCACTCAGCTTAGTAATACATTCTGTCCCTTGGCTGCTTCATTTCCTTATCTAAAAGATGTCCGTTTCTGCACAATTGTGACCAACGAGGGAGAAGTAAACAGGTAGCTAACATTCCACAGGGACAGAACAATGATGAAAAAAATGGCCTTTTTGATGAGTGACTATACTGGTCCCAAGACAGTTGAATGTGATGTATTTGGTCATCTATTTAGCCTGTGGTTTCTACCATATTAGAGTTGAGCCTTGAGTTAGGCATCACATGTCTGCTAGGAAATGGACAACTACACAGCCCCTAAATTAGGAGGAGGTGATATGAGGGAGCATCTCTTTGGCAGAGGCCCCCAGATATGCTGCTGCCTATCCATTGAAAGAGTGTAGCATATGCTCCCTCTGGGTGCTGGCCAGCTGCCCCCTCTGATGAGGCTAGAGCTGCTGTCCCCTTGGAACTGTCATTGCACTCAGTGCCAGGGATGGAAATGAGGCAGGCTCAGCATGGTGTAGTGGGAACATGTCCCCCTCCAGTCTGGTTAAAGCGTTGTGCACCATCTAACTTAAAGCTTTTAGGAAGGAAAAAATACACCATAAATATAAAGAGAGAAGATAAAATACCTATAACAAATGCAGAAATCACCAAGAGAGACCAACGTGTACTTAAAAGGCACAAAGAAGAACAGAAACAATGTGTTTGAAATATACTGTATACAAAAGGGATAAACAGGCCAGACACCTCTGCCCACTTAAGAGGACTCCGGTACTAGAACAGCACCTTATCTCAGGAGAGGAAATCACTAGTGTAGGGACTTGAGAAGCCTCGTTCAACAGTGTTCAGATAATAGAAGAACTTGTTGCTAACAGAAGAGCCTGGTAGCAATTGCCGCGCGGGAGCGAGTCTGGCAGGAAAGCAGCGCGCTGGGGGGACAATTTCCGAGGAGTGGAAGGCGGCCACCAGCTTCATCTCCTAGTGCCCGGGGGGCCGGGACACGGACTCTGCCCCAAGGGCCAGCAGGGCGCCCCGCGCTGCACATAACGCGGGAAGTGCCGGTAACGAAAGGCTCAGCCGGGCATTTTCCCAGCCGACGCCAGGGAGCCCAAGCGCGGCTCCCCCGTCGGCCCTGAGCCACGAAGAACACGCTCCTGCGACTCCGCCCGGACCCCATTGGGTGCGACTCCCGACCCCGCTGAGGCCGCTTCCGGCGGAAGGAACGCGGCGCCATTGCGTGCGCAGCGCCCCCGCTTCAAGCTCGGGCTTTCCCGCGGCCGCCGCCAGACTTGCACAGCAGCGCGTGCCTGGAGCCCTGGGGAGCGGCGCGTGACAGCTGCGCCCCGCCTTTCCCGTTGGCCGCGTGCGGGATGCCGTACGAGCCGCGGAGCCGCCTAGTGGCGGAGTTGCTGCTGCAGGCGGACGAGGGAGCTGGCAGCATCCTGTGCCTCTGTTCCCGGGCCTTTGTGGAGTGAGTACGGGCCCTTCCCCGGGGGGGGCTCAGCTCTCTGGGCGGGCCTGGTAACTAGCGCTAATGCAGGGCCTGCCTCTTTCCAGGGGGTGGGTCTCTCCCTGTGCACTGGGAGCACCGGAGCGTCACCTCTCTAGTGGGTGTCACCAGAAATGTCAGGTCAGCAGGGGAGATACCTGTGTGCTCCACAGCAGGGCTGGGCATTGGACCGGTCCAAAAATAATTGCTCAATGAATTGGCCAAATATTGGTCCAATATTTTCAGAGTGTCAAAATGATAACATGTTTAAAATTGCTGTCATATTAGAACAGTAACAAAAAAGAGCAAGTATCAGAGGGGTAGCCGTGTTAGTCTGGAGCTGTAAAAAGCAACAGAGAGTCCTGTGGCACCTTTAAGACATACCATGTATGTAAATGTTCATTTTCATTATCTGATGCCACCAGCAGACGGTTGATTTTTCTTTTTTGGTGGTTCGACTTCTCTAGTTTCTGCATTGGAGTGTTGCTCTTTTAAGACATCTGAAAGCAAGCTCCACAGCTTGTCCCGCTCAGGTTTTGGAAGACACTTCAGATTCTTAAACCTTGGGTCGAATACTGTACTTATCTTTAGAAAGCTCACGTTGGTACCGTCTTTGCATTTTGTGAAATCTGCAGTGAAAGTATTCTTAAAATGAACAACATGTGCTGGGTCATCATCCGAGACTGCTGTAACAGGAAATATATGGCAGTACGCGGGTGAAACAGAGCAGGGGATATACAATTCTCCCCCAAAGCAGTCAGTCACAAATTTAATTAACACTTATTTTTTAATGAGCATCATCAGCAAGGAAGCATGTCCTCTGGAATGGTGGCTGAAGCATGAAGGGGTATATGAATATTTAGCATATCTGGCACGTAAATACCTTGCAATGTTGGCTACAAAAGCGCCATGCAAGTGCCTGTTCTCACTTTCTGATGACATTGCAAATAAGAAGAGGGAAGCATTATCTCCTGTAAATGTAAACAAACTTGTTTGTCTTAGCGATTGGCTGAACAAGAAGTAGGATTGAGTGGACTTGTAGGCTCTGAAGTTTTACATTATTTTGTTTTTGAATGCAGTTATGTAACAAAAAAAATCTACATTTGTAAATTGCACTTTCACGACAAAGAGATTGCACTACAGCACTTGTATGAAGTGAATTGAAAAATACTATTTCTTTTATCATTTTTACAGTGCAAATATTTGTGAGCAAAATAATATACACTTTGATTTCAATTACAACACAGAATATAATATATATGAAAATGTAGAAAAACATGCAAAATATTTAATAAATTTCAATTGATATTCTGTTGTTTAACAGTGCAATTAAAACTGGGATTAATCGCGATTAATTTTTTTGAGTTAATTGCGTGAGTTAACTGCGATTAATCGACAGCCCTAATTAAGACATTTATGTAGGCTTGCTAACAGACACCATCATGCAATCAAAAGTGTAGTCTGCCACCTACATCAGGGCATTTGTGCTGGAAGATCTGACAATATTTGACTGG
Source organism: Malaclemys terrapin pileata (assembly GCF_027887155.1). Taxonomy (NCBI): domain Eukaryota; kingdom Metazoa; phylum Chordata; order Testudines; family Emydidae; genus Malaclemys; species Malaclemys terrapin. Next base: position 67,247,043 of record NC_071506.1, on the reverse strand, counting down.
TCAAATAGTAGACAGTCAAGTGACTGATCAGTTGACCATCTTGCCTAGCCTACTGTAAAATGTGAGCAAGACAGGATGATGCTAGCAATGAGCTTGGCATTTTGTTAGGGGCAGCATTGGGGGTAACAAAGCATATTCCACTCAGCACCCTCTCAGAAGAAATCGGAGCACTTGGGCCCTGATAATGCCATGAATGACCATTGATCTTGCAAGGGGTACCCCGTGAACAGTTCATTGCGGAATTGGGGCATTAGATTTTCCCTCTATCTAGCAGGTGGAGGAGGCCCTTATTTCTCAGCCAGTCTTTACAGCTCCTTCTTGTTCTTGCTGAATTTTTCTGTGATTCGTCAGTGATGTTGCCTTCTCATGGTTCTTGTGTTGTTTTTCTGTTTCTTTGTATGCCCATGATGATGATGATGTGTTTTAATGTTTGGGGTTTTTTCATTTGTTTTATAGGGATCGAAAATTATACAAATTAGGACTAAAGGGGTTTTATGGTAAAGAAGACTATGACAGTACAGGTAAAGTATGCTTGATAATTAAAGACACCAAGGTTCATTTTAGTTCAAGTGGCTAAATTAATTACTAATTATGTAGTAAATATGTGCTTTGTGATAATATGTGTAATTATGAAAACAAGTGATTACATTAGTTATTCAGGGTGCGGTAGTGCTGTATAGTTGCTAACCCATAATCATACACTCATTTCTCATCCATTTCTCAATGCTTTTGCTAAGAGGACCTGCCCTGCATAAGGATAACATAATTATAAGTGTACATTGTGTTCTGGCAACTGTAACTTCCTCTGCTCTGATTGGCTACCATCCTTAGCACTCCCCATCAAGATGCCTACGTGAACATGATTCCCTTCACATCTGATTTCCTCCTTACTATCCTGTCACTCCTACCCAGCCCAGATATTAAATATTTTGTAAAGGAAAAGCTCTACTTAGAGAGGAGGCTAAACTTTCCACATACATTGAGAAAGGACAACAAAGTGGAGATTGAAAGAACGTGGAATTGTCAGAGTGGTGGGGGTCAGAAACGGAGGCAATCATATTTGTTTTAGGTATATGGATGAATTCTGGGGCCAGTCACCAACCAAAGCATAGAGGTGAAAGGAGAGAGAGCACATTTTAGTAGATGAACTTGAAGATGATCCTTGTTATCTGCATAATAAATATATTCTGGGCTAAAACTATGATTTTTTTAAATGCTTAAGAATCAATTTTCTCTACAGAATTACAAATGTCTGCGTTTAGCCAGCCTCATTAATATGCAGTGTCTACTTTGGCAATGATTTTTGTAGCGCTAAACAAATTTGTAATTATGTCAATTTTTTTTTTAAATGTAAAGACTGAGAGAAGAGCAAATGGTGACTTGATAGCTATCTGTATCCTTTTTGAGAAGATTTAGTGACATTCTTGGCATGCCATGTTGTGTAAAATTGTATGATCTTTGTTACCCCATTTATGCTACATTTGTAAAGTTGCTGACTATTTCCATGGTTTAACGATATACCAAAAGAAGTCCTGTGAAATGTTTACTTTCTGTACTCTCTCCCTTGCTTTTAGATTTTTGGCCAGATACTATCAGGCAGCATGTGTTTTATAAATATTTAAACAGCTGGGACTTGATTTTCATACTGGGTCTTCATGTTGTAGGCACAAAATTGTGCCTGTAGCGAATTGCACCCACAATTCTGTGTCCCCACTCCATTCACGCTTTTTCCTGGGAATTTATTTTTAGTGCAGTTCATTACAGGGGCAAAAATTGTGCAGGCAAAAACCAAGGCCCTTATTCTGTTATAATTAATTGAAATAATGACATCGTTCAAAAGTTCAGAATTCATGAGTGTATTTCTTGGCTGCTGTGTTTAAAAAAAGTCAGCAAAACTAGTCACTTCAGATGAGTTGGAGATAATTGGTTTTGCCGCAATGATCAACTAACGCAAGAGATGGAGAAGGCTGTGCCTACTAAGCTTTCAAATGTTGTTATGGAATGTAACAGGGGAAAGAAACTTGCGGTGCAGATCTCCTGATTCTCCATCAGAAAGATATAGAGCAGAGCTGGGTAGGATTGAAACCAATTTATGAAATTGTAAATTAATATAACTTGTTTATAGGAGAGGAGCAAACAGAGGAAGAGAAGGAGGGGAATCATCATCATCCCAATGTGGCAAAAAATTCAAACAACAATCATTCTTTGGTCCTGGAAGAGGATGAACTGGACTCAGAGGCTGAACTCATGAGAAGTATGGGGTTACCACTTCAGTTCGGAGGACTGTCAGCTCACAAGGAATTTGTGGTAAACCTCAGTTTACTGTGCTTTTTATGCGTCTGTATTTCCAGACTCTGGACTATGAAAGTAAATTGAACTCTGTCTGATGTGGGTCTCTCTGTATTTGCGAGAAGGAGCTGGTCCACAGAGCAAGTTGTAGGACTAGAAACTGATTAATTTCTTGAATGAACCAGTTTGTGAATAAACTGATCAAAACACATTATTAAAAACAGTGGTACACAAACTATGGGACAAAGAAATTGAATGGGAAATGAATACACACTACTTTTAATTTATAGAACACCGGTAAGAGTGGTGCTTTACAAAGTGTATGTTAAAATAAAGAATGGTATGAGGGCTGTGAAGGAAGTAACATCAGTGAAAGACTGGTATTCGTTCTCTGGAACCAACTTCTTGATGGTCCAGCTTTTGCCTCTGAAGTGACCACACACAATCTGAAGAGCAGGTTTGAGTTTAAGTAACTCTCGTGTTTGACTTTTTTCAGATTCATAATAGGAAAGTTTTGTTCTAAAATATAGGTACTTCCAAAGATATTTGTACAGATAACAACCCCATTAGGTAACTCTGGATGTCTTTTATCCAGCAGGTGTTAAGAAAAAATGAGTAAGGTTTGCAAAATTTGGATCACAGCATTTCAGTTCTAGCTGAACTTTGACAGCAACTGAAAATGGGTTTCCAATTTAACAACTTGAACACCGCTTGTTCTTTTGAAAGTCTCAGCCATTGATGCAAATGAACTTTGAAGCTCCTTTCCTCAGCACTATAAAGCTGAGTGAAGCTGACTGTGATTCAGAAATAAGTTTGGGGATGTACTTCTGTGCAGGATAAGGGTTTTTTTTTTTAGCTGTTGGCCCTAGTAAATTGTACTCAGTGTAAAAGAGGATTATTCTCTTTCCATCTTACTGCCAACTTGTGACAAGGTGGTAGCTCACCCCAGCGGCACCTCCTCCTGGTCGTCTTGCCTTTGTTAGGTGCGCGGACTTGCGTTGCTCCCAACGTATGGTGTCCTCTTCTGGAACACTGTCCTCCGACAGTGTCTCTTTGTCCATTCACACCCCCTTCCGGGGCGGGGGGTGTAATCAACAGCCCCACGCCTTCAACCCGATCCTTGCAGTCCCGGATCTGGCGTGGTTCCGGCCGGCCGCTCCCTGTGGCCTAGGGCTGTGAGTAGGGCACCACAGCACACAAAAGGGAAAAAGGGGGTGGGGGGACTCAGGCCCGCCCACTACTCTGAGTCCCGGTCCAGAGGCCCTCTGGTGACAGTCTCGCTGTCCTCCTTCTCCTTCCTCCTCCGACTACTCCTCTGGACCGCTTCCCCAACGGCCCTTCTCTGTGTTAGGCCTCCTCCTTCCAGGCCTGCCGCCTGGCAGGCTATGGAGAAGAGCCTTCTCCCACTCTCTTAAGCCGGCCTGCACTGCACTGCGCTGCGCTGTCCATGGAGCTGGCCTCCCAGCTCTGGAGCCAGACCTTCCCCTCTGAAGGCCTAGGACAGACTGACTGCTCTCACTCGGAGCGGCCTTTTATATGGCTAAGACGGGCCCTGATTGGCTGGCCCCAATCTGCCCTCTGATTGGCTCCCAGTAAGCCCTTCTCTGATTGGCTGCGCATCTACGCAGGCGTCTGGGCCTGCCGCAGCCCACCCTCTCTGGGCGTGGGGCAGTCGCCCCACCACACAAATTAATAATTTCATGGATTTAGCCAAAGATCCACTGTCAGGCACTAGTGAAACAATTTCTTGATCTCTGTCGATGGCTTTTAAAAATGACTACAGGCCAAATTCACTGCTTATGTAAACAAGCATTCCTGCGCCAAAGTGAATGGAGTTTCATTTTTTTATACCAATGATGAGTTTAATACTAAGTTGACCATCTTATTACTTTTTTCCTCCTATTAGTTGTTTCCCTGTCTCTTCACCTTCACCATTGGATAGTTTTGTCAGGTTTACCTTGTATCTTGGGCAGCAAATGGAAGGGTTATTTGCTGTGGCAGAAGTTCATTTCTTTCCCTGCTCCCCTCCAAAAGCTTCCTTAGTATCTTCTACCAGTGATCTCATGAGTAAGGCTACGATTTTGTCATGGATATTTTTAATAAAAGTAATGGACAGGTCATCGGCAATAAACATGGAAGCCATGACCTGTCCCTGACTTTCACTAAAAATAGCTATGACAAAATGGGGAGGGAGGAGGGTCCAGCACCCTACCCCACTGAATGCAGGGGCGGGGAGCAGTGGCTCCCTGCCTAGTGGCTGGGAGCTGGGGACGGGGGTGGGGGGAATCCTCTGTTACCCTGCAGGGCTGGGAGCTCAGGGATCCCGTCACTGCCTATGGTGGCTGGGAGCTCTGGGGGTCCTCCACCGCCCGCTGGAGCTGGGGAGTTCCAGGGGTCCCCTGTGGTGGCTGGGGCACTCTGGGGGGGAACCCTACTGCCTGCCGGGGCTGGGATGCTCCGGGGAGTCCCCCTGCCCTGCAGGACTGGGAGTTGAGGGGGAGGCCGCCACCCATGGCAGCTGGGAGCTGCGGAGAGTCCCCCAATGCCGCAGTGTCACAGAGGTTGCGGAAAGTCACAGAATCTGTGACTTCCGCGACCTCCATGACATACTCGTAGCTTTACTCATGAGGAAAAAATACTTGCATTAGCCTTCTGAGTAATGAGAGGAGGGCAGAAGCAGGAATGTCTCTGAAGACCGAACAAGGAGGAAAGAATAAATTCTCCCTTGTGAGTTACTTGGTTCTGGGCATTTTTTAAAAACACATTTTATTTCTCTTTGATTTTTAGGCATCAGAAAATTCCAGAAAGAGAAATAAGATAGTGAAGAAGAAAAAGAAGAAAAAGTTGCAGCAAAAGCACTTGAATGAGATCATGCGGGAAACCTGGGAAGAAGATTGTGAAGACCATAACCAGTCTTTTTCAGATGATCCAGCTTTACATACAGAACAAACTGAGGGAAAAAAAACATGCCAGCTTCCGAATGAGGACAACTGTGAAAATAGAGATTGCCCTATTAATGATGCTTTACCCAGTGAGATGAAAGAGAAATGGGAAAAATATTGGAGTGAGTATGGAGAAGGTCTTCTGTGGCAAAGTTGGCTGGAGAAGCAGATGGAAGTAGAATTGTCTGAGAATGTACCTACGTCTGAGCCTTGGAACTCTCCTGACACCAAGGAAAAGTGGAAGCAGCATTATAGCGAACTATACTGGTATTACTGGGAACAATTTCAGTACTGGGCAAGTCAAGGATGGACTGTTGACAGCCCACATGATGATGGCACAGAAATCAACGCGTTTAAACTCGAAACAGATCCTCCAGGAGAAGTAGACTGTGTTAGTACAGATGCTGTATCTCATCAAGTGCTGGACTCACAACTTTCTTCTTATCCTCCCTCCAACATCAGTTGTAAAGAAAACCCTAGTTCATGTGATGAGCACCATAATAAAATCCTCTCTGGGCTTAGTAACATAAATCTGGATCTGGAGGAAGCGGAGGAGAGCAAATTAGCCCTAACAATAATTTATGACAGCCATCAAAATCTGAGTTCAACTAGTAGTACAAGGCAGTGTCCTTGTGTTTCCAGCCAGAAGGAATCAGGCAATGGAGGAACCAGGAAAAGTGCATCTTCTGAAAATAAAAGCGCAAACCAGTCAGGTCCGTATAGGATTAGCTAATATTGATTCTGGTAATATTTCTCCAGATGGATTTATATAACACAAGAACTGACCTTAGCCCTGTCTCTGTTACTCAGTTTAACCCTGGGAATTGAGTATTTTGTAGAATGATTAACAACTAAGGGTACGTCTTCACTTACCGGAGGGTCCGGCGGCAGGCAATCGATGTTCTGGGATCGATTTATCGCGTCTGGTTAAGACGCGATAAATCGATCCCGGATCGATCCCGGAAGTGCTCGCCGAGAGGAGTACGCGGCATCGACGGGGGAGCCTTCCTGCCGCGTCTGGACCCGCGGTAAGTTCGGACTAAGGTACTTCAAATTCAGCTACGTTATTAACGTAGCTGAATTTGCGTACCTTAGTCCGAAGTGGGGACTTAGTGGGGACCAGGCCTAAATTTTATTTTCTTATGTCTAATTAACTCAAGCCTCATCTCTCTCCTCTTAGACCTTATTATTGAACATATTCTTTGGATAAAAGTGTTTTTAATGGAATATCTCTTTTTTTATAAATCTCTGGATGTACTAGAGAAGTGGTGGGATAACAGTATTAGTGCTTCATCATTTTAAGTTTTTCTGCTGTGCAGCTGCTATACTATTTATATACAGGAAAAGCGGTATTATCTGGCACTTTACAAACCAGAAAGCTCTATAAACTGGCATTTCGGGAGGGGTTGTGGGGTGTGGGCTCTGGGAGGGAGTTTGGGTGCAGGAGGGGTTTTGGGGTGTTGGATCTGGGAACTCCCACCCTCTTAATTAACTGGATTTTTTGACTTAATGGCACCCCTCATTTCCCCAACATGCCGGATAACAAAGCTTTTACTGTAAAAACACAGACCAATTGGCTTCCTCCTAGTATATATCTCACTCAGTAGGTTGGAGTAAATAGAACAGAAATAGATGTTTTAATAAATCTGGCCTGTGAAAGATCAATTTTGAAGGAAAGTCCTTATAACCATGCAATCCTTTCTTCACTCCATCTTCTCATGTCTGCCCCAAAATACTGTACCTGAACATCTGTTTTTGTTTGATTCAATATATGTAATATCACAAGGCATCCATTTGCTTACTGCACTGTAAACTATTAGGTGTGAACAAATCAAGTTGGTGGTACTATATAAGCCAGATGGGCAAACTACGGCCCGCGGGCCACATCCGGCCCATCAAACCATTTAATCTGATCCTCAGCTCCTGCCAGGGAGCGGGGTTGGGGGCTTACCCCGCTCCGCGTGGCTCCCAGAAAGCAGCCGGCATGACCCCCCCAGGCTCCTACATAGTACACGGATCCCAGCCAATGGGAGCTGCAAGGGCGGTGCCTGCGGTTAAGGCAGCACACAGAACCGCCTAGCTGTGCTTCGGAGCCGGAGGGCGGGACATGCTTACAGGAGCTGCTTGCCTTGTGCCTGCCTGCGCTCCCCAGAGGCAGCCCGTATAACCCTTTTGTACTGCTCTGTGGTTTCTTCTGCTTAAGAGGAGGGGTGGAATATGCAAGACCAGCAGAGGCTGAGGTGTTAGGAGGTTGATGCAGAAACCTGTAGTAGCCACTGCTGAGGACTGTAGATAGCGGACAGATTTTCCCCCTTCTCCTGGCAGCTTCACAGAAACACCAGAGGCAGGAGATTGGAGCCAACTCTCAGCAGCCTCCCCCATCCTTCCTTTCCTTCTTTATCCCCTCTATTCTCCTTAAATTGCTGCCCCTAGCCCTGGGACTGCCAGTGAGTTGTTTGAGTGCTGCTGTGAGCTCTTTAGCCAATGTCACTGCCAGGGCCGGCTCCAGGCACCAGCCTACCAAGCATGTGCTTGGGGCGGCACACGGAGGGGGGCGGCGCTCACCCGGGGAGAGCGGAGCCACAACGGGCTTGCCGCCCTCCCCAGTGCTCCGGCCGGCCAGGGAGAGCGGGGCCGCAGCCGGGCTCTCCACCCTCCTCCTGGCGCTCTGGCCGGTCGGGGAGAGTGGAGCCGCGGGGGGCTCGCCGCCCTCCCCGTGGCGCTCCGGCCGGCTGGGGAGAGCGGGGCCACGGCCGGGCTCTCCGCCCTCCCCCCGGCACTCCGTTTTTATGCCTCTTTAGATTTACAGTGCCATTTTTATGCCTCTTTAGAGTTACAGGAGCCATCTAGACCAAATTCAAATGACAAAAGAGGATCATACAACAGTGATAAGAAAGAAGACGAAGAAGAGGATGAGCCACCTGAATATAAACATGCCAAACTCAAGAGGAGGCAAGTAATAAATTAGTTTTTTCTATTTCTAAAATCCGTTTCTGTGTGTTCCTGTGTATTAGAATGGCTCCCAGCACAACGGGGCCCTGATCCTAATTGGATCAGTTGGCTATTCCTGCAACGCAAATAATAATAATTGGCTTTCCTGCCTCCTTATCTTCCCATCTGACAGCATGGAGCTTCTATGTTGGTTGGAGGTCTCTCTTTCTTTATTCCAAGGAAAGAATTTAGAGCCCCTGACTTCCAAACTCTATGGGAGGTATATACACACTTATGTCACCAGATTGTTAAATTAGATGGGATGCACCTTCTGTTGAGAATGGACTTGTTTATTTGTAATTGGCATAAAAACCTGCTTTTTTATTTTTGGGGATGGTAAGAGAAGGAATGGGAACAATATTAAGTAGTTACTAGTTTAGGTGGTATTGCTAATGTGTTAATATCGTTCCAGTAGCATAAGAACAAGAAATGCTTATGCCTTGAGATAGAAAAAGCCTATTGTCTCCATTCATATGGATAGATTGCCCTTGACTAGCTTGTGACTTGGAGGATATAAATACTTACTGATGTGTATATTAAAACTTCATTAATACTTGGGTTTCTTCATGATGTAGCCTTTAAAACCCAGAAGATAAGAGTACAGGCTGTGGAGTCTGCCAGTGTTAATGGGAATTTTCCTCTCTTACTAGGAACTGTAATAAAAATGGTAACTTTTTACAGAAAGTAACTGGTATCTGGGTTTCTTTATAGCCATGAACTGGATGCAGATGAAAATCCTGTTGCAGATCCTGAGGAAACCTGTTCTCTTCTGGGATTCAAGCATGGTACAGGACAAAAGTAATGACTTATAAGCAAATTCAGTGTTCCTCTCTCCCTCTCCCCCCGCCCTCCGAAAATTAGCTCCTTTTACGCACTAGCTTCCCCATAACTATTATTTTCAAGTGTACCAGCAATCTCTGTTCCTTTTGACTATTAAGTTATTTGAAGGTTATTTTGAAAATTAGTGTTTGTGCTTAATAAAACTGTAGGTTTATCTTTGGGTGATTGTAGAGGTGGAAAGGAGGGATGCAAAGTGTTAAAGGTGAATTAGAGAATAATAAAAGTGCTTTGAAGTGAAGGTAACAAATAACAAAGGTTTAACTTAGATGGCATCCTAAAGTATAATTCATGTTTTGCATGTGGTTTTATAGATATCTCGGTTTTGTGAAATTATGAATTAGTCTCTTAAATTCTCTGCTCCTGAGGGCTCTTATTGTTAATCAGCTTTTAAAAGTTTAGTGTCCAGTTAGGAGCCAGATAGGAACTTATTGTGCCTTCATTATATTAGGACAAAGCCACTGTCCTGTTAATGCAGATGTTGACAGTGTTTTATTTCATCATGAAAACAGTTTCCATTGGCTCATGGCATGGTCTACAAACTTGCGGAGGAGGATGTTTTAGTTTGGCTCCATCCAGTATGGAGTCCATTTTACTTGTAAGATAAGGTGTCATTAACACACATTGTGTAATATGCAAATATTTTAATTTTATGGGGAGAGCTGGATAGTTAAATTTGTATTTAGGCTGAAAAGTGTAATTTTAAGATAATGTTTGGCCTGTTAACCCTGACAGTCTCTCTCTAACATTTCATAACAGTTGAATCCCACATATTTAAACTTCTGTTCTTAATCAATAATTTTTGATTGCAGATATGGGGGAATTTCAAACTTTAGCTGCAGAAAGGTCCAGTATTTGGAGAAAAATGCAAAGCTCAAATCCCAGTTCTTGGACATGCGCAAACCAGTCAAGAGCAAAAACAAACACATCTTCTTCACAGAAGAGTCAGAAATGTTGTCTTGCCAAAAAAGTACAACTTTGAGTAAGGTATAAGTATTTCTTATAAGTTTATTTATTAGCACTGGTATAGCAAAGCACCCTAACCACAGTACCATAGATGTATCCGTGTTTGTTCTGATAACTATTATTGAACTGTGAAAACGGGAATGTTTAGGTCAGTAAAGATCAAATGAATGCACATTATTAAGCATCAACCTGGGTCTCTTTATTGCTTACACATCTTTCTTTAGTAAAAAGCACTCTAGTCAGGAAGCATATCAAAACAGTGAAAGACTCTTCATGAGTTGTTTTGAAGAATGTCATCTTAACAGCCAACTTATATAAACAGCTTTCGTTACCTCTAGATTCCTCATTTGTTCAGTAATGTGTATATATGTTTCTAATTATAGACCAATGGTGGGTAACCTGTGGCCCGCGCCGGATGCAGACCATCAGGGTAATCTGATTGCGGGCCGCGAGATATTTTGCTGATGTTGACCATCCGCAGGCACCACCATCTCCAGCTCCCAGTGGCTGCGGTTCTATGTTCCCAGTCAGTGGGATCTGTGGGACGCGGTGCCTGCAGGCGAAGGGGCCACAGGGATGTGCTGGCTGCCGCTTCTCACAGCTCCCATTGGCTGGGAACAGAGAACCGTGGCCACTGGGAACTGTGGGGGGCGGTGCCTGCGGTGTCAGCAAAATGTCTCGCGGCCTGCAATCAGATTACCCTGATGGGCTGCGTGCGTTGCCCACCACTGTTATAGATCGTTGAATTACCTGCATTTTGAAATACATGCATTTCAAAATGCAAACACATGCATTAATAGTGAGGAAAAAATATTTGTATGCTATAGTGAATTGTATACACCTGCATAACTTTTTATTGCACATAAAAATACCCCCCAAAAGCTTTATCCATTCTCCTGTCCATCACCAGGACATTTGCTATATCGTTGCTGTGATCACCCAAATCATTGGTTTAGGTTTCAGCCTGACTCAACAGAAGCTACTAGATTGTTCACTATTATAGACTGTAGCAATTGATTTTTAGTCATCACTTTTTCTCCCTTGTTATATTATTTTGATAACTTCAGTATTCTTGTTGGGTTTGTTTACCTGTACCTACTTTAATGTAATCTCAATCTTAACAGATTTTTTGCGTAGGAATTAGTAACATATTTAGAGAAACTTGTTATACAAGTGATTTTTCTAGTTAACAGCCTCCTTTTTAAGATCTGTTATCTCACATTCTTCTAGGGCTCATGGGATTTCCAACTCTCCTATTGCAAAATTTATTTTCCACACTGGTGGGTAGTGGTGTGTTGGACCTTAAACTTGTCACTAAACTCACTGATCTAAGACTGAGTATTGCCCACCCTGCACCTGAGGCCAGTGTAATTCTGGGGAAAATTCCACTTTGGGGGGATTAAGAAAGAAATATGTGGCTATTTGAAAATAACGGTATACTTCCTACGGTTTACATGAGGAGGTCTGTCTCCTGCTGATGTAAGCCCAGTCTTGCAAAGACAATAGCGGTAATGTTAAGGTTAACCATATGTGGAGATCTTTGAAGGATCAGGGCTCCAACTGTTAACATTAGATAAGGCGTTCTGGTAGTTTTTCTCCAGGGCATTTCACATTGAAGATTTCGCTCTCTCTCTCTCTCTCTCTCTCTCTCTCTCTTCTAAAGAGAGAATAAACTTATTTTGATGGAATTTCCTACTACACACAGCCTTCCTTAGGTACAATTCAGCGGAAGAGGCAGCTAACGTGGAGCTAATTTACATGCACTTTGCAGCCTTCTTTAAATGCAGTTCACAGGATGAGACAGTTAACTAAAAAGCTGTAAATCTGGCCTACATATGCCAGAAAGTTTTTCATATTATTCTTTGTTTTCATCTCTAATGAATTCTGTGAAATTGGATTATTGTACTACTTATATGAATTAATTGCATGGATTTTGTCTCCTGCATACACACAGAATGCGTATCTAAAGTTGTAAAGGAAAATTTGTGTTGTTATTTAGTATTTGGAGAATTAGTCTGATCATATATTGATTCATTGGCCCAAAGAAGCAGTTTGCACATTCACTTTTAACTGTGCAAGCTTAAGATTTTCAACAGTTTTTTTTAGGGTATATAATACGTTAATATGAACTATTGCTATATCAGTGGAAGAGAGTTTTAAACTAGTGGTTCTCAACCGGGGTACACATACCCTTGGGGATACGCAGAGGTCTTCTAGGGGGTACATCAACTCATTTACCTAGTTTTACAACAGGCTACATAAAAAGCACTAGCGAAGTCAGTACAAACTAAAATTTCATATAGACAATGAATGACTTGTTTATACTTCTCTGTATACTATACGCAGAAGTGCAAGTACAATATTTATATTCCAGTTGATTTATTTTATAATTATATGGTAAAAATAAGAAAAACTAAGCAATTTTTCATTAATAGTGTGCTGTGACACTTTTGTATTTTCATGTCAGATTTTTGTAAGCAAGTAGCTTTTAAATGAGGTGAAACTTGGGGGTACACAAGACAAATCAGACTTCTGAAAGGGTTACAGTAGTCTGGAAAGGTTGAGAGCCACTGGTTTAAACTACCTTGTTTCATCGTGATGATGGTGCAATCTAATTATTTGTGATACTTGACAATTCCAGGTAGAGAAGTTCCTAAAACAGGTTAGTGAACCTGTGGAGGAGACTATATCCCAGGAATCCTTTGCTCAGGATAAGATGCTGGGCTCCTCTACAAGCAGTGACTCAGAGGAACAGGAAAGTTCACAAAGTAATAATCTCAATGTGAAAAAGCATGACCCGCTATCTTCCAGCATTGTTAGTTATGAACTTGGAACAAATAACCTTGAAGAAAAGGAGAAGGAAGACGCAACAGCAAGTGGCTCTATCTCTCAGAGCTCAGGAAGACAGGAATGTCATTCTGGGCGACAGCTAGTTGCTCTGGATATTCCAGATTATCTTCAGGTAGAAACAGAAAGTGTGAGTCAAGGTACGTACAGTTTTTAATAACTGGAGGCAAATTGGTTATAAACTTTATCCTGTAAGGTTTCTTTACCAGTCTATTTGTCATTTTATATTTACTTTAAGAATATAGTAAGTTTCATTAAGTTTTCAGTCAAAAACTTGCAAACTGAGATTTGGTTTGTGCAATGCCAGTGCAGGTGAAGGTGGCTTTGGCATTTCTCTGAATAAATTCTGACCTTGCCACTGTTTTTAATAATGATTCTTTGGGGCTTGTAATGAACAACAGTTTGACAATCTTCTTTACTCCCAGTGAACTCCCTCATTGCTGCATTGTTTCAGTAGTGAGGGAGAGTCTTTAGTAGGGATTGATTCAATCAAAACAAATGTCTGGATTGTCAGAGTTTGGGTTCTTGGATATGTTATTGCACTGAGCCTCAAGAAACATATAATGTGTCAATACTAACATTACTTTATTTTCTAGAAAAAAAAAATCCAGTATTTTATGAGCCTTTTTTTTTTATTATTTAACACTTACTATGCTCCAAAGGAATAGGATTACTGAGGATTCCATATACATTCCATTGTTCCTGTGGTTGCAGTTTTACTTATTTTAATATAAGATTAGTAGTACATAATTCTTCTGTGTAGATCAGCTTTGATTTCTGGTTTAAATACAAAGCATAATTCAGTTGCTTATACTTGGTCACTAAATTGCCCTCTGATTTGGATTACAGTTGTTAATTATGCAGTGTCAACTATATTGCCATCTGCTGAAAAGAATGGTAAATCTGCTGAGATTCACCCCTTTGCCAGTTAACTAGTCAGCTTAACAGCTAAGTCAGGGGCAATAAGTACAGGAACCAAGCAGCCAAGATAACTAGACTTGACATTGGTGAGCAGGAGGGTTTGACGCTGTGGCGGGGGTGCAGATCAGAGAAGCTTGTCGGGGTGGTGCTCCAACTGTAAATTCACCCCAAGTTCCTAATGCCACTCTGAGCTCTCATTCTCTTCCCTTTGACCTACCAATCCAAACCCACCGCAAGACACTTCATCAGTATTCCCCTTTCTGTCTTAATAATGGGTTTGTGGCCTAGCTATATCCGTACTGGAAATTTGGTATGGAACCACTGCAGCCTGCACAAACGTAACCATGAGTGTCTCTAGCTCAGGTTACCAACCTGCAGAATTCTGCAAATGACCGCATATGTAATCCAGCAGTGTGCTTAGATAGGGCATTATAATAGTTGCCATATATTTACTTACATGCTACAGGCCTCACCCTTGAAATGAGGGATTTCTGTTTTGATGCTAACTTTGTAATTTGGTGTTTTCAGTTGTAGCTGAACCAACTGAAAGAAGAAATACCCAAAAGAAAAAAAAGAAGAAAAAAAAGAATAGAACGACACCACCATCTTTTCCTGCTGAGATTGCCGCTGATCCTGAGCTGGCCAAATACTGGGCACAGCGTTACAGACTGTTTTCTCGGTTTGATGAGGGGATTAAATTAGATAGAGGTATGTTATTAGCTGGCGCGTGCAAACATTGCAGTGTAAAGGTATTTAAACCTGCACTTTCATCATCTGATAAGAAAAAACAAAGCAGAAGTGAATAATAATTTAATCATTGTGGCATGTATGAACAAATGTATAGTGATCTGGTGCAGATCAGCATAGCTCATTGATTTCAATAGAGCTATGTTGATCTCTGCTGAGGATCTGCCACATATGTCAGACCTGATCTTTTCTGAAAATTGAGCTGTCTGTAATTATACCATATTCTGTTTGATTAATTCGTGTCAGCAGTGGTCTTCAGAAATCAGATGGCAAAAGGTGTAATCTGTATATGGCCAAATAAACTTCCGATGTTGAAATATGCTGATTACATGTCATGTTTGCATATTAAATGTTCTAAATTTAGTCAGTTGCTAAAATACAGCTTTACATAGATCAGTATGGGTTCTCCAAGGAAAAAAGTCATAAATTTGCAGAAAGACTAGTGATTGTATAACAACTTCTTGTGATTTTTTTATCATCTTATTTCAAGCAGCCCCCATTTTCAAGCGGTCCCCATGTAAATATAAGGAGAAATATTAGGCATACAGAACTTCAGTTATAAAGACCCATGTTCTGTCTTCTCTACCATTTTATTTCAGCTCTGTTTTAATTTTAACATAAATTCTGGATCTGCTGTATATTTGTTTGTAACATAATGGTGTTGTTGTGACTTAAGTAGAAACCATTATCTTTTCATCACAGTATTGTAGGGCTTGATCCTACAAGGTGCTGAGCACTTTGGCTCAATCTAGCACTGAAGTATATGTTTAGCTGTAATTACATGAGTAGGCTGACTTTAGTGGGACTACTCCTGGACTTAAAGTAAACTGCTGTATCGAATTAGTATTCAGAACCTTACAGGGTCAATCCCATAATTCCCTAGTAAAATGCATGGTGCCAAAATTGCTGGGCTTAATTTAATGTTCAGCCTCTGTTTAGTTCTTTTGAATGATTGATTTTGGAAACAATTGACAAATTTTCTCTCCGTCCCTTCCCACACTGCCTCCATCAGAGGGTTGGTTTTCTGTTACACCTGAGAAGATTGCTAAGCATATTGCAAGCCGTGTCAGGCAGTCCTTCAACTGTGATATAGTAGTGGATGCGTTCTGTGGAGTTGGAGGAAATGCTATTCAGTTTGCCTTGGCATCAAAAAGAGGTAATCATCTATTTGTATACAGTGATTTCCCCACCCCATCCCCTGTTCTCTCTATCAGTAGTCTTGATACCGGATTTCTACATGTGTTTTACCTTATTCATTATGTTCTACTGCGATATATACTATTGATGAATTTTTTTACTCCAGCATAAGCATGTCAATCTTTTTGTTTATATATTTGAAAAAAACAGGACTGCTCTTGTGTTTCTGCCATGCATATTTTAATCAGTTTATTTTAGCCAAAGATGATCACTTGTTGCATTATTCAAAGTTATTTTATTTATCACGTTTTAGTAAAATAGCTAATTTGTATGATGTGTATATCCCAAGCCCAAGTAGACTCCCATAGCTCTGTAAGGATTGGGCTGGAATAATTTAATATAAAAATAAATAACACAGGGACTACAGTACTGATTAAAATTAAAATGAATAATACAAATTAATGAAGACACTCCATTTTTAATTTGAATGAAGCTGCTGCAATATTTTCAGTCTCCCACATCAGAGTGGTGCAGAATCTAAAGAATTTGCTGTGGAAGTTAGGTTCAGCTTGTGACAGACTTCCTGGGACAATGCCTGTGACAAACTAAGGGACATCATTGACTGGCTCTGAGAAAAGTGCCATCTAGTCTCCCCTCGCCAAAAAGAGAGAAAAAGAATTTGGGAGGAAATGCTCTTCACTCCAACAGTTTAAGAAAAACAGTGTATAAGAGATGTTCCCAAGAATAGTTTTTCTCAAGAAATCATTTATCAGGTTTAATAATCCCACAGTCCCCAAGAATCTTTTAGGTTTTTTTTTTTTTTTTTTCCATTCAGTTGATCTGATTCTGATGAGGCACAGAAAATTAAGCTAATCAGCAGTGTATGTCAGAAGAGCAGTTTACAGCTTCTTGTTTCCATGACAACTATGCAGTATGCAATTGTGTGCCACTTATAAGCACATTACATATGGTCTATAAAATACTGCCAATAATAGGAGCACATGCTGGTGCAGCTAAGCCAGTTCCTGCAAAGTAATGTTAATCTATAATAAGTGTATTTTTACATTGATAATTTATTGCTACTGCACTAATGGAGTGAAAGCAACTTCTTCAGTGAAAACATATAATACTCCACATTCTGCTCCATGGAATCTCTCACTAAACGTTCATGGGTGCAAAGCAGATTCATATTCTAGTGCTGAATATTTTCTGGGGAAGGCAGATTATGATGTGATCTATGCTAAATTTGGCAGTTCACATTCAGTTATTTCTGTAACTATTCTTTTCATCTAAACTTAGTTTTTTTCTTTATATTTTGTGACTGAGTTTTGTGTAAATGTTTATACTGTATCATAACAGCTCTCATGCTGTACCAGGTGCACATAGTTTCAGTTTACTTTTCAGAAGAGTTATTGATTAGTATCATCTCTTGCAGCCTGTCTTTCATTTATTCTTGGGGTGAGATCAGCTGCCAGCCAAGGAGTTTGAGCCATGTATCCTAGGGGGTTCTGCTGGTGTCAAGGAAAGGAAAGGAGTCTTTGCCCTCCCAGAATGCATTACCTACCAGGACTCCAGCCCAGTGTTGAGTTGGTAGATCAACATAGTAGCAGATGCACAGTTCCAAATACCCCAGCTCAGGAATGCACAGGGAGCCATTACAGAACTGTGCTTCACAGCATGCAGGGTATGTTCAACCACAGCCAGCTTTCCCAGATCTCACCTGCTTTCCCTCCTTCCTGCAGTGTGAAACTCTACTGTTTCTGCAGCATCTGGGAACCCCTGCTTTCCAGTGTTGGAGGGTAAGAATTTGCCCCTTTGAGGAAATACAGTCTGGTGTGCTTTAGCAACAAGATTGAGATAATTGGCTATTGGTATATGACAAAAAGTATACATATTTATAGAAGTCCCGACTGGGAACACAAAATTAGTGGGTTTATAAATGCGTTATGCACCTAAGAACTACAATATAGCACCTTAACCAAAAGAACATCTTGTTTTGGCAAACAATATGGACATCTGTCCAATGGCTTTGTCAGCTTGTGTTTCATAGTGTTAATTCTTTTTCCTTTCATCTTCTTTTCAGTGATTGCGATCGATATTGACCCTGTTAAGATCAGTCTTGCCCACAATAATGCAGAAGTGTATGGAGTATCTGATCAGATAGACTTCATATGTGGAGACTTCATGTTGCTGGCTTCTCATATAAAAGCAGATGTTGTGTTCCTCAGCCCTCCGTGGGGGGGTCCTGACTATGCCACGGCAGAAATCTTTGATGTTAGAACAATGATATCGCCTGATGGATATCCTTTCAAAGTCGTATGCTCACAGCAATAGCTCTCACACATTAAGAAGAGCTTTACTTCTTTTAGCTTCAGGAATATTCACTTCAGGAATAGAACAATGCATGATTCTTTGGTTCTATCTTGTTCTGTTGTTACTTTGGGCTCCTTTGAACTTGATTTGGAATTGCAGGTGCAAAATGCTTGAAAATCAGGCCTTAAATGTGTGAGGTTGGATACCCAAAAATTGAGGTGCTCAGAATTAGTGGACACACGAAACTTGGTCCTTAGTGATTTGCCCATGCAGAGAGTCGTGTTAGAGCTGGGGTTAATGCTCAGGAGCATCTACCTTCAAGATCGGTGTGCAGTGGATTTAGATCACGTGTCTCCAAAAATTATCAAAAAACAATTGTTGATATTGCTTTTGATTTTTCTTCTTTCAATTAAAAAAAACAAACTATGAAGTATATTTGTTTGAAAACATGATCTTGTTGCTTAGGATTTTTCATATGTTCCCTGCCTCTATTTTCTTTCTTGAGGCCATGATCTTATGTGACATGATCATCTTCACATTAATCAGTTGTGGTGTTGCAACCAGAGGGTTATGTGTGTGTGTGTGTAACTTTCAATCTTTTATATATGTGTGATTAATTAGAAGGATCAAGCCAGAATATGGGATAGAAAATAGCTAGCAAATGAAAAATGTGTGACAGTTTTAACAGGTACTATTTTCATTTTAAGAAACAATGTTAGTGAAACTCTTAAACATGAAACACTTCATAACATCTGGGCAAATTTATGGAATGTGAAGAGTTTATCCATTTTGGTAGTGCTAGGTCTGACATTTCAAAAGAGTATCTAATGTGTAGCACCAATAGACTAAGTAGAAGAATGTAATGTCTCTAATCACTAGATGGGGGATATTATAACCTAGCAAATGAACCCATGTCAAGCTTTTTTTTCCTTTACTGGCCTCTACATTTGAAATTTTCAAGCTGTCCCAGAAGATCACAAACAACATTGTGTATTTCCTGCCACGCAATGCTGACATTGACCAGGTAAGTTATCATTCACAAGTAGCTTTTCAGAAGCAACTTTTCTGATATAAATTTATCTTTTAACCTTATTCAAATGAATCAGTTGTTGTAGTAGAGGCCTGTAGTTAATAACTTCTACCTTTACAACATATCTTAACATATTGGGAAACTGGATAGTGAATAACTCATGTCAGTTTGTTTTTCCTTACTGCATTCTAGAACAACAGTACGTTACTCTCTCAATTTTGTGTGCCGCTCTCCTCCAAACTCCTATCCTTCTGGCAGGGTGTTAACTAATGCTTCTTCATATCAATCAAACCAGTTATAGCATGTGTCTTTAACCAGCGCTGGACTTGAGGAGAGTTGTTGAATAACAAAGCTCAGTGTTCAGATTTTCAGTACATAAAGAAAGCTGAAGAAAATCATTATACATCCTGGAATACCAACTTGAGTAGCATCTTAGGTAATGTACAAAGTAAACAATGTTTTTGGGCTCTAGAATATCAGTGTGCTGCTAGAAGCAGAGCTGACATTAGTTACCTATACAATTGCTTGTTCACATATAGGCAGCATGTAACCCAGATCAGACTAGATGATCACAATGATTCCTTCTGGCCTCGGAATCTGTGAATCATAAAAGAAGCCTTGGGCAGAATCAGGAATAGAATCCAACCCTCTTCTGTCTCACGCTACTGCCTTAACCTCAAGAGAACATCCATACTCTTCTTACAACTCTCTCTCATTTGCTGTCCATCCTGTGCACTGAATGAGGCATGCCTCTTGTAGAACAAACAGTTTTTAACTACATCCTCATATACTATTATGATGCATGGTGGCTGAACCATTTGAGCTGAAACTTTAAAATAAAATACACCTCTACCCCGATATAACGCGACCCGATATGACACAAATTCTGATATAACGTGGTAAAGCAGTGCTCCGGCGGGGCGGGGCTGCGCACTCCGGCGGATCAAAGCAAGTTCGATATAACGTGGTTTCACCTATAACGCGGTAAGATTTTTTGGCTCCCGAGGACAGCATTATATTGGGGTACAGGTGTATTCACCTTGAGACAAAGGGCAAGCATGGAAAACTTCTGGCTGAAAAATTAAGCTTTGGGCGAGTTTTACGAGCAGTTGAAAATGGAATCGTAGAGTGTTAGGCTCCCTCAACTATAGGCATCACTACCAGTTCTGCCTGTAATGTGAAAAGGTCTGTGGTAAGTGTGACCCGAGGTGCCTAGGGTAGCCCACACTGAAAATGCCACGGTCAGAGCAGGCTGCAAAAAGGAGAGTAGATTCTAACTGATGGTTAACACTGTAGTTAGATTCACCAATCAATCACAAACTGTGCTCCTGATCCCCCACACTGGTTATTAAGAAGCTGAAAAAAAGAAATCACACAGCCCCCTTTATTGCATTCCAGTCTGTGGCTCCCAGTCAGCAAATAGGTCCAGTAAAGTGAGAAGTTATTTAAAACTCTGTTCTAAACTGTATTTAAAACTGTATAAAATATTCTTCTGATCCCCAGAGGACCAGATATTATATTACCCGATCAATACTAGTTTAGATCTTACCCAGAATACCTCTCTGCCAGCCAATCCTTTAGTATCTAAAACGGGTCGGCAACCTTTCAGAAGTGGTGTGCCGAGTCTTCATTTATTCACGCTGATTTAAGGTTCGTGTGCCAGTAATACATTTTAACGTTTTTATTAGGTCTCTTTCTATAAGTCTGTAATATATAACTAAAGTATTGTTGTATGTAAAGTAAATAAGGTTTTTAAAATGTTTAAGAAGCTTCATTTAAAATTAAATTAAAGTGCAGAGCCCCCCAAACCAGTGGCCAGGACCTGGGCAGCGTGAGTGCCACTGAAAATCAGCTCGCATGCTGCCTTCGGCACACGTGCCATAGGTTGCCTACCCCTGATCTAAAACAAAGGTTTATTAGAAAAGAAAAGAACAAGAAGAGAATTGTTAAATGGTCAAAGCAATCAGAGAAGCAGGATTGAAGACAAAATGGAGGTGATACCAGGGCCGGTGCAAGGATATTTTGCGCCCTAGGCAAAACTTCCACCTTGCCCCCCCGCCCCCTTACACATCGATTCATTGAGGGACAAATCCCAACGAGCCTTTATAGACCCTAGGGGCCAGCCGTGCCCAGGGGCTGCTTCCCAGAGCAGGTTCCCCCCTCCCCAACCCCTGAACTCCCCTGGAGAGTGCACAGCGCCCCCACGAGCCCTCCCTACCCCACCCCGGTGGCCCCCTCCCCGAGTCCACTCACTGGCTTTGCTGGGTTTGGGCCGCTTTGGCAGCGAGGAGCCGCCTTCCGGAGAGCCAGAGCGTCCTGCTTGCGGGGGCGGTGAGCCCCAGCCATGGAGGAGCCGGCGAGGTGCAGGGGGGCAGCAGCCCTGCAAAGGCAGCGGTGCCGCTAGTGGGGAGCAGCCGCGCCCACCGCCCCTCCTGCCCAGGCTGCGGCCCGGCGCCCCCTCCCCGGGGGCTCCTGCAGGCTGCAGTGGATGCATGCGGGCACCAGCCCCCATGCGCCCCCCGGCACTTCCCTCACCGCGCTCGGGCTCTGCGGCTCCTGGGCATGTGAGCCACTACCTCTGGGGTGCAGGGGCCCGAAGCCTGCTCCAGGAGGGGCAGCGGCGGCTCACACGGCCAGGAGCCGCAGAACCCGAGTGTGGTGAGCATGCCCGGGCTGCGGCCTGGCTGCCCCCTACGCCCCCGAAGGCTCCTGCAGCAGATACATGCGGGCGACGGCCCCCGTGCGCCCCCAGGTCCCACCTCCCCGCGCTCGGGCTCTGCAGCTCCTGGGAGCAGGCTCAGGGCCCCTGCGGCGGCGGCTCGCATGCCCAGGAGCTGCAGAGCCCGAGAGCAGCAAGGGGAAAGCCGGGGGGTGCATGGGGGCCACCGCCCACATGCATCTGCTGCAGCCTGCAGGAGCCCCTGGGTGCGGGCACTGGGCCACAGCCTGGGCAGGAGGGGTGGGGGGTACAGCTGCTTCCCGCTAGCGGCGCCGACGCCTTTGCAGGGCTGCCCCCTCCCACTCCCCCGCGCCACGCTGGCTCCTCCATGGCTGGGGCTCGCTGCCCCCACAAGCCAACGCTCTGGCTCTCCGGTGCCTCCAAAACGCGGCTCCTCCCTGCCGAGCCAGGGCACCGCTTTTTGGCGCCCCCAAGCACTTGGCGCCCTAGGCGAACACCTAGTTCGCCTAGTGGTTGCACCGGCCCTGGGTGATGCAGCTCCCTTTTTGTAAAAGCCACATGGCAAAGGATATATCCTCTGTCCCAAACACAAGCTCACAGCACATGGGCATGGTAAAGCTCTTGGGAGTCCCCTGTGCACAAACATGTCCAAACATGTCCTGCTGACTCAAAGGCATAGCCCCTGGTTTCTCTCAATGGGGTCATTATACAGCTGATTGCCCCTGATGGGCTATCAAACAGGCTAGATAGTGCTGATACCAGTGTCTGAGGGTGTCACCCAGAAACACAGCACAGGTTTGAAATGCAGATATTGTATCGTATCGTATCTCCTAGAGCTGGAAGGGACCTTGAAAGGTCATCGAGTCCAGCCCCCTGCCTTCACTAGCAGGACCAAGTACTGATTTTGCCCCAAATTGCCCCCTCAAGGATTGAACTCACAACCCTGGGTTTAGCAGGCCAATGCTCAAACCACTGAGCTATCCCTCAGATATATTATGTGTATTTATAACTCATGATACAAAGATGATACATGCATATAAACCAGATTATCTCACTTAGCAAATTATAACTTTGCCACTGATATCTTATATGGCATATCTTGTAAGATTCATTGCAATTTTGTAATATTGGTATCAATAATGTAAATGGTCACCCATATTCCATACAGTGTTACAGTAAGTACTAATGCAGAAGGATTATTCCAGAAAAATTGTGCCCATCCCAGTTTGTAAACAGCAGGTTTTTTTAGAATGTTTTGTTCAGGATATAAGAAAACAAATGGTTTTTAGTTTTCATTGCTCCTTCCCCTCACTACTTAAATAACATTACAGTTGTTTAGTCCTGGAGTGTACAAGGTGGCAAAACACAAAAAAGGAAAAGAAGTAGAATAGGCAGTCGCATCCCTCGAGAACTTCTTATGAGATTTGTCATACAGGATCAGGTCATTGGTCCTTCAAGTCTGGTATCTTGCCTACAGGAGCGGCCAATTCCTGATTTTATTTATTTTATTAACTAGAGAAAGGAGGGAAAAAATCCATAATGTACCAAGCCAATTTGTGCTATGTTGTACATGGCCAGCACATGGAGAATATTTGATAAGCAGTATTAATTCTACATGCATATATGGAAGATAACCTTTGTTGTTTGGCACACTAGTGGAGTAGACTAGCCCTTGATAAGGTGCAATTAATCAAATTGTTTCTCTTCAGTTCATTCTTCTATTTCTAGAGGGAGCAGTAGTATTAATAAAACATGTGGAAAAGTGTTAAAGAAACTGTTTTGGTTTTTTGAAATCCCATCAAATTTACCTGCCTATGATTGTGTTCTTGTTACAAGAATAATTTTTCATGTGTTGCATTTTTAGGTCAAATTGAAGATGAACAGCCCCAGTAAAATATAAAAGACCTGTTTTTAACTTTTTTTTAAAAAGGTTCTTTCTATCTGTGCTAATTATAAATCTTAATTTCCTTGTTTTTAAGCACTCTTTATGGCTGTCGATTAATCACAGTTAACTCATACAATTAACTCAAAAGAATTAATCACGATTAATTGCAGTTTTAATCGCACTGTTAAACAGTAGAATACCAATTGAAATTTATTAAATATTTTGGATGTTTTTCTACCCTTTCATACATATTGTATTCTGGGTTGTAATTGAAATCAAAGAGTATATTATTTTTGCTTACAAATATTTGCACGGTAAAAATGATAAAAGAAATAGTATTTCAGTTCATCTGATACAAGTACTGTAGTGCAATCTCTTTGTCATGAAAGTGCAACTTACAAATGTAGATTTTTTTTGTTACATAACTGCACTCAAAATCAAAACAATTTAAAACTTCAGAGTCTACAAGTCCACCCAGTCCTACTTCTTGTTCAACCAATCGCTAAGACAGACAAGTTTGTTTACATTTACAGGAGATAATGCTGTCCTTTTCTTGTTTGCAATGTCACCAGAAAGTGAGAACGGGCATTTGCATGACACTTTTGTAACTGGCATTGCAAGGTATTTACGTGCCAGATATGTGAAACGTTCGTGCCCCTTCATGCTTTGGCCACCATTCCAGAGGACATGCTTCCATGCTGCTGACACTCGTTAAAAAAATAACAAGTTAATTAAATTTGTGACTGAACTGGTGACAATTGTATGTCCCCTGCTCTGTTTTACCCACATTCTGCCATACAGTTCATGTTATAGCAGTCTTGGATGGTGACCCAGCACATGTTGTTCATTTTAAGAACATTTTCACTGCAGATTTGACAAAACACAAAGAAGGTGCCAATGTGAGATTTCTAAAGATAGCTACAGCACTCGACCCAAGGTTTATGAATCTGAAGTGCCTTCCAAAATCTAAGAGGGACGAGGTATGGAGCATGCTTTCAGAAGTCTGAAAAGAACAACCCTCCGATGTGGAAACTACAGAAACTGAACCACCAAAAAAGAAAATCAACCTTCCACTGGTGGCATCTGACTCAGATAATGAAAATGAACATGTGTTGGTCCACAATGCTTTGGATGGTTATCGAGCAGGACAGCATGGACTCATGTTCCCGAGAATGGTGGTTGAAGCATGAAGGGACATATGAATCTTTAGCGCATGTGGCACGTAAATATCTTGCGACTCCGGCTACAACAGTGCCATGAGAATGCCTGTTCTCACTATCAGGGCAGCATTATCTCCTGCAAATGTAAGCAAGCTTGTTTGTCTGAGTGATTGGCTGAACATCAAGAACTAGGACTGAGTGGACTTGTAGGTGCTAAAGTTTTACATTGTTTTATTTTTGAATGCAGGGGGGTTTTGTACATAATTCTACATTTTTAAGTTCAACTTTCATGATAAAAAGATTGCACTACAGTACTTGTAATAGGTGAATTGAAAAATACTATTTTTGTTTTTTTACAGTGCAAATACTTGTAATCAAAAATAAATATAAAGTGAGCGCTGTGCACTTTGTATTCTGTGTTGTAATTGAAATCAGTATATTTGAAAATGTAGAAAACATCCAAAAATATTTAAATAAATGGTATTCAATTATTGTTTAACAGTGCAATTAATCACAATTAATTTTTTTAATCGCTTGACAGCCCTACACTCTTTGTATGTGTGACATACTGCATGTGCTAAATCTCCTTGCATCAGGGTTTTAATGCACCGAGTACATTTTCTCTTAAAAAAAATAATAAAAAAAAAATCCAGAACTAGCATTTTCAAAGTATCAAAACTATCAATCAAACGATTTAACAACGCTTGAATTGAGAGGTCATTTTAATTGGTTGCTAGTTGTACGTTTACATACCATGGCACAAAATTTCACCTGGAAAAACTCTTCCGGAGAGACAAGTTTAAAGAAAAGGATTAGAGTCACAGCTTTAAAGAGACTTCCTTGTTCTCTTTAGAGTATTTGTTTTGTTTGTTTTACAGTTTTCAAAATCAAGCACAGTGGGAACTCTGTGAACATTCAGATAGCTGAAGAAACCCCACTAACTTCTCCTGGTGACTTTTTCACTTACAATATTTTTTCAAACCAAGTAGTAAAACCATCAGGATCAGGAGCAGAACTTGCCCCAAGGTAGTAGTGCTGGCTCTTTTCATAGCTTGTTTTTTCTTAGGAGATTTTGCTACTCTCTCTTGAAATGTTGCAACCTTTTATATTTGCTAAGAAAGAGCATATTGTTGTGCATATTGTACTTCTGGGGGAACTCTGTGCCGAAAAAATTTAAATTCTGCACATTATTTGAGAATTCTGCATATTCTATTTATGAAAATAACACAATATAATCATGCGAGTTACTAATTATTTTGTTAATTTATTTCAAAATATCTGTCAGCAAGTATGTCTGTAACAATGCAGACAAAAAAAAAAAAGATTTTTTTGACAAATAGATTCCTTACTATGTATATTAATACGGAACTTTGTACAATTCATTTAAATTACAATATAGAACTGTATTTCCTGCACCTGTCAGAAGCAGTGCAAAGGCTTGCCGGAGTCAGGGGTAACAGAGGAGCTGAGGGAGAGGGAAGGAGCCTAGGAGTGAACCTGGAGGGTGTTGGGTGTGGGTGGGAGGTTTTTCTTTGGGGGAGAGGAGATGGGATTGTTAGGGTGTTAGGAAGCTGTCCAATGCAGACCCTGTCTGACCCCAAGTTTCTCCCCTTCAGTCAGGCATGTCTTCCCCATCCCTTCATCCCCAGAGGTGTCTGTAGCTCCCCTCCCCCATCCCCAGACTTAATGCTGTCACCCCACTAGCTCCTGAGCCAATGCTCCAGGCTGTCTTCCCCCCACTTGCCATTCTGAACCCCAGTCTGTGACATCCCCTCCCAGCAGCCCTGTGTGCCCCACTCTGTTCTAACCTGGATCCGTGGGCAGGGGTCAGTGATGAATTTTGCTCCTGGGGGAATTCTGCAACACTGGGCATAGAATTTTGCATTTTCCCATATGAAATACATTTAGCCTAAGAAGTGCTGCAGTTCTGCCTTTTACCCACCAGAGGCCACTATGGCACTAGAACAGCTGGCACGAACACAGCCTGGTGGGCAAAAGACGGAACTGCAGCACTTCTTAGGCTAAATGTTTTTTATGCAGGAAAATACAAAATTATGTGAGACAGATGAATTCTGTGCATCCGCAGATGCACAGAATTCCCCCAGGAGTAATATTGACCTGTTTTCCTTTCTCTCAGACTGTTAATACCTTTGCTAAGAGTTGACCTAGGTTGGAGGAGATGCTCTTTCTGGTACACACATATATGGTCTGACTCTTGCGCTTCATCTACACTGGACTTTCATCGCTAAACTTTTGTCGTTCAGGGGTGTGAAAAAAATGCACACACCCTAAATGACACAAATTTTACTGACGAAAGAGTAGCTACACTGTGCACCTTTTAGCGGCACAGCTGTGCCGCTAAAAGGTGCATAATGTAGACATAACCTTAGAAGGAGAACTTATCACAGTTAGGTCCTAACATGACACATTCATGAGGTTTCTGTCCAGTGTTATTTTAAACAACACAAAAGTTAACTTTGAGACATCTATTCTATCATTAAATGGTAAAAATGAAATTGGTTTTGTGGAGTGGCCCTCCTCATATGTTCTACTGAAATCCTGCAGGTGACACCTCTGATTAAAACTGTGTAGGATGTTTAACCTGGCAAAAAGAGAGAGAATTGGAATAGCTTTAATAAAATGATGGGAGAACACCTAGTGCAAATCACCCACAGGGGGTAAAATTGGTTTTCCAATTCAAGTATCAACTTACTTAATATGATTTTTTTACCAGCCCAACCAATATTGTTAGAGGCTAGTTACCAAGAAACTTGTGGAATTTGGATTATCACTAGCCACTCTTGACTCTGCTTAATTAGCTTCCATGATACTATATTCTGAGCACTTGAGTATCCTATTTTTAATTTTAAAAATAATCAAGTTGCATACAAGGTCAGTAGTTATGAGTGAATATTTACTTTAGAAAACACATTTTTTTTCCCTTTTAGCAAAAAGACCGTTTATAATATGCGTTACCATGAATTGTCCTTATTTCTTAACAGGGTCTCTTTTCAGTTCTGTAAATAAGGCATGCAATTATAAAACAGTTAAAAACAACTGTTACAAAGTGCCCTTAGTCCAGTAAACAATTTTCACAGGTTAAAATCATTTGGGTCAAGTTTTGAGAGAGTATCTATTTTTGGGAGCCTCTGTTTTTGGGTGCTCAGCTTGAGATCTTGAAATCTGATTTTCAGAAAGTGCTAAGCATTCACCTTCTGAAAATTGGGTCCCTTTAAGGGAAAGGTTCTCCAACTGTGCTCGCCCACTCCTCCCCCCCCCCCCCCGGAATATATTCTGGGGGAGAGGGCGTGAGAAGTGTTACGGGGGGGGGTGTACTTTACCCAAAGCAATGAATAATTATCCAAGCTGATTCGTCCAGACATATCAGGTTCCTCAGCTGGGGCTGTGCATTTTGATGGATTTCTGTTAAGCTTGCACAGCGTTATACAAAGTTGTTGCCATCTATATGTTAATCCGTTTGCTAGGACGGGGTGTGCACATTTAATTGTAAGCATCGACCACAAGCAGTTTTGCTTTTCCTCTTATTCCAATGGATCATTGGCTCTGTTTGAATCAATGCCTTACTGTTTTTAATATTTAGTGAGAGTTGCATTTTGATTTTTTGTTTATCTGTATATGTACTTATGTGGCCGGGGGGGGTAAACTACTACAGACACAAAGAAGGGGGGCATGAGCAAATAAGTTTGAGAATCACTGCTTTAAGGTGTTTCAAATTGGAGACCCAAAATCACTAGTCCCTTTGGAAAATCTTGATCTCAGCATACAATAATTAACCTGCTGTAAATTGTCTTCCTATCACTGGATTTTATTCAACCTACTCCACATTATTTCAGCAAAGGTGATTGCAATCTTTAACTATCAAGACTAATAACAATTCTGGGTTAGCAACCATGAAAGCACCCTTGTTATTCCCAACAAGCAAACTTTCATTGGCCTTCTAAAGTAATATGCACTGATTATTTTCAACAGTGGTTCTCCTCTCCCCTCTCCCCTCAATGAAAATGTTATGGGGGTGAGAGAGGGAGCAGGATTCTTTTCAGAAAACATTAGTAATAATGATTTCCCATTTTCCCTTCTTTGTTACAAATGGTGAGGGTGAAGGTAGCCTCAAAGCAGAGTACAAATGGTGATTTATGTTAAACCATTATATTGCTTCACAGAGCTCTCTATTAGAGCTTTTTAGCTGATAGTTAGGAGATAAGTTTTCTCAGCATGCGTCTGTTAGGATCGTAAGGATGAGCATAGTATATTCCTCCATAAAGGTTAAGCCACAGATGGATTTTCCATACAAAAGACATTTTCCCAAATAACTTTGTGTAGCTTTGCTATCTTTTAAGCTGTATAGAAAGCCAGTTTATCCAGATATTTTCCACATCTAGCTGTAATTCCTTACTTCCTTGGCAACTACTAGTGCCCTCCCATTCCTTCTATGGTCTCCTTGCTCCCTCTATAGTTTCCCTTAACATCTCTGCAGCTTTCACCATCTTCAGAAAAAAAATTATATTCTAGAAGGAAATAATGGGGTAAGTGGGTTTTGCCCATCGTGACAGGGCCATGCTCTGTCCTGATGCCCCAGAAACTGCTCAGACCCACTTTCTTCTTGTATGTAGGCTGCATTTTATTCTAAACCCAATCACCAGCCCCAGTACAGTGCAACATCACAGTTTTAACCTCTGCTTCTTTCAGCCCTTCTTTGCTAGGGTCCTAAAAGGAGAGGAGGTCTCCCTCTCTCTAAGGAGAGCCTTCATTCTAGGCTCAGCTAGCCATGTCCTCCTTCCCCCACATAACACTTCCTTCTTGGCTTTTATCAGGTGGTTCAGGTCTAATTGTTGAGGTCTAATTAGTTCCTTACCTCCCTAGCCTCTCCTTCTGATTAGCTAATTATTCAATCAGCCATTACTAGGGGAACCAATTCAGGCTACAGTGGTCAGAGTGCTGCCCCACCTGTCACATCTCAGCACTCTGTCTAACCATCAAGTTAGTCTTAACTGGCTTTGAGTGCACTGCTTCGAATAATGTGGAGTCTACGCTCGCACTGCATTGACCAAAGTAGATTGACCATGGCTCTGTGCTGCTCAGGGAGGTGCTTTCACTGTCTCTCTGTCATGGGATGCTTATGTTAGCCGGAGACAAATTTTGAACATAGACACATGCATAAATAGGTTGACGCAAGGCGACTTACATCGACCTAACTTTGTAGTGCAGAACAGGCTTAGATCTCCCAGTCTTATTACTCAAATAATTTCACTTAAAATAGATTATTTTGATATTAAGCCATATGGAGCAGAGATTGTCTTCTTGTTCCATGTTTGTACAGTACCTAGCACAAAGGGGGTCTTGATCTATAATTGGGGCCCCTGGGTGCTATGTTAATACAACTAATATATAATAATTGGTGGTGAATTATGTGGAGTTACACTCTGTAAGTGATTGACATTAGGATCAATCATGTTAGGTCTAGAAACATATTTTTCATGAAAGTTTTTGCAAAGATTAGAGTGTATTTATCTACATCCCAAGAGGCTTCTTATTTGGTTTGAAAAAATAAAATTAGGTGGCTTGTTCTCTTGCAAAAGCAGCAGGGTACAAAAAACTTCAGATATGGTCTTTCACCTTTATGATATTATCCTAATAAGCCAAATCAATCAAGATAGTATTGAGCTTCTATATGATATGTTAAGACTAGGCAATACAGGGTATAATGATATTGTTAAAACCTGTCCATAAAAACTACAAACAAAATGTCTTATATTGTTCAAACAAAAAGGAAACCAGTAAAAACTAATTTGAGAATCAAAGTGGGTTCCAGACAGAAACAAATCTCTCTGTAAATTGAGTAAACATGTGGTTTCAGAGGGAAAATGCTTATACGTTAAATTGGGAGGCCAGAATGTAACTCTTTCCTGGGGTTCTGAAGGGTTTCAGGTATGTTGCCTTTGTGCTGATGATTCATATTGTCCACTAAAGATCTTCTGAGCTTCAGCAAGTTAAGATCTTCTTAACTTGCTGTTTGCTATTTACGTTGTAAGATATTTGCACCAGCTGTTTATCAGTAAATATTGAAGTATCTAAAAAATAGTGGTGTGAAATATTCATCAAGAGCAGGGTGGACTTTTGCTTTTAACCATAAAGAGTCTATTTTAATTTCTATATCAGTGGCTTCCCAATGATATTTTAACAGAACTTTGGCTTCCATAAACTGAAATGTTGTGTTGTTGTTTTTTATTAAGAGGAAAGGTCTTTTCCTGTTAGTTGCCACAAAAACATTCATCAAAAATTCTTCTCTTCAGCTGAGTTTTTTGGTACAGCATATTAGTTTAATACTACAGAAGAAAAGGAGCAGTGCTACTTCTGTTTTTTGGGGAACATCTAATGACTTGTGCTTTAGCTTTTAGCACTTAAGCAAATCTCATTTCACTTTAACTCTGCTTTATAAAAAAAATATTAAACTTCACAAGCAATTAGATAAGGTGAGGAAAAATGAACACAAAAAACTTTACTGGAAGGGGAGCTATTAATTGGTGATTTGTTGGCCAAATGAATCATCATTGTGTAAAGCTGACAGAGCCAACAAAATACTCATGTTTGGAATAATAACCGGAACAGCACGACAAAAATTCTCAGGATGATGGTTTATAAGATGGCTGCAGATAAGTTATTACTCAGTGGCTGCACGGGAGTTCCCTCTGAATTTAAGGAAAAGATTTAGGCAAACTGCCCAGGTGTCAGCTAAAGTCTTGTGCAAAATAAAATCCAATTCTGTTTCATTAAATGTGCAGTGAAAGCAGGATTTCTTTTACAAGCATAAACCAAGACTGTAGCTGTCCACAGCATTTCACTTCACATTTTCCATGGCAACATTAATCTCTAAAGCATGAAATATCAAATTCTAGGCATGCACCCACTGCATTTTTTCATAGAATATTTTTCCATAGAGTTTAAGTCTAGAAAGGACCATCACATCATTTTGTATGACCACCAGTATATCACAAGCCATTACATTTCCTCCATATACCCCTATATTAAGCCCAAAGGCTTTTCTTAGAATAAGGCATTTCAGTCCTCAGGAGACTAAACTGGCAGAGAACAGGACAGACTAAAGTATCACCAATGCTTGAGGCCCCTGTAATGACAGGAAATTGATTAGGTCAGAGATGTCTGCATGATCCCAGCACGCAAACCACACCCCACAATGCAGGGGAAGGAGGAGAAACTTCCAGGGGTCCTGCTAGTCCTTCCCAACCTAAGTCTGGCAATCAGTATGTGAGCAAGACGCACCATCCAGGCATCTAGAAAGAGGAATTTCTGAATACCTTAGGAGCACTGGTCCATCCTGTACGGTGTCCTGTCTTCAGCTGTGGCCAATCCCTGATGCTTCAGAGGAAGGGGAGAACAAATAAACCCAGAACACACCTAGCCAATTATGTGTTGGGGGAAAAATTCCTTCCTGACCCCTGCAGACAACCCGCTGAAGCATGAGATTTGATTATAGCAGGGGTCGGCAACGTTCGGCACGCAGCTCGCCAGGGTAAGCAACCTGGCGGGCCGGGCCAGTTTTATTTACCTGCTGACGCGGCAGGTTCGGCCAATCGCGGTCCCTACTGGCCGCAGTTCGCCGTCCCAGGCCAATGGGGCGGCGAGAAGCGGCGCCGGCGAACGATGTGCTGGCTGCGGCTTCTTGCCACCCCCATTGGCCCGGGACGGCGAACCACGGCCAGTGGGGGCCGCGATCGGCCAAATCTGCCGCGTCAGCAGGTAAATAAAACTGGCCCGGCCCGCCAGAGTGCTTACCCTGGCGAGCCGTGTGCCGAACGTTTCCGACCCCTGGATTATAGTCTCTCTCATGACCTACCAGGCATAGACAATAATGTTAAGTAGCTTAACCCAGCTTTCAGATGTTGTATGACATGCATTTCTATCTCTGTAGCTTTGTGAGGAGCTGGTCCTTAAAACTGCTGCTGATCCCTTTGGTTAGCATTGCTTTTTAGACAAGGTCCAAGACATAGCAAAGTAGGATGACCAGATGTCCCGATTTTATAGGGACAGTCCCACTTTTGGGATCTTTTACAACTTCCCTTCCGAATAGTTAAAGGCAAAGAGTGAGAGACAGGGAGATTTTATGTTAATTTGAATGTGCACTGATTGGCATAGGAGAAGAACTTAGATTCATAGATTTTGCCAGGTAACTATACTTACTGTATTTTGCTTTTAAAATGCATCTCCTCTATAAAACAAACTCAGCTTCTCTAGTATTTAATGAAGACTCAAGACAAAATAGAAAGAATCACAGGATCAGTTCTGGATTTGCTAAATTTCAAGGTGCTTGGATCTGGGATTTTGGTTTGGGCTTATCTCAGTTTTTAAATGACACGAGTTTTGAGGGGATCCCATATGTACACCTGTACCTCAATATAACGCAACCCGATATAACACAAATTCGAATATAATGCTGTAAAGCAGTGCTCTGGGGGTGCGGGGCTGCACACTCCGGTGGATCAAAGCAAGTTCGATGTAACGCGGTTTCACCTATAACGCAGTAAGATTTTTTGGCTCCTAAGGACAGCGTTATTCGAGGTAGAGGTGTAGTTGTCATTCTTCATTGGGTCTTTAAAGTATTTACATGAAAAATGCTGCCTAAAAGGATAGCGAGTAATCGGAATTTCGTTGTATTCTGTGTAAAGCCCAAAGCATTTAAAGAATATCATCTTTCCTTAATAGGTTAGGATTTTTGTTCGCTTCTAGGTTGTTGGAATATTAATTTTAATTTTCTATCTACATATTGTATAAATTGACATGGGTGCCATAGCACAGTTGTAAGACTGATTCTTTAGAGAAAGCAAAATGGCAGTGTGAGCAATCAAAGAAGTTGGGCATTTTAGGGGAGTCTATGCATTGTAAGTCCAGCTAGTGGAGGAAATTGATGCCTAGATTAGCTGTTTTAAGGAATTTAGGTCTGAAGAAAGTAGGAGAAAAAGAAGAGGACAGAGAAACATTCCATGATGGATCGTGTACTCTCAGCATATATAGTAAGTTTGCACATTACCTTAATTGCTAACCTAAAAAGAGCCATAATTTTTAATCATTGTCTAAGATAACGTAGCTATCCAGATCTACTTTCGTGCTCATATTTCCTTTTTCACATCCCCTTATATTATTTAAAATGTAACTACAGTAGAAAGGAGAAATGTCAGAAAATTCGGGTTGGTTTTTTTTAAATAATTTTACTAAGAATAATGGGAGGTGCATATTGATATTTCTAAGAATAATGGGAGATGAAAGAACAGAATGTTTTGAAATAACAAAGGGGGGAATAGGGATTGAGGAAGGCAGTAATTGAAGTTTTTAAAAGCATTTGTTAATTACTGTGTAGTTAGTCTTGTGTAATGCTGTGTTTTTTTCCCCTCTATAACTGTCAGGGTTCATTGAACCCTGCTGATTAGAATTGCTGGCAAGTATCTTGTATGTAATTACATCTCCAGTACTTTGTACGGGAACATAACTGGAAAATGTTCTTAGATTTTTTTCCTGCATGCAGGTTGTTCCATATGAGCGAGCAGCACTTCTGTACTGAATTCTGTTTGTTTCTCTGGACCTCCCCTCAACAAAAAGAAGGTTGAGGAATTAGCATAGAGTGTGGGTGGGATTTGAGCAGACAACCTGTGTAGTTCATGGCATTCTGGAATCTTGAGACTTTTATACTACATTTTGTTTAATTTCCCTATATTGTTTAAACTTATATATTTAATTGGCTTAACGGAATCTTGTCACACTTTGTTTAAAGTATTTTTAGTGGTTGAATGAAATTGTAACTATACTCATCCTCGATCTAATAGTATGAAACTATAAATAGCCACACACAGTGTAATTGTTCAAATGTGCTTCAGTATGTGCTATCTTTCTTCAACGCATATGTCCTGCATTTCAGCTAAGTCCAACATTTTATTTTTCTTTGTATTGATACACTGTTGTGTAGTTTCCATTTGGCTTACTAGGAAGCTGAAAAAATTAAAGAAATCAGTCTTTTTTTTTTGACTTTATCAAACACTTTTATTAAATGCTTCTGTTGTTTAGTAGGAATTCATTAGTCATGCACAGAAACATTTCTGTAAATTCTATTCCTAAGTGTGTTGAAATTATATTGAAATGCCTTTTTGCTGGCATTGTGTAGGTACCTGCTCTCATACTGAGTAGTCTCTTCCAAAATATTTATGTATTAATTTAAACAAATCTAATTATAAAACATACGTATTCCAACACTGTTGAAGGGATGATTACTGCTTTTTCTTATACAGAATTCTTAAAGAAGAGTAGCACAAAACTAACCTCCCTAAATTTGTTTTGCCCTTAGATGTTAACAACTTTGCCATTAAAACTTCAAGTAAGAAAAAATAAGTCAGAACATTTAACATTCCTGACCACTTGCCAAATTCAGATTCTTGTGCTATTTATAAATACTTCAGTCAGCTTCTGCTTTTTTGCCTTAAGTGTTAGGTTGCATTTTGACAAGAACAGTGTCTTTTCTTATTAACATTAAACTGTGGGATGAAAAAGCTTTTAATGCTTTTGTTTTTGTCTGCTGCTGTAAGTAAGAAAATAAATGTCTGTTTCAGATTAATATGTAGTCATTGATTTGAATAAAAAAGTTCACAAGTAGAATTTAAATTAATGTTATTTCCTCTCTATTACAGTAGCTGGTTTTTTACTAATACAAAAATAAGAGGAAGTTCAGCATGTTTAAATATAAACTCACGTATAAGTCTCAAAGGAGTTTAGAAGAGGTAACAGTGCATACTTAATTTTGCATTTTAGCAGCTGCTGCCATGGACTTCTTGGTCTAAAGGTCAGTTGAAATTTACTGCAGGCTTGCAGTCCATGACCTTCACATTTTAGTCAGCATAGAATCACTTTGTACCTTTGCTTTCTTGGGAGCAATTTGAATGCAAAACTGAGGCAAAGACAGTAAAGTATATCAGTTTATCACATTGGGTGCCACCCAGTCGTTGAACCGCTGCAGGCAGACTGCAGCACATGCGTGGAACCACACTGAAATCAAGGAGGCCTTGCATCGGCACAGCTGCCTGCCCATGCACATTGCCAGATCAGGGTCTTCAAGGGTACCTTTGCTTTTTTTTCTTTAAAGATACATTTTCAATTATCTTCCCTATATTTTTTCTTTCCTTCCTGTGGTAGTGCATCACAAGTACTGCTGTAATAAACAAGTATTTCCGATTGCTCACACTTGACACAATGGTACTGCTGCATACTGTAAATATAAAGTAGGAAGAACACAATTGCTGAATGCTATCGTCCTAGAATGAGAGCACCTGCTGCACCAAGTTCACTTTGCTACTGGCCTGTAAATATTCCTTTAAAATTAGTGGAGCATTAAGGATGTGCAAAGCATAGTAACTGAACATCAGTAGATTCAGTAGACGTTTTGTCATTGACTTCAATGGGACTAGGATTTCTATCTGGAACATTCAACAGCAGCCAGTCAGTTTGCTAGCTGTTTTATTCTAAACATTGTGTGAGACTTTAAAATAAAAAAAAAAAAAAGTGTCTAGTCAAGGGTTTTTTTGTGACACGTTTTTCTCATCCCATATTTTTTCTTGAGCAGTCAACTCCCGTGCAATCTTTCATCCTTTCCTTGATTCTTAAGATTTAGCCCTGATAATCTATAAAATTTCAGGACTGTCTGGCATTTTGGTGCCTTACTGTTGCTGTTTGCTGCAAGTGAGATGGGCGAACTGCAGTGCTCTCAAAACACTGAGGGTCCTGTACCTCAGAATTAACATTTATGGTAACCTGTTTTAAATAACACTGAAGTGTGAAACAATAGCAGGCATTTTTCCACATATGTAGTCCTACTGTTTTAATAGCTATGAAGGGGGGAGATTTTTCAGAGGCACAAATGGCACATAGACACTAATCAGCCATTGTTTTGTTGTTTGTTCGTTTGTTTAAATATTTAGGGGGAGATTTTTCAGTGTTACTGAGGAATGTGTCCCCGTTTTAATAGTAGCAAAGAAAACACTTTTGATGATGTTTGGTTTTGTGAGATGAATGAAAGACATGTTTTGAAATTGCTTGTTTTTCTGTTTTTATTTGTTTTTATTCTTTTTAGGTTGCTTCCTTAGCTGGGCCAGGAGGTCAAGTTGAAATAGAACAAAATTTTCTCAATAACAAATTGAAGACAATAACTGTTTATTTTGGTGACCTAATCAGACGAGATGTATCCTGAACTCAGTGCATATATACCCAAGTAAGAAATGGATCATGGTGTTTTAGACTTCCTAATAATATAGACTTGATTTCCCTTTGTCTCTAATTGTTGGCTTTGGTTAAATTTCTTCTGTTTAATTTTTTTCTCCTTTCATTTTTTGTTTAGAGAAATATGTTTTCATCCTGTTCGTTGCAAATATGTCAATAAAATACTTTTATAATAAAATTTTCGACATTGATGTATTTCTTTAATTAAAATAACAAAAGAAACTTTAGTAGTTTTCATTACCAAAGATCTTATTGTAAATCTAGGGAAAGCTGCCTTCAGAATGATACATGTCACAATACCAGTCTAAGAGGAGTTCAAGGCTCTGTTCAAATATGCATGCAGAACCTAAATTATATTTTATAATAGGTATTTTTGTGTTTATCAGTTTTCCAAACCTGCATAATATTCAAAACAAATTGAGAGATATCTAGTACTTAGTACAAACGAATTCCAGAAACAAATAATGAAAATGGAGTTTCTCTGGGGAAAAAAAAAAATTAATTTATAAAAATCTATGGTCCATGCTTAAATAATTAAACATAATAAGCTACTATATGGGAAAACCTACCAAAGACTTACCAAAGTCAGAGTTAAGCAGCTCTCAGTTCAGCTGGAAAACATTTATGTGGTCATTGTTCCTCATGCTAGGGTCCACAGACCTGTTACCAGGAGTATTTCAGCCTGCTTGAGGCTTGTGGGCAGGACCAGATTTGTCAGTCCCTGGCAGCAGGGCAATAGCCTTCCCCCTGAAATTCCCTCCCGTCTATTTGCCTTCCCCGTGGCTGGTTGTTCACCCAGCTCTTGCTGCTGCAGAACCTTTCTGAAGGAAATTCCAAACTTTATTTCAAATTTCTAACTAGCAGTGTGACTCACTGATGTGTCTGTCTAATTCCCATTTGTGTCCCTGGGCTCCGTTTTGCTTTCTGGGAAAACTGTCCCCTAACTCAGCTTCCCCTTCTGTGGCTGGGGCCCCTGCAGGCTTCAGAGAGAAAAGCCATAAGCATAAGGAAAGATCCATGTCTTATTCCCCTTTATTAAATGTCTCATTGGGGAGCTCAGCTGACTCTGTGGGCAGAGTGCGGTCCCAAACCAGGTAGGGTTGGGCCCTCTGCCGTGGGAAGGGAAAGAGCCAAGCAGGACTGGAAATGAACTGGTTCCAGGGCAAGCAACTCCCCTCCCCCAACTCTGAGGGGAGAGAATCTAGAAGGGCAGTGTGCCCGATAGAAGATTGCACCTGAGTCCCTATAAACCACACCAGCAGCCACATTCTGTGGAGCTCATCCATCTACTCCCCCTTCCCTCAGGCTGTAGATGGAGGGCACTGGACACCCCATGGAATGCTGCCAATGCCAGGAAGTGTGGTAAGGGGCCTTTGGGTCCAACTCTGTCAGCAACTCTTGTCAGGCCCAACATACTCACTACACTTGCCACACTGTTGTCATAATCTGTATCTAAAAAGATGTCACGTAAGGCCCTGGTTCTCAACCAGGGGTCTGGGCCCCCTAGGGGCCCACGAGCAAGTTTCAGGGGGTCCGCCAAGCAGGGCTAGTGTTATATTCACTGGGGGCCAGGGCCGAAAGCCTAAGCCCTGCCGCGCAGAGCTGAAGCCTCTGAGCCCCACCACCCAGGGCTGAAGCAGACGCCTAAGCAACTTAGCTGTGGTGTGGGGCCCTGGGCAATTGCCCTGCTTGCTGTCCCTTAATGCCGCCCTGGCTTTTATATGCAGAAAACAACTTGTGGCACAGGTGGGCTCTGGAGTTTTTATAACATGTTGGAAGGTAGGGCTACCATATGTCCGGATTTCCCCGGACATGTCCGGCTTTTCGTTCTATAAATAGCCGTCCGGGGGGGATTTTTAAAAATCTAAAAATGTCCGGGATTTCCCCAGTCGGCTATTTATAGATCGAAAAGCAGCGGCCAAGTGCCGCTGGGCAGCCAAAGCCCCTTCCCGGCTCCTCCCATCCCCTGCAGCCTTACCACTCCGCTGGCCCCGCAGCTATCTTCCCCCTCCTCCCCTCCCCTGAACGCTCCGCCCCCTGCTCCCCTGATTCCCGCGAAGCTCGAAATGAAGCAGGGGCAGGCCGGCGGCAGCAGCAGGTAAGCTGGGGGGGAGGAGGAGGAGAGCTCCGGGGAGGCGCGGCCCTGGCCAAGCGGCGCCCGGCAGCCCCAGCAGCACCGGCCAGGACCCGACCCGCGCCCCAGCACCCCCGGACCCGGCCCGGCCCAGGCCCCAGCAGCGCCGGCCCCAGCACTCCCGGACCCGGCCCGGGCCCCAGCAGCGCCGGCCCCAGCACCCCCGGACCCGGCCCGGCCCAGGCCCCAGCAGCGCCGGCCCCAGCACCCCCGGACCCGGCCCGGGCCCCAGCAGCGCCGGCCCCAGCACCCCCGGACCCGGCCCAGGCCCCAGCAGTGCCGGCCCCAACACCCCCGGACCCGGCCCAGGCCCCAGCAGCGCCGGCCCCAACACCCCCGGCCCCGGCCTGGCCCAGGCCCCAGCAGCGCCGGCCCCAGCACCCCCGGACCCGGCCCGGCCCAGGCCCCAGCAGCGCCAGCCTGGCCCGGGCCCCAGCACCCCCGGCCCGGGCCCCAGCACCCCCGGCCCGGACCCCAGCAGCGCCGGCCCCAGCACCCCCGGCCCGGCCCCCAGCACGCCCGGCCCGGGCCCCAGCACGCCAGCACCGCCGGCCCGGCTCGGGCCCCAGCACCCCCGGCCCGGACCCGGCCCGGGCCCCAGCAGCGCCGGCTGAGCACCTCCGGCCCGACCCCAAGCCCTGCAACCCCGGCCGGAGCGCAGCCCGATTCCTGGGCTCTTTAAAGCTGGCCCTGGTCAGGGGACATGGAGGGGGGGTTGGATGGGTCGGGAGTTTTGGGGGGGGGGGCTACCAGGGGGGCAAGGGTGTGGAGAGGGGTTGCGACAGTCATGGACAGGGAGTGGGGGGGTTAGATGGGTCTGGAGGGGCTGTCAGGGGGCCAGGGGTGTGGAGAGGGTTTGGGACAGTCAGGGACAGGGAGCAGGGGGGGTTAGATGGGTCTGGGGTTCTGGGAGGGCTGTCAGGGGGCAGGGGTGTGGAGAGTGGTCGAGGCAGGCAGGTAGCAGAGGGGGTTGGATGGGTCAGGAGTTCTGGGGGTCCTGTCGGGGGCAGGGAGCAGTTGGATAGGGCATGGGAGTCACCAGGGGTCTGTCTGGGGGCAGGGGTTTGAATATGGGGTGGGAGTGTGGATAAGGGTCGGGGCAGTCAGGGGACAGGTAGGGTAGTAGGGCATTTTCAGGAGGGGGCAGTCAGGGGACAAGAAGCAGGGGGGCTTAGATAAGCGGTGGGATCCTAGGGGGCAGTTAGTGGCAGGGGTCCCAGGAGGGGGCAGTCAGGGGACAAGGAGCGGGGGGTTGGGGGTTCTGAGGGGGGCAATCAGGGGGTGGGAAGTGGGAGGGAGTGGATGGGGGTGGAGCTGGGGCGGGGCTAGAGCGGGGCTCCTCCCCCCCCCCAGTGTCCTCTTTTTTGCTTGTAGAAATATGGTAACCCTATTGGAAGGGCCTCAGAAAGAAAAAGTTGAGAACCCCTGATGTGAGGTATCCTTTACATACTAGTAACACACTGGTTCTGAAAATCTTTGTGTGGTATATTTACAGGGTGTGTACAAAGGTATAAATATGTGCTAGAATTATGTTCTTAAAATGTATGGCAAGCAATGCATAAGCCAGGTCTACCCTAGACAAAAGAATGTGTATTTGCTTGTCTGACCAGCCTGGTCATCAGGCAGAGACAATGAAGGGGGACACACTAGGCAAACAAAGCTATCAAGGGGGGAGGAAAAAGCATAATGTCTGCACCCCAGCAGGAAAGAGAAACTTTGTCTGGGATTACTTGTCAAAGTACCTTTGACAATGGCTTACTAGAATATAAAAAAGAGATAGAACCCCATCATTATTGGTCACCTAAGGAATCAAAAAACCCAAGCACTTTGAATTCCATGTGTGGGTCCTGGCTAAAGAACGGGCCAGCCATTCTGGAAGAATGACTGTGGTGAGACAAACTGCTTTGAACAAAAGACACTGAGTTTTAGTCTTAGAAGCATATTTTTACTTTTGTTTGTAACCATTTCTGTCTTTATACTTGGTATCACTTAAACCTATGTCTTTGTTAATAAAACTTGTTTTACATTTATCATAAGCCAGCTTGATGGAAGTAGAGGGTTTGTCAATCCTGTTAATAAGCTGCTGTGTACTGTCTCTTTAAAAGAGAAGTGAACTTGACAAGGTTTTGTGGGTGCTACAGTAAGAGGGGCTGAGTGTGACAAAGAAAGATTTTTGGGAAGAACTCAGGGCTTGGGGGAGGGTGTTGGTGTCACCCTGCAAGCTGGTGGAAGTCAGAGTGAGGCCATTGTGCTATGTGCACACTACTGGTGTCAGGGCTCTGAACCAAAACTGCACAGCACAGAGGCACCCAGTTACAAAACCCCTTTCTGGTCTGGGTTGAACCTCACGATATCAGAGGAACAAATTCCAGAAAGACTAAATAAATGCTGGTTCCTTTGTTCACCTTAATGTAGTGCAACATGGTAAATAATTCTCAGTGAATAGTCCCCCTGCTCACCTTTGAGTGCAGTATGGCAGATTAATAGAGAAAAGACTAAGCAAGAGAGCTGTGCTAATTCCGCTGGGTTCACAGAGATTAGCTGTGTATAGTACATCAGTAGATCGTCTGCAGGTAACACAAGTCAGTACTATGGAAACCAGTGCTAGGGGAATTTTGGATAGCTATTGCAAAAAGCTTTATAGCCTAAATAAATAAAGAAGAGAGAAAACCCCAGTTTAGTCTACGCTACCAATAGGAGCATATCCTTGGTGTCTCTGAAAAGAAGGGGGGAGCTAAGAGGTTGCCACAAATATGAATCAAGTATCAGGGGGTAGCCATGTCAATCTGTATCTACAAAAACAACAAGGAGTCTGGTGGCACCTTAAAGACTAACAGATTTATTTGGTCATAAGCTTTCGTGGGTAAAAACCTCACTTCTTCAGATGCATACAGTGAAAGTTACAGATGCAGGCATTATATACTGACACATGGAGAGAAGGGAGTTACTTCGCAAGTGGAGAACCAGTATTGACAGGGCCAATTCAATCAGGGTGGATATAGTCCACTCCCAATAATAGATGAGAAGGTGTCAATTCCAGGAGAGGAAAAGCTGCTTCTGTAATGAGCTAGCCACTCCCAGTCCCTATTCAAGCCCAGATTAATGGTGTTAAATTTGCAAATGAATTTTAGTTCTGCTGTTTCTCTTTGAAGTCTGTTTCTGAAGTTTTTTTGTTCACTAATAGTGACTTTTAAATCTGTAATAGAATGACCAGGGAGATTGAAGTGTTCACTTACTGGCTTTTGTATGTTACCATTCCTGATGTCCTATTTGTGTCCATTTATTCTTTTGTGGAGGGACTGTCTGGTTTGACCTTGGGAGGCAGGCCAGTCCTCGCTTACAGACAACCCCCCAACCTGAAGCAAATACTCACCAGCAACTACACACCACACCACAGAAACACCAACCCAGGAACCAATCCCTGTAGCAAACCTTGTTGCCTACTCTGTCCCCATATCTACTCTGGCGACACCATCAGAGGACCCAACCACATCAGCCACTCCATTAAGGGCTCATTCACCTGCACATCTACTAATGTTATATATGCCATCATGTGCCAGCAATGCCCCTCTGCCATGTGCATTGGCCAAACCGGGCAGTCCCTCTTGCTGTGTGACTCCTCGACGATACCCTGGGTCAGCATATTCTGCAGTTCCTGCCACACTGTTGCCCACGTTTTCCTGGGTATTGGTCACACATTCTTCCATGGTTTTCATCCGGGTTTGGTTTCTATATGGTGAGACACCAGGTGAGGCCAACCTTGGGTTGCAGAAAATACATCAATTCCTCAGCACCTTCCCATCCATATCTGCTGGTCCTGTTCAAGTAGTAACTCTTATCTGATTGTTACTGTCTATGCGTGGGGAACCATCATAGCCTGGGGACTGAACTCAGGAGGGAATGGAATGACAAGGAGTCCCTCCTGTTCTTTCCACACTTGATATATTTAAGTAGTGTGACACTGTACAGAATATGGGTGACCATTTATGATATTGTTGATACCAATATTATAAAATTGCAAGGAATATGACCAGATATGTCATGTAAGGTATCTGAAAATGTTATGATTTGTCAAGTATGATGATTTTGTTTATACGTTTGTATCACCTTTGTATTATGACCCCATTAACCTGCAGTGAAACCACGGATTTTTTTGTCCCTTCTTTTGGGCTCTGGATTCCACCACCCAGATCTGCCCTGAATTGCAGTTCATGTATAGGCAATCCCATTGGAAGTGGCCCAGTTGTCCACACATGAAGCAGTTGCTAGACAATGTAGGGCCTCTGTTGCTTGTCTCCCGCATTGAACGGTGTTCCTGTGGAAGTGCCTCTAAACTAGGCTGGAGCCTCCCTCCTGTTTTATCTCTCTGTGGGGTTGAATTCCCAAGGGCAGTCTCTGGTCAGTTGGCCATCCCAACCTTGGATTGGGAAGCCAGGTTTCTCTTGCACCTCCCCTCCTTGCCCTTCCTCTGCATTGATCATGGTTGAGCTAGGTTCCACTTTTGGTATTTCCCGGACCAGGTGCAGCAGACTGCATGTAATTTTGTCAGTGTCACTGCTTTTGGAAGACTCTATGGTTGGTGTCACACCACCAACTTCCATACTCTGGGTGGGAGAATTTGGAGAAACTGCTCCAGCTTGACCCTTTTTGCCACCTGCACCCCTCTTTTATTTCTTCAGGCCAGAGCAACCACCAGCAGTGTTCCTTTGGAGTCTGGGCTACCACCTGGGCCCGAGGACACCCGCTCGAATTTTCCACCAATTTTGTAGTGGTGGAGTTTGATAGCTAGCCGGCTTAGTGGTCAGACCGTGGTTTCACGTTTCTTTTCAGTCTGCCCTTGGGACAGAGGCCTCGGTCTCTCCTGTGTGTCCCTCTTTCTCTCAAGACGGGGGCAGCATGGTTGGGGGACCCAGGCCCTCCCACTCCACCAGATCCTGACCCAGGACCCTGTTCCCAGTATCCAGACTGCTCATTGGTCCACCAAGTTACACTCTTCCCCCCCCCTCCACCCCGCCCCCAAGTCACTTCCTATCGGTCTGTGGCGCCTCCATTTGGGGCATGGTCAGCCTTAGTAGTACCTGCTTTGTCTGCCAGGGGACAACATCATCCCATTCTTTGGGGCCTCTCGTAGGTTCTTGGCTCCAAAGAAGTGTGGGAGGAAATATGGACCACTGCTCCCAGAGTGGCCTT
The DNA here is from genome assembly GCF_027887155.1 of Malaclemys terrapin pileata. Classification (NCBI taxonomy): domain Eukaryota; kingdom Metazoa; phylum Chordata; order Testudines; family Emydidae; genus Malaclemys; species Malaclemys terrapin. The sequence goes on along the minus strand of NC_071506.1, from coordinate 67,202,683 downwards.
ACCAAGGCTGCAATTGCTGTGCTACAACTCTAGGCATCAGCCTCATTTCCTGGTGCAGCCTGTAATTCTTTCCTTCCTCTCACTGGGCTTCCAGCTATAGAGGGGCAGTGCCTCCCTGACCCAGTACCACGCCATGCCTTGCTCTGGATTAGTGTGGGGTCTGTAAACCCCGTCACATGGACAAAATTTATTTCTCAGTGTTTCCTTAATTACTACCTCATTGTCTTGACTGCAGGAGTTTGGAGTGGGAAACAATTGCATGACCTATCAGCTAGCAGTAACACTGGTATCTGCTGAAGTAAATCAATTGTGTAGCATAGTAAAATCTGCCAGTAGGATCTGGGATTCATGAGGATATAATTGGAGATCTGAGCTAAATGCAAACAAAACAATGGTATCTTTGCAAGTGTGTGTCAGGTTAGGAAAGCCTACAGTACATTGTTTAAACATTTTTATAATTTAAAAACAAATGACAGAAATAAATGCTGTAAAACAGTACTTGGAAATTATATTAGCTTCATTCATTTTTTACTTGTCAAATGCATTAAGATGTCAAGTAATATATTCAGCTCAGTGAAGGGTATAATCTATTCATACAGTATGCAAGTGTGACACTGTACAAAGTCAGTCAGGTGCAGAACCCTCAAAACTCCTCAAATAGCCACATATTTTTTCCACCAACCCTCTCCCCATTTCTAGGACATGGCCACCTAGAAGAGGGCCTAATCTGGTGTTATGGGACCTGCAAAAAGGCAACTAGATTTGTCTGTAACTGCAGGGAGTTCTTTACATTGACTAATAAAAGATCTAGGATATTGACCTCAGAGGTTTACAAAGACGTGGCCAAAGCCTAAGCTATGGCCAAGCAGTGGTCAGGGAAGTTGAGGAAGTGGGAGCAAAGATGTCCTTTGCATACCCTAATCCTGGGTTCATTCACCCACTGGTCTGGTTTCCAGCATAAAGAAGAGGTGCTCTTCCTTATGCTGGCTTTCAAAGACAACCCCGCTCCACCCCACCCCACCCCGAGCTGTTCCAGCAGCTAAGAATTGCCATGGCCGTGCCTGTTCTCCTCAGCCCTACCTTGACACAGGTGACTAGGAAGGATAGGGGGTGATCTAGGAGGTGCTACAGCAAGTATACTCCACCCAAGGATTCCCTGAAACTGGAGGGGAGATTGTCCAGTGACCTGCTGAGCTGTGCAAAACAGCTGTAATAATGTAGAGTAAGATCTGGCCATTTGACTATTCTTCCTATTAACCTGGCAGTTAACCCTGAATTGTTGTGTATCTTTAACATTTACTCTTTCTTTTAGCTAATGTAACAATAGTAGTGTTGTCTACCAGTTATATCTGGTCTCTGGGGAGCAGGGCTCCTGGCTCTGCAATCAGCTCTTTAGGTGCCTTTGTACAAGTCAAACACAAATGAATTTTCAAATGCCTTCCTTTTGGCAGTCAGTGGAGGTTTTGGCCAGCCACTCTGTGGTTCTCTGAAAATGGGGAGTTTTAAAGCAGTTCTAGCTACCCGTTTTTGTTGAAAATCTGCTGTACTGTATGCATGCTATGTGGGTGTGCAGCCAGTGACATATTCAAAAACTCACCAGTATATGATTTTGGGGTCTTCTGACACGCATTCTCCTTCTCCCTAAATGTCACAAGTCCTTCCCCTCCCCTTCCAAAGTCACCCCAGACAATACAACAGCTTTCTCATGGGGACACCTGTGGTCTATGGGGACAGCACGATGAACGCATCAACAGCTGGATGGAAAGAAATTCATCATAAACATGGTCTGTAAGGTGGTAATAAAGCATTTTCCCCATTCTTTGTCCTAACACTGTAAAAGCAGAATGTGCAGTAAAGAGACGGATGCTTCTCTGCGTTTATACCACAGATTGATACACTTTGAATAAATTACCCTTGTCACATCTTAGGACACTGCCATCTAGACCTCTGAGGACTTGTCACTTTTTTGTGCCAGGACAACCAGCAGTTCTTATTCTGGTAAATAGCTTTAGTCCCCACTCAGCTTTACTGTGAAACAGAGTCATGGTTTGAGAGCAGGACAGGTCCCAATGGCTTAATTATCTTGTACCAGGTGCTGTGACCTAGACAGCTGACAAGTAGGGCAAAGGTGGTAACTAACTGCATGGTATAAATTCTTGATATATAAGTACTTCATATTAAACTCTCCTCAGAAAAGGTTAAATGCAGAAAGCCTTGCCCAGCAACTCTACAAGAGCTGATTACAGCAATCACACCTGGATAGGGGATTGTGTGGATTACACACTCTCTGGCAGGGCCGGCTCCAGGGTTTTGGCCGCCCCAAGCAGCCAAAAAAAAAAAAAAAAACGTCGCAATCGCTATCTGCAGCGGCAATTCGGTGGGAGGTCCTACGCTCCGAGCCGGAGTGAGGGACCATCCGCCGAATTACCGCCAAATTGCTGGACATGCCGCCCCTCTCCGGAGTGGCCGCCCCAAGCACCTGCTTGACAAGCTGGTGCCTCGAGTCGGCCCTGCTCTCTGGTCCAGATGTAGACTCAGAGAAGCCAGTTCCAATGGACATTAGTTATCACTGAGCCTAACGGTGGAGTTCCTTTTTACTATAGAACAGTTGGACCAGTGGAAGGGGGTATGTTCCTGGCAAACAAGTAGTTAATTACAACTCAGGCTCAAGCAGATGCTCCAAGGAGGGGTCAAGAAAACAAGTGTTCCAAGAGCAGGAAGTTGGAGGTTTCCTGGGAGAAGGCCAAGAGTCTGGGTAAGAAACCTTGTGCTGAGAAATAATCTTTAAATTGGTTTTTTTTTATTATTATTATTATGCAATTCTCCCTGGGAATGGGATCAACCTTGTTTTTAATGCTGAATTGCAATGTACAAGGGGTTAATGCCCCAAGCATTCACCACAAGTACAACTAGTGAAGCCTTGTGTAATGAACAACAATTTCCATGTGACTATGCTATGTGACTTATGGCACAGGGCTTTCCCATCTGAGTATATGGGGGAGCAGGCAGGATGCAGAAACAAATTGTATGGTGAGAGCAGGGCACAGAGACCCAGCTCCTAGAAGGAGCTGCTTGCTGGCTAACACTGAGCACAGTGGTGCCTGGGCTGTGGCAAAGAATCCAAGATGACTCTGTAATATCAGCTATGCCTGGTTTAGTAAAGTGACCTTTAGAAGTGACTATCAGTTTGATCACCATGGACCATGTAGTTTTCTAAGAGAGACAATTGAACCAAAAAGCGTAGCCAGCTGGGAACTTGTGAACAGAAATGAGCTGCAATGAGGATATACGGCCCTGGTGAAGAAACTCCAAGTGTCAGGAGTGAGAATGTGTAGCTCTGCTTGCTGGGTCTCCTGGCAGCCTATGAGCACAGCTGAGCTGCAGCAGGGGCTCCTGATTGATGACACTGCCTGATTGCTGGAGGGAGTCAGCAACTACTGCTCTCTCACCTGCAGCTGTGCTCTCCTGTGGGCCTGCCTTGCTCTAGTCCTAATCCTGCCTTGTTTGTAGCCTTGCTCCTGTTCTGCTCTGGCTTCCTGAATCCAACTCTGACCCCTGGCTTTGGTTCCTGACTCCGGCTCTGGTTACTGGCTGCCTGGCTCTTGCTCCAATCACTAGGCCTAACAGCCTACATCCTGGTTTGTGACTCCAAGGACCAATGCCAACCACCCTAGCAGTCAGCTGGTTGGATGAAGAATGAAAACAACTAACCTGCATGGGTAAAACAGATTCTTTAAAACTCCTCCCTCCTTTGTTTGTAGTTCAGAGGCTCATAGAGGAGAGTTCAGATTATTCCTGCTAGAATGATACAACCTTTGAGGGGAAAGATTGGGGGCAGGGGCATATTTGGACCACTTTAAAGTGGTGGCTTTTATGTTGGAGGCTGCCATTTTGTACAGCAGACTCTTAATTCGCAACTATAAACTCATGCCAGTGTCATCTTCTAATAAATAAAACAAAACACTGGACACAATCCACACCGTACTAAGCGAATGCTGGGGGCAGGGATGTGGAGGGAGGTCTCTCTGTCTCTCTCCTGCAGGTCTCTTTTTTTTTTTGGACAGGTTGCCTTTTGCTTTAGATCATTCCTGAAGTCATTTAATCTCCATCAGCAGCGTTAGCTATTCATGGCTATCAAATAGCGAGAGGCAAAGCCAGCATCACTACCAATTATATAACAAAGCTTATCACAGGAAAACAGTGCCATAGTTCAATGTCAGTCATATATATTCAATAAAAACCACCACTGAGTGACTCACACAAGTAGATGTAAACAACACACAATTTACAGCAAACTATTCTTCTTCACTCCTGGGAAGGAAAATACAGAATAGGGTGAAAGTTTTCAAAATATTAATATATTTAACGACTTGTTACAGAAATCTGATTATTCTACCTTGATGTCAGTGGACTTATGCCAGGGATGATTCTGGCTCAATATGCATATTCTGGTAGCTAAAAAGAGTGTCCTGATTCGGTCACCCAAGGGCTCCAGACTTGCCACACTCTTGCAAATGCTGATACCAGGCACTAAATTATGCTGGATATAGCAGGTGATTACATGTCTAGTTTGGGTTTTCACATAAAACCTACCACTGTTATGTTTAAATGCTATGGCAGCTAATGGCCCATCTCCTCCCTTATCTGACTGGGGCAGATCCCTAGGTGTTCATGTGCATTGTCCTATGTGTATAATTATTCCTGTCTATGCATGCTTGGAGCAGGAGTGGGGGAGAGAAGGGAGCTTTGGAGTGATGCCAATGAGGTTGAGACTTTACACATAATTCAGAAAAGAAATTATGCAACCAAATCTAGATTAACAAAGAAGTGGAGCAAGTAGGGCAAAACTGTTTTGAAGTGATAAATTAACATTACATGTTACGCTGTTTGCACATCTGGGCTGATGAGTACAGCAGGGGTGGGTAGTGTACCATTATGCTCGGGAGAAGCTAGTCACATGGCCTGATGTATTCAGTGTGTATATATGGCTGGTGGCCAACCAGGCTGTTTACCCTATCAGTCCAAAGAATACTGTAAATGTGACCAATGTCAACCAGCTGGCCAGTCAGGAAGGACAGATGGGGAGCACAAAGTGTAAAAACATTTCTCATGGAAATAAATGGACTGCTAGTTTGTCCACAGCCGGAAACTCACAAATCACAAACCTTGTGTGAGGCTACAGAAATACTAGCATATGCAGTTCCACTTAGTCTCCTCAGCCAAACCAATGGTCAGTACTAGGTGCTGATCTCCATTATAGCAGCATAAATCCAGAGTAACTCACTGGGCCCGATTCTGGAGCCTTACCAAACTGCTCTTAATGCAGGACTGACAGAAGAGGTTGGAGGAGGGCAAAACTGGCTTTACACCTGTGACCCTGGGTGCCTAGGGCCGCCCTCACTGGAAATGCCAAGGTCCGAGCAGGCTGCAAAAGGGAGAGCAGATATTCCTAAAACTGGTGGAAAACACTGAAGTTAATCTCCCCAACCAGTCACAAACGGTGCTTCTGATCCCCACACTGATTATCAAGAAGCCAAAAAAAGAACTCACACAGCCTCCTTTATTGCATTCCAGTTCTCTGGCTCCCAATCAGCACCTAGATCCAGTAAAGTGAGAAGTTCTTTAAAAAAACCTCTGCTCACATATACAAAATGTTCTTCTGACTCCAAAGGGTCAGCCACGTTACCAGATCAGTATAGGTTTGGATCTTACCCAAAATACCAGGCTGCCAGCCAATCTTTTAGTGCCTAAAACTGTAAGTTTATTATAAAGAAAAAACAAGAAGAGAGATGTTAAATGGTAAAGCAATCACATAAATACAAGAATTCAAAGTCCATGTATCAGATTCTCACCAATATTGGTGAGTTTGCTGGCTTGAAGAAAGTCCCTCTGGAACACATCCACAGCTTCGATGGGTCATTCAGTCCATTGTTCAGAGCTTCGTTTGTAGAAAGGTTACTCCAGAGGTAAGAAGCAGGACTGAAGACAAAATGGAGATGATGCAGTTGCCTTTTATATTCCTTTTGCCATGTGGCTTGTACTTCCTTTGTTCCAAACCCAAGCTGTCTAGCACATGGCATGGAAAAACCTTAGAGTTCTGTCCATTTGCATGCCCCTACATAAAGTAGGGTTCATTGTACGGTTGATGTCCCTTGATGGGCCATCAAGCAGGCCTAGTGCTGATGCCAATCTGCCTCGGGGTGTCACCCGGAAACACAGCACAAGTTTGGAAATACAGATATACTGTATATATCTATAACTCATAATACAAAGGTGATACAAAAATATGAACAAGATCATCATATTTGGCAAATCTTAACATTTCCACAGATATCTTACATGGCATACCTGGTCAGATTCCTTGCAATTTTACAATATTGGTATTTATAATATCCTAATGTGTCCCCCAGATTCCATACAGCATCACAACATATTCCTGGCAGCTTCTAGTTTTTTGGGGGGTTGGTTGGAGGCAGGTTCAGCTCATGCATTAAGTTCCGACACCCAAAGATGGCTCTGAGTCTATTCCTGGAGCTGGAAATACTAGAATACACTGGATGTGGCTGGAGCACCTTTGTAAGCCCTATGACCACAGGGAAAGGGACACTGAGAGGGTGGGTGGCACAGACTCGTTCTACTCTACCTACAGATTACTCTTGGGGGAAGGGAGATTCCCAGGTAGCTGTTCAAGCAGACTTCCTGGCTGCTTTGCACTGCCCATAAATTACTCTAGATTTTCATCGGCGCAGTGGAGATCAGAATCCATCCAAAGAAACTTATAGGGCCAGGTTTTGAGCCTAAGCAAGATTTATTGTTCTCTCATCTGGGCCCAGAGGAGATGGGAGAAGCCTGAGAGCCCTTACAAACATCTTAATGGGACACCAAGTGTCAAGTGCTTATAAAGGCAGATGTTGGACAGTTTATAATTACTTGGAACAAGAACAAGTTTCCAGCCTGTTTCCTGTTTGAAGCCAAAATGTGATAGTCTCTTCATTTTACTTGCTTCACTCCATACCTCTGAACTAGCCCTGACCTAACCTTGACTGCTTTTCCTAGTCTAGGCACATCCATGTGGGGTTAGGTTTTCCCTTCCTAATCTAAACTTACTTTAAATGTGTGTGTGACATAGGTATCTTGCATGTAAACACTCACCTTGCTATGCTCATGTTTAATTCCCAAGAGTACCTAAGATTTATGTATGTGGTGAGGAGAAAATAGATTCATTAGTGTCAGATCAGACTGCTGACTGATAGCAGAAGAGACCTGTAGTCTCTCTCAGTTCAGAGTGAAACTATCAAATATGCTTACTTTGTATTTGTATTGATGTAACATCTAGAATCTCCCGTCGGAATTAGTGGCCCATACTCCCATGTGTACAAACACAACCCCTGCCTTGATGGGTTCTAGGGTTGCCAATTCTGGTTGGACGTATTCCTGGAAGTTCCATCACATGACATAATATTTAATTTAAAATTAATCTTTAATTCCTGGAGACTCCAGGACAATCCTGGAGGGTTGGCAACTCTATATTAGCCTGAAATAGCAGCATGAATCACATTCAAGGCTCACGTGCAACTCAGAGGGTAAACCATTCAAAGCAACTGGTGTTCTCTTCTTTATGTGATATCTTAATCCAGCAACAACAAAAAGTTCAGATTTAGTTGCGGATGGTAGAATGAGCTAATTAGAACAACATCATCATAGAGTTGCAGCCCGTCTCACCAGGTCTGGATTTGGTTTATAGTGTTTTGATCAGTGATTCATTTTATGGTGAGCACATGCCTGTTGTTGTGCATCATCTATGCGGAGTTTGTCATGTTTTTTAATGCTTTCTGTAGCGGAGCTCTTTAAATGACACTTGGGTGCGGAAGTTTGTCAGGGTTCTGGATTAGTGGAGAGGTTTTATACACAGATTAGTGCAGTGCAGGAGCTCAGTCTTCTAGTGGGTGGTTTTTGTTTTTGTTAAAATTTGCTTGGATCAGATAGTGTAATCATTTCTTTACAGTAATTGGTATTCTGAGTTTACTTCTGCAGCTTGAGATCCATTCAGTTGCCTGTATAAGCAGTGGGGGCTGGTTGCCACATGTGTAAAGCTTTTAGGTCTCTTCCCTAAATAGTCTGTAATGTCCCGTTTTTAATTTATTGCATCCCACAGAGATCTATTTCTATCTTGTCTTTTCTGCTACTTTTTGTTGACAATAGTCTTGGTGATTCATTTACTACACCTCTACCTTGATATAACGCAGTCCTCGGGAGCCAAAAAATCTTACCGTGTTATAGGTGAAACCGTGTTATATTGAACTTGCTTTGATCCTCCGGAGTGCGCAGCCCCGCCCCCCCGGAGCACTGCTTTACCGCGTTATATCAGAATTTATGTTATATTGAGTCGCGTTATATTGAGGTAGAGGTTTTATTTTATCTTCCATCCATTTTTACACTATTTTTCTGTGTATTTGAAATAACACTTTCATTTCAGTGAAGAAGGGGTTACCAGCCTTTGGCATGTGCCAATTCAACCTCTTGTGAGGTGGTGTTGAGTTTACTCTAACCTGCTTTAACGAGAGGCTCCTGTGCTGGGCCCTCATGCAATACTATTCCATTTCCTATTCAGAGGTGCATGCATTACACAATGCATCTTAGCCTACTCCAAATCCCAGTAGGGTAAGTATGAGACACTTCAGCTAATTGTCAGACTGCTACTGAGCAATCTAAAATGTACTGTAATTAGCACTCAAGTAACTGAAATGGTGAGCCCTGGGCTAGCACGACTGAACTCTTAACTGATAAAGTTGCTTGAAAAGACTGTATTTGGCAAACATAAAAGTAGGCAAGGTACAGTGTGAGATGGCTGGGGAAACATTGTACTAGTCAACACACATTTGGGTGTAAACACCAAGGATGGAGAGGATTTATTCAATGGGCAACGTAGTAGTAAAAGAATGGAACTAAGAAAATAAAAATGTATCTGACTAGCAGGAAAACTGTATTGTTTTGTGCTGGGGAATGGTTTCCAAAGGGAAGATGTCCTATCACTTGGGGAATTCAAAAAAATAGACTAAACCAAGCACTAGCAAATGTTTTGTAGGGAACATTCCTACTTTGATCCTGGAGAGATGGACTGTGTGGTGTTTTTTTTTGTTTGGTTGGTTTTTTTAAACCTTATGTGCATTTTATTATCATCTCCTATATGTGCATGGGGATAAATTTCTATAGGGCCTCCAAATTATGATGTTGTCCTGCCCTATTTAATTAGATTGGGGTAATGCACTTTGTGCAGGGCTATGCCTTGAGACTGTTCACAAGCTGAAGCTAATGCAGAATGATGCAGCCCACTTCTTAAGTAGAGTTCCATTTGCAGAGCATGTTAGACCAGTGCTCCGTGACCAGCACTGCTTTCCAGTAAGCTTCCTACAGAATTCTGGGCCTTGGTTTTGGCCTGTGATTTCCTGCTGGATTGCCTGTCTCCCCATGATATACTGAACAGAGCTGGAGTTCCCTCAGTAAATAGGAGGGAGCTGCTGGCAAGATATTCTCTGCAAGGTGTCCTCAAGTTTGGAACTTGCTCCCCACCCTTGGTTTGCCAGAGCCCAGGTTAGTTAAGCAGTGTGCCCGGAAGGTTATCTTTGCTGAGAAGGATGTGGGTAGAGCTAGATATACTTAGGGGCTTTTGTTTATGTGGTGTGTTACTTTATGGGACAGGTACCCAAAGCACTAGGTGGATGCTTATTTTTAAAAAATGTGAAGTAATAGTAAATAATATGTAACTGCTATGGCATTCTGGGAAGCCCTGAAGAAAAGCTCCGTGTAAGCTCACAGCTTGTATCTCTCACCAACAGAAGTTGGTCCAACAAAAGATATTACCTCACTCACTCAGTCTCTCTAATGATAAGCTCAACACTTCTTCCCATGTTTGGCTGTTCTTAGGAGTCCTCCCTCAGGACTGCTCAGCTCACACTTTAGGTCCCCTGATCTCTGCAAATTGCTTCCATCCCTCACTTATATGCAGGTGGCACATGCCTCAGTGAGTCAACAGAAGCCCTTTAACTGTCTTCCATCAGGAGCCATACTTGCTAACCAAGTTATATTTCCCAAAAACACTACCAGCCTGTTACCCAACTACAATTTCAGTTATCACTATAGATCTAATGAATAATATGATGGGGGGAGGGGAGAAGGTTTAATTAAAATGTTTCTGTATCACGGAGGATGATTTCTTTCAAGATTATATATAGCTCAATGTTTTGAAGTTGTACTTTGAAAGTTTTGAGTGGAAACTTATACAGTAGGTGCTGTTTTTCCTGGCAGTGAGTCAATAGGCGACGCTTGCTGTTTTTATTACTCTATGGAGTAAGGAGCTCTGAAGTTTGCCCTGCTGTGAAACACTCAGTGTCTTCTGACTGGCAGCAATAATCCCTTGCTGGGTTGCTGTATCATTTGTAAGTGCTTGAGCACATTGTGATTTCTGAAAAACAGGATAATGGGGAATCATCAAACTTTTCATGTACACAAAAACAAACGATTGTCTGTGTATGAGACATTTCAGCCCATGAGATTATTTATCTGGAAAGTGTCTGAAAAGAGGAAGACTGACTGAGTCTTAACTGTAGTACAGACTAACACGGCTGCTACTCTGAAACCTGTTAACTGTAGTATTGTTACATTGCAGAGTACTTTTTGTATAAGAATGGCTTTTTTAAAAAAAAAAGCCAATCTTGTATGAGTGTGGCAGCAAAGTCTAGTGCACAGGGCACTGGACAAGCAGTCAGGAGAATGGGTTTCTATTCTTGGTTCTGCCACTGACCTGCATGTGACCTTAGACAAGTCACTTCACCGCTCTGTGCACCTCTTTGCCCTCCCACCTTTTGTCTGTCTTGTCTATTAAGACTGTAATCTCATTGTCTCATACTGTTTTGTCCAATGCCTAGCACAATGAAGCCCTGACCAGGAATAGGGTTTATTATAATACAACTAATTAACATGCTATAACACACAAAATTACATTGACCGCAATGAGAAATGTTAGCATAATGATTGCTATGTAAGATATCTCAAATAATTTGATTATTTTAAGAGTATGTCATCATTTGTGTATGCCCAAATCCATAGGAAGGGGTGATATCAGTAATACAGAGGCAGGGCCAGGGGAAAAATAGACTGTGTTCAAATTGTAACTAAAAATTACAGGGGAAGTGGGCAGCAGCTTGTCAGCAGATATGCTAGCATGGACGATATGTATGTGGATTCAGTGGCTGGCAATCCCTGCATATTGGTTATGCAGAGGCAGCAGCCACTATTCCAGCTCACGGGTTGGATTAGCAGCCGCACAGGAATTACAGTGAAACCCCATAGCCCTCTGCACAGACTAAGGGTATGTCTGTACTACCCGCTGGATCTGCGGGCAGCAATCAATCCAGCGGGGGTTGATTTATCGCATCTAGTCTAGATGAAGTTGTGTAACTAAGGCCTTGTCTACACTACGAGAGTAGTTCGATTTTACTTAAATCGAATTTTTGGAATCGATATTGCAAAGTTGAACGTGTGTGTCCACACTAAGGACAGTAATTCGACTTTGTGAGTCCACACTAACGGGGAAAGCGTCGACATTGGAAGCTGTGCACTGTGGGCAGCTATCCCACAGTTCCCGGAGTCCCCGCTGCCCATTGGAATTCTGGGTGGAGCCGCAAATGCCTTCTGGGTAAAAAAAATGTGTCCAGGGTGCTTTTGGGTAACTGTCGTCATCCGTCCATCACTCCCGCCCTCCCTCCCTGAAAGCGCCGGCGGGAAATCAGTTCGCGCACTTTTCTAGTCAGTGACAGCGCGGACGCCACAGCACTGCGAGCATGGAGCACACTGCGACCATCGCTGCAGTTGTGGCCGCTCTCAACGCCTCGCAGCTTATCATACACCTTTCCCTGAGGCAGATGCAGATAAGTCAGGCGAGGAGGCTACGTCACCGCGGTGATGGCCTGAAGTCTGAGAGTAGCACAGACCTCTCAGAAAGCAGGGGACCCAGCGCCGAGGACATCACGGTGGCAATGGGTCATGTTGATGCCGTGGAACGGCGATTCTGGGCACGGGAAACAAGCACTGAGTGGTGGGACCGCATAGTGCTGCAGGTCTGGGATGAATCCCAGTGGCTGCAAAACTTTCGCATGCGGAAGGGAAGTTTCCTGGAACTTTGTGAGTTGCTGTCCCCTGCCCTGAAGCGCAATGACACCCGGATGCGAGCAGCCCTGACTGTCCAGAAGCGAGTGACCATAGCCCTCTGGAAGCTTGCAACGCCAGACAGCTACCGGTCAGTCGCGAACCAGTTTGGGGTGGGCAAATCTACCGTGGGGGTTGTTGTGATGCAAGTAGCCAAGGCAATCGTTGATGTACTGCTGTCAAAGGTAGTGACCCTGGGAAACGTGGAGGCGATCATAGATGGCTTCGCAGCGATGGGATTCCCAAACTGCGGTGGGGCCATAGATGGAACTCACATCCCTATCCTGGCACCGGACCACCAGGCCAGCCAGTACATTAACAGAAAGGGCTACTTTTCCATGGTGCTGCAAGCACTGGTGGACCACAGGGGACGTTTTACCAACATCTACGTCGGATGGCCGGGCAAGGTTCATGACGCTCGTGTTTTCAGGAACTCTGGTCTGTTTAGACGGCTGCAGCAAGGTATTTACTTCCCGGACCACAAAATAACTGTTGGGGATGTGGAGATGCCTATAGTCATCCTCGGGGACCCAGCCTACCCGCTAATGCCCTGGCTCATGAAGCCCTATACTGGCGCCCTGGACAGTGAAAAAGAACTCTTCAACTACCGGCTGAGCAAGTGCAGAATGGTGGTGGAGTGTGCTTTTGGCCGTCTCAAGGGGAGATGGAGAAGCTTGCTGACTCGCTGTGATCTCAGCGAAACCAATATCCCCATTGTTATAGCAGCTTGCTGTGTGCTCCACAATCTCTGTGAGAGCAAGGGGGAGACCTTTATGGCGGGGTGGGAGGTTGAGGCAAATAGCCTGGCTTCTGATTACGCACAGCCAGACAGCCGGGCGATTAGAAGAGACCAGCGGGACGCGCTGTGCATCCGGGAGGCTTTGAAAGCTAGGTTCCTGAGTGAGCAGGGTAACCTGTGACTGTAAAGTTTGTGTACAGAGAAGCCGAACCTGCCCCCGTTTCTTTACCCAGTTAATGTTGACTATCCTCTCCAGTTACATACCCCCTTCACCCCCCCTTCCAACACACGTTTCGAAATAAAATCAGTTCTACTTTGTTAATGAACACCGTTTTCTTTACTACTGTTTTCGTGGGAATTTTTTAAAACTGGGACGCAGATTGTGGTGCGGAGCGGGTGTAGTGTAGTGACGCAAAGAAAGCTTCTAAACTCAAGGATTGACAGGCTCCGCTGTGGTGGGCTGGTTCTTTCAACGGAGCCTGTCACCCCTCCTGATCGGGACTGTGTGTATGGGGGGGCTAAGTGACTTTGTGGCAGGGGGAGGACGGTTACAGATCTCCTGCTGCGTGGCTCTGTGATCCTGCATAAGGACCGCCGCTTAAGATCTGTAACTGCCCTCCCCCACCACAAAGTCACAGAGCAACCCGCCCCCCACTACAGAACATGAAAACCACCTCCCAGACTGACCAGGGCAACTAGTCACTGCACTGTGTATGTGCCCTGCTGCTGTACCTGCCCCCGCCTATGTACCCTGCCAAAGGTGACTGTCCTGTCCAATTACCATCCCCCTTTCCCCCACTCCTCCAAAAGAACATGATGGAAACATTAGTTAACAGAAACATATTTTTTATTATCAACTACACATGGAACTGGGAGGTGAAACTTGGACGGGGGCTTGTGTCAGGCGGGAAGGAAAGAACTTGTCAAATTTTGGGGAATGAGAGCCTTCTGCTACTAGAGCTCTCTGCAGGGGTGGAGTGAGAGTTTGCATGGACTCTGCCGCCTCTCCTTCTGTGCACTTTGGGTGAGGGGGGTATGGGACTTGGTGGCGGGGGAGGGCGGTTAGAGATGGACTGCAGTGGGGCTCTGTCCTCCTGCCTCCGTTCCTGCAGAACATCCACAAGGCGCCGGAGCGTGTCCGTTTGCTCCCTCAGTAGTCCAAGCAGGGTTTGAGTCGCCTGCTGGTCTTCCTGCCGCCACCTCTCCTCCCGATCCATGTTTGCTTGGTGCATTTGGGACAAGTTCTCCCGCCACTGGGTCTGCTGTGCTGCCTGGGCTCGGGAGCAGGCCATAAGCTCTGAGAACATGTCCTCCCGTGTCCTCTTCTTCCTATGCCTAATCCTCGCTAGCCTCTGGGAGTGTGATGCCAGGCTAGGTTGTGAGACAGTCGCAGATGGGGCTGTGGGAATGGGAAAAAGGGAGTGAATTCCTCAGAAAGATAAATGTAGTTGTGAACAAAGAACATAGTCTTTCTCTGTGAACAAGACCATGCACAGCACCTATCACATGCGCACTCAGCACAAGGTCGAATTCTCGGCCTTTGCATTCAGTGCCTGGGGTCTTGCACAGCACATTTGAGAAGCGTGTCAGGACAACGGAATTTCTGTTGCAGGCAGACATGGTAAGCCGTAGACTTGTGGCAGCTTAAAACTTTAATATTAGCAATGGCCTCATTTCACATTGAAATCAATGTCGGTCCCTGCTGCCAGCAATCCGGCAAGCAGGAACTCTGCTCCTGTCCCACACCCTCGCGGCTGTCCCCGGGAACGATCCCTTTCAGCTGCCCCTCTCCCGCCTCCACCGCGTGGCTGCAAACCAGCGGTTACAGTTCTGTAAAGGAACGGTAAAGCAGTCCCAACACTAACATTCCCCTACCTCATTCAAAGCAGGTCACCATGAGCGACATCACCCTCATGAGGATCTCTGACAGCGAGAAAGAGAGAATGCTCCGGGAAAGCCTCCAAAGACCAGGGCCGTATGCCGCCCTGCTGTGCAGAGCAATGATTCCCGAGTACTTGCTTGTCTCGTGGCGCGGCAACGTGTCGTACTACGGAGGACCCAATAAGGCCGCTCTCCCCAGGAACCTAATGCAACGGATTTCCAATTACCTCCAGGAGAGCTTCCTCGAGATGTCACAGGAGGATTTCTGCTCCATCCCCGGACATATAGACCGCATTTTACTCTAGCTGCTGTAGCAGTGACTAAACAGTAGAGCGGCTTGGGCAGGACAATCATGCAAAACTGGACATTGCTAGATTTTTTTTCAATAGTTGCACTGCCCATGACTGAACCGTTAAGCGCCTAGGGCAAACTAATCATGAGAAACCCATTTTTTTAATTGTTAATATTCCTGTTCTGTTAAAAATAAATGTTTAGATGTTTACAACACTTACTGGCTGATCCTTCCCCAGATTCTGTGTCCGGGGTAACGGCTGGGGACGGTTGGTAGGGGATCTCTGTAAGGGTGATGAAGAGATCCTGGCTGTCGGGGAAATCAGCGTTGTGAGCGCTGTCGACTGCCTCGTCCTCCTCTTCTCCTTCCTCATCTTCCCCGTCCGCTAAAATGTCCGAGGATCCGGCCGTGGACAATATCCCATCCTCAGAGTCCACGGTCACTGGTGGGGTAGTGGTGGCGGCCGCACCTAGGATGGAATGCAGTGCCTCGTAGAAACGGGATGTCTGGGGATGGGATCCGGAGCGTCCGTTTGCCTCTTTGGTCTTCTGGTAGCCTTGTCTCAGCTCCTTGATTTTCACGCGGCACTGCGTTGCATCCCGGCTGTATCCTCTCTCTGACATGTCTTTAGAGATCTTCTCGTAGATCTTTGCATTCCGTTTCTTGGAGCGCAGCTCGGAAAGCACGGACTCATCGCCCCACACAGCGATGAGATCCAAGACTTCCCGATCAGTCCATGCTGGGGCCCTCTTTCTATTCTGAGATTGCACGGCCATCACTGCTGGAGAGCTCTGCATCATTGCCAGTGCTGCTGAGCTTGCCACAATGTCCAGACAGGAAATGAGATTCAAACTGGCCAGACAGGAAAAGGAATTCAAATTCAAATTTTCCCGGGGCTTTTCCTGTGTGGCTGTTCAGAGCATCCGAGCTCGTACTGCTGTCCAGAGCGTCAACAGAGTGGTGCACTGTGGGATAGCTCCCGGAGCTATTAGCGTCGATTTCCATCCACACCTAGCCTAATTCGACATGGCCATGTCGAATTTAGCGCTACTCCCCTCGTCGGGGAGGAGTACAGAAGTCGAATTAAAGAGACCTCTATGTCGAACTAAATACCTTCGCGGTGTGGACGGGTGCAGGGTTAATTCGATGTAACGGCGCTAACTTCGACATAAACGCCTAGTGTAGACCAGGCCTTAGATCGCTTCCCCCACCCTAGTGTAGACCAGGCCTAAGGGAGTAGATTCTGAGCCATTAGTTTCTTAGCCAAAGTTCATTTACAAGGGCTTCATGTTTGTTATCAGGGTCGTGAAACTCACTTTGGAAGAAGAGGACAGGAGTAATTGGTGACTATGTCAGCAAAGTTTCCCCTCTATTCATCTCCTCATCAAAATCTTTGTTGTCCTGATATAATGCTTTCAGCACCTGAGGTGAATAGTGAATGCATGTTATATCATTTAAAGAAGTAATGGGCCAGCTCCCTCATTCCTTGCTCACTTAAAACTCCCATTAACTTCAATGAAAGTTTTGGTGTATGAGAAATGCTGGCTCAGTTTAAGCAGATGTTAGCCACAGTGATATTCAAGGATATGCATTGAGCACTATATCTGAGGGGAGAATAAAGACCCCTGTGACAGAAACCCAAAAATTAATTACTGCCAGCTGTATTTCCGGTTAATCTCTCCAGTGTCAAATGCTACTATTCTGAAGAAATTCTGCCATCCAGTAATAATATGCAGCATTGAGTGCTAAAATAATTCAGCCTGTCCAGCAGATATTATTCATAGTTTACTGACTTGTGCAGGAAAGCCATGGATGCTAGTTTTCCATGTAGTGATGGGCAGGCTTTATGGCAAGTTGGAAAAGAAACCATGAGATTTCCCATTCTCTTGTGCTTTGCAGCCCCCTATGCTTGGTCAGTCAGTCACCTAAGACTGAGTTTAGTGCTTATGAAAGGAGGTGGCATGACAGCCCTGAAAATGGATCTACACTTAAAGCATGGATGGGGCAGTGTAAGCTTCATATGTGCCTCAATTATGTTTTTGCATAGGAAACACGAGTAGGGAATGAAGTCCACTCTAGGTCCATTCATTCCTTGTCATCTCTGAGGTTGTCAAGAAGGATGGCACTTGTGGTCATGGTTTTTCATGGATATGGACTTTTGTATTGAACTACACGGAGGCCATCAATTCCTTCCATATATGCTGCTAAACAGCCATGAAACCACAATTACTCCTGGTTGCAATTGACCCGAGCAGGATTTGAACTGGTGACCTAGAGGTAAAAGACACACATTCCCATTACTAACCCAGAACACTTCCAGCCCGCTCTACTCATAGGAATTACTACTCCTTCCTGGACAATAACTTACAAGTACATAATGCTTTTCATTCAAAAGCTCCTCAAGTGTTTTACTGTTTGTACACATTCAGCACCACTAGCACACAGCATACGGCCCAACACTAGGAAACAGACTTTGGCTAAACATACTAGGACACCAATCCTCCCCTTTCAAATAGAGCTGGTCAGCGTGCAGGTGGTTCTACAGACAAATTTGATTTTGCAGCAAAAAATTGTGGCTGACAACCAATTTTTCAGAAATGATTCTGAAATTTTCAAAAATTCAGAAATGCTGCTGAGGCGCCTCATGGGAGTTGTAGTTTGGGTGTCTCATGTGCCAGGATGAACCAAGGTCTCCTCTCTTGCTGAGCTCTTTGGTTCATCGTGGGAGTGAGATGGGCACTATGCATCATGGGAGATGTAATCCACCTGGGGAGCCCAGCCCACAGAGGAGAATGGGGGTGTGAGGCATCCCAATCACAGCCCCCAAGAGCCACAGCAGCATTTATGAAGGGAAGTTTTCAACAAAAAGTTTTTGGTTTTCAGCTGCAGTGTTTTGAATGGTCTGAGTCTTTTGTTTCCCCCTCTCCCCCAAAGTTGTAATTGTTGCATGGAAAGCAGACTTTTTTTGTGAAAAGTTTAGTCGAGGGACGTGGGGGGAAAAAGATGGAAAATTTTCAGCCAGCCCTACTTGCAAAAGCTGCCACGTGATCTCTAATGTCTATTCAGGGCCAACAGGGCCTTGGTATTTAAAATATTCATCCTAGCAAGGTCCCAACAAGATAGATGGGCTGATACAGGACTGAAAACAACTTCAGCTGAGTTGTGTGGAGATGCTTCTGTATGCTTTATTATGTGTTGCCAATGTTTTAATAATGGGCTTCCACATATACTTTCTCCCTTAGAGGAAAGATGGCCCTGTGATTAAGGAATTGGACTGTGACTAAGTAGATCTGAGTTCTCTTCAGTTTTGCCGAAGACCTCCTAATTTGACTTTGGGAAAGTCACTTAATCTCTTGCTGCCTCCATTCTCTCTCTCTCTTTTCCCGCCTCTCTTCATAAAGTGGGGACAATGATATTTTCTTTGTCTTGTCTATTTAGATAACAAACTCTTTGGGACAGGGACTGTTTCTTACTACATGTACATACGGTGCCTAGTACAATGGAGCCTTGATCTTGACTTAGCTGGTGCTTCTAGGTGCTACTGCAACTACAACAAATAATAATTAGCCTTTAATAACCCCCGTGTCCCCAGGTTGCAGGTGCTTTCATGAGGGAATGAGAGGGACTAGGAAATCATTCATTATTGTTTCTTTCCCATTTAAACAAAAATACTTTTTCGTAACCACAACCAAAGAAGGAAACAATACCACTGAGCAAACATACTTAAATTACACACGTCAGCAGGAGATGTTTATACTTAGTCCCTAAAAATTGTACTGAGTTGAAAATTTTCCAAAATGATCCTGACTTTAGGCACCCATGAAGAGCGAGTATGCCTTTGGAATCCACTAGCTTGCACCACATAGCAGATATGTGTGCACGCATTTAAAGGGGCCAATAAAAGTGGATTCCAAAGTGGATTACTTGTTCTTCAGAAGTGTCAGCAGAGGTGAGGGGGGTGGGATTGAGCCACAGAAATAAGTTATGTATCAGAGGGGTAGCTGTGTTAGTCTGGATCTGTAAAAAGCGACAAAGAGTCCTGTGGCACCTTATAGACTAACAGAAGTATTGGAGCATAAGCTTTCGTGGGTGACATGTCGTCGCGAAGTGGATATTCACCCACGAAAGCTTATGCTCCAATACTTCTGTTAGTCTATAAGGTGCCACAGGACTCTTGTCCCTTTTTAGAGATAAGTTATGTCTGCAAGAGATGATTTAGTAGTAGCTACTACATCAGAGGCCAGAAAATCAGCCCCAATCCATCCTTCTTTACTGTGGTAGAATTTAACAAGACTCCCTGCAGCATATACTGTCTGTGTGAGGCAGAGCAGGAACAGCTGATGATTGCATTGATGAAGGGTGGCAGTCTGCAGGTGTGTAGCATTCCTGCACCAGCAGCCAGATGGGAGGGGAGAGAAAAACAGGGGGGTGGATAGGGTTGGAGGGGGATGCAGAAAAAGGTGGAGGAGGGAGGAGAGAAGAAACAAAATCCCCATCTTCCTGCAGTCCTGTACAATCTCCCTCAAACCTCTGGCTAGAATTCTTCAGCTTTGTTGCTGACTACTAGGTGCCCATCCATTAGTTTTCCTCTGAATGCAATTGCAAAGGAGTTTAGACTTGCTTACAATTCTATCAATGTGGGTATTACCACTGCCGTATTCATTTTCTTCTTTAAAAAATAAACTCTATTAAAACAAAGAGCAGGTTAACCCTTTAAGTTACAGACAAAGAGTACATTCTTGGTCAATGTTTTTGTTTCTCTCCCCCCCCCCCCCCCCCGCCCCAAGCTGGACATCATAGTTTGCTTTCAGACGATGCATGTAACTGGAGTTTTGGAAGACACAGATGCATGTCATGTCAAGCGATATTATTCTGGGTTATCATAAAGTATGTTGTTCAAGACATAATAAGTTCCCTTATTCTTTTCTCATACCGCATTAGCTTTAGGACTTCTCCAGTTAGCAAAGTTTTGTATTTTAAAACTTGAATACTTCATATTTTCAGGAAGAAATTTTAAAAGGAAACATACACAATAGTTTCCGATCATCAAATTTTTTGGGTGAGTCATGCGCCTGCCTAGCTAGATAAATGCACAGGACATCCTGTAGCTGTTGTACAGTTTTTCTTTAACTTATAACACTTAAAAAAAAAAAGTAACACAAATAGTGAATCAATGCAGAGATGAGGGCAATGGAATCACACCCCCATCCCAGGACTGTGCACCCTTCTCCACTTGAATCTCCTTGCAGGAGGAGGAGGTCAGTCAACCCTGTAATGTGGCTATACCACCCCAGTCCCTGCACCCATGCAGCGCACTCCGGGAATGTGCATGTGTGTAGTGTGGGGACAAGGACATTTATATGTGGTATCTCCCTGGCAAGCAACGGAGAATCCAAAGACAAATGCAACGGGAGGGAGATGAGAGAGGCTGTGTTCACTTTTCTGTGCCCTCCCCTCCTGCTGAACTGTGGAAGAGATTTCAGAGACAACCAAAGGGGAGGGAGTCTGCAGTTGTATGTCTTTCCTGGAGTTCTGCTGGCAAGGAACCAATAAGAGATCAGAGGGCCCCTGAGGACATGTGGATGTATAAGATGTCTGTGCCAGGGGTTCTCAAACTGGGGGTTGGGACCCCTCAGGGGGTCGCAAGGTTATTACATGGGGGGGGTCACAAGCTGTCAGCCTCCACCCCAAACCCCGCTTTGCCTCCAGCATTTATAATTGTGTTAAATTAAAAACATTTTTTGTATATTTATAAGGGGGGGTGGGTCACACTCAGAGGCTTGCTGTGTGAAAGGAGTCACTAGTACTAAAGTTTGAGAGCCACTGGTCTATGCCAATGATTCAGTCCCCTCGCAGATCTTGTCAAATGTGTGTGTTTGGGGGGAATCCATGGATTTATAGAATCGTAGAAATGTAGGACTTGAAAGAGACCTTGAGAGGTCCCTTTAGAAGCTAAGCTCCTTGTTTCTTCTGTGTAAGGAAGAGAATCCCTACCCCAGTGGGAGAATCTACAGGAGATTCTGTGAAGCGGATGTTAGCGTTTTCCATCTATGTAAGCCTTTCTCTGGATGCTGTTAAACAAGATATTGTCTCATGCACCCAATAGGGGTAGGGGGGAAAGGGCAAACTCTAAGAATTTCATCCACATACCTGGTTTATGTATACATAACAGAGGAAGGAGAAAAACACCATGACAAGAAAATATCTTCCTCATTCCAAACCGACTGCAAATACAAATAGTTTTGAACTTCACATCAACAGAAATCCAGCTACCAGTATTTCCTCAAGGCCTTGCAGAAAATAACTGGCATCAGGCAGATGATGATCTAGTCAGAGATTTTTGTAATAGATTTGAGGCACAAGTAGCTTTCATTTATGTATAACACGATGTCAAAAAATTAGATAAGCTGTCTCATAAATAAAATGGTGATTTAAGAGGGGCAATTACAGAAGAGTGTCTAACTATAAAGGTTTTCCTCCATGCCATCTACTTATATCACTGCTGTGAATGTTACTGTCAAAGAACACCAGGAATTTGTCATCTTAATATGCAGTTTAAATGCTTCCTCTCTCAAGTGGTGTTGTGCCCACCTTTGAGTTACAGGAAACAGTATCAATAGGTGGGAATGATTGTTTCCCAGTACGTCCAGGGAGAGATGTTGTGTGTAATGTGTGTTTCTATCTGTTGGCCTTTATTGATAAGTGGCTGTTTTATCTTGAATCTTGGGGGGAGGATTCATCCAAAAATACCATCATATCAATAGCTGCTGATTTGTTAACAGTTTGCCAAGCTACCACCTACCTCTGCCATGATGCCGGCAAGTCACTACTCATGGGCATTGGTTAGGCCGCTTGTAAGCCAGTGGTCTGAATGAGCTCTCTCTTGCCATCTATTGTCATATCCCTAGACCAGGAGTTCTCTGGGGAAGGGATTCTTTGTTTTTATTGTTTGTACAGTGTCTAGTACAATGGGGCCCTGACTCCTGACTGAGACATCAAGGTCCTACCGCAGTAATAAACGATATGTGGAGAAGGAGTTTTAAACAGATTATCCTGAGCAGGACCAGCTCCAGGCACCAGCAGAGGAAGCATGTGCCTGGGGCAGCACATGCTAAGGGGCGGCATTCCGTCCATTCTTGGGGTGGCACAGTCCGAGCGGCTTTTTTTCTTTTCTTAGGGAGTTCGGGCGGCAATCCGAGCAGCTTTTTTTTTTTTTTTTGCTTGGGCGGCAAAAATGGTAGAGCCGGCCCTGATCTTGAATGAGTGATATTGGTTTCCTAACTTCTCACTAACAAGAGAAGATCCACTGAGGAATTTCCTTCTGGCCTTAATGCAGCCTCCCTCAGAGCTTTTCCCCTCTCTGCTCTTCTTCTCGTTCCCTTTGTTCATCTACCACCAACCTCCATCCAGTCCGCTCATATTGTGTCACAGTCTTCTTCTATCTGGGACAGCCTTGTCAGCTTCATTATCTCCGTTTGTCTTCAAACCTCATCTTAAGATTTACCTTTCTTTTCCCTCTTAATTTTTCCTCACACTATTCTTAACCCTCTGTGTTAGTTCTGTAAAGTCTTGTGAAAGACACTAAAGGAAAAACTTGTACCCTATTTCAGATGGTATTTTTTCATAAGATTACTTATCCAGCTGGCTGTGAATGTTTTATTGGTTACTATACTGGCACTTTCATTATGCTCTCATCATTTAATAGGTCTAATCACACAAATCATTAATTCTCTTTATACATCAGAGAGCACCTAACAAAACTGGTTTAGGAATGTGTTTATGAACAAAAGATTCAGGCTGCTTGTATGCAGTGGTGACCTGAAAGTAATCTAATTGGCTCACAAAAAATAAGCATGTTTCCTTGTTCCTTAAGGGAAAAAAGCTTCTAAAAATTGTCATGCATGTCACACACAATGCAGATTATTTAAAAAAAAAAGCGTATGGTGTGATGGGCTTCTCACAGCTATTACATTTCTTCTAGAAAGGCACCATTCTTCAGTGCACCTAGAATATACAGAAGCACATCATGCATGCAGTACATCTCTACCCCGATATAACGCGACCCAATATAATACGAAATCGGATATCATGCGGTAAAGCAGTGCTTCGAGGGGGCAGGGCTGCACACTCCGGCGGATCAAAGCAAGTTCAATATGATGCGGTTTCACCTATAATGCGGTAAGATTTTTTGGCTACTGAGGACAGCGTTATATTGGGGTAGAGGTGTATACACAGAACTTCAGGTGTTTATGCCTTCAGAATTTTGTGAATTGTTTTAGTGTAACATATATGATAGCATATACACTGCTAGGGCTACTGCTTAGTCCAGTTAACAAACAGTTATTACCACCTGATGGTTGGTTGGCTTATGTGAAATAAACTGTCACTGCCCAGGTCCCAGAGGTCAATGCAAACCACCATCATGACTGGCAGCTTTGTTAACAGTCTAAGCAGAGAGACCAACAGCACAGAGACTGAATTGTACTCTTGTTCCAAGAGATGGCCCCAACATGAGGCATCTCAGTGGAGAAGCTTGGAGCTTCGCTCTCCAGGGCTGTTAATCCAACATCATTCATAAGTGGGTATTAAGATTTGCCTTCCATTTTGTGGAATTCTTCCAGGTGCTGTTCACTTCTGCAGAGTGTCCAGTCAAGCTCAACTAGTCCCTGACAAAGCCTGTTAGCATTGGTGTAGGAGTGCACCAGGCCTGCCCCTTGTCTGGAGAACTCTATGCTATCACCATTGAGTCCTTTATCCATTTCCTCTGAAAGAGGATAGTGGGATTGGTGCTCTGAAAAGCAGACTTGCAGGTGTCCCTGTAAGCATGTAGGCCAATGACATGATTCCTGTGGCCCAGGAGCAGGGAGACTGGAAGCAGGTGGAGACTTGCTATGCATTCACAAGGCTCCTCCACCAAACCTCTGAGCTGTCTATCTTTATTCCAGGCCCTGAAAGTTTATTTCAACAACCAAGTGCATGATGGCTACTGGGAGGAAGACCCAACTTCCTGCACAGGTGGTGGAGGTTGTCTTAATGCACCAGATGTTGGTC
The DNA here is from genome assembly GCF_027887155.1 of Malaclemys terrapin pileata. NCBI lineage: Eukaryota > Metazoa > Chordata > Testudines > Emydidae > Malaclemys > Malaclemys terrapin. The sequence continues at coordinate 67,178,516 of NC_071506.1, read as the reverse complement.
CTTGCTGATGTTACTTTAATGAGAGACCTCCAGGTCTCTGGCAGGCAGGACTAGGTGGACCCTATGGTGCTTACCCAGTGCATGGGGTTGTCCACTCAGCCCATGTACCACATCGTGTGCTCCAGAGATGAAAACTGCCGTACCTCCCTGCTTTTCACAAGTGAGTCCTGCAAGAAAGTGCTTCCTGCCAGCCCTGTGCCATGATCCCTCCTGACCATCCCAGCCAGCTTAATGATAGTCTGCACCATACCTAGATACCATCTCTAGGTGCTCACACCCCAGGCAGTGCATTTCCTTGTCTTCATGTCCCGCCCGGATATCAAGTGGTGGGATGTTCTACACCTGCGAGGGTGAGGAACCTTGGTGCGCCATCCTCTATTCCACCCCAGTACCTCAGCGAGCTAGGGATATTAGTTAGCAGCTCCTGCATGCAGTGAGGAACATGGGCATGTGGCTGGTGTGGTTCAGATGTTCCCCAAACCTCTCCTTTTCTTAGACTGATGGAGACCCTGGCATATGCTTGTCACCAGTGCACTATGTTGCAGCTCCTCTAGAACCTCCTGCTGAGGTTCTAGGTGGTCTTTTCCCCATGTCTTCATTGAAGCACCCCTCATCTATGTACCACAAAGTCATGATTGCTCCTCCTGGCACGGGCCACCAAGATGGACATATCACCATCAGTTTAGGAGGAGGAAGCTCTGCAACTCTTGTGTACCCAGGCAAAGTTCCTCTGGCCAGCATCCACTAACTGATTGGACTCCTTCATGGAGCAGTGAGTTCTGTTTGGGGTTCTCTGCTTGGTATCTCCGTCCAATAACCTCATTTTGAATTTACGACCTGCATTCCCATTCCTGTGTGTTTCATTTGTTGTCCCCTGTAAACACGTGGCCTCCTCCCAGGCACTCCCTTGTGGCTCCAGGGCAGCCCTGAAAGTGGCTCCTTGCCTCAGTTTCCCTCTTCATTCTTCAAATAAACTCAGTACAACCTTCCCAGTCTCCAGCCTCACTCTAGTCCCTCTATCTTGCTCTGCCCTGTTTCCTTCACTGTTTTTAGGATTCCAGTTCCTGCCTGGAGACATCAGCAGGATCAGCCCTCCATCATTTGCCCAGCCTTCAGCCCTCTCTGGCCCCCAGCCAGCAGACATTTCCTTCTGCTGGTCTCAGCTTTCAGCACTTTCTGGCCAGGGCTCTCTGGCCTGGAGAAGTTTGTGGGTGACCTCCTGACTGCCTTCACCATTCCGATCTGGCTCCACTGCTCAAGCAGGGAACTCACCACTCTCTCCTTCAGGGGCATTTCCTCCCTTAAGCTCTCAGCTGAGCCCAGCTCTTCTCTTCCTCTGAGCTCTTTTTATTCTCTCCCTTACTAGACTCTGGACCCCATCCTAATTTCTGTGGGCCCTCCCACCACCGCCTCCTAAGATTCAAACAGGTCAATATCATTAATAATAAAATACCTAGCTCCCATATAGCACTTCTATCAGCAGCTCTCAAAGCCCTTCAGAATCTTTAATGTAATTATCCTCACACACCTGTGTGAGGTAGAGAAGTGTTGTTATCCCCATTTCACAGATGGGGAACTATGGCACAGGCAGGCTCAGTGATTTGCCCAACCTCATAAAGGAAGTCTGGGGTAGAGCAGGGACTTGAACCCAGGTCTCTAAAATCCTAGGCTTGTCCACTAACCACTTACCTATACTTTCTCATTCAGAAGTGCAAAAGTCACAAAAACTTTGAAAAAAAAAATCACCCAAGAATTTAAATATAGCAAACACTCTCATTAGGTACATCTTGACCTTTATTTAAACAAATAGTGCTAACCTTGTTTGCATGCCTTACAGGATATAATTCTAAATTACCATAGCTGTGTGATCACTAGAATTAGTCAATACTGGACTCTTGCCAAAACTACAATTAGTAATTCCATTCAAGGACCCATGCTTTGTTGACTAAAGCAAGGGTATAGTTGCTTGGCGTTCAGTCTTTAAGTGCAACACAGATATTTTGCTCTGGCAGGAACTGACCACAGCAAAAGTTTAAACCCCTGTAATTAATGGTGTCCCTTTTCGTATGCTGTACCTTAATTGTACACTTGTATGAAAACATAACTAACATTTCCTTATTAGAACAATGAATTTAATCATTTACTAAAGCGCAACTTTGGAAATCAAGATCATGTTTCCAAAAATGTTTTTCAGACCCTAAAGAGCTGGGTGGAGTTTGCACATGGTGGGACATGTGCTATGCATAGGCTGACCACTGTATCAGGGCCTGATTAGAGGCGTGACTTCACACCAAACATCCTGTTTGTGGCTCTTACCATATGGGGTGCTGTTGCTGCATGATAGATTTCTCCGCATGTCCAACCTGCAGGTCAGTTAGGAGTCAATGTAACTTCTGCTCCTACTGTAAAGTGGGTGACTAGTGGGTATTAGAAGGAGCCAATGAGCAATTGCAGCACATGGTGCATTAGCGACACCCTGATCAGAAGCCTTGTATGGGACCCACTTTGGTTCTAGCTTGGGGCTAAGTGGAGCATATCTGCTGCTGATTGATGGCAAGTGGGGGCAAAAGGGATGAATGAAGGTTGAACATGGAAAGGGAGAAAGGAAAACTTATTTAGGAAGTGGCCTGGAGGAGGGCCAAAGTAGATTATGTGGCACAAAGGCCACCCAGGAGAAAAATGGTGTGAGAAGGAAGTGGACCAGGGGGGAAGGAATCGATTGTCACAGAGAGGTAAAAGGTTGAGGAGGATGGGATGAGGGGAAAGAAAAGTTAATTTGAAGGAAAACAGAGCCTGAAACCTGAGGAAGCAAGGTTGGCATGTGCAGAAGAAGAAAGTGGAGGGGAAAAGAACAAAATAAAGGAGCCACAGTAGTCCAGTTTCATCCCTGTTGAAACTCTGCTATAATGTATGAGTTAAACCAGTGAAGAGTTTGGCTCACTAAGTATGGTCCTGCTGAGACATAGGGATAAGGTCAACCTGGATCTTTTTGAAAATGGCTAATCTAACAGGGTGTGTGACATGTGAGGTTATACAGTCTAGTCATAAGATCATCTGATACAGATGTTTTCATTCAGCCTTTTTTCCTCTCTCACAAAGATAGTTAAATTAGGTAACACAAACAGATGTGGCGGTGGCATGGAGGAACACCCAAGATCTGATTCCTTAGCTTTCTGTCTTGCAGCAGACATGGTCGTGAGCTTGTTGTGTGGTCAATTGTCTATTTACTAGCAAAAACTTTAAAGAATTCTGAGCCACATGTGAGGTGCAGAAGGCAGCCCTACCACTTAGTGCAACAACTGTCACTTGGCAGTTCCTTGGTTGTCAGTGCTGTTTAACAGTAGCTGTCACTACTAGTAATAAATGTCTTCTACTGCAGTGGGAGAGTTGTGAACTATTCCTCTGATCATGAGCTTGACAGACCCACTGGTTGTTGCTCAGTAACCCCCTCAGCATGCTTGACAGATACTGATTTGACACTTCAAGGCGTGCAACTACTTCAGAGGTCTGGTTACGTCTATCTGTGACAGCATTTTGCATTTATGCAAAGACGGTGGGAAAGCATAACGAGGCTTTAAGGAACATCACTGAGCTACGGGACATCATCTCTGACTGTCTGAGCAGTCTGCACATTTTCAAAGGCCTCGGACTTTAAACCAAAAAAAAAAAAAAAAGAAAGAAAGAAAAGTGTGTAACAATCCACCAGTCTAACCTGTGACAGAATTTCTGGGATTCTTTGACAGTTTTCCTCTGTTACGTTATAACTCAGCCAAGCAGATATTTACCCTGAACAATAGGCTGCAGATTACGAGACACAGACACCTGGTATTTTTCTGACCAATCAGTGTGTTTGTTATAATAAACTGGAGAAAATGTCAGCTGTTGATGAGTCCTATAGTCTACATCCAAATCAATGTACATTTAATAAAAAGCATTTAGAAATCCTTGAGAAGAATGAAAATAATTCATAACTTTTAAAATGTTCTTTCCAGCCTAAATCCACAGTTGAGGGGAAGACTAACCGTCTGACTGCAGTATTTATGAAACCAAGAACTATGAAAACAAGTGGGGCTAGATTCTCTGCCCTGCTCTACCCCATTCAAGTTCCTCCTGAGACCCAAAAAGGATGGAATCTAGCCCTAGCTCCTTTGCTGGGGATATCATCCATGTTAGGGGAGTCTCTCGTGGGTGTAGTCATGCTAGCCAGCTCCTATGCCAACCTCCCTGAAGCCCTCTGCCAAATGGCTTTGATGGAAAGTCAAGAGGTAGGGAGGAGTAGTGGTCGGAGCTGTGCCTTGACTATAGTAAGTTGGAATATAGTCCTTTAGGGTCCTTTGCCTGCTGGTACAAGTTAGAGCAGTTTCCAGGCCAAAGAATGGCTCCTTGATGCCACCTCTGTGTTCAGCAGAGAATCTGGCTCACAGTAATATTATCTGTTCACTTTTAGCAGAAGCAGTAGAATTGGAAAAACTTAGGCAAACTAGATTAGCCAAGAGGTTTTAGTTTATTTGAAATGTATATAATGCATATGACAAGTTTTCAAAGAGGGGCTCAAACATTTTATGCTCAAAAAAATGCATGTCTGGCCATGAAACCCCACAGCTGCATGTACACCAATATCAGTGCTCCCCATAATTTTATATCTTCCCTTGGCATATGTGGGGTTTTGCACAGTGCATTTGTGGACACCCCGGTTACACTTTGAATATTTGATCCTTTGAGTTTCTCTTTTTATAATGAGTAAACAGATTTACCAAAAGGAGGGCAGGAAATCTGCTAGTTGGTTATGCCAATAATTTCATCCCAGTAGTGTGTAATGTGTGACCTCTTTGTGGAAAGCTGGAATGAATTGAATCTAACTTTAAAATATAATCCACAGAGAGAGCGAGTCAGCATATTTGCCAGTTAGAAACCTATGTATAGCAGACATTAATTTAGTTGCTCAAGTACCTCTTGGAGTATGAATAAGTCACACATCTTCGACAAAGGCCTCAAACTGGAAAATAAGGAGTTCTTTTTATCTTTGTAACCCTTCTGCCAGGTGGAGCAACAAAGGCAAGGTTCAATATCTAGGGGTTCATCTTTACCATACAAACAGAACCTGCTTGAGGCCTCACCTAGTATTCTGGAAAAATTACACACACACCCCTACCTCTAAGAGGCAATACTCCCCCAGTTGCAAGCACTGAGTCTGTGTATAGTAAAGAGAACTTCTTTAATAAAAAGGAACCCAGCATTAACTTGGGAAAACATCACAAACATGATTTGAAAGCACATGATCATGTGAAATCACCCACCTCAGAGTACATTGGGCAGTGTCCTTTGCCTCAGTTTCTCACTTTGCAATGTGAAACTCCAACAACAGATGTTCCTTTAACATATTACTCCCCTCTCCCTCCACTGAACCCCACTCACAGTTGCTGTCCTTGGTCAGTGAAGACCCAGAGTTCAGAGATACAGTCACTTGACCTCCCACCATAGAGTGTTGAGCGATGCCTCAGCTGCTGTGCCGTTCACTCTACCACCACACTCTGCTTCTGCTGTCTTGCTGCTGCAACAGCATGTTGTGAGGTGCCACTACTTAACCCAGCTCTCGGTGATTTCAGAGGATAGTGGGGAACCTCATTGCTAGTGCAGGCTGTTTCATTGCAACACTGTCCCACAGCAGGTCTAAGACTCACTGTCACTTGGTTGCCAGTGACTTCAACTCTACTGATCACTGAATAAAACAAGGACTCTCAATTGAGTCTCACCAGCTCTGTCTTTAAACAGTGGAAAGGGGAGAGTCAAATGGTGTCTAGGGTTAGGTCTACACTGGGGCGGGGGGGAGAATAGCGTAGCTGAAGTCGGCATATCTTAGGTTGATTTACCTGGCCGTGAGGACGGCAGTGAGTTGACCACTGCTGCTCCCCCATAGACTCTGCTTCCGCCTCTCGCTGCGGTGGAGTTACGGAGTCGATGGCAGAGCGATTGGGGAATCGATTTTATCCCGTCTACACTAGTAGACAGGTAGTGTAGACGTACCTTAAGACTCCTTAGACAGAGCCCATACCAGTAGGAGGAAAAAGCTGTACCCACACTCTCTCTGGGATTTGGCATCCCTACGGCCCTTGCTTAGCGAGTGAGTTTCTCTTTAGGGGGAATCCCTCAGTCAGGACAGGCTAAGTACAGTTCTGCTGTCCTTTACTCATAAAAATAAGGATAACATTTCATTACCCCTGCACTCAACACTAAAGTTACTTGTAACCCAATACCAGCCAAAATTGATCACTTTGGCAAAGCAGCTCTCTCTCCTGCATACCTAAGCTATTTAGGAGTGTTTATGCAAATATGGTCTGTTCCTGAAGTCCTTTCACACATTACCACCACCCTAGCTCAAGGATGTCAGGGAAAACTCACTCAGACCCTGCTTACATCTTCTTATGCACATCATGAGTGACATATGAATACCCCTTGGATACAGCTAGTTTCCTCTGTTTCTTAGAATTATATTCATGTGAACCAAGAAACGCAGGGATCCACTCCTTAGTTTCTAATGGATCCCAGGTGTGGCATCAATTTTTTTTATGGTATCCCTGTTCTACCAAAGACTCTTCAGTTAATCTGACATGCCTAGAAAAAGGCAAGTTGTATGTACTGTAGGACATGTGCAGGCAGCTTCCTCTTTCTTTAGGTCTATTTCACTAGTGCCATGCCACCAAAGCCTAGCTCATGGCAAGAGCTTTTAAAGCTGGCTGCTGGTGCTGGAGGGATTGCTTCAGATAACCAACAGGCTATCCACTCACTTTGGAGCGGGAAGAAATAAACATGAAGAATTCCTGGCCAACAAAAAAGATGGGGGAAGTTGAATCCAATATTAAACATACCCACAAAATCACAATCTAACCAAGAAGCTAGCTTTTTCCTCAAACCTCAGAACTAGGGTCGGTCCCGGTAAGCATTTTTCTATTAGGGAGGAGTGGTACAAAGGTAACTAGAATTAACAAGGTGAAATAATGATGTGCATTAGGAACATTTCAACACAATGAAATCTAAAAGGCTGTGGATTAGTCCCACCATTGTCTGTGGGAAAGACGCCAACTTTTCCTGCTTTAACCATGTAGAGTGTATATAATTTTAGTCTGTCTGATGTTCAAAAAGAGATTGAGTCAATATATAGATTTTTTTCCTCCCTGAAGTATTTAAAAATGGAGTCATTTTAACTTCTTAGAGCATTGGTCCAGAATATGAACTAGTAGGCTGCAAATTTCCATTAAAAATAATCAAAGCCATTTTAGAGTAATGGGAGTACAAATTAACAGCTGGAAAACTAACTGTTTATACTCCTAACCTTTTAAAAACAGCTAAATAGATTCACTCCCCACCACTACTGATTTTTACCTAGAAAAAAAAATCTGTCTGATAGTCACTGCAGAATATCCATGCAAGTGTGTGTGTGTGTGTGTGTGTGTGTGTGTGTGTGTGTGTGTGTGTGTGTGTGTGTGTGTGTGTGTGTGTGTGTGTGTGTGTTATCCCCATAGTGTTCAAGCTTGAAAATAACATTTCTTTACTAGATTATTTTTCTCTTTTCTGTTTTCTTGCTTGTCAAATATCTCCTCTGTCATATCAACGGCACATTTAGGAATAGTATTTGTAAATGGTCTTGTGCTTTTTGTTAGCTCGATGGCCTCCTCTAAGATAGCCACACCAAAATTTTTGCCATGGAAGAAAAAAAATGCCAAAATACATTGCTCTTGCCTCTTATCTTTCGTATTAAAAGAGGGGGAAGAAAAAGAAATCTTGGGGAAAGACTGGATTTTTTTTTAAATTGAAATCCAGAAGACATTTTCTATCAGACTATGAAAACTGATTGATTATAAAACAGGCTAACAATCTGGACATAAACTACTTGATAATTCTTCAATTAAAAATAAAACTAGGAGAAATAATGCAACCATTAACCATGCAAATGGTGGATTTTCTACAGGAAAAAACGTTTCCACTTGTTGGCACTGTTGGACTCAGATTTCAAACCCCTAGCTCAGTCTCCCTCTCTCCAAACCCATTCATTTTAATGTACCCTTTTATTGAAGCCCAATCCACAAATTGAGATATGCAAGTACTTCATCAGATTTGCTGACCTCTTTATGAGAGGTTCTTTAAGCCAATTTTATTTTCCACTCTGCCTTTCATTTAATAGCATGTTTTAACTGTCGTCCTTACATTTCCAAGTGCTCTGCATTGCTTCTGACTGCCTGTACTCTTATGAAGACCTTTCAATCTTTGCACTTTTGTTCAATACAATGATTTTCCCTCCTTTTTAAATTAAAGGACTAGCCAGTCTAAGTGATCTCCCTCAAATTATTGCTTTGCCTATTCCACATATGGTACTATCACTAATATCCTATGTGTTATTCAGTTTTCCATATTCAAGGACACCCGCAGAAGGCCCTCAGATGTTCTGGTGATAGAGGGGCGATATAAGACCTTAGACAGACCTTTTCAATTTTTTTTTTTTTTTTTTTTGCCTGTATTCAGGTTCTATATTGTCCAGTACGTTCCTTCTTTTTCTTCCCTGCAGCGTGTACATTAGCCCATAAAGCGACATAATGTGGACAATAATAATATCACTATCCCCTTTTTTCACACCTTATATAAATGTTTACAGTCTGGGGGCTTAATCCAAAGTCTATGGGAGTCTTACCAGTGACATCCAGACCATCAAAACATAAAATCTATTCTGGAAAACGAACACTGACTCCTCAAATATGACAAAGCGACAAAGAGTCCTGTGGCACCTTATAGACTAATAGACGTATTAGAGCATAAGCTTTCGTGGGTGAATACCCACTTCGTCAGACGCATGTAGTGGAAATTTCCAGAGGCAGGTATAAATATGCAGGCAAGAATCAGGATAATGAGGTTAGTTCAATCAGGGAGGATGAGGCCCTCTTCTAGAAGTTGAGGTGTGAACACCAAGGGAGGAGAAACTGCTTTTGTAGTTGGCTAGCCATTCACAGTCTTTGTTTAATCCTGAGCTGATGGTGTCAAATTTGCAAATGAACTGCATCTACTCAGGACACTCCCTACACTAACACAGGAACAAATCAACATACCTTTAGAGCCCCAACCGGGGTTATTCTATCTACTACCCAAGATTCACAAACCTGGAAATCCTGGACGCCACATCATCTCTGGAATTGGCACGCTCACTGAAGGACTGTCCGGATATGTGGACTCTCTACTCAGACCCTATGCAACCAGCATTCCCAGCTATCTCCGTGACACCACTGATTTCCTGAGAAAACTACAATGCATTGGTGATCTTCCAGAAAATACCATCCTAGCCACCATGGATGTGGAGGCTCTCTACACAAACATCCCACACACAGATGGAATACAAGCTGTCAGGAACAGTATCCCTGATGATGACACAGCACAACTGGTTGCTGAGCTCTGTGACTTTATCATCACGCACAATTATTTCAAATTTGGTGACAATATATACCTCCAGACCAGTGGTACTGCTATGGGCACCCGCATGGCCCCACAATATGTCAACATTTTTTGGCTGACCTGGAACAATGCTTTCTCAGCTCTCGTCCACTCACACCCGTTCTCTACCTAAGCTACATTGAGGACATCACCATCTGGACCCATGGGAAGGAGACTCTGGAAGAATTCCATCATGATTTCAACATCTTCCACCCCACCATCAACCTCAGCCTAGACCAATCTACACGGGAGGTTCACTTCCTAGACACCATGGTACAAATAAGTGACGGTCAAGTTACCACCACCCTATACCGAAAACCCACCGACCGCTATGCCTACCTTCATGTCTCCAGCTTCCATCCTGGACACACCACACGATCCATCGTCTACAGCCAAGCGCTGAGGTACAACTGCATTTGCTCCAACCCCTCAGACAGAGACCAACACCTACAAGATCTTCAAGCATTCTCAAAACTACGATACCCGCACAAGGAAATAAGGAAACAAATCAGCAGAGCCAGACGTGTACCCAGAAGCCTCCTGCTGCAAGACAAGCCCAAGAAAGAAACCAACAGAACTCTACTGGCCATCACCTACAGTCCTCAGCTAAAACCTCTCCAACGCACCATCAGTGATCTATAACCCATCCTGGACAACGATCCCTCACTTTCACAGGCCTTGGGAGGCAGGCCAGTCCTCGCCCACAGACAACTTGCCAACCTTAAGCATATTCTCACCAGCAACCACACACCACACCATAGTAGCTCTAACTCAGGAACCAATCCATGCAACAAACCTCGATGCCAACTCTGCCCACATATTTACACCAGTGACACCATCACAGAACCTAACCAGATCAGCCACATCACCGGTTCATTCACCTGCACGTCCACCAATGTCATATACGCCATCATGTACCAGCAATGCCTCTCTGCTATGTACATCAGTCAAACTGGACAATCCCTACGTAAAAGGATAAATGGACACAAGTCAGATATCAGGAATGGCAATATACAAAAACCTGTAGAACACTTCAACCTCCCTGGACACACAATAGCAGATTTAAAGGTAGCCATCCTGCAGCAAAAAAACTTCAGGACCAGAGTTCAAAGAGAAACTGCTGAACTTCAGTTCATTTGCAAATTTGACCTCATCAGCCCAGGATTAAACAAAGACTGTGAATGGCTAGCCAACTACAAAAGCAGTTTCTCCTCCCTTGGTGTTCACACCTCAACTTCTAGAAGAGAGCCTCATCCTCCCTGATTGAACTAACTTCGTTATCTTTAGACTGATTCTTGCCTGCATATTTATACCTGCCTCTGGAAATTTCCACTACATGCGTCTGATGAAGTGGGTATTCACCCACGAAAGCTTATGCTCCAATATGTCTGTTAGTCTATAAGGTGCCACAGGACTCTTTATCACTTTTTACAGATCCAGACTAACATGGCTACCACTCTGAGGCTACGTCCTCACTACGGGGGTGGGTGGGTGTCGATTTAAGATATGCAAATTCAGCTACGCTTCGACGTATTGAAGCCGACTTACCCCGCTGTGAGGACGGGGGCAAATCGACCTCCGCAGCTCCCCCGTTGATGGCGCTTACTTCTACCTCTGCTGGTGGAGTACAAGAGTCAATTCAGGGTTTGATTGTCGCTTCCCGACGAGATGCGATAATTCGATCCCCGAGAGATCGATTTCTACCCGCCAATTCAGGCGGGTAGTGTAGACGTAGCCTTATACTCAAATATGACAGTCTTTCTCTCCAGCATTTCAGTGGTAGATTTGGGGTATCTCTTTTCATGTTTTCTGACCTACACAAGTTGTTTTATTATTTAGACTTTTTGACTAGCTTCAGATGGGAGACCCAATTAAAGTGCACCGTCACCAATAAAATGCCCCTGAGATGCAGAGTTGGCCTGAACAAAAAAATTATTAAAGTGTTTTCATGTGGTGAATATGTTTGTATAGGCAGTTTCTTGCCTAGCTATAGTTCCTGAGATAGATATGCATCTACCTTCTTTATCTTTTACTTGAACTGGGAAGATTTTTCTGCTAAGGATAACCACACATCTTTTTACTTTTCTTACAAAACACAGAATATATATCCCAAATCCAACCGCTTTTCATGTTAGTCAAATCTTCTTGAAAAGATGTTTCTTGTTGATAGAACTATGGAAACGTAGGGGCTGGAAGGGTCCGCAACAGGTCATCTAGTCGAGCCCCCTGCACAGAGGCAGGACAAAATATCATTCCCGATAGGTGTTCGTCTAACCTATTTGTTAAAATGACAGGGATTCTACAACTGCCCTTCCGTTGATGCCATGGTAGCATAGATGCCGCCTAGAGGGCCCTAGCTGTGCTGCTGCAGTGTAGACATACCCTGGGTGGCAGTATAGATGTCAGGGATAAACATCAGCCCCAAATTTTGAGTTTCTGCATTCTTGTGCTAAGTGAAGGTATGGAGGAGAGGAGGCAAAGGTGGCTTTAAGACACCTGTATTTCAGCATCATTAGGGAACTGATTTGGACCTGCTTGAACTTTATGCTCAGACTGCAATTACCTTCCAGGGACCAAGCAACAGAAAATAGCTGGAGCTCAGTGTGGTCCGGATATATCCCCTCTCGTTGGTGCTTTCTGTTGGCTGAGTGTGATGCTGCAAGCTGTCCTGCCCCAGGAGCCTCCCATAGGTTGTTGACCTCTTTAGGTGGATCTTCAGTACTTCAGCCCTCTGGCCAAGTCACACAGTCTAAAATGGATTAACCATTCCAGAGTAGCAAAAGTCCCACAAACTGTCGGCCCTCACCAGGGTCTTCAGCCTCATTTCTGGACCCTTTAAATCCAGCCCTGTGCTTGGGCTTCTAAAGGAGATTTGTCCCCTTCTCGGGGCTTAAACCACTTACCCAGTGACTGTGAGGGAACCCAGGCCTGCCCACTACTTCAGGTCCCAACCTAGGGACCCTATAATAACAACCATGTACCACTGCTACTATTCCCTGGGGCTTTTCCCACCTTTTCTCTTCACCCTTACCTCAGGGCTGTGTCTCTCAGATCCTCCTCCTCCTCCTCACTGAATGCAAGTGCCACCAGAACCTGTCTTCCAGGTCTCTCTCAAGCACCCTTCCTTGCTCCTCTGGTCCCAGCCAGAGACTGAAATGCTCAGCCCCTGCACCTCCTTTTATCTGAGCCTGTTGGCCTCTGACTGGCTGTTTCTATGCGGCCTCTCTAGACAGGCCTGACAGACCCACCTTAGCTGCTTCTTTCTTGGGGCACAATGTGGTAGGACCATGGGGTCCTCAAAGAGGCCTCAAAGAGACTGGTACACCCTGTCACACCCCCTCCCTCCAGTTCACTACCCTGACACACATACGCATGCACATACACACAACATGTGGCTAAGGACTATGTCATAGATTGGCATGGACTTGCTCCTCCAACTGTACACCAGCAGGTAGGCCCCAGACTCAAGGGGCTCAAGCTGTGGAGCTAAAAATAGTGCTGTTGTTTGGGGTCTTGTTTGGCCTCCAACCTGAACCCAAACAACTACACTACTATTCTATAGCCCTGCAACCCCAGCCTGGTGAGCCTGAGTCAGCTGACCCAGGCCAGCCACTGCCATGCTGAAGGTCTTCTATTGCAGTATAGATGTACCCCTGGAGGCTACTCTACCTAGCGTTGAGGGCTGAACAGGCCCTTAGCTAGCTTCAAAATCGGAGAACTGCAAAGAAGGCATAAAGGTACCTTTGTTTCACATTGTGTCCTGCACCTAATACTGCTACTCCCAAGATTTGGGCCCGCTGTAGTCAATACCCCAATTTAGTGCTCTGCTTCTGAAATTCTGACTTTGAATTCTCATCACTTTTAATATTATTTAATCTTTTATGCTCAGAAGTCGGTTACTCAGTAAGTAGACTTATGCCTTTCTCCACTTTTAAAGTTTGAGTTGCAGCTTCTGGATTTCTTGTCCAGACCTCCCTGCTTGGGGCTTGATGGTCTCTAGGGGCTGATTCCACATCAGAACAATCGTCTAGTGAATCCTAATTAAAAATTGGTAATTTTACCTTTGGGCTCCTTTCCAAGCCTGCTTCTTGTACATCTTAGAAATTGCCATGTTTAAATATTTGGCAGGGTTGATGGTGGATTTCTAGTGCCCGTCATCAGAGCCCTCTGCCTTATTGGGACATGTGACATCCCTCTCAGATCTTTCAATATATTTTTTATTTCTTATTAATAAATAAGAGCGTATTATGGGAGCAGGAGTTTCTACTCATGCTGATGAAGGAAGCAGATTAGGACTCTGACCAGTCTTGGACATAACAAGCAGAATCATGATCAAAGCAGAAATGTTTCTGTCCTATTACCCACCATAGCCACCTCTTACATTTTTCCCTTCAGATTCATAAGATGTTGGAGCAAGGACTGCCATTTACTATATGTGTGTACAGCACCTAGCACAATGGGATGCTCTGCTGGTTAGCCTCTAGCTATTACTGCAATAGTAGTGTTTAATAGTGTTAACAGTGCGGCCCTGCTCAGGCATACCTCACAAGTTTCCCTGGCTCAGGAGGGACAGTCATTACACTTCAGCAAAATATTTAACTTGCATTCCTTCTAAACTCTCCCGGACTCCTATATGCTCCAGTGGAGCTAAAATAGTTTATTATCCACCAGGTGAGAAAGGGAATAGGAGAAACTGCCTGGACTTCCCTTACTGCCGCCTCCCCCCATGTGTGTGCCTCCTCCTCTCATTTAATAGGTAGAAAGAGTGAGGGAAATAGATGGTTGTGAGGGTCTCTAAGAGCAGAGCACAGCCAGAGGAAGGGAGGGTTGAGGGCTGCTCTAGTTAAAATGAAACCAGCCAACAGTAATGATCTTCCTCCTCCTGAAATCCCTTCTCATTTACTCCGTAGTTTATTGCTGGTGGAAATCTCTCTGGGGATCTTGTTTGTGTCTCTGCTTCATCCCCTCCTATGAAACTCTCATCCATTGTTTTGATTTGTTAATCAAAAACTGAACAATACGTTTTATTTTTATTAAAAATCCTCCCTTCTCTTCCCCCCCCCCCCATACCCTTTACTGATATTTATGCAAATCTCCTAATACCAGGAAGTAAACTGAAAACTCTCAGCCAACCCACTGAAACCAAGCGAAGTTCCTTTTCTGCAGCGCACAGGGTGGCCTCAGGCAGACTAGCGGCTTGGCTGCTCTGGAGTCTTTATCCCTCTCTCTCTCTCCCAGCTGCAAAATCCTGTGGTCTTCAAAAAAATCAAGCGTGTAGCTTTTCCTCTTCCCGAGGATAATCAGCTAATTTAACTCTGAACTACACCCTAGCTCCTACCCCACCTCTGTGGCTGAAGTAACCGTGGAGTTTACTTGCTGCTTCCAAAGTTTCACACTCAGGGAAGTAAGTGTCTTTCTTTTGTCTCCTAATTTGGAAGTGGGTAGCTTGTTCGGGCTACTGTGGCCAGCGGTAATTTCTGTGATCCTTTCAGACCAGTGGGGAATGTAGGGAACAGCCCTGCGCTGGCAGGGTACGGATTAATGGGACTTCCTCTTTAATTCATACAAATCATGGGCTTCCGACATTCCTAGAGTTTGTCAGAGGGAACGCGTGCTTCTCTCTGGTGATGAGAGGAAAGACGTCTTGGAACCTTTTTGGCAACTGCCCCTGTTGCTTTGGTAACAGTTTTTTCCCACCTGGATTTACCTTGCAGATCAGAGGGACTAGACACTTGTTCATAATAGACACTTGTTTGTCTGTTGCATAAAACAGCTTATCACAGGAGGTTGGGTTTTAGTTATTTTTTATTGTTGTTAGCGCTCATATAACACACTGTCTTTAATTACATTGGAATTTTTGAGATTTAACCTGCCCTATTGGCATACCAATCATTTTAGGGAAAGCTAGTCTATAAATACTTGTTGACATCTTCCTCTAGTCTGCTCCCCCCTCCCCCCCCCCCCAAAAAAAATGAAGAGAAAAGCAAAGTTTTCAGGCAGGAGAAAGAAGGGGCTGATTGAGGGCATTCTAGAATTATTACTGAATTAGCTAAAGGGTGATGATTGATTTGTCAGGTCATGGAACCTGATCTCTCTAATTCATTGAAGTGAACAAGAAATATTAAATGAACCATGTGTTAAGGATATAGCCAGTTCAAAAGAGGAAGTGTGACACTAATGGGCAGCTTGTGTTTCTACCCCTTCAGGGAACAGTTCTTTGAACCTCAGATACAATTTATAGTACATCACTTAAAAGGAAGTGAGAGTTCTTTTCAGACTGGTTAGCTTTTCCTTTAGCTCAGGGGAAGGGGTGTAGTTGCAGTCTAAGCTTTCCTGTATAGTTCAGCTTTTAAGGAAATACAGCAATTTATTTGAGAAAAACACTTTAAAAAGGGATTACAGATGATGGTTTGTTTTGATCTTCAAGGCTATATTGTCTTCAGATAATCTTGACTATTCCTAATTAAAAACAAACAAAAAAGTTGGAATGCCAGAAGAATTTTCTTAGTCACTGTCACAAGCCAAGACAATAGACTTGGTTTAACTAAGAGAGAAAATATGGCCTCTGGATATTCTGTGTTTAAACTCTGGATTTTAAACCTACAAGTGTATAGTAAAGTAATTCCTGGAGCATCTTCAAATTAAAACTGCTTCCTCTTAGCTAGATATTAAAGTGTGCTCCTGCTTTGAAAAAAATGAAAATGGTATTGTGATTGTTCCATGTTTAATGTCTCTCACTGGCTTCCAGTCCAAGTCTGCTCAGTTTCTAAAACAAACAAACAAACAAAGAAAAAACACTTTTTACTTTAAACTGCCAGACCTGCAAATTCTGTCTAGAATCTGAAAGTCAAGCTGGTTCTTTCTCGGTCGAACATCAGACAGTTCCTGTTTTTTCTCAAGCAAGAATAAAATTCAGCTCAATAGTTAAAACTAGTTTGTCATTAAAGTAAGCAGATATGATGACTCTGAATACACAGAGGGAACAAAAAAGTTACAGTAGAAGTTGCTTTCATTTCTCACAATGGAAGAGCACTTTAGATATTTTTTTCAGCCAAAAACTAAACAAACACTCTTCTCTCCCACACTTCCTGAAATCCCCTATCTCATCCCATCCCACCATTTTAAAACAGCACAAATTGAGGGGGAACTTTTTACCCTTGTACAGTATGATTCCTGCACGACCCTTGGAATGCCTGAACGCTGGATGCAAATAGTTGTAATGTAATATCTGTTGGTAGATAAATTGTGGAACACTTGCCAAATTATTATAAAAAATATGCAATATAGAACTATTTTAACAAAATAAAGATTAAATTGTGTTGGGGAGCCTAGTTTTCAAGAAGGGATAATCAAATTGCTTTAATGTGAATCTTTCCTGTTCTAGTACTGGATGCAGAGCAGATGTGATAGTTTTATAAGTTTAATAAAGTGGGGACTTCACATCTTTATAATAGGTAGTGACAACATTGCAACTATGGACTGGAAGAGCCAAAGAATTTTCTCAGTAAAAGTAGAAACAGGATGAAAATCTGACTGATAATGCTCTAACAGGAGTGTATGGAATCACAGGAGACAATTAAAATTCATGGATTCTGGAGCCAATAGTTTCACATTCTGTTGACCTATTCCAAGATTGATTTAGAGGCTGCTGGAGGTCCCATCTCTTGAATGACACGAAACTAAGGTCCTCCTGGCCACCTGTGGCCAGTAAAGATTACATGGCACAAGACGAGAGGCATTGTACTTGGTGTTCTGGCTAACGTGCAACTTGGGGAGTAGCATTCTACCTAAAGATACCCTTAGATATATTAGATAATGTACTCTTCATGTCTTTTCACATGGGAATGCTGCACTAGGGTTGTGGAGAGTTGAATAGCTAATCCCAGAAGTCATTGCATTTTTGTGGTGGAAAAGAGGTGTGTGTTTCATACTTCATTTTGAGTATTTAAGTGTTTTGATCTTTAGGATGAGAAGTACTCACTTTGGGCCAGATAGTACCTCACCCAGAGGTGGGTATATGGAAGGCAGCAAGCACCTTTCCCCTCTTTATGTGGCCTGTTTAAGGGTCAGACATAATTGTAGCCCCTTTGCTCAGGGAAACTCAGGGTCTCCTCCCTCTTATTTTTTTTTCTCCTATATGAGTTGATGCTGCTCCTGTGAAGCTGGGCCAGTGCAGCTGGTGGGCAGGCAAAGGGTGATGGTGAGTAGAGGGGGGGGGGGCGGTGTAAACTCCACCTAATGCAAGGGTGAGACAGGATTCCTTGCAGCAGCCCCCCTGAGGTAGCATGGTGCTATGCTGCCCCCAACATGAGGCCAAGCCTTGATAGTATCAATAAGCCCCAACTCCGTGTGAGACGGTATTGCTATAAAGTAGAAGAAAAAGAAGAAAATCCATAGGGTGTGTTTTGTAGAATTCCTGCTGATAACTCATACTCATAGTGCAGATATTTCCATGAAAAAGTGCTGAGCACTTGTTTGAAACATTATGCTAGAGATCTATTCTTCACCTCTGTCTGAGGACTTTCAGCTACCCATAACCCCAAGCCAGATCGTGCCTCTAGATGATAATAGCCACATGGAGTGGGAAGGAAGCTCCCCAAGAATTGCTTCATGGCGCTTTTTCCTGTGTTCTTCAGTCAGGAGAATGGAGGGTCTGGCCCCACAAATCCTGAGGATCTCACAGGGTTCATGTGGAATGGGCTGGACTTCCACTTGAGGCCAGGGAATCAAGTAGTATAAATGTATTTAAGCACAACCTTAACAAAACAACAACTCTGTATGAAATTGGCTAATGCCCCTTTAGGCTTTTGAGTAACCAAATGCCCTTTTGTGAAATAGTAGGGTTGGGTGGGGTTTTTTTGTTTTGTTTTTTGTGCTGATCATGCTCCTGATGCCATCAGTGACTGCAAGTTTTTTCCCCCCACAAGAGTTTCTACCCTTCTCCAAAACATAGTTATGTATTTATGGATATAGCTGGCAAACACCTTCCAGACAAAATAAGATCAGAAGCAGGTCACGGCCAAGTGAATTATGTAAATTATTTTTAACAACATACGAGTTTTTTAGATCAACCCCACTGCTGCAATTGTCAGTACTCATACATGATGTAGTAACCTATTAACTATTTCAAAAATGTTTTAACAACATTCCAATGATGGCATTGAACATTTTTAGTTAAATTGTCCTTCAGAGAAGGATGGGAAATGCAGTGATCTTTTTAGCCTCATTCAACTATGCTTCCGTTAAATTTGATGTCTAAAGATAGTCAGTCTCAACAATCTTCAGCATCTTTCTTGAAGATTACTATCCTAGCATAAATATAGAGGCAGAATCAGTCTTGTGTGGTGTTTGTATGACAGATATGAGAGCTGCTTGGTCTGATATTCATAATGAACCTCTATTTAATGTCCAGACCTAAAGAACTACTCATAGGGATCGGGATGCTAAATACATTACTGTGGGAAATAGCCTCTACCCTCATGGATAGAGATGACATTTTGACAGAAGCACTTGGCGGGGAGATGAGAGTACTGCCAAATTCAGTGTTTGGGGAGGAGGAGGAGAACAGCATTATTTGAAATGAAGACCTTCAACCTATGTATCCTATATGTTAGGACTGTATTGTCTGTCTTATTTAGACTGCAAGCACCTGGGGTAACTATAATGTATTCCTTTGTACAGCATTGAGTACCCCATCATACACTGTCCCAGGTATAATGATAACTCCCAGTCTAAGCAACATGTTCTCCTGCCTCTGAGGCCTTTGGTACACATAACGTAAGGTCAACACTGCTCTTCCTGTCTAAGCTGTGGGTGATATACTAAAAAACTCACACCCACTTTGCTCACTTACATCTTCAAGTTCTATTTTTCCTTTATACATTCTTTTGATTGACCCCATCGTCTCAGTAACAATAACAATTGGATTTTTTTAGTTCTTCTGAAGAATACCAGTTACAATATAGTCATTTTGTGAAATATTGAGCTGAACCATGCTACAGTACATACTAGGAATTAGTGTGCATGGTCAGGGCCGGCTCTGGCTTTTTGGCCGCCCCAAGCAAAAAAAAAAAAAAACAGGGCAGCCAGAACGGCAAAGCAAAAAACAAAAAACCAAAAAAAAACCTGCGGTGCGGCCAGAGTGTGGGTGCAGGGGGACCGGCTGGGGGGTGGGGGGGGCGGGAGGGGGAGGGAGCGGCCAGGAGAGAGAGAGAGAAGGGGGCGGCCAGGGCTACAGCAGGGGTGCTGCCACGCGGCCCCTCCCGCTGCGCCACCTCCTGCAGCGAGGGCTCCGCTCCGGTCGGCGGGGAGGGAAGGAAGAGGACTGCCCTGCAGGGCGCTCTGGTTCTCCGTGCTGCCGCCCCCTACAGGGCGGCCGGAGCGGAACAAGAACAATAACAAAAAAAAAAGGCAGCTGTGCCGCCCTAGGATTGGGCGGAATGCCGCCTCCAACAATCTGCCGCCCCAAGCACCAGCTTGCTCAGCTGGTGCCTGGAGCCAGCCCTGTGCATGGTACATTTGCACTCTGAGCTTGGCATTTTCTGTAATTTTGTTTACATTATCTACATCCGTTTATTTACAATTCAGACTCGATATACATACAAAGGGGACTGATTATATCTGGGAAATGTGTTTTCCATCTTCTTTAGTATTTGATTAGTTGAAAGCAATTCAGGGACTTCAGCAAATGTACATATTGGCACAACAACCCTACTGTTCATGTGTTCTGGTGTGTGTGGTTTTCATTGTGTACTTTTAGTGCTTTTTACATCTTATTCATTGTTTGGTGCAGGCACACCCATCTAGACCTGTTTGAGCAATAGACTTTTGACCATGCTTCATATGCTAGACTTTTTTATTAGACAAACGCTGGAACAATAAGGTTCTGCAGAAGATAATGTAGAAATATATTCTTTCCCTCTCTGTATACTGTAGTATGTGACTGCATTATGGCCTTCCAACAAAATAAATACTAAAGAGCAACAAGTGCCATTCCCATGGATACATGTATAATTAATTTATAATGGTGAAATTTGTAAATCCACAGATCTGTATTACTGCTGCTTTTGACTCCTATCGTTCAGATTAGATCTTGGTAAAGAAAATATTCAAGCATAAGTTTTCCAGTGGTATAAAATTGAACGGGAAAAGATGACAATAAAACTAGTATATCTGCCATATTTATCTGAAGTGAACGTTCTCAAACCATGCCATCAGCAGGACCTGGAGCATCATGGAGATTATGCCTGTAAGGTCCAAATGGAAGGGACTGTACTACGCTGGAGCAGCCCCTACACACCCATCTTAGCAGACTGGGAGTGGCCTGGCCAGCCCTTTGCATAATAGGTTGAGTGCTTTTGTGTAATGGTGATTCAAGTATGAGAGGAAAGGAGATGGGGAACATAGTTTAAGATGACTGCCAGGATTTGAGTCTTTGTCACTGAGGAAGTGAAAATTTCTTTGGTCAATACTCAGGAAGGGGAGGGAGGAGAAAGAGGAAATTCATCATTTGGATTCGTGGGGCTCAGCTGTTTCAATACAAATTGCAAAAATTATTTGAATCTGCAGACAGCAGGATAACACAACATGCAAATTAAATTCAAAATAGGCTTTTGAAACTGCAAAATACTAAGGAACTTCTAAACTCTAGGCAGAGGCTAGACAGAAGTTCTTATAGTGCTGGAGGGGGATTTGGAGATTTTGTTCCCCCTTTGCTTCTCAGTGTGTCCCCTGCTCTTTACACCTTGTTTTTGTCACCATTCTGTGCTCTCCATCTTCTTTTTCCTCATTCTGACCTTGCAAGTAGCCTGGCAGCTCTTCTTCTCTCTGTTGTATCAGTTCCCCCACATTGCCTGAAAAATATGATCGAAGCAGGGAGACCAGCACCGATCTGGGGAGCATTAGCATTCATTAAGCAGAGAGGGGAGCCCATCTATTCTTGGTGCTTGGCTGTCCACTCTGACTAGTTTTTAGCACAGTGGCTGATTGAAGTGGCTGAAGGAGAGGGGTTGACTTGCAGTGTGCAGCATTCCCATGCTGCTGGCAGGGCCAGGGGAAGCAGAGATCAGCAGTGTTATCACTAAGGCTGATGAAATGCATGTGCCTTGCTGTAGAACTTGTGACAGAATCAGTGTGCTGTAGTGGAACTCTATCCTCTCTGCCATGGTACCTATCAATACTGCTTGCTTAGCATCCTTAGTGCTGTGCTGCTTTGAGTCTTTTTATGAGTTGATTTTATTTTTTTTTTCTTGAAAAACTACATCACCCGTTTGCTTTTACCCAGCTATAGCGGTCAGGGCCGGCTTTAGAAAGAGGGGGGCCCGATTCCCGGGGGTGGGGCTTGCCGCAAGCCCCGCCCCCAGGAATCGGGCCGCGTTCCGGCTGGAGCTCCGGCCAGGGTCGCGGGGCTTGGGTCTGGCCCGGAGCCGAGCCGCGGGGTCCAGGCCAGGCCGGAGCCGAGCTGGGTCAGAGTCGCTGAGGCTGGGGGTGCTCGACCGGGGCCGGGCCGGCGCACTCGGCCAGAACTGGGACCAGAGTGAGCTGCTTGGCCGGGGCTGGACTGGGCCGCGCCACGCCTCACTGGAGCCCTTCTCGCGCCCCCCGCCACCCCAGCTTACCTGGTGCTGCCAGCCTGCCTGCCCGCCCCTGCTTCTTTTCAGACTTCCCGCGAACCTCTGATTTGCGGGAAGCAGGGGAGGGGGAGGAGCAGGGGGCGGAGTGTTCAGGAGAGGGGAGGAGGGAGAAGTGAGCTGGGGGTGGGGTGGAGAGCTGCTGCGCGGGGCCCTCTTAGCGCGGGGCCCGATTCAGCCGAATCGGCTGAATCGGCCTAAAGCCGGCCCTGATAGCAGTGACCTCTTTCTGCTGTCTCTCTTGGTGTTTTTTTGTTTTTAAACTCTTTCCCCATTCCTGGTCTATTATTTTTCTTTCCCATCTGTCTTGGTCTTTTATCCTCTTATGGCCTGTCTACAGTACAGGTAACTCATCTGACACAGTTACAAGCGTTCTTGATTTATACCCCACACTGCAGCTCCCCTCTCCTCTCCTCCCCAACCTTATCGACCAAGTTTGTGTATTAACATCTACCATACTGCCTTATTCTATGTGTATCACATCTGTGCAGCAATTCCAAAGCCCCACAGAAGGGGATAAGGGGCCTGAAGGAGGTTTCATCTTGTGTGACCCTGCACCCTAAGATGACCTAAGGAGAAAGGGAGACCAACCAAACCAGTGACACAGTCATGATGAAGAGGTCCTAGTGACACTGCAAGCAGACTGTGCACTGAACCTGTTACAGAAAGGTAGCTATGTGCCATTATAGCCACTGGTAAGGGCAGAACACTTTCAACGGGGTATTAACCATGTTGTGTGAAGGCACAAGCCAACTTTGGAGCCAACCGTAGCCTGGACTATTTATAAGCTGTTAAAAACTGTGTGCAGACAGACAAGGCTTTGTCCAATGTCTGCTGCCTCTCCTATTTCCCTCCTATTGCTTCCCCCTTCAGGAGTTGCTCTGGTAAGTTTTGCTTTACTTGTTCACAGTATTTTCTGTCCTCAGGGCAAAGTGAAACTTACCAAAGCCGGTAATTGCCCTGTGAAGTCAGCTGCTGTTTTACAGTGCCAGCACCCTGAGAAGCTGTTACTGGGAAGGGGAAAAAGAGGAAAAGCAGCAACAAGCAGAAAAAGCACTGATATGATGTGGGAGAGCTGAAGAAAGGTGTCTTATATGAGACACTTCTGCTTCAGTGGGGAGGTTGGCATATCTGGCTGTATTATTCATTATTTTTATTACCATAGTGCCTAGGAGATGTAGTCGTGAACCAGAACCCCATGGTGCTAGGCACTGTACAAACACAGAACAAATAGGTGCAAAAATAAGCATAACTGAATTAAGTAAGAACGTATGAAATAAACATTGGGAACATTAGACTTTTCTGTGACAATAATGACATTAGGCTGTATTTGATTATGTACAGCAGAGTTTTCAAATACACTTGAGAAATGTGTAACTTTATTTTCACTTGAAATTGAGCTGATTTTTTTGTAAACGTTTGAATGCAAGTTTTAATGTTCTAAAACCAGACTAAATTAGAAAAGTTATTCTAATGGAAATACACCCGACCCTTCACTGCT
This sequence comes from Malaclemys terrapin pileata, assembly GCF_027887155.1. Taxonomy (NCBI): domain Eukaryota; kingdom Metazoa; phylum Chordata; order Testudines; family Emydidae; genus Malaclemys; species Malaclemys terrapin. The sequence continues at coordinate 67,154,912 of NC_071506.1, read as the reverse complement.
CAGTGACATAACCGGCTGCCTGTAATGTATTAGTTACTGGAAAGCATGCAGGGCAAACTCTTGCTCTGTGTTGCTTAAAATCTTGCTTTAAATTGCTAGGGGCACTAAGTGGAGTAAATAGGCAGAAGGAGTGTCTTCTGCCCCAATGGCACCTGCATACAAACAGGGAAAGCTTTCAGGTGAGTGCTTCCCTTAGCCTTGTTATGCCCCTACTAGTTCTCTGCAGTCCTGTCATATGACAGAATCATAGAAAGAGCCACTTTCTTCTAACACTGAATATGGAATATTTTTAATAATCACAAAATTGGTATTATCCCTATCACTAATCTGTCTCATTGCTTCTGCCTAGAATCTTCCCAGTCCTGCCTAGCTTCTTGGTACAGATTTAAAGAAACAGTAGACATAGGCCTGGTCTCCACTTAAAAGTTAGATTGACATAGCTATGGTGCTCAGGGATGTGAAAAAATCACATCTCCGAGCACCATAGCTACGCCGACCTAACCCCCAGTGTACATATGGTTAGTCAATAGAAGAATTCTTTTATTGACCTAGGTAATGCCACTCGGAGAGGTTACCTACAGGGATGGAAAACCTCCTTCCATTGCTGTAGGAAGCATTTATGCTACGGAGCAGGATGGTGCGAGAACTGTGTCGCTCCAGAGCCGGTAGTGTGGAGATAACCATATTCTCAAAGAGGCATGTTCTACTTGCTTGGAGGCATGATCAGGTCCCTAAAACCTACTTTGCAGGTTCCTGGCCTTCTTAATAGTTAGCTTATTGGAGATGCTACAAAACTACCTTTAAACAAAATAAATAATATAATCAAATGTTAACAGTCTCAAAATATTTTTATCACCAAACAAACAAAAAAACCCTTAACCCATTCCTAAAGTTTTACTCTTTAACCTTTTGATTAGTTGTTTTTGTGGAAAAACAAAAAGTTTCCAGTAACTCTACTAGTAACAGCTTTCAGCTGGCCTTCCATTTCAGAACTTACTGTTTACGAAGTATGTAATGCATAGGGAAAGTGTCAAAGTTGATTCAGAAACTAAAATCAATTTGTATCAGGAAAACTTTTAAAGAAAATTCTTCAGAATACTTAGTCATTTTCTAGCATGTCTGGAAAGAAAAAGTCCTTTCTTTTGCACTTAGTTGTCAAAGCAAAAGTAGTAGTGAGGTACCTCCTGTGCTATTGTACGGACAGGCCTTTGCTCCTTCAAACACAGGAAATGTCAACCCTCTGAATGTCTGAAAAAGACCAGTGATGTCAAATTCATTTGGAGGAGAGGGCTAGATTCCATGTTTAACAATTATCTGTGGGCAGCAATATAAACTCAGGATTTCTGTCACTGCCCTGGTAAACCCACCTGCTGGACACTCACTAAGCTACTGTGTTTAGGTCCCACCACGTGGGACCCTCTTAAGCTTGCCTTTCCCTGGTTTAAATAAGATCCACCATTATCTCTTTCTTTGGCCTTGCTGATATCTTCCTGAGCACAGACTCGTTTTGACCACGGCCGGCTCCAGGCACAAGCTTAACAAGCAGGTGCTTGGGGCGGCCACTCCGGAGGGGGGCGGCGCGTCCAGCCATTCGGCGGCAGGTCCCTCACTCCGGCTCGGAGTGAAGAACCTCCCGCCGAATTGCCACCACTGATCGCGATTGCGATCACGGCTTTTTTGGGGGGGCAGGGCTGCTTGGGGCAGCAAAAACCCTGGAGCTGGCCCTGGTTTTGACTGTCTGTAAACCATTCATGGAAGCGGGATCTTACAGTCCAACTGCCCAGGTCCCCAAATTCACTGAAGTTTGAAGTTTATTAATATAGCTTAGTAGGGTTGTGGCTCTGGGCAGGGGGGGAGGGGTTCAGTGTGTGGGAGGGGTCTCCGAGCTGGGGCAGGAGGTTGGGGTGTGGGGTATGTGTGGGTGCAGGTTCTGGGAGGGAGTTTGGATGTGGGAGGGGACTCAGAGCTGGGGCAGGGGGTTGGGGCGCTCGCTCTGGGCAGCGCTTACCTCAAGTGGCTCCCAGGAAGTGGCAACATGTCCCTCTGGCTCCTAGGCGAAGGGGTGGCCAGGAGGCTCTGCGCGCTGCCCCTCTGTCTGCACATGCAACCCCTGCAGCTCCCATTGGCCGCGGTTCCCAGCTAATGGGAGCTGCGGAGCCGGTGCTTGGGGCATTGCTTGCGCCATGGCAGGGGCAGCGTGGGAGCTCCCCAGCTACCTCTGTGCCTACAAGTTGGAGGGACATGCCAGCCACGTCTAGGAGCCGGCTGCTGCAGCCAATCCCACCCTTTCCTAAAGCCGAAAGTTGTGAGTGCTCTGGTTTATGGCTTACCTCTTCAGAGATGTGATAGTTGAAGCACATAACTCACAGGAATTTGTAAAGATTTCTAACACAATTACTCTTTACTATAGATAGCCCAAGAGATATACAGATCTAGACAAAACAGTAAAACACCTATGTGCCTTTACTTGTTTCAGTTTCCTTATTACTCTTGATTGTTCTTTGGATTTTGCTCATAGTCCTCTAGAGTGTCCAGGATCACTTTTCCTGCACGTGGCTTCTCCTCCAAATTGTCTCTCTCCCCCATGCAGCCAGCTTTTTTCTTCCTTGGTCCTGCAATCAAAAATGACCCCTCAATTAAAAAAGCATGCCCCTTTTGTTCTTCCCTGCCCAAAGCCTCCTGTGTCTTTTTAAACCAGCGTTGTCACCTCTCTCCCTTTTGTTCCCGTTAGGTATTTTTCACTCTCCACTCCCCACTTTCTGCAGATAAACTTGGTTAAACTAGTTTTCCAGCTCAGGCACCCTTCTTAGCATATCCATTATTTGGGCAGTGCCTAATTGTTAAGGTTAACCTCTTTGTTTGTTGCTTATCTTCTTCCAGATAGGCTGGGTGATATGTGTTAAGGGAGCTCATTAGCTTATAACTGACTCACTACACACTGAGGCAATTAATGACAGAGCAATTTCATAAAATTAGAATTAATGAATTGTAGGTAGACAGATTCCTCAAATTGTCATATTTCCTACTCCCTTTCTGTAGCTTTCACTCTATGCATCCGAAGAAGTGAGGTTTTTACTCACGAAAGCTTATGCCCAAATAAATCTGTTAGTCTTTAAGGTGCCACCAGACTCTTTGTTGTTTTTGTAGATACAGACTAACACGGCTACCCCCTGATACTCTATCTTGGCTCTCTCACTGGAGCCAATAGGAAGTTTGTACAGAGAACAAGAGGCAAATACTGCCTTTACATAGTAACTAAACTTTTATTTGTTCAGTACCTTATTGTCACACTCAGTAAGAAATTCTGCTCCCCTTTAGGCCACCACTATTTCTGCCCGTTGTTTCTCAACCTTCCCCATCTTCCTTTACCTGTTTCGCTCCCTCTGCTCTGTCTTTTTATGTATCTAATCTATTCTTCCCTCTACATTTCCTTCCCAGCAGCAACCCCAGTTCTGATGCTTGAGGACTTGTGATTCAGGGGGGAGGGATAGCTCAGTGGTTTGAGCATTGGCCTGCTAAACCCAGGGTTGTGAATTCAATCCTTGAGGGGGCCACTTAGGGATCTGGGGCAAAATCAGTATTTGGTCCTGCTAGTGAAGGCAGGGGGCTGGACTCAATGACCTTTCAAGGTCCCTTCCAGCTCTAGGATATGGGATATCTCCATTAATTAAAAAAAAAAAAAAAAGTTAAAAAAAGCTATAAAACTCACTCTCTTTATGTACCCTTGCAATGCAAACTCGAGGATTAAGCCTGCAAACACTACTGAGCCTACTTTACTATTAAGGCCCTGCTCCTGCAATTTGTTGTGGGTAGGCAGACTGCAACTAATGAATTGCAGGACTGGGCCTAAGTCAATGGGACTATTTGTTGTAGTAAGTGATTGCAGGAATAGGCCCCTCGAGCACAAAAAATCATCCAAATCAATACAAGCTATTACAATAGCATTGAATCCAATCATCATAGCTTGTGAAAATGGAAATAAAAATATTCAAAGACTGAAAACAAGAAATGGCCAGTCACATTCAAAATCGTAACAGTGGAGTATTAAGGCCGATTCATATTAAATCCATCTGACATATGAGTGCTCTAGTTTCTGCAAATGGGAAAAGAATTAGCATCTTCCAATGCAAGAGAGAAACATGTGTGATCATTACATTAAATCCTGAATCTGGCTGGAGAGAGTTCCATGTAATTCAGAACTATATTTCAGAGCCCTTTATTTTAACCTAGCAAAACCTCGTGTGTAGTTTCGTAAGCCTTTTGTAAAAGCCAGGTTTTGTGCTTGCTAACTAGCCTGCCAGACTCGAGGCACCAGAAATTTGCTGTCCTTTTGACCTGCCTTTATGGCTATTTAATAATAAAACTTGGCACTTAACACAGTTTTGCAAACATTAATCACCATAAAATAGTGGAGGTCCTATATCTAGTGATTGGAGCCTGGGACTGAGTCACAGCTCTTGGATTTTATTTCTAGGTCTGCTAATGACTCCATAAGTGACCGTGTACTTCACCCGTTTGTGCCTCCATTTGCCTGACTGTGAAAAGGGTGCAATAATACTTACTCCCCTGAGGATGGCTGTGAGAGTTAGGAGTAAAACCAGCCGCCTCTTTCTTCCTTCTCCACCACCATGGAAGGCTCTTGTGCAGTGGAGATGATGTGGGAGGATTGCTGTCCACCTACCCCCAGCACATCTCACCAGCACCTGGCTGGGCATTGCTTTGCAAGCGCGGGTAGAGCTGGGTATGGGTGGGAGATACACAGGCTGTGTGCACATTCATTCTTAAATCCCAACTCTTAAAGAATTTCAGGGGGTTTGTTTTAATATTTTGTTGTCCTTTGTCTCATTTGGCTACATTTGTACTGAACTGGTGGCTGAGACAACTTCCAAAAGATCATTACAGCTTACTTAGCTGAGATAAACAAGTTATCAACCTAAGCAGGCTACTGTCTCATGCTTTCAAGGGATTATTATAAACACAGTTTAAAGTTGTGCAAAAAATGAGCTTTTTACAAATTAACTCCCCTAAAAAGTCATCATATGGAGCTCAATCTTCCTCCAATAGAATTCAAGGGGAGTTTTGCCATTGACATCAATGGGGGTGAGATCAGGTGCCTCTAACTTGAAAGCTTGCACAGTTAGTCAATACTCTGTATATTTATGTTATCAGTAACAAGATGGAAATTGCATGAGATCTTTTCTCTATGGTTGTGTAACTTACGGTCACCAGATTCAGCACTGTCGTATTTTCAACTACTTTTCCGGTTTCCTCCTAAAACAATTCTGATTTGCAAAATCAAATCAGAGTTCACAGAGTTCCAACAGGAATTGCAATCTAAAATAATGGTGTTAGTTTAGTTCAAACTAGACAACTTAGGCCAAAATGTTCAAACCTGAGTGTCTCTTGTTAGGGTCCTAAATCCATATTGGGCACATAAATACAATGTCCTGAGCTTCAGAAGTGTTGAGCATGCCATTGACGTCAATATAGTTTTACTGAGAAGCCATATAAAGAGGTCCACTAGAAAATGAAAGCGCCTTCCCCTTGTCTATAATAGAATTATATGTTGGATTTTATTTTCAGGTGTGATTGTTTTTGCTTTTTGAAGTGGGTGAAAGAGTTTGAGAATTTTTCATTTGCTAAATCTATCAATCTGAATGTCACTTTCAGCTCTAAGTACTTTACGTATTTATAAATAGAGATTTGACAAAATAGGTTTTCTGCAGGCTTATTTCTTTTTGACCCCAGCATGTCTTTCATTAAGCCTTCCATTAAAGAATCCATCATGGACATTCTTCAAGGAATTTTCCTCCTTCGTGTCATCACTGGCATGTCATGATGTAGCTTGATGATATTTAATGGGCCCCATATCCATTTTCAGATAGCTGTGGAGCACTCCTTGCAGGAAGCAAGTTCATTCCAAGAAAATAAAAATTATCCTAGAAAAGACACGGTGGGTAACCTATCAGAGATCTCATACACTGAAGTAAGAACAGATGACGGATTTGCAGTAGTGTCCATTAAGGATCCACCCTAATGAATAGTCAAAGAGAGCACTCCCTGAGACATGTGCAGGTGCCATATTTGGTTGGATTGAAAATTTTGGGACCCATAGATACAAATTTACATACACACTCATGAAGGGAGGAGAGGGTTCATTTTAATCATCACTTAAGGTGCAAGCTGATAATGCTCCCCTGAGCATTGACTAGGCCACAGGTCTTACTAGCTTGGTCTACGTAGGAGGGGTGAGTAAAATGGGTGAAGAAACTTCTTGCTTAATCCTCCCTTCCATCCATTCTTCTTGTAACAATGAGGCCAAGTTTCAAATAAATCCAGACAAAAGCTTTATATTTGTTGGAATCAATACCAATGTTTTGCATGTTTATAAATTAGGCATTTTGCCCTGGTATAAATATTGTAGATGCGCAAAGTTAAACTACATCCTGCACTGGGAGGGTGTGCATGCGTGCGTGGGAGTGTGCATGCTTGCATGGTGGGATGGGGTGGCCAACCTGTGGCTCTTCAGAAGCGGCTCCTTGTATAGGCACCGACTCCAGGGCCTGGAGTTACAGGCGCCAACTTTCCAATGTGCCGGAAGGGGATCACTGATAAACCCCTGGCTCTGCCACAGGTCCTGCCCCCACTCCACCCCTTCCCATCCCATCCCTCCCCTGAGCCTGCCATGCCCTCGCTCCTCCCCCACCCCTCCAGAGCCTCCTGCATGCCACGAAACAGCTGCTGACGTATTACTGTGGTTCTTTGGCAATGTACATTGGTAAATTCTGGCTCCTTCTCAAGCTCAGGTTGGCCACCCCTGGGGTAGGGGTTTCAGCACTGTAATTCGGACAGAATAAAGAACAGACTGTGTGAAAGAGAACCAGCATTAAGTTCACTTTAAGCAGGAAGTGCTTAAGTTTCCACAGAAACTTCAAGGAGCTCTATCCATCCACCTTCCTATAGAGTAGTGGTTCTTCAACCAGGAGTATATGTACCCCTGGGGGGTACGCAGAGGTCGTCCAGGGGTACATCAACTCAGTTAGATATATACTTAGTTTCACAACAGGCTACATAAAAAGCACTAGCGAAGTCAGTACAAACTAAAATTTCATACAGACAGAATGAGAAAGTAAGCAATTTTTCAGTAATAGTGTGCTGTGACACATTTGTGTTTTTATGTCTGATTTTTGTAAGCAAGAAGTTTTTAAGTGAGGTAAAACTTGGGGTATGCAAGACAAATCAGACTCCTGAAAGAGATAGAGTGGTCTGGAAAGGTTGAGAACCACTGCTACAGAGGAATAGTTTATTGCTACTGGTATTTCATGAAGTACTCTCAAGTTCTACAGAACACCACAGTGCCTTAAGGCCCATAAATTGTGATTTCTGTGGCCAATTTGTCACAATGATGATTAGTTTAAACATTTAAAAAAAAAATAAGGACCATCTCGTGAACCCCTTAGTCCCATTGGTGAGTATTTACATGCATAAATCTCAGTGTGACTTCTTGTATGTTTAGGTGTTCACCAATAGGAGTAAGGTATTTGCAATTACAGCCAGATTCCAGTCTGGATAATCCAGTGCCAGGAATTTACTTTTCAATCTCAGTTGGAAATGAAGTTCTCAACCTAATCAGTTGTGTAATGTTGCTGTGTGCCACTAAATACAGCTTTATTTCACTTCAGTGCTGGATGCATTTTAGTGGTGGGGGAAGTGATTCCATGTGTGTGTAAAGTGTAGTTTGTATGGCACTTTAATTCTGTAAAGTGCTTTGGGATCTTTCCTAAACTTTGTTAGTATGATGATACAATTTTGTTTTTACCCGTAGTCCATTTTATCTGATCCTTTTAGAAGATTCGGCTAAAGTTGTTAATTCTGTTATGACAAATTAATATCTTATTTCCCCTTCCTTCCTCTTCAAGAACATTAAATACAAAGGAAAAAAGTGTTTAAAAAAAAAAGGTGCAATTGCCTAGAGACTAGTGAAACTGATTAATTCATTGGTGCTATTGATTCAAAATCCTGGAGGATGCAGTTCAGGCAAAGAATTGCAATAAAATAAAGCGTGATTACATCAGAAAACAGATGTTAGCTTATCATAAAACAAGTTTAATATTGGTGCCAGAAATGACTACATAAAGCTGGAACATGTTCCTAATTCTTTAAGTCCATAATTCATAAAATCCATTATGTAATTCTTTACGAATTTCTATAATGTTAAAATGGCAGCCTCTCTGCGGAGTGATGTTATTTTAATATTTTATTAAAATAAACAAGGAAAAGCTGAATGTATGATTTCATATAAATTCAGTCATCCTTCCCTTGAATTAAAGCTACTTTTATTTCATTTCAAAATAATCTTTCCATCTTTCAAATTGTAGTAATGACATGATTATAGGTCCTATTTAATATACTCCTTGTTTATGTTTTGACTGGATAAGGAATGATATGAGGCCAACTTTCTAATGAGTCTCAACAAAAGGTGAGAGGGATTTATGGAAAGCCAAAGGAGTTTTGCCTGGGAAGGAGTTTTCTTTAGGTCCTTGTAAGAGTTAGGCTAGGTCTACACTACCCGCCTGAATCGGCGGGTAGAAATCGATCTCTCGGGGATCGAATTATCACGTCTCGTCGGGATGCGACAATCGATCCCCGAATCGACGCTCTTACTCCACCAGCAGAGGTGGAAGTAAGCGCCGTCGACGGGGAGCCGCGGAGGTTGATTTTGCCGCCGTCCTCACAGCAGGGTAAGTCGGCTCCGATAGGTCGAATTCAGCTACGCTATTCGCGTAGCTGAATTTGCGTATCTTAAATCGACCCCCCCCGTAGTGAAGACCTGCCCTTACTTTCCCGTAGATGGTCTTGTTATTGATTTCTATTATGGTAGTGCCTAAGTGTCCTAACCAAGATCGGGATCCCATTTTGCTTGGTACTATATAAACATAAAGTACGTGTATGAGTACTCTGCAGTCAGGAGCTGTGAATGCAGAACTTGTAGAAATACCTGAGTTTACTGTGATCAAAACTAGTTCAAGTAGCAACAGCAGTGAAGTTGTGGCAGCATGGGCAGAGGTCACCTGAGTACATACTGAGGGTCGTCACTGGCTGGGCTAGCCTGTGGAGCCACTTCACTGCTATTGTTACGCAAGCTAGTTTTGAGCTAGCTAGAAAGATAGCTCAGGTATGTCTACAAATGTCGCAATCACACCACCCAGTTGCACGGTAGCGGGGAGAGAGTCCCTGTCCCAAAGAAGAACTGTAATTTTAGATGCAAAGCTCTCTTAATAATTAGTGTCCCAAATGTGCACATAGCTTCTGCTGGTAGTGTCCCTTACATACAAGACATAGTTGGAAAACTAAGTCAGTCTTTGAAATGAAAATCATTTATTTTATTGTGTGTTGAATGAATTGTGAGCATTATAGTGCACACACCTTTGCTGCTTTATGTGTGATAGAGGTTTTCTGGTTTATAAATAGAAATTATATTTCACTTCCTGATTCACTAATGAATAATCCTCTGTCTATGCTATGTTCCCATGAACTGTTCTTTGCTCTGTTCCTTTTTAACTGCTAAAAACTCCAATTTCAGCAATCTTCAGCTTCTTCCTATGTGCAACATTGCTCAACTCCAGGTTATGCAAGCTTAAAAAAATATTTAGCAGTCCAGTGGCTCCTTTTACCTTAGTAAGCACAGTGGAGGACAGCCTTCCACTGTAAATATTTGATCAGGCTTTTTATGAGCAAATGAGTGATTTGTTAAGAATGATAAGACTATAGCTTGAATCTTTATTGTTTTGTATACTGAGCTTTATCATATCCTCCATGCTGCCTAGAAATACATAGTAAATTATCAGAGGGGTAGCCGTGTTAGTCTGTATCCACAAAAACAACGAGGAGTCCGGTGGCACCTTAAAGACTAACAGATTTATTTGGGCATAAACTTTCATGGGTAAAAAAACCTCACTTCTTCAGGTGCATAGTAAATTGTGGTCCCTGCCCCAGACAGCTTACAATAAAAAGGCCCTATCTTGTTCCCAATGGAGTCAGTATGAATTTGCCATTGGCACAGGATTGAATTTAAATGAAATGATACTGTCGAGTCAACAGGAAGAACTTTGGTTTGCAATCAGTGCATATATCATTGGGAGATCATCATGGAAAAACGAAGTGTTTAGATATTGTAGTGATGGGTTTTATGCAAGTATCAAATAATTGAGTAGACAGATTTGTTATTTTAAAGGTCCGTAACATGGGAATTTTGGATTTTGACTTGAATGTAGGCAAGTTTAACAAAATCCCATGGTACCTTCATAATTTATTATTTCTCAACCTATATAATCCTTTACTTTAATGGAGTTACACTAGGAATTAATATGTCCCATTGTTTTTGGCTAGCTCCAAACATATGCATATTAAAATATAATTTGGTTTCATCTCATTTTTCCCAGATAAAGATTAGGAAAAGTGCAAGAATTTTAGAAATGTTGTTGTCAGAAGGGAGACCAGGTACAGCAATGGACTTGAGAAAGACTCTAATTCTCACTAAGCCCTGGTCTACACTACGGGTTTAGGTCGACTTTAGCAGCGTTAAACCGAATTAAGCCTGGACACGTCCACACAACGAGGCCCTTTCTTTCGAATTAAAGGGCCCTTTAAACCGGTTTCTTTACACCACCTCCGACGAGGGGATTAGCGATAAAACCGGCCTTTGCGGGTCGGAATTGGGGTAGTGTGGACGGAATTCGATGTTATTGGCCTCCGGGAGCTATCCCACAGTGCTTCATTGTGACCGCTCTGGACAGCGCTCTCAACTCAGATGCACTGACCAGGTAGACAGGAAAAGACCCGCGAAGGTTTGAATTTCATTTCCTGTTTGCCCAGCGTGGAGAGCACAGGTGACCACGCAGAGCTCATCAGCACAGGTAACCGTCATGGAGTCCTCCCAGGATCGCAAAAGAGCTCCAGCATGGACCGAACGGGAGGTACGAGATCTGCTCGCCATATGGGGAGATGAAGCAGTGATAGCTGAACTCCGTAGCAGTAAAAGAAATGGAAAAGTATTAGAAAAGATCTCCAAGGCCATGAAGGACCGAGGCCATAACAGGGACACACAGCAGTGCCGCGTGAAAATTAAGGAGCTAAGGCAAGCCTACCACAAAGCCAGAGAAGCAAACGGAAGGTCCGGGGCAGAGCCGCAAACTTGCCGCTACTACGCGGAGCTGCATGCGATCCTAGGGGGTGCAGCCACCACTACCCCAACCGTGTGCTATGACTCTCTCACTGGAGAAACACACAGGGAAGACGGTTCGGGGAACGAGGAAGATGACGATGGAGGTACTGTAGGTAGCTCACAGCAGCAAGGAAGCGGAGAAACCGGTTTCCCCAACAGCCAGGATATGTTTGTGACCCTGGACCTGGAACCAGTAACCCCCGAACTCACCCAAGACCCTCAGGGCACACAGGAGACCTCTGGTGAGTGTAACTTTGTAAATATTTGTAAACATTACAAAAAAAAAGCAAGCAAGTCTGTTAACGTGTATGGGGATGGGGCGGAAATCCTCCAGGGACATCTCCAGAAAGCTCTCCTGGTTGAAATGGGGTGATTTTATTAAGGGGGACATTCAGAGGCGCCCGTTCCTGCTCTTCTGACCAGAAATGTTCCCCGCTGTTAACCACGCGGTGGGGGGGAGGGGTGAAGTGATCATCCCAGAGAATCGTGTGTGTGTGTGTGGGGGGGGGTGGTTTACTTGTGTTTGTGCCGCATGTTAACCGGGAAACCGCAGCCCCCTCCTTTTACATTGAAACCCCATTTTAAATGGACAACCCAATTCATCCTTGATATGGGAAATGCGCTGCTGTTTGCAACCTTTCCCGCATGTTAAGAAGGTTAAAAAAGCCAAAACACTGTGGCCTACGATGGCTGCCTGCAAGCCGAAATATGCGACCTTGTAATGAAAGAGTGTACCCATTGTTCCCTAAAATGTGTCCTTTTTAACCACCTCTCCCTTCTCCTCCACCAGCTGCAAATGTTTCTCCTTCGCAGAGGCTCGTGAACATTAGAAAGAGAAAACGTAAGACGAGGGACGAGATGTTCACGGAGCTGCAGATGTCCGCCCAGGCTGATAGAGCACAGCAGAATGCGTGGAGGCAGTCAATGACGGAGATGAGAAAAGCCCAATATGAACGAGAGGAGAGGTGGCGGGCTGAATCGCGGGAAGAACAGAGCAAGTGGCGGGCTGAAGACGATAGGTGGCGTCAGCTTGCAGACAGACGGCAAGAGGCAATGCTCCGTCTGCTGGAGCATCAAAGTGATATGCTCGAGCGTATGGTTGAGTTGCAGGAAAGGCAGCAGGAGCAGAGACCGCCGCTACAGCCCCTGTGTAACCAACAGCCCTCCTCCCCAAGTTCCATAGCCTCCTCACCCAGACGCCCAAGAACACGGTGGGGGGGCCTCCGTCCACCCAGTCACTCCACCCCAGATGATCGCCAAAGCATCAGAAGGCTGGCCTTCAATAAGAGTTAAAGTTTTAAAATGCAGTGTGTCCTTTTCCATCCCTCCTCCCCCACCCATCCCAGGCTACCTTGGCAATTATCCCCCTACCTCTGTAAGGAACTAATAAAGAATGCATGAATGTGAAAAAACAATGACTTTATTGCCTCTGCAAGGGGGAGGGGAGGGTGGGGTGGGGTGGTTGGTTTACAGGGAAGTAGAGTGAACCGGGTCGGGGGGGGGGGTTGGAGGGTTCATCAAGGAGAAACAAACAGAAGTTTCACACAGTAGCCTGGCCAGTCACAAAACTCGTTTTCAAAGCTTCTCTGATGCGCACCGCGCCCTGCTGTGCTCCTCTAACCGCCCTGGTGTCTGGCTGCGCGTAATCAGCGGCCAGGCGAGTTGCCTCAACCTCCCACCCCGCCATAAAGGTCTCCCCCTTACTCTCACAGATATTGTGGAGCGCACAGCAAGCAGCAATAACAATAGGGATATTCTTTTCGCTGAGGTCTGAGCGAGTCAGTAAGCTGCGCCAGCGCGCTTTTAAACGTCCAAATGCACATTCCACCACCATTCGGCACTTGCTCAGCCTGTAGTTGAACAGGTCCTGACTCCTGTCCAGGCTGCCTGTGTACGGCTTCATGAGCCATGGCATTAAGGGGTAGGCTGGGTCCCCAAGGATCACGATAGGCATTTCAACATCCCCAATGGTCACTTTCTGGTCCGGGAAGAAAGTCCCTTCCTCCAGCTTTCGAAACAGAGCAGAGTTCCTGAAGACGCGAGCATCATGTACCTTTCCCGGCCATCCCACGTTGATGTTGGTGAAACGTCCCTTGTGATCCACCAGGGCTTGCAGCAGCATTGAAAAGTACCCCTTGCGGTTTACGTAGTCGGTGGCTTGGTGCTCCGGTGACAAGATAGGGATATGGGTTCCGTCTATGGCCCCGCCACAGTTTGGGAATCCCATTTCAGCAAAACCATCCACTATTGACTGCACGTTGCCCAGAGTCACTACCCTTGCTATCACCAGGTCTTTCATTGCCCTGGCAAATTGGATCACAGCAGCCCCCACCGTAGATTTGCCCACTCCAAATTGATTCCCGACTGACCGGTAGCTGTCTGGCGTTGCAAGCTTCCACAGGGCTATCGCCACTCGCTTCTCAACTGTGAGGGCTGCTCTCATCTTGGTATTCTGGCGCTTCAGGGCAGGGGAAAGCAAGTCACAAAGTTCCATGAAAGTGGCCTTACGCATGCGAAAGTTTCGCAGCCACTGGGAATCGTCCCATACCTGCAGCACGATGCGATCCCACCAGTCTGTGCTTGTTTCCCGGGCCCAGAATCGGCGTTCCACGGTATCAACCTGCCCCAGTGACACCATGATTTCCACATTGCTGGGGCCTGTGCCTTGTGAGAGGTCTATGGCCATGTCAATTTCCTCATCACTCTCGTCGCCGTGCTGCAATCGCCTCCTCGCCTGGTCCGGGTTTCGCCTTGGCATGTTCTGGCTCTGCATATACTCCAGGACAATGCGCGTGGTGTTCATAGTGCTCATAATTGCCGCGGTGATCTGAGCGGGCTCCATGATCCCAGTGCTAGCTATGGCGCCTGGTCAGAAAAAAGGCGCGAAAGTAGTATCTGATGGACCAGGAGAAGGAGGGCGGGAGGGAGGGAGGGAGGGAGGGAGGGCCAAGTGACGACATGGCGTACAGGTACAGGAACAGGGAGAAACACAAACAACTGTCACACAGAATGGTCCCCCCAAAGATTAAACTGGAAACCCTGGGCTTAGCAGGCCGTTGATTTCACGGAGGAAGGGGAAGCAAATGAACACAGAATAAATCTATTTTTTACATCTTAAGGTGGCAGCCGACGCTGCAGCATGAGTGACAGCCATACCAGTATGATGATGATGGGTACCAATCATAATATACCATCATCTGCCAAAAGGCAAGGGGCTGCTGCTGTGTAGCAATGCAGCCCCATGTCTGCCAGCCCCACGTCCGCCAGCACCCAGCATCGCCCTCGGCCTCTTCTGGGTGCTTAGCAGACAATATTGGGCAATTGGCAGAAAATAGTACATTATGACTGGTAACCGTCATCATCGAGACAGTAGCATGTCTGCCCAGGTGGCCATGATTGACAGCCACTCCAGTACGACGACGACGGGTACCAGTCATAATATACCATCGCCTGGAAGGGGCTGGTGCAATGCAGCCCTACGGCTGCCAGCCCCACGGCTATCACTCATGCTACACCGTCTACTGCCAAAAGGCAGTTAGCAGCTGCTGCTGTGTAGCAATGCAGTCCCACGTCTGCCGGCACCCAGAGGACATATGGTGACGGTGAGCTCAGCTGTGCTGAGCGGGCTCCATGTTGTCTGCACAGGTAACCCAGGTAACCCAGGTAAAAAGGCGCGAATCTATTGTCTGCCGTTGCTGTGACGGGGGAGGGAGGGGCCTGACGACATGTACCCAGAACCGCCCGCGACACTGTTTTGCATCATCCGGGCATTGGGATCTCAACCCAGAATTCAAAGAAAAGGCGTGAACCGCTTCGCGGCTCGAGCTGTGGCGCAAACGTAGTATCTGACGGCCTAGGGGAAGGAGGGAGGGGGGCCGAGTGACGACATGGCGTACAGGCACAGGGAATTAAAATAAAGAACGGTGGCTGTGCATCAGGGAGAGACACAAACAACTGTCACAGACTGGTCCCCCCCAAAGATTAAACTGAAAACCCTGGGTTTAGCAGGCCGTTGATTTGACGGAGGGAGGGGGAAGCAAATGAATACAGAGAAAATCTATTTTTTACATCTTAAGACGACGGTGCAGCGTGACTGATAGCCCTCGGCATCTTTCTGGGTGCTTGGCAGCAAATACGGGGCGGTGTATGACGATGGTCTTCAGGCCTATTGCACGAGCTGCTGCTCAGGGAAGACTCTGCTAATGTGCGATGACCCGACTTGTAATAGGCCGGCTAACAGTCATAATACACCATTTACTGCCAAAAGGCAAGCCCCACGGCTGCCAGCACCCAGATCGCCGATGAAGGCTACCAGTCTACTGCACCGTCTACCGCCAAAAGGCAGTTAGCAGCTGCTGCTGTGTAGCAATGCAGTCCCACGTCTGCCGGCACCAAGAGGATATATGGTGACGGTGAGCTCAGCTGTGCTGAGCGGGCTCCATGTTGTCTGCACAGGTAACCCAGGTAACTAACCCAGATAAAAGGGCGCGAATCTATTGTCTGCCGTTGCTGTGACGGGGGAGGGAGGGGCCTGACGACATGTACCCAGAACCGCCCGCGACACTGTTTTGCATCATCCGGGCATTGGGATCTCAACCCAGAATTCCAAGGGGCGGCGGAGACTGCGGGAACTGTGGGATAGCTGTGGGATAGCTACCCATAGTGCAATGCTCCGGAAGTCGACGCTAGCCTCGTACTGTGGACGCGGTCTGCCGACTAGAGCACCTAGAGCATTTTATTGTGTGGACATACACAATCGGCTGTATACAACCGATTTCAATAAAACCGGCTTCTATAAATTCGAACTAATTTCGTAGTGTAGACATACCCTAAGGTTGCCAAGTGTCTGGTTTTTGACTAGAAAGTCCAGTTGAAAAGGGAACCTGGCAGTCCAATGAGGCAGAAGGAGGCATTGGATCATTAACCTGCACCAACCCCTGCTCAGCCAGGGCCACTTCCTCCTACCTGCAGACAGGCTCTGCATCAGCTCCTGTCCCAGTCCTGGAGCAGAGGGAGCCCAGCTGGGGGACGTGGGGAAGAGGTGGAGACAATCTAGTGACAAGTGTGGTGGGGAGAGCAGCAAGTGATGGGGAGGGGGAAAGAGGAGCGGGTGGGGGGCAGGGCCTGGGGAAGAGGCAGAGCAGGGGCGGGGCCTTGGGATGAAGTGGCGGGGTGGGAGGGCAGGGCCTCAGGGGGGGTCTGGTTTTCAGCCAATAGAAAGTTGGCAACCCTACTTCTCACATCAGTGGGACTGATGTCACAGGGAAAAGGTTCTTGGGACCAATTCAGATCTCATTTAAAATGGTGCAAATTCATTAATTTCAAGGGAGCAGCCCATACTTGCACCAGGTCTGTATGGTGTCTTTGTTCATTGTTCTTCACACATATTAGTATAAGCTATAAGAGGTCTGAGTATGGTTCTCTGCCTGGTAAAGTTTGAGTAGAGTTCAGCCTTCACTAACACTTCACATGTTGAATGGACTGCTTGTGGGGCAGGGGGATGGGAGAAGCATGATAGCCTTGGAAATGCAGTGCCCTTCAGTGTGGTGTTCTATGGTGCATGTGTGTCTGCCAGGTAAGGGATTGGATTAAAATGAGGAGGGAATATGAGGGTGGTGGGCTGGACCAATGAATTAAATAAAGAGGGGACTAAAATAGATGACAGGAAATGAATAATATATGCATAAGGATTTCAGCAGAAAGTCAGTCTATGTTCCAGAGGCAATGTTCTGGAAACTAGTGTAAAAGGGAGATGTGGGAAAGGAAACAAGGTTAGGGTGAAGATTGACTCAAAGGTTTCTGGGCTTGGGAGCCCAGGGAATGTCCTGAGTTAATGAGAATGGAATCAGAGACGTGCAGTAGGCCAAAAATCCTTTTTATGAGCAGTGGTGGAATATAGAATCATAGAAATGTAGGGATGGAAAGGATCTCGAGAAATCATCTAGTCCAGCCCCCTGCGCGGAGGCAGGACCAAGTAAACTTAGGCTGGGCAAGCGCCTGTCAGGGATGGTCTATTTCCAATGATTCCAAAACCTCTATTGGAAGCCTATTTCAGAACTTAACCCTTGCAGTCAGAAAATTTTTCCTAATATCCATACTGTCTTTATTGAATTTCATCTTGTTGAATTGAAACAAATTCTCCAATTTGTCAAGGTTCTTTTGAATTCGAATTCTGTCCTCCTCCAAAGTTCTTGCAAGTCCTCCCAGGTTGGTGTCATCTGCATATTTTATAAGCATTCTCTTAGTTACTCAAGTCATTAATGAAAATATTGAATAGTAACAGACTCGGGACTGACACCTGCTGGACCTCACTAGAGAGACACTCCCAGTTTGACAGAGAACTATTCATAACTACTCTTGGAGTGTGGTCTTTCAACCAGTTGTGTATCCACCTTATAGTAACCTAATCTAGACTTCATTTCCCTAGTTTGCTTATGAGAATGTCATGTGGGATTGTGTGAAAATCTTTACTAAAATCAAGGTTATCACAACTACTGCTTCCCGCACCATCCACTAGGCCAGAAACCCTGTCAAAGAAGGAAATTAGGTTGGTTTGGCATGATTTGCTCTTGACAAATCCATGCAGGCTATTCCTTATAACCTTATTATCCTCTAGGTCAGATGTGGACAAACTATGGCCCACGGGTCACATCCGCCCTGTGGGACCGTCCTGCCCGTCCCCTGAGCTCCCGGCCGGGCAGCCTAGTCCATGGCCCCTCTTCCACTGTCCCCCCTTCCCCGCAGCCATGCCGCCGTGCGGGCCGCACTCTGGTCCGCTGCTCCCGCTGGGCAGGGTGGGGAGCGCAGCTGGCTCTGGCTGGGTGTCATGGCTGCGAGCTCCTGCTGCTGGTAAGGGGATGGGGAGCGGGGGGGGGGTTGGGTAAGGGAGCGGGAGGTCCTAGGGGGCAGTCAGGGAGGAGGGGGCGGTTGGATGGGGAGGAGGTTCTGGGGGGGTGGTCAGGGGATGGGGAACAGGGAGGGTTGGGAGTGGGAGTCCCGGGGGGCCTGTCAGGGGACGGGGATGTGGATAGGGGTCAGGAGAGCAGTCAGGGGACAGGGAGCAGGAGGGGTTGGATAAGGGGGTGGGATCCCGGGAAGCAGTTAGGTGTGGGGGGTCCCAGGAGGGGGTGGTCAGGGGACGAGGAGCAGGGGGGTGGATGGGTTGGGGATTCTGAGGGGGGTAGTCAGGGGGCAGGAAGTGAGAGGGGGCAGATAGGGGGTGGGGGCCAGGCTGTTTGGGGAGGCACAGCCTTCCCTACCCAGCCCTCCGTACAGTTGTGCAACCCCGGTGTGGCCCTCGGGCCAAAAAGTTTGCCCACCCCTGCTCTAGGTGCTTACAAACTGTGGCCTTGGCTACACTTGCGGATTCACAGCACTGCCGCGGCAGCGCTGTAAAGCGTGAGTGTAGTCGCGCCGCCAGCGCTGCGAGAGCTCTCTCGCAGCGCTGCAAGTACTCCACCTCTCCGAGGGGAATAGCTTGCAGTGCTGCGAGCGAGCGTGCAGCGCTGCAGGCGCTGATTACACTGGCGCTTTACAGCGCTGCACTTGCTGCGCTCAGGGGGGGTGTTTTTTCACACCCCTGAGCGCAGCAAGTGCAGCGCTGTGAATTGCCAGTGTAGCCAAGGCCTGTGTGTTTAACAGTTTGTTCCAGTATCTTTCCAGGGATCAAAGTTAGGCTGATTTGGTCTATAATTGTTTGGGTCATCTTTGTTCCCCTTTTTAAAGATAGGTACTATGTTTGTTTGCCCTTCTCTTGTCCTCTGGGACCTCACCCATTTTCCATGAGTTCTCGAACATAATTGCTAACATTTTTGAGATTGCTTCAGCTAGCTCCTCAGGTACTCTAGAATGAATTTCATCACACTCTGCTGATTTGAATACATCTAAATATTCTTTAACCAGTTCTTTTCCTATTTTCCCTTGTGTTCCTTCCCCCTTCTTGTTAATATTAGTTGTGTTGAGTATCTGGTCACCATTACCCTTTTTTTTTTTTAAGGCAAGCAAAACAGGCATTAAATGCCTCAGCCTTCTTGATGTAATCTATTATTAGCTTTCCTTCCGTGCTAAGTAGAGGACCTACGCTTTCCTTCATCTTTCTCTTGCTCATAGCATATTTAAAGAAATCTTCTTATGCCTTTTATGGCAACTGACTTGAATAAACAAAAACCTAAATGTTTTTTAAGATTTGAATTCATGAATCCCCAAATTTACTCCCTCCCTCTGCCCCCCCCCTTCTAGCTAACATTGTTTCTTACCGTTGTGTTAGCCAGAGCCCCTGCCCTCATCATGACCAGCAGGTTTAAAAGTATGCTGCCAGATCCAAGTAAATCTATGCTGAGCCCTAGTGCTGTGATTTAAATTTTTCTGCTGTGTTCTCTGGAGGCAGATATGCTACAGCAGGGGTCGGCAACCTTTCAGAAGTGGTGTGCCGAGTCTTCATTTATTCACTCTAATTTACAGTTTCGCATGCCAGTAATACATTTTTAACGTTTTTAGAAGATATCGTTCTATAAGTCTATAATATATAACTAAACTGTTGTATGTAAACTAAATAAGGTTTTTAAAATGTTTAAGAAGCTTCATTTAAAATTAAATTAAAATGCAGAGCTCCCCCGGACCGGTGGCCAAGACCTGGGCAGTTTGAGTGCCACTGAAAATCAGCTCGCATGCCGGCTTCGGCACGCGTGCCATAGGTTGCCTACCCCTGTGCTCCAGACTGCATCAAGTGACAGTGTACCAGAAATGTGGTATTTCTAGGGCCCTCAAAGATGGAAGTGTGAGCCCTTACTGTGGAGTTGGTCGTTACAACACAGGCAGGAGATAGTTGCGGTACTGAAAAACAGGGTCCTAGAAAAATACTCTGGTGGTCTTGCCAGGCTGGATGGGAGAAAAAGGGTCATATGAACTGAATTTAAAAAACCATTTAAGGTTTTTTCCATAGCTACTTTTGCCTAGAAAAGGAGGCGTCAGTATTTGAATAAATCTGTTTAGATGGTTATGATGGAGACGCCAAGGAAACAACGGTCATCGCTGGAAAATTTTAAAGCACGTTTGGATTTTTTCCAAAAGACATACTCTAGTTCAAACTTGAATTAATTCAGGGAAGTCCTCTAGCCTGTTCTTATACAGGAGATCAGACGAGAGAGTCAGGCAGCCTGGGGAGGCAACTGGCCCAGTAGTCTGGAAACCCTGGGTTCCCAGGCCCAAGGGCAGTCTGTATGGCAGGGCTGCCCCAGAGCCCTAGACCCTGGAAGCCCATTGCAGGACTTCCAGGCTCCCAACTCTGTGGCATAAAGGGGTTCCAAGCTCTGTGCTGCAGAACAAGGAGCCTACATTCTGAGAACCCTGGCTAGAGCCAATTCTCCCTGGGCTTTTGGGACTTCAAAGCACCTGGACACACTGCAGGGAGCCAGAAAGCCCTGGCATGGAGAGGCTTCCTGGAAATATGGATCCTGGAAACCTGGAGGACCCTGGCTCCAGTGCAGTGTGAATGGTGGGGCTCTCAAGCAGCACGCCACGTGGGCTGGCAGGGAACCAGGCAGATTTCTGACAGAAACCTTCCTGTGATTCATTAAAATTCATGGAACCTGATTTGCTTTCATGAGGTATTTTAGGTTTGATAAACCAGCATTTTCTAATAAAATTCTGTTCTGTTAGAAAACTTCCAACCAGCTCTATGTCTGGCCTTATAAATTATGAAAAAAGAACAGAACAATCAGTGTAAAAAGCCACACTGAGAGAAAGTGGGATGAAATTGGAAAAAGACTAAAGAGAGAGAGATTTTCTTTTCAGCTTTCTAAGGGAGTACTATACAATTTAAAATTATAAAAAGACTGACTTACCTGTCATTTTAATTTTAACCTTTTTGGAATGTGCAGGTGAAAAATAGGTTGTTTTCAATTCTAGATTCAGAGTTCTAAATGCAAAGCATTTCCCAATGGTGACTTTGTGGATCTTGGTTTTTTTAAAAAAGCAACGTTGTTCCTTCACAGCAGATTGCACAGTTAAGATATGAAATATAATTTACAAAAATAAATATTTCAGTCTCATACAACAGGCAGACGGTATAAATAACTGTTTAGATGATTAACTCTTTATTGTTTAAAGTTCTATTCTACCACCTATAAAGCTTGCAATAATATATAAACGTTTCATTTATACAGTAAGTATCCATATATAGAGATATTTATTAAGAGTTATCTATATCTTATCACAGCTTTGGGATTGTTTAGTCAGCTCCTTGAATAGCTATTATTAGGCAGTTTGCATACTGTATGTTAGTGTATTTTACTAATCAGAGGATATGGATTTTATAACAACTTTTTAAAAAGCTATTATAAAAATATTTTAGTCAGTTTTGAAAATTAAGGTTATTCTCCAGTTTATACAAAGATTAAACTAAAACCACTCTAAGTGATTGAAAAATGTGTTGGGATTTGAAGAGCATTTTAGTAAAAAGTGATTGGTTAAGAAAAGTCCAGGCATTCAAGTTGATTTATGAAACAATTGCTAACTCACAGCATAATTAATATGTGTAATAAACATCACTAGAAGAGGCAACCATGAACAAATTGAAAAAAGTGATAAGATATAGATGACTAAGATAGATAAGCACTTAGAGGAAGCAAAACATCACGGGCTACAGACGCAGTAGTGGATGGACCTGTAATGGTCACGTGATCTTCCACTATGAGTATTAGGCTAAAATACTTGTGGTTTTAGTTAAATTACATTGCTGGTACTGAAGCAACAGGCAGATAAAACAGCTGTGTTTGTCAGAAGGACAGCAGCTTTTAAAATCCAAACAAGTACATTGCAGGCAGTTTCTGGTACCTAAAATCTACTTGAAATCAAAGAGAAAGCTAAGCAAAGAGAAGAGACAAAATACTACTGGAGTGAGATGATATGCTGGCAGATGATGATTGTCTTGAATTCTGTTTGAATCCTACATCTTTGTAGTCATCAAAAGAAAGGTTGGTGATTATGAAACAACATGTTGTTAGAGGAAGCTCATAGTTATCTTTGGAGAGAGAGAGAGAAAGAGAGAGAGAGAGTGTGTGTGTGTGTGTGTGTAAAGGTAGGTTTGTAACAACAAACCTAAGATGTTAATCAAGACAGCAGTCATGTCTTTAAACTTCATTTTACCTTTTAGGCCACGTAATAAAATCAGATGCTTTTATTCAATGATAATTTAAGTCAAATTACTTAGGTGTCTGCTTATAGAAGTTATCCTCTCTTATATAGTTTCTTCTCCTCTACATGTACAGCATCTTTCATATCTAGAAAAGTGGATAGGAAAATTGATTAAAAGCATTGATGAAAAGTAACATATTGCCTACTGTAAAACATTGTGGGAATGAGAAACATCTGTAAAGGGACTGAAAGTACAGTATTTCCTTTGTTGTACAATTATTCTTATCTCAGAAGAACAAATACTCTAATCTGTAACAATCTGAACAGCTGAAAGCTTATCAAATCCTCCTTTTAATACCAGCAAAAAAGCACTTCCCTGTCACAAAAGATTAAACATACCCAATGTTGATTGAGGTAAATGGGGGAAAAAGTCATGCAAATAAACATTTTACACTAAATGCAATATTCATGCATAAATCCACTTTCCCCATACTTTCTACAGAAATATACTATAAGTTAAGAAATAGATATGCTTCATTCATTACATATTTTCAATATTTTTTCAGTAATGTATTTTTACTAGGGTTGACTGTTTATATTTTAAGAGTTAAAAGAGGCAATTGCATAGTATAAATATTTAAAAATCCATCACTTTTAGCATATGGCTGGTCAAAATTTATCTTACAATGTCTGCTGTTAAGATTAGCTTTATGGAGTTTTTATTCTCATGCCATTCTAAGGACCTTCCTGCCCAGGTGCAAGAAGTGAATTTGCTTTCAATGTATAATGTTTATCAGAAATGCATAAAGTACTGGGAACACCCATAGAAGTATATGATCCCAAGGCCGTGGGAGAATTCATAGAAACTCTAATTTTACCGTTATAGTATCAGAATAAAATGCAATAAGTGGCAAAATACCTAACACGTCTTAAATATTTTTCAGTTGCTTTATGTGAGACGAGGTTTTCAGAATCTTCATACACTTAATTAGAAATCCTGTAAATTAATTTGTCTGAAAGTTAAACATGCACTTCATTTACCTTAATCTATTGCAGTTTTTCCAAGTGCTTCTTTAGAAAGATTTGAGAGAGTAATTAATAAAGGACAGGTAAAGAGCTCAATCCGATAAGGAACTGAGATCCAGATCCATAGAGCTATATAGGCTCCTAACTTCCATTGGATTGGAATTCCTTTGTGGATCTGGCCCAGGGTACCCCTAACCCGCATTGAAATCAATGGGAGTGAAGAGTGCTTAGCGCCTCTTTGGAGGAGATTAGTATCTTGCAGAATTGGACCCTCAATCTGCAACACATTCGTGTTCTAGCTTATCATTGCTGTGAGTTTAATCTTGGATGATGCATCTGAAGTATATGTTACTAGATGGCTGAAATTTAGTTGTGTGTGCAAAATATACATCAAATGATTTTACTGTCACCATTGTGAATGACACAATTACAACTAAAGTTAACATACTTTTTTAACTTTTGGGGGGATGGATCTTCAATCTCTCTTCTTTCCCCTTCCCACCATAACTTACATTTAAGGTCCCTGCATCACGTTAATCCTTTCCATCTCCAGTGGATATAAGGCTCTGAACTGGGAGTCGGGGTTTCTTTTCCCTGTTCTGCCACTGATATGCTATGTGACCTTGGGCAAGTCACTTTATATCTGTTTGGTTCTCTCATGGAATAAAACCATCGGACTCATTCTTTTGGACTTCATCCCAGTAGTGAGGGAGGCACTTTCCTGTCTGTGATTTAGGCCCCAATCTAGTAAAACATTTAACCACATGTTTAACTGTAAGAATAGGATTAGTCCTTTTTGAATCAGTGGATCTACTCACCTGCTTAAAGTTAGGACATGTGCTTGACTACTTTCATGCCAGTTTTTTATGAGTCTTCAACTTCAGGTTGTGGTTTTGTAGGTGCAAATTTGTAGGCACTGGTGTTAACATGTAAATTACTGAATACCTGATTTATTCTAGGTGCAATCCAGGTAATTAGACATCTAATAAGCAAATATGCACACACAAACCCCAGCTTGCATATGTGTATACGGGGGTTACCCATGTACATGTTTGTCATGTTCAAAAGTGCAAATGAGTTTTGTATGCCCACAATGAATTGTGCCTGAAAACTTGGAGGGTGTTCTTAAATATCGGAATCCTAAAAGCTTCTATTAGTGTCTCAAATGAAAGACTGTGTGTGTGTGTGTGTGTATCTCCCATATGGAATTGGAGATCGGGAGGATTTCCAATGGGGTTTTCACAAAGCAAAAATGAAAGCATTAGAGGTTTCCTATTATAAGAAAAGATCCCAACAGAAATGCAGCCTCTCCACCTTACACTGGTGAGTGGAAATGCTGCAATCATAGATTCATAGATTCTAGGACTGGAAGGGACCTCAAGAGATCATCGAGTCCAGTCCCCTGCCCGCATGGCAGGACCAAATACCGTCTAGACCATCCCTTATAGACATTTATCTAACCTACTCTTAAATATCTCCAGAGATGGAGATTCCACAACCTCCCTAGGCAATTTATTCCAGTGTTTAACCACCCTGACAGTTAGGAACTTTTTCCTAATGTCCAACCTAGACCTCCCTTGCTGCGGTTTAAGCCCATTGCTTCTTGTTCTATCCTTAGAGGCTAAGGTGAACAAGTTTTCACCCTCCTCCTTATGACACCCTTTTAGATACCTGAAAACTGCTATCATGTCCTCTCTGTCTTCTCTTTTCCAAACTAAACAAACCCAATTCTTTCAGCCTTCCTTCATAGGTCATGTTCTCAAGACCTTTAATCATTCTTGTTGCTCTTCTCTGGACCCTTTCCAATTTCTCCACATCTTTCTTGAAATGCGGTGCCCAGAACTGGACACAATACTCCAGCTGAGGCCTAACCAGAGCAGAGTAGAGCGGAAGAATGACTTCTCATGTCTTGCTCACAACATACCTGTTAATACATCCCAGAATCATGTTTGCTTTTTTTGCAACAGCATCACACTATTGACTCATATTTAGCTTGTGGTCAACTATAACCCCTAGATCCCTTTCTGCTGTACTCCTTCCTAGACAGTTTCTTCCCATTCTGTATGTGTGAAACTGATTTTTTCTTCCTAAGTGGAGCACTTTGCATTTGTCTTTGTTAAACTTCATCCTGTTTAATTCAGACCATTTCTCCAATTTGTCCAGATCATTTTGAATTACGACCCTGTCCTCCAAAGCAGTTGCAATCCCTCCCAGTTTGGTATCATCCGCAAACTTAATAAGTGTACTTTCTATGCCAATATCTAAGTCGTTAATAAAGATATTCAACATTGATATGCCAGAACTGAAAACTGCACTTACTTTTCTTGTGGAATGAGGGCCCTTGGGCTTTTTTGTTTTTTGTTTATAATTTAAGAGAACACAAGTGACTAGGTGGTTTGGAGATCAATGAGCTCTCAATTGATGACTGAACTCGATGGTGCAATGACCAGTGAGTTTATTCATGGACACCCAAACTTTGATGTCAAAGGGCCACATCTAATTTCCATAAAATGGGGCAGACAGCAGCTACCCTCATCTCTAATGTAGAGGAAGATGTGCAGCCCACAGAGACTATAGGTCCCAACGTGCAGTGCTCCATCTTGACCTGGGTGGAAGGCTACAACTGGTGGGAGCATAACATGTTGTGGCTATATTCCTTGAGGGCTGCTTCTCAGGCCAGGTCTACACTTGATAGCTGTACTGGTATTACTATGTTGGTTAGGGGTGTGATTCTTACTATACAATGATTTGTATTATAAAAATACATAAGTCCTATTGTGGATGCAGTTGTACCACTATAAAAGTGCCTTATATTATAGGGTGCCCTTGTGGTATGGAACTGTTATGGCACCTTTGCACGGATATAACTGTATCCACATTAGGAGAGTTGTATCTCTTTAACCATATCAGTATTGTTAAAGAGGTACAACTTTCTAGTGTGGACAAGGCCTCTGTACTAAAGGTGTGGGCAGACACAAGACCTGGTGTAGAATTCAATGGGCTGCTTCAGCTCCTCAGCCTGTGCTTTGGCCACCCTGGTTTACTTGCACCTGTAAGTGCCCCAAGCCCAATCCATTAGACTGTTTGACATGTAAGCACTTCTTTTTGGTGTCTTCAAAGCAGGTCCTGTGACAAATAAAGGTAGTTACTGCCCTTCAAAGGAGGAAGATAATTTGTTGTAGGTGCTTTCTCAATAAATGCATAATTACATGGGTGGATTCCTGTTAGGTAGATACTAGCAGCTGTACCCAGATCGTCCTATCTTGAACGCACACACTTCCATAAGGATTACCTTGATATAGAATGTATTGGGGAACTACTAAAGCAGTGGTTCCCAACCACAGGTACATGTATCGATACTGATACTTGAAGCTTTCGTAAGTGATGTTCAGGTATTGTGAATGGAAAGAAAGTTTTTGTTACATAGTCAGATGAGTGCATGAAAAGCTACTTGGTTATATAATAAAACATTTTTGTTTTATACCTTTTTATTCCAACAGGAAATATGGGATGTATAAAATCAAAAAGAAAAGAGACTCTGCCTGGAGATGGGCTAGATTTGAAGAACCAACCAGTACGTAAAACTGAACCAACTATTTATGTGAGGGATCCAACGTCCAATAAACAGCAAAGGCCAGTAAGTAGATAGTCTCAGGGGAGAATTCCAATAGCAAGATCAAAGCATGACTGGCATGATTTAAATTTAAATCAAAAACACATGCCTGCAGAAGCTATAATTATTCATTTTTGTCTACAGTTTTGCTTTGCAACTCACCGTCAAAGAGTATGCAATATTTTAAAAAGCCCTTGGCGGTTTATTGCTTCGTAAATATTGGCACAATATTTTATATAGAAAAAATACTCCCTGACATGTTGTTGGGTTGTGGGGAGGTTGGGGTGAGGGGAAGGGAGATTTGGTATGTTTGATGCTTTAAAGAAATTCTGAGTGACTCTAAGGAAGTCTGAAATAGTTTCGAAATACTGTAGTTCTAAAAGCACCAGTATTTTAGAAGAGTTTTGCACTTTTAAGCTCATAAGAACTGTAGAGCATCAGAATTTCTTTGTAAAAGCACCATCCCTTTATTTTTAATGTGTAGTTCTACACTGATAAGGAGTGTACTGTCGCATGTAGTTACAGTGCAGCAAACCTTGACTTCTCACCTCTCTCCATAAGCATATATGGACTGAATGGCAAAGGGCAAAGCAAGCCAGTGGAAAACCCCTGTGTGCTGTGTAGCAGTGCTCCATCCACAGTAGCAAAGAGAGGGTGTTGAAGGCAGGCCACTGGTGTAACTCATGGGTCTGCTACCATGCAGGTCCACTAGTAAAATCCCTCTCCTGAGTAGGGGGAAACACAGCATCACCTGCCAAGTATTTCTGCAGCCAGGAGGGGGAAGGATGCCATGAAATCTCCTGTGCAAAACCCTATAAGATGACCTTGTACAGAGGATATAAGCATTTTTCACACTAAATTGGCAAAATATAAGGATTGTCACTGCCTGGATAAAAATGAAATAATTCCTTTTTCTCAGCTGCTCAGTCAGCAGTAAACATGTTTCCCCACATCCCCACTCAGTAAACTAAAAGTAAATATATTTTATAGGGCTGTCAAGAGATGAAAAAAATTAATTGTGATTAATCGCAGTTTTTATCACACTGTTAAACAATAATAGAATACTATTTATTTCAATATTTTTGGTGGGTTTTTATTTTTCAAATATAGGTGTGGGGCTCTGGGCTGGGGCTTCTGCCCCCTGCTGCCAATGCCTCCCTCCCTGCTAAGTATGCAGTCAAGGCATTAAAAAAAAAAAAAAAGTAATGCATTCATTTTTGTTTTCAGTTAATTGCAGGCGTTAACTGTAATTAATTGACAGGCCTAATATTATTTTTAGCTTTCTGAGGGCAGATCCTCACACTGATAATTATTGCTCTGTTGCCCTGTTAAAGTAGCTTTGTCAAAGGTCAGTGCAGCAACAGCAAAGCTGTGAATTTTCCACTTCACTTTTCAGCTTGGTGAGCTGTGAGCTGCTAAGTTCAAAGTCTAGTTGGGACTTCTTCAATGTTTACTTTATCATTTGCCTTTAAAATTGCCCAGGAAAAATAGCCACATGCTTCTTTTCAATTAAAGTTTTGTGGATGTTGTCCTAGGAATATGTAAGATGACTCCACACCAGCTGAAGAATCTTTTATATATTATTTACTGTGCATATAATATATATAATCATAGTGATCTACAACTGCTTAATTAACAAATATTTTGTTGTAGGGAAATACAGAAATGCACCTTTTACCAGGGCAGAGATTCTGTAAAGAAGGTACGTTTCCATAAGAATGTTAACAACTTGTGATAGCTGTATATGAACAAATATAATAGTAAGAATGTCACTTGGCTTTCTGCATTAATAGATGCGGAGGAGCATGGGGACATTGTAGTAGCCTTGTATCCTTATGAGGGAATTCATGAAGATGACTTGTCCTTCAAGAAAGGAGAAAAAATGAAAGTTCTTGAGGAGTAAGTATAGTAGTGTTGGCTGTACTGTACCTTATCTCTAGATATTACTGCATCCCTATATAGATGTTGGTTTTCTCTCTGTCTCTCTCTTACACACACACACACATGCACACTCACAAACTAAAGGAAAAAGGCTCCTTTCCATGTGAAAGTGAAACTGTGTCCTTTCCCCCAGCCCCTGTAACACTTGGGCAGCTGATCGGATGAGGGTTGTAGCAGTTTGCTCTGAAGCTGACCCTCTAAAGTTTCTGAGATGGCTGAACTTCAGAGAGAAATGCTGTTTTTTCCCTGCCAGCCCAATCAAGGTTCTCAGCCTCACCACAGAAGTAGCTAAATAACCTTTCATTATTTTTTATTTGCATGTTGTGAATACTGTTGTTGTTTTGTATTTCAGGCTTGGAGAATGGTGGAGAGCTAAATCTCTCTCAACAAAGAAAGAAGGCTTCATTCCAAGCAACTACGTAGCAAAAGTAAACACCTTGGAAACAGAAGAGTAGGTTCTTCTATATTTCAGTACATTTGAAACTTTCTTTTCCACCCTGTTGCATATCCTTAGGGGTAGAGCAAAAAAAACCCCTAACTCTTTCAAAATACTTTTCAGATGGTTCTTCAAAGATATAACCAGGAAAGATGCAGAGAGACAGCTGCTAGCACCAGGAAACAATCCTGGGGCATTCCTTATCAGAGAAAGTGAAACATTAAAAGGTAGGCAATGGATTACTTTGGGATTGATATCAGAGTTAAAAATGAACGTATATCATCAAGATCTGAAGTTGGCCCAATATGTTATGTTTGCTGCATATATCAGTGAATTGAATTAGACTGTGGTAAAGTCTCCAAAGGAAGTGAGGGAGTCCTATGGCTTTACACTTAAAACCTACTCAGAAAACTGACTCCTAGGACAGGTTAGATGATCATTTTAAATGTGAATAACAGTTGTCCTGTTCTGTATAGCTCTTTGGCGGGAATTCGGCAGAGGGTCCATCAGTCGCTGACAGTCTTTGGCAGCATTTCGGCGGCAGGTAAAAAACCTTGCCCACCAAAGACAGAAACACTTGCTGCCGAAATGCTGCCAAAGACCATCAGCAACTGAAGGACCCCCCGCCGAATTGCCGCCGAAGACCCGGATGGGTGAGTGTTTAAAAAAAAAACAAAAAAAACGCCCGTAACAAAATATCGGGACAAATGGCGCCCCAACCGTACTTCGGTCGGGATGCGGGACAAACACCTCAAAATCGGGACAGTCCCAATTTTATCAGGATGTGTGGTCACCCTAGCCTGGCCTGATTTGAGTAATTAAACATGGAGGAGGCTTCATTTCTTGGAAAACAGAATTAGGAAGGTAACTAGATTAGCAGACTGAAAATGGAATGCTTGTGCTAAAATAAGTAAATGGGTCAGTAAGCTAAAAGACAGACTGAGCTAGCTAAGATTAGAGGGGGAACACCCAAGGCACCATTTGCTAAGAACAGGATAACAATGGACAAGAGAAGTTGGGAGCATAAAGATGAGGTAAAGAGTAAAGTCGAACATGGGTAGCACATGGACAGAGCATTCTGCACTGGGATTGGTTCCTGCAAAGTAACCAAGCCAGTCCCAAAACACGTAATGCAATGTATAGTGAATGTAACGCAATTTCTAAATGTATATAAAGACAGGGAGTTTGTGTAATTTGGATGTGTGGTACGCCCTATACCCAGCCCCTACGCTTAAGCCGGATCAATTCAAGTGTCAATTATATGCCAATAAAGAAACCTTGGTGACAAGTTTGGAGTCAAGCTGAGTTCCTGGATACATGTGGATCTTGTGATTCTTCCCTTCTGCTTGTCCAAAACCCCCTCCTCGCTAGCCTATTTGCAGCATGCAGGGGCTTAAGGCACACAGATTCCTCGTACTGGCCCTCGTGCCAGGGTGAATTTCAGCCTGTATATCCATTAGTGAGGTTGGGCTAATCTTGCAGTTGCTTCTGGACATGGTCCTAATGAAGTCAATGGGACTATGCCCAGGAATAGGAATAGCCATGTAACGATCTGCCCAACTGAGCCTCAGAATATTGTCAGAATATTACCAAAAAAGAAAGAGAGAAAATTCGTCTGAGCATCTCCATTGGTACTGAAGCAGAAAAGTCTGACAGAAAATTCGCTTTCTGGATAAATTTAGTACCAGCAACAGAGCCTGCAGTTGGCTAACTTCTTCATGCCAATCATTTGGGATGATTGCAGAATGCTTTTTGGAGTAAATAGGAGACAAGAGAAGCAGGCAAAAAAATGAACATGTTTGTTGCATATATTAATATTGAACTACAGCAATGTGTGCAATATAGATGTCCTATCTACTAAACAACATCTTTGCACTGTTTGTCCACAGGCAGTTATTCTCTGTCCATCAGGGACTACGATCCACAGCATGGTGATGTTATTAAGCACTACAAAATAAGGAGTCTAGACAATGGAGGATATTACATCTCTCCAAGGATTACATTTTCCACCATCAACGAAATGATCAAACATTACCAAAGTAAGTTAACTCAATCAGTGGCTTGCTTATCAAACATTAGGCATTGTTTTCATTAAAGCAAATGATCAGAATGCTTTCCTTGTTCTATTTCAAGTCTTTCCACATTTTTTGTAAAAATCCAACCACTGAGAATTGTAGCAAGATGAATATTAGCCTTGATTCTGACCTCCCATATGCCTGTGTAAATGAAGAGTAACTCCATACAAGTCAATGTCAATGTTACACCAATGTGAAACTGGTACTAGAGAAACAACAAGGAGTCTGGTGGCACCTTAAAGACTAACAGATTTATTTGGGCATAAGCTTTCGTGGGTAAAAACCTCACTTTGCATAGCTATGCATCTGAAGAAGTGAGGTTTTTACCCACGAAAGCTTATGCCCAAATAAATCTGTTAGTCTTTAAGGTGCCACCAGACTCCTTGCTGTTTTTGTAGATACAGACTAACACGGCTACCCCCTGATACTTGGTATAGAGAATAATCAGGCCCAGTGTCAATAAGTGCTGTTTTTGTAAGTGTAAACAGATATATGTGGACATTATGATACACTGGAATTTTAAATATTTTTTATACATGAATGTCTTCCAGTATCGTATCTGGTGATTTATATGAAACAAAATCAACGCTGTAATTTTCTTGTGCCAACAATGACATTTTTTATGAGTGACTTTGTGATGGGAATGCAAAATTCCTGTTGACTTCAAAGGGAGAAGGGATTGGGTCCATCAACAGTAACCTCTTATAACAATGTTTACAGCTGCTCATTGAGTACAAAAGTGACTTTTCATTGCCTATACCTTCTTGAAGTCAGGAAAAGGAGATTTGGGGCCCATTCTGTAGCTGAAAAAAATACAAGGTTGAGGTTTTCAAAGCCATACTGGAGGTTTAGCCACACAATTTCGATTAATTTTAATTTATGATGTGTGGTAAATCCCCTGCACTGACTGGAAAATCTCAACCCTACTTTATTACATTTATTTTTTCTCTGTAAGTGTGTAGTGACTGGAGAAGTAATTATTATCTGTTTAGTGGGTGGGTGGGTGGCTACTGTATAATTTAAGAGCTGCACAGAAATGTAACAAAATACTAGGCTCAGTCCTGATTTTTATTGAAGTCCAGTGGCAGCTTTTCCATTATCTAGATTTCACAGGATTGTAGCCAATATTTCCTCTAAAGGGAAAGGAGAAAACACATCAGCATCCTTCACCATACAGCACTTAGCCTAGAAAATACTACGCGTGTAGATTACTTGTCTATAGCTTGGCACGATGCCTTTTGGTATGAAACACCTCACAAGCTAACTAAATCACTCTTTCTTAACTGACTGAGCCAACATACTGTGTTCATTAATGACATCAGAGATACGCTGCTGTATCAAAAACTCTCCCATCTTAAAAGGTGTTATGCTCTAGTGGCCTAAACATAGGACTCAAATCAAGAAATTCCTGAGATCTATCCATAGACCCTCCTTTGTGAACTTGTGCAAGTTACATAGTTTTAAACTCAGATGCCTAAAATTAGGCACCTTAATAAGTGAGTCTGTGCTTTAGAAATGCTGACTGAAGTCAATGGAAGTGGTATGTACTCAGAACTTCTCCTGATTTGAATCACATACTTTACTAAGCAACAAGATCTTTTCTTTTTCTTAAGCAGTATTTCCCATTCTGTCTTCATTAACATACTTTCAGCAGTTCAAACATACATTTTATTTACCTTGGCACTATTTATCTTAGTGCACTGTTGAAGTAAAGAAAAGAAAATCTAATGACGATATGAGCAACAACGGTCTCTTTGCATCTGCAGATCTATGGCATCTAATGCAGATCACACATGTTATAAATTGGCTCTAGAATGCAAGAACTCCCAAATCCCAGTATGGAAGGTTAAAAATAGTATGAAGATTGTAGTGAAGTTGGTTCAGGTCTGCAGTTGCACATGCTTTACTGTAGGCACATAAATGTAATGTAATTACAAAATGTAATAGATTTTCTACTTGGTTTTTCTTTAAAAAATAGAGCAGTCAGATGGTTTATGCAGAAAGCTGGAAAAAGCATGTGTTTGTCCAAAACCCCAAAAACCTTGGGATAAAGATGCCTGGGAGATTGCACGGGAATCAATTAAATTAGTGAAGAAACTTGGAGCTGGTCAGTTTGGAGAAGTTTGGATGGGTAAGTTTACAAGTCTTTGTAAATATAAATATATACAGTGCAGTTTCAAGGATCCAGATTCATCCCTGGTGTTGTTACTTAGATTTGATTGGAGTAACATCAGGGATAAATTTGGCCCAATATATATATTTGCAATCAGCATATTAAGTCCCCAAAA
Source organism: Malaclemys terrapin pileata (assembly GCF_027887155.1). NCBI lineage: Eukaryota > Metazoa > Chordata > Testudines > Emydidae > Malaclemys > Malaclemys terrapin. The sequence continues at coordinate 67,121,176 of NC_071506.1, read as the reverse complement.
ATGCCCTGTCTGGGCAGTCAAACTCCTTGTAGAATTTTCTCTGATAGCTTTTGTGGGGAGTGAGTTCCCCTATGGAAGAAACTGTGGTTTGACTCTCAGATTCATGGGTCTCACAGGATCTGCAGGAGCCTTCTGTACTGCCTCTTGATCCCCTGTGAGTCCCCCTGGTTCCCTGTCAGCGCAGCTGTAGGAATTGTGCTGACTGCTTCCCTTGCAGATAGAGATCCCTGGAACTCTGCCCTAACGCCTTATACTGTATTCATAAGGGCCTCCCATTGACTCCAATAGGACTCTCTTAGCTTTACAGACTGCATGCTACCTCAGGATTTGGTCCAACACGTTTTGCTAGATGTCTCTACCTTTACAAAATACTCTCTTAAAATCAGGGTAAAGGTGTTTATTTGAACACTTGAAATACGAAACAAAATGTGTGTTTTAGTGAATAATGTGCAGAGCTTCAGCATCTCTTGATAAAGAGAAGACTGGAAAGTAGCACATAGGAATTATCATATTGGATCAGAACCAGTGGTCTATTTAGTCCAGTATCCTGTCTCTGGCTTTGGCCAGTACCATCTGCTGTCCAGGAAGGTATAGAAACTCTGCAGTAGGCAGATTTGAGAGTAATCAGCTCCAGTATTGTTTCATCTTGGTCTCCAAAAGTTAGAATGTCCTGAAGACCCAAAAGTATGAAGTTTACTATCCCTTCCAAAAAATGTTTAGCATTAATTATGATAACCCTAGTTATTCTTGTTATCCATCTAAATATACAGTTCTTTGTTGTTCTTGGCTTCAATGACTTCCTGTGGCAATAAGTTCCACCGTCTAATTACATGTATGTGAAGAGTATTTACTTTTGTCAATTCTGAATTTTCCACCTTTTAAGTTTCATTGTATGTTCCCTTGCTTTTGTGTTATGAGAACAGAAGTTCCTGTTCTACCTTCTCTATGCTGCTCATTATTTTATATACTTATGTCCCTTATTATTCATCTCCCTTCGGAGGAAAACCAATCCAGTCTTTCAGTCTCGATGTCCCTAATGCTACTCCTCACCCTTTCCTGACTCTCCTCTTCACTTTCATGGGTCACCTTTAAAGAATAAGCATTTTAACATGTTTTTAAATAAGATACAGCGGGCAATGTATTTCTGAGCAATGAAAGTATGCCTGAAATCTAGTCAGGAGGTACAAAGATAGGCCAGAGTGACTCTAGCCACCCAAAATAGCATAACAGTCTCATCAGAACACACTATTTGGAATATTATTGTTTTGAAATGGTATGTGTATATATAAAAGTAAAGATCTAGATCTGTATATTGCCATGGTCGTGGCATCCTTGATAGTCAAACAGAAAGGTCTAATTCAGTGATCCATTTAATCTTTGACTATAAAACATACTACTTGTGCTCTGCTTTTATAACTGTATTATACGTTATGACTGAATGCAGCTTTTATCTTCTCTCATGAGAAGAAGCTTGAGGCCTCTAGCTGTGAGGCTCATGAGTGATGCTTACTCACTAGTTAAGACAAGGGTCAGCCATTGTGCATTTTTTCCCTGTGTAATACACCAGGTCAATAAATATTGTGACTGACACTGAACTGCTATAGAAAAGTCAGTGTGGTATGTTGTCATCTGTAGAAATTGCAGCTAATTTCAGGAAGCTACTAGTTCTGCATACACATGCACAAAAATTAAAAGGGGGTGTTTCTGGTTCAAGATGTTTCCTCTTGTTTATGTGATGATCTCTCTACATGGGCTTAACATTTTCCTCTGTGGATTGTTGTTACATTATGTGGGAAATTACTGTACTGTGAAGTTGAGTAGCGTGTTTCCTCTCACTCTCTCTGCATCTTTTCTGAAGCAAGAGAAGCTGATTTGCATGGTGGGGATCCTTTCTGAACAAGCGTGTTTAATCTTAGAACTGAAGACGTTATAACTGAAAAAGACCTATTAGATCATCTAGCCCAGGCCCATGCCAGGACAGGATTGTAGTAAGCACCACGGCCTCATTTATTAATAGTCAGCTCCTTAACGCTTCCCTTAGTTTGGAAATAAGATGGTTATATTCTCTCAATGATAAATTACTTCTGCCTTTATGGGACAAAGATGATTCTTTTAAGCAATACTATGTACCAGGTACAAACCACAATTGATGGCTTGATTTCTGAAGAACTTTCTGTTAGTAGAAGGAAAGTAACTAGTTTTATAGTTACAAAAGGGTGGGAAGGAAGAGTGGTGTGCGAGAGAGGGAGATCACATCTGCTAGCAGCAGTATAGTTATGGATCTGTCAGCATCTCTTCATGTTTCTTTTTTTTTTCCAAGAGTTTATAGTTCAGTCGTAAACATTCCTGGAGGGATTGAAACTTGATGTAAAATGCTTCATCTATGATTTCTTTTGGGTTTAAAAGAAGTTGCCTTGATTCATAGGACGAGTCAAAACACACAGGGATCTGCCTATATCTCCTTTTGAATATGTACCTGAAGTGGTGCCCTTTGCTCTCTTTATATGCCAGTGTGGGGAATAGGTAAAACTCTGTTGCTTGTGTGCCAATGGTGCTAACCACTCCAACGTTTGCATGGCTGAGCTGGGTGTGGAGGTGGAGTTGCTGTTCCACTTCCCCCCCCACGGTGGTTAGGAGATGACGACTGATGTTGAGGGAAGCGCACGCTCTAGGCATTGAAAGGAAGTAGAGGAGTCATTGCTCACTGTGGTCCCGGCCAGTGCCCAAAAAGTATTCTGCCTGTGTCAGCCGCTATATAGCCTGAGATGTTCTGTGGTTTCAAGACAATTTTTACTTCTATAACTCAGAGTAGGCTCTTAAGATATAATTTTGCAGGCAATTATTGTTTTGGAGCAGGGAATGAAAAGGTATATTGTACAGATTAAAACAACGAGGAGTCCTTGTGGCTCCTTAGAGACTAACAAATTTATTTGGGCATAAGCTTTCGTGGCTCTAACCCACTTCATCAGATGCATGCAATGAAAAATACAGTAAGCAGTATATATATTACAGCACATGAAAAGATGGGAGTTGCCTTACCAAGTGTGTGTGGGGTCAGTGCTAACGAGGCCAATTCAATTAGGGTGGATGTGGCCCATTCCCAACATTGACAAGAAGGTGTGAGAATCAACAGAGGGGAAATTATTTTTTGTAGTGACCCAGCCACTCCCAGTCTTTATTCAAACCTAATTTGATAGTGTTGAGTTTGCAAATTAATTCCAGTTCTGCAGTTTCTGGTTGAAGTCTGTTTTTGAAGTTTTTTTATTGAAGAATGGCCACTTCTATGTTTAAGTCACATTAGCACTGACCCCCGCCCCCCATGGTAAGGCAACTCCCATCTTTTGATGTGCTGTGTATTTATACCTGCTTACTGTATTTTCCACTCCATGCAGCTGATGAAGTGGGCTGTATCCCATGAAAGCTTATGCCCAAATAAATTTGTTAGTCTCTAAGGTGCCACAAGGACTCCATGTTGTTTTTACTGATACAGGCTAACACAGCTACCACTCTGAAATCTTGTACAGGTTAGTTCACTAGTCTTTCATCTCTGGTTTTGGAGCTCTGTAATGAAAATCCCTTTGGCTTATAATGGATATCACAAATCCATATCACAGTTTGCTATGACTGAATGTGTGCAAAAGTCTAGTGGAAGTTTGGGCACCCAAGCCCTTGCTCCAGCCAAAATGATCATTCTCTGGGCCATATTTAGTTCTGAAGTAAACATGTACTGCTCCACTAACTTCAGTGGGATTGCATTCTCACATGTAGAGACGTCGGTGGCCTTTCATGTAACTGGATTAGCAAATTCCCCATGCCTACATGTCATTTTGAGCTCCACATTTCATTTTAAAAAGCATTAACTGTATGCGGAGTTACTACTTTCCACCATACAATTGACCAAGATTTTTAGAGTGTTGCGTTAGTGCATTTGTGCAGCAGGTGCATTGACATGATAGAGCTAAACAGCACTATAGAACAGTGTGTCCATGTTTTATGCATTATTGTCCCCGGGTATTTACTGATATGAATCATAACATACTCTGGCATTAATAATTGAGTGAAAGAGTTCTCAGCTAGGTCAAGAGAAAAGTTAATATAAAAGGAGTCCTGATAGTTTATTTTATTAATGAGACACATTGTTCTTGCATCTCAGGTGTAAAGGATTCTTGGGTTTGAGGTAGTCTGGATGAGAGTGTCTGTCTGTAATATTGCACTATTTGTAGTATTTTTTATACAACTATTAAAGAAGAGAATGGAAAATTTCTTACTGATAATTTCCTTTCTGCTAGTAGCATTTCCTGCAATTCTGGACATCTGGGTTGCTCTCCTCTCTCTGAAGCTCATGGAGGCAGATCAGTGTTTTGACATCACAAGTCTGGCCATGCTCATTTGTTCCTGCTTGCTATTGTATGAGTTATTCCCAAGTTGTAAAATATGCATATCATTATTAATGAATTTCCGAGATAATGAAATAACTATGTATACTAGACCAAGGAAGATAGTCATATGGTAATGATTCCACTTACATCTGACCCTTGCCTTTGTAAGCCATCCAGAGTGGGTGGAAGATGCTGCTAGCAGAAAGGAAAGGATCAGCAAGCAAGTTACCATTCTGCAATCCAGTGTCTCCACTGTTTCTGGACATCTGGGAAGTAGCGAGCAGTGAACAGATGTAGAAAGGGTTATGAACCAAAAATCTCGTAGGAAAGCAGTACCCCCCTTTTTCTGTGCTTGCTCAAGAGTCTCTAATATTTCTGGGCCATCACCTGCAGCATGTTCCCACCAAAGAAGACCTCTGCAGAAGTTAGAAGATCCACCTTGTAGAGCTTGCCTGATGAAGGTGTTAGCTGTAGACCAAGTGGCTGCTTTGCAGCTTTCCAAAGTGGACGCACTTGCTCGTTCCGCTCTGGTGATTAAGTATGTCATCAGATGCACCTTGATTTCTTATGGGACAGGAACCTCTGATTTTAGGCTTCCACAATACATAGTCTAATCCACCTAGCGATGGAAGACTTGCTCTGAGTTCCTGGCATTTTGGGTGGAAGGACATAAATAGGGAGAGATTTTCAACACTCTTTTGGTGACTAAGGTCTCCTACACCTTTTCAGTTGGATGTTGTGATTTTGGATAGAATGAAGGATGCACAACCTCTTAGGAAGTGTGGGAGGAGGCACTTACCATAGGAAGAAAGGATTCTGGTGTGCTGAACGCCACCTTGTCCTCTTGGAGCATGAGGTAAGGCTCCTGTACAGATAAGGCTACCAGCTCCAACACTCACCTGGGGGAGATGCCAGCTACTAAGAAACCAATCTTAATGGTTAAATAAAAGGATGACTGGGAGGAAAGATCAAACCAGTATCTTAGATGCCTATATACAAATGCGAGAAGTATGGGTAATAAGCAGGAAGAACTGGAAGTGCTAATAAATAAATACAACTATGACATTGTTGGCATCACTGAAACTTGGTGGGATAATACACATGATTGAAATGTTGGTGTGGATGGGTACAGCTTGCTCAGGAAGGATAGACAGGGGAAAAAGGGAGGAGATGTTGCCTTATATATTAAAAATGTACACACTTGGACTGAGGTAGAGATGGACATAGGAGATGGAAGTGTTGAGAGTCTCTGGGTTAGGCTAAAAGGGGTGAAAAACAAGGGTGATGTCATGCTAGGAGTCTACTACAGGCCCCCTAACCAGGTGGTGAGGCTTTTTTTAAACAACTAGAGGTGGATGAGGCTTTTTTTAAACAACTAACAAAATCATCCAAAGCCCAAGATTTGGTGATGATGGGGGACTTCAACTATCCGGATATATGTTGGGAAAATAACACAGCGGGGCACAGACTATCCAACAAATTCTTGGACTACTTTGCAGACAACTTTTTATTTCGGAAGGTTGAAAAAGCTACTGGGGGGAAGCTGTCCTAGACTTGATTTTAACAAATAGGGAGGAACTTGCTGAGAATTTGAAAGTAGAAGGCAGCTTGGGTGAAAGTGATCGTGAAATCATAGAGTTTGAAATTCTAAGGAAGGGTAGAAGGGAGTACAGCAAAATAGAGACAATGGATTTCAGGAAGGCGGATTTTGGTAAGCTCAGAGAGCTGATAGGTAAGGTCCCATGGGAATCAAGACTGAGGGGGAAAAACAACTGAGGAGAGTTGGCAGTTTTTCAAAGGGACACTATTAAGGGCCTAAAAGCAAGCTATTCCACTGGTTAGGAAAGATAGAAAATGTGGCAAAAGACCACCTTGGCTTAACCACGAGATCTTGCATGATCTCAAAAATAAAAAGGAGTCATATAAAAAATGGAAACTAGGACAGATTACAAAGTATGAATATAGGCAAACAACACAGGAATGTAGGGGCAAGATTAGAAAGGCAAAGGCACAAAATAATCTCAAACTAGCTACAGGAATAAAGGGAAACAAGAAGACTTTTTATCAATATATTAGAAGCAAGAGGAAGACCAAAGACAGAGTAGGCCCACTGCTTAGTGAAGAGGGAGAAACAGTAACAGGAAACTTGGAAATGGCAGAGATGCTTAATGACTTCTGTGTTTCGGTCTTCACCGAGAAGTCTGAAGGAATGCCTAACCTAGTGAATGCTAATGGGAAGGGGGTAAGTTTAGCAGATAAAATAAAAAAAGAACAAGTTAAAAATCACTTAGAAAAGTTAGATACCTGCAAGTCACCAGGGCCTGATGAAATGCATCCTAGAATACTCAGGGAGCTAATAGAGGAGGTATCTGAGCCTCTAGCTATTATCTTTGGATAATCATGGGAGACGGGAGAGAGTCCAGAAGACTGGAAAAGGGCAAATATAGTGCCCATCTATAAAAAGGGAAATAAAAACAACCCAGGAAACTACAGACCAGTTAGTTTAACTTCTGTGACAGGGAAGATAATGGAGCAAGTAATTAAGGAAATCATCTGCAAACACTTGGAAGGTGGTAAGGTGATAGGGAATAGCCAGCATGGATTTGTAAAGAACAAATTGTGTCAAACCAATCTGATAGCTTTCTTTGATAGGATAACGAGTCTTGTGGATAAGGGAGAAGCTGTGGATGTGGTATAGCTAGACTTTAGTAAGGCATTTGATATGGTCTTGCACGATAGTCTTATTGATAAACTAGGCAAATACAATTTAGATGAGGCTACTATAAGGTGGGTGCATAACTGGCTGGATAACCGTACTCAGAGAGTTGTTATTAATGGTTCCCAATCCTGCTGGAAAGGCATAACGAGTGGGGTTCCGCAGGGGTCTGTTTTGGGACTGGCTCTGTTCAATATCTTCATTAACGACTTAGATATTGGCATAGAAAGTACGCTTATTAAGTTTGCGGACCAAACTGGGAGGGATTGCAACTGCTTTGGAGGACAGGGTCATAATTCAAAATGATCTGGACAAATTGGAGAAATGGTCTGAGTTAAACAGGATGAAGTTTTAACAAAGACAAATGCAAAGTGCTCCACTTAGGAAGAAAAAATCAGTTTCACACATACAGAATGGGAAGAGACTGTCTAGGAAGGAGTACAGCAGAAAGGGATCTAGGGGTTATAGTGTACCACGAGCTAAATATGAGTCAACAGTGTGATGCTGTTGCAAAAAAAGCAAACATGATTCTGGGATGTATTAACAGGTGTGTTGTGAGCAAGACACGAGAAGTCATTCTTCCGCTCTACTCTGCTCTGGTTAGGAGTCAGCTGGAGTATTGTGTCCAGTTCTGGGCACCGCATTTCAAGAAAGATGTGGAGAAATTGGAAAGGGTCCAGAGAAGAGCAACAAGAATGATTAAAGGTCTTGAGAACATGACCTATGAAGGAAGGCTGAAGGAATTGGGTTTGTTTAGTTTGGAAAAGAGAAGACTGAGAGGGGACATGATAGCAGTTTTCAGGTATCTAAAAGGGTGTCATAAGGAGGAGGGAGAAAACTTGTTCTCCTTAGCCTCTAAGGATAGAACAAGAAGCAATGGGCTTAAACTGCAGCAAGGGAGGTCTAGGTTGATTCATAGATTCATAGATTATAGGACTGGAAGGGACCTCGAGAGGTCATCGAGTCCAGTCCCCTGCCCGCATTGCAGGACCAAATACTGCCTAGACCATCCCTAATAGACATTTATCTAACCTACTCTTAAATATCTCCAGAGACGGAGATTCCACAACCTCCCTAGGCAATTTATTCCAGTGTTTAACCACCCTGACAGTTAGGAACTTTTTCCTAATGTCCAATCTTGGACATTAGGAAAAGGTTCCTAACTGTCAGGGTGGTTAAACACTGGAATAAATTGCCTAGGGAGGTTGTGGAATCTCCGTCTCTGGAGATATTTAAGAGTAGGTTAGATAAATGTTTATCAGGGATGGTCTAGACAGTATTTGGTTCTGCCGTGAGGGCAGGGGACTGAACTCGATGACCTCTCAAGGTCCCTTCCAGTCCTAGAATCTATGAATCTATGCATCTATGACCCTGAAGTCAGAGGCTCAAAGGGATGACTAGTCAGGGCCCTCAAAGCTGGAGGAAGGTCCCATTTTGAAAAGAGAGGCCTGACCACTTGTCTGCTAATTGTACTGCTCAAAGGAATGGAATTACCTGTGGATTGTCTGCCAGGGAGCCCAAGAATCCTGCAGATTGCATGCTACTAAGAGTAGACACCTGACATACATTTAGTGCTGGACTGAAGGCCTCTATCTATGCCTTCTTGAAGAAAGTCCAGAATGGTTGGAATTCCTGGATTTCTGGGAATTTCATTGTACTCTTTGGCACCAGTAGTTGAATCTGGACCAGAAACAGGAGTATGCTCTTAATGTCAATACTCTCCTAGACAAAAGCAGTATCTTAATAACTATGGAGTACAGACTGAATCCTTCTAGTGCTTCCCTCTGGGCAGCCAGGCTATTAGTTGGAGCCGTTTTGGTTGCGGGTGAAAGAGATGACCTTGTGAGAGGATGTCTGGTTTCCATGGACACTGGAGTGGGGGCTCTAGGGTCATCTCTGTCAGGTCTGAGAAGCAAGGACTCCTAGGCCAATGAGGCGTTATCAGTAGTAGAAAAGGTGGAAACACGTAAAGTAGGCTCTGTGGCCAACTATGCGATAAGGCATCTGTCTCCATGGATCTGGGGTCTGCCTTCATTGTGAAGTATGTTGGCCATTTTGTATTCGTACAATTTGGAAACAGGTTGATTGAAGGGGGGGCCAAATGTCTGAAGGATGAAATCAAAAACCTCCTGATTCAGGTACCACTCAGAGTTGTTGACCCTGACCTGAATCAGTGGCCTTGTGCACTGCTGACTGTGATGGGGCTCTGATCAGGATATTGCCCAGGAAAGGGTGCAGATGAATCCCCTGCAATCTGAGTTTGGCTATTACCACCTACAACCTCTTTGGGTGGGAGGACAGGGTGGGCTGAATGGGAGTGTTGGGAATCGATAATGTTTCCTGCCATAGATGAACCTCAAAAGTCTGCAGTGGTATGGTCTGATGGGGATGTAGAGATTTCATCTGCTATATCTACTGAAGTAAATAAGTCCCCCTGGAGCATGGATGACACCACAGATGCCAGGATCTCCAACCAAAACTTCATTGTCTTCATCACTTGTGGAGTCTTTTGAGGTTGGGAATGGCTCTGATACCCATTGTGTGCTTCTGTACAATGAAGACGATGGAGTAGAACCCAGAGAATCTCTCTTCTGAGGGAACACACTCTATCACTCCCACATCCAGAAGATATTTTGTTCTGTATCAGGCCGTGTGGTTTTTGGCATTGTAGGAGCTGGGTGACTGGAAGAAGATCAGACGGGATGGAGTCCACAGCTCAAGGAAGTATTCCCTGGCTCATTGTTTCCCTGACCCACTTGTCTGTGGTCAATGAAAACCCTTCCATGAGGAAATGGGAAATCCTGCCCACTAGCTCCAACTCAGGGTAGAGGTCTATGCGATCTTTATCGTTAAGTGGATTTTGGGGGGTGGGCCTGAGGTCCCTCTGGACTTCCCCCAGACCTCAGCTCTATTGTTTTTCCTCAGAAAATCTGTTGCCTCTGTGCTGGTACCTCTGTGAAGATGAGGAGAGAAAGCAGCACCTCTCTGTGAAGGCTGATCTATATTCTCTCCTGAGGGCCTTTAGTGGGGAAGGGAGAGACTGTTTTGCCACACTGCCAGCCTCCATCTTTTCTCCAGAAAAGGAGGGAGCCTGTGAATTTGGCTGAGCACAGGACGTGTTTAGAGTGAGTATTCACCTTCCAGGGTCAGAGCCATAGCTGGCTCCCGGCTACTGAGCCAGAAGCCATGGCTCAGGTTGAGAATCTCATTGCATCCATTGAGGCATCAGCTACAAATGTGATTGCTAGGGAGACTTTTTTTTTTTTTTTAAGTGGCGCCAAAGTCAGGGTGATCTCTATCCTTGAGGCTGTGAGATCTTCCAGCCAGGAAAGAGATGCTCCTGCAAAGCAGGTAGCTGCCAGGGATGCTCAGAGGGTGGCGGAGGAGGTTTCAAAGCCCTTTTTGAGAGTGGCCTCCATCTTTCTGTATGTAGGGTTCTTAGTGTAAGCGGGGGAATGGTCCCGCTATTGTGGGGAAGTTTCCTGGCTTCTGCACTACCCCGGTGAAGTGGGCTAGCGAAAGGATCCGAGTCCTCGCTCCCACTTTCTTTACCCAGAGGCCTCCCTGCCCTTGAGGACTCCCCTTTCACTCTCCTGTCTGGCAGAGTCCTCATAAACCCCGACAAGGCTGGGCCCAGGATTCCTGGGGGGCTCGACCCCCAACCCTGCGGTGGTCACCCAGGACAGGGCCTAGGGTGTCCCCACTCCGGGGTACTCTCTCTGCACTGGGCACCTCCCTGACCCACTGATCATTTCATACAATTTAAAGCAAATACAAGTTGTTTAATTAACAATTAATTTTAAAAAAGAATAAGGAAAAATGGGAAAGGTTAAAGGAAAACACAACACCCTGCTCTGTGGCAGGGAACATTACAAACAGTGTCTCTGGAACGTCAGGGCAGTTCAGTCTGTTCTTTGTAGGTCCCAGGCCTGCTTCTCAGGCCCTGTCTGTGCTGCAGGGACGCTGTGGGTTGGACACTTGCTCCGGTGGTGGCCACACGCTCTCAGGCTCTAGGTGGCAGGACCCTTTTTCCCAGCGTCGTCCCCGCCCGGTCGGGGTTATGATCCCCCTGCAAGTCTGGCTTGCAAGGCCTCTTGGCTGAGGCGTCTCCCTGTGCTGGGCCCACTGCCCAGGGTCCCCCTCACTCTCCCCAGCTTCTCACCACACTCGGACTGCACACGGCTCCGGACTGCCCCAGCCCCAGCTCCGGACTGCTCCAGCCCCGGCTCCAGCTCCACTCTGCCTCAGCACGGCTGCTGCTGCTGCTCTGCCTTCAGCTCCCTGGGCTGCTTCTCTGGCCTCTCTGGCTCTGGTTGCTGCAGCTCTGCCCCCAGCACAGCTCTGCTCTGCAGGCTGCTTCTGTGACTCTGCTCCCAGCTCTGACCTGCTTCCTGGCTGCTTGTCTGGCCCCTCTGGCTCTGGTTGCTACAGCTCTGCTCCCAGGGCAGGGCTGCTCTCTCTGGGCTGTGCTCTGGCTTTGGGGCTGCAGCTCTGCTCCCCAGCTCAGCTCGGGCCCCTGCTCTCTCCTTAGCTCGGCCCCACTCAGTCTGACTCAGGCCATTCCAGTTTACAGGGAGGACGGGACCCCCTCTGGCCTCCTGACTCCCTGATTAGCCTGCCCACCCTGTCAATCAGGCTCATCTGGAGCATTGGCCTCTCCCCATGGTTCCTGGGGACTGTCAGTCTCAGGCTCCTGATTTGCCATCGACCCCTCCCCTTTTAGTGCTGGGAGCTAGCAACCAAAACACCCCCACTGAATGTTAGTAAGGGGGCAACAGTCCCCTTACATTAGGGTAGAACTCGCCTTCTGAGCGAATAATCATGTCGCTGGGGAGGGAGGCTACAGTGGCATCAACATTTGGTGTCTCAGCAACGGAGCCCTTTGACTGCTGAATGTTACAGAGCCTGAGGTCACTCTTGCTAATAGCTTGCCCTTATCAGGCTTGTCCATTCATTCCTAATCAGTTCCTCAAGGAGGAAGAAGGGGTATTGCAGCCTGAGGGAAGGATTTTGAGGAGAGAAATTTGAGGCTTACTCTTAGGAGCCTGCTCAGGTTTCACAGCCAGACAGTTCACCTTTCATCAGTGGGGGGTGAAGGGGAGAGAGAGGATGTGGAGGAATCGAAGGCCTAGTATTGCTGGATTTTTTTTGTACATCTTTTCTTTCCCTTATATTTAACCTTTAATAGGTCACTTTGAGAGTATAGAAGTTCTGTTGTGGCTTTGGTAAAACCTTGTTTTGGTTTGCCTTCCTTTAGGCCTCTCGAGAGATCTGCCTCAGAATCTTCCCACTGCTCCCATTCCCTCCCCCCCCGGATTGCAGGGGAGAGGACATCCTTGTTCTTGGGAGGGAAGGAGGGAGGCAGGCTGATTAGAATCCCTATTTCTTTCCTCAGGGTGCACAGGACCCACTTTAAGATGTGGCAGAGTGGGGGAGACAGGTGGTTGCACAAGACTCTCTTCTTTGTTCTGCAGGGATTCCCTGGGACTTACCTGACTCGAGTGGTCAGGGTCCTCCTTGCTTTTGGAGCCTCTTCCTCCTCCACACTGGGGTTCTTGGTCCTTTTTTCCCTGGTGGGAGTTGCCACCTTGGTGGGTTGCGGACCTCTGCCTATCCAAGCTGCAGCCCCAGGACCTAACACAGTTAGGCACTAACGACTGGGTGCAGGCTGGGCACAACTCACCCTCTGCTGAGCCTAGGAAGGCTGCCTCCCATGAAGAGAGAACTGGTTGAATTTGACCCAATGCTTTCTTGGCCATTCCACCATGCCTGTAAGGGGCAAAGGAGCCAGCAGGGAAATGCTGCAGTGGAGGCTTAGGGAGTGTTAAATCCTTGAGGGGTTAACCGACCCCGGGAGGAAGAGGAAGGCTGAGAAGGAAGAACACTGCTCCCCACTGCCCAAAAAATGTGCAGAAAATTTAAAACAGAAGGAGTAAGGGTGGGAACAAAAGGAACCACTGCTGTCGGCTGCTGTGGAGGCAGAGAATCTGGCCACAAGCAGAAGCTGAGGGGGCATGGCTATACACTAAAACTCTGTTCCGCTTCTGTGTGCTGCTGAGAGGAGAGCAGCCCAAGCGTCCAGAATTGTGGGAAATGCTGGGCTGCAGAAAATAAGCTGAGCCACAAAAATGCCTTCACTAAAATGAAGGATTCTAAAAATGTACCAGCAAAACTTGTTAGCACACCTGACAAAGCAGTATATAATTTCCAGTTTTACATGCACAGATGTGGGATTTTGCAGGCACCAATGGACGTGTTTGCAAATATCACAGGTGCATTTTTACAATTTACACACATGCTGAAAATTTATCAGATAGGGTCTGACTTAAACTTTAAAAAGGAAGAAAGTTTGGAGTTAAAGCAGGAACTTCATTTATCCATCTCCTTTATATCTGTTTAATGAAGATAGTTAAAAAGAGTGAGTGATCACTCATATCCTATAGATCACAATAGCAGGACACCCTGGGGTGTGTGGTAGACCTTGAGCCAGATAAACTTCAGTCAGTGAAGACAGTGGAGGAGGGCCCAGGGTAGCAGAAAGTCTCCTGGGGGTGGAGGAGAGGAGGCATTTCCAGTAACCCCGGTTGTGGCTGGGGAGGAAGTGGCATGATTAAGCTAATTCCCATTATAACCTCAGCCGGAGGAATTCCTTTGCAGCCTCTGCTGAACTTTAAATCTGCTGTCACCTGGGGCAGGCCCTAAGGAAAGGCAAAAGTGGAAATGCCACCTGCCCACCCTCACTGTGTACACGGAAAGGTTTATTCAAATTCAGGTGGCCTGTGCAGATAGAGCACAGCTGCAGAGCAGCCAAAACTATTATGTAAATGGTAGAACCAGGAAATTATTATTATTTACTATTTGTACTGCGGTAGTGCCTAGCAACTCTAGTCGTGGACCAGGACCCCATTGTGCTAGGCATTGTGAAAACACAGAACAAATAGACAGTCCCTGCTCAACTTGATGTCACTGGCTTGTACAGACCCAAACCTGAAGTCACTGTGTAATCCACCATTCAGTGTGTATTATGTGTCACATTCTGTGCCAGCTACAGGTCTGTCAAACTGTCTTGCAGTGATTCAAGAGCCTGAGAACCAGCCTCAGGGCAGACTGTTAGGAAGCAGGGCACAACCCCAAATTGGTTGTGAGCAGGGCCGGCTTTAGCAGGTGCAGGGCCCCACACTGGGACACAAATTGTCTCGCGCCCCCCCTGTCACAACTCCGCCCTGGCCCCCCCTGACTCCGCCCCCACCCTGCCCCATTGGATCCCTCCCCAAATCCCCGCCCCGCCCTGGCCCCGCGTCTTCCCCAGGCATGCCGCATTCCTCCTCCCCACCCCTCCCTCCCAGGTTTGCGCTGATCAGCTGTATGGCGGCGCAAGCGCTGGAGGGAGGGGGGAGAAGCAGGATGCAGTTTTTGTTTTTTGTTTTTTTTTTTCCACTCCGCCGGCAGCCCCAGATGTTGCGGGGCCCTCTTAGGCACGGGCCCCATTCCGGGGAATCGGCTGAATCGGCTTAAAGCCGGCCCTAGTTGTGAGTTCTATACTTAGAATTCACCAATTAATTATCAAGTGCATAAATGTCAATATTACCTTACAATATGGGATACAGCTGCTATAAGAGAGATTAATGCATGCAACAACTCACCAGCTTTCAATATAGTCTAAACACAGTCTGATAATTCTAATACCTATTTTAACAAACTAACACACAGGTGAGCCAGACTGATTCCCGCTGTGTATCTGTGAGTGTTCAGTTGAGACATGGGGATCTTGGCATGAGCTGGCACCTAGTCTGCCAGTTTCACATAGGCCTGCTGCAGCTGCCAGCTAGGTGACATCGTCCTTTAGCTCAAATCCTAAAGCCTTATGCTCTTAACTTGGGGGGAACTGATTCAATCCCCAGCAATGACCAAGCTGACGGTCGGTCATTGCACTTAGGGAAAAATCCCTTCAGGATTCAAGTTGTCAAGAGTGAGGGGGTTTCATGCATTATACACCCCCTGGATTTGAAAGGAGTTTTGCCTGAGTAAGGGGTACACGATTGGATCCAAGCACATTCTGAAGTAGTTAGGAACACGAAATCTGGTTATTGCAACATTTCTCTTTCATCTGGTTTTCTTAGCTCTATTTGACGAAACAAGTGATTTTTCTCTCCATATTTAACAGAGGGCTAGAGAGGACCTACTGGACAAATAACTGACCTTGCCTCTTTATTGCCTTGGTCAGGCTTTTGTTTTATTCTGTCACCACAATAGGATTATGCTAAAACAGACTTTATTCAGGGAGGTGCTGAAGTCAAAGAACCATAGAAATGTAGGGCCAGAAGGGATCTCTAGAGGCACTGAGGCAGGACCAAATGTATCTAAACCATCCCTGCCAGGTGTTTCTCTAACCTGTTCTTAAAATCCTCCAATGATGGGGATTCTCCAATCTCCTTTTGAAGCCTGTTCCAGTGTTTAATTACCCTTATAGTTAGAAAGCTTTTCAGAATATCTTTCCTAAATCTTCCTTGTTGCAGATTAAGACCGTTACTTCTTGTCCTGCCTTCGGTAGACATGGAGAGCAATTGATCACCACCCTATTTATAACAGCCCTTAACATATTTGAAGGCTGTTATCAGATCCCCCCTCAGTCTTCTTTTCTCAAGGCTAAACAATGCCCACTTTTTTGTTAACCTTTCCTGAGGGAAAGGGAAAGGTTCAGGTTTTCTAAACCTTTTGTTGGTTTTGTAGCTCTCTTCTGGACTCCCTCCAGTTTGTCCACATCTTTCTTAAAGTGTGGTGCCCAGAACTGGACAGAGTATGCCAGTAGAGGACTCCACCACAGCTGAGTAGAGTGGGACAATTACCAACTATGTTTTACCTACAACACTCCTGTTGATATTAGCCTTTTTTCTTGTAACTGCATCACATTGTTGACTTGTAATTGATCTGTGATCCACTATAACCCCCAGATTCTTTTAGCAGTATTACTGCCTACCCAGCTATTTTCCATTTTGTAGGTCGTGCATTTGATTTTTTTTCTTCCTAAGTGTAGTACTTTCTTTATTGGATTTCATCTTTTTAATTTCAGATCAATTCTCCATTTTGTCATCATTGTTTTGAATCCTAATCTTATCCTCCAAAGTGATTGCCACGTTTGTTTCAATATAGCAGAAATTGTAAAAGTGCAGCATTATCCTCTTTTAGCTGAGAAGAATATTTAAGACCCATTTTCCTAAAGATGGGATCCATGTGTCTGCAGATCTAATGGAAGAATTTGACCCTTAATTATATTAACAGGTCATCTTGAAGTGCTTGTTTCATGTTTTTTGACTGCTGTTCAAGAGACAATCTTTCTTATATTCTCAGCTGAACTTTTTTATACAATGTGACTGGCCTTAAGACTGCTTTCAGAGTTCCTTCTGTTCTCTGCGGCGGAGGAGAGAGCCAATGTGGTGGTTAGAGCATTAGCTTAGGACTTTGGAGATGTCGGTTCTATTCCTTGCTCTCCCATAAACTTCTTTTGTGCCCAATTGCAAGTAAACTTAGCCTCCCTGTGCCTTAGTTCCTCATCTGGAAAACAGAGATAATAGTACTTCACAGGAGTGCTGTGAGGACAAATACACATTAGAATGTGAGGTGCTCAAATGCTACCATGATGTAAGTACCTCAGATAGATAGATAGACTAAGGAACCCTGACTAAACACACACCCTGGAAAAAGCAGAGCTTTCCTAGATTATTCAGACTCTGAATGTTAGAAACTAAACAAAAGTCTAAATAGGAAAAAATATTGTTCAATATAGATTACCTGTTGTCAAGTCCCCTAATGAAAATAAGCTTTCACCTTGTGGTGGAAGAGTCAAAAAATTGTTCAGGTGTTTGTCAGGAATAAGAATTTGACTCTGGGGGATTGAAGGGAAAATATCCACTGACTTCAATGGAAGCAGAATAAGAGAGAGCATTTTATATGTGCAACTACTGCATATGTAGTAGTTGATTTTACAAGATCACAGTCATATGGGATTGGTCCTGCTTTGAGCAGGGGGTTGGACTAGATGATTCCCTGAGGTCCCTTCCAACCCTAATCTTCTATGATTCATATATATGAAATCAGAGCCTGTTGTAAAATGAATACACAACATGATGACAGTCTTTATTAGTGTATATTACAGTGCTGGTTTTAAGTTTACAGTCTGAAATACTTGGGATTTTAATGAAGCCACATACATAGAATTAAATATTTTTATTGAATCCCTGCACTAGAATTTGGCATTCACACCTCAAGTGACACAAAGACCTAGCGGAGATTAATGAAGCAGGGTGACCTTTAATTTTAGTACAAATATTGCGCCCCTTAAAATAGAATGGGTGAAATTCTTGCTCATTTGAAGTAAATGAAGAAACTGCCATTGATTTCAATTGGGTGAAAATTGTATCCATATTCTCAGTGATGTGATATATTCTTTCCTCCTGCCCTTCCAAATGGTGGACATTCCGGAGTAGGATTTCAGCTTTAGGCACACACAGTTGGACAGGCAGATTTGCCGGCACACTAATTGAATATCTTTGCCTGCCCATGGCTTTGCAATTTGTGCACAAATATTAGATGTCTGCATTCATAAGTGAGGCATGTACTTCAATGTAAGTACATAGTTGCCCATATCTAACTTTACAAATCTGGGTTCTTAAGGGTTTTTTTAAATTAATTATTCTGTGTACTAGTAACTTGTACTTTCAGAGCAAATGAAAGTCTCATGTTACTATCCACACATGCTATATAATGAGATTACTGCTTTATCTCATACTGAAAATGTTAAATGAAATGAAAACTAAAAAATAAATAAATTGTAGGACCCAATTGAGAAGGGATACATAAAATGGTGTCAGATCTCCTTGGATTAATTTTGCCCCTCTTACACTCAGATTCTCTTAGATTTACTTACTTTACTTGCACATTCCCCACATGTAGAGTCTCCAAGGAGTGTTAACTTATATAAGAAGGAACCAGTTAAAGATATAAGGTGAAGTAGCCCCCAGCTTCTTTAACGTTCACTTTCTTCTGGCTCATCACTGTGCAAAACAGACTGAGGGCCTGTCTACACAGTGAGTTAGTGTGCTGCAAGCCAGGGTCTGAATCAACAGCACACCACTTTGTTGCACACTAACTTGCCACATAAACGCCACAACAGTGCATTAAAAGTCCTGGAGTATGGCTTAGTGTGGAAAGCGCAGAGTTAGTACATGGGATTCACATAATGGCTTTCCATGAACTAACTCACCATGTAACAAGCTGTGATTTACAGTCACACTACTAATGCATAAGGGAGTTTAAGTAGAGATTAAGGAGTTGCTGACTTTCAGGTAGACACACAAACTGTGTTGAAATTGTACAGATTGTTGTTGAGTAGAGAAATGTAGCTGGTGGGTTGAGTCATGAAAGTTTACCTCTTCCTGTACATATTTTTTCAGTGTTGAAATACATAGATTGCAGCACAAAGAGTTGAGGTTTGGTTTTATTAGTGCACTTGTGTTAAGAATGGCATGTTTAGAAGGATACTTTTTTATATCACTTCAGTAAAAATTAAATAACACAGGCTTTTAAAGATTGCTACACCTGAATAAAATATTATTTTATCACTAAAGTTTATGTATTAAGAATATTCTACATTGATTCCATCAGAAAATATTCCTTTATCTTCCATATCCATGTACTAATCTTTGTACATTGATATATGGGTAATTAGCATATTTCATGAAATCTCAGCACATACAGTTCAATACATCATATACTTATTTTATTCCAAATTATTTCTCCAACTGATGCTGTTTGTACCTTTTTAATGTAGTTTAAAGCAGTGGTTCTCAAACTTGGGCTGCTGCTTCTTCAGGGAAAGCCCTTGGCAGGCCAGGCGGGTTTGTTTACCTGCCACGTCCGCAGGTTCGACCGATCACGACTCCTACTGGCTGCGGTTCGCCGCTCCAGCCAATGGGGGCTGCAGGAAGGGCGGCCAGCACATCTCTCGGCCCACGCCGCTTCCCGCTGCCCCCATTGGCCTGGAGCTGCGAACCACAGCCAGTGGGAGCCGCGATCAACCGAACCTGCAGACGCGGCAGGTAAACAAACTGGCCCAGCCCACCAGGGGCTTTCTCTGAACAGGCGGCGGCTCAAGTTTGGGAACCACTGGTTTAAAGGGTATTGAATTAAGACAAAGCTGTATCTGACCTTAATATAGGTTTGCAGGGAGGCTCGTTAGGACTTTCCCTTTATTCTTGGGCACTAGCATACTTTTAAAGTAATTAAGGAAAGCAAAACAATCCCCCCCACCTCCTGGGCAAAAGATCACCTGACAAGCAATAATGAGGTTTTAAACCTTCACCTGAGTGCTACAGTGTTGCATTCCTGAAACATAATTTTAAAAATGTATTTGGTCACACTGAAGGTTCTATTTCTGAATCATTTATAAGGGTTAATAAATTATTAATAACTGTTCTAAACATCGAAGAGTCCTGTGGCACCCTATAGACTAACAGACATATTGGAGCATAAGCTTTCATGGGTGAATACCCACTTCATCAGACGCATGTGGTGGAAATTTCTAGAGGCAGGTATATATATGCAGGCCAGAATCAGTCTGGAGATAACAAGGTTAGTTCAATCAGGGAGGACGAGGCCCTCTTCTAGCAGTTGAGGTGTGAAAACCAAGGGAGGAGAAACTTTTACAGATCCAGACTAACACAGCTACCCCTCTCGTGTTATAAACATGTTACAGGTATGAGTAGTCTTCTTATAGGGACATAAGTTAAAGATGTGATTAGAAAGTTATAAGCAAGCTAGTGACTTGCTGAATTCTAGTTAGACATTCATTAAACTATCTAGTGATCATTTATTTACTTTTTATGAACTATTTATAAATGAAACCTTACTACAGAGAGTGGTTGCTTATTTTTAATTTGAGTTTTCAGGTAAATGACTTACACAAATAGAACATTGTGCATTAACAGACCCTCTCTCCATACATTGATATGTTTTATTGCAAAATATGGTATGATTATAGTACAAGTAATTTAATTGTGCTGTGTCTGGACACTTCTCACCAGGTTTATACCATTCATGAAGTCCAGTCTGGTTTCTGACCTCTCCTAACAGTCAGTGCGCTGTGCTGAATGAGTTCTGTGCCATAATAATCCCTTCCTTTTTAGGTTACTATAATAATAGTACAAAAGTGGCTGTGAAGACCCTGAAGCCTGGAACGATGTCTGTACAAGCATTCATGGAGGAAGCCAACCTCATGAAAACACTTCAGCATGACAAGTTAGTAAGGCTGTATGCTGTAGTCAGCAAAGAGGAACCTATCTATATTATAACAGAATTCATGGCAAAAGGTGAGAGTTGTTGGACTCTGTGAGCACTTCCTAATTAAATGTCAAATCAACCTCTAGTAACAAAAAAGGGGAGAAATAATTGTGTTAATTTTACTTTTTTGTAGTTTTTATATTAAATGATCAAGTATCTAGCTTAAGAGAGGACAAGAGTTTTCATTTTATGCTCATGTGTTTTAAGATGCATCCTTTTAGAAATCACTCAAGCACTCTAAAACTAGTTTAACAAATAATAAACATATCACTTATAATATCTTGATGACCTTGCGTTATGCATCCAATACTTATGTTTTCTGCCAAAGTGGGTGAATGCTTTGAACCATATGCTGCTATCCTGCAGTTAAATTCATGAAAAGTCCTGTTGATGGGCCCAACAGGAAGGACTTCTGTACCATGCTTTTATGAATAATTACTACACAGTGCTAGTCAGGCTGCAGAATCAAATCCTGTGTAAATAGATATTTTAGTTGTATTTTACTACCAAAGGGCTTTGAGTTAGACATGCTTTTTGTGACTTTTTAAAATATTGCCATTGATAACTAGGTTGATAATTGTGGGCAACTTTGCTGATATTCCTTAGAACGGGAAAAAATCAATCACTCAAATTTAAAAACAAACAAACCTTAAACAATGTTGAACTCGGGAGAAGCCTGACCATTTAGTTTTCACCACAGAAAGCTGCATAGCTGATCAACTCAGATATTGGATCGGCATTGTTGTTATAGCATGTAAAGAACCATATAACTAATTGTGGTCGACTTAAAAATATGTTAAAACAAAACAAAAAAACCATGCAGAAGGTAGTGAGGCTGGCTATAGACTTATTAGTCTTTATTTTACTTGTGAACTGTGCTGACTTATTCTTTCTGCATTGAAACAGGCAGTCTGCTGGATTTTCTGAAGAGTGATGAAGGAAGTAAAGTACTGCTTCCAAAGCTAATTGACTTCTCAGCTCAGGTAAATGGTTATATTCTAAAGAACACTAAGAAGCATTTAGTATCTTGGAGGATGAACCTCATATCAGGCACTGTTGAAAAAATCTGTTTTTGTAACAGTGGTCTTCCAAGACTTTTTGGTGTGACGTTTAGAGCTATTTTTGTGGGAGATAGAAAAAAGAATAGATATTTCACAGAGTGTGTGTATGATTAAGCCTACACTTTAACATTAGTAACATCAATTTTATTGTCAGTGATATGTCTCTTTGTTTGCAGCAGGGGGGATTGTTTTCAGTTCTAGCAGATATGTGTAAGATGGTAGTACTAGTTCCAGATGTTACATGCATTTGCAAATCTTTAAAATAAGGCTAATGCATTCTTTTCACCTTTCCTTGAGCTGAGTCAGCTAGTAAAGAAATTCTGTTTAGCGTCAGAGATCACTATCACTTTCAAACTGATTTGGGGATAATTTTGTTCTATAACTGAAATGTATGTGAAGGATGGTTCAGAATGCCAACACATGATTTACTAAACCAACTGGCAGCCCCCAGCTACAAATGATACATGGGATACCTTGTGCATTGTGGGTAAAACTTTCAAAAGCACCAAAATGACTTAGGAGCCAAAAGTCAACTGAAAAGTCAATAGGGCTTATGCTCTTAAATCATCTTCATGCTTTTGAATATTTTAACATGTGCTACTAACTTACAATAGTTGTTTGCTTCTGGTAGGGTATTGGTTTTTATGAGTGTTAGACTGGTACGGACTCTTTATTTTGTAGCTTGCTGTACTGATTTGTTACAGTGCATGAGAAAAGGCAATAGAAATGTTAAATAATGTAATACGGTATTGGTAATGACAATCAAAAGTTTAATGTAGCCAATATATAAATACATATGATTTGGACTTATTATGGATACACAGGCTGGTA
This sequence comes from Malaclemys terrapin pileata, assembly GCF_027887155.1. Taxonomy (NCBI): domain Eukaryota; kingdom Metazoa; phylum Chordata; order Testudines; family Emydidae; genus Malaclemys; species Malaclemys terrapin. The sequence goes on along the minus strand of NC_071506.1, from coordinate 67,098,854 downwards.
CAGGCCAATGCAGTGAAGCCATTAAGTTGTAGGCCCCAAGCTTAAAACAGACCTAGTATTTGGGACTGCCTTACTCCATAACCATTGGTCCAAGGTGGCTGCAGGTTTGGTAGCTTGTCTGAACTATCTGTGGAAGTCTCTTTTGGGTATTTTTCAAGGAAAAACTATTCAGGTATGAGAAATAGATTGATACTTAGCCTTTGTAGATAACAGAACGGGACCAATAGAGATTAAAAACATGAGCAGAAAATAATAAAATGAAAAACTGGAAAAATATAACGTAGATGGGAAAACGTACTAGAAAATACATGTACTCTATGGGAGAGGAAAAATGTGTGAATTGGTAAGGCTAACAGAGACCCAGTTGCAGACATCAAACCCCACATGAATTTATAATCTGCCAAAAAAAACAATGCAATTTTGGACTGCATGTGCAAAGACAACAGATGATGGACTGGATAGATTCTGGTGTATTTGGTGTATTTGGAATATTGTGTTCAGTTCTGGGCACCACCTTGTGACGAGTTGGATCACAGAACCCCCCTTGGGAGTTGCTACCTGATTACCAGGACTACCCCTGCTCCTGTTTTCCCTGCCGGCTCAGGATTCCAGCACCCTGTCTTGCTGAGCCAGACACTCCCGTCTGTTCCAACACAGACCCAGGGTCTGAATCACTTGTCCCAGAGCTGCAAGTTTACCCAAAAACAGCTCACAGAAGTGTGCTTGTCTTTAGCATTCAGATGCCCAACTCCCACTGGGGTCTAAACCCAAATAAATCTGTTTTACCCTGCATGAAGCTTATGCAGGGCAAACTCATACATTGTTCGCCCTCTATAACACTGATAGAGAGAGATGCACAATTGTTTGCTCCCCCAGGTATTAATACATACTCTGAGTTAATGAATAAAAAGTGATTTTATTAAATACAGAAAGTAGGATTTAAGTGGTTCAAAGTAGTAACAGACAGAACAAAGTAAGTCACCAAGCAAAATAAAATAAAATGCGAAAATCTATGTTTAATCAAACTGAATACAGATAATCTCACCCTCAGAGGTGGTTCAGTAAGTTTTTTCTCAGACTGGACACCTTCCAGGCCTGGGCACAATTCTTTCCCCTTGTACAGCTCTTGTTGCAGCTCAGGTGATAGCGAGGGGATTCTTCATGATGGCTCCTCTCTCTCTCTGTTCTCTTCCACCCCTTTATATATCTTTTGCATAAGGCGGGAACTCTTTGTCCCTTTGGGTTTCCACCCCCCCTCACTGGAAAAGCACCAGGTTAAAGATGGATTCCAGTTCAGGTGACATGATCACATGTCACTGCAAGACTTCACAGCACACACATATACAGGAAGACTAACAGGTAAACACAGCCATCTGCAGACAATGGTCCTTGTTAATGGGAGTCATCAAGATTCCAAACCATCATTAATGGCCCACACTTTACATAATTACAATAGGCCCTCAGAGTTATGTTTTATATTTCTAGTTTTAGATACAAGAATGGTACATTTCTACAAATAGGATGATCACACTCAGTAGATTATGAGCTTTGTAATGATACCTTACAAGAGACCTTTTGCACGAAGCATATCCCAGTTACATTATATTCACTTATTATCATGTTTTTATAAAACCATATAGACTGCACAACATCACAGATGATGGACTGGATAGGTTCTGCTGTATTTGGAATATTATGTTCAGTTCTGGGCACCACCTTATCAGTAATTCAGAGCCTGGAAAAATTGATTTATAGTGAGGAAAGAGCTAAAAAGCTAATTGTGTACAGCTTGGCTAAGCGACTACTAAGGTGATGGGACAATGATAACTGTTTACAAATATCTGAAGAATGAAAACACCTGTGGAGATGAAGACTTAAACCTGCACCCAAGCAGAGCCCCATTGAAGTCTGGGCCTCAGAGACTCAGTGCCTTATTTACCCTCCCCCCAGATAGAACTAGCTGTGAAGATGAAATTTTCAAAAAGGAAAATTCAGGGTGAAAATCGGGAAAAGCCTCTTGAGGCTGAGATGTGGAACAGTCTCTGAAGGGATGTGCAGGAAACCCTATGAGGACTTTTAATACTACAGTGAACAAAGCACTAGAGAAATGTACAATAGGGATTGGTACCTGGAAGATGGAAAGGATGATGAACTATTTCTGTTGCTAACTTGTTTGATTAAAGTCCTTTAATAAAATTTAATAATTCTTTAGGGCCTAAGACAGAGACACTTTATTTTCAAGCTGTGTTGTTCACCTTCTTAGATATTCAGTTTTAAATAATTGTAGCTTCACAGCAAATCTGACAGTAAATCCAGTGATACAAACTCCGTTTTCAACAACACAGACTGTACTAAGAACAGAGGGGTATGAAAAACATGTTTAATAAATTTTTCAGGATGTGCCTGGCTTGTGCATTAGCTTATGCTTCATGCATTGGTTCATATCTCCATGCTTATCCTGAGGGAAAAGAAATTGGAAAGCTGTGTCTCAACATAAATAAATAAAAGGAAATTCCCATTCAACTGCTTAAGCCAAGACCAGCACATTTTGCTTTGGTTGACACAGACTTGAACTGTGTGTGACAGTCTAATTCACACCACTCTGGCAGGCTCTGTGCCAGCTTATTCCAACTTCCCAGGAAAAAAAGAAAAACCAGCAATAGCATGAGGTTTTCTCTTTGCTTGTACATTCACTTTGCTGTTGCATCGTGTTGACGTTTGTCACAAACACACAGCTCTTGGGGGGTACCATTGTTTTGTGAATATCCTGAAATAGCTGTGCATTGGTGTTCCGTGTGTGGTCTGCACAAACTATTTGAGAGAACCTGCACTCCTTGCAGAATAACAAATTAACCAAGGGTTTATGGTGCAACAGGAAGAAAGTAAACAGGAAGCATCCAGAGGAATGGTCATAGTGATCTGAAGTGGCCTGTCAGATAGTGGGGTGTAAAAAAGAGAGAGGATGTGGTCATTGTGACCGACTGACAGCACAAAAATAGATACAGCACTTAATGGCCCTTAAAACCAAACACTTAGTTGAACACTGCTGACTTCTTACAGCATTATTTGGTATAAATTTGAATTGGCATTTCCATCACAACCCCCACTTTCAGGGCTTATAACCCTGCAAGTTTAATTCACAATTGTTCAGGGGAAAAATCTTCAATCATTGAAAAGAATGGTTTAGATCTACAGAGGTTATAGTGTTTTGGTTGTTTCAGATTCTTTTTAAAACCAAACCAAACAAAAACATCTATCTAAAATAGCCTAAATTTAATAGCTGGCATCTTTCACACCTGCTGTAATTGTACTGAAGCCAGTGCTAATAAGCACCAACATCAAATCAGGGTACAGTCTTTTGTTGAATTCAGCAGTATAGAATTGGGCACCAAAGATGTAGAGTACACCAGAAAGGATGTTTGGAATAATAATGGAGAACCAAAAATCAGAACTGAATTGTCTTTCACAGATTCCCCTGCTAGCTCCTTGTTACACCACTATTTGTCTTGCACAGCTAGTAACTAACACATCAGCTGATTGTATAATTTCCTTGGTCTGGTGCTCAGGAGCTAACAGAGTTTACAAGAAGTACCACCTCCTGTAAACTCTTCTGCTTGTCAACTATGTGATTGAGCAATTCCAAGGTGCTGTACATTCTTTAGTCTCCATTCATCAGTTTGGAAACTATATATATTCCACCAGCTTCTTTTGCAAGCTATGCTAGCAAAGGTTGTTAATACAACAGTTCAAAGCTAATCAGCATGCAAAATGGTTATGCTCTCCTGTCTCCATTCACAACTGACAACAGCTCCCTGCATAGCAATTTAACTAGCACAGCTAACGAGCTCTATTTGCTTCATTAGTGGATCTTGTCCTTGATCCAGAGCTAATGGGCTCCTGAAGCTGCCAGGTGATGAAATTTCCCTAGTTTAAGAGCTCTTATGTGCTTGTGTTTACAAGCTCCATAACCTCTTGCTCCAAAGCTAGTGACCCAGTGTACTTTATAATCTCCTTCTGCTTCAAGAGCTGAGTTTCCAAATTCCTGTAACCATTTACTACAGTTAGCTAACTGCACACACATACAGTATCCATCTTTAACTGCATAGTTAACTCTTAACAGAATTTCTACTGAATGTGCTTAATCCTCCATTTTGAAATGCTCAAAGCATTGTTATTGTAAAAAATAATCTTATTCAGGCCTGTTTAACCCAGTCCGAGCTTGTAAATTCATTGTTCTATGCAATGTAGTTGTAGCCGTGTTGGTCCCAGGATATTAGAGAGACACGGTGGTGAGGTAATATCTTTTATTGAACCAGGTTCTGGTCATGAGAGAGACGAACCCAAAATCCAGGGTCAATGTTCTAGCCCAGGGGTCGGCAACCTTTCAGAAGTGGTGTGCCGAGTCTTCATTTATTCACTGTGATTTAAGGTTTCGCGTGCCAGTAATACATTTTAACGTTTTTAGAAGGCCTCGTTCTATAAGTCTGTTACATAACTAAACTATTGTTGTATGTAAAGTAAATAAGGTTTTTAAAATGTTTAAGAAGCTTCATTTTAAAATTAAATTAAAATGCAGAGCCCCCTGGACTGGTGGCCAGGACCAGTGTGAGTGCCACTGAAAATCAGCTCACGTGCCGCCTTTGGCACACGTGCCATACGTTGCCTACCCCTGTTGTAACCCTTTTTCAGTAGGAATAAAATAAACCAGAGACATGTAGCAATTATTTTGTCATAATTCTTATCCAGCATTGGAGGTCTCAATTTTTTTTTCCAGTTCCTTTTTTTTTTTTTTTTTGGGTAACATTACATTCTGGTAAATGATTGCCCAACAAACTACTCTGTTTCATCTTCCTTAGTTTTGTGTGGGCGTTTTGCACTGTTTAGAATACAAAGCAGCTAACTGAAGCTAAAAGCCTTCCCTGCCCAAGTTTTTGCTCACATCTTTAACATAAACATTGATACAAAATGAAAAGAAATATTATATAAGGCCTCTTTAATAAGTTGTAAAAACCAAAACCAAACCTGGAGTATGTTTCTGAAGAGTTGTAGACTGCCATCATTATTCATCATGCTGCACCAATTAACATTTTGGTCACATCAGGATTAAATCTTAATTTTTTTTTTACATAAACGCAGGGCTGCCCGGGGGGCAAGTGGGGCTATTTGCCCCGCCCCCCCACCCCACGAGAATATAGTATTCTATAGTATTGCAACTTTTTTTTATGGAAGGGCCCCCAAAATTGCTTTGCCCCAGGCCCCCTGAATCCTCTGGTCAGCCCTGCATACACTGAGTCCTCTTGATCACTATTTCTTCCATTGGCTAGACATTTGTGACCAGAATCCCAGGGGAGCCAGCTGAGGTCACTCAATTCTGGTGAACTGCACAGAAGGGGCAGGCAATCCCAAAAGCTGGTGGATATTCCAATACTTAGATTTACCAAGCCAGCACAAAGCAGCTTTTATTATTTAATTTTATTTAATTTATACCTCACTGGTTATGAAGTCAACAACACAGTTCCCTTAATGTAACCCAGCCTCAGACCTCCACCTAGACATCCAAGTCAGGTATGAGGAGGATTTCTGAAAATCTTATTCATCATATAAAAAAGGTTCTACCAATTCCAAAGGATTGGGCACATTACCTCCCAGGTTAATGAATATTCCAGACCTTTCCCAAATATACGCTTACAGCCAATTCTTATTAACTAAAATTTATTAGAAAAGAAAAGGGAAAGAGAATTGGTTAAAAGAACAGCATACATACAGACATAAGTCAATCTTGAGATTCAGATTCATAACAGAGATGGAGAGCTTTGTAGATGCAAAGAGTTCTTTCAGAAATAGTCCATAGGCTATAGTCCAATGTTTGTATTCAGGGAGGTCCAGTCAGAATTGGGATCTCAGTCCTTATGGCTTAGGCTTCTGCTGCATGAAACCTCAAGTAGATCTGAGATAAAAAGGATTGGGACCCAAAGGTGTTTTATACAATTCCAGGGTAGGGTGACCAGAGGTACCGATTTTATAGGGACAGTCCTGATATTTGGGGCTTTTTTTATATAGGCACCGATTACCTCCCACCCCCATCCCGATTTTTCACTTTTGCCATCACATTTGATGGGTGAGAGTCCTTAATCGAACAATAGGCACTCATGTGGACTTTGAAGTGGATCCATTTCCTAAGCATAGCCGGTAATTATTCACATAGATCAACATAAGGCAATTGCCTGTTTTTCCACCATTCCCAGATGATTTGCTATACATTTCAAAAAGAGATGAATACAGTGATATCCTATGTTTACAGTTCATTTAAATGTTAAAATGTTCTTTTGATCTCTGAATTAACAGAATACAGCATAGACAGGGAATGTTTGGTTACATTAGTACTTGTGGCACTTTAGAGACTAACAAAAATTTATTTGAGCATAAGCTTTCATGGGCATCCGAAGAAGTGGGCTGTAGCCCACGAAAGCTTATGCTCAAATAAATTTGTTAGTCTCTAAGGTGCCACAAGTACTCCTGTTCTTCTTTTTACAAGTACTCCTGTTCTTTTTGCGGATACAGACTAACACGGCTGCTACTCTGAAACCTTTGATTACATTGTTGACCTCTACCAATGTATATGTAAATACACAAAAACACAAACATTATCTCCCCATATGTTTCTAAGGGTTGAATTTGAGTCATTTATCCTGCAGGATGCTTAACCCTTTCTGGTCATGCGTCACAACATTACTTAAGGAATCTGGTTATGGTTAATTCTAGGCTAATAAAAATCCCATTTAGTGTGATCAGTACCGTGGCCATTCACTAAAGGCCCTTCAGGACTGGAGAGTGCTCTTAGAAAAAGATAATGATTCTCTCCCTCCCAACCCCCTAGCCCAAAATAGAATTCTTCCAGGGTTATACCACAGACAGTTTAAACCTCAAAACCCCCTGCACTATTGGCTTCTTTTACAGCCTAGACACCAGATTCTCCCTGTGTAATGTGGCTGCTTTGCATTGCCCTGTCAGTTCAATCGGGCCCTGAAGTTTGGTATATCTGTCCCAGGAATATGATCCCAGTTTGTGTGTCTCTAGTAGTACACAGCTGACAAGGGCTCTTAGGCCACTCCCTGCTGCAACATAGTAGGGATGAGGGAATATGACTGGGATGCCCCAGTTCAATACTGATCCCCAGCTGTGGCTTCAGACCCTTAGAGCAGCTAGGGCAATTCAGAGCAGCTCTTTGGTTACTCTGTCTCTGCAGAATCAGGATAATGTAGAGGGAACAATTGAGCCACCTTTACACACACATTCCTGACTTGCGCTCTACTGTTTGACAGTAGCAGAGGATAAGAACCTTAATTTTAAGCTTTTTTTTTTTAAAAAAAAAGCCGTTTATTAAATCTAAGAGGGAAAATTTAAAGGTTCATCTGAAATATGAGGTTCACATAGGTGCAGTGGCTGATTAAGGTGCTTGTAGGTCAGGGGTTTGAGTCTTGCTTGATCTCATGCCGAAAGGTCACCTCAGGTTCATGCAGCTGCAAAATGAGTATCTCATTCATAGGGCAGTCAGAAGCAGTTGGGCACGATCCTGGCCACATTGCTCCCTTGTGTACCCATGGCTCTGAAACTGATGTGTCTTAGGAGTGTCAGCCTGAAGAGCCATTGACTTGGGGGAACTTTGAGATGAAACAACAATACTGAGCCCAATCAAACACAGTTTGGTAACACCAGGAATTTGTATTTTTACATGCAGCCAAGAAACAAAAAGGAGCATCTGTTTAACGTGCCATTAAATGCACATTCTCTGTAAGTTAACACACAACAGACAGCATTGCAAACCATGCTGAAATCACATGTTAGAGACAAAACGACTGCGGAAAAGATTCTACACCTTTCTGGAATGGAAACCATAAGAAAAGAAAGAGGACTGTGTGTGAGTTGAAATACAGCGCAATCAGGGCTCTGAGGTTCTTCAGTCATGTCTGCTCTTTCATGCTACTTGCTCCAGCAGCATTCAGTACTGTCTGGTTTAGCTACCATTATCTTTCAGCAGTCATTTTATTTAGCACTCGTAATAGTGCTTTTCATTTTGAAATTACTCTACGTACACTTACTAATTAATTTTCCACAACGCTCCTGTGGCTGACTCAAGCATCTTCCCAGTTTTACAGAGGAAGGAACTGAGACAGAGATTACAGTATAAAGCTAGTCTAAGATTACAAAACAAATCAATGGCAGAGCTGAGAAAAGAATGCTGGCTCCCAGTCCGATGCAATGTTGAGCCTGATTTACTGTGTATTTTTCTATGTAGCTTTGCAGTAGAGAGGCTGGTTTATGGAATGGTTTATTTCAGCGATGGGATGCTGGATCATTCAACATTCTGATGCTACGTACATAGTTTTACTGTTTGGAGATTGGATTTATATATATATGTGTGTGTGTGTGTATGTATGTGTGTGTGTGTATATATATATATATATATATATAGTCCTGGTAATCCTGGAACCCTGGCAATAAATATTTAAAGGGGGGAAAATAGAATATTATTTGTTTAATAATCACAGTCATGCAGTAAATGTAGAAAGTGTGGAGCTACGCTATGTCCTAACTAGGGTTGCCAACCCTCCAGGATTGTCCTGGAGTCTTCAGGAATTAAAGATTATGTCATGTGATTAAAACCTCCAGGTTTTATTGGCAGCCCTACCTACCATATAGGCAATAAAATCAAAACCAAAACCAAAACCAACCTCATAGGCCTGTCTAGAGTTTGCATGTAGCTGAACAACAGCTGTTTGGTTGCTGATTTTTGTGTGTAAACTATCTTTACGTGAATGGGCGAGAGTGACTTCATTTTCATGCTCATTACTTGATTTTTACATATAATCAATGATTTGTGATTTGTCAATGAAACTCAGATGATGATTATTAGAATATATAATTATTACAATGCACATGGAAGCTCCTGTTTAGTGGTTGAACCTCTGTGTCACCCCTTACTATGGAGAGTGGCTTATGCCACACCTGAGCATTGTTTATTTGTGTAAAAGTATAAACCAGTTTTCAGTTACTTTGCTTCTCACCCCCTCTTTACTCCTGGGGGAATTCTGCACCAAAAAATTAAAAATTCTTGCACAAAATATTTTAAAATGCTGCAAAATTCTGCATATTTTATTTGTCAAAATAACACAGTACAATCACGCCAGTTTCAATTATTTTGGTAATTTATTTCAAAATACCTGTCAGCAACAGATGACAAAAAAGATTCAGGAAATGTTTTTTGACAAACAGATTCCTTACTAGGCATATTAATACAGAATTCTTAGTAATAATTCATTTAAAATACAACACAGAAATGTATTTCCCACACTTCTCAGAAGCAGTGCAGAGGTTTGGGGATGTCCAGGGTAATGGAGGAGCTGAGGGAGAGGGAAGTAATTGCTGGGATGGAGTCTGGGGGGCATGAACTTCCACCTGATTCAGTGCAGACAAAAGATTGTCCTGAAATGTCATGGAAAAAGAGTAATTTTGAGTTCAAAATTGCTCAAAATGTAATGGATCCCTTTTTTTTTTAAATAAAGGGCCAGATCGTCAGCTGATGTAAATCAGCTCTGTTGATGTCAAAGGATCTGGCCCAATATTTTATTGTTTCTTTTTTTTTTTTTTTTTTAAGTTCTTTCCTACAGCTTTACTGGGATATTGGTGGCAGGGTTGTGGAAGTACATATAGAAATTAAAAGTAACCATCACAGTCTGTATCCCATAGTGTTGTCCTGTTCACTATGCCACATTGACCGTTCCTGTTAATGTGTGCAGGGGAATGATGGGAAAGTTGATTCCTTCAGTGCACTTTTCTGCCTATCAACTGAGTTATTGTCAAACCAGATAAAACCGACATCAGTACCAATTATAGTTTGCTCTCTGCTTCCTCCCCAAACCCAAGTAATCCAACTTTGTGTGGGGCTAGGGGCACAGAATTCACTATCCCATCTTATGGCCAGTCTGTACATCCCCAAAAAAGACCCTTCGCAGCAAGTAGTGCAAGTCATAGCAGCTACTCCTTTCATGTCATTTATGGATATAAAAGATTCACACACATGCATTCTGTTCATCACAAAATATTGGTAAAAATCCTTTTTTTGGTTCAGCCTGAGAACCTTTATTTCTGTTTTACAATTGGAACTGCACATGCTTGTCTGAAGAAGCTGCACTGCCGCATATATTGGTTTATAAGAAAATGCTCACGGGGAGGGAGGGGAAGGAGGAGAGGGAAATGCTGTTGTTTTTCCATTGCCTGCCTCAAAAAAGAGGAACAAAGAGTGTGCGGTAGCTGTTATAAATGCTTGCCAATGCACTTGGGTTGCCTGTCAGGGACTTTTTTATGACATTAGCGGAAGTGTCTACTTTTTTTTTTTTTTTTTTAATTAGAGTCAGATGCTCTGTCTAGCACAAAATGGAGCAAGCCCCTGTACACCTGTGGCAGTGCAAAGGCAGCCACACGACATGCAGACTGGTGCTAACTTCTCCTGCACTGACAAGGAGACCGCTAATGCGCCGGTGGATTGGGGTTTGAAAAAGTTTCCTATGTTCTCTTCCTACCCCAGCATATCCACAGAACAGACAGCAGTGTTTTCCCCATACAAGAGGAAGGGTATTATAACATACCATCCACAGGAATTTTGGAAGAGCAGTATCAGAGCAGATTAGTCTGTGTAGTCCGGGTTCCTTGTTTGGCAGTGGCTTTCCAAGTGTGCAAGGTTTATTGTCCCGTACAGCAACTCGGACATGCTTTGGTGGTATATGAGTATATCACCCTATGTTTTCACACACCATTTTAAAAATGAAGTAATGATCTGGGCAAATGCTGAAAAATCATCTCTGATAACTGCCAAAATATTTACCACTTTTAATTTGGTTTGGATAGTTATGAAATAAAATTACAATTTTTTTCTTTGTTTACGTATGAAATTAGGGTACGTAAGAGCAGGGTTTTGCCAAACATTCCTAGTGTATGAACAGATGCATACAGTAAATGGGAATAAGCACAAAGCTAATTGACCTCTGTATGATAATTTTCTTGAAAATGTTCAAATTTGTATTAGATACACCGCTACCTCGATATAACGTGACCCGATATAACACGAATTCAGATATAACGCGGTAAAGCAGTGCTGCGGGAGGGAGACCGGGGGAAGGGGGGGGCTGCGCTCTCCGGTGGATCAAAGCAAGTTCAATATAACGCAGTTCCACCTATAACACGGTAAGACTTTTTGGTTCCCGAGGATAGCGTTATATCGAGGTAGAGGTGTATTATATTAGCAACCTGTGGAACTCTTTGCCAGAGGATGTTGTGAAGGCCAAGACTATAACAGGGTTCAAAAAAGACCTAGAAAAATTCATGGAGGATAGGTCCATCATGCCCATCAGCCAAGATGGGCAGGGATGGTGTCCCTAGCATCTATTTGCCAGAAGCTGGGAATGAGCAATGGGATGGATCACTTGATGATTACCTGTTCTGTTCATTCCCTCTGAAGCACCTGGCATTGGCCACTGTCGGAAGACAGGATACTGGGCTAGATGGACCTTTGGTCTGACCCAGTATGGCTGATCTTATAATTTGCCGTTTTGCTAACACTTCAAAGGCTACTTTCTTGCCTAATCTCCCCTTTAAAAGGGGGACACTGTAATAGGAAATCCATACAAGGCTTTTATTTATTTATTAATCCTATTCCATTTTATTATTTGAACATGTTAATTTATCACCAGTTTTTCTATAGGGAATTTTTGGGGAAGAAATCCCACAACATAATTTTAATATTTCTTTATTAGTATGAAGGCCCTGATTCAGGAAGGCTTGTAAACACATGCCTAACTGAATCAGTGGGACTTAGCATGTGCATAAATTCTCTGCCCAATCAGGGACTGTAATGGATGTGGGTGTGGAGGGCCCAATCCTGCAAACACTTATTCACCCAAGCAGTCCTTTTAGAATCACTGAGATGTCTATTTTGAGTGAAGATTTGCAGGATTGACCCTTACGCTAAAAGCTTTTCTGGGCAGGGACTTTGCCCCCATATATATGTAAAATGCTCAACACAGTTGATGCTATAGTAATTAATGAAGGTGTACTGATGTGGTAAAGGAGAAGAGCTCATAGTAGCTTAGGATGATACAGTGTGCTGCAAAAATACCAAAAATGAAAGCACTACTCATTTTACAGATTGCAGAGGGAATGGCATACATAGAAAGGAAAAACTACATTCATAGAGATCTGAGAGCAGCTAACGTTCTGGTTTCGGATTCACTGATGTGCAAAATTGCTGATTTTGGACTAGCCAGAGTAATTGAAGATAACGAATATACAGCACGGGAAGGTATGTATCAATTTATATTTTTCAGCTCTGTAAAACTCATTCTGTTAAGAGACACAGATTTAGGTATTTGTTTAACATAAAAATGAGAAGCACATAGCACAGTGTGAAAAATGCCAGAATAATATGTTAAATACGGTGTTCTAATGACAAAGCTGTTCTTAAAAATTACTCTCTCCCCTCATTCCAGATTGTTCAAACTAGAAAGTTTATGAAAAGTACAGTTTGTACCTTCTTTAAGCAACACAATACATTTTACAAATCAAACTAATTAACTATTTGGCATAACATAGCAAAGCTTTTCATCTAGTTGAATTAGACAATGAACTGAATTTTTCTTAATTGCTAAGAGAAAATGTTAGTATTCGTTTTTATCCTCAAACGCATAAATGAGATGTGCTCGAGCATCCTTTCCACAATAGAGGTGGTAAGTAGAAGTGAGAGGATTTTAAAATATGGTTAGAATTCGCTCTGCACCAGCTTGCTTGTTTCGTTTAATATAGTTGGACATGAAACAAAGGATTAAATCAATTAAAAATTATATTGAAGGTAGACTTGTGCCTAATTCTGCATTTCTTACAAAGGCAAAACTCCCAGGGAAGTCAAGATTCTGTATATGGAATGGAGTTAGTTAGGGGTAATATTAATGACAGCGATGCAAAGTATTTGAGTGGCACAACCATTACATGAAAACTCTCATCTTTTGATTCTGAACTGATAAATATAGAGGACAATAGAGGATAGACAATGGTGGGTTGAAAAGCAATGTATAACTTTTATTTTTTCTGTCTAAATTTGTAAGTAAATGTAGTAGTTGTGAAAGGTGTTGGGCTCACAACACCTTAGAACGAAGTCTTCAGTTCACTCATACAAATATGGCATTTCGTGTCTGTGAAAAAGTTTTCCCCACACTATCATTCCAGTTGGTCTGAAACAACCTATGGGGTGAGAGGAAAAAAAAAAAATATATATATATATATATAATGTAAAAGGAGACTAAGGAAGTTAGAAACTGAGTTAGGTTCCTTTGAAAACCCCAAATTCAATTCTTAACTTCTCTGAGACTTCCAGGAGACACACAGGGTGTGTGAGAGTACATCGTGGTGGTTCCATCTGATCCAGCTCTTAGTACATCTGTACAGTGCTTAGTTTGTAATTAAAGAGGTTCCAGGACTCAAGCAATTGTTTTACATTCATAACTGATGCAGCAAGCCCAGAGGCTATGAACTGCCAAGCCTAGAGGTGCCGGGGTTCAGCCCTGGCACAAATTAAGCACTGCATCTGTACAATAACTCTGGGACAGGAAGAGCAGCTAGTACCTTTTAAGACCCCTAAGATAAAGACAGGATTTTGTACTGAATACTCACTGTATACCCTATACTTAATGGAAATAATAGATGTCTATAAGATATGTTAGTAGTTATATTTTTCAAGCAACTTATATACTTGGTTAATTGAGAATATATTGTTTCTTAGGTGCAAAATTCCCTATTAAATGGACAGCACCAGAAGCAATTAACTTTGGTTCCTTTACTATTAAGTCTGATGTGTGGTCCTTTGGAATTCTTCTGTATGAAATTGTTACCTTTGGAAAAATCCCTTATCCAGGTATGGACATTTGCTTATATATCATTACGTTATTTATATTTTGATGCTCTTTTGGAGAGTCACAGAAAAGAGTTAACTGAGGGGGGAAAAAGTGAATATCTTACAATAATGGCAGCACTGTAGATCTGAAGTGTGCATACTGCAGGCTACCTCAAAGAATTTTGAAAACTCTCAGCCATTTTATATGTACCTAACACTGCATGCAACTTTGGGGGAGCTTTAAATCAGCAAGTTATGTGTAATCTAAAATACAAATCCTGCACTGCTGTACTTAGATAGTATGTTTTTGTACTCAAATGATGTTAAAATTGTAGCAAATGCTGAATTCCAATAATTGTCACTGAGCCTGATTTTCCAAAGCTCACTTCAAATGGTTTAATGATAGACTAGACAGCTATCATTACGAGTTCTAAGATCGTGTATCATTGCTGTTTGTAAGTAGTGAAATGTAGCTCCTGAATAGGTGGAATTTCAAATGAAACCAACTAAGCAATTCGGCTTTTACATAAACAGCCATAATATTTTGTCAGCATTAGGCGCTACAAAAGAACATGAAAGCGGAATTTAGAGAAGTACTGATTTTCCATTGGAATATTGGCACTTCGGTGATAAGGTAACTGGGACATAGGGCTACACTGGAGGTTTCTTACATTAGGCAGACCTGATTAAGCAACCTAATGTTGATCTATTTTTCTTTGAAGATATTTTTACAGGAAAACGCATGTGTTACGTAGTTTCCCTGGCTTAAGCAAACGGAAAAACCTTGTAGGTGATAGATAGATATGACCAACAAAAAACTTCGATAACGCAGAATTAAAATTGCCTGGTGGTATCTCATGCCTTTCCAGAAGGTCAAGCACAGCTGGTCATACAGAAGGTCATACAGCTGAAAACCAGTAAAGAAAGAGTGAAAGTAATGGAGATGCTAACACAACCTTAACTCTGCCACTCTGGAGCTGGCAGGAGCCACTGGGAATTATTTGCATGCACCGCAGACCACAGTATTGGTCTAGCTGTGTAGCATGGTGGCAGGATTAGTTGGACCAACTTGTGGGATGTGTGATTGTGATATGAGGACACCTGGGGGGGCTTTTTTTGGGGGGGGGGGGGCAGCTAAGCCTTGCTCCCTGCCCTCTTCCCGGTGTGAAAAGAGGTGCCTTGAGAGATCCAGTATGCCGCATTTCAGCAATGAGCTATGTAAGTTATGCCAATAGTGGGACAGAAGTGTCTTCTCGCCGTGGGGACAGTGAGGTGGGGTACGAGCATGGTCTATGGCAGGGGTTCTCAAAATGGCAGTCGGGACCCCTTAGGGGGTTGTGAGGTTATTACATGGGGGGTTGTGAGCTGTTAGCCCTCACCCCAGACCCCGCTTGGCATCCACCATTTATAATGGTGTTAAAATTATTTAAAAGTGTTTTTAATTTATAAGGGGGGGGTCACACTCAGAGGCTTTCTGTGTGAAAGGGGTCACTAGTACAAAAGTTTGAGAATCACTGGTCTATGGGTAAATGGAAGTATAGTATTAGATGGCATCCTGTGTATAAGGGTGAAGGGGCTGTAAAATTTAGCAGAGGTAGGGTTGTTTATGTGGCGTGGGCTATGTTTGAGTAAAGGGCAGGCGTAGGTAGGTCTCTTCAGTACATCACACCTCAGCAAATAGAAGGTGTTAGGCTCTATCCCACATGGTGACGTGCCTTGTCCCCTGAGTGTTCTGCACGGTGTACAAAAGCGGAGTGCAAGTATAAATGGTATAGGGGTATTGGGGAGGAGCTCAAAGAGGGCAGATTTAAGGTTGCATTAGCACAGACCATATTTCCTGGTTTTTCAAAGGTTTAAATTTGTGTTATTTTCAGGGTTTCTAGATTCTGGTACACAGACAGGAGCAGGGAGAGGGGTTCAGACCATGCCCTGGAGAGGCAGAGACCCCAGATCCCAGGGCACACACAGGGGCAGGGAAAAGGTCTCAGACCACCCAGAAGGGCAAGCCCAGGAGGGGCCAGGGAGAGAGTGGCAGGACCCCTCAGGTCCTGGCACACACGAGGGGGGGCAGAGGGAGGCGCTAGGGGCCCCTCCAGATCCCAGCACACACAGCAGGGGAGAAGGTGAAGCTGACAGCCCACTTGCTCCTAATCCTCCCACTGCCACCTACCCCCTGTCCCAAATCCTAGTGTCCATCCCCACCCGGACTTTAGCCCCCAAGCCCCGCTCCCTCCCCTTGCCGCAGCCTTAAACCCCCCTACCTCATTCCACTCTACTCTTCCACCCTTTAATCTTTTCTCATCTCCCTGCACTCCTCACATCCCCAGCACTCTGCCACAAATGTATGTGTCATTTCTTTTTGAAAATAGTATGATCCACTTCTGAATTATCTGCTGTAGTCAGATTACATTTCCCAGAAGTTAAAAACAAAAAAACCAAGAACTATCACTTTGCAGAAGCAGATAGCAGCAGCATGCCTACAGATCTTCTTTGGACTTCTGCCAAGGGTACGGTCTGAAGTTACAGTGCTGGGATGTAGCTCAGGTTCTAGGGCCACCGGAGGTCTCCTCGCGCCATCAAGGTCATGTGAAAGTTGGCTGACTGGAAACCCTCTTGCCTGGTCTTTTTCTGCATGTGTACATTACAATCTGTTTGGCATGCGAGTGTTTGTTACATTCCATTCTAGAAAGCTAGACTCTTCCTTTAATAATGTTTTCAGTATTGCTTCCCCAAAGGGGCAGTGGGTGCCGTGCACTAGCTGAGATAAATTGTTGAGTGAGTGAGAGCAGCTGGGGGATGATCAGATCCATGGTTTGAGCCCCAGGTGTGTGCAAAAAAAAAAAAAAAAAAGAAAGAAAAAAGGGTAGAATCTGTGGACTTTATGAAATGTTTTTTTTCCCAAGAGGCTGTATCGAGGGAGCTCCTTGCTCAAATGACCCCACATTTGGACCATTTCCCTACCCCATACGTCCATGAGGCACAGCAAATTTCAAAACAATCCAAATAAACAAGCAGCATTTAGAACATTTAGAAAAAGTTGTCCTTTAAACAGGAAGAGGTTCTCAGCCTTAACTATAGCTGAACTGGCACTCCACAATGATACATAACATCTATTTCCCCTGGCTCAAGCATCATTTATCAACTCCCACAAGCATTCCAGGAAGTAGAATGCCATCATGTAAATACACATTGAGCTTCACCTTTGAGGTTCTGAAAAGTACACTTAAGAATCACCCATCTTTCTGAGGGAAAGTTGGAAGGTTTAACCACACTCCTATATACCCACCATCTGCACTTACTGGATGGTATAATTTTGAGGACAAAGAGTCCTAGAGGCCTTCCATCTTCCCTCTTAATATATCCCAGGGTAGTTGACGGCTGCATATACCCATTCAAGCGCAGGAGTTCCTAGAAATGCATTCTGCTAGGGCCTACAGCTCTGGCTGTTTAAACTCTGAAAACACTCAAAGCACCACTGTACAAGCAGTTTGGAGGTTTGCATCCCAGATTGCATAAAGCTTCAAAGGGCTAGAGCAGGGAGTTCAAGCCCTGCTGGGCTAGAATGGTGGGAGCAGGCCTGCCATCCCCAACTGGATTGGGGGGGCCAGACTTTCCAGTTGCTCCTCTAACGAGAAAGAGGGGAAGGGTGAGTCTCCATCAGATTAGAATAGGGGAAAGTGTATTGACCAGGTCACCTCCAGAAAAGGTAGAGTGAATGTAGGTATGTTCACTGCTCCTGAAAACTCTGATCCAGCAAACCACTTAAGCACGTCAGTACTTCTTGACTTCAATGGGACTACTCAAGTCAGTGGGACTGTTCACATGCTTAAAGTTAAACATGTTTAAATGCTCTGATAGGTAAGGGCCTGAATATGTGAATGGGTAGCAGGCCCAGCAGACACCCACTCAACATACTAGAGTGAGTTAATCAACCATTAGGTGCCACTTCCTCAAGAAAGTATCAGGTGGAAGTTGTGTGTGGTGGGAGGGTGTGTGGTATCCTCCCTAAAGCTGAGGTAGTCTGATATACATGCTTATCCTAACTGAATCCAAATGCTTAACATTTTGAGGGTCACCCAATTTACCTATCCGTGGGTATCTTGAAGTTTGCTATTAAGAATTATAATTGTGAAATGTAAAATGTGTGCCTGGGTTTGTGCAGAGATATTAAAAGAAAAACCTAGAACCTCACAAAAAACATTTGTTTTAAAGTTTTGCAACAAATCCTATTTCCATCTTTACTTCCATAAAAGCAGTGCCATGCTGCCATTTATGCTTTGTTCCAGGAAAATATGTGGAGTATATTGACAGTACAGTACAGTGTTCCACCTGTTTGATTTTAAACGAGTGAGAGAAAGGGTGTCCTTTGAGAAAAGTCTGGGCAATATCCTCCCCGAGGACTTTTTTTTTTTTTTTAAAAATACCTAATACCCAGTGCAGTCTGAGGCATCCCACCGGAAAAATAGTAATTCTCTGCAGAGTCCCACACTTAGTCCCATGCATTGCTACAGAGTAGGGACCGAGTGGCTAGGCAGCAGTTCTGCAGAAAAGGACCTAGAGGTTACAGTGGATGAGAAGCTGGATATGAGTCAGCAGTGTGCCCTTGTTGCCAAGAAGGCTAATGACATTTTGGGCTGTATAAGTAGGGGCATTGCCAGCAGATCGAAGGACGTGATCATTCCCCTCTATTCGGTATTGGTGAGGCCTCATCTGGAGTACTCTGTCCAGTTTTAGGCCCCACACTACAAGACAGATGTGGAAAAATTGGAAAGAGTCCAGCAGAGGGCAACAAAAATGATTAGGGGGCTGAAGCACATGACTCATGAGGAGAGGCTGAGGGAACTGGGATTATTTAGTCTGCAGAAGAGAAGAATGAGAGGGGATTTGATAGCTGCTTTCAACTACCTGAAAGGGGGTTCCAAAGAGGATGGATCTAGACTGTTCTCAGTGGTACCAGATGACACAACAAGGAGTAATGGTCTCAAGTTGCAGTGGGGGAGGTTGAGGTTGGATATTAGGAAAAATTTCTTCACTAGGAGGGTGATGAAGCACAGAATGGGTTACCTAGGGAGGTGGTAGAATCTCCTTCCTTAGAGGTTTTTAAGGTCAGGCTTGACAGAGCCCTGGCTGGGATGATTTAGTTGTGGATTAGGTCCTGCTTTGAGCAGGGGGCTGGACTAGATGACCTCCTGAGGTCCCTTCCAACCATGATATTCAATGAGCTACATAGATAAATTCATATACGTCAGGGATGAATTAACTGTATCCAGAGATTGGAAGGGGAACTCTAACCCTTACATCACTCTGTTGGCAGGTTTTAAGAGGCTTTCTCCAGCACGAGAGAGAGAGAGAGAGAGAGAGAGAGAGAGAGAAATATGTTTCATTTGAAGAATTTAAAATACAAAGTTAAAATCTCCTGCTTTATACTGAAAATGTAATACATGTAACCAAAATAACTGTGGGACTGGCAAACAGCTGTGAAAACACAGCTTAGCAAGTTAGATGGGTAAGAACGAGTCTGGGACATAGTTTTCTTCCTGGAGTGTTATGTCCTAACTTTGTCCTACCAATATTTAGTAGCCAGGCAAAATGAGTCCCTCTAAAGGAGAAATAATAAATAGTATAAAATAATAAATATATAGATAAATAAAAAATAATCAGCTCTAGTAAGAATACCTTACAACATTTTTTTACTAACAGTTGAAAACTAGCTAACTAAATCGAAGGTCTTATATGCAGTCAGCTTAAAGCTCTGTGAAATGGTTTGAATTATATTTGACAAGGGGTTAACACCAGCATGAAGGGAGTATAAACGTACAATTTGGCAGAAAACGTTTACAGTCAAGAAAACTAAGTTCAACGGCTGTTTTTCTTTCTGATAATCTTGAAGTGATTAGGGGGATTTCTAGTTACAGAAACTAGTTTGAAATATAAAATGCAAATATCTGATTTTGTAGGCAAACAATCTGAACCAGTTGTTGAGAAACTAATTTCCAGCTGATCATACAATATGTCAAATATTGGATACATTCAAACTCACATTGCAATGGCATCATCTGCTATTACATGTACCTCCTTTCAGATCTAGATTCTACCTCCACACCTGTGATCAGTTACTCCTAACAATACTGGATGTTAGTAAAATAAGAGGGCTCAACATAAGGAATTAGTTCTGCATCCTATCAAGTTTAATGGCTAACTTTTGTTAGCACTGCCTCAAACTCGTAAGTTAGCATCCCGTACAAGATCATGAACTGTGTAAGATGTGCATTCAGGCTGAATTTCAATTAAGTAATATATGGTTCTGGTGAAACTGTTCATTAAGAAATAGTCTACCCATAATAATGTCTTGGAAAATTAGAGAGACACTGCTACTCCTTTGTATCTTTAACTTGTACCAGAATCTATGACAACCAATCAAGCTGTATAGCTGGGAAATATTTATTCAGTATACACATTTGTATACATGCTCATCATGTTGTGTCTTGGCATGTGTTCTTAAAATGTGTCATTAATAAATGTTGCTTAAAAGAAAGAACTCCCCAGTATTCTCTTGAAAACTAGAAATCATTTTTACAGTTGGGATTTTCACAAAATTGGCTGAAGCACAAAATGGGCATATTTGCCCCCTGCGTTCAGAATGTAGCAGAAAGAACGGTAATGCTGCAGGGCTTGATCTGGCAAAATGCTGAACATTCTAGCCCTGATCAAGCAAAGCACTTAAGTACATGAACAGTCCCATTCAATGGCACTATTTACTGCTTAAAAATAGGAACATGCTTGCATGCTTTTTGGGATTGGAGCTAGCGTGCTTAACACCTGGCAGGATGAAGCCCCTGGTGAGCACCTGTTGTTCTTGTGCACTGACGCTCATCAGATAACATTATTAACTCTACAAAAATAAAGTCATTGTAATAGAGCATCGGAGCATTTTGTATGGCAGATAAATGTCTCATTGACTTGCTCTCTACTTTTATTTTCCATAAGTGCCTTGACCTTTGCTCTGCATTTGCGTAGCAGCAAGCGACTCTTGTCCTATGACGACATCCTGTTCCACTGATATTCTCAAAAGCTACTTTGATGCCAAAGCAAGTGCATTTGCACTGTTGTAACTGGGATCATTTCAAGGCTTTTCACCATATGGAAAATTGAATGCAAATATTAAACATGGGCCCAAATGAAGAGTTCTGATCCAGATCCAGATTTCATACCAGAGATCTATTTTTGTGCTGGGCTGAAACCAAAACCCTGGATCCAAACATCTCTGAAGTTTGGAAATGTTTGGAGCTGGATCTAAATTCTCTGACTCAGGCTAGTTTCCAGTGTTAATATTTAAGCAATTATATGCAGGGAATTAAAATATAAATGTTAAAAAATATAAGACCTCACCTTAAAGCACTGCAAGAGTGGACACCCATCACTGTTTCTTTTAAAAGGAAAAAAGCATTGGCTTATTCATCCAATAAGGTACTGTGGATGGCAGAACTTTCACAAATGTTATAATTGTCATTCATAGAGACATTTTGAATATATAAATGAAGTTGCCAATTCAGTTGTAAAGTGCCTGCACAGCTTCCACTATCTTGTTAGACACTACGTCCTGCTTTCCCAGTGTATGTTGGCTCACTTTATGGAGATAAATGGATTTACCTCCTTTCTGCCCCTTTGAGACTGTGGAGTCCATAACTGACACATGGAGAGAGCAGACCCTCTTCTCTGTGCATCCGCAGAGAACCAGGCATAATTTGGTTCTCCCTTAGCAAAGTAAAGCATTAAACTCCCCTCCATATTCTCATTTGAGCATATTTCCTTTGTTCTGTCCTGTTGCCCCCAGCAGCCTTGCTGCAGTACTCATCCTGTAGTTTAGAGACCAAACAAGTGCTTTCCTTTATTTCTAACACTACTGTCTGTAAATAAGCTGGCCAAATGTGCTGTTAAATACAATGTAACACTATCCCTTCCATCTAATGACTGTGTTAGTCTCGGAAATGTGCTTAGCTTTGTTCACCACTTCATTCACATCTGCCAGTTGACAGTATGGTTTACTGACGCACAGTTATCTTCTCCCCCGCTTGTTGAGCGAAAAAAGGAACTTTTTATTGGCCGCATTCTGATCGGCTACACCAGAATAACTCTTGGTTCTAATGCAATTACTTCAGAAATACACGGGTGATCTGAATCTGGCCCAGTAGATGTTATTCGCTAACTTTTGCGTGCACTTTGATGTTTCCTCTTTACTATTCAAGCTGCCTTTTCCTCTTGCATTTCAGAGGTGATGGTCTTCTAAGCTTATGCAGAATAGAAAATAAAGCATCTGATTCTTGCTCCCCTTTCTGGTAGGTTTGATGTGATAGGAAAAGCAGCTTCTGCACAGACTGCTGTGGGTATAAAGCACCTTGCAGTTCTTGTTAGTTCTTTGAAAGTCACTGTTCTATCATCCAGATTCCTTGTGCTACATCTGGCCACTCTCTCTTCTGTCGGACTAGTTTACAGCTCCTGGAAGCCTTCCTCAGGCGTCACAATTTTCACAAGAGGCTTTGGTTATTTTGTGCGTTTTAGGGAAAGAGGGGCAGCTGCAAGTTTGAGGGAAGATGGAAGCATTCCCTGAAAGCTCTTCTTCCTGCTTTTCTGGATTTATCCTGCTTCCCCCTTGCTTTGCTTCTGTCAAGGCTGTATAATGGTGAGAATGACAAAGACTGTTTGCCTCTGCTCCTCCAAATACAATTATTCTCTATCCTATGCTCTGAAACAAATGGTAGTGAGTATAATGTAATAGGTATATCTCCATATTATCTTATCTCAGAGACTGGAAGGGACTCTGAAAGGGCATAGAGTCCAGCCCCCTGCCTTCACTAGCAGGACCAAGTACTGATTTTTGCCCCAGATCCTTAAGTGGCCCCCTCAAGGATTGAACTCACAACCCTGGGTTTAGCAGGCCAATGCTCAAACAACTGAGCTATCCCTCCCAAGAATGAATGATCTTGTAGTTAAGATGCCAGACTGTCACTCAGATGATCTGGGTTCAATTCTCAGTTTTATCACAGATTGCTTGTATGTGACTTTGGCCAAAGCATTTAATCACACTCTGCTTCAATTCCCTTCTGCTGATACTACTACACAGTACCTTACTCTCAGCTGTTGTCTAGCAACTCTTCAGTAGTCACGGTTGCAGCAGGGTTTCTGTTCACAGCTGATTTTTCTAAGTACTCTAAAATCCCCATACATAGGCAGAGTGCCTTGAAACTTACTGTGCCACAGCAAAGGTAGGAGTAGAGTGTGTGGCACAAATTTGGGGGCATTTGCCCAAGGGGTTACCAACATACAGGTCTCCTCCCAACATAATGTGCCCACAGATTGAGTGCAAAGAGAGAGGGAACGAAGTATCTGGTACTAGGATGCCACTCTGAAAACCCATTAATAAAAAACTTGGCTGGTTTACCCAAGTTGAAGATGTCATTAGGATCCAAACCAGTGAGACCAAGTTTGTAGGGTTGAGCATTCAGTTCCGAAGGAGTACACAGATGAAATTACCATGGTGCTATTTGAGAGGCCCCATGGGTCTGGGTATACAGAAGAGAAAGGATGTAAAACAGAATAAAGAGGAAACAACTCCTCTGGGGAAACGTGTTATTACACAATCAAACATCTAGTCTGGTCATGAAGTATTAAGAAAGGCATCTGAGCTCAAGGATGGCCTCAGAATTGGTGTGTCAGTACTAGGTGAGGAGTAGGCACGATGGTTACTGAGGCTTCTGCCACTTTAAAAGGCTGTGCCAGTTTGTTCTTCAATGTTGCTTTAGATTTAACCAAAACCAGATTGTGCAGGGTGAGGGAATGTCTTGCAGGTTAGGGCTAAAGAGATGATTGAAGGTAGTGCTGAGACCAGACTGGTAAAGTGTCTCTTGGGTCCTGTGTAAGAGAAGCTCTGCACAGAGGGTGGTGTTGGTTCCATCAATGGGCCCATTGGAAGATCTCCCCCTTTAGGTGCAGGCAGTAAAGGTGTCTCAAAAACAGTAAATAAGATTACTGAGTGATCAAAACATGGGATTCTGACTCCAGTATTATCAATGGGTAAGAGGTGCACCTCTTGAAGGCCTTAGGGGTTTCAGGCTGGACATAATCCAGGTAACGTACTAAGGTCTCCTGGGACAATGGAAGGGCTGCTTACACTAAACTAGCCTAGGCTACTCTAAACTATTTACAAAGCTGAAAGCTAGGCTTGAGAAAATATAGTCCTGAGGACACAAAGGTTTATTCCATTCATTGTCTGCAATGATCATGAAGGAGCAATGGCCATGGAGTCATATCCCTTATGGAGAATAGCGTATCTCCCTCGTGAAAGAGAGCGCATGACACAGCTTTTCAAAGTAGTTACAGAGCCTGACATGTCACAGCTCACAAGTTGTGAATACAGAGAGGGCCTTGAGGAAAAACCCTCTATATCCTGGTTTTCCAGCAGTTGGATTTTTGGAATTTAACTTGTGTTCTGGAAAGGCATGAGGAACACAGAGCACTCTCTACAACCTTAACCCTACATTAAAGGGTTTTTGCATGTGAATTTATATTTAAGCTCTGTGAGGCAGAGACTGTCTTACTGTGTATATGCACAGCATCTAGTACAATGGGGACCCTGACCCCCAAGACAATACTGTAGTTCGAGTAAATTGCCAGGAGATCGCAAAATATTTCTCATTTACCGTGTCTCTTTGCTAGCTTTAATTAAAAAAGGTAAACAAAAACTTGCCATGTCCCCTTAGATTAATTAACTTGAGTTTTTGGGGTGTGGAATAGCAGCAAAAGAAGGGGCTCTAATCTGATCTTTAACACACAAATCTGCTTCTAAAATCATTTTTTTTGTTTTAGGTATGAGTAATGCTGATGTGATGGTTGCTCTTCAGCGTGGGTACCGCATGCCACGCATGGAAACCTGCCCAGCTGAGCTTTATGATATCATGAAAACATGCTGGAAAGATAAAGCAGAAGAGAGGCCAACATTTGATTATTTACAGAGTGTGCTAGATGATTTCTACACAGCAACAGAAGGGCAGTATCAACAGCAGCCATAGAACAAAGGAACACTTTGCCAGTTGGCATAGACCATTGTTCGGACAAAGTGAGCAGATATCATGTATTTGGATATCCTAACCGATTGTGGCTTCTGAAAATGGAGGCTGAAACTCCACAGGAAGAATCATTCTGCTTAGAAATAAACCATGTTTTTCTATGGTTAATTTAATTTGAATGATCACTCTGCTTGAGGTTAGAGTTCTCTTTAGATGTTATCTTTTTATTTGCCTAAATAAACATCCAAACAAGACAAGCTTTGAAAACAAAGACAGAGTGCAGTTGCACCAATACAGACTTACAAAGCATTTGAAGCTGCAGACAGAATTTGGGGAAATCTCTAAAGGATAGCTTGCCTTACAAGAAAATGTATGAAGTCTGAAGATAAATATGAACAATTTATGAATGGAAAAGTTAAAGAATTTCTGCTCCCAAATTAGCTTTTTGAAAGATAGCACATCATGAAAGTCGTGCTTTGTATTTTTATAGCCTCTGGTTATCTTACATCAGTATCTGGAGAACAGTATCTTGTTGCAAGATTCAAATATTTAGGATGTAATCATCCTCTTTAAGAAAGGGTTAAAAGGTAATTTTTACACTTAATTTAATTCTCTTTGGCATATATGCACAGCCCAAGCATTTACACTGTTAAGGTTTGAAAAAAGTGTCTTTTACAGGCACCAAGGTAAGAATAAGACCTGCAATATTTTGAAATTGCATTATTGTGCTTAATGTGTCAGAAAAAAAAAAAAGACAGCATATTGTCTTGCTCTGCATATAGAGCACCATGAATTTAAGCCTGGAACCACCTGCTCAAAATTCATTTTTTCCCCTGGGTTAAGTCAGTGGCAAATCTCCCCTATATTTTGAAGGGAGCAGGATCTGGCCATCAGTAGTTTGAAACACTGTGATCCATCTATTAACCATGAAAATGCTTTCTATAAGTATCTTAATAGGAATTTTAGAGTGATTCAGTAATTTATTCCTAACATTTTTTGCTGTTTCAATTAATTTAACTGAAAGACATTTTAAAGATTAGCCAAAATTCATGTTTTAAAATGCACCACACCTTATAAGCATATTGTAATCAGTGAAATTACATTGGAGTGTTAGCACCCTGGTTTTGCTTTTCAGTATGTAATTATTACTAATTCATAACCAACAGTTAAAAACCATGACTGATTTACTTGTTACATAGTTGGTGTTCTTAATGCATATTCTGTTTGGATCCAGGCATATTAACAAAACTGTATTTGAACTAATTCTCATCTTGATAATTCACTTCATGACTGAGTATTTTTTAGTTATCAAAAAGCATAACTAGTGCAATTACAATGTGACTGCCTGTTTCTGTCCTCCCTTACATAAAGTGGGACTGGGCTGTTCTTACAACCAAAACAATTTATGGTAAAGGGTACTTACGGAAGCTTTAAAAAGAGGCTAACTACTAGTGAGGCTTTAGTATACCTGCAGTCCAAACATAGTGATCAGTATAGACATTCATTGCTTTTCTTTTTTAGTAAAGCATAGCAGGTTTCTGAATGAAGGAAGGCAGTCAATGTGCAGATTAACCACCACAGACTGTGTAAATATTTTTACTGTATGGTGATTTTTTATTTTAATAAACAAACTCTTTAAATTTAAAACTTGTACCATTGTAGTTTGTCCTTCAAATTACAATAAATTGCCAATTTTATAGGCCAGGCTGACAGTTTTCTGTGTACAAGGAATGCAGGATCAGACCCTGTCAGTGTTCAGATGCTATACAAAACAAATAGTTCTTTTAGTTAACATCGCTTAAATGAATCTTGCCTCTTTTATACCCATTCATCTCAGAGGAGCAGTTCAGAAATCTCAAGACAGCCATTTCACCGCTGAATATTTTAGCAGAAATATTCATCTAAGTGGTTCTTATCCTACAATTCTGAACTACCCACCACAGTAGTAAATTCCAAAATATCTTCAAAATAGCTGCTAAAACCTCACTCTTCTGCAGTGCCAGCAGGCACCACCATTTACTGAGACATTTAGGAAAGCCTGAACATGTGCAAAATTTAAGTTAGCATTTGGAAATGTGAAGTCATCTTAGTTGCAGAAAAAGTCTAGGAGCCATACATTGGATCACATTATTATGTGCTTGCAGAGCTAGGCAGGTGTGCTGAACTGTACTCTGTTACTTGTTCAAAACATAGGTGAAAGATGGAAGCATGTTTGGTTTAACTTAAGCCATTTTATGTAATGTTTGGGGGGGGGGGGGGGAGGAGGAGGGGAGAAATGATACAGACTGAGCTTTGTCTAGCCTGAAATCTATTGACGGGGGTTTATCAAGATTCCTATTTATGTTACCAGATTACTGTAATAAACCAAAATATTTAAAATGAGAACTTCCATTTATTATCCTCATTTCTGATCTTGTCCTGAGTGCCCATGATGGACATAAGGTGATCTGTCTAGCTAGTCTGTTTAAGGACTGAGCTAGAGATTGATCCAGATGGCGTTCAATCTGCAAGAAGGCTGTTTCTTTGGAATTTGCCATGGTTGTGATGAGTTAATTTATAAACCAGTGGACACCTGTTTTGATAGGACAAATAACCCCGTTGGATATTGCTTTTTGGGAGAGTACCTGGTGCTTCTGAGATCAGAAAATCCCAATTCCTAGTGGTATTTACATATTTATATGAAGTCCCTGAGCACACATTGGTGTGAGAGTTTTAACAGACAAAGACTCACTTAACTAGTTAGGAGTATTTGATACTGACAAAGGAAAGCGGAAATTTCAAGACCAGGGCTTTGAATTACAGGAACATGATAGCGTTGCAATAGTAATGCTGCTCCATCTAGTGGTTCACAATGTTAGTGACAACCTCTAACTCAGGCCTGGTCTACACTTTAAAACGTAGGTCGACAATCACAGCGTTCAGGGGTGTGAAAAATCCACACCCCTGACCACCCTAGCTATGCCAACCTAGCCCCACTGTAGATGCAGCCACGTTGACAAAAGAATGCCTCTCCACCTAACTACTGCCACAAAGGAACGTAGAGTTCTTACAGCAATGAAAAATAAAAAAACCCTGTCACTGTAGGCTGCCTCTATAGTACAGGATTATGCCACTGTAGTCCCTGTAAATATGGCCTCAGTCAGGAGGTGGTTTTTTTGGTTTGTTTTTTTGAGGTGTATAAACTTCAAAACCTCTAATCTTTGTACTCCAAATATAGGCCGCTATTGTTTTGCAAGCCTAGGTTTCTCTGACCACAAGAATTCACCTAACTCTCCAACTATTCAGCTTCCCTTGCTTGAAACCCTGTTTCATGACTTAATTGTAATGTATTGCTTAATTCCTACATAATCCACCTGCTGCATAGTTTAGCAACTCAGATAATACTTTCCTAGTTAGGGGGTAAGGCTAAATCCCAAATCAACACTATTTACATCCACCACCATCCCCAGACACCAAAATATCACTTGGATCATTTCTAGTTTTCTGTGTGGCACTGCTTGAAAGCTGAGAACTTGCCAAAAACCCTCTTACATTTCTCATGGGTTCCTATACGTAGCTGTGTAATGCTGACAACAGAGCACAACAAAATCAGCCACCATTAAACCATGCAAAGGCAATTGCTCAACGCCTACAACCTTGTGACTGGCACATTTCTGAATTAAATGCATCTGATGAAGTGGGTATTCACCCACGAAAGCTTATGCTCCAATACGTCTGTTAGTCTATAAGGTGCCACAGGACTCTGTCGCTTATTTCTGAAGTAGTTATCCTATCATCTGGCTAAAATAACTCAACTCTTTCTGGTTATAATCACCAGGCAGTCCTAGCCCCACCACATTTCTAGACAAAGTTTTCTTTTAAGAAGAAGATGAGGTACTGGCCCTCTTGATCCTAAACTTTGATTTCAAGTGCATCATATTTTAATAGAAACAAAAGTTAAGACACACAGGGACTTGCAGCTCAAATTATCAAGTGGTATCTCATGACCTAATCACTGTAACACCAAATCTTAAATGATCTAATATTTAATTGACTTGAAAAAACCCAAGCTTTATTATAAGTAAATTTTAAGAAGACTACTGCATACACAAGTCAGTGAAGGATTTTCAAATGGACATTCCTTTCCAAACCAAGACAATTATGATTGACAGAAGCATTTAAAATGAACAGTGGCTCCTTGCCACTCCATCATCTGACTAGATCATTAAATGAAATATTAGTACTAAATCTCTCATTTTAATTCCACAATAAACTGACATCAAGTATAAGATTACTAGTTCAATTCAAATCAAGCAGAAGATTAACTGTGAGGAAGCCAGCTCCTCTACAAACAATATCTACTAGCTAATGAAACAGCTAAAGTGAACAAGCGGTTTGGTCGAGTGCAAATGCCATTTTCAGTGTTGGAAGCAAGTGTAAAAAGAAACAAGGAAAGTAAAAGACAGGAATGTACCACTAACCTTGACACAAGGCACCCTTTCTCCTGTTATATGGAAATCCATACCTGCTGTGTTGCCACAGCAGGTGATCACATCTCACACCAACTGTTGCACAAGAATCCCAATTTATGTTTACATTTACATGTCTTTAGTTACTAAAGAAGACACTTGACAGAAGGAAAGTTGTCATTCCTATTAATAGCTTATCTTCCCAGTTACATTGATGGTAAGGCTGTGTCTATACTACCCTTTTTTCCTCCACCCAAATTCCAATTGTTGCTAACATCAGTTCAAAATTACAGCTGATAGGCCTTGTCAATACAGACATGTTAATGCATCAAGGATTAGAGTTATTCTTTTACTTTACGTGTAAAAGTAGTTTGTTTTCTTGACATGGTTGGAGAGTCTTCAGATTTCCCCAAGGTTTTGCCAACAGGTGTTTTAGAAGTGCCTGTTACTGTAGATTTTAGATTAGCAAACAAGCCTCTCTTGGGTTTTTGCTCCTTACGATCTTCTGAATACAAGTGCTTTTTGCTCTCATCTAGTTCTTCTTGCAAAAGAGACACTGTGGCTTCAAGCTCAAGGACACGTTTAGCCCAGTTCTGAAGACTTCTCATTTCTTGTTCCTATGGAATTGTTAAACCACATTAGATAAGTGAACACTAGCGAATGGTACTATTATTTTGTTCATTTTCTCCAAGTAAAATTTAGAATGAGATCAGGGTGCTATATAGTAGAACTGTGCAAATACATTGATTTTTTTGGTTTGCTGGCAATCTTAAGATCCGCCATAATAGGTCAGACCAATGGTCCATCTAACCCAGTATCCTGATTGGCCAGGTGCTTCGGAAGGAATGAACAGAACAGGCAATAGAGTGATTCACCCCCTCTTGTCCACTCCTAGCAGTCAGAGGCTCAGAATGCCCAGAGCATAGATTACATTCCTGACCATCTTGGATAATAGCCATTGAGAGACCTATCCTAGGGTTACCATTCGTCCGGATTTACCCGGACATGTCCTCCTTTTCGCGCTAAAAATAGCGTCCGGGGGGAATTTGTAAAGCACTCACAATGTCCGGGATTTCCCCCTCCCCCGGCAGAGTGAGCGGCTGGGAGGGCTGCAGAAAAATCCCGGGCTGGACTCCTGAGCAGCTGTAGAGGAGCCGGAGCCGCCCTGCATTCTGAGTTGGCCTCTCCTGCAACCCGGTCCGGCAGCACTGTGCAGGGCCAGGGACCGGGTTTTGTTGTGCTGGGGAGCTCAGCCACGTGTCCGGCTTGCACAGAGCCCAACACCCTGTTCTGAGCAGCAGGGTAAGGGGGACCGGGGGCAGGAAGGTTCTGGAGGGGGCAGTCAAGAAACGGGGGGGGGGGGGGGGGGGCTTTTGGGGGGGGTGGAGAAAGTTTTGGGCAGTCAGGGTACAGGTAGGGGGTAGGGTCCTGGGGGGCAGTTGGGGGGGTCTTAGGAGGGGGCAGTTAGGGGACAAGGAACAGGGAGGCTTAGGGGTGGGGTTCTGGAGGGCAGTTAGGAGCAGGGGTCCCAGGAAGGGGCAGTCAGGGGACAAGGAGCAGGGGGGGTGGGGAGCTGGGAGTTCGGGGGGGGGGCTGTCAGGGGGCAGGAGTGCGGAGAGGGATCGGAGCAGTCAGGGGACAGGGAGCAGAGGGGTTTAGATGGGTTGGGAGTTCGGGGGGGGCTGTCAGGGGGTGGGGAGTGGTTGGATGGGGCATGGGAGTCCCAGGGGTCTGTCTGGGGGTGGGGGTGTGGATAAGGGTTGGGGCAGTCAGGGGACAAGAGGCAGGGAGGCTTAGATAGGGAGTGGAGTCCTGGGGGGCAGTTAGGGGCAGGGGTCCCAGGAGGGGGCAGTCAGGGGACAAGGAACGGGGGGAGGGTTGGGGGTTCTGGGGGGGCAGGAAGTGGGAGGGGCAGGGGCGGGGCTAGGGCGGGGCTCCTCCCGTCCTCTTTTTTGCTTGCTGAAATATGGTAACCCTACCTATCCTCATGAACTTATCTAGTTCTTTTTTGAACCCCTTTATAGTTTTGGCCTATACAACATCCCCTGGCAACGAGTGCCACAGGTTGACTGTGTGGTATGTGAAGAAGTACTTCCTTATGTTTGTTTTCATCCTGCTGCCTATTCATTTCATTGGGTGACTGCTGGTGGTTATGTGAAAGAAACTTCACCTTTTCTATACCATTCACGATCGTATAGACGACTATCATATCCCTGCTTAGTCGTCTCTTTTCCAAGTGAAGAGTCCCAGTCTTTAATCTCTCCTCATATGGAAGCTGGTCCATATCCTTAATAATTTTTGTTGCTCTTCTCAGTATCTTTTCCAATTCTAATAGATCTTTTTTAAGATGGGGTACCAAACTACACACACTATGAAAGGTTTGGGTGTACTATGGATTTATATAGTGACATTGATATTTTGTATCTTATCTATCCAACCCTTTGCTAATAGTTCCTAACATTGTTAGCTTTGATTGCCACTGCACATTGAGCGGATATTTTTAGAGAACTAGTCACAATGACTTCAAGATCTTTCCCGAGTGGGGATCTAAGTTATTTGTTAGCAAAACTCTACATTTTGAAAAATGCCATTTTATATGGAAAGTAATGCACATATCAGCACTGAATTTCATCTGCCATTTTGTTGCCCACTCACCCAGTCTAGTGAGATCCCTTTAACTCTTCGCAGTCTGCTTTGAATTTACAAAGTTACTCAAGATAAGAGTCTGCAAATTTTGTCATCTCACTATTTACCCCTTTTTCCAGATCATTTATGAATATGTTGAACAGCACTGGTCCCAATACGGATCCCTGGGGGGACAATGCTATTTGCCTCTATTCTGAGAGCTGACCATTTATTTCTGCTCCATGAGAGGACCTTCCCTCCTAACCGAGCACAGCTTACTGTACTTAAGACCCTTTGGTGAGGGACCTTGCCAAAGGCTTTCTGAAAGTCTTAGTACAATATAGTCACATATTTGGTGACCCCCTCAAAATTCTAATAGCTTTGTGAGGCATGATTTCCCTTCACAAATCGTGTTCCTCTGTCAGATAATTTGGTTCTTCACTATAGTTTCAACCAATTTGCCTATCAGACAAAATATTTTGTCTTACCCAAAACAACACTGTTTGCATTTAGCGTTTAAGGTTTTTGTTTTTTTAAAAATTGAAGGAAGTCTTAACACAGCTTTGGAGGAAAACATTCTGACTCCTCTCCCGCCCCCCCCCCCCCCCCAATTCAAACAAAGTGTCAAAATGACTGATTTTTTTCAAGTTTTGTTTCTCCTTCCACTAATTATTTGGCAAAAACAACATGAATTCACGAAGTGTTTCAGTGTTGCCAAATCTGCATTTTCTGCTAAAGAAGTTTTGGCTGAAATTTTACCTACTCTACTGTACAGGCAATTATATTTGAAGAAAAATGGGCAAAGGCCATTAGCCAAAATTTAACTTAAAGTTTTGGCAGTATTGAGACATTAAATTACATTGTCACAAACACATGCAATACCACCTCAGAAACTAAATAGAGCAAGATGCCTGAATACCACATTTGGTATGCTAATTAACTTCAGTTTCCAATTTAGGTCTCTATTTGGCCCATTAAGACAAGAAACTCAAAATATTGGGGAAGTAAGGATTACAGGATCTTTATTCCTTAGGTATTCATCTGCTCCTGTTTCAATTTCAAACCTAGAGTCAGAATTCTCTCCACGGCAACTAATTACAGCATAATTTTGTTTGACTTTAGACTAGAATAAGATATAGATCATCAAGGAGAAGTTCCTGTTTTTATGTAAGTGTTCAAGTAGTAAGAAAGAGGAAGGTAGTTTTCAAAGTGTTTTCCATGTGGCATAAATGAGTCCTCAAGTTCAACCCAGGTTGTTACTATCTAAATTGGCTATTCAATGGCCAAGAAATGGATTACTGGGCCCAGTGCAATTCCTACATAGCAGATATTTGACCACAGAGAACCACAATGGCATCAAAATTGGTCAATGTTGTTTCTGGTTCTTATGGTTGCAACAAAAGCCTTTTAAATGTGAACTGATGTATCCCAGTGAAATGAATGGGCTATAAACTCAAGGCCAGTGCATGTAAATTGCGTAATTTAATGCTCACATGGGCTAAAAGCAAAAAGCTCAGTAGTCCTAGAAGTATCTTGCATTGTTTTTATCTGTCCCTTCCAAACCCAGCGGCCAAATTCAAAAGATAGCAACTAAATTAATACTGCTATCCAAAGAACATATTCTACTCTCTGTTTAAGCCTCATGGTCAGTGGGAGAGTCACTGCAGCTAGAATAGGGCCTTAATTGAAGATCTTGTCCAGAGGCTCTAGTTAGATATAATTTAGTCTGTGTTTCACAGTAATCAACAGTAGCGTACAGGTGTTCTGCTGAGGTCTAGCAAGCCACAATGGATTATATTTGAGCATTCAAGAAGAGCTCTCTGAATACTGCATCTTTTATTTATATTTGAAAGTTTCTAGTTTCTAACCAATGTTTTATAAAATCATTTCAAATGCAGTCAGATTTACAGTACAGTCTCCTCTAGTTTTCCATATCTACTCCCCTCTACACAAATCAAATAAAATAAACCTTTTTACATATTACCAGTTTAGAGAATACAAGCACAGGGGTTTGACATTTGAAACCATAGTACAAGAAGTGTCCTCTATGGTCAATTCATACCCTAAAGACCATAAAAGATTCAGCAAGCAGCCAACTCAAAGACAAGCTTTATGCTAGCACTAAAAGGAACAAGAACCAAAAATAAAATTGCTATCTGCTATTCAGAAATAGCCTTGTAAAACCATCAGCTGCACTACCTTTAAATTAATGGTTAGTTTCAATACTTGTTTGACAAACCTTGAGCATTACCATGTGTGTCAGTCTACTGTTTTCCTCAGTTGTTTTTCTGCAGACTTCATTCATTTCTTGTAAGGTTTCATTTAATTTGTGTATTTTAAGCTTCAGAGATTTTATAAGCTGCACAAAACAATATTAAAGTTTAAGAAATCCTTGAAAGTTTTAAGGGTATATATACTTAAATGCATGGAGAGGTATTTAAACATTTGAGGGTGTTATTAGTATTCCACAGCAAGAGGCCATTAAGACCCCAGAATGAAAAAAAGTGGTCCCATGGTAGAACAGTGGAATTTTACAAGTGTATCTTAACCACAATAAAGTACAACCAGCACATATTAGAATTGTTCGATCAGGTGCACTGCAGGAATAAGCAGTTGCCATTCTACTAAAGACAGGAGAGTTGTGACCACTTACACCAGCAGTAAGAATGGAAGGAAGGACCACAGACTGCCCCTGGAATCACCTCACAGGCTGGGGAAAGGGGCAGTTTAAAGCCTACTTTCTCTCCTCCCCCTTCCCCCCCTCCTTTAACACGGTTCTATTGATTGTGTTTATGTGTGACTAGTTGTGAACTATCTGAGCAGGAGCACAGTTGAGATAGAGGCTCAACCTCCTAATCAAAATAGGTTTTGAGAATTAGTGCCCCCAGCTATACTCCACTATAAAAAACAAAAAAGCCCAACTATTAAACTAGTTCTCTAACAGGCTTTGAAGTTATAAATACTTACATTAAAAAAAATCCTTGTGCTCACTACGTTAAATGGGCAAATGTGGGAGGGGAAAACTATGCAAAGTAAGAGCTGAGCCACTGAGTAGGAATGTATGAGAGAAGTGAAGCAGGATAGAAGAGTGGGATTTCCAGGAGAATTAGTAATTCCTTTAGACTGTCTCCACTGCCTGAAGTCCCAGGCTACCATTCCAGCAATAGCTTGCTGCTCTTTTAGCCATTTTAAATTTGAAATGCTGAACAACTCACAATTAAGCTTTTGCACTAGAAAGCAAGTTTAGTTTTCAGGCCAAAAAGTTGAAATTGGCTTCAGGGCCAGAACTTGCTGCTGAGATTCTGGAGACTGGGTATAAGCAGATGAGTGACTAGTCCAGGGACTTTAAATAAATATATTATATACTCAAAATTAGAGCTAGTAAAATATAGAAAGTTTCTCACAAAAGTAAAAATGTCTGGTTTTCAGCAGAAATTGATGAAACTCTCTCTACTACATGAGTATGTTTATTAAAAGCTGGCCAAAAGAGAGATTTCTCCTTTCCCTAGTGTGCTTTTAATTTATTTTTTATATACGGTATATAAAAATTAAAAGCATATGTGTGTGTGTGTGTGTGTGTGTGTGTGTGTGTGTGTGAGATATAAATATATTTATTACACACACAGCAATAAGCTACTCCAGGGTGTGAATTAGTAAGCGACGGGTACATATGAACGGTTGAAGGAATTCTGGTTTGGGGTTGTGCTTAAACGTATACCAGTAAGCCTAATGCACACTCTGGATATTACAGCAATGAGCCATTTAATGTTAGACTTCCAGATCTGCACTCCATCCAGAAAATAGCTTTGACAACCAACCAAGTAGTTAGTTTCACTTCACTGTTACTTTAGTGCTAAAAAAGAGAAAGGACTGCTTTT
Organism: Malaclemys terrapin pileata; assembly: GCF_027887155.1. Taxonomy (NCBI): domain Eukaryota; kingdom Metazoa; phylum Chordata; order Testudines; family Emydidae; genus Malaclemys; species Malaclemys terrapin. The sequence goes on along the minus strand of NC_071506.1, from coordinate 67,062,901 downwards.
TTAATGGCACTGATCTGAAATTCAGTATCTGGGCTGTTACCCAGCATCCTTGGGCAAATTATTTAGCCTACACCTCTGTTCCTCATCTCTAAAATATGGGGCAATAATTATTTCCTACCTCAAAGGATTGTTGAATAAAGTGTTTGTGATCCTAGGCCAGATGTTTTGCCGATTCTAGTTTCCACCGCATCCCGACTATTAGAGAGGATATGTAATTGTCACTACAAGATGACATTCAAACCAGTGACAAGCCAGAATGTAAGAGAGCTCAATTCCCATTTTGGGCACCAAAGAAAACTCAGCATATTGGGTAGGAACACTTTTGAAAGCTTTTCCCCAGTTGAGAGAGTTCTATTGCTGAGTATTTGAAGATCTGGCCCTTACAGGCTAGAGCCCTCAATCACCAAAACAATCCCCCACTCATCCAAGTCTAGGACAAGGTAGAGAAATTTACCTCATCTTTCTCATCGCACTGTCTCTGCAATACTTCTGAAGTTCTCTGCATCTCCTTATATTTAAGATCTGTATATGACAAAGAGAGAGAGTTAAGCTGGTTTATACTCTACAAGAAGAACATACTGGAAGAATATTAGATGCTTACCTGATTTCACTTTATCTTCTGCAGTCAACACATCTGAATTTGGGATTCCCAAAGCCAACAATCCATCTGACCGCTCTCCAAATTTTTGTTGCAACTCTAATATCTTCCTATCTCTGTCCTGAACAGAGGAAATGCACACTGATATTTGTGTAAAGAGAATATACACCTGTGACTAAAAGGTTGGCCTTTAACCAAGTTTACTACTGTAAATGTTGATCATATTGAACATTGGAAACAGTTGCCAATTGATGGGTTACTTTTAAAAAGTTAGTCTTACTGAGTCTTCTCTAGAAATTTGTGTCACTCTCTTGCCAAGGCAGATGTGTATTCCACTTAGGAATGTGCATGCTCAGCACGCCAGAGCTGGAGACTTTTGCCTAGCAAAGCTCAGTGGTTTGAGCATTGGCTTGCTAAACCTAGGGTTGAGAGTTCAATCCTTGAGGGGGCCATTTAGGGATCTGGGGCAAAAATCTGTCTGGGGATTGGTCCTGCTTTGGGCAGGAGGTTGGACTAGATGACCTCCTGAGGTCCCTTCTAGCCCTGATATTTGATGATGATGGATGGCTTAGTTTACAATGTTACAGTTAGAGGGAGAATTCCTGGAGGATACCTTTAAGGAAAGGCAATGTTACATAGGCTGACAATTTAAGGACACTGCAATTTAAAACAAACAAAAAAACGAAATGAAGTCTACCTCAACTTTCTCTTGTTCAACTACGAACTCTTCTATTGGAACATAGTGGTCTTCAATTTGTTTCATTGCACACATATATGCATGTTTCTTTATAGCTTCCTTATACATTTCAAATTTATTCTCCAATTTTTCCTCATAACTTTCTCTCATATCTTCCAAGCGTTTACTGAGAATGATAAATAAATCAAGTTAGCTTGCTTGAGTGCTACATTTACACAATTTTACAGGAGTCAAAGTGTTAATATTTCAAAACTACACGTGAAACCTAGAAAGAGTTGGACAAAGATTCAAAGTAAATAAATTAAGTAAGTAAATTAAGAGGTTAAGTCGGAGACTAGCAGAAGAAATGTCCAGTACTCTAAGTTCTACTTTTTAAGCCTGTAGTAATTTCACTTAGTCCTTTAGTCAGTCTTGTCAAATTCTATTTTTCACTATCAGAAAAATAATTCTAGTTATCTATAGTACTAGAACATTGTAAGTTAAGTAACAGAGAAATCAAGAGAAGCCAAAAATTGTTGTTTCTGGCTCCTTTACTGTCTAGATATTAATGCTAGCAAGGACTTTTTCTGAGCTACTTACAATGGTGCTATAATGCAAGTCTATGGGACAACTATATATGCAACAGGAAGTGTTATGTGCATATTTAATGCTGCAAGTCAGTCAAGTTTGGTTGGTCTAGTTTTCTATACTACTTTGGTTTGGTAACAGATATTTGCCAGTCCAGGAAAGCTAAAAACATGTTATATGTCACTGCTTTGATCTATCATTCAGCCGATGCAGTCACAGTACACCAACTGGCAACACTGAAAAAGGCTCAGAGGTATTTATATGGTCCCCATTTTGGTGAGGCACTCAAATACTGCAATCTTTAGTGGATTTATACTCACACCACCACAGAGGTTGGGAAGGGCTATTATCCCCCATTGTACAGTTGCAGAACTGAAACACAAGCCTAAAGTCACACAGAAAGCCAGTGGTGGAGAAGGCAATCGAACCTTGGCTCCCAGTCCTGAGCTAGCACTCTAAATACTGGACCATCCCTCCAATCCTTAATATCTAAGCTCAAACCCATTTGAGATTGAACTCCTATGAATTTGATCCACTTTTAATCTTGAGCCAATCTACAATTTAGGTCTTATTTTGGCATATAAGTGCAGTTTGAGGAACCAGCATAAGCTATACTGGTACAAGCAGTGGTGAGTTGGAGCCAGTTCGCACCGGTTCATGGGAACCAGTTGTTAAATTTAGAAGCCGTTTTAGAACCGGTTGTCCAGTGAGAGACAACTGGTTCTAAAAGGGCTTTTAAATGGGGCAGGTGTCGGGGGGGGAGGGGCATCAAGGAACGCAGGGGATTGGATGGGGCAGGAGTCCCGGGGGGCGGACCATGACCCCCTCATGGGGTGAGGAGGAAGGAACCACTTGTTAAGATTTTGGCAGCTCATCATTGGGTATAAGCACTTCTATGCCAGTATAAACTGCATCTACATCAGGAAGGTTTTGTTGGTTTAACTGTGTAGATTAGCCTACCACCCTCACACTCCAAACAGAACTACATTGATAAATTTAAGTTTAAACCAAGCCTTAGATGGGCTATTCCAGCCTTAATTTTTGGGGGGGGCAGAAAAACCCAGCAAGTTTCCATCAATAGGCAGTGACAGACCTGACATATTAACACTACTGTAAGACCTGTCTAACCAATTGTGTCCTATTTTACTACACTACAGTACAATACATTTCTGTGGCATTCCTATTAGGCTCATCTCGGCACCAATCATAAATACAGGGGTGAGGTACACAATCCCATTGTGATTTTCGCAGGTTTTTTTTTAGAACTCCCCTAGAAAAACATGGGACACCATCCCAAGAAAAGATGCAAAAATGCTACAAGTAATTTCAGTTTTCTTTAGTAGCATGCAGATGCCTACAACCTCAATGCATGCTTGATTTCTCTGTGTTTAGTCACCTGCAAGAGAGGCCATGGTCTATCATGGCTAGCCTCTTAAAATGTCAGACAACTGTACTTTAGTGGAACAGAAGCGGAAGCTGAATGAAAATGAATAGCAGAGAGAAGATGAGAGAACTAAGCAGATGATTTTTCTTGCCATCCAACTGCTTCTACTACCTAACATAACACCACACACCTGGGGATGGCAAAAAGAGAAGACTGGTGAACGGTTGGCAGGAAAGAGGAGGTCTGAGAAGAGTGGGACAGGGCGAGACTATTTTTCATAACTATTTGAAAGCAGTCACTCATTGTACATGAGAGAGCTCACACCCTAGGTCACATGCAATAACATTTGAAATACCCATCAACTTTGCAGATTCCCAAATTATTGAACCAATCCCTGGAGTTACCACGACCATTGCTCAGAACCAGCTCTATATTCTGTGTGCAGTCACAGTATTTTAGCCACCAAGAAGTCAGTAATGGTTCGTGGAGCTGGAAAAAAGCCACACAAAACTGTGTGCTTACAAAGGTGTTCTACCACTAATGTAGCAGTTTGTATTCTACAGCAATCTAGGAGAGTGTCCTCAGAGGTACTGAGTGTATGTGATTAGATCCAGTCTGTCTTACCTGGTCTGGTAGATTCTCATGTACGGGAAAGTCAGAATGAGATATCCTCCAGTAATTTCAGGTTAACCATAGAATAAATTCAGTGATGCATACAGAGGACACCACCACTTTGTTTTGTTTGTTTGTTTTTTGGAAGCATGCAACAGTAGTCTGATCACTGAGACATTTTCTAGTCTTTTGCTCTTGGGAACAATAGAAGAGCTTTAGAGTTGGCCAGCCATTATTAGCTTCCTCTCTAAATGGTGTATGCATGAGATGTTCCTATTCTATTCCATCCCATCATGTTATATATTTTTGATGGTCTCATCACTTACCTCCAAGTTTCCTCGGTTTCCAACAGTTGTTGAAACATGGCTTCTGCCATCTCTTTACGTATCTGCACCTCAAGAAGAAGTTTACTCTGCCTTTCTGCAACTAGCATCTTCTTCAGGTTCTCAGTAGTTTTCAAGAGCTCCTGCATTTAAAATACTTCACTTCAGAAACCAAGCTAAAAGCAAGAACAATATGCAATTAAAATTAAAAAAAAAAAAAAAAAGTGTTATTTACCAAGCAATGGAGTTCATGAAAGCTCTCTCTACCTGTCCACTATGGAACATGAAACCCCATCTCATGGGCCTTTCTATGTTGGTTTTCCTATTGAAATACTGAGGTTTCATCAGAACTGAGGCATGTGCCCAAGAAAAATGATTCTGAGCCCACTCCCACTGAAGTCAATGGGAAAAACTGATATTTACTTCAATAGTTGTATCTTGCTCCCACAGGGGGGGGGGGGGGGAAGAGAGAGAGTGTGTAAGTTTTAAACAAATAAACTAATACCGTACACAGCAATGATGATTGTGAAGCTTGGTTGAGGTGATGAAGTCAGAGGGTGGGATATTTCCCAGGGAATGCCTTACTGCTAAAACAATGAACTATAACAGCTGAGCCCTCAAGGGTTAATACATTGTTGTTAATGTAGCCTCACAGTCTACAAGGCAGCACAAATGGAGGGAGGGGAGACAGCATGGCAGACAGAGACACACCCTGTGCATGAGAGAGACAGAGATGCGCATTGCCCCTTTAAGTACGCTGTCTGCACTCTAAGTACATTACCTTTTTAATTAGATCAGCATGTTGAGACAGCAGCTGCTGCCAGCAAGCTCCCGCAGTCCTGAGCCCTGTCGAGTTCCCCCCTGCTCCACGGAGATGGGGCAAGTGGGAGGGGGGACAGGAGAAGGGGGAGGAGGACACCCTGACATTAACCCCCCCCTCTTCCACACACCCCTCCACCCCCCCCAACCACACAGCAAGCAGGAGGCTCCCGGGAGCAGTTCTAAGGCAGAGGGCAGGAGCAGCACATGGCAGTGGGGGGAGGGACAGCTGAACTGGCAGCAATTGATAGCCTGCTGGACAGCTGCCGCACAGGGAACTTAGGGGAGCGGGGAGCTGATAGGGGGCTGCCGGTCCACCCTGGTTCTAAGCCCCCCCACTAGCTCGCTCCAACAGGCTCCTCTTTCTGCAAGCAGTGGACAAAGCAGGCGACTGCCAAACAACATTATAAGGGAGCATTGTGTAATTTTAAACAAGCATGTTCTCTAATTGACCAGCAATGAAACAACGTTAACTGGGACGACTTTAAGTGAGGAGTTACTGTACCTCATGGGTCATGATGGTGATGTCCACTTCCTCTTCAGAGGAGGTATCTATATCTTCATCAGGAACCTCTTCAGCAGATATATTGGCATCAAAATGTACTATAGGCTTGCCATTCTTCCCAACCAGTTTTGGAGCAAAATATCCAAAGGTTTGGGGGTGGATTGTCTGAATAACCTGAAAAATTGTCAAAATTATATGTACTGTGGGGGAAATAGCATTTCTTTCTGGTATAAATATAAAAGTTATGTTAACAAGCCTTCCATCTTGCGAAGAATCTGTTAAAATACATATACTTTTAAGACAGAAACAATGATGCTGTCCCTCAGTTTTTATTTAATAAAACAAGATCGTTTTCCTTATTTTCAGAGTTGCTGTGGTTAGTTATCGAAGCAGAGATTTGGAAAAAATGTCCAAGAATTTTAACTTTTGGCACATTTGCCCTGAATGACCAAGAGCAATTACCTAAGGTGGCTATTGCCTCATGTGGGATGTAACTGAGAGGTTCAGGTGTACACCCTGATGGGCAAGATTAAGATTGAGTCATGGGACTTTGATCAGAGTGGCTCAGGGATTATGACAGACAAGCTCTATCCATCCAGAGATGGAAGAAGCATGTACTACGAGAGAACTCAAACAGGGAAAGCTCTACATTGAGAGCACTGTCAGAAGCCCTGACTTAGGAGCTCTAACAGTTTAAGAGTGTAATAGAGTTTTACATTTAAAAGTGGGTTTACAGCCCCAAACTAGAAATAAGATTCTCCTTCCATGAAGTAAAGGCTCCCTCATGAGAGCAGCAGGAGGTGGACAGCAAGAGGCAGCCCAGCAACTGATTCTGTGGGGCAACTGTCAGGAAGAAATAGGAAAGGGAGTAGAGCAGGGTAAGATAAAATACCACCCAAAATCCTGCATTAAGTGATGAGGCAGGGAGGGTAGGAACTAGCAACCACCTAGGAGGGGAGGACAGGGGGCACAGGGAAGAGAGCATGCATGCCAGCCACTCCCAAAGAAAGTAAAGATTGAACAGGATTCTCCTCCGGGGTTGTGCACACTGCCTCCAAACCACTCCATGCCCCTACTGACCAGAAGGCAAGACCAGTAAGAAAAAAATTAAACCCAGGTCATGAACATTAAACAAGAGGAATTTGAGCACTAGAGATCTTGTTTAGGATATTGGTTGTAAGATACTAGAGATAGCCTCCTCTTACTGCATCTCTTGAATCTGCTGTTAAAAAGCTTTGGGACAAATGGTCAGCTTGTGCAACTCATTTATACATTCATAACTTGTGCATGCAAATAATTAAGTTGTAATCACACATCGTGTGCATGTGCACAGCTGGCATAACATGGCCAACACTGTCTGGTCACACTAGGTAACTGTACTTAGTTTAGTGCATACTAATATAGGAATGCAATTCTGCATACCTGATTGAAAAATGACAATTTCAAGAAAGTTAAGACTATTAAAAACTTTTTGCAAACAAGCAATAGCATTTTATATATAGGAAGTAGTATGGTATATTATAAGCCCATAAGAGACAAGCCAGTTGCACTTCAAATCAAGAAGTCCTAAGTACATTGAGACCATATGATCAGGAGTTTCAATATATAGTCAATCTAGGCAATTCATAAGTTAAGTGTAAGAATGCTTCAAGGAGAAGTAGACTTCTACTTACCTGTTTGGCTGTAGCAGAAAATTTCATTACGTGCAACGTCTCACTGTGGGTGGAGGCACACTGATTAACGTTGACAATCATACAAGCTTTGCCTTTACCACAGAAGAACGGTTGAAACAGGCGGGTGAGTTTACTCTCTCTGAATGGAATATAGCTGTGTTTCACACTTAAAGAGAAAATTGTACAATTTCCATTAAGGAAACTGAGTGAGTTGTAATATCATACGCATAGCTTTTCTAGATCCAATCTTTGAGGAAACATATGTGCTTTTCCATAAGAACACTCAACTTTGAATGTAACGTTCCTATCCAACAAAGCTGAACATATTCCCAAATACTCTCCAAGAAATGATCTATAGAAGGTATTTTAAAGAGTCAAGAAAAAAAAAATATGGACAACAAATCTGTATTTTTGGACAAGTTCCTACCACTCACAAAAAGGAGATACTTGAATAATTTCATGCTGAGTACAGTCTATTTCTGAACTCTCAAGTGAGTCTACTTGCACAGATTGAGAAAAATCTGAATTTATGAGAGATACTGGTTGCTCGCAGTATAAAAGTCACTGGTTTTGCAGTTTCAAGTCTCTTCTACCATACTCGCACATACAAATTTAAGTCTTCTACTTTTCCTGTGGAAAAATTATTGTTATTATAGTGATGTTTGCAATAAACATTGCTAAACGTACATGTTAAGTGAACCACTGTGCAAGTTTGCAGAACCACTACCCAAAGCTGTGCACTGCATGATTAGTCTTTTAGCTGAACTAAAACTCAAGTTGTTTTAAGTCTTCTCACTTACTTAGGATTCTGCTTCTGCTTCAGTGCTGCAATGCATTTCCCAAGAATAAAAAGAGAATTATTAATATTCCCTGCTTCTTTTAGTCTGTCTCCAAAAGTTTGTGTCTTATTGCACCGTTCAGACCCAGCCAAGTCACAGAGAGACATTCTAAATGAAAGAATTAATCAATAATAAAAATATTGTACAAGTTAAACACAATTTTTAATATTGTTTACTTTCAGATATGTTGGTGCGATAAAAATCACTAACTCTTAACATTTCTGGACACACATCTAAGATGTAGACTACAGAGTACCTTCTTTCCAATGTTTGATTCTTCAGTGGCTTTTGCAAACAGAAGGTAAGGAACATGGTTTTGTACAAAGCCTTTCCTTCAATACAAAGTCCAGAGTAGGGCATCAGATCCTCATAATTAAGGCTGTGAGTTTGTCATGGAGGTCATGGATTCCGTGACTTTCCGGGATCTCTGACACTTCTGCAGCAGCCAGTGCAGCTCACCTGGGAGCCGTCTGAGGAGCTTGGGCAACCCCTGGGCCAGCCGCGCCAGCCATTGCTCGGGCAGTCTCGGGCCACTGCCCCCCTCCCCAGCAGCAGCAGGAGTTTGGGTGCATGTGGGAGGGAGCTCAGGGCTGGGGGTTAGGGCGTGGGAGGGGGGTGAGGACTCTGGGAAACGCTTACCTTGGGAGGCTCCCTGGAAGTGGCGACATGTCCCTACCTCAGCTCCTAGCTCTGCACGCTGCCCCCACCTGCAGGCACCATCCCTGCAGCTCCCATTGGCCATAGTTGGGGCGGGGAGCTAGGAGCTGAGGGAGCCGGGGGCGGGGGGGGGGGGGAAATGTTGCCGCTTCCAGAGAGCCACATAGGGAGTCTGCCCGCCCTACCAACCCCCACCAGCAGGGGTGCCAGACTACACCCCACCCAGGGCATGCTGCAGCTCCCCCAGGCTGCCCTTGCACCCAAGCTTTAGTCAGGGGTATATTGTACAACTCACGGACAGGTCACAGGCCGTGAATTTTTGTTTACTGCCATGACTTTTACTAAAAATACCCATGACTAAAACACAGCCTTACTCATAATACAGCTATAGTTAAATACACTGCGATAGCTTAAATATTGCCACTAGTATTTCCATATTCCATGGAGAGTTAGTTAAGCCAACGTCACAGCCCTTATTTTAAAATCAATTAAACACTAATGGGAACTAGTGCATTCAGAGAATACAACACAACACTCTAATTCTTTAGAACCAGCATTCATAGGAACCCAGATCTTGGTGTGGGACTATTCCACATCCACCTGAACTTAAATGAATGATACCAATTGAATTGCTGAAGCACTTTCCCCTAGAGGAGAAATACACTATGGAAAGTACTTTGATCCTAGTCAACTTCAGTGCTGTGAGAACTGCAAGGAAATACTAATGCAGAGCATTAGTAATACAATACAGATTGATACTTTTGGATGCAGAGTACTTTGTTTCTTTCTGCAGCTTCCAACATCTGTGCAGAGGACAGGAGTTCCCCACAGGTTGACTCATACAGCCAAGTAACACTTAGCACATAATGCAACTTTTGTCATCAAAGTTTGAATTAGGCCATTGGATTGCCCCCACATGGCCCACCAGAATACTTAGAGAAATATTTGTGCCAGGAAAAATAACTACATTTAAAAAAAGCAGCCTTAGGAGGACATTTAGGTTGCAAAGTCAAGTACTCAAAAAGTTGTGATGTGCTTAAATGTAGATTGCCCATGCAACCTAAGCCTATGCAGATTTTAGCCCTTTGCATGTATATGTTTAATTACATGATCACATACCATTTCCACAAGATCCTACATCATTCAATACACAAGATTAATGCTGCTCAGGGAATGAGGCAGTTGTTCAATATCATTCAGTTGATGATCTTACCTTGTTTACTGTACACTAACCAAAGTGTGCAGGCAAATACAGAACACCTCATAGGGCAGGCATAATATCAGAGTGCCTCACAAATGTTAGTGCTCTTATCTCAGTGGAGATGAATTTATCTTCCCCACTTAGGAAAATAAAAAACTGACTCACTGGCAGAGCCATGATTTGAAATCATAACATCGTGATTCAACTCTATATTCATGCCTCCAGATCACGCTGCCTTACTGCCTAGGCACCCACAGCTCCTGTTAACTTCAGCTGAAGGTCTGAGTGCTCAGCACTTTTGCCTATTCAGGCCCCAAGTGGCTCAAAAGAGGCGCCCAGAAAAAAAGGAACATCATTAGTGGCACTTGCCCAAAATTGTGTCTTAAAAGACTTCCTCAATAACACACGTGAGCTATGGCAGAAGCAGGGATAACAGGGCTCTCCTGTTTGGCATTCACCTGCCTTAAATCACCATTCTTTCATCTTCCTGAAGTCCTCTATTTTGTTCTTTTCACTCCTACCAAAGGGGAAAAGGGATCCTATAGACATCTTTCACTACACAACCCTGATTCAGTCCCTGAGCACTGTCCATTCTGTGCACTGCAGGAAGCAGGAGTCCTGGGGGGGGGGGGGGGGGGGGGGAAGAGTTAGTATGTGTATAATACATAATGATCACAAGCAGGCTAAATTAAGGTTGCACAGGCAACCTGACATTCCCCAACTTCCAAGAGCTTGACTCTGCCAGCTAAGCATTCTTTTAACAATGTAGTTTCCTAGGCTGTTTAAAAGGAAATACATAAAGCAGTAAAAACAAAATAACACCCATCTGCCCGAGATCATGCATCATTGGTAGAGTCTGGACTCTGAACCTTCTGCAGTGTATAACACTTGAGGTGTGAGACTCACTATATTATGACAGCAGAAAAAGGCAGTTACCATTAGGGGAGGCTTGATGGGGTCATGTACTGAGTTGGGGGGAAAATACAGCCAAGCCTAGCTCCCTCCACAGAATATAGGGGGCGCCTTCCCCACATGGTGCCCCCAAGGAAGGGGATGTCAGGGGAAGACTGTCTTGCTCTCCCACCCCCAGAGAGGCTATTGCTACCTGGGGTTCCCTGAGCAGTACATTCTATTTTGCATTGGGGATGGCTTGGGCACACTCTTAGATTAGAATATTCATGTTCCGTTATTTCAATAGGCTACCAAAAGTTTTCTTGAGGAACGCAAGCTACAGATGGAAAGTGGCAATTTTCATAAGTTTCTCTCAACCATATCTTAATGGAATTCAATGAGACCAATAAAGGCAGATTTCTGGCCTCAAGACTCTCCCCTTACCAAGTTTTAAAGGTCTGCTGCAAACATGGCTCTGAAATACTCAAAGGTCAGAGAATAACTTATAATTCAGAGTGTTAGGCAACTTAGCATAGGTTTCACTACTAGCTCCCCCCTAATAATTAATTTTATTGTAGAACTGAGAAGACAGACACTTACTCTGAAACTCCAAGAATACAAGGCTCAGCCTCATCACTTAGTCTTAGTAGTCTGATAGAAAATATGCTGTGACTAGAAGGGAAACAAACAAGTTTTCATTATCAACAATCTGACTTCCAGCTAGAATTATGTTCAACTTTACCTAGTATTTTTTTTTAAAACACAAGTTGAGTGGGATTAATATGTACAAAAGAAAATTAATTTTTATTTTGTCTGACACTTAAGGAGAATACTTGTAATGCATTAATTTGAACAGCCAATAAAAGTTGATACAGTATCTGATAATACCATTAAAAAAAAACAAAAGGTAAAGAGAAACAAATAGAGGTTACTTGAAGTTTGGGAGTTAAGGGTGGAATTTTAATTAGCTGCTTCAGATGGGAAAAAAATGGTTTTCATGATTCACATAGGCTGTTTGGCTTAAGCAGCATAAAGAAATCTACTGATCCAGGATTCATTTTTGGATCCCTGAACGCAAGACCTTCACACAGGAACTAGACCTTCCCCTGTGTTTGGAATATCAACTCCCTGAAAATAGAGGGAGTAGATTTGGAAGGGAGTAGGAGGAAAGGAGGAATCTGTCAGTCTGATCATTCACCCTGGTTTCTAGCATATGCATCATTTAATTTTTGTTCAGTTTACCCAATATTCTGTAAAGTTTTCCTGGTGCATTAACAACATTTTAATATGACAAGAAAATCCTAAATCAACTAAATCCCTCTGAAAGAACCAGCCATTAGTGCTCTGACAGTTATACTCTGGCTGTCAGACCAAAGAGGGAAACAAAATTTCAGAGTTAAGAATGTTCTACTCCCAATTCCTCCTGCACAGTCTGAGCATCACAGTTAATCTCTACTAAGTAGTTTGGCAGAAAGGCACTCCAACAGTCAAATCACAATTCCTGAAGGAATTCGTTTTGGTGTGTACAGGTCATGAATTACACTCAGAAATTAATTGAAGTCAGTGTATTCTCTGGAACACCAGTGTAACTGTTCCATGCATGAAGTTTTGCTAAGAAAGCAGATACAGTAACTCCTCACTTAACGTTGTAGTTATGTTCCTGAAAAATGCAACTTTAAGTGAAACAATGTTAAATGAATCCAATTTTCCCACAAGATTTAATGTAAATGCGGGGGGGTTAGGTTCCAAGAAGATTTTTGGGGGGGGGAAGACAAAAGGCATTATATACACTGTACAGTACTGTACTGTGGTGGGGATGTGCCCCTGGCTTACCCCTGGGGCTCAGGGTCTGGAAGGGAGTTAGGGTGCGGGAGGGCATTCAGGGTGGGGATGCGTGAAGAGGCTCAGGGCTGAGGCAGGCAGGAGGTGCAGAGCACTTACCTGGGGCAGCTCCTGTTTGGTGCAAGGGGTGTGCAGGTGGCTCTGCGCAGCATGGCACTGCCCCCATGGCTGCGATTCTGGGAGGGAGAGGGGAGGCAGCTTCCCCTCTCGCTCCCTCCCAGAAAGTCCTAAGCTGTTTGGCGGTTCTGCTTGGCGGGGGAAGCGCTGGGAGGCAGGGAGGGGGAGGAGGTGGAGGTGGAGAAGGAGAAGAGGAACTTGTGCAATGCTCCCTTGTAAAGTCAGCCAAACGACATTCTAAGGGAGCATTGCACAACTTTAAACGAGTATGTTCCCTAATGGAGCAGCGACGTAACTTTGAAGCAACGTTAAGTGGGAGGACATTAAGTGAGGAGTTACTGTAACTTTGTTCTGCATTAGTTTAAGGGGTGTTCAAGTGTAGCCTTCCTCTGTAGGTGGATACAGACTGCCACTGTTCAACAGAAAAGATCACAATCTCCTGTTGAAGACACACTGAAAAAGTATCCTTGGCCAACAGACAAATGGACATAACGCAGCAGAGGGTAAAAAGAACCCTCCCAAGTTATAAAACTGAGTAACAAGTGGGCATACCTTTTCAATACAAGATCCTCAGCCTTTTTCCCCTTAACCCAATATTATCTCAGTCTTTTCTGGACTGAATTATAACCAGCTAGCTGTTATCCATACAGACTAAATGGAAAGCGGAATTGCAATATCTTAGTCTGGCAAAATGTAGACAGTGGAGTATCAGCATAAAGGTTGTACTGCAGGTTAAAAAATATTGTTTCTGGCCCTGCACACACATTGAACAAGTGGAATGACAAGGAAATCCTGAGAAACCCCAGCTGGAGACAAGCAGTTGCCCAGTACTATCTTTGAAACCCAAGAGAAAACATCCATTCCAATCCTGTTCCATTTATCCTTTACCAAGAACTGTATTGATCTAATTAAATTAACATGGATGCATGATTTGATCTATTTTGCAGTAAACTAGTGAGACCAGTGCAATTTCTGCACCATAACCAGGCTTAAGAGACTGAAGAGGTAATTAAACAAGGACTCCAAGTATTGGTAGATCTTTTTTGCCATAACCTTCTCAGTTTTCCCTCCCAAAAAGGGATATTAGTGACCGGTTGATACACTGGCAAGAATACAATCAAGCAGAGTCTTCAGCAATCAACTAATAATTGCTCTTTTCAGAAGTGCTTTCGAAGTGGTATAATTTAAATTTTTTCAACAAATCTGTAGAGTACAAGGACATATCTATAGTTATAGGCAGCAAACCTTCTACTTGAGTGCTGGTTCATTCTAGTGCAAGCCAAGCTTCGGTTCTTGTTTCCTATTTTTAGTATTTTGCAAGCCTCTTCAGTGCTCTGAACGTTGATCCACTTTAAGTCTGCAGAAAGAGACTTGTTTACAAATACATCAAGTCATTAATATTTGTACAGGACAACCAATGTCACAAAAGTAATGTTGTTACCTTTTATATAAGAGTTTCCTCCTTGATCCTCACAGATTTTTAGAACTTTGCGTTTTTGATTTTTTGATATAGCCAATATATCCATAAGATCATACACATACTCATTATAAATTTCACAGAAGGAAACCCACACTGAAGACCGCGTTCTCCGATGCTTAGTCCCATCGGCGTCAAGTAAAACAGAGTCCTCCACTATTAACCATAAAAAAAAAAAAAAAAAAGATTACTCAAGCACTTTATCAGCAAGTCTGAAATTGTTTAGTAGCCTCTGAAATTCAAAGGACAGAAAGTCCCTATTATACATAATTTTGTACACAAAATTTAGCTTTGTTACTTCTCCCAATTTTTTTGCATATACCTAATTAACAAAAATGCACGAGAAAACATGTCAGATTAGTCCCAAATATTTAACATGGCCCATCAAATCATCTGCAACTCAAAAACAGACTCACAGATACTTCCTGGTTTTCCTATTTTCTCCTCTTACGCCAACCACCAATTTGATGTTTCTAGCCACAAGTTCTGACCAAACCTTTCTTTTTGCCTAATAAACTAAGCCACTACTTAAATGTGGCAAAGATATCAAAGAGGATTTTAAAATTTCTTGCATCTCTTCTACATTTCACACTTTGAAAGTGAGTTAAATCTCCAAAGCTTAGACTTTCCGAAGAAAATTTTCTACTGGCCGCCAATTACAAGATTTTCTGCTTCCACTCCCCTCCATTCTTAAAACGATTCCAGCAGACACTTTCATTTTCACCACATGAATTCCAGTGTATTTTACCTAGCGGGTCAGAAGGCAGACTTGTTGAAGTACAGCTGCTAGAAGACACAGATTCCAAGACACATAATGAATCACTCTGAATTGTAGATTTCGAAGTATCTTCCATGTCCTTGAGAAAATAAAAAGTTGTTATAGCCAATTAACAATATATTATAGTTGAAGGAATAGTGCAACAGTGACGATGTTACTCTGGGCTTATCTTCACCTCCAATACTAGTTTTTGAAAGAGGTTATTTAATTACAAGCTACAAAAACAATTCAGAAAGATCATAATTGTCGTTTTTGCAACTAAGAAGAAAACTGTAGCCATGAAGCAAAATCAGAATAGAACTCTTGAGTTAAGCTAAAATTTATATTCAAAGTAATCATTTCTTGGCCCCCTGCTGGCAGCCACTATTTTTACTAGAAGTTTTACATTTGCAACAGCAGCAATCAGCATCAGATTGCCACAGCCTCTTTTCTTAAATATTGTCCCCACCTGCTCCCCCATGCCAATAACTTGATCTTCAGCATCCTGAATGGAGCTCCAGGCATCTCCTTCTCCTCCCACAATTAGATTTCATCCTCCCCCTATTTTGACCCAGCTTCAGTCATCATTCTTCAGTTAATATTTCACATAGATGGGAGTAGACAGGTAAGTATATGTAGACTAATTGCTGTTAAAATATGAAAGCTTCCTCTACATGTTCAAGAGTAAGTAACAGAACTTCAGATTCTGATTTCTCACATGAAGAGTATAATTTGTCACTATTGGGAAGGTCCGAGGTGTTTCATCTAACAAAATGTAAACAGTGAACTCTTTCAATAGTAAACCAGTAAGCAAAGTGAAAATTTACTTGAAAAAAAAGTAAAGATGTCCACTTGTTTAAAAAAAAAAATGGTTAAGTTACATAAATTCCATTCAGGTAGGTTTTTTAAGTACAAGACTGTAGACACATAGAAGCAATACTCTTCATAATAAAGTAGTTAGAGATGGGATGGTATCGGGCCATTCAGATATACATGTCAACCTATGACTGAACTACAAGGAGTTCTCAAGGAGTTCAGAAAAAAGCTTCACCAATAACAGACTAGATAATTTAGTGGTCCCTTCTGGCCTTTAACTCAATGAACAGGACAAGTGCCTTGAATATACCTGCTTTGAACATAGCAATATTACAAATTTGAGATGTTACCAGAACTTGATCAATATCAGTGGTTTTCAAACTGCGGGTCACGACCCAGTACTGGGTTGCAGAATGTAAGGCACTAGGTTGCGGCGGCTCTGGTCAGCACCACCGACTGGGCCGTTAAAAGTCTGGTCAGCAGTGCTAAGGCAGATTAGTCTCTACCTGTTCCGACAACACTGTGCCCCGAAAGTGGCCAGCAGCAGGTCCAGCTCCTAGGTGGGGGGGGAGGGAGGAGCGGGGAGCAGCGCAGGGGCCCACGGGGCTCCACACACTGCCCCCGCCCTGAGCACCGGCTCCACACTCCCATTGGCAGGGAACTGGCCAATGGGACGGTGCCTGCGGGCGAAAGCCGCGCGGAGTCACTTGCACACCTCTGTCTAGGAGCCAGACCTGCTACTGGCTGCTTCCGGGGCACAGTGCGGTCTACAGTGCCAGGACAGGCAGGACAGACACCCCACTGAGCCCCAAACAGTTGCACCTGGGTCCTCACCCAACTGAGTCCCACTCCCCCAGAATCTGGCCAACGGCCCCCCCCCCCCGAGCCCCAACTGCCTTCACCTGGACTCCCCTGCAGAGTCCTATTACCACTGCACCCAAAACCCCACAACATGCCCCGGTGCATCCAGATCCCCACCGCACCCGGATCCCCCACTGAGCCACCCACACCCAGATTGCCCTGCCAGAACTATCTCAACCCACACCTGGATCCCATCACACTAAGCCCCTCCGTACTTGGATCCTGCCTTGCTGAGCCTGCCTGCCCACACGTGGTGCACCTGGCATGGATGGGGAGGGCCCTGGGGTGTATCTAAGGCAGGCCCTGGTCCTTGCACTGTGACAGAATTGGGTGCAGCCTCACCGCTGAGTCTGTGTCCCAGGGGGAAAGGGGGAAAAAGTTGCACAGTGATCTCCCACCTCTGTTCAGCCAGTGGCATGTGCTCCCCAATGCCATACTGGAGCCTCCACATTTATTTGACAAATAAAAATTGCAGAATTTTAAAATGTGTGCAGAATTTTTTTTATTTTTGATGCAGAATGCCCTCAGGAATAAAAATTTGTCTACTAATCCTACCTGGAAAAACTTCTGATTACCTCAATTTTCAGTAGTACAAAATTTCCTCTAACGATTTAGTACTCCTTTGACACCAGTCTGTCACTGACCTTTTCTCCTCTGTCTTTCACATTTTTTTCATTTGGTGTTCTCTGATCCATATCTAACATTTTATTAAACAAGATTCTGATCCATCAAGCTTAGATCTGCAGGGTTTGAATGAGCTGCTAGAATAATTTCTGTTCTCATTTGTTGAGGAATAGGTCTCTGATAGTTAACTGGACTGCTTCAAAAGCAGTCATGGCTATTGGAGACAATGGAAAGGACAGTTGGGAGGGAAGATAACCCACTAAACCACCTCACTAATCTCATAACCATCCAGGTATATTTTGGCACAAGACACATTGGGCTGAACATAATAGATTTTTAAAATGGAAGAGTGAGTGCACATTTTGGGTTTATCAGACTGATAGTATTCACAACATATATCAAAGATGAGCTTTAGGTGAAAGTTCTGAAATGCACCAACTTGTGAGCTTTGACTCCCCAATGAAATTTCATTGGGACTAGGATACTTTTGATTTTTTTTTTAAACCCAGAATACATTTCTATTCTTTATATAAAACCTTAATCATGCTGGAACTGAATCATTTTGGTAGCCTGATTTCAACTTCACATACATTTTGAGAGCAGGGACCAAATCTGTACACTACTTTTTTTATTCAAGGGATGTTACAGCCAGACACACATCTAAGATGAAGGAGATCAGGGTTCTATTGATGTTATCTTTGGAACAATTACATAATAAACTGGAGATGACCCTCAACAGCATAACAGCAAGTTTCAAATTTATGTTTGAATATTTTTCCACTTCTGTTTCCCGTCTGTAGCAAACTTAGTTTCCACAAAGTTCTCATTAAAAAGCTTAACCTATGCTGCATGTATGACCTGCTGCTCTTATTCTTTAAAGTCTTCATATCTTAATTGACACTACAGAGGCTGCACAAACCTGGAAATGGAATTCACTACAGCAGCAGAGCCTTGTAAGAAAGTACTAAACAGCCTCTTTTTTTTTTTTTAATATATATATATAATTAAGGGGAAGATCTAGATGTTAGCTTAGGTAACAAGGAAATATTTTGTTACCGACCTCTTTCAGAGAAGAAAGAGCAGCAGCTTTTATAATTTCCTCTTGTTTAACCTGTGTCACATCTAGCTTCTTTACATCATTGCTTAAGTATGGTTTCAAGTTCATCTTCAGATATTGTCTTCCTCTTATGTGGTGAAAGATCATATCAAGAGAACGAGGCAAAATACCACCATCTTTTGGAGAACCTGTGAAGAAAAGTAAGTGTATTATACATAGTTAGTCTCACTAAAAGTGTTAATTGGATTTTATGAAATTATGGAGTTTACATGATTGCTTTTGTTACCTTGAATAGTGAATGTTTTGCCTGCATTAGTAACCCCATAGGTAAACACCAGTCCATTTGCTCCATCAATGTAAGCTTTTACTATCTCTTTCATTGTGCCTTCAAAAAAGTCACTTTGAGTAGTTTCTGGACCAAAGACCTAACCAAAAAAAAAAGAACAAGAGTTTTCAAATGACATCTGGAGCAGCTGAAAAATGGATTACTAAATGGTCCAAAGAACTTTTGTTTTTACCATTCACTGTTGAGTAATAAGGTAAGTTAGCTGTACAGAGAAAGTTGAACAAACAATACAAGCTTCATTGTCTGGATCCCCTATAACTGATCACAAGTTTCTGTTCGGCTCCAGGTCATGCATGTTTAATTCCGGCTACTGAGATAAATGCAGGCTTGCATTTATTTCTGACCACCATTCAACTGGCAAGAACCAAGAATAGCCTGAGCTCCTCATCCTGGAAGAAGACCTATACTTGTATTGCAGAATAGGAGGGAGACATATGGAAATATGAATCTACAATTCAAAAATTACTCAGAGAAAGACCAAGTCTTAAATATGAAGCTATTTAACAAGTTATGCAAACCACTTGCTCTTGATACTGGGAGAACAGAAGCTCCTGTAGTCCTTACTGGATTTTGCATTCATGTGTCAAGTAAAGAAAAGCTAGGCTTCAGGTTTGAAATGGATAAGCCATAAAGCTTCCATACTCTCGAATTGAATATATACCTTTCTAGATGCCAGTTTTAAGTAACACATTCTTACAATACCTATACATCCAATTGTGATCTAGGAGGATAGTGAAACCACAAAAATTTATGTGGTCACACTATTTCCTTGTGCTATGTTGTTTCATATAAAATTGCCTGCAAGAAGCTTTTTTGTAAACACCATTTAATCAAAGAAAGCAATAGGATTACTGCATAAATTTCCTTCTCTCGTCTAATTAGTATTTGCATGAAAATATAGCCTTCCTGATGAATTAACAGTGAATACGAGTCCTATACATTGTGTTTTGTTTCAAAGGCAGTTGAGAAGATACCACAAGTAATTCAAATTTGAAAGGTCATAGTTAACAAATGATACAAACAAACACTTGCACTATAACTAAAAATGGAAAAACAAGCCACAACTTTAGTTTCCTATAGGGTAAAATTGCTTTCCTAGTAAAGATCATGGCATGAAAGTTAGCCTACCTTAGTGAAGGTGAACTGGTGTACAGACTGTCCAATCCCCTTTTCACTGTTTTTCATTGTAAAGGATTCTTTGGGTGCCTGTAGAGTTACTGTTTCTGGATTTTCAATAATTACACAGTCCTAAAGCACAGACATAGAAGTTCTTCTTTCTAAAATAGCTTTCCAGAAGTGCACACCTTTGTCTACCAAAGGTTTAACATTGTAAAAAAATAGGTTTTAAAATATTTAAGAGGTGAATTACAACTTTAGAGGGACACTAATATAAGATTTGAACCAAAACATGGGCTTTGTAAAAGGTAAGCTTTTACAATATCCAAGACCATTAAAAATGTTGCCAGGAGCCCCTCCACCCACTCCTATTTGCAACACACACACCAAACACCGGTAGAGCTCATATACCCAGTAGCCTAGTGGTTACAGCACACAGCTAGGATGTGGGAGTCCCAAATTCGAATCCCTAATCTGGAGCAGGGACTTGAAGTCAATCTCCCCGCTGAGGGCCCTAACCAGAAGGCTACGGGCTATTCTGGTTTGGCTCGGCTCTTAATCTCTCCTGTTGAAGCTGTTCCACTTTGTATAAATAATTCAATATTCATTGGAGCAGGAACTTGAACATGGATCTCCCACCTCCCAGGGAAGTGCCCTAACCACTGGTACAAAAAAAGGGGGGGGGGGGGAGGCCCTAAGTAACCATATGCATCTAGACCAGAACATCTTTTGGGGGGTCCAAAACTATTTGACAAGTTTGTCAAAATAGTTTCAATCAACCCAAAACTGCATTTTTTGGCGAACAAAATATTTGTATGGAGAATTTCACCCAGTTCAAGTGGCAAGAGAACATGACTTTGTGACTGATGTAGCAGAAGTAATTACCTTGCACGACACACAACCCATGGAATATTACCATTTATTGCAGGGGTCGGCAACCTCTGACGGGACGGGCCAGTTTGTTTACCTGCCGTGTCAGCAGGTTCGGCCGATCGCGGCTCCCACTGGCCGCGGTTCGCTGTTCCAGGCTGCGGGAAGTGGCGCGGGTGAGGGATGTGCTGGCCACGGCTTCCCGCCGCCCCCATTGGCCTGGGACGGCGAACCGCGGCCAGTGGGAGCCGTGATCAGCCGAACCTGCCGACGCGGCAGGTAAACAAACTGGCCCGGCCCACCAGGGTGCTTACCCTGGCGAGCCGCGTGCCAGAGGTTGCCGACCCCTGATCTATTGTTTTCCTATTACCTGGACAAGTTCTACCGGTGCATAGCAGATATTTATTTTCTCTCTGTTCAGCCTTTAAGTTACCTGTCACATATTTTACTGTAACTGAAAAAAACTCAGGGATTAAGGGTCAGACTTCATACAGCAGCCACATTCAGAACAGTTTATTGGACAAAATTAATATGCTGATCTTGTTCTGGTTTGGCTTTCCACATTTACCAAAACTGTAATGTAGGAATCAGTGAGACTGTAAAGACTGCTGATATAAGTAGCATATTTCTAGGAGATAGAATTAGCACTTTTCCTCACCATTAAAGTTAAGAATGCCTCAGAAGTGACATCTATTGGTTACAGAATTTAGAAACTGAAAACTTACAGAAGCTTTTTCTATTTTAGAATTCTTGAGATGAAATGCAAGTGTTTTCCATGGAGGGCAAAAAAATAAGTCATTAATGAACAACTAACCTGAGATTCATTGCTTTCAAGCTCTGCTTTGGAGAAGGGTCTGACTCTCAAGTAGACTTTCAAAGGTTGATATATCTGCTCATTTGAAAAAAATATATATATATAGTTACATCTATAGGCCAAAGACTCAGGATTCCAGAGTTTTTGTTTGTACCTGCTTACATCTCTGATGTTTTTCCCACCCCCCACCATTCCATCTCATGCCACCCACATTACTGTGACTTTTGTACTAATATCCTTCCATTCAT
Organism: Malaclemys terrapin pileata; assembly: GCF_027887155.1. Classification (NCBI taxonomy): domain Eukaryota; kingdom Metazoa; phylum Chordata; order Testudines; family Emydidae; genus Malaclemys; species Malaclemys terrapin. The sequence goes on along the minus strand of NC_071506.1, from coordinate 67,041,190 downwards.
CTTCATGTCTTCTCCAAGCTGTCCCTTACACTTAGAACACCTACTGTGCTAAAACTATCCACCCCTTTTCATTCAAATTCGTTAAAATGTTTATTTGACACAGCCAGCCCAACGTTAATCCATCAATAGCACATTATATATTTATTTATTTTACACAAAAAACTGCACTGCTTCCACCTTCTGGTCACTCTGCACATTGTATCTAAGTTGTGTTGCTCATATAATAAAATGGAAAGTTTGTACTCTAGTTTTATATAGTGCAAGGCACACTACTGGGGCTCAATAAACAAAAAAACATCTTGCCCCTATCGCCAAGCCACAAACCCTTTACCATCCCTTCAGAAACAGTCATGGAGGAAGCCTTCTTGGCTGCTGGGAAATCGGGGACGTTCCCTAGCTGCTCCTATCTCCCCTCTTAGCTACTAAAAGGAAAAAAATAACCCAAGTGGGTCTCCCCCCTGTTCTGTATTAGACAGAGGGATCCCTATGAGCCTTCCGTTCCCACCCAGCTATGTGAACAAAAGAGGTACACTAGAGTTTTCCCAACTGCTGACCTGTCCATTTAGCACCTTTCATTACCACAACTCTTCCAACTACTCCTTTCATCATCACTCTGCCAAAAAGGTAGAATGGAAGGAGTGCTGACCAAAAGGTACCAAATCAGTAGACCTGCTGCTGTAAGATAGCATGACCAGTAGAAACAGACTCCAAGGCCAGATCTTGGCATAATGCAATAGTTATATAACAATGTTAAAAGGCTTGCAGGTCAAGTGCAAGAGTGTATAACAGTTTGGGGCTCATGGTAACAGTGAGATAGTAATAAGAACACTGGTTTGAACTAGGCATACTCCAGATGGGTGATGTGCAAACTTCCACGTGTATTTCTGCACTACACTGCAATCCTTTAGCTCCTCAAATGCTTAAGACAAATGTTGTAAGTACCGTTTAAAATGTTAATTTGCTGCAGGACATGATCTGTTTCTAAGTAAAGGGAAAAAGAAACAGACTTGGAAAAAGGGAGGGAGTTCAAATACAGAGATAAACTTGTTATTGAATTGTTGCTACTTAAATGCAAAGGCATCATTAGAAAAAATGATTACAAACACACCCCCTCCTCCTGCTGCTGTTCATCAGCATTAGGTATCACTGGCAACTCCAGGGGTGAGGTTTTACCCATTAAGTCCTCATAACAGGTGAAGTCCAACACATCACATACTGGTGAGGATGCATAGCTTCCCACCTCATAGTCCATTCTCTTATCCTGTTCACACTGAGAGGAATAAAAAATAAACACACGTGTTCTCACATGCAAATAGTGGAGAGTATGCAACAAACAAGTAAGGCTTTTAATATACACACACCCCTCCTGAAGGAGGGGGGGGGGCGAGGAGAAGGGGAGGAAGGAAGGAGATCTAAAGACATGACCCCCAGAAAACTTGTAGTTATTTACCCTTTAAAAATGCTCCGCAATGTAAGAACCACATTTTTAAAACTGCAGATAGCATGAAAAGAGTCTGCAGGGAATCCAAAACATTTACTATCTACAATACCAGACCAGTGACATGGGCAGTCCTGTAAATAGGTACATCTGAAGGTGATAGTTAGCGCTTTTATCATTCCCTTTCCTTCGCAGCTGTCAAAAGGAGTTCCCAAAATGTTGTGACTCACAAGGCGAGGGTGCTCAGCACCCTAACAAGATCAAACTCACAGTGAGCTCAACTCTGCCCCCCTCCTATCCCTATGCAGGGCTCCCGCTGACTGCAGCTGGAGCACACGTGACACTAGGATGCCGGGGGCAGAGTTTGGCCCTAATGAACAGAGGCATAAATCTCTTTGGTTCGCCTCTGTCCGTGGGGGCAGAGCGGGCTCTAGAGGCAATGCCTTCCCCAAGGGCCCAGTGAATCAGTGGCAGAGCCAGGAACTGCACCCAGAGCTGCCTGTGGCAGAGGGAGAGCAGCTGGCCACCGAGTCCACGTGAGAGGAGGGAGCGGCCCATGGCCAGGGTTTGCCTCATCACAGGCATAGGCTGGAGGCGCGCGAGGAGCTACTAGTTTCTCCCTCAGCCGCCCCGGGAGAGCGGCGGGCTCAGACACGCGGGAAAGCCGCAAACCCCAGCAGCCCCGGCCCGTGGCCGCTCCGGAGCCCGGCTCCCTGCGCGAGGGAGGGGGAGGTGCGCCCGCTCTCAGGGTGGGAGGGGTTTCCCGCACACCACCTGGGGAGCGGCCGATGACGCCGGCCGAGCGTCGCGTGCACCTCGCAGGCTTTCCAGCCCCTCCGCCTCCTCACGCGCTCGAATCACCGCTGCCTGGGCCTGCCCCTACCCGCCGCCTTTTTTAGCGCGCGCGGGCCGGCAAGGCGCTGGCACCGCTGGGCGGCGGCGCCTCCCCTGATTGGCCGCGGGCCCGGCCCGGCGGTGCGTGCGGGGGGAGTCCCGCCAATGCTGCCGAGTGCCGCCCGAGGGGTGGCTCGTCTTACACCTGCCAGCGATAAGCCCGTTGTGACGGTTGGGGACTGGGGTGGCTCTAAGCACCTGGACGCCCGCGGACTGGGCTTCCAGTTACCGGTTCCTCTTTCCAGGGCTGACGGGGGGAGGGAACAATTGTGCCGGCCCGAGCTCGGGGGAATGTCTGTGACGGGGGGGGGCTTTAGGTACCCGCCGCTAAGGTCCCTCCAGGGCCTGCCTGGTACCGATGGATCCGCTGTTCGGACAGGCCTGGGGGCTGAGCCCCCCGTTCACATGGGTACAGCATGGGCGGCGGCAGCACCCGGCCGTTTCCCCAGCCGTGGAGTCACCCCCCGCCCCAGGGCACCGCTTCTGGCCTGGAATATCATTGGTCTCCACCCCGCCGCGGCAGGCTCGCTCGTGGGGCTACCAGCAAGGGAGCAGTGACTTGAAGTGAGACCGCCACGCGGCTCACACATGAGATATCATCAAACGCTCCTGCGAAGCGACAGCCAGGCAATGCCAAAGCGGGCTGGAGTTCAGTCGCTCCCCGACCACGTGGCGACCAGGCTGGATGTCTAGCAGAGGGCACTGGCGCACAAGCCAACCCTTCGTAAAGAAAACGTGAGGTTGAGAAGCCCTAACACTGGAGCTTCCCAGCCATTGTTTTCAAACAGTCTGGTTAAGCCTGCATTTTTGAGATCGTCTAAAGCTAGTGGCAGCAATATTGTGGTTGCAGGAAGGATAGGGGAAGTAATTGTTAAAATGCAGGACTATAGATTGAGATTACCACTCTTTGTTCCTGGGTCTGTTATTGACTCTGAGGCCTGGTCTACAGGTTGATGTAAGGCAGCTTACCTTGACCTAAGCATCTACACTACAGTGTTCTTCCTGCCAACTTAACTCCCCCGCTATGCCAACTAGGGTGACCAGATGTCCCGATTTTATAGGGACAGTCCCGATTTTGGGTTTTTTTTCTTATATAGGCTCCTATTACCCCCCATGCCCTGTCCTGATTTTTCACACTTGCTGTCTGGTCACCCTAATGCCAACCCACTGCTCCAAGAGGCTTAGGTAAGTGTAGTTAGGTCAATGCAGTGTCCGTGTAGACATTGCGTTGCTTACGTTGCCCATTGCTGCCTTTGACAAGTGTGTCAAGCCAAGTGTGACAGGGCTCCAGCTGTCAGTCCCTGGTGCTGAGGCTCTGACTGTCAGTACCCCATAATGCCCCACTTAAGTTGGTGCAAGCGCTCCTGATGAGGCTGTGCACTGCTGACAGGAGCATAGTATGGACATAAAGTGCTGCTTTAATTACTGCAGTGGCTGTAGGTCAACCTAACTTTAGTTGATTTAATTTTTTAATGTAGACATGCCCTGACCCACACTGAAAGCACTGTTATGTAGGAAGCAGAGCCCCAGAGCAAGCAGGTAACTTTAATTTCAATATTGTTCGACATTTTCATCAGTGATCTGGCAGTAAATATAATATGGCTGATAGAATTTGCAAATGACAGATTGGTAGAGTGGTAAATGATGATAGGGTAGCCATACAGGTCATTCTGGATTGCTTGGTAAGCTAGGCCCATTCAAACAAAATGTGTTTTAACACAGCCATATACAGTTATATATCTGCAAGAAATGTAGGCCATACCTACAGAATGGGGGATTGTATCCTGGAAATCAGTGACTCTGAAAAGGATTTAAAAATCACAGTGGAAAAGCACCTCAACCTGAGCTCTCCCTGTGATGCTGTGGCACAAAAAGGGCTAATGCAATGCTTGGCTGTATAAACAAGTGAGGAGGAGCACCAGAGGTGATTTTACTTCTATATATAGCACTGGGGAGACCAATACTGTATATAATTCTAATGTCCATTTAAAAAAAGAAAAACTGAAGCTACATAAAAGGCACAAAAAGTATTTGAGGACAGAGTGCCTTACTGTGAGATTTAAAAAGCTCAACCTGTTTAGCTTATTAAAAAAACCCGAGAGAGGACTTGAGTGTACCATGTAAGTACTTTCAGGGGGAGAAAATACCAGGCAATAAAGGGCTCTTTAATCTCGCAGAGAAAAGTGTAACAAGAACCAATGGCAGGAAGCTGAAACCAGACAAATTCAAATTAGAAATTAAGCACAAAATTTTAACAGTAAAGAAAATATTTGAACAATTAAGGTAAGTGGTGTATTTCTCCATCTCTTGATGGCTTCCTATCAAGTTTGGATACCTTTATGGAAGATCTAACCAAACAATAGTTAGTGGTCTCAATACAAGGCTGCGGAAAGGGATGTGGGGGTCATAATGGATCACATGCTGAATATGAGCCAACAGGGTAACGCTGTTGCAAAAAAAGGAAACATCAATCTGGGATGTATTAGCAGGAGTATTGTAAGCAAGACATGAGAAGTAATTCTTCTGCTCTACTCTGTGCTGATTAGGCCTCAACTGGAGTATTGTGTCCAGTTGTGGGTGCCACATTTCAGGAAAGATGTGGACAATTGGAGAAAGTCCAGAGAAGAGCAACAAAAATGATTAAAGGTCTAGAAAACATGACCTATGAGGGAAGATTGAAAAAATTGGATTTGTTTAGTCTGGAGAAGGGAAAACAGAGGGAACAGAAGTTTTCAAGTATATAAAAGATTGTTACAAGGTAGAGGGAGAAAACATTTTGTTCTCAACCTCTGAGGATAGGACAAGAAGCAATGGGCTTAAATTGCAGCAAGGTTGGACATTAGGAAAAACTTCCTGTCAGAGTGGTTAAGCACTGGAATAAATTGCCAGGGGAGGTTGTGGAATCTCCTGTATTGGGGATTTTTAAGAGCAGGTTGGACAAACATGTGCCAGGGATGGTCTAGATAATACTTAGTCCTGCCTCAAGTGCAGGTGACTGGACTAGATGACCTCTCAAGGTCCCTTCCAGTTCCACAATTCTGTAACTAGGTGAAATTTAATGACTTATGATATAGGAGTACAACTGAATCATCTAGCAATCCTCTGTGGCCTTAAACTCTGTCAAGGCCCGGCTTGACAAAGCCCTGGCTGGGATGATTTAGTTGGGAATTGGTCATGCTTTGAGCAGGGGGTTGGACTAGATGACCTCCTGAGGTCCCTTCCAAGCCTGATATTCTATGAACTTATCTATGGTTCAGTTTATCCTTCTGTAAAATTTGTTTATTAAGACTTGTATTTCAGAGGAGATTCTCATAGCAAAACTATTGGTTTTTGGTAAAATGTTTTGAAAACCTCCGATAAAAGGTACTTTTATAAAAGTGCAAAGAATCATTAAAAAGTCATTTACCAGCCCATCTAGAAATGTTTTACAACATAAATTGGATGGTTTAATATCTTGTAGCTGGATTTGGGCTTTTATAAAATACTGGAGTATATGTAATGAGTAGCTGTTTCCACAATCAGTTGGTTTAGGAATAGATGAGAATACAGTGAGGTAGACACAGAAACCTGTAAATTTGTGTTATTTAGGAGAATCATTGTAGATGACTGAGTAAGCTGTAAGAGATGAAGTACTTCTTAATATATTGGCATAATTGGATTCTGCAGAATTTTAAATTTTTGCTTAGAGGACAACATATAATGAACTACAGCAACAGCTCATTTAGTTGGTTTATAGCAACAGAGGGTCCTATGGCACCTTTAAGACTAACAGAAGTAGTGGAGCATAAGCTTTCATTGGTGAATGCCCACTTCATCAGACACAAGTAATGGAAATTTCCAGAAGCAGGTATAAATCAGTATGGAGATAACGAGGTTAGTTCAATCAGGGAGGGTGAGGTGCTCTGCTAGCAGTTGAGATGTGAACACCAAGGAAGGAGAAACTGCTTCTGTAGTTGGATAGCCATTCAGAGTCTGTTTAATCCTGATCTGATTGTGTCAAATTTGCAAATGAACTGGAGCTCAGCAGTTTCTCTTTGGAGTCTGGTCCTGAAGTTTTTTGCTGTAAGATGGCTACCTTTACATCTGCTATTGTGTGCATAGATATATTGCCATCCTGGGTTGTACAACCCATCCTGGACAATGATACCTCACTTTCACAGACCTTGGGAGGCAGGCCAGTCCTCACCCACAGACAACCCGCCAACCTTAAGCATATTCTCACCAGCAACCACACACTGCACCATAACAACTCTAACTCAGGAACCAATCCATGCAACAAACCTTGATGCCAACTCTGCCCACATATCTACACCAGCAACACCATCACAGGACCTAACCAGATCAGCTACATCATCACCGCTCATTCACCTGCACGTCCACCAATGTTATATATGCCATCATGTGCCAGCAATGCCCCTCTGCTATGTACATTGGCCAGACTGGACAGTCACTACGCAAGAGGATAAATGGACACAAGTCAGATAACAGGAATGGCAATATACAAAAACCTGTAGGAGAACACTTCAACCTCCCTGGCCACACAATTGCAAATGTAAAGGTAGCCATCTTACAGCAAAAAAACTTCAGGACCAGACTCCAAAGAGAAACTGCTGAGCTCCAGTTCATTTGCAAATTTGACACCATCAGCTCAGGATTAAACAAAGACTGTGAATGGCTAGCCAACTACAAAAGCAGTTTCTCCTCCCTTGGTGTTCACACCTCAACTGCTAGCAGAGCACCTCACTCTCCCTGATTGAATTAACCTTGTTATCTCCATACTGATTTATACCTGCTTCTGGAGATTTCCATTACTTGTGTCTGATGAAGTGGGCATTCACCCACAAAAGCTTATGCTCCAATACTTCTGTTAGTCTTAAAGGTGCCACAAGACCCTCTGTTGCTTTTTACAGATTCAGACTAAGACGGCTCCCCCTCTGCTACTTAGTTGGTTTATGGTGCTCAAAGCACATTGTTGTCCTCTCTCTCTCTCTCTCTCTGTAAGGCACTTCACTACTGGGTTGCTTGACTACTTCACTCTGTGGTCATTATTAGTTACGGGAAGAAGGGGAAAATATTTAGAAATGTTTTCTAACAGTAGGCTGATTGGGTATACAGTATATTTCAGTTAGAAATACTGTACATCAGAAAGGAATTGAAGTTTGAAGACATTAGGTGAAGCCCGGTCTATTCTCCAAGCATCCTGTAGGAACAAGCATTTTTGAATTTGACTTCACAGAGCAACAGGCCCTCAGAAGTGCACTAGAGTGGTGACATGAACATATCTACAAGGAATGAAATTGTCAAGCATTTCTTTCAGCCCTTAACTGAATTATACAGGGGATTGAATCAAGTATTACGGATTTGTAAAGCTTGACTTTAGTTTTGCAATTAAAGCTTTGTTTTTACCCTTTTACTGCTCTTTGTTGTAATAACCATAAGCCTAACATTTGAAATATCAGGTCCTTCCTCCTCTTGAAGATTACTACAAGATCTTTAAAGGCTATACAAACCAAAAATTGGAACTGTGCTCTTTCATCACTTGATACACAAGGGGGAGGGAGTCCTGAATTTTTTTCCCCTAACTACACTAGGAATTCAGGTTCTATCTAACTCGGAAGACTTAGGCCAGGTCTATGCTACAGACCTCTATCAGTGTAACTAAGTCGCTCAGGGGTATGAAAAATCCACACATCCCCAACTTAACCCCCCTACACAGACAGTGCTATGTCCATGGGAGAGCTTCTCTCGTTGACATAGCTGCTGCCTCTTGGGTAGGTGGATTAACTATGCGAATGGGAGCTCTCCTGTCAGCATATTAGCATCTTCACTAGAGCACTACAGCGGCGCAGCTGCACCGCTGTACGTGAAGACAAGCCCCAAGACTAGTGAAATATCACAAGAGAAATAGTTACGCTTCGGAGGGGAAGAGTTTAAGTCAGCCTGTTTAAAAGCTTTTAACAGCTAACTAACTTCAGTGCTGAATTCACATTTGAGATTAGAGGTGTTTGTTAGATATTTAATATGCTCACTGCTTCAAATAAAGTCTCACAATAAATATTCCCAGGATCCCTTGGTCTTCCTTAACAAGCATGATTTTTAAAAAAAGTTTATGATGTATAAAGAAAGGCTAAAGGGGATTTGAGCCTTTGCAGTTCACTGTTAAACCAGACTTTATCTGAGAAAAGTGACCGAGTACAGCCTATAAGTTGTTTCAGGCAAATAAAATTCACTATGAAAAATTTTCTTCCTTATTTTAATTTGAAACATTACATCACACTGCACGCCCTTCTTCAAAATACATTAAAGCAGTTATATATCAATGGTAAAAAAGAAAGAAAGTAATGTAACGTTCACCTCTACTCAAGACTTGGCCAACCATTCCCCTCACAATGCCTAGATTCTTGATTGTTATGCCACTTTGTTTCAGTTCTTTATTCTTGAAAGTTTCTAGTCGAGATTCTATTTCAGAAAACACAAAGCAACAGTAAACAAACTTTCAAATCAACTTTTATTAAAGTAGATGACAGGTGTTTAGGCATCAGCAATAGTAACTTCCACTTCTACACCTGGTTCAATACTGATAGAAGTGATCTGCTTAACAATCTCAGAGGGACTGTGTAAATCAATGAGACGCTTGTGGATACGCATTTGGAAACGATCCCAGGTCTTAGAACCTTCACCGCAAGGTGTTTTCCTAGTAGTGATTCGCAGTGTCTGTAACAGAAAGTGGAATAGTAACCAATAGATGAAGACAGATTGGCAGAGGTTTTGACTAAAATCAAAACTTTCTATAGCTCTAATGTAATTAAAATATTGCTTGCAGTATTTTTTACATAGTTGTCAAAAATTAACTCTACTTATATCTTGATGGCCACCATCACCCCCTTTTCATAGCTGCCCAAGGAGTCTTAAGTCAAAAAGGGGAATGCAGGTAGGAGGCAGGTCAAAATCCTCTTCCGTATTTCTCTTCAGCATGTTTTGTATTTAACCATTTAGTCATGTTTACGCCAGCTACTAATTCATTAACTGGTTAGAGTTTAAATTGGATTTAATATATTTAATCAGATTGCACTCCTCAATTTTACTATTTGTAATTTACAAATAAAATCTTGTAGAATTAATCATGGTTTTCCTGCCTCCTAAAATGTAAGTACCTTTGTAGGCATGCGAACAGGTCCCTTCACTTTTAGATTCTTTTCCTTGGCACCTCTGATCAAATCAGCACAGACTGTAAAAGAAAACAACTGTTTAGAAAAGTTTTTTTTTTTTAATTGAATTAGATATTCCACTTCACATAAAATGTTGGCTCAGAATAGCGTAAATAACAATCATAGTAATTCAGTTTACAATTTATCCTCATAGCCAACTACATATGGAATAAACTGCTTACCCCAGAATTAGCAAGGTCACTTGTAATTTTACTTTTTAGGCCTGTCCACAATGGCATTTATATAGTGTTAGATTAACTAGTTAAAGACTAAAGAATTTAAACTAACATGGTTTAAACACATTTTGCTTTGAGAGCATAGCTATTTTAGAATAGTGTTCACAACACATGGCTAAAACATTGTTCAAGAGAGTTCATAGTTAAACAGTTTGGCTAGCATGGATAAAGTAAGTGTTTAACGCAGGTTAACATAAGTTTATTCCTTAGTTTGTTTTAAGTCATTGGCAGAGTAGGTCAATGGCTGTGGTAAAGAATTTTAAACACAATTGACAACTTCTGGGCTAATAACTTCAGTTGGCAACTTCCCTAATTGACAGGTTATGTTTTGCAATATTTGAGACTTCAAATCATAAGCAACCCCCCCCCCCCCAAAAAAAAAAAAACCACTTACCCTTCTCAAGGGACTTTACATTGCGACTCGTCAAGGTAATTCTAATTCGGTGAATTGCTACTTCCTGTTCCACAGGTGCTTTGCCACTATCTTTAAATGCCTGAAACATTAACATTATGAATATTAGAAGGGGGGGGAGGGATAGCTCAGTGGTTTGAGCATTGGCCTGCTAAACCCAGGGTTGTGAGTTCAATCCTTGAGGGGGCCACTTAGGGATCTGGGGCAAAAATCAGTACTTGGTCCTGCTAGTGAAGGCAGGGGGCTGGACTCTATGACCTTTCGGGGTCCCTTCCAGTTCTAGGAGATGGGATATCTCCATATATTTAAAAAAAAAAAAAAAAAAAAAAAAGTTACAGCCAAACTGGTCAGTATTGCATGTATGCTCTTTAAAGCATTCTAAAATTGAAAATGTAGTTAGACATAGTTAGTTTTTATAAAACTTTTATTAGAGTTCATATCAAAAGGATGTAGGTATGATTCTGAATTGGGGGGGGGGACGGGACGGGACAGGAAAGGGCAAGAATCCAGTTTCAGAGATGGCATTTTGTACAGTTACTCTAACAATTATCCATCTTGGAAAACAACAGAAGCGCCCCACACTGGCTTGTGTCTATATTGAACAGGCCATCTAGCCATTGATACCCCTCCAAAATAAATACTTTAATCATATAGGGCAAGTCTATACTACAAAATTAAGTTGATGCAAGTTATGTGGACATGCAGCCACTGCAGTAATTGAATCAGTTTTACACGTATACACTATGCTCCTTGTGTCAGCTATGCGTATCCTCACCAGGAGCACTTGAACCAATTTAACTGCCAATGTGGGGCATTGTGGGATGGTTTCTGAAAGGTAGCAGGTCTGTGTAAGCAACAGTGTCTACACTGACACATCATCAACCTAACTACATCAACTTAAGGGCTATGCCTCTCACGGAGGTGGAGTTATTAAGTGGACGTAGTGGGAGAGTCACGTCGATGGGAGATATATTTTAGTGTAGACACAGAGCAAGCTACTTTACATCAACCTAACTCTGTAGTGTAGACCGAGCCTTGGTACAGGGGTGAGCAACCTGTAGCTCCAGAGCCACATGCGGCTCTTCAGAGGTTAATATGCAGCTCCTTGCATAGGTGCCAACTCCGGGGCTGGAGCTACAGGCACCAACTTTCCAATGCGCTACAGCGTGCTCACTGCTCAACCCCTGGGTCTGCCCCCGCCCCTTCCCAAGTCTGGTGTACCCTTGCTCCTCCTCCTCCCCTTGTGCCTCCTGCACACCACAAAACAGCTGATCGCGGCTGGCAGGAGGCGCAGGGATGGAAGGTTAGGTTCTGATCGGCTGTGCTGCTGGGAGACACTGGGGACAGGGGAGAGGGGAGTTGATGTGGGGCTACTGATGTATTAGTGTGGCAATGCACATTGGTAAATTCTGGCTCCTTCTCAGGCTGGTCACCCCTGCCTTAGTATGTAGTGTTGTAGTGGTGTCAGTCCCAGGACATTAGAGTTGTGTGTAGCATGAGGGCTTGTCTCTCTCACCAATAGAAGGTGGTCAAATAAAAATATTACTTCACCCACCTTATCTCTTTAAGCATATAGCGACATACAAATCTGCATTACAGTTTAACCAGTGTTTGTTTCACAGAAAAAAAATGAAAAAGAAAAATGCCTGTATCATGGGCGTAATCCAGCCAGGCGATAAAGAACAAAGGTGTGTGGTCAACAAATTAAAGATGTGCATCTATCAGGAGGCTGAACATCAAATTCATTTGGGAAGTGACAGCTACACTAGTATACTTGCTCTGACTTCTCGTGGTGGAAAAAGTGAATAATTAAGTAACAATAATTTAAAAAGAACCATTTAATGTATAACTTCTGCAATGTGCTACTTATCAGAGGGATCAGAAGACAATCCCTGTATTAACTGATTTAGGGCACAATATACAAGTATTTTATTGCAGCTATATTTTTATATTACTGGCAGGCACCCTTTCTTTTGATGGTAATATATACTAGGATTTTTTAGAAATAAAGTACTTGTATTTATTTTGCAAATGGCACGGTGCTGTAATCCCATTGATGATATAAAGTTTAACAGCTAATGAAAGAGGTTTCTAGGGGCAGCAGAGGTACACCACATAGAACCCACCAATTTAATTTTTAAGGGCTATTTCAGGTTGACTTCCTAAAGCAGGTAAAACTACAGTGAAAACACAAGATGCAAACACAAAAAGATGTTTCCATGATTTTCCAAGAATCCAACCCCTCACACACACACACTTGGAACTGGTAGCGGTTTGCAGGGAGGGGCAGAGCTGGCGAAGCTCAGCCTACAGCACAGGGAAGCCATTTCCCCAGCGCGGGGGGGGGGAGGGTCTATTGACTAGTGTGACCAGATGTCCGGATTTTATAGGGACCGTCCTGATTTTTGTCTTTTTCTTATATTACCCCCCACCCCCTGTCCCGATTTTTCACATTTGCTGTCTGGTCACCCTACTATTGACCAAAGCTGGCAGGCGCTAGACGCGTGAGGGTCGTGGCCCAGAAACATGCCCAAAGCCCCCAGCTGTAAAGTGCCCCGGCCGCTCCGTCGCCGCCGGCCAGTGTCTCCCGCCACTTCCCCGTTAGCGCCGGCGGTCGCTAGGGTCTTGCCCGCCCGGCACCTCTGTCGAGATCAGCGCCAGGTAGAGGAGGAAGGCCCCGATGTAACAAACGACAGCGAGGCCGGGAGCCGCCGCCCCGGGGGTTCGGGCGACAGGCTGGGAGCACGCGGCGAGTAGAGGCCTAACAGAGCGTGAGCAGCGCTACGCGCCCTTCCCCGGCCCGCTCCCACCCCGGCCCTGCTGGCACCGCTCACCATGGCTGCACAGACTCCTCCTGACCGACTTATTCCCGGGCGGGGCGCGGCGGCCCAGCGAACAGCGGTGAGTCAGGAGCGGCGCGAGGGGCAGCGGCCGCGACGGAGTCACTCGCAACAGAGACAGAGAGGGCGCGCGCGCGGCGCTTATATAGCAGCGCTCCATACGGGCATCGCGGGACCTCTGACGTCAGCAGGGCCGCGCTGCCCCTGCCTTGCGCTGGGGTCAGGCCGGCGAGGCTGCCCGCGTGAGAGACAGACTAGCCCGCGGGGGCAGCGGGTCGGGGAGGGCGCTGCGCCCTCGGGCTGGGTAGGGCCGCCGGGCTCCCTCCGCGGTGTGGGGGCCGCACGCTGAGCGGAGCAGCAAGACTGCCAGGGCATAATGAAGTCCGAGCCCGGGAGGCAGTTGTACTGCCTGTGTCATAGCGCAGCCCAGCGCCCTTGCCCGCCCCTGAGCTCGGCGTCCTCCCTGAGCCCCTCTCCGCCCGGGGCTGCGGGGATGGAGGCGACTCGTAGTTGGCAGCCCCAGCACTGGGGTTGATAGTGGTGGCCGCAGCCAGGCTCGAGCCGTTGCAGGCAGGGCTGAGTTCGTGACAAAAATCTGTAAAGGCTGGGGTTAGTGAGGGCTCAAAGAGAGAAATGCCCAGAGCCTCACTGCCGGCTTTTAAAAAGAAAATAACCTGAATTAACTAAACACGTGAATGTTTGGGGTGATTTGTGATTAGAGTTGGCACTCAGGGGATTGTTATTACATCATAGCTTCAAACAGTTGATTTCGCCTAACATAAAGCAAGGATGGAAAGATAAAAAAAATTGAACACCACCTCAGCCAGTCACAGTGCCTTTGTTTGCTAGCGAAAAGTCGGTGGCAGGAGCCACTGTCAAACTGACAGCTTTTAAATACAATTGGTCAACTTTTCCCACTTTTAAAAGGCCAAATCCTGCCCCCTTTGCCCAGCCACAGTATTTCAGTTTGGTGCTGTGGGTGGCTACAGAGGCAGGAGGACACCTCCTCTACCTCCACACCCAGTACAAAAGCAGCAAGTACTCCACTCTCAGCCTTTGTACCAATCCTCACAGGGTAGATACAGCATGGTTCCTTGAGCTTTAAATGTGTAGGCCTTTGCAAGATGGCAGTCTTAAATTGTTAAGATCTGGACTTTAAAAGTAGTAATTATAGCAAAAAATAATTCATTAAAAAGTCTCCCTCATGTAAAGTAACACATTCTTTAAATGAAAGAACACTAGGCAAGTGTTATTTGTTTGTGTGACAGTAATGCCTAATGCCCCAGTTGTGGATCAAGGCCCTTGTACTAAGTGCTGTTCAAACAGAGCAAAGAGGCAGACCTTGCCCCCACTAGCTTATAATCATTTTAAATTCCATTCTTGCTGAATAGAGTTGGCTGTTGTAGGAACAATAACGCCTTGCTATACATGCTAACTTGCTTTAAAGGGTGATGAACCTGTTCCTATCTATTCATGCAAAGTATTTATATTATAGCCACTACTATACTATCTAGGGGCAAAAAGAAATATCAGTTAGCATCAAGTTAAAGCCCAGCAGGACCCTGTTCCATTTAGTCTTGGATTTATCTACTTATACTTGATTTTTTTAAGTCACCTTTCCCTTTTAGTATCCTTTTGCTTCTGATATTGTAAGAAGATTTCTACTAAAACAAGAGTTCTGTGGTAAGACGAAGTTGGTCAGGCTGAGGCTCCACAGGCTCTTACTCATGTACAAATACTTATTACTGAGAGTATTCCAGCTTCTGAAAACCTCACTAGGGACCTTGGTGATTTTATCTTCCTTATTAAGTATAATCATCCCACGTCATGAATTCTTGGATTTTTAAGGCCCTGCAGAGACCATTGTGATCATCTAGTCTGACCTGCATAACACATACCATAGAACTCCGTAAGAACACACTTCCTTGAATTAATTCCTGCTTCAAGATCAATAGCTGTAGTTGAACTAGAGCAGGGCTGCGCAACCTACAGCCTGTACACAGCCCACCAAAGCATTTCCTAAGGGCCTAATACTGCTTCAACACCGTATACTAACAACTGATTCAGTAGGGTTTTGTCATCACGTTTACATCATTTTAGTTTACACAGGTGTGTAAAAAGACAGACAATACTGTACATAGAAACTATCTAAATAAATACAAAACAAGCTGAACTTAAACTATAAATCAATATAGGTGACTAAATCTTACTAAAGTTTGTGGAATCTGTTTGACTCACACAAGGTTGTGCTTAGGTTTATGTGGCCCTCCTATGTAATGAGGTTAGGCACCACTGAACTAGAGCACATCTTTTAAAGAAACATCGAGTCTTGATTTTAAAGTTTCCAGTGATGGAGTATCAACAACATTTGATATTTTATTCTACTGGTTAATTACACTCCCTTAAAAAATTGCACCTTATTTTGGTATGAATTTGTCTAGCTTCAACTCAGTTGGATCTTGTTACACCTTTTATACTGAATTGCAGATCCCTCTAGTGTAAAATTTCTGTTCCCCCTGTAGATACTATAGACTAATCAAAGCACCCCTTTGCCTTCTCTTTAATAAGCTAAATAAATTGAGCTTCTTAAATCACTATAAGTCCTGCTTTCCAATCCTTAACCATTCTCCTGGCTCTTCCCCAAAACCTCTCTGAGATATCAACAGTCTTCTTGCATTAACACCAGAACTGAACACAGCATGCCACTAGCAGTCACAACCCTGTCAAACACAGAGGTAATATAGCCTTCTTATTTGAAATTCCACTGCTTATACATCCCAGGCTTGCACTGGTCCTTTAGCCACAGTGTTGCCGTGGGCACTTATGTGCACCGATTATCCACTATGACCCACACATCTTTTTCAGAGTGTCTGCTTGCCAGGATAGTGTCCCCCCCGACCCCCCCCCCCCCCGTAAATGCAACCTACATTCTTTGTTCCGAGATGCCATACTTGGTGAGGACCTACCAGCACCCAGAATGTGATTTTGACACTTTGCGAGATCCAGGTGCAGAAACCTCTGAAGTGCACAATGAGGAGGGAGTAGGGGAGGACAAAGAAAGGGACACAAACCATTCAGCGAGCCAGGTGTTGTTCGAAACTCAGCTGGCATCAAGACAGTCTTGCTGGGTGAGCACTGATGAGCTTGATGATGACAGGGAAGGGAACTCAGCTAAGTGTAGAGATGTATTTTTCTTTATAAGCAATTTTTTTTTAACTTTTTTGTGCCCAAAACCTCCCCTCCCTCCATCCCACCCATCCACCCTTCTCTTTATTAAAATGGTACCCATCCCATTCATGATTTAGATAACTTGTAAAATGTTAGAAATTAATAGAATAATAATAATATGGCAGTCCAAGTTACACAGCCTGCAGCATCAGATCACTGTCCCGTGGTTGGGTAGAGATGGCATCCGCTTCTCCTTGTTAAGCTAGCCAGGGGGCCATGCAAAGTATTTTGCTTATCTCAACCGGGTGCTCCTTGTATCCTCTTGAACAAACTCAATGAAACTTTCATGGAGATACTTTGTAGCCCTCTCCTGAATATTGTGAAGGATGACTATCACAGGGGAAGAAACAAGGCAGAGACATTCCCACACCATTCTGCAATGAATTTTGCAGACACCATTTCAACAGGCTAGCAGCATATGGGCCCAGGCGGCTTCGCGATGTCAGTGGCAGCTGGGTCCTCTGGGAGTGAGATATCAGACAAAATCATCACTGCCTATGAAAATATTCAATATTCACTCCATTTTCCCATTACTGACACAGAGGGGCACCCAATGTCTAAACCTTCCATGTAACAGCCCTCCACCACTCCCACTAGTCCATTCTCACCATTGCTTGAGCTGCAAATTTATGTAACAAGGGGCTCTGAAGCTAAAGTGAAAAATAGCATTTCTTAGAGGTCTTTTTTAGGAATCATGTAATGGAGTTTTTAGACATCTTTTACTTTGTTGTGACTGTAAATCTAAATCTAATTCTGTATCTGTTTGTTTTAATCAGCAGTCTCTGGCATGGTGGCCTTAAGAGATGCTCCTTCTACGTCTGCTGAAGATTTGACCTTGATCAGGTGAAGAAGCAGCGGATCAGGAAGGATATGTTCTGTGAGATCCTCCAGTCCTGTACAGCTACTGATCGTGAGCACAGGGATTGGAGGGGCCAAATGGCTGAGAGTAGGGGGAAGAACCAGGAATGGACAAAGTGGTTACTGACAGAATGACAAAGGGGTACTTCAGTAATTTCACCAGGACATAATAGCTTTGCTCAAGCAATAAACACAGATGTTGCAGAAAATTATTGTGCCAACTACCCCAAGACTCCATACATAGCACTGCCTTTCCGACTCATGGAAAACTCCATTTGCTGCTTCCTGTACCCCCAACATCACAGGTTGCAGCAGGACATGAACCCTTTCCTCTAATCACTCTGTGCTAAGGGAAAATAAGGACAACCATGACTTTACACTACAGTGTACTACTTGTTTTTAACATTAAAAACCATATTACAATGTTTCATTCATATGCAAACATGTTAATTGTTTACTTATTTTTTATAAGTTTGGGTCAGCCTCTTACAGTGCTTCTGTATTTGCACTTGAGCTTTGTTTCCTGTTTATATTCACCAAATAAAATTGTTTCTGAAATTCAACGTATACTTGTTTGTACCAAGCATAAATGCCACATTACAACATTATAAGGGGAGTCAATAACCCTTGACCATGCAATGACCATATTCAAGCTCTGTGTGCACAAAGGCACACAAGTTCAGAAAAGTATCACACAACACTGCTATGGCTGACTGTTAAAATGTTATTTTATAGCCTCCTCAACCATATAACTCCATCATTGGCTCTTAATAGCCCTGTCTGCCTGTTCAAATTCAGCAGAGAGCCAGTCCACCTCTCCCCTGATGGAAGCCTTTTCCCCTTTGCCTCAGAAATATTATGTAATACAGAACATAAAGCAATAATGATAGGAATGTTTGCCTCACTGAGATCAAATCTAGCCATTAAATATCACCACTGAGCTTTAAATCTACCAAAAGCACATTCAACAGTCATCCTGCACCTGCTGAGCTGGTATTTAAATATTTCCCTGGGTCTGTCGAGGTGGCCAGTGTAGAATTTCAAGAGACAAAGGAGCAAGGAGTAGACGGAGTCCCCCAAAATCACTATGGGCATGTGGGAGTCAGGGAAAAATATCCCCGCTAGCAGCCTTTGGAAAAATCCTATGTTCTTACAGATGCAAGCATCATGCATCTTCCTTGACCAGCCCACACTGAGCCACTAGCACTTGCGTAAATGGAAAAGTGCCCCTTTTGGTTTAGATACTCACTGGCAAGATGGGTTGGGGCCTCCAGCTCAGCTCAGGCTGCTGCTCTCTCCTTAGCTATGCCCTACTGTGCCTCAGGCAGCTCCAGCTCCATGGAGGACAGGCCCCCCGGGC
This sequence comes from Malaclemys terrapin pileata, assembly GCF_027887155.1. Lineage (NCBI taxonomy): Eukaryota > Metazoa > Chordata > Testudines > Emydidae > Malaclemys > Malaclemys terrapin. Next base: position 67,022,716 of record NC_071506.1, on the reverse strand, counting down.
TCCTCACTCCCTCATTGGCCTGCCTACCCAGCCAATCAGGCTGACCTGAGCCCAGGGCTGGCTCTTTTTTGCTGCCCCAAGCAGCAAAAAAAGCGCCGCCCTGCCAAGCCCCCCCATCATGCCGAGCGCCGTGCCACCAGAACCCCCCCCCCGAGCGCCGTGCCGCCCCCCACCCTCCCGAGCGCCACACGCCGGAGCGCCCCCCACCAAGCATCAGAGTGCCCCTCCCCCCCGCGGAATGCCACACCGCTCCACGCTGCCCCCCGCCACTCCAAGATTGGCCGCCCCTTACCAGATGCCGCCCCAAGCATGTGCTTGGTTGCCTGGTGCCTGGAGCCGGCTCTGCCTGAGCCTTGGCATCTCTCCATTGGCTCTGGGGACTGCAAGTATCAGGATCCTAATTCCAATTTATCCTTCCCTTTTCTTTTGGTATTGGATGAGGGCCAAACAAACCCACAAAGTTTTAGTAAGAGACCTTAGGAGACAGCCTGCTGCCTTTTTCACCATCTGGAGTTTTTGTGACCTTGATCACAAGCTTTGGGTAAAGAGTTATAGTCCCATGTTGAGGTGACCAGTCACAGTAGTTTGGTCTTTAATACTAAGTAATATAATTGCCTGGCACATCAGATGTGGAAGAAGGTATTTCTTGATATTTAAAGTGCCTACCTATCAAGAAGTAGCCCAAGGCATCACACTATCTTAATGACTAGAGGGCTAATGCTCTCAATAGAACATCTCATCTAGCTTCTCTCAATTGTTTTCCTCAACTTATCAACATAACTTCCCTATTTGCTGCACTTACTTGAACCAGTTGTTTTTCAGGTCCTGAGCATTTTTTCAGGCACTGGGACCTGTGTGAAAGTGTTGTCTGTGGCTGATGAGAGGGAGATTTAAGATAAGGTGTCACGAGCACATTGGTGCTACTGGAACATTAGAGCAGCATATTGGTGGCATCTCACACTTACCTAACATGTAGATGTTAATAAAAAGAAAGGGGAAAGGTTTGTACTCTGAGATTTAACATATTATCCCCTTGAGGAAGAACAGTGGGTACTTTTCCTAACTCTTTGGAATCTGGTTGAGAGGAGAGATTGAAGCCAGGTCAATGATGCTCCACCTTTTGTGACCTATATTACTCACACTATGGCTTGACAGAAGCAAGCAGGAATAATAAAAAGGTCAGGTAAAGCTTAGGACTCAGAAGAAAATGAGATGTGTTGGTGTTCAAGATCTGATTAGAAACAGGAACTAAATTGAAGAAATCATTACCCGGAACAGCTGTCTGGATCAATGTAGCATGAAAATGATCCAAGAGGCATCAAATATTAAGAAGTTTGAGTTTCAGAGGGCTTACCCACTTCTCTCTGAAAAGTTAATATAGCAAAGAAGCAGCTGTAGTCTACCATTTAAATTAAGAGATTGTGGTTAGAAGAAAAAGCAACTGTAGAGTCTGTACTGTGGTCTCACACAGCAGTGCAGTTAAGAGCATCTGGATCTGTATAGCACACTTCCTAAGCCTTTCTTTGACTTACACTGAATCCTACCACAGTAGTTCAGAAAATGCATACTTAATAAAAGCATATTTTCTACATTCTCATGCACACAATATACAGACAATTCTGTTTCTACAACATGAGAGAACATGGATTATTTAGCATCTCACGACATGCATCAATGTATTTCCCCCTTTTATTTTACCATTTAAACTACCATTTTAGTTGTCCTGCAAACAAGAACTACAAGAAACACTTATGCCTTCCAATTCCACATGCCTGCCCCTACCTATATAGAATTAAACTGATGACAACAGGAGTTCCATCCACAAAACAGGATGAAATGTTGGGTTTGCACGTTTATCACTGAAAGAGAAGTTATCGTTGTCTTAAGGGCTTACAAGACTGGTCAACTTATTCAACTATTTAATCAAATAGAGCTAAATTCTGAAGTATCTGTAGAAGGTCATTTGGGGCATGATAAGCACTTACTGACATCTATAAAAAAACTGTTGCTCACTTTTGCTCTTTTTTATTTTTTGCAAGCCTAATATTTGTCTTGATGAGCTAGCTCTTGGAGTGATGCAACTACATAATTTTTTAAAAGCTTTAATTTTAAAAGAATTTCTAACCCCCATGGCTGCAGAGAAAAGCTTTGGAATTGGACAACTCAAAAGCTAGTAAGAAAATAAGAACTGAAAAGTATGCTTGCATATGGCAATGCTACATTAACTGTGAACCAGGACAGTCAATTTCCACATGCAAGGTGAGGAAACTGCAGAGGTTATAAAACTTACTCCCCAATCTATAGCAGCCCGATACATAGCCTAGGATCAATTCCTGCAAAGACTTGCAAACACTTAACTTTACATACAAGCAGTCCCAATGAAACAGAGCCTATTCACAGTGCATAAAGTTAAGCACGTGTATGTCTTTGCAGAATTGAGGCTCTGCTCTGGCTACTTTTCCATCTGGATCTTCAGGCAGTACTGCAGCTGCTATGCTGCTCTACACTGCACTAGTTGAGGCTCAGTTCTTTAATGTTCTCTTGAGAGAAATTGCTGTGAGGGTTTGTCCTCCATTTATAGGGTGGGGCATATATTGATCTTTGGGTTGTTCTCACTGCCATTCGCATTTTGAAACAGCTCAGAGATTGCTTTATACACTGTGTGAACCATTCAGTTTCACTGTCAAGGGAAGGGGGGGAATCTCCCATACACTCTCCCCCTCCCCCACCACCTCTCCTCCTCCTCGAATTTAGGATGCACTGCCTCCCAGCTGTGGTTCCTCAACACCCTACTGTCAGTCACTGGCTGTCAGGGGTGATGGAACAGTTTTTATAGTAGGGTTGCTGAGAGCCATTGAACCAAACTATAAACCCTGTATACAATGGAAACCACTTCAAGCCAGGGGGTGCAGCAGCACCCTTAGTTCCAGCATCTATCTAGCTGGGTTTGGAGGAAGCTGAACCTTACTTAAGCCTCCTTATATTTCTGAAGTTTTAGAAGATTTTGCTGTGCAGAAAACAAAACAACTGTTAAAAGAAAAATAAAACAAATGAAACTATGACAGGCAACCATCTCTGGGCACCTCATTGTCACTCTATGTGGTTGTGCAGCTGCAGTGCTCTCGGATCCCTGTTGGTTCTTATAAGAATTTACTGTCAGGCCAGAACACTAAAAAATCCCACTCCCTCCTTGCCCCAATCCACTCTCTTTGTGGGGTCCATTTATTAAGTCTCTTATGGTATTTCAAGTTAGCCCATAGTGCCTCAAGTCCAGCCTTTATTCCCCTTGAATCAGGGTTCCCACTGTCCTTTGTCTGGGCCTGTGTGATTCTTCGGGTAGGTTTCCCCTACTTGAATCAGTAGAGCGGGACAGGTTATGGACTTTTTTGTTCCCTGCCACTTCCATGGAAAAAAAAGTTTTGTTTTGGATCAAACCAAAAATAAAATTTTTAGAAAATCAAAAAAAGGGAACAATTTTTTTTAAATGAGGTCACATAACTTAGACCAGTGGTTAGGGCATCTATGGGGGAGGCCTAGGTTCAATTTCTTTGTCAGGATTACTGGCTTAGTGGATAGGGGAGAAGCAGTAGATCTGATATCTTGATTTTAGTGAGGGTTTGACACAATCCCACATGACATTCTCATAAGCAAACAAGGGAAATGCGGTCTAGATGAATTTACTATACGGTGAGTGCACAAGTGGTTGGAAGACCACAGTCAAAGAGTAGTCATCAATGGTTTGTTGTCAAACTAGGAGAGCATATTTAATGGGGTCCTGCAGGGGTCAGTATTGGGTCTGGTATCATTCAGTAGCTTCATTAATGACTTGGATAATGGAGTAGAGGGTATGCTTATAAAATTTGCAAATGACACCAAGATGGGAGGGTTTGCAAGCACTTTGGAGGACAGGACTAGAATTCAAAAGGACCTTAAATTGGAGAAATAGTCTGAAATCAACAAGATGAAATTCAATAAAACAAGTCCAAAGAACTTCGCTTAGGAAGAGAAAAAAATCAAATGCTTAACTACAGCATAGGGAATAACTGGAGAGGTGGTAGTATTGCTGAAAAGGGTCTGGGGGTTATAGTGGATCATAAATTGAATACAAGTCAACAATATGATGCAGTTGCAAAAAAAAAAAAAAAAAAAAAAAAAGCTAATATTCCCGGGTGTATTAACAGAAGTGTCTTACATATAACACAAGAGGTAATTGTCCTTCTCTACTTAGCACTGGGGAGGCCTCAGCTGGAATACTGCAGCCATTTGTGGGCACCCCCCTTTAGAAAAGATGTGGAAAAACTGGAGTCCAGAGGAGACTAACAAAAATGATAAAAGGTTTAGAAACTTGACCTATGAGGAAAGGTTAAAAAAAACTGGGCATGTTTAGTCTTGAGAAAAGATAACTGAGGGGGGAACCTGGTAACAGTCTTCAACTATATTAAGGGACCTTATAAAGAAGAATTTGATCAACTGTTCTCCTTGTCCACTGTAGGTAGGACAAGAAGTAATGGGCTTAATCTGCAGCAAGGGAGATTTAGGTTAGATATGAGAAAAAAAACTTTCTAAGGATAGAGAAGCACTGGAATATGTTTCCACAGGAGGTTGTGGAATCCCCATCAGTGGAGGTTTTTAAGAACAGGTTGGAGAAACGCTTGTCAGAGCCATCTAGGTTTATCCCATCCCACCTCAGCACAGGCAGCTGGACTTGATGACTTCTTGATGTCCCTTCTATCCCTACATTTGTATGATTCTACGAATTCCCCCCTCTACCTGATGTGGAAGAGAGATTTGAACTTGGGTGTCCCAAAACTAGGAGTGGCCTAGCCACTGAGCTAATCTGATGGGGGTCTTTTTCCAATCTTCCCCGTGCACTTGTTTCACTTTGTGTACACAGTCATGGCTCTAAGGATTAGAACTAGGGTCTCCCACATCGACAGGGCCAGACATTCTTACTCTTTCCATGGTCCACATGACTAGTCCTTGACATTCTAAATGACTATGAATTGTAGTGAATAGGCATGTGAGCCAGAGAAAGAAAGAAAGAACCTAGCTATCCAGGTTCACAGTGCATTATCTGGGTTCATAAAGATACAACATTTTCACTCCACCTGCCATGGCCACATCAGGATTTGAGCCCATGACCTCCTGCATTAGGAGCAAGAAGCCATACCCTTATGCCACTAGCAGCAAAACTTTAGATAAGCTTATTTTTTGAGTAAATAGAAGTTGGCTGCTGGTCTCATAGAATCATAGAATATCAGGGTTGGAAGGGACCTCAGGAGGTCATCTAGTCCAACCCCCTGCTCAAAGCAGGACCAATTCCCAACTAAATCATCCCAGCCAGGGCTTTGTCAATCCTGACCTTAGAAACCTCTAAGGAAGGAGATTCCACCACCTCCGTAGGTAACCCATTCCAGTGCTTCACCACCCTTCTAGTGAAAAAGTTTTTCCTAATATCCAACCTAAAGCTCCCCATTACTCCTTGCTCTATCATCTGGTACCATTGAGAACAGTCTAGATCCATCCTCTTTGGAACCCCCTTTCAGGTAGCTGAAAGCAGCTATCAAATCCCCCCTCATTCTTCTCTTCTGCAGACTAAACAATTCCAGTTCCCTCAGCCTCTCCTCATAAGTCATGTGCTCCAGCCCCCTAATCATTTTTGTTGCCCTCTGCTGGACTCTTTCCAATTTTTCCACATCCTTCTTGTAGTGTGGGGCCCAAAACTGGACACTGTACTCCAGATGAGGCCTCATCAATGTCAAATAGAGGGGAACAATCATGCTCCTCGATCTGCTGGCAATGCCCTACTTATACAGCCCAGAATGCCGTTAGCCTTCTTGGCAACAGGGGTACACTGTTGACTCATATCCAGCTTCTCGTCCACTGTAACCCCTAGGTCCTTTTCTGCAGAACGGCTTCCTAGCCATTTGGTCCCTAGTCTGTAACAGTGCATGGGATTCTTCCATCCTCAGTGCAGGACTCTGCACTTGTCCTCGAACCTCATCAGGTTTCTTTTGGCCCAATCCTCTAATTTATCTAGGTCCCTCTGTATCCTGTCCCTACCCTCCAGCGTATCTACCACTCCTCCCAGTTTAGTGTCATCTGCAAACTTGCTGAGAGTGCAGTCCACGCCATCCTCCAGATCATTAAGACAAGTAAAATGCTTAAGAATTCTATGGAATGCCCATTCTTAAAGTTACCCAAGTTTCTATTTAACAGGGTACAAGATAGAATAACCAGGACAGTTTGCAGTTCTCCAGTAATTTCTTTTTGCCATATACCTATCTGCTCAGTACACGTAAGTAAGCAGTATTTTAAAAATAAGGCTTTAGTATATGAGAGATGAATAATAGATTAGTATGCCACCAGCAATACCTGGATATTGCATTTTTCAGTCTGGATGTTTGTCTCATCACCATGTTGCTGAGACAATTATCAGAGGATTTTGTATCACGTTTCTTATTTTCATAATATTATAACCCTAATAAACATGCCACAAAAATATTTTTTCTGATCAGCAATTTTAGGGATACCAATACTCAATATTTATGTATTTTATGGTATTCCTAGAGCTTTCAAACAGGACTTTTTTCTGGAGTCTTCAGTTCTGACTCATTTAAAAATGAGTCTCCCCTCTTCCCAGACAAAAGCAAAAGAAAAAAAATACACAAATCCAGTCTTACAAAAATCCCATTACTCCTTATTTTAGTCTGTCCACTTTTTCATAGTAAACCCACATGTTTTCTTTTATAAAAAAAAATTAAAAAGGGAGGTAAGGAATACTCCTGTTCCACTATAACCTTTCACTAGTTGTGACTGTTCTAAGGCTCTCCTTAGAGACCACCCAGAGTGTACTTCATTTCTTCATTGACCTCCTTTCTGAAAACTTCCAGCAGGCATATTTCCTGTTCAAAAGAGGAGTCCCTTGTGTGCTCACATGAAGAACTGCTTTAAATATATTCCCGTTAAAAGATTCTGACTATGAGAAGAATTCTCTAGTTTTGTTCTTAAAGGCAAATATGCATACTAGACCATGTAAGGATACAAAGCTTGAGTCACCTTTTCAGATGGAAGTAGAACTTTGAGTTACTATAAATAAATAAAAGGACTTTAAGAGTTACAGTTTCACCAACTGTCACTGGTCAGGGCAACTGCATCCCTCCACCCCCCACCCCCCATCCCTCAGGTTTCCAGACCCTCAGCTGTCACCTCTCTTGGTGAGAGACCCCCCACCCCATCTCTCCCTATCCTGATCAGGATTTACTGAGTTGCACAGTACCCTGCCTACACTGCTACTCCCATCAAGCCAGTCTTCCTTAACTGGCCAGCCTCTGCATTTTACTGTCCTCCCAGAGGCTATAAATGACATAATTGCCCAGTTATAAGCTGCCACACAATTCTTTCTAAGCAAGCACATCTATTCTAAAGGTGAAAGCTTTAGAGAGAAAACATTTAAAGCAATAAAAACCTACACACATACTAATAAGCTTACTAGAGATCACCCTCCTCAACCCAGAGGTCCAGAAGGGGCTCTGGTAGGCGTCAGTTCTTCAACCCCCACCAAGGGTTTTTCTGCAGTTATGAATTCATAACAGCTTTATCTCAGAAAAAACACGCCCCTGAATAGATTAGTTTTTCCTTTATATAGCTTAGGGCTTTGATTTTCGGATTCTGGGAATGAGGAATCAGCAGACAATCATCCCCTCTTCAGGGCACAGCTGCAAAAGTCTAGGTTTTTTTGCATAACTGGAAGTGGGAATCTGCATTCACCTCTACTAGAGATGCCACTAGTCAAGCATCTCTTGACCCTGTTTATCCCCAAAGTCCATTCTTATCTGGCCCTTCCTGATCAATACAGTCCTCCAAAGTTCATAACACTTCCCAGGGCTCACACTAATACGTAAACTTTGCATTTAATACAATGGACTCCAAAGATACTTAATTCAATAAGGTTTTTCAAGGATATTGCAGGAAATTGCCATATCTATCACACTAATGTCTTCTATTAATTGGATGGGCTACTTCGAGCGGTATCTGAAATTCAGGTATGGGACACCACACTCTTACGATCCACATAAGTATAGCTTACTAATTAATTATTTCTGGCTGTTCTGATTACACTGCTCTACAGCCAAAATGCTTCTGAAATAAATGTAGTCAAACTTTACTAATTCTGGGCCAGTGAGAATGAAAATGATGCTTAAAATTGTTGATTGGCTCTAGTTTTCAAGATACGCTGTTGGGTCAGTATATACGACCCTTGACTTGGGAATGGCAGAGGATAAGTGAGTTATAAAGGGAAGGGATCTCAATTTAAACCAGAAATGACTAAAATACATCTTTGACTGGATCTATGAATAAATCTATGACTGGGTTTGGACAGTACTTGCTTTTTAGGCAAAACAATGAATGATGCAATCTGAAGCTGGTATTGCGTCATACATGATGTGAATTGCATCATGTTATTCCTAGAAGTCATGGATGATGCAATCATAATGAAGCTTACGTCACTCTGCTGAACAAATTGCCCTATATCATCTCTAGAAATCATACAGTGTCGTGCTCTCTTATTTGTCAGTGTTTGATTTTGCAAAGGGACACATTTCTGTTTAGTCAAAGTGAGCAGAGATGCCGTGTACTTGTGTGAAGAGTGCAGATAACTTCTGCTATGTTTGTGGTGAAGTGACTTTTGCATCACAAAAGCGCAGTACAACCACTATGGTTAAGAAAGCCTATCCCCTTTATTTTGGCTGCAAAATTGGAGATCAGGACAAGAGGTGAGCCCCACACATATGCTGCAACACTTGTGCAACAAATCTTGGCCAGTGGTTGAACAGGAAAAGGAAATCTATGCCTTTTGCAGTGCCAATGATTTGGAGAGAGCCAACAGATCATACCAGCAATTGTTACTTCTGCATGGTGCCTCCAGTTGGGAAAGGTGTGTCAAAGAAGAAAAAGTGGACTGTGCATTATCCAAACATTCCATCAGCTATACGCCCAGTACCCCACGGAGAAGGACTGCCGGTTCCTGATGCACCAGAATCATTCTCACTTGAGATAGACGAGGAAGAGGAAGAGGATGAAACTTCTGGTCCTGAACCATCAATGTCACAGGACCCCCATTTTCTCCTATCCTCCTCCTCTGAACCACACCTCATAACACCCGGTGAACTGAATGACCTTGTCAGGGACTTGGAACTACCCAAGAGTAAGGCAGAGCTGTTGGGCTCCAGACTACAGCAGTGGAATCTCCTGGCAGGTGATGTTAGGATTTCCATATTCCGTGACCATCAAAAGGATCTTGTCCCATTCTTCTTCATGGAAGGTGATCTTGTAGCCTGCAACAACATCGATGGTGTGATGGCAGCCCTCAACATCGTTCACGATCCAGATGAGTGGAGACTGTTCATTGATTCATCGAAGACGAGTCTGAAAGCTGTTTTCTGCATAATGGCAATGTTTTGCCATCAATTCCAGTTGGTCATGCAGTCCATATGAAGGAAACCTATGACAACATGAAACAACTTTTGAGGTGCATAAACTATGACCAACATCAGTGGCAGCTTTGTGGCGATTTGAAGGTTGTTGCTCTCTTGCTTGGTCTGCAGACTGGATACACAAAGTGCTGCTGTTTTCTGTGTGAATGGGATAGTCGTGCAAGAGATTCCCACTACATCAAGAAAGATTGGCCACTCCAACAGTCATTGGAGCCTGGGAGGAAAAGTATTCAGCATCCACCACTTGTTGAATCAAGGAAGATTTTGTTACCACCCTTACACATCAAGCTGGGTCTGATGAAGAACTTTGTCAAGGCCATTGACAAAACACAAGCAGCTTTCAAGTACCTCCGTGGAAAATTTCCCAGGTTAAGTGAAGCTAAGATAAAGGAAGGTGTCTTTGTTGGTCCTCAGATTCGTGAACTTCTTCGAGATGATGCATTTGACCATGCACTGCGTGGCAAGGAAAAGACGGCATGGAAAGCCTTCCAGTTAGTGGCAATAAATTTTCTCGGAAACAACAAGGCAGACAACTACAGGTTGTTGGTGGAAAACCTCCTCAAGGCATACAAAAGCCTTGGTTGCAACATGTCACTAAAGATACATTTTTTGCACTCTCATCTAGATTTTTTCCCACCGAACTGCGGAGCAGTGAGCGACGAGCACGGCAAGCGATTTCACCAGGACATTGCAACAATGGAGAAACGCTATCAGGGCAAATGGAGCCCATCAATGCTTGCAGACTATTGCTGGACAGTGACAAGAGATGCTCCATTTAATGAATACAAGAGACAAGCCAAGAAGCGCTGAGTAGACACTGAATAGGACCAAACTATGTACATAATAGTTTTTTGCCTTTTCTTTCATAATCAATTTTATTTATATAACCCTTTTGCTGATTTTTAAAGTGTTACATAAACAGGACAGGTGAAATATTATCATGTGAAGCAACCATAAACACATGAAAAGACCTAGGTTTACAATTTATGATTAAACCTCTACTATCTACACAATATACATAGACATAAAATGTCAAAACTTAAATATCTTAGAAACAGTAGCCAATCAGTTGTTTTAATTGTCATTTGAATTCAGCACATCAAAATACATAATAAATAGCACATTTTATCTCTGACGCAGATGACTTCTCAAAAATTGTAGACCAGTGATTATCCATTAATATTTTGTTTCTACTACATGCATCATTATATTGCTTGTAGGTCTCACGATTAATAAGGTGCATTCTTTACATTAATTGGAAATTTGTAATTGACCACATGAAAGAGTTAAAGTGTGAGATTTGCAGAAGTGCTCAGTTTTGACCTAACTTCTCCTAATGCTGATTATGGTAAAAAACTTAGATCCCATATGTAGGCCCTGATCCTGCCAAGACTCACAAGAGTCTAATTTTACTACTGTAAGTAGTCTAGTTGAAGTCAGTGGTGGTAAATTTAAGTATGTTTGCACATCTTGGCAGGAGCAGAACTTCATGCATACTGCCTCACGAGCACACAAGATCAAGGAAAAATAATTTATTGTTCTTAAGCAACAGTAGATTCTTTACAAGGTAAAGTTTCTAGTTATGGTATTTATATCCAGGAGAACCCCCTGAAAATTGTATATTGCTTTAACATGACATGAAAAAGCAGAAGCTTAGTCCATTAATTCCAGCTGATCTTGGTTACACCACCAATGCAGATGCCAATTTTCACACTTCCATGTGAATACACCACTTGGTACATTTTCCCCAAAACAAAGTTGATTGATACATTCACAGCAACTGTTAGCTCCAATTGTACCCGCTGCACTTCTGCCTCACAGAAGGAACACAGGCAGGTGCATCCCCTACAGTAGTGAGCTGCACAGTATCAAAGTGAAAACCACATGTGGTGCAGTTAGTCTGTAACACATGCAACTGTAACTTAATGATTGGATGCCCCCAATGGAACTATAGCACATGATGATTTTTCCTTTGTCACTATGTACTAACAAAGCCAGTTTGTTGGTTTTATCTTAGACTGCAAGCTTTTTGGGGCATGAAAGGTATTATCTACAGAAGGCATCATGTAAATCATAGCACTTTACCAATAAAACGTTTTAAACTATTTTAAAAGATTGTGTTTCTCTTAGAGGAAGAGAGAAATTTAGGTTTAAAGTGTTTGTCTAAGCTTCAGATGACAAGATCCATTAGCACAGAAGAGAATTCACAGCAGTGACTGGGGAATGGAAGAGAAAAATATGCAGTATTAGATCTAGAATTAGGGATTCATAATGGAATACAGAGCCTTCCACCATTCTGCCCAGATTAGTAGTGACTAAAGGCTATTACTATCTGATGGCAGTTAGATGACCTGCCTGAAGCAAGTCTGATCTCAGTCCAATCCCCAGTAGAAAGGAGTCCAAGGAACCCGGTTAGTTGGAAGGTTTGCATAAGGACCCGACTCTTTCCTATGGAAATGTACCTACCCCACCCACATAACAGAAATTCCAATTTGAAAATTGTATTTAAGAACCATTCTGAAAATATACTTCCAATAGGAGAGTGTTGCTGGCTTGTACCACCCTATATGACCTGGACAATTTTTTTTTTTAAATGCTGCTTGTACTTGCAGCAGTTAAACATTTTACTTTTTCAAAGTTCAGTACAAGCATTACATATTCAAACCTAAATAATATGTTTTACAAAAAAAGTTTTGGCTTGTCTAAGAGTTTTAATCCTTGTTAATAGGACTGGTTTTATTTAGTAAATTAAGAAAACCCTTTAATTTCTCACTTCATTCACTTTATTTGCAGAAATGACATAACCAGGTGTGTTCTCTCAGGGACTGGTTCTTGGATGTATACTATTTAACATTGTTATCAATGACCTGGAAGACAATAAAATTCATCACTGAAAGTTTGTTGAGGACACAAAAATTAAGGAAGTGATAAATAATGAAGAAGAGAGGCCACTGATATAGACCGATCCAGATCACTTGGTACATTGGACGCGCACAATATACATTTCAATAGGGTTAAATGTAAATATATACATCTAGGAACAAAGACTGTAGGCCATACTCACAGGATGGGAAACTTTATCCTTGGAAGAAGTGACTTTGAAAAGGATTTGGGGGTTGTGGTGGATAATCAGGCTGAACATGACCTCCCAGTGCAACGCTGGGGCCAAAAAGGCTAACACAATCTTGGATCCATAAACAGGAGAATCTCAAGTAACAGTAGCAAGATAATTTTACTTCTGTATTTGGCACTGGTGTGACCACTGCTGGAAGCCTTTGTTCAGCTCTGATGTCTACAATTCTCAAGGATGTTGATAAATTGGAGAGGGTTCAGAGCAGAGCCACAAAAATGACTAAAGGATTAGAAGACATGCTCCTTGAGTCTAACAAAGAGAAGGTTTTGGGGTAACAATTACAGTCTTATAAATATCTGCACAGGAAACAAAGATTTGATAATGGACTCTTCAATCTAGCAGAGAAAGGTTTAACACAACCCAATGGCTGAAAGTTGAAGCTAGACAAATTCAGACTGGCAATAAGGTGTACATTTTTTAACAATGAAGATAATTAACCATTGGAAGAATTTACTAAGGGTTGCGGTGGTTTAAAAATTGCCGGTGATGGAAAATCCAAGATTATATATATATATATATATATTTTTTTTTTTTTAAAGATATGCTTTAGGAGTAATTTTGGGAAAGTTCTATGGCCTGTGTTATACAGCAGATCAGACTAGATCTGGCCTTGGAATCTATTAGTTTTATTACCTTATATTGGTTACATACTTCAGTGAAATGCCAGCAGACAGCTGTCAGCTGAATCTCTCTGCAGTGACACATTCAACACCACAAACTTTTTTTTTTTTTTTTTTTTTTTTAAAAACATTCGTTTTCACTGTGGTTTAAACTGAACCACTGGAGGAAACATGCAAGGACAAGAAATTAAACTATATTTTATTACATGTTTTGCTACCAAAATCAGATACTGTAAGAAAGCAGTTCTCACTTTATCCCCTCCATTTTTAAATTCATCTTTTCAATTGAAGTTTTCCATGTTTGTCTCTGAAGGTGTTTGTTGCATAAGTTTTTGAATTAAGCAGGAGGGAAAAAACAACTCTAAAGTAAATACGTAAGATTATATAATATTTCTCACATCCCTTAGTCCCCTACTCAGGACAATAGCTTCTTAATAAACAGCTGAACATATAAATTTCCAACTTATGTACTTCATTCTTCATGGCCCTAGCACTTGTGCAATAGAACAGTCTGTTAAGTTATGAAATATGCTGTTAGCACCACATGTACTGCACCAGTGGCTCTCAGCCTTTCCATACTATTGTACCCCTTTCAAGAGTCTGATTTGTCTTGCGTACCCCCAAACTTCAACTCACTTAAAAACTACTTGCTTATAAAAATCAGACAAAAATACAAGTGCCACAGTACACTATTACTGAAAAATTGCTTACTCTCTCATTTTTACCATACAATTATAAAATAAATCAACTGGAATATAAATATTGTACTTACATTTCAGTGTACCGTATACAGAGCAGTATAAACAAATCATTGTCTGTATGAAATTTTAGTTTGTACGCCTCTACCCCGATATAACGCTGTCCTCAGGAGCCAAAAAACCTTACTGCATTATAGGTGAAACCGCATTATATTGAACTTGCTTTGATCCACTGGCGCAGCCCCCTCCCCCCTGGAGCACTGCTTTGCCGCGTTATATCCGAATTCGTGTTATATCGGGTCGCATTATATCGGGGTAAAGGTGTACTGACTTTGCTAGTGCTTTTTACGTAGCCTGTTGTAAAATTAGGCAAATATCTAGATGAGTTGATGTACCCCCGGAAGACCCCTACGTACCCCGAGGGTACAGGTATCTCTGGTTGAGAACCACTGCACAAACAAGTGCAGCCATTGAACTCCTTAGCAGAACATTTGGTCCATTTTGCTCCTTGTCAGGCTGGGCTGCTTAACAACTCAGGAATGTATTTTGGGAAATTTAGGATCTGAAGTTGCTTTCCCAGTCAAAATACTCCATGTCTTAGATGGAGCACTGGGTGAGGAGCCAGTAGACTTTTTATTCCCACTTCTTGCCTGAACTGACAAACTAACCAACCCCTATTTCACCATGAAGTGGGATAACAGAAGCACAGAGGTGTTGAGATGTGTCCAAGATTACACAGGATATTTGTGGCAAAAATGGCTGAAATAATTTGCCTTTTAACATTTTATAAATAAAATAGTCATTGTTCCCCCACCCTAGTCCCATTATACTTCTAGATATAATGGAAGAGTTAAAATTAGAAACCAGAACCATGATCCTGCATACGTTTTTGTACAAGCTTAACTTTAAGCATTCAAGTAGTCCAACTGAACTCTCAAATGATATGGAACTCTACAGAATAAAAACATGGTGCCTATCCCAAAGAATTGATGCCTAAACTTTGTTTGTAAACATAAAAGAGTAGCAATAGCTACAGAAGAACAAGTCAAAGTAATACAAAGTGACAAAATTCACTGTATTCAGTATTGTTGTAGCCCTGTCAGCCTCAGGATATTAGAGAGACAAGGTGGGTGAGGTAATATCTTTTATTGGACCAATTTCTGTTGGTAAGAGAGACAAGCTATTACTATGTGATGGCAGTTAGGTGACTTATCAAAATCAAGTCAGTGATCTCAGTCCAATCCCCAATTGAAAGGAGAGCATCTCTCACCAATAGAAGTTGGTCCCATAAAAAAAATATTACCTTACTCACCTTGTCTCTCAAATTCACTCTAGACACTATTTCCAATTTGATCTCTTCTTCCATTCACTCTCATTCCCCTTTGTCACTGCAGTTCAAGATAACCCAGGGAGTAGCCATCTTTTCCTTCTGGTCACTTGGCTGACCAAGTTAACTGCTGAAATCTGGAATATTTCCAAGCTCTAAAGGGCTGATTCAAAAAGGAAAATTAGAGTTGTTTTTTAGACTGAGAAGAGTTTTCATTTTGATCCAAAACACTTCCAGAGCACTCCTGACTGGTTTGGTCACATACACTTGGATCTCATCTTCCACGTACAATGGTTGTTGAGGCTTCAACTTGACAGCACCAGGATTAAATAAAATCTGTTTCTTAATTACATCATGACTTTCTTTCTAAAAAGTTTCAATGGAAAATTTTCTATTAATCCAGCGTTCTGCTTAGTCTTTCTATGCTAGAGCAGCTCTGCTTTGCAGATCTTTACACTAAATTGTTAGTTACTTGATCAGAAAATTTCTACAGCACACACTCATATTGACCATTTTCTCCAGATATGGAGATATTCATCAACATTAGGGATATATTACAGCTAAAGATACATGAGATTGTCCAATTACAGGACAAAATTGGAAACCAGTTCCATAGAGAGTCTATGAAGTGGTATTAAGATTTTGGCCCCTGTGGAATCCAGGGTGACCAAACAAGTGTATAACGTCTGTTGTAATTAAGACATCTAACTAAATTTAATTGCTGTTGGCATGCCAGAATTAAGTGAAAGGCTATTGTTATATCCCCAATTTATGGTTAATTATGTATTGATAATTTGGGGGCATGGCTTGGGAAGTAGATTATCAGAACAAAAGTGTTTTAAAGGATCTGCTATCCACTTATACGGATATAGCAAGATGTGGACAAAGGAGATAGAGCCCCACAGAGACAAAGGGTATTTGGTAAAGTAGGGTGGGAGTGGACAGTTTCCAAAAATGAAAAGAATCTAACAAAACTTTTAGCTGTTTATGTTCAAACAATGTAAGTCTCAAACACAGCCCACTGAAACATGTATCCTGCCAGAGGATATCAGAGATAAAGTTGCAGTTGCATCACTTTGTGGTCATGGTACAGTTGTTCACACCAACATAGAGATGGCAATAGTGGGAAGTCCCCTTAAATAATCACAAGTCAAACTGCTATAAACCACCCCTGAAGTTTCTACAAAAGCTAGTAAAGGCCTTTTAAGTGACCACTGGCAGCCCCCTCAGGAAATGAGAAGTTAGATTGAGTCACCATATGGCCTCACCACTCTCAAATTGAGAATACCACCATTCTCCTTGTTGACCAAGCCCATAATTCCAGAGTCATCTCAGACTCCTTTCCCCATGCATCCATACTGTGTCTGAATCTTGTCACTTCATTCATAAGATTTCTAATATCTATCAGATCCATCTTTCTTTCTGTTCAGGCAGCCACAGCGTTTGTCCAGCCCCCTCATCATCTTGCCACACTGACTTGAAATACGATTTTTTTGAGAGAAAAAAGCTGCTTACAGTTTGAAAGGTTTTTGTTTTTCAAACTTGATACCTATATACCCTGGACACTTCAGTCTGTTTAGACAAGTCTTTTTTAAAAAAAGACTAGTAACCATTTGTACAGTGCCTACTGCAAGGGAGCCCCACTCCTGATACAAACTATCAGAAGCTACTGTAATACAAGTTGAGATCCATTAGTCTTATGGTGTTCTTCTGCATTCAGAACACTAGGTAACAGAGTCCCGTAGCACCTTTAAGACTAACAGATGTATTGGAGCAACAGGACTCTGTTGCCTTTTACAGATCCAGACTAACACGGCTACCCCTCTAATACAGAACACTGGGTGTCACGGTCTTAAAATTTGATGTCTGCAGACCATTAGTCCCATATGTGGATATTTTGGTGGGGATTATATTCTAAATTAGGTTTTACATTAAATGCACTCTGGTCAGCACGTTTCCAAGACAGCCAATTGACTCAATATGGTAAACCCATGTTAAAATTCATAAGACAATCCCAATTTATAAGACATAAGTTGTACAGTATTATAGGGCAAGCAACAGTGATCGTGGTACATTGTTTTTTCTTCATGCTTCTTGTTTCCTTCAAAAAGTGCTTTATGGAGGTTGTGTGTGGCAATTTACAATCTAATATTTACCTTTAGGATTTTCTAGACTTCAGTATGCTTTTCAAAGCCCTCCTTAATAAAAAAAAAAATCATTTAAAAGATTTAGGAGTACCTTTTAAATATGTTCATTCTGTGACCAACAAACTATAGACGTTTTCATATTGAAGAATAGAATTTCCACCTCAAAATTCAGAATTACCCCTTTCCAAGACTTCATGAGACATGATCAGTCATTTTCTGACTTGTGATCAGGGCCGGTTCCAGGGTTTTGGCCGCACCAAGCAGCCAAACAAACAAAAAAAAAGCCGCAATCGTGATCTGCGGCGGCAATTTGGCGGGAGGGCCTTCGTTCCGAGCAGGAGTGAGGGACCATTCACCGAATTGCCACTGAACAACTGGACGTGTCGCCCCTCTCCGAAGTGGCTGCCCCAAGCACCAGCTTGGTACGCTGGTGCCCGGAGCCGGCCCTGCTTGTGATACATTAATCCTTTAAGGAATGGAGAAAAAACAAAATTGGACTGAACCACCACTTTCCCCCTTCCATCTTCCAAAAATGAGACAAAGGGAAGAGCTGAAAAAGCTCAAACTATAGCAGTCTAGTCTTCATAGTTCTAAATAAGAGTTACATTCTGGACAATTAGTGCTGTAATCATCAGTTACAGTGACACCAATCAAGGCTCCATTATGCTAGGCACTCCGCAGACATAGTTAAAGACAGTCTCTGCCCCAGAGAGCTTACAGCATTGGTTATGAAAAGACAACAGTTGGATAACATGATCACTGTGGCTTTTGCGAACAGGGGCTGCTAACAGGGAGTTTCGCAAAGGAGTTTGGGAAGGGAGCGGGAAGGGGGTGAGGGTCCCTTGCTGGTTCTGTTATCCCTTTATTCCCCTTAAAACCTATAAACCAACTACATTCAAAACTTCTTGCTTAAACAACCCTTTCAGTGGGCAGGGGGCTGCAGACAGGGGAGTTTGAGAGGGAGTTTGACAGAGGGAGGCTTACGATGGTTAGGAAGACCTGCAACACCTGTGCCAGCACTGCTTCTGTCTCCTCCACCTGCGCCTGTAGCCAGACAGAGCGCCTGAGCATGGATGCTTCTACCCAGATCCTGGTGTGGTTTTTTGCAGAGACTGTAACTTGCAATTTCCACATACTGATATCCAGGCTGGGGGGACCATCCAATGTGAAAGGTGCCTGCTGGTGGAATCTCTCAGGCAGCAGGTGGGAGAGCTACAGTTGAGGAGCATCCGAATCCACGAGCAATTCCTGGACAGTGTCCATGTGGAGACAGCTGAGGTAGCTGTCCCAGTACACAGGACTGCTGATACACCACTGGTGGTGGAGGAGATGGCTCAGGGTGGACACTGGCAGCTGGTTAATTCTGGCAGCAGTCAGTGCTCCACCCCTGCTCTGAACCCTCCCGCGGTGGTAATAGGTAACTTATGCTCTTCTTGATACAGGAGAGAAAGAATCACCCCCTACAGTAAAGGAGGAGAAGCCTCGTACCCCTAAGGCTGGGAGGTCTGCTGCCACCACTGCAAATAGGAAACATAGGGTAGTGGTGGTCGGAGACTCTCTGTGGAGGGGGACGGAGGTGCCCATCTGTCGCCCTGACATTTCATCTCTGGAGGTATGCTGCCTACTGGGGGCCCATATCCAAAATGTTAGGGAGACATTGTCAGAGGGCTGGATAATCCTCGACTACTACCCCATGCTACTCATCCATGTGGGCACAAATGATACTGCGCGGTGTGACACTGAGCAGATCAAGAGTGACTACAGCGGTCTGGGAGTACGGGTGAAGGAGTTTGGAGCGCAGGAGGTATTCTCTTCAATTCTTCCTGTCAAAGGTAGGGGCCTGGGCAGAGACAGATGCATCATGGAGGTGAATGCCTGGCTGCGAAGATGGTGTCGTCAGGGACAGGCGAGCAAAGCCCACAGGTAAGTGGGGAACATGGAGACCTGGGAGATGGGTTGGAAACTAGAGGGAGCGTGAGCTATAATGGCAGAGAGAAAGGAGGGTTAGGGCAAAACTGGGAGGCAAGGTAGAACCAGTATCTTAGATGCCTACATACAAATGCGAGAAGTATGGGTAATAAGCAGGAAGAACTGGAAGTGCTAATAAATAAATACAACTATGACATTGTTGGCATCACTGAAACTTGGTGGGATAATACACACGATTGGAATGTTGGTGTGGATGGGTACAGCTTGCTCAGGAAGGATAGACAGGGGAAAAAGGGAGGAGGTGTTCCCTTATATATTAAAAATGTACACACTTGGACTGAGGTGGAGATGGACATAGGAGACGGAAGTGTTGAGAGTCTCTGGGTTAGGCTAAAAGGGGTAAAAAACAAGGGTGATGTCATGCTAGGAGTCTACTACAGGCCCCCTAACCAGGTGGTGAGGCTTTTTTTAAACAACTAGAGGTGGATGAGGCTTTTTTTAAACAACTAACAAAATCATCCAAAGCCCAAGATTTGGTGGTGATGGGGGACTTCAACTATCCAAATATATGTTGGGAAAATAACACAGCGGGACATAGACAATCCAACAAATTCTTGGACTGCATTGCAAACAACTTTTTATTTCAGAAGGTTGAAAAAGCTACTGGGGGGAAGCTGTTTTAGACTTGATTTTAACAAATAGGGAGGGAGGAACTCATTGAGAATTTGAAAGTAGAAGGCAGCTTGGGTGAAAGTGATCATGAAATCATAGAGTTTGAAATTCTAAGGAAGGTAGAAGGGAGTACAGCAAAATAGAGACAATGGATTTCAGGAAGGCGGATTTTGGTAAGCTCAGAGAGCTGATAGGTAAGGTCCCATGGGAATCAAGACTGAGGGGAAAAACGACTGAGGAGAGTTGGCAGTTTTTCAAAGGAACACTATTAAGGGCCTAAAAGCAAGCTATTCCGCTGGTTAGGAAAGATAGAAAATGTGGCAAAAGACCACCTTGGCTTAACCATGAGATCTTGCATGATCTCAAAAATAAAAAGGAGTCATAAAAAATGGAAACTAGGACAGATTACAAAGGATGAATATAGACAAACAACACAGGAATGCAGGGGCAAGATTAGAAAGGCAAAGGCACAAAATGAGCTCAAATTAGCTACAGGAATAAAGGGAAACAAGACGACTTTTTATCAATACATTAGAAGCAAGAGGAAGACCAAAGACAGGGTAGGCCCATTGGTCAGTGAAGAGGGAAAAACAGTAACAGGAAACTTGGAAATGGCAGAGATGCTTAATGACTTCTTTGTTTCGGTCTTCACCGAGAAGTCTGAAGGAATGCCTAACCTAGTGAATGCTAATGGGAAGGGAGTAGGTTTAGCAGATAAAATAAAAAAAGAACAAATTAAAAATCACTTAGAACAGTTAGATGCCTGCAAGTCACCAGGGCCTGATGAAATGCATCCTAGAATACTCAAGGAGCTAATAGAGGAGGTATCTTAGCCTCTAGCTATTATCTTTGGAAAATCATGGGAGACAGGAGAGATTCAGAAGACTGGAAAAGGGCAAATATAGTGCCCATCTATAAAAAGGGAAATAAGAACAACCCAGGAAACTACAGACCAGTTAGTTTAACTTCCAGGGCCGTCTCCAGGCACCAGTTTCTCAAGCAGGTGCTTGGGGCGGCCGCTCCGGAGAGGGGCAGCAGGTCCAGGTATTCGACGGACGGTCCCTCACTCCGCCTGGGAGTGAAGGACCTCCCGCCGAATTGCCACAGCAGATCGCGATCGCAGCTTTTTTTTTGCGGGGGTGGGGGGGGGTTTGGCTGCTTGGGGTGGCCAAAACCCTGGAGCCGGCCCTGTTAACTTCTGTGACAGGAAAGATAATGGAGCAAGTAATTAAGGAAATCATCTGCAAACACTTGGAAGGTGGTAAGGTGATAGGGAATAGCCAGCATGGATTTGTAAAAAACAAATTGTGTCAAACCAATCTGATAGCTTTCTTTGATAGGATAATGAGCCTTGTGGATAAGGGAGAAGCTGTGGATGTGGTATACCTAGACTTTAGTAAGGCATTTGATACGGTCTCACAGGATATTCTTATCGATAAACTAGGCAAATACAATTTAGATGGGGCTACTATAAGGTGGGTGCATAACTGGCTGGATAACCATACTCAGACTTGTTATTAATGGTTCCCAATCCTGCTGGAAAGGCATAACGAGTGGGGTTCCGCAGGGGTCTGTTTTGGGACTGGCTCTGTTCAATATCTTCATTAATGACTTAGATATTGGCATAGAAAGTACGCTTATTAAGTTTGCGGATGATACCAAACTGGGAGGGATTGCAACTGCTTTGGAGGACAGGGTCATAATTCAAAGTGATCTGGACAAATTGGAGAAGTGGTCTGAGTTAAACAGGATGACGTTTAACAAAGACAAATGCAAAGTGCTCCACTTAGGAAGGAACAATCAGTTTCACACATACAGAATGGGAAGAGACTGTCTAGGAAGGAGTACGGCAGAAAGGGAACGAGGGGTTATAGTTGACCACAAGCTAAATATGAGTCAGTGTGATGCTGTTGCAAAAAAAAAAAGCAAACATGATTCTGGGATGTATTAACAGGTGTGTTGTGAGCAAGACACGAGAAGTCATTCTTCCACTCTACTCTGCGCTGGTTAGGCCTCAACTGGAGTATTGTGTCCAGTTGTGGGTGCCACATTTCAGGAAAGATGTGGACAATTGGAGAAAGTCCAGAGAAGAGCAACAAGAATGATTAAAGGTCTAGAGAACATGACCTATGAAGGAAGGCTGAAAGAATTGGGTTTGTTTAGTTTGGAAAAGAGAAGATAGAGGAGACATGATAGCAGTTTTCAGGTATCTAAAAGGGTGTCATAAGGAGGAGGGAGAGAACTTGTTCACCTTAACCTCTAAGGATAGAACAAGAAGCAATGGGCTTAAACTGCAGCAAGGGAGGTCTAGGTTGGACATTAGGAAAAAGTTCCTAACTGTCAGGGTAGTTAAACACTGGAATAAATTGCCTCGGGAGGTTGTGGAATCTCCATCTCTGGAGATATTTAAGAGTAGGTTAGATAAATGTCTATCAGGGATGGTCTAGACAGTATTTGGTCCTGCCATGTGGGCAGGGGACTGGACTCTATGACCTCTCAAGGTCCCTTCCAGTCCTAGAATCTATGAAGGGGAGAGAACAGTAAAGCAAGCAAACAAGTGTGATGATCTAGTGGTAGTAGTTTCTCAATTAGAATATCACTAAAAATGTTAATGTTGTTAGGACATCTTTTCCCCAGCTGTTTTAAACGTCTTCCTTAGTGACAAAATGACCTCAACTATTTAAAAGTTGAGAGTCAGGCCCCCCAAGTCATGAGTTTGGCTTTTAAAATGTTGGGTTCTTTTTATTTCCTTTCAGTTTTTTGAGCCTTTAGGGCTTACCATTTCCAAGCTCTCTCTGCAGCATGGTGACTAGAAACGAACTATTTTTTAATATGTGAAAGCTGTGATTCTCTGATGACTCCAGGGGTTGGTGCTTTAAGTAAACCATCAAATACAGATAGATTCACCATAACCATTGGCAACACTGCATTTTTTTCTTAACCCAATACACCTGCTAATACAGCATTTGTAGAGCCCATTTCTTATCTTGGCAACCTTAGATTGATGAAAAAGCCACCTTATTTCATTGGGAAATTGCTAAATGGGCACACAAGCTACACAATATCTTTAGTCCTAACCCATTTCACATAAAATGAAACTACATTTGAGGAAGTGGTGGAAGAAAGATTTCAATTATACTCAATATTTCATTGTTCTCTGTACATCTGTTCATAGGATGTATGATCAATATCTGTTTGAGGAAATTGGGAATGAAAAGGAAGGCCATTAAACAGGAAGTTTCTTTGAGGCAATTTAAAATGCTACCCCAATCTCACATTTTGGAAATAGTTAGCCAGATTATTACACGATTCGCATCACTCTAGTTTGAGGCATTTAAAAAAATGCCCCTTTAAAAAAAAAAAAAAGACGACAAGGAGGACTTAACACACCCTTATACTTCACCCCTCAAAAAAACAGTTTGAAACAGACTAGAAGCCCAGATTCATTCTCTAGTTTCTCCTGAGCAAGGCAGGACAGAGCCCAGTCCCAGGACAGCAGACTTATTTCGAATAGTCTTACCTCCATTCTTTTCTTCAACACTGACCAAGCTGGGTTTAATCACTTTATTTATAGAAATCTCACAACATAGGTTTTTTTTTTTTTAAACCCTTTGGAAGAAACAAGGGTCAGATCCAGAACACACTAATGCAGCCACACACAAAGAAAGAAGGAGAAAGAGAAAAGTCAGCAATAAAAGAGAAAAAAAGAAAGACACTGCAGAACCTGTTGCATTGCTACAGTCTATCCTGCAGGGAGTGGAGGCTTTGAAGAAGCAGTTGTGCGCTGGGACGCTCCTCTGCATCAGATCTCCAGCAGCTGCAAATGACAGTCTCAAGTCTTTGGCCCGAGGCTGACTCGGAGAAGACTGCAGCAGCCAGAGACGGACGTAAGTTATAGGCCACCACGGCATAGAGCACATATTGGCGCTCACCCAAATAAGGCTGCTCTCGGGTAACCATTTGCCATAAGGTGATAGCAAAAGAGTAGATGTCTGCTTTGGGAGTGACCTGCTCCCCTTTCAGGAGCTCAGGGGCACGGTGGGTATATGTGCCCCCCTGCTGGTAAAGCTGGGGACCTGGAGACACACGATCCTCCAGCTTTTGGGAGCACCCGAAGTCTCCAATCTTACACACACCGTGCTCAGTGATGAACACATTAGCAGGCTTCAGGTCCAGGTGCACAATGCACTGTGAGTGGAGGAAAGCTAAGCCAGTCACAATGTCAGAGCAATAACCCAGGGACTCCGCTATGCTTAGAGGTTCTCTGCCACATCCACCCCCATCATCCTCTCCCTTTCCCTGCAGGCAGCCAGTGCCATAGATGACATGGTGCAGGGTAGTGCAGCCCACATATTCCATTATTATGGTGCCCAGGCTGTTTTGGCTGGCAGGGGCACATGTGCTGGCAGCTACAACACGTACCACATTGTCATGGTGTAGGCGGGCCACATTCAGCTCAGCCCAGAAACTTTGCCGTGATGCCAGCCGGTTCTTGCTACACTTCTTCACCTGTTTCACAGCCACTGTCTCCCCATGGTAGGTGGCCTTGTAGACAGACCCAAAGCCCCCAGAGCCCAGGGGCTGTAGTAGGCACAATTGTTCCCAGTCTATAGAGCACCAGGCCAGGCGTGGAGGCAGCCGACGAGCCCTCGGTGAAGGAGTTCCCCCCAAGAAGAGTTTTCCACCTTTTCCAGGGAGTACTAAGGGGCTACTGCAGGGCCGCAGGTCCACAGAGGGGGAAAACTCCAGGGGCAGGAGACGATTAAGAGGGATAGGGGATGGCATAGTGAGTTGGGAATAAGAACAGGGGCTGCATTAACAATAACAAACAAAGAAGGGCTGAGAGTCTCCTAAAAAAAAGAGGAGCTAAGCAGTTTTTTTTTCCCCAGAGCCTCTTTTATGCTCTCTCTGTCTCTCCAAATGAGCTGCATCTGTCACCAGGTAGCTAAACCCCAATCAGTTTCAGCTGCAAACATTTTTCTCCAACACTGAAAACAAATTGCACTCAGGAAAACAAATCAAGGCTTTTAAAGAAAGCTCCTTGATACAAATGAGGTTTAGGCTAAAATATGTTAACTCACATTATGGGATACTTGCCTTTTGTATCATTTCTCATCACAGGATAAAATGTTATTTAAAATATTCCCAACTGAATGTCATTAGAAAATATCCCAAGAGTAAATGGACCACAGTGATCAAGTAAAATATTTCACTGTAGGCAAGAATGATAGTCACCAGGTGCATTAAATACCTCTCAGCTATTATTGGTGGAAGTAGTTGACACTGAGAAAGCCAGTATTGATTAGTTAGTTAAGAGAATGATTAGTTGCCACCTAAATATAACTGGTACAAAACAAAATTACTTGGATGCCCAAGTCAGTACAGAGAGAGACAAGGATAATATCAGGGTAAAAGCAAAATGTTGTAATATTTCATCTATTTATAAGTAGTAAATAATAAATGTATAGTAATTCCCTCTAGTCTCCCCATAACATTTCAGCCCACCCAGTCAGCTTAGTAGGAGGATAAATGTTTTATTTCTAGATCCTGTGTAGTAAATAAGTTGGAGAAGTTACTGGAGCTGCTCTGTCAGAAAAATAAAACACTTACACAGAATTATAGTTAATAAATACAATAAAATGAACAAAAAACTATAATTGAAAAAGAAAGAAAAAATCATTTCTCTCAGGATACAGTTGTGCTGGCTCCCCACTCTGTGTCCTTGGGCACAAAGTCAGGAATGCCTCAAGCTTGAAGTTCTAGAACCACTGGTTTTAGCACAAGGCATCTTATATGCCCTGGAGTGCATGAAAGCATCCACAAGTGTTCCCCACTAGTTCCTTTTGGACTTTGGTTAGTGAAGGTGCTCCAATGGGTAGCTATGACAAACTGGGCCAAATATTCTGCAGTGCCTTGGGGCTTTGACTCCCTTGCTCTCATTTCTTCAGAGCATTTTGTGCCAACTGTTTCTGTTCTAGACACCAGCTCTATTCATTGATGCATTGGGGCGTCTTGGGCCAGATTTCCAAAGGGATTTAGGTGCCTAAAGTTGCAGATAGGTACCTAGTGGGATTTTCAAAAATGCCTAGGTGCCTAACTCCCATTGGTTTAAATTAGAATTCGGTGACTAGGTGTTTTTGGAAATCCCACTAGGCTCCTATCTGAATCTTCATGTATATAAATACCTATGAAAATCTAGCCCCTAGTTCTTAGCACCTACTTCCTTGAAGTGCTAGCTCCTGCTTCCTCTGAGTTGGGCTTTGGCCTGCACTAACTCTGTTGACTGATGCTGCTCCAACAGTTGTCATTTTTGTAACCCTTTTTCTTTTCAGGATGCACAGGAAGCAGCCTAGTGTTCAAGGGACATTCCAAGTGTGGTGAGACCATGTCTTTCTCTGACAGGTACAACCATGCATTCTCTCCCTCAGAAAGGACCATGACTGCATTTACAGATGTCCCTGTGAGCAGTTGGGTCCAGGAAAAGATCTCCGTTATTCACAGCACATATGTAATGGAATCCACTGGCATAGCTGAAGCAGTTAGACAGTTTGAATGTAGAACAGGAAAGGATCAGAATTAATAACTCATCTCCAAAGGTGAATCAAGCACGTTTGATAAGATATGCTCAGCTGGTTCAGATGTGTGTGTACCATCAACAATATGTCCAACAGTGCTGTATACACAATATTCCTTTTATTGTACCCTCCTCTGTCAGCTCTGGAATGTTGTTTTGTGTGTTCATCAATGCATGTTGTTGGAAATGTAATGTATGCTTGAAACAGGGGTCATGCCCCTCTACCCAATAGAGAACTCTCCAGCAGCCAACCCATGGTGCTACAGGTAACTCCTGCCTCAGTTTCCTCTATTGTCCCCAGGGCCAACCAAGTTGCCCATCTTCTCTACCACAGAGCAGACCAGTGGTCATTTCCCCTCAACTGGGAAAGGGATGTTGTCCCTCTGAGTCCAGTTCAAGCCCTGCTTCCAGGCATAATCTATCAGTATAAGTGCCACCATCAGCAGACCCCTCAGAGTAAGATAGGTTAAAATGCAGCAGTTCTTTATGCCCACTGCAGGATCACTATCTCCAGGCTCCCCACCCAAGAGTCAACCCTCCCTCTTGTCCAATTCCTATGCCCCTACCCCAGGGCCTTCACATCTCCAGAAATTCTCCATGCTTCTTGCAGCTTTTCTCCCACAACCCTCAACTCAGGTCTTTTGCAAGAATATTCCCCATAGCATCCCACTCCTCAGGTCCCTTTACTTGCCAATCCTACCTCTGCTCATAGGAGCCTCCCTCCAAAACCAACCTTCTTGTTCCTGGGCTCAGCCTGCCCTTCCTGAGCTGGTTCTTCCCCTTTACCTAAGTGCTTCTGCACAAGCTTTCTACTCAGCACAGTTCCCCCTATTCCCGCCAGTTCTTTCTAACAGCTCCCATCCATAGCACTCTACCAACAGTTCTCTCTATACATGAAGGCCCAGAGCCTCAGAAGTATTTAGTTACATAGCACCCATTGAAATCATTAGGAGCTCCAAGGATTTAGGCCAAGGTCTTTTAACCAGTTCCCAACGATTAATGGGCAACAAACATGCCCATTTCCTCTGGGAATGGAGCTCACTACTGTCTTCCGTGCCTTTGCCACCTTGCAACAGGCTCTCTGAGAAGCGATGTATTAAATCCATCGAGCCACTGAAGCTGATGTGAAAACTTGGTGGTTCACTTGTTGAGTATCATCATCACTTGTTGAGCATATAACACCAGTGCTCCACATTCTGCAGATCTCGATTAGCTTCTAAATAGACTTCAAGGTGTTAGTTATGACCTATAATGGCCTAAATGGCCTGCCTATTTGTGAAATTACCTCTCCCACTGTGCCCTGCTGCCACACGTGTGGTCAGTAAAGTCACTTGAGCTCATTATAAAATATAGGAGGCTGGGTGCACAGTGATCTCAGGGTGGGAGTTGCCTTAACTTTGGAACTTTCATTCAAAATATCCTAAAGCTATGGCCTTAGGGCATGCTGCAAAGCCTATCTCTTTCCCCTGGCTTTTGGTGAGGGAGAAGAATTAAGTTGGTGGTGAGAGGGTGGAGTGTGTGGGAGGGAATGGGAATGTGGTTTTTGTTAGGGAATAACCAATGATAATAATAGTGTCGGGGAGCAATGGTTCTATGCTTTTATTTGTGTTTAAATAAAAATAAAATAAACAACAGCAGACAAATCAACCCCCCGGCAATGTGTATTTGACCCCTAAAGCAAAGTCACAACCATTATAACTCTTCTCCTCCTCTTCCCCTAGCCCACTTCCTTTGAGTTTTGTTTTCACTTGTCTCATGGTGTGTTTATTTACATGGTAAGCTCTTTGGGGCAGGGATTCATAGGTGCTGGAACTAGGGATGCTGGGGGTGCTGCCACACCCCCTGGCTTGAAGTGGTTTCCATTATATATGGGGATTACTCAGCAACCCCACTATACAAATTGTTCCAGCACCCTTGTAGGAACTTGTCTTTTATTTGTCTGTAAAGTGCCTAGCAGACTTTGGGTGCAATTAATAAATTAGGCATGTTAGGTTACCTTCTGGGTGTTCAGGTAGTGAATGCCACCTCCTGGGCAGATACCAATTTTAGCCATATTGAGGAGATAAGGTGGAAGAGATGTGGCACAGTAAATAGAGGAATCTATAATGTAGACAGGAGACTTTAATTAATTAATTAATTACTATTTTTCTCTTAGGGCAGCCCTTACCAACTCTAGTAATGTATCATGGTCCCACCGTGCTGTCACCTATACAGACAGTCCCTGCTTTTGGTTCTCAGGGGACTTTGGCATCTTTTAGGTGGGTGAAACCTGTTTGCTAGAGATGCTTTCCAGCAGACCAAGACAGGCTCTTGAATGCTGGATGAGAGGTTTGGGGGTTATATAGAGGAATATTTAAATTAAGAACATTTTCTTCCTCAACAATGAGGATTTCCCCTCTCATGTGAATTCTTCCACTCCTCTTTGTCCTCTCCCCTCACCCCCATGTTTCTGTTTTTCAGAGGTACCTGAGCAGCCACACCATATTGACCTCAAAGATCACTACAGGCACTCAGCACCTGTAAAAAAAAAAAAAAAAAAAAAAAAAAAAGTCAAGCTTCTGGTTTTTGTGCCAGGAAAAGTATTAGACTGAAGAACAGGAGGAATAAATTGAAGGGCACCAATTTCTTTAAATCAACTCATTTAAACACATTACACTTTCTGATTAAGCACCTTTCAAATAGTACACCCTATTTTTTTCTTTTAAAAGTCCTTTTCAAAGTAATTTTATAAGGGATTTTCTGCTCGGGTGTTGATGGTTCAGGGTCTTCTCCCCTCCACTCACTTCTTTGATTTGCGGTCATCTTCAGTGTAATGTTAGACAATTATGATTTCCACATTGATGATGTCCGTTCATCCCCAAAACATGAACACACAGAGAAAGCAAACTGCATTCTTCTCTAGGTGTTCATTGCAGTAGATTTTGGTAATGAAGGGGTATACGCTAAAGCTCTTTAGGTCCCCAAATGTATCTCCCCTTGAGGAAACTAAATCCTATGCATGACAGTAGTTGCTGGGGGGAGGGTGCAGGGAACGAGGAGGGATACTTGGCCTCTTTCAGTCTGAATGTAATTAAAGCAGATTTTTTTAGAAAGAGAACCGACTTTTAATAGCTTTGATTTTCATATAACACAGTAACATTGCACAATACATTACATAGCACATTACTGAAGAGTGTCTTTTTTATACTTATTGCCCAAACCCCTCCATTGTTTGGGCCCAGTTACCCAAGTATACAGAAGAGAGAAAGAGATTGCACCCGCATGAATATGCCTATCTATTCAACCATTTTCTATATCTGGTGGCATGATCCTTATTGACCAGGAGGGGGAGCACTCCCCTTTATTTAATAAAATTCCCAGTACAGCAGTTCTACTGTATCCAATGCAATTCCTCCAAAGGAGCCTTTCATAGCAACCTATGTCACCACGTTAGTGTACGTGAAGAGGAAGCACAACCAGACCACCAACAAATGGCTTCTCTTTCTAGATTCAGGCAAAGAGAGAGGAAGCTGCATCAACTGCAAAGCATCAGTGGAAGTTGTGGGCACAATTCAGCTTTAAACTCTTAAGGTGTCATTAGGAACAGATATGTAACAAGGGATTTTAAAAACAGGGTTTCATGGTTCATCTTTAAAATGACAATATTGCAATATATGTCCTATTTCATGAGAGCTGCAGTATCATACGTGTGAAATCATCTATGGCAAAAAATATTTACATCTGGAAGATCAACCCTTAGTTTAGTGCAGTATTTCTAAAAAGTAACAAATGATACTGCATTTGGGGCACACCCAAGCCTCCCTCACGAGTCAGGGAGAGTTCCAGTGCAAAAGGAATGCAGGATCAGCCCCAGTGAACATTGCTGTTTGCCCTCAGTCATATCAAGGACATGTTTATATTTGTTATTACAATTAAATTCTGACAATGTGCTTGTTGCTGTACAAGAGAAAAACAAACCACCACAGTCCCTGCGTGGAAGGGCTTACAGTCTAAACAACAGACCCAGATAAGACATGACACTCTAGGGAATCCATAGGGAGTTATTAGCAAACATTTTTTTTAAATGATCAATTGTTCCCTTTCTTTAGGTGGAGTTGGAATTTGATTAATGTGCACTAGTGTTTGTGGGTGTAGAGATGTGCGTGCTTTAGATGAGTATGAAATATTTTAGGCCTCAAATGTGAAAACGAGTACAAAACTGACATTTAGAATTGATTTTACCTCAGAGAATTTAACTCTGTATAGTTAGTGGTATTTCCCTCCCCAGAAGAACTCTCTCTGCATTTCTAATACACCCAAACCCTATAGTATCTAGTTGCTGTATAACTTCTAAGAAGAGATTTATAGAGGTTTCTACTGAAAATCATGCACAATTATTCAGATTTATCATTTTAGGACTTGAATTAGGATTACCAACTTTGTATTTGTAGAAAAATGAACACCCTTGCCTGCCCCTTCTCTGAGGCCCTGCCACCACTCAATCCACACCAGCCCCCCGTTGCTCGCTCTCCCCCGCCCCTCACTCACTTGGTCATTTTCAGGGGGTGGGGGTTTGGGTGCCGGGGGAGAAGGAGGGCTCCTGCTGCGGGTGCAGGCTCTAGGGTGGTGCTTGGAATGAGGAATTTGGGGTGCAGGAAGGGGCTCAGGGCTGGGGCAGGGGTTGGGGTGTGGGAGGGGTGAGGGCTCTGGCTTGGGGTGCAGGCTCTGGGGTGGAGTCAGAGATTACGGAGATGGGGTGCCAGAGAGGGCTCCAGGCTGGGGCAGGATATTGGGGTGCAAGAAGTGGTGAGGGCTCCAGCTGGGGGTGCAGGCTCTGGTGTGGGGCCAAAGATGAGGGGGTTGGGGTGCAGGAGAGGGCTTCAGGCTGAGGCAGAAGGTTGGGACATGGGAGGGGTTTTGGGGTGCAGGATCCGGGTGGTGCTTACCTTAGGTGGCTCCTGAGAAGCAACACCTTCTCCTTCTGGCTCCTAAGCGGAGGTGTGACTATGTGGCTCTGCGTGCTGCCCATGCCTACAGACACCACCCCCTCAGCTCCCATTGGTCACAGTTCCTGGCCAATGGGAGCTGCTGAGCTGGCGCAGCGTGCAAAGCCCCCGTGGCTGCCCCTTCACCTAGGAGCCAGAAGGAGATGCCGGAAGCTTCCTGGGAGTTGCATGGAGGCAGGTAGGAAGCCTGTAGGGTGACCAGACAGCAAGTGTGAAAAATCGGAATGGGGTGGGGTGGGGGTGTGGTAATAGGAGCCTCTATAAGTAAAAGACCCCAAAATCGGGACTGTCCCTATAAAATTGGGACATCTGGTCACCCTAGAAGCCTGCCTGCACCGACACCTGGACTTTTAACAGGCCTGTCAGCAGTGCTGCCTGGAGCTGGCAGGGTCCCTTTTTAACCAGGCATTCCAGTCAAAAACCGGACACCTGACAACCCTAACTTGAATTGCAGTTCTATTCTGAAAATCCTTTTGTAAAAAATGTCTGTAAGGTTCTACATTTGTGATTCAATTATTTCTATATCAAATTTGCTCAGTTTACAATTCAAAATACTTTTTTTCTGTCAGTCCTTGCATCTTCAGTCTGGCATTTGAAAGTCAAGCTATGTTCTTTCTGATTCATGTATCATCACCCTTAATAAACATTTTACAGTCCAAATACTGCCCTCAGTTACACCTATGCAAGCTCACGGGCCTCAGATTGTATACTCATTTATATTCATGAAATCTTTTTCCCATCAGTAGGATTGCAAAAGTGTAACTGATGGCATAATCTGAGGACAATGGAGATACACAGGTTATCTTGCAATTGAACAATTACAATTGTTATCAAATTCTGTGGATGAACACGAGCCAGTTCAGTATTCCAGAGCTTGAGTGCTTCTGCAGGACAGATGGGATGGAGAAGCAAATAGTAAAACATTTCAAGTAGTTGTATGTGAATTTGAATGTGCTCAATGAGCACATCTGCTACAGCTGTCACTACTTTATTTTTTAACAGCCGTACTTGTTTTTTTAAAATCCAAAGTGGATGTTTTTCAAAAACGTATGCTCTTGTTCAAACAGAAATTAATACAGGGATGTCCTATGGCCTGTGTTGTACATTAGTCAGACTAGATGATCCCAACTGGGTTTACAATTCATGAGTCATATATGTTGGGCCTGACTTTCAGTCAAGGTGTTGCCTAATAGATGTCTGTTTGGCTTTCTCTCTCTTTGTGGCACTAAATGAACACTGTGCTCACAGAAGGCTGATCCAACCCAGGTTATTCTTGGGAGCTGATGACCCTTTTTCATCATCTCCTCCTCCTAGCCTGAGAATGGAAGAACATAAGAACACCCTTATTCATGTTCAAAAGATGACTTATAACATAGAATATTTTGCAGGCCACTGCAAGAAAAAATTACAAGCTCGTTTGTGTTGTAACTATCTTATAGGTGACCTTGACATATATTTAGGTAGCCCTTTGCTTTTCTACATTTCTAAATAATTTATTATGTGTCTGTCATGGATTGCACACCGGTCAGATTCTGTGGAGACAAGCCACAATAGTGTCAAAGCCTGTTAACTGTAGGAAGATGGTATGATGTGAAATAAGGGCATTGTATGGCAGACAAATTCAGATAACTGTACTGGAAGATTTAACTGCTAGCCCAATGCAAATATTTGATAATGGACTTCTCAGTGTAGCAGACAAAGGTATAACAAGATCTAATGAGTGGAAGTCAAAACTGGACAAATTCAGAGCAGAAAGAACATGTAAATGTTTAGCAGTGAAGGTAATTAGCCTTTGCTTATAGTAGATTCAACATCATTTGAAATTTTAAAATAGAGATTGGATGTTTTTCTAAACGATCTGCTCTGGTTCAAACAGGAGTTATTTCAGGGCAGTTCTAAGGTCTGTGATATACCAGTCACACTAGATGATCCTTTCTGGCCTTAGAATTTATGGCCCAGATCCTCCAAGGTATTTTGGCACCTAACTCCCACTGAAATCAATGTCAGTGAGGCACCTAAATACCTTGGAAAGCTAATTAATAGCCAGTGGGTCCCCTACTTTTCCAATAGGGCAGCTGAGGGATAAAGGGCAATGCTGGATTTTGAAGCTTGTAGTTCAGGGATAGGATCATGGTTTTCCACAGAGCTGAGTAAATATGGCACACACACACTATAAGGGCTTGGGAATGATGTCAACAGGCTTCCATCACTTACTGATTGCTCCTTGTCCTAGTACAACAGTAATAATGGTGGTGATTGGGATCTGAATATTGTATTGTAGGTGAGAGGAAGTTGGATAGTAATGAACAAAGTGTCACCGAGGCCTACCATCTTCCACAGTCCTATGAACAACCATGAACACAGGTCCATCTCCTGCTTCAGTTCCAGCACTGTATCTATATCACAGACAATGAACATGATGGCTCCCTTTAATAACTGTACAAAGTATTTTGGGATGTCCTCTTGCAAAGAGATGGAGAGGTAGGAACACTGGCTAATCCCATAATACATTACTGGCATGACAAGCATTCCACTGAAATGTAAAAAAGGAGAGAGCTTTCAGCCATCTGTCAGAGGTAGGTAAACCTGCCCAGCATAGGATTTCAGTGAGTTTGGGGTTTTATTCCATGGCTACTTGTCTTTAGTGTCCATTACATTAGTGTTCAATTGAGCTACAATCCTCTGCCCTGGCATATTTTGCTGGTCTGTTCCCACTTTAAAATTGAACACCGATTCTGTGAGAACAGGGATAGAGATGAACTTACCTATAACAATATCATGTAATGTCCCTTATATTTAATTTAGTTATAAAAGCAGTAAGCCAGAAGGTGGGCTTATGTTCAAAGTCACTGCCTGAAGAACTTTCATGCTGAAATTGTATCCGTCAAAACGTGTAAGGGTCTGACAGGTACCTTCCTGGCAGGACTCAGTATGCTCTACAAGTAGTTACCATCTCTCTTTGACAAATCAAATATTTGTGAGAAACTCTTCAGCCTGCTTGGAAATCAGATGTAGAGGCTTAACCCGTATGAACCTTTAGCTGTCTTACCCAGCTTGGGCTTGTAACAAACAAAACAAAAAACCAACCATCATTAATTTTTTTAACAAAAAAAAAAAAAAAAGCCCCAACAACATAGCTGGTGATAAATTACTTTTCCAGGGTTGGTCTGTCCGCATGGTAATTTTTTTTGTTTTAAGTTTGAGCAAACAGTTCTAAATTTATATATATTCTATGACATCAGTGTGTATAACATCTTCTAGTACCCTGTACTACTCTGTGTATATCAGAGTCCACAGAAGTGATTTATATGAAAAGGACACACTACCACCATTTTTATACAACATATTATAGATTAAGTATAACAGTTTAGAGCAGTGATACTCTGCCTGAAGCTCGTGAGCCGCAACTGGCTCTTTAATGTGTCTCCTGTGGCTCTTTGCAGCACAATATTAAAACACTGTGTGATTTCATTACTAACCACTCAGGATGCTTTTACTATGTTATTAACCAATTGTAGCTGATAAAATATTTGGTCAGTCATTTTGCTTGAGAATTTACCTCTCTCTCTCTCAGGTAATATTAATCCCTAATTTGGCTCCTGAACCACTAAGGTCTGAGTATCACTTGTTT
Source organism: Malaclemys terrapin pileata (assembly GCF_027887155.1). Lineage (NCBI taxonomy): Eukaryota > Metazoa > Chordata > Testudines > Emydidae > Malaclemys > Malaclemys terrapin. The sequence continues at coordinate 66,987,503 of NC_071506.1, read as the reverse complement.
AAAGTAATAGTGAAAGTTAGTGGCATATATAGCCCACCCAGGGGTAATGCAACAATGTGGTGTGGTCTTCCCAACATGTTTAAATCTATTTTAACCATCAGAAGCCACTTACATTTTTAGCTAAGTGTTTTCACAATTAACTGTCTTATAACATGAGCTGCATAAAAAGAAGGCTGGACTGCAGGTTGAAAAGAAATTGTACAGTGACTGGCTGTTGATTACATTTTAAAAATATGCATCACAGAATTCATCTTCCCAATTTAAGTCCTTGAAGACATAGTGAACCATTATGCCAATGAATTAATATAATTATGCACAAATGAAACATTTAGAAGATGCTACACGTCTATCTAACGCAGTACGGAACATCTGATACTGGATTACCTGATACAGGGTAAAGATCATGAAGAGACTGGATTGTAATGCACATGCAGAAGGGGGCAACCTTGCCTTTGTTACTTCTTGACTTGAATATATAATTGTTCAGCCTGAATACTCTGTTTTATTACAGAACATGCACACTAGGCAGAACTATTTTATTTTGGAATCAAAATATTAAATGCTTTTATCATTCTTTCATTTTATCACCCTTCACACTTCTTTTCCTTTTCTTATTATATATCCTAGTGTCCTTCCCTCTGCTTCTCTACACTTTTCCATTCTCACCCTTCAAAGAATGTTTTTTCTTCCTTCATGTACTTACTTTCAATTTCTTTCCCATGGCTTCTCATCTCAATCTCTTCCCCATTTCTTTCCTTTCCCCTCATCTTCTCTAAACCCCCACATTCCAAAACCCACTTCCTCTCCACACTCCCAAACCACCCTTTCTATCTCTATGACACTCCACTGCCCCAGGTCCATTTCCATAGTACTAATCCTCCCACGGCATCCCGTCTTTTCAGTTCTCCACTGCTACTTGTCTCAATGTTCAGTGTAGTGCAGTGAGGGGAAGAGACATACACATGGAGTGAGTCCAATGACACCTCTCTATTCCTGGTGAGAGAGAAGAGAAGGCTTACTCCTCACAGCACATTCATTCCTAAGTAAAATGGGTTTTCTCTTGCTTTGTGTGCCTACAGGGGTTAGCTTGGGGCAGGTGGGCGGGGGAGAGGAGGAAGCCTGCGATCCTTGCTGTTCCTGGAGCACTCTGCCTCTCCAGGGCGTTCTTACTCCTATTGGTGTTCCATTTCCAGACAGAGTATCTGTGAGTCAAGGACACTGTCATGTAGAGATGCATCATGTGCCTTTTAAATGACCAGTTTTATTAGCACCTTATTAAAAAACAAACCCCTGTCTGTCTGAAATTTCAAGAAGGCAATGGGGGGAGAAGATACATGCAAGCAGCATCGCTGTTGCCCACTAGAGGCCTATGAACTATAAAGACCACTGTGCTGTAGCATATGCTACTCCAAAGACATTAATTCTTCTGCCCCCTCTCCTCCCCCAAAATAAGGGTAAAATGTATCACAAGATAAATGCACAAAAAATGCATCAGTCACAGGAAGTCAAAAGCTAGGATGGAAGCTAACACCACACAAGCCTTACGAAGGACAAAATGCACCCAGGCCTTTCACAAGTCATGGCTTCAGTGAGGAATACATGAGAAATGAAGATAACACTGTTGCATCTACTTCGGATCTATGAAGAAAATTGCACTGCCTTCTCTGAGGAACCCGGGTACTTATGCTCTAGGACTTGGAGATGGTTGCCACGCTTGCGCTAACTTCTGAGTGACAATGATCAAAGTAGAAGTATGAAGAGAGAATGCCAGAGAGGATTGGCTAGAACTTCTACCACTTTCTTGCATGCTTATAGCCTCAACATCTCCATCCCCAGTGCAGTTATAAATCTGGGGATAAGGCATCACTGGTTCTTTGCCTAAAGGCTCTGCTCAATCACGATAAGCAAGGGTTAAATCATTTAACACGCTGTCTCAAACTTTTACATCGCATGGACTGTACTTTATTACCGAGTATCTTGTAGGCCTCCTGCCCATTTATGACAACATAACATTCCTCTGGCAATTGCAATTGGCAACATGGAAAATTAAAAGTACACTTACACCTGACAATAGACTATAGCAACTGAAAATGGAGAAGCCAACATCATGTGACCAGTCAGCTCGCTCTCAGACCATAGTTTTGGAAACGTGTTCTAAATCCTCCCCCCCAAGCAATTTTCTTCATATTAGGGAATCCACGGGAGGGAGGGGGAAAAAAATGGGCTTTCCCCTCTAGTCACAAGGAAGATAAGGAAGTCACTAGATGTATTGCTAAGAAAGATAGTGAGCCCCCATCTCCTCTCCTCTCGTTTACCATAGATATTGCCTGCTAAAATAGTCGGGAGTTCCAAGCTACCTTTTAGTTTAATATAGCTGAAGTGATAATATCTCTGAGCTTTCCACAGGGGTCACTCAGTAATCCCTTCTCTGTATGTGGGGAAGAAAGAAGACAGCTGAGGGACTCAAAAAATAAAATACATCCCATATCACCAAAGTTGGCAGTGCTAATACTTTGCAGGAACTGAGATGGTGGCTGAACATAGTGCCCATTTGGTACAACACTGCAAGTTAGTATTTACTCCCGCACTCCCCAAGCTAAAAATGAGGACATACTGAAAGGCAGGTGACAAAAAAAAAAAATACCCTCCCCAGCTGAGAGGTCTTTAGCAGTAGGGCCAGGCTCACAGGAGGCATAAAAGGGCTCCAGCATCTGGTTACTCTAAACAGTAGTCCCATGACGAAGTAGAACCCTTGGTACCTATCCCCTACCCTTGGAGAAGGTAGCTGGAGCTGCCAGCCAGAGAAGGGATCATGCCATGGGGCCTTTGGAAAATATTATTCTATCATCCATTTTACAATACCAGTCAACCATCTGGGCCCCACCTGTCCAACCATTTATACATCTTGCTCTATTTCTCTGGCACTGTCAGGTTAGAAAGGAGGACATGTTAGACCAGCAAGGGGGGAGAATACTAAGTGAGGCACGTGGACAAAGGTTTTTTTTTTTTTTCAAATGGGGGAAAAGGGTGGTTTAGGGGGAAAATGTGTAAAAAAAAATGTAACTAATGTGACATTTTGTTTCTATGTTGCCTGTTTAGTTAATTCAGACTGTAAGCTTTTCAGGGAAGGGAACATATCTTTCCATGTATATAGAGCTGGGCCCAGATTCTCATGTGTCTCTTTTGGCACTACTTCACTATAAACAATTCTCCCAAGCAAATGAGGAACCCATGGTACAGAAGTGATTTTTTTTTTTTTAAATTGGCACTAGCCAGTGCAGGGGGGAGAGATAAATATGAGAATGAGGTTAAAAAAAAAAAAAAAAAAAAAAACCCTCTCAAAGTAGGTGAAACATCTACGTCCATAGTTCGCAGGAGCAGAATCTCTTTCCAATTCCTTTCTGCCTTTTCTTCTTTTTTCCCCTTAATATGGGAAGAGAAAGCAAAAACAGGAAATGTAGACAGTGGTGAGGGTTAAGCTATATATTCCCAGAGACATAAACCCAAATACACTGTTGAGAATGGATGGAATATGAATTTAACCCTACTGTCAGGCAGCTGTTAAGCTACCTAGGAGGTAGTCATAAGTTAGTGGAAGTATCTACTTGAAATGGGAGCAAGGGGAGACAAACTATACACAACAAGGCAGGAATAGGATTTTGACTGGATTCATAGTACTACCCTCTGCATGCACTAGCAGCTGAGTCACTGACTGTTTTTAGTGAGACCTTAACTGTAGTGACTCATGCATATGTAGTGTCTTGGCCCCACAGAGCTTCCCAGGATGGTTTTTCAAGGAAATGAGCCAACAGTCTTGTTTAAAGCATAATTTCCAATAATTACAAATAGCAAGTGTAAAGCCAACATGAATTGCCCCTATTTCTGTCTGATCATGCAACACATCACAATCTCCTGTGTGCTAAGTCGTCTCCAACTCACCTGCCAGTTTCTCACAGCAGGCTTCAACATGTAGTGTGGCAGCTTCCTCAATCCTTATTTTCAGTGTAGAGATGCCACTACACTGCAGTGAAAGTAGGATCTCCAAATTTGTCACGTGGCTAAATCATGTACTGCAGATGCCTATGTTTTGTTTTACGAGTCTCTGAATAACTGCCATCCTACCAGTTTTAAATCAGACAAGTTGTTAAATCCTTGCAGAATGAAAATAAATGTGTTTAATGTGACAGTTGTAATTTATGATCATTTTCTGAAACCCCACACATGCAACCATGTTTATCTATTAAAATGCCAGCCATACGTTATACATTAACTAAAACCATTCTGTAACTTTATTGATATATTTTGTGGAGTTCACATATTTTTGTACAGCAAACATAACACTGTAGCTGCAGCACTATTGTTTAATAGCAGCAAGGTATATTTTATAATCTGGGTATGTGGACAATAAATAGTCTGTTTCTTTGGATGTGAATGTTTAAAATGAAGTTCTGCTGCAGCTTCATAATGTGATTGCTATTTTACAGAGCTTATACACAAAAATATATATGCAATCTTTTTGTCTATATTTTATACAAATACAACAGTAGTTTGTGAATACATTTTAAAGTACATATACATGATAAGCAATTCAATTTCCCATATCACAGGATAGCAATTTTAAATGCAAGAAACATATACAAATTCAGTCTGGAATGCAGGGGTCTTTTTTTTTTTTTTTTTTTTTGCTTTCTATTTTTGACTCAATCTTTATCATTAAAACATTTTAGCATACAAGTCCAAACATTTTTTTCCACACTAGCCAAAAATATAATTTCAGCAATCCAAGTCAGGTTCACGTGCGTCATCCATTCCCCAATATAGTTTTCCCAGTTTTTGTCTAAATTCAAAAAGGGCTCTTAGCAACATACAGTATGTTCTTCACTCCACACCATAGAAAAAGCCCACATTTAATTTTAACTAACAGTCATCCTCTAGTTTTGTGAACAAAAATTGGGCTTGTCTGGGTATACATTTGCATGTCCAAGATTTTCCTTTTGCAAGTGCATATGAATACATTGTGGTGTTGTACAAAGTTCATTAATGACAAATTAAGTCACAGTATAAAAATATATCGTATACCTACAGGTCTAGTATAGTCCTTTTTCTAGGGGTAAAAATACATCTGAATGAGACAGAAAGGTTTGTAGCACCATGAGAGGAGTTGTATCCCAAGTTACATTAGCAGCATGATCCAATATAACAATATTGCAGGAGTGTTTCTGAGAAGATAAACATTCATTCTGGTTCAACTGTACCACTGAAGCTTATACTGAAAAGTGTTTACATATGATTAGCAATAGTTCTGTGTCACTTCCAGGGCTAGATAACTGCTATCAAAAAACACTGCCTTCCAACAAAATAAGACACCCTTACTGTAGAAGGGCTTTGGGACTTTCCAGATACACTTTTGAACTAGAATGCATTTCTCTATTTTGACTTTCTGTGTAACGTTAAATAGGTGGGGGTTTTAATTGTACACTAGGAGGATTGCAGGATGGGTAGCTGAGTGTCTACACAGTTTATAGCAAAGTACATTTCATAGGCCTTCTATAGACTGAAAAAGTATGTAGAATGAGCTGCTAAACCAGTGTATGAGACAAACAGACATAACTAAGGGTGCAGTCCTGCTTCCCTTTAATTTAATGGTGTAAGATCAGGCCCTATGTTTACTTCAGACAGCAGCATAGCTAAGATAGGATATTTTAAAATTCTATGACCGTTTACCATCCAAAACTCCAGAGTGCACAGTTTATAATTGGTGAGGAACGCATGACTAATTTTTTTTTATTGGTGTTAAAAATGGCAGTAGAAGACAGTGTAGTTTGAAACATGTAAACCTAGTAAAAAACCATTGTAAAAGCCTTAAGAAAGACACACTGGTTTTGTGCAATATAGCAAATTGATAAGAAAACACTGTAAAAATGTACCTGTTTAAAATTACGTCTACCATTTTGTACACAAAGCATTATACCAAAGTCCTACATATATGTAATCTAATGGCACTTGAAACAAGTTATAATAAAAGTTTTTATAATAAAAAGCATAACCTGTAAGAAATTTTCTTAAAAAGGTTTAGGGTTTCTTTTTGAAAGTGCTATATCTTGTAATATGTGTAACATAGAGGTTGAACAAGCTTTATTTTAAAAAATATTGGCCTATAATACATGTATAGCTCACTAGGCAAATGATCCTGAAAATATGTACTCTTAACATTCATTATTAGCTTAATAAGCAATCAGCTCTGGCTCATGTTTCAGTCAGTATATGGTTTTTAAAAACCGCTACTGTGAAATTAACAATAAATCACTCTATTCCACAATTTACTACTAAATAAAGCACAAGCAACAAGTACACAAAAATATATGTATTTAAAAAAGACATACTAGAAGTTTAAAAGTTGCACAAAGAGTGGTGCATGATCAGCCAGCCTCCCTCCCTCCCCTCCCCTGAAAAAATAAAATCAACTCGGTAACAAGAAAGTAGGGTTTAAAAACTGACATTTTAATAGTGGCCAATAATAATTCTGCCTAAAATATACTCTAAAGCACTAATGTGTTAATATTGCTTACAGTGTCAATCTGCTTCCACATATTCATACATCCTAGTTCAGTAGCAAACATACATCATGTAGCCACCAACTGAAGCCCTGACTGAATGAGGTTCAATATCTTGTCTGAGGTCCCTATTTCTGAAGTGAAATGTCAATCCCTTTTTACAAAGCTTAGGCACTACCATTAGTAGTAAAGATTCTGATTATATACTAAGAAAATGGATGCTGGCAAAAAAAATTTCAATCAAGTCTAATCAGAACTAAACTGATAAACAAATGGCACTTTTTCTAAATGCTAGATACACACCACTTCCATCCCCTCAAGTAATGGGATAGGTCTGTCAGAATGTTCTGTGTTGGCAGTTAAGATTAAACTAATTTGCAACACTAACAAGTGGCCTTCCCTGCTGCCAGACTAACAATTCACTGTAGTTCTGAAATTGGTGATATGCATATTCATTTTCCAACAGCTGCGTATATTGACAAACACAACCTAATGGAATTGTCGGTCTCCAATTGCCTTTTCTGGGTGATAAATGTGGCTTATGAAGGGTATGATTCTGTGAGATTCTGTGCACCCAAAACTTTTCAGAAGTTGAAGATGCTCAGTTCCACATACAATATGGCCCATTAAGGGAATGGAATCCATTTATCTTCAGCTCAAACTGGTTAAATAAGATCCAGAATAAAGTAACTTCTTTCCACTTGCTTTTTATCTTATGCTTGCTGGTTTAAACTAGTATTAAAGTGTTTCTGTTCTGTTTATTTTGTGCTCTTTTCACACAATGTTTTTCTTTCCTTAAAATGCTTGGGGTGGAGGGAGGAGGAAGCAATACTGAACACATCATTCAACTAAAGATGTAGGTAAGCAATCTGTTTCATAGAAACTAAAGGAAGCAGTCATGAAGCAGAGCTAAAGTCCACTTTGAGATAATATGCTCCTAAACCCAACATCTAGGAGTAGTTTGCAGAATTTGAAAAGGTATTATCCTTATTAATACATCCTTATTTTAATGCCTTTGGAACACAAATATTTATAAAAACATTATCTTTCAGTAATAAAATTTAAATACATATAAGTATAAAATAGTAAAACTACACCTGCATATTGCTCCTAGAGAAAAAAAGTAGGAGCTAATGATAAAATATTGGGAGCAAAAGCTCCTTTAATGGGAGCAACTTTTGTTTCTGTGAAGTATATTTATTTTAACCACTTAAAACCTTGTATGCATCCTCACTACTGACTGAGTGATACTAATGTATTTCATTTTTATTTTTTAATTCCTTATCCAAAAATGACAAGGAAAATGAATATTAGTATTGAGTTAAAGCAAATCTAGCTTGCTTTTACACATCACAGTTATTTCTCTTTTGGTTATTAGGGGTAGGAGACGTGAGTATATCAGATTAGGTAAAAGTGGTGTAAGCAATATGCTTTTACTTCACTCCTAAGAGTCCTGTCTTTAAACCTTGGCAATGGGCAAAAAGTCCCTAGCCAAGTACCCAGGTGTAGTAAGTGTGATTAACATTTAACTTGTCGCTTAGGAGGACATAACACACCACGTCACACAACTGAAAAGATCCACTCCACTTTAAAAAATGAAAATTGATATCTGCAAATTTACATTCACTCTCTGACTGCAGACTCACATTGAACTGACACTAGGTATAAAACTTTTGGCTGGACTTGACCCACACTTTGGCTGTGGCAGCTGGGAAAGACTGATGCCTACAGATGTGAATATAAAATCTGAAGACTCCTATGCAGTACTCTTTCTATACTACTAAAAAGAAAAACAGCAAGTTAAGAATTAAATCAAAAATTGTGACAAAATATTCCGCACTACTAAATTACAACACTCCTATATTTCAGGGTCAGCCATTAATTTTGCCTCTTTTCCCTTCACCAGAGTCACAAAAGCACAAAACAGTTCCAATTTCAACTTGACACATTGGCCAATTAAGCAAGTATAATTTCGATGAGTAATTAAGTTAAATTGCTTCTTATCCAATCTTGATACAGGCGGCAACAATTTAAGCCAGAAAATAGTAAGTTCTTAATACCTTTCATAATGACTAAGTCAAAATGAAAAGTATGTATACATTTCAACAAGGAAGTTTGAATTCTATACTAATTAAAAAAAAAATTATGTCAGATTATGGACCAGATAAGATACCACCATTTAGTTCATTTGAAGATCTTCAGGAAGCTGTGTGTAAAATTAAAAACTAGGATTCTATTACAAAATGCACAAAATGTAAAATGGTCGAGCTACCATTTACTTGACAAAACAGAACAACTGATACATTTGAAAAAAGTTTTAGACAAGGGGTGTGTGTGTCAAAGTTTAGTAGGAATTGCTTTCTATTATTTTTTATCAGTGTGTCAATTGGCAGTGAAAATTCAAACAATACATTGAGACTTTTTTTAAAAACCAAAGTAAACACAGTTGAGAATAAAACACTTTCAAAACATGTAAAAGTTAATTTAAATTTCTTACTGGCTTCATGAGATTGGTACTGTACAAAAGCAGAGGATTTGTAATGTCTTATAGTAGGCACTAAGTTAAAAATGATTACCTAAGGCATTTCTACAAATAGACAGTAATAAGCCAGTTTTGTACATCCTATTGGAAAGCTTGATGAAAACGTGGTAGGGTGGTGGTTGTGCTTAGACTACTTGCGAAAGCTGCTGACAATGAGTGCAGGGACCCAAGACCTATACTATTGCTAGGATCGTGAGGATCCTGTGTTTGTGGTGGAAGTTGAGCCATTGAAGAATGTGCCTCCTCCTGTGTATAACTCATTCCAAGATTTCCCACTGAAACAGAAGGGTTATAGGGAGGGCCATTTACTGGTATGAAGTTGAACAACTGAGAAAAGTCCAACGGTTGGGTATTTAGAGGTTCACTAATGGAAACAGAGCTTTTAGAAAGGGAAACCTCCCCAGATCCATCATCTAGTGGCCCTACTTGAGGATCCAACCTTAATTTAGATGAAGATGCTTGAGAATCCTGGGATGAAGACGGTATACCACTTTGCAACTCCATTAAGTAACTTTCAATTTCCCCTTTCAATGGCTGTTCTTTTTCAGGCATAGAAATTGCATATGAGGTAGAACTGAGTGGATATTTCAAAGATAGCTGGTGAGACGGGTGGACAGACTCCATATCTATTGGACAAGGCATTCCCAAGGGTAATGATGTGGTGACCATTTGGTGTGCAGATGCAGAACTCTGCATGGACTGAATTTGAGTGTTGTAGAGATTCAATTGCAAAGTGTTTGTAAATGGCTTTGATGTCAGCTCACTGGAAGGTAAAGACATCACTGGAAGCAGCTCATCCTTTATAGGCACAGAAACATTGCAGGTAAAGGGATCTAGAAGGTCCATTGGCTCTGTTTTGACCTTCAAAAGTTCTTGGTTGTGACTTTTCTTCATATGGCGTGTTAGGTGATCTTTCCGCCCGAATCTCTGTGCACAATACTGACAGAGGAAGTCCTTTCTTCCAGTGTGCACTACCATGTGTCTACGGACATCCTTTCGGGTGTAGAACCGACGATCACAGTGTTCACACTGGTGCTTTTTCTCCTTTACTCCACCCGATGACTTGCCTGCATGAGTTTTTAGATGCTCCAGCAGCACTCCTGTGCTTTCAAATGTCTGCAAACATACCTTACAGGTGAGATCACCACTTGTTGCAGCATGCAAAGCCAGGTGACGCTTAAACCCAAGCTTGGTATTGTAGTTCTTTCCACATTCTTCACACTTAAAGGCCTCTTTGTTGGGATTGTGTGTATGTAGGTGATTCTTTAGGTGATCTTTTCGGTGAAACATTTTCTCACAATAATTACACTTGTGGGTTTTCTCAGGAGAATGAGTAGCCATATGCCTTTAAACACAGATATATTCTGTAAGTAATTATTTTGATCAAAAAGTACAAGTGTTCATTTTTTTAATGGCAGCTAAATACTACACTAACGTTTCTTCACAACAGAATCTTTTTTAGCTGACAGCAGGACACTACAAAGACAGTTTGACAAATTTAAATATAGCAAAACATGAACATTACATTTAAATTGACACTTTAGATTTTGGTGGTTTTAGCTACTGAAACAGGGATATGGGCAAGTATGAAAGTACTTGTGTAAATGTCCATAGCCAAAATTCTCAGTCCATACACTTTTCTTGTGGCACCTCTTTATACAAATGAAAATTCTATTCTCATTTATAAAAACAAACCCAAAAACATTAGCTGGTAAACTTACATACTGTAATTTAGAATTCTAGAAACAAACCAATGTCTACTTTAATTAACATTTCCTCTCTGCAAATCAGCTGAAAAATGTGTACACAAATATATACTTTTACAAGGCTTAAAATGGCCAACATAAAATAGATAATATAATCTGAAAGATAAATAGAGTTTAATACCTTAGTAATTTGTACTTAGAAACAAAGGCCTTGGTGCAGTCTTGTTGTGTGCACTTGTAGGGCCTCTCTCCTGTGTGAGAGTATGAGTGAACCTTTAATTTCTCAACACTGTTAAAGGCCTTGTCACACAGTTGGCAAGGAAAGTTTTTTCTTGGTTTGGTTTCACCACGCTTACGTTTCCCTGAAGGGACTTTCTGGGTATCTCTTACTTCTGACAAATCACCAGGAATGACAGTGGCCATCGCAGCCTAAACCAGGCCTTCTTGTTGGACACTTGGGAATTGCCCAACTCCACTAAATGATTTAGCTTTAGATGGCTTCTCAAGTTTCATGTGGTCGTAAAAGAAAGCAAAAGGGGACTGGAAAAAAAAAATAAGAAACAACTAGTTTGTAACTAAACTTAATTTTGAAGTTTACTTGCTATGTGATGCTTCTGAATAAAACTTAATAAAATTAGGTTCAGCTGGTCTAATGTAATACCTGTTGGCTTCTTTATGCTATTTGTCACAAATCTTAAAATGCATTGCTCAGGATGAATAGATCCACATGTGCCCTGACACTACACCTTGTAACTTTTCCTTAGGGCACTGATGGAGAATAGCAATGTTTCAGAAAGATTACCGAACGCATCAAAAATAACTTTACTCAAAACTATACAGATAAAGCTGACTTTTGGCAGCTGCAGATTTCGCAAGGGATTAAATTGTACTTGTGTATATATAAATAAAGTATACACAATGTTCCAGTTAATGCCTAGTGAAATTTTCCTGCAACTGTATACTGTACTAAGTCAAAATTGATATGGATAAAGAGATCTATAAATTAGGCTTTTTTCAGCTCGACAGTGGAAATATCCATCCTCCCCAAACAATTCCTACATCATAAAATAGAGAAAATGTTGAGAGTTAGATTAGATCAAGATGGAAACACTTATTCATTCATTCTAGAAGGATCACAATCTAGCTTGAGGTGTTAAGATCTGTGAAATACATGAGAAACCCACTCAGGAGGAGGTCTATCCCACTGAAATTGTCTGTTGGAAAGAGTAGCTCTGAATTCTTAATCTGGCAATACACGGTAGCAACTGATCTTTGGTGATCTCACAGTATTTTACAATCTTTTATTGCCAAAAGTACTACAGCACTATTTTAAACATCAAAACTCAACTGCAATTTGAAATACCAAAGGATCCAGTGTGACATAGATCAAAAGCTAGATCTACAACAGCATGGTAAAAGGCAGCATGAGAGAAACAAAATGAATGACAGAGTTCAATATAAAAGGTAGGCAGGATTTGAAGGAGTTGAATTTGGCATTTCTATCGCAATGAGTAATTTCCAGTTTTTGAAAATCCAATGCACAAGCACCATCAGCTCAGGAATTCTGGCTGAGCAACTGTTCTAGATGCAGTTTTGCCAGAGACACCAGAGGTCGGTGTCAGTAGCCTGAGCTGATGGTTTTGAAGTGCAGCTCTCTGTTGGCATTGGAGGGCACTATTCCCAAGCTTGCTGCCTCCTTCAGTATCTCAGCTCCCTGCTGTGTGCTTCTGCATGCTTGTAGCTTAAAAGAAGCAGCTGTTGGGACAGGTGGGGAAGAGCAGCCAGGAGTCAGGCAAAGAACACCAGGCAACAGCTGCTCCAAGCTAATGCCACCTCCCCTAGTGAACAAAATGAACTGTCCCTAGCTGGCGGTGAAGGAGGATAGCTAGCTTCCAAGGCAGCCTGTCCCCTGGATCAGCTGTCCTCTCCTCCCCATTGCAGCTGGGCTTCTGTTTAGGGGACAATAAGGTAGCAAACATTGCTTGGAAAAGGGACTTAAGAACAATCCCTAAGTGAAATGGGGTTTCAGCTTGAAGAGAAAAGCAGAAGCACCTTACAAGTGTCCAGACATACCACTTCGGAGAGCTGGAGAGAGTCTGAAGGAAAGTCTCTCTTCGGTTGGCCAGGAGGAAAAGAGAGAAAGGGTCCTCCTTAAAATGTGTGTTCATTTTATGTACAATTCAGATTGAATTTTAAACCGAAAATGCATTGAGTGTGTCTGCATAAGCCTCCTCTCTTACAGGGTAAAACCATTAATTGACAGACCAAGGTATTATTCTATTTTTTAAATCTCATGATATTTTTGCTGCTATGCTTTTTTTAAATTTGAAGGATTAGCAACACTGCAACCTTAAAGCATCAGACTGAAAGTTTATTATAAAGCTGTATCAGTGGTTAACAACAGCATTTTTTTAAGTTAACCAGTGACAGAAGAGCGGTGTCTTGAAGAACAGTGATTCTTCAAGAGTTGCCTCCATACGTTCACACTCATGAGATGGGAGCATGGGGAACCAATTCCTGAGTGGGAACGTACATAGGCATCAAAGAAGAAGCTTAGTTTCAGCCCTCCTCCCCTATCAAGTGATGAAATGAATCAGTCAATGGAAACTTGAGGCCAAATTCTTCTTCACTTACGTAAGGGTAAAAGCCCAGACCAATTTTTCCATGACTTAACTGAGTTATTTCTGATTTATACTGATATGAGAGGAGGATCTGGCCCAGCAACTTTAAAGTTAAGTTAAATTTGTGGACAAAAACATTTACCAAAGTCCCTTTTAATCAGAATTTGAGAAATAAAATTAAACTAACTTCACTGCAACTGAAGTCTCTGATCCTCTATATGTACTATATTTCTCCCCCCTTCAAAGCCTCCAGTTCTCTAACTTCTGTCTCAAAAATAAATCACAGAATGCTGAAAAGGATCAAGCAGAGTTAATAATGTTTAATTTCCCTATGATCCAAACGAATGAAGATGATTTTGAATTCATTGTGCTCAAAAACGTACCCAAATATGCATTGTTAAAACACATTAAGAGTGGATTTGATCCTATGATTATGATAGTGATTCGTTTAAAAATGTTGTTCTGATTGCTATTCCTAGGGTATTTTCAATAGTTAATGAAGAACTTCAGAATTATCTTTCAATATAAAAAAAATTCCACTTTTTACCTGTGGATGTATAGACTGAACAATGAAGACAAAGCTTAAAAACACTGATGCTCAAATATTACATTTTCCGAAGACCAGCTGAACGAATTTTATATGAGTAAAAACGCCTGTTTGTGACTCAACATATCACTTAAAATTCTCACTCTCATTGGTGCTTTCACAACTGTAGGATGAATGATGATATACACTATAAAAATCTACAGCATTACATACATCATACATTTTATACCATTTTAAAAGAAGTGCATACTTAAAAATGAATTATGGTAGCCTTTGTTTTAATGCACACCTGATGGTAGCCCAGTAAACTCCTCAGATTTTGGTCTTAACCAGTTCCGCTGACTCTTCTTGGAGGAAACCAGAATCCAGTACTTCCCATTTTTGCTGGTCTGAAAAACAAGGAAGAAAGAACGAACTAGACTTTAGTGAAACCAATATATTCAGAAAGGCGGAGGGGCGGGAAGAGGGACAAAGGGGAGCAGGTGGTATAGAAAGGGAAAATTAAAGCGGTAGAGAAATAGCCCAAATATAGAATATGAGCTAATGCTGATTAAAATTGAATGGATTTACTGCATAAGAAGTATCAATTAATGACTAAAACTTACATAAGTTCACTTATAGAACTTCAGTTAGTTCTGCATTTGGTAGGAACAATAAAAAGAAAAGATTACGTATCAGCAAAGGATTTATCTAAAAAGAGACTACTATGTATGAATGATTTAGAAATTAAATAAATCCCTTAAATATTGGGCCCCGTCTTAAAATCCTCACACAGTACTAATCTTTTAAACAAACAAACAAGCTATCTAAGAAAGGACTTCTGGATGGGCCCAACATTGCAAGAATGTAACCCTTTCATCCTGCTTAATTATACAGGAAATATCGTCTGCTTAGAAGTTGATCTGCAAAGGGAGGAAAAAAATAACTCGTTCTCTTTTTTGCTTCTTTATGGTGTATATAAATAAGCCATGACTTTTTCCTAGGGATGTCAAGCAATTAAAAAAATTAATCGCAATTAAATGCTCAATTAAATGCATTGTTAAACAATAATAGAATACCATTTTATTAAATATTTTTGGATGTTTGCTACATTTTCAAAGATATTTATTTCAATTACAACACAGAATGTAAAGTGTACAGCACTCATTTTATATTTATTTTTTATTACAAATATTTGCACTCTAAAAAAATAGAGTTTTTCAATTCATCTAATACAAGTACTGTAGTGCAGTCTCTTTATCATGAAAGCTGAACTTACAAATGTAGAATTATGTACCAAAAAAACTGCATTCAAAAATAAAACAATGTAAAACTTTAGCGCCTACAAGTCCAATCAGTCCTACTTCTTGTTCAGCCAATCACTCAAACAAGTTTGTTTACATTTCCAGAAGATAATGCTGCCTGCTTCTTTTTACAATGTCACCTGAAAGTGAGAACAAGTGTTTGCATGGCACTGTTTGTAGCTGGCGACAAGATATTTACACGCCAGATGCGCTTAAGAGTCATATCCCTTGATTTTTCAACCACCATTCCAGAGGACGTGTCCATGCTGATGATGGGTTCTGCTCAATAACGATCCAAAGCAGTGGGGTCCGACATATGTTTATTTTCTTCATCTGAGTCAGATGCCACCAGCAGAAGGTTGATTTTCTTTTTTGGTGGTTCGGGTTCTGTAGTTTCCGCATTGGGGTATTACTCTTTCAAGACTTCTGGAAGCATGCTCCACATCTCGTCCCTCTCAGATTTCAGAAGGCACTTCAGATTCTTAAATCTTGCGTTGAGTGCTGTAGCTATCTTTAGAAATTTCACATTGGAATCTTCTTTGCATTTTGTCAAATTTGCAGTGAAAGTGTTCTTAAAATGAACAACATGTGCTGGGTCATCATCCGAGACTGCTGTAACATGAAATATATGGCAGAATGTGGGTAAAACTGGGCAGGAGACATACAGTTCTCACCCAAGGAGTTCAATCACAAATTTAATTAACATTTTTTTAAATGAGCGTCATCAGCATGGAAGCATGTCCTCTGGAATGATGGCGGAAGCATGAAGAGGCATATGAATCTTTAGCGCATCTGGCACAAATATCTTGTGATGCCAGCTACATCAGTGTCATGTGAACGTCTGTTCTCACTTTCAGGTGACGTAATTAAGAAGTGGGCAGCATTATCTCCCATAAATGTAAACAAACTTGTTTCTCTTAGCGATTGGCTGAATAAGAAGTAGGAGTGAGTGGACTTGTAGGGTCTAAAGTTTTACATGGTTTTGTTTTTGAGAGCAGTTATGTAACAAAAAAATTCTAAATTCATAAATTGCACTTTCATGATAGAGAGATTGCACTATGGTACTTGAATGAGGTGAATTGAAAAATACTATTTCTTTTGTTTATCATTTTTACAGTGCAAATATTTGTAATAAAAATAAATATAAACTGAGCACTGTACACTTAGTATTCTGTTTTGTAATTGAAATCAATATATTTGAAAATGTAGAAAAATATTCAAAAATATTTAATAAATTTCTATTGGTATCCTATTGTTTAACAGTGTGATTAATTTTTTTAATTGAGATTAATTTTTAATCGACTGAATTAACTGTGATTAAACGACAGCCTTAGTTTTTTCCTTACAAATATCAAATTTCTCTTCCTGTTTCTTACTGCAAGGCTTCCTGAATGATGATGTATTGCAAGCTTACTCAATCCCTAACTGTAAGGGCGAGGTGTTGAATCTCTCCATCTGTTTTAGTTAAGTAGGTATAAAGCCCCATGTTTTCTGTGGCACACTGGCCCTGAAAATTCTGCGACAGGAACCCCAGGAATTATGTAGCACTGTCTCATACCAAACCTTCTCCCTCTTTACTACCTTGTCCACTCCAGTGCAGTATTCTTTATTTGGGTATCCAATTCAACTTCACACAACCCCAACTTTCACTGTGCTGCAGATTTTTGTATGGAAAATGCATAACTGCATTAAAAAGTACTTGGGGGGTGTGGGGGGAGGAAAGGAGACTGAAGGTTGCTGACACCTGGAAAGGAGTATTTGGGGCTTTTCATATCCAGGAAGGCGGGAGAAACATTTTGGAACTAAAAAGGGCAGCTGGAACTTTTGGTACCTTTTCCCTAGGGAGGGAAAAGAGCTCTTCTTTCCCACTCTTTCAAGCATAGGTAACTTTAAACGTGGGGAACAAGATTTACAACCAGCTACTCTTAACTTTACCCTGTATTAACATCTGACATTACCATGAACCAGAAAGAGAGTACATTAGATAGATATTTCTACTAAAACGATAAGCAGTGAAATAGTTAACATTTAAGATAGCTTCCTCACTGAAGTGAATGGGGCAACTCTCTGCTATCAGAGCTATTGTTTCAAGCTGTCTGCAAACAAAAGCAGATATAATTGCATAGATTTACAGAGAAAATAAAATGCACTTATGAAAGTTGTTGGTACACCCTCACCTTAAATATTGTGCTCAATTCTGGTTACTCATCTAAAAAAGTCCCAGTAGAAACAGATAGGGGTCAGAGATGGACAGGGATAGACAAAAATTAATTATCAGAGGCATTGGAAGGACTACCACATCAGGAGAGAGGGAGAAGACAGACTGATTAATAAGAGAAGACATGACAGATGTATTTAAAGTAGTGAATGGTATAGAGAAGGTAAGTCAGGTGCGCTTATTTACCCACTCTCTAAAGAACAAGGCAATGTTCCTCCAACAAGAGGAATATTTTTAAATTAGGGCTGTCAATTAATCGCAGTTAACTCATGCAATTTACTCAAAAAATGATCACGATTAATTGCAGTTTTAATCGCACTGTTAAATAAAATACCAATTGAAATTTATTAAATATTTGGGATTTTTTCTACGTTTTCAAATATATTGATTTCAATTACAACACAGAATACAAAGAGTAGAGTACTCACTTTATATTATTTTTATTACAAATATTTGCACTGTAAAAATGATAAAAGAAATAGTATTATTCAATTTACCTCATTCAAGTACCATAGTGCAATCTCTTTATCATGAAAGCTTTGATTCTAGATCACAGTGACAAGGCAAATTCATGGAGAAGAACAATAATGTGTCTGTGCAGCTATGTTGCAGCATAAAAGTAAGGGCTTTGTCTGAGTGTTAAACAAAAACCCTGATAATAAATTAACTTCTCTCAAATTTACCAGATTTTACTTTCTTGGCACTGTGATGCTATAATTCTACTAATTCTCCAATGTTTGAAAATCTTCCCAGGCAAACAAGACTTGAATTTCTAATAAAATAAATAAATAAATTTAATTTAATTTAATTTAATTTATTTAAAATACAAAGTACAAATCCCTGTTTGCCCTTTACAGGTAACTTAACAGTTTGAAAACTAATTGCAGTTTAAGAACATTTTAAAATGACTTGAACTCCAAAAATCTAGCCTAGGACAATTGAATTATTTGGTTGAAGAAACAGACAAGATTCTTCAATAGGGCTTGCAGCCTAAATTATTACTTCTATAGGAATTTCAATTATGTTAAAACAAATAATTAGTTTCACCACTTCTTTTAAAAATATTTATTTATTTTAATATAATTAGTGACAGTTAGGTCTCCTGAATTTATGAAGGGATCTAAAGGAGATGAAAGAAACGACCAGTTTGTAAACTAGACTTCAGCAGGGGAAAGATCCAGGAAACATTAATGAGAGGTATAATAAGGATGTAATTAACGATACAAAAAATGGAATTATAGAGACATGCCATATTTGAAATATTTTTAATGGTTTGAGGAACAAAAGGAACCACTGGTTAAAGAGGTTGACATATTTTACTTGAACGTCGGGATTCCTAGATATGCTACAAACTACAATACAAAAGAACCCTGCTTTTGTGGATTAAATACTAGTTTTTAAAATTATATATATGTATATATATATATATAGGTGAAACTGCGGTAAAATGGCAACATACATATGGGTTGGAGAAAAGAAAACAAAATCCAAGCACATGGGGAGGTGAGTGGTATATGAAATTCATTGTAGAGCAATGAAAAGATCTGAGTGAAGAATGAAAATATATTCAATGATCCTAAGAAACAAAAACAGGAGAATGACCTGTAGATAGTGAGAGATCAAATTTATGCCTCAGGCAAACTACTTAATAGATAACATATTCCTCTTCCAATTAGGGAATATATAAACATAGGTATCAAAAGTAAAACAGAGAAAATCATTCTAGAATTATATCAGGAAGTAGTGAGAGCATGTTAGCAAGTACTGGATGCATAATTATGGTTGTGCTATTGTTAGTATAATATCGAGTCAGAGAAAGTACAAAATACAGGGATTTTAGAATTTCATTAATTCAAAATTACAGAATTTAAGCCTTTATTACTTGGCAAAACAGAGATTCACAGTAGCCAGAAACAGGTTGAAGTGCACAAAATTTAGAAAGAATAGGAGCTGTGTCTCTTTCAAGCTAATGACAAACAAGTAGCAAGAGAGCACCTCTGTAAGCTAAGGAAAAAGCTGGATTCAAAGTGGCAAGTAGAATCCCACCCCCCAAGTTGGTAACATGTAGCTCGGGCTACCAAAGTTAGAATAGAAATAATCTTACAGCAAGTAGTTAAGCAAGCATTTGCCTCCAAAGTCCTGAAGTTTTCTATCCTAGCCATGAAAGTATTGGCAAGTTTAAAAAAAAAAAGATATTAAGCTTGTTAAACTACAGAGCACCATCTTTTTATATTAGAAAATAACTCATTTTTACACTATGTTATAGCAGCACAACAATGAATACTAGCAGAAAGAACAGGAGTACTTGTGGCACCTTAGAGACTAACAAATTTATTTCAGCATAAGCTTTCGTGGGCTACAGCCCACGTCTTCACATGCATAGAGTGGAACACACAGACAGAAGATATTTATATATACAGAGAACATGAAAAGGTGGAAGTACGCATACATCAATTGATTGGCCTCTTACAATTGGTATGCGTACTTCCACCTTTTCATGTTCTCTGTATGTATAAATATCTTCTGTCTGTGTGTTCCACTCTATGCATGTGAAGAAGTGAGCTGTAGCCCACGAAAGCTTATGCAGAAATAAATTTGTTTTCTCTAAGGTGCCACAAGTACTCCTGTTCTTTTTGTGGATACAGACTAACACGGCTGCTACTTTGTAACCAATGAATACTAGCACAATGGTGTAATCACCTTTTCTGAACATGAACAGAAAAATTTTGCTATGCATATCTTATTTAGTTTGTGGACATGTAAGAAATGAACTTACCAAACTTTACCATGAGCTAATATGTTATTATTTAAAAAGCCATAATATTGAAATCTCTTTGTGTGCTTTCAGTGTTCAAAATGGACCTAAGTAATTTGAAATCTTCAGAACTCAGTTTGGGTTACTAGATATCCCAAATTATAAACTGAATTAAAGGAAATGAGTTGATTAGGGTTAACCAATCTGATCCCTGCAGCATGTTGTGTGGTTTTTTTGTTTGTTTCTAGGATTTCTCTGGCACCACAGGGATGCTTTTCTGAGAACTTTGCAAAGACTATGATGCAAACAATTTTGGAGCTGTAAACTGAACTCTTGTCAATGTGCCTAAAGCCTGTATACAGGTGGATTTGTATATTTCAAGATCAAAATAAAAATAATTCACACAAATTCATGTTTAATATGGTGGAACTTCTCTAACAAAGGCAAAGAAACTCTTAGCTACTACAGTAGCAAAATTTTATTTGCATGTATGAAAATGTCACTTTAAATATAGAACAAATGATAGGCAATGGTGAATTCTGTATATGCATAAATTAGCATAACCAGAGTGCACAGTAATAATATCAGAATCAAATTCATTTATGTAATTGATATAATTTTCCATTTATTACCTTTCACAAAGTGTAATACAATCTTCTCAAAATCTCTTCAGTTTCTAATAGCCATAGGCTATTAATTTCAAAAGAAGTTTTATGTACCTGTATCTTTGAAGTTAACTGTTTAACAAGTATAATTAGGTTGTGGTGCAAGGCAAAGTGGTATAATAGGTTAGCAATAACTTTTCACTTCTTGTGAAGGGGATTCTACTCCTGACCTGGTGCTGAATGCTTTCAGTAGTCAATAAAGTCAAATGACATTTTGGTTGTCAGGTTCTAGTCCATTGGTAGAAAGTGAAAATGAAATTGATGAACTCATGCTAATCTTTCATTCATGCACTTTACGGCATATAGCAATAGTGTTTTTTTTTGCTTTTCATTTTGTTTTTATTAAATAATAAATTAAATAATTTAACACAACTGACATGTCTCTTCTAGAGGCACCCAGAGCTGGAATTGCATGGAAAAATGTAGCTCCCAGTCACATCACTTCTCTCTGTTCATTTGAGCTGCATTCGTACCATGTGCTGAAAAGTAGAACGTACCAATGAGTTTAGCAATTTCACTTCGAAAGTCTGCTATGCAGGCAGCACAAAGGAACTGGCTGTGCTGGAAAAGCTACAAGGATGCCAAAAGGCAGGGCCAGTTTTTAAGTAGCATGGTCTGAAGAATTAAGCATCGGACTGGGAATGAGAAAGTCTTGAATTCTAATTGCAACTCTGCCAATTCACCATGTGGCAAGTCACATCTTTCTGTCTCAATTTCTCCAACTGTGAAATGGGGATAATATTTACCTTCCTGCCTAGCAGGATTGTGAGGATTAGCTATTTAATGAGCACAAAGTACTATATAAATGCTAACTAGCAGTATTGAACAGGGCAAGCACAGTACAATGCCCTACACCGGAGAGGTACACAGATTGCTACAGAAAAAGTTCCCATGGATTTGGGACAACTGTACAATTCACAAGTGATAGAAATAACACTATCAAACAGAAATTTGTTTTACATCCATGTATTGAATGTACATGATACATATAAACACAACAGTCAAAAAAGGGTATTAAGGGCCCAATTCTGCCCTATGTCAGATAGCAACTGAATACCTCTCCAACTTCACTAAGACTTGGTGTACACTTAAAACTTACACTGTTGGTGCTACAGTGCTCAGACTGAAAAATCCACAGCCTGAGCACTGTAGCTATGCCCATTCAGAATGCTGTAGCTACGCCAACACACACCCCAGTGTAGACACAGATAGGCTGATGGAAGAATGGTTTGCTGACCTAGCTACTGGCCCTTTGGGAAGTGGAGTTCTTACAGCAATGGAAAAACCCCTTCCATTGCTGCAGTCTGCATCTACCCTATGGGGCTATGGCAGCATAGCTATGGCGTTGAAGCTATGCCCCCATAGTGCAGACATGGCCTATGACTGCCTGGGGGGCAAACTGGGGCACCAGTTTTAGTATGTTTTCTCACTAAAGCTATTCCCATTAGAACACTGCGGGAGAAAGGGTGTATGCGTGTTTAAGATTTTCAGTTGCTATGCAGCAGTAAATGTCCTAAAAACACTTCACTCTCCAAGAACCTGCTATTCTACCCAAAAAGGAAATAACTTTATAGAAAATTTATGATTTATATTAAAGAAAAATTTTCACTTACATTTATTCAAGATGGCCATTGCTACTACTGCTGGAGCTCTGATGCTGGCTGAGTATATCAAGTGACCCTATGAGCTAAAATACAGAAGCCTTAGGAGAGCATAACTAAAGATGCAGCACACTTAGGACAACCCCACACCCCCATCTCCCACACATTTTGAAAGAGTTCTCATGGCTTTTTTTGCTTTAAATCTCAAGTAATATTCAATTAATAGTTTATTTTTTCCTATTAAACTTTCGTGGTTTGAATGGGGATTAAAAGGTAGGGTTTGTAAAGAGGCGTAGGTTTCTGTTGCATGCTAAATTGCCTTTTAAAAGGTGAACAAACCACAAAGCTGGTATCAGCAAGCCTTTCTGAACAACTCAGAATATAGTAAAATTTTTGCCCAATTCAGTCAAACACACAAGTAAAGGGTCATCCCTATTTTCAAGCAATCACCACCCTCTTCCGCTGCTAGTTATATCACCTATGCACCCATTTTGAAGTTTGTGAAGACACAAAAAACAAACTACCAGTTGCCCTAGTGCATCTGAAGTGCGTGGGATACTTAAGATACTGCACTGCTGAGAAAAGAAAACAAATATGAGTTTAAAAAAAGACAAATGAGGGATATTTTTCATACAGGATTTCTTTCTTTGGGAAAAGCCTTCATCCCAGCACGCCACCTGAATCAATGAACTGTGCTATGGAAAAGCTATGTAGGAAGTGAAGGAAGTAGAGTCATTCGCACTCCCAGACTTTTGGATCCACTTCATGACTACTGTTGCAGATTGAGGGCTACAGTAACCACAGCTTCCTGCTGTGCTTCCTCTGTTCCACCAAGTTGGGAAGGGTGGTGGTGGAGGGATCCATGTATATTAACAGATCCACTAGTCCCTGTCACAGCCCCACCTCCTAAACCCCTCCATGACTGAGCACAGGGAGCCATCACTAAGAAGTGCTGCATGGCACACAGTGGATGCTGGCTCCCTGCCCTTTCCTGGGGAGCTGCATCCAGTCTGGCTGCATCCAGGCTGCATCCTTGTTAGGAATCCATTCTTGCTGAAGCCTGAACCAGGAACCATGGGCTCCTAATGCGACATTGCTACCTATTTCAGCTATTACAAAATCTTCACTGTTCATCAGTAGCCATGGCACCAGTATGCTCTTCAAAGTTTTCCGATCAATGCAATAGCCCTCAATCTTGAATTGCAAAAGCCTATTTCCAAGGCTAGGATCCACTTGTACATCCACTATTATTTGCTTTGTTTTGCTATTAGCTTTTATAACACTGGGATGAACACTGAAATTATAATGCTTTTATATAACTCAGTGGTGTGCCTTCACCTAAAATACGGTGTGCATTTATAGTCACCCCGTCTCCAACAGGCTCTAGCGGAAATAGAAGAGACTGAAAGCCAGGCAATGAGAATGAAAAAACAGTTCATGTTAAGAGACTGAAAAGATTGGGACTGTTTATATTAGCTAGGAGACATGATAATAGTATACAAAATAACTAATGATATAGACAAAAATCAAAGAGTCATTCAATGAAATTGAAATTCAGCAAATTTAAAATAATAATAATAATAATAATGATGATAATAATAAAAACTTGTTCACACTAAACAAAATTAGCCTGCGAGTTTTATTACCACAAGATATCATTAAGATCAAAAGCTTAGCAGGATTAAAAAAAGATTGGACATTTACATAGCTAACGAGACTATCCAGAATTATAACAGTAAGGATTGTTTTAAAAACAAGTTTTTTAGAAGGGCTATCAACTCTCATGCTTCAGGGCATAAACCAAATAAATGTGGGTAGGGAGGGAACTTTCCCTTGGGAAGGTTATCCCATACAGGGTTTCTTGTATCTTCCTCTGAAGTATCTGGGACTGGCCACTATCAAGATAGGATGCTAGACTAGATGAAACACCAGTCTGAATTCCTGTGTCATATAATATCTACAAGCCAAATCAATGGAGTAAAACCGTGTACATGTATGCATGGAACTCCAAGTAGCAGCCTCATATCTCCCTGGAGTTTCTTTTGAGACATGCAGTTGAACCTGCCTTGGATATAGTTGAATATGTTTTAAGACCTCAGGCACTGGGATACCTGCCAGATGACAACAAATATGTCTACATAATCTCATCTATTTAATCTTTCAGTGGAAACACTCTGCCCTCTAGATGTATCCCTGTAGGCTATGAACAGCGCACATGTTTTACAGAAGACTTACTTCTGTCCAAGTAACAACTGAGAACTCTTCTAGCATCCGAACAATGCAAACTAGCTTCTTCCAAAATTGAATGAAGATTGGTGAAAATATAGATAAATTACTTACTAAAAACACTTGAAGAGTTGCACAGAACCATCTTATCCTTATGGAACAGTCAGGGGTGTGTGTGGGGGGGGGGCATGGGAGCTTGGATCGTGCACTCTTCATGCTTATGTGATGACTATCAAGAATGCAGCCTTTTTTAAGCAATTGTAATGAAATGAACATAGGAAATCGCAAACTGAATCAGACCAGTGGTCCACCTAGCCCCTTATCCTAGCCAATAGTGACCAGTACAGGGGAGGAAAGCATAAGAAATTCTTGAGTGGACAATTGTGGGATAATCCATAATGGTGGTAATGTTTTTGCAGATAATAAAATTGCCTAGGATTAGAGAATACTGTGAAGAAATGCGGAGGGATTTAACAAAATTAATTGACTAGGTAGCAAGATGGCAGATGAAATTCAGTGTCGATAAAATGCAAGGAAGAAATAATCTGAACTATTCTCATACCCATTGATGAGTTCTATATTTAGCCAGTCAGAAGAAAAAACTCCAGGGTGCAATTGTGGACAGCTCAGTTAAAACATATGCTCAATATTCAGTGGCAGTCAGAGGAACAATCAATGTTAAAACGTACAAAGATTGTGAACAAAATAAGTTTATATAGAAATCTATAATGCAGCCTTGCTTGTAATACTATTTAGTTATGGTCACTCCATCTCAAAAAGAAACATCAGAAATAGAAGGGGTCCAGAAACAAGCAATGACAAATTAGAAGGATACACAGATTTCTGGATAAAATATTCTCCATCAGCACTTCATTTCTGCCCCACACAGGTCCACCTAACTATTAAAGCCACCTAGAAAATTAATACAACATACTTTTGTTCTGAAGCCAGGAACATTTAAGGCCTAAAAGGAAAAGTTAAGGCCTAAAAGTACATACCCTCTTCTCCTTCAACCATAGGTACGTTACCATTACCACAACTATAGTACACACATTACAGAGCACATGCTGCAAACTTAATTCTGTCCCCTAGAGATACCAATCTTTAATCCAGTTAAGTTCCTTTCACCAACACAACCAATTACCACACCAAACATCCACAACTATTGTGAAAAAAACAATCTTATAAAGGAATGCATGCAAAAGAGGCAGAGATAGGTTATCAGAAGGAAATGGAATAGAAAGTTCAGTGTTTATAGGAGGAAAAGAAACAGAGGTCTGATGATCTCAAGGTTGTCTTTCTGAATGGTTTGTCTTCTCATTGTACATATGGGCCCTCAAATGGAAGGTCCTTCAGAGAGGCCTCTCTTCTAAATGAGACCCCAGAACCCATCAGTCACAAATATAGTCTCATGATTATAGTAGCGGTCACTAAAAATCTAGAAGCTGCGTCCAAAGCATTGTGAAACCCTCACATATTTTGTGACTTATCAGCCTTCATCAACTTTAGTCATTGCCTCTCTCCTGGCCTCTTCAGAAAGGTGCTCTACCAATGACAGGAGTTTATCCAGGGTAAGAAGTTATATTTGGCCAATAACCCCTACTAATTAGCTACATGAGGAGAGAAATAGAACAAATCAAGGCTTTTTTCCGTCCCAGAAAATCAAAGTATATGGCAGGGATCGGCAACCTTTGGCATGTGGCTCACCAGGGTAAGCACCCTGGCGGGCTGGGCCTGTTTGTTTACCTGCTGCATCCACAGGTTCAGCTGATCGCGGCTCCCACTGGCCACGGTTTGCCGTCCCAGGCTAATGGGGGCGGCGGGAAGCGGCAGCCAGCATATCCCTCGCCACTTACCCTGGCGAGCAGCATGCCAAAGGTTGCCGATCCCTGGTATATGGCATATCTGTTCTTAGAGGCAGAGATGCCAATGAAAGTTCATGGCAAACTGATGCATCAGGCACAACCGGGGATCCAAGTATAGGATGTGAATGGCATATTCAAAGCCCCTCAGGGATAGAATAGATGGGATCTGTCCTCTTGGAAGTAGATACGACTTCAGCAGAGTTTAGCCAAAAATACTCTGCAGGTTCTAAGATGCTTCCATTATTTGGAATGGCCACCTGCCTAAATTGTCTTAGGTTACTGTAAGACTCTAGATCAAGCACCTTTGAAAGCTGTCCCAAGATCTCCTCCTTGAAGCTTCTGACAGCATCAGGTGGAGAAGTTACACACTGCCTCATCCTGGATGATAAAGGTGGTGAACCCTCAGAAGACTCTTGCATTGCACCCCTCATCTTCAGCATCCCATAAATCTGATCAGAGCCTAGGGAAGAAAACACCCAGAAAGACAAATCTGGTGGAAGGCAACTCTCTTTCGGTGATGAGAATCTGGCTGAAGTCTCTTTTGTGATTTCTCAGGAGGCCATTGTCTAAGCTTTTGACCTCAGGATTATTGTGCTCACATTGACCAATATGGACAGCAGTCCCTGTTGACAAGGGAGATGAAAAACAGAGACACCCCCCCACCTCCCTCCAGGATCAGAAGATTGCTAGGCAGTTACGTGGGTCTGTTGCAAGACCAGAATACAGACCATCATCCTGACCAGAGAGCAAGTCAGGATCCATAAGCTGCACCTGGCATCTTCAGGTAGTAAAGGACCCTAGAAAGATCTTCAGTGTCTATCACCCAGGCAGTTCTTGACACAAAATCTAGTCTTCCTTCAGAAGAGGGCCCACAGTCAAAGTTTGGATTGCTGAAGGTTCCCTGTTCAGAGTAACAGAAGATGAGGAAGATAAGAGCCAGATACATTATATTAAGGAGAGTGTTGCTTCACCGTCTGTTAGGACACCTCTGGGACAAGACAAGAAGGAAGTATCAATGTCAAAGAAGCCAATGCTGAAGGCTGACACCTAGGCCTCAAGAATGGTTGAGGCCAAGGAGAGCAATACTGTGACATCTCCCACACTAATGAATTGGTTTTCTTTTTTTAATACTGTGGAGCAATCCAGCACTGACAGATATGGCACAGATGATCACTGGATCCTCTGCTCTCAGAATGGCAACAAAGCCAAAGAGGTTGATTCCACATCCGATATCATAGCTCTCTTTGCAAAAGTCCATGCTGAGGCAGCCTCAGTATAGACCTCCTGATCACCAGTATTGGACTTCAGTGCAAAGCTGCTTATCACCAACTCACCTCTCCTCTCCACTTCAACAACTTCTACTTAAACATCAAGAAATCCCTTAGCACTGACTTCACCAATCAGCACTACAGCTAGCCAACTAGGACTTAGGCCACATCTACATTACAAACTTACATCGCTATAACTACGTCTCTCAGGAGTGTGAAAAATCCACACCTCTGAGCAATGCAGTTATATCAATCTAACCCCCAACGTAGACAGTGCTCTGTTGACGGGAGGGCATCTCCCATCGACATAGCTATCATCTCTCAGGGAGGTGGATTAAAGTACGCCAATGGGAGAAGCTCTCCCACTGGCATAACAGCATCTTCATTGACGTGCTGCAGCTGTACCGCATTTTAAGCAGCGTGTTAAGTGTAGACCTGCCCTTAGACTCTTTAGAATCCCTTTATGTTGATTACATCAAGGGCTTAGCACTGGACTGGAATGAAGGAGTCTTTAAAGCTTCCTCAAACAAGGGCTTCTTGAGGCACCTCTGTTTGGGGAGCTGTAAGGACCTATAGGGATTATATCCACAACAGATCAAGCACTGGATTTACTCACCTGTCACCAACATTATAGCTTCATATGATGCACTGATCTTAGCAGTGGACATCCCAGTTGCTGAGAGCTAACCAACAGGGCCAAACTAAGTCCACATCAGCACAAAGTGTATGTTGTCTAAAATAAAAACAAAACAAAAAACGATAAACCACCTACATCAAATGCTATGCCTAGAAAACTCTAACAGATGCCTAAGAGATAAGGCAATGGACAGTCCTCGGTTCCAGCTTGCTGTTTTTAAGGCTGTAAGAAAGGACCAAAAACTTCCAAGCTTCTACACCAAAGGTAGGCAACTACAGAGCATGGATCTCAATACAGGGAATTCTCAAAGGCATTAAGCTTTCATTTAAAAAAAAAATTATATCTAGTTGAAGAAAACCTTTCAAAACATGAACCAAATGTACTGTAAAAAGATGCAGTAGTGTCTTCTTCTGTCTGCAGACAAATTAGGTCAATGCCTTTACTGCTACTTATAGTCTAGCCCAGTAGCAGCAATGCAATGAAATTAACAACTCTGGTCAGTTTCCCAGCTGTTACAGAAAGCCTGGGTGTTTGTGAAACTGTCAGTCACTTCAATTTCATGTTGTTTCTGCAAACCACAGCAGATGTGCTAGAGTTATTCACAGGGGAGGGAGACCCAAAAACAGGCTGGGGAAGAGGAATAATTCCCTATAGCAGCTAGAAGGGTATGGCAAGTGGAGAACACAAGAGAGAAAGCTCCTTGTTTCTTCCAGGAGCCAAAGGAATGAGTGATGTTTGAAGTTGGTCAAATATCTAGTAACCAAAGTGATAGAAAAGACTGAGCTCCCAGGCAAGAACCAGGGACAGCACACTGTTAAAAAGCCAGCACTTTCTCCATTCACAAAAAACATGGTAGCAGAGAAGGGAGACAGGGAGCTCACCAGTTATGATTCCTGAACTTCACTGATCCTGGAAACCACCACCTAATATTCCCCATCTTTTCTATCTACTTAAGCTAGGAGTTTGAAAAATATTTTTCTTTTATCATATTCATAGTTAGGACATTAACCAAGTAAAATTATGCTCCATAGCAACAGTTGATTAGGACTAACTACAAAAAAGCAAAGTTCTTAAAAATAAACACCTTGAGGCTAAAAGTTACTAAAGTCTCAGCCTGATTACGGTAATCAGTATACATCTTTCTCAAACTGACAAAATCTCACTGAAATAAATACCAAAAAATTCAGACATTAATACATTAAGTACTGCTTACTTATAACACTCAAACAATATCCAACACGAGAAAAGGCATAATGAACAATTTGAAAAATAAGTATTTTTAGTTAAAAAACCCAAACAAAAAAGTTACCCACCACAAAAATCTTGCAAAGACCCAGTTTGTTCTACAACAGAGCCTTTATCCATAATTACACGGCGTCTGATTCAAGACAAACATTTTTGCATGATAATTTAAAAAAACAAAACACAAAACAAAACAAAAAACAAAAACAGTGCTATTGTTTTTTTTAATTAGCCCAAAGCTGGAAATAAAACTGAAGCTTTACAGCCAAATGACACAAATTCCTGACTTAAGCAATGAAAGATTTTTACACTGAGAATGTGTAATTTAGTTATGCCTGGAAAATGTTTTATGTCCTATTTGTGCCTATAGGCTGCAGAGTTTTTCTGAAGAAACATCATTCAAAATGAACATCAATTGAAAACTTTTATCAATCTTAATATACTGATTCTCAAAAGTGTATTAACATTTTAACCCTATGCTTCTAAAATGAAAGGGACAATGTGTCAAATGCAGCACTCAGAATGGTTCATTTAACACCTTGATCTCACTGGACATTTCACTGCCAAATGGAAGCAATCCACTAACAGCATCCTCATACAAACTGATGTGACATACTGGGAAGAAATCTGCTGCTAACCTCCTCACAAGCTCTGTGATGGCGAAAAAGTGAAGGTGCTCTGCAAGGGTGCGGACAAGTGTCATTGGAAGCCTTTCCCATGCAGGTGGGTGTGATGAGAAGAATGCACTCCACTGGTGGTCTCCACACAAATTTTAGGGCTGCAGGAAATGGGAATGGGTAGTTGGCAGTCTTCCCAAATGAAGTGGACTAACAGTAGCCAGCCTGAGGTGCATTAAATGGATAGCAAAGGGATTCAACATGTGGCCATTTCAGACACCAATGTTATCAAACCATATTAGGTCCCAAAATTCAAAGAAAACTGTTTTGATTTTTAAAAATTTTCTATTATAAGACAACCCACTCTTTAATCAATCCAATAGAGAACAGTGGTGTGAAATGCACTGCGCTTCATCTTGCCTCCTAAGTGGACTGATAAGCCCTGACAAAATGGCTTGTTAACAAACTTTAACTAAAAGCAGGACAATAATTCTTATACTATCTTACACAGGATTTCACACTCAATAATATTGATTCCACCTGCCACAGGCTCAGAAATATCACCCCACTCTATTATAGGCTTATTAAGGTTGCCTGGCACTTCCCACTATAAGACCCTATTTTCAGTTTCTTTTAACTGTGAAACTATATGGTTGAAATCTGCCAAAAAATTAATCCTGAAGGCATACACCCAGCCTGGCCAATTTCAGCCAGAACAGTTCAGCCATTTCCAAGAATAAGGCTACAGAAAAAAAATGTTAAAGAATTCTGGTACCTTTTCTTTGAAAAGCTCTTAGCATACCTATGCTTTGGTGTAGGGCAGGAGTCGGCAACCTTTCAGAAGTGGTGTGCCGAGTCTTCATTTATTCACTCTAATTTAAGGTTTCGCATGCCAGTAATACATTGTAACATTTTTAGAAGGTCTCTTTCTATAAGTCTATAATATATAACTAAACTATTGTTGTATGTAAAGTAAATAACGTTTTTAAAATGTTTAAGAAGCTTCATTTAAAATTAAATTAAAATGCAGAGCCCCCCGAACCGGTGGCCAGGACTCGGGCAGTTTAAGTGGCACTGAAAATCAGCTCACGTGCCGCCTTCAGCATGCGTGCCATAGGTTGCCTATCCCGGTGTAGGGACTTGAAATTTGACAGGGCGTGGTCTTTGCACCAGTGAGATAATGTGATACCTCCCCCTGGAAATATGCCCAATTTGATCTAGTTATAAGCCTTTCAAAAGTTACAGTTCACCCATGCTCAGTAGAGACTTCTTAGATTTTAAGCTCTGAATTTCCTGAAGATTCTGTCTGCCTTCAGTATGTTCCAGCCTGGGGATGAGCAGGACTTTCCCTGCAATTGCAAGTGTCTGCTATAGGTAGGGTCCTACCAAATTCATGGCCCATTCTGGTCATAGAATTTAAAAAAAATAATAAATTTCATGATTTCAGCTATTTAAATCTGAGATTTCATGGTGTTGTAATTGTAGGGGACTTGACCCAAAAAGGAGTTGTGGGGAGATGGCAAGGTTATTGGGGGGGGAGGGAAGGTTGTGGTACTGCTATCCTTACTTCTGTGCTGCTGCTGGCGACAGCTCTGCCTTCAGAGTTGGGCAGCTGGAAGGCAGTGGCTGGGAACCCAGGTTTGAAGGCAGAGCCACCAGCAGCAGCAGCACAGAAGTAAGGATGGCATGGTGTAGTATGGTATTGCCCCCCTTACTTCTGCACTGCTGCTGGTGGGGCGCTGCCTTCAGAGCTGGGCACTAAGCCAACAGCCACCCAGCTCTGATGGTAGCGCAGAAGTAAGGGTGGCAATACCACAGCCCCCTCCCCCAAATAACCTTGTGACCCCCCTGCAACTCCCTTTTGGGTCAGGAACCCCAATTTGAGAAACCCTGGTCTTCCCCTGTGAAATCTGTATAATATAAGGTAAAAGCACACATGACCAGATTTCATGGCCCGTGACACGTTTTTCATGGCCATGAATTTGGTAGGGCCCTAGCTATGGACCATGCCAAGACTGAGCTCACAAAATGAGAGTTGGGACACACCCCAGAGTGATGCAAATTTCAGTGCTGTAAAGTGGCAGTGTAAAGTACCAGCACTGGGAGCGGTAGCTACTCCCCTCATGGGGGTGGGTTTTTTACAGCACTGTGGGAGCTCCCCCCCAGCACTGGTGCCGCGACTACACAGCCATGTTAAAGCGCTGCCGAGGCAGCATTTTAACACTGGTAGTGAAGACATACCCTAAGTGACTGGGCACTCCTCAACTCCTAATGACTTTAGTGGGAGTTGGGGTATTCAGCCACTTTCCAGATAAAGCCCTTACCACTGTATCCTTAAACACAAGACGTTTCCAGCCAGAAACCTGAAAGAATGAAATCAACTAGGAACATATGTTCATAAAAGCAAAGGGGGGTGTTAAATATAGAAGACTAGTGTTGATATCAAGAATCAATGGACAAAACCAGACGTTTACTTTAGGACTTTTCTTTTGTTTAAAGATCTTTTATTTTATTCAGAGTTCAGTTAACTGGTTTTAGAGGTTTTCTTTTTGATTCTTGATTTAGGTTGTTTAATATCTTGTCCTAACAGGTAATGTCTAAAGTTCACTGGCTAACAATAATGGTAACAATAGCTTTAATTCCTATGCCCCAATTTATCGTGGGTGATTATATAATTTGTATTAAATCTTTATAACTAGACATTAATAAAATTTGCATCAGTAACTAAATCAAGTTAGTTCCATCAATGCAAACTCTTAATGCAGATGGGCTGCTCTTGCACAGAGGGGGACATATACCACCACCACTTAATTTGGCAGTCAATTATGTAGCTCCACAAGTGAAATTAAAAAAATATTTTAAGGCCTAACTTCTACATGCTTTGGTGATGCAGGCTATAGAAAGTAAGAGTTAACAGGTAAATTTGCCATGAACTTAAGTGCTAAAACTAATTATAATGCAAATGTACGTTTTTAAAATAAAAAATAAAGTCTCAAAACAGTATTTACGTTTCCATGATAGAGGAACTGAAAATGTTTGAATTCAGTAATAGAACCTGGAGGTGATCTGCTTTGCCTTCATTCCGCACTTAGAGAAGGCATTATTGGAAGCCACTGAAGATCTTTGTAGACCAGGGATCTGCAACCTTTGGCATGTGGCCAAAGCCGCTGGTGGGAAAAGCCGCTGGTGGGCCAGGACGGTTTACCTGCAGCATCTGCAGATTCAACCAGTTGCAGCTCCCACTGGCCACGGTTTGCTGTCCCAGGCCAACGGGGGCTGCTGGTTGCTCTTCCCGCAGCCTCCATTGGCCTGGGATGGCGAACCGCGCCACTGAGAGCTGCGATCGGCTGAACCTGCAGACGCTGCAGGTAAACAAACTGTCCCGGCCAGCCAGTAGATTTCCCTGAAGGGCCGCGTGCCAAAGGTTGCCAATCCCTGCTATAGACCATATTTTACCCATTGGTGGCATTTTTAGTTCAGCCATATCCAAGCTAGTCAGTCTGCCTGTGAATGGAACAGATTGCTGGTCTCTCACTTTTTGGGGGTGAGAAGCAGGACAGAAGAGGAAGAAGAGGGGGAGACGCTACTAGTTAGATTGCCTCAGCATTTCCCTAAGTGCTAGATGTGCCCCCCCACCAAATGGTGTACAAAAGATAAACTGGGGTATTCTTAAGATATATAAATTAAGACAGGTAGGCCTTTAACAACACATGGCACAGTTGGGGGAAAGGGGAGGATTATGTGTGGAATTTGTTTCATTTTCCTGAAGAGAGGCTCAGCTTTCAAAACATTTGGAAAACACTGGATTGTTTGAAGCAGCTTGGTTGACTGAATATTTCAGTCCCTGTTCTTTTCTAATATGCACCAACATGTGAGAGGTGAGGTATAACATATTATGCACAGAGTTATATGTTGCAAAAAATTATAATTTAAAAAGTAAAGTCCTAATACGGTGGATCTGCATACAACACAAAAACAGCTCATTCCTTGGGGACACTTTCTCTGGGGATTTCTTCTTGACCCTCCCTAAAACTGGGTTGCCTTCTGATAGAAAGATATTCTTAGCATGCCTTTCTGGGGATAGCCCTTAAATTTAGAAGGCATAGCTGCAGCTCTAAAGCAGCCTTTTTGCAACTACCTGTTTGTTTCTCTTCACCCTCTTCCAGTTGATGAGTACTCTTGAAGAAATGACATTTTTTGAGAATGTGCTACATAGAAAAAAATTATTTTTCTTCAAAATGCTCCTAGATTCGTTGAACTTATGGGTCCAGTCATCCTGTCAGTTGACCTCAACATTTGCTGTTCAAGCATAACTGATGGAATTATCAGATCCCTTAATTAAAAAATTCCTGTCAAAATGTAATAGAAATTTGATTCTTAAAAAACAGAAGAGCCATTCACTTGAACCTTCGGGCTCAGTCTTGTCCTGCACAGTGCATATGCACTAAGATGTTTTATAAGATGGTAGGATGCAGAGAGCCCAAGGG
Organism: Malaclemys terrapin pileata; assembly: GCF_027887155.1. Classification (NCBI taxonomy): domain Eukaryota; kingdom Metazoa; phylum Chordata; order Testudines; family Emydidae; genus Malaclemys; species Malaclemys terrapin. Next base: position 66,952,669 of record NC_071506.1, on the reverse strand, counting down.
AAAGGACAATCAAGCTAGCTGGTGCACCAAAGCTCCAGGGAAATATGTTCTGTTGCCTAATGGGAACAGTGAAATCCCTTCCCCCTCCCCCCCCCCCAAAGCTCCGATCTGCAGCACACACTCGCTGGGGTTCAGGCTGCTTCAAGAATCATCTGTTCGCATCCTACTGTATATCTTCCCTCATAGCCTAGGGTTTGACAAGTTGGATGTTATCTTTTTTCTAGAAGTGACTTAATTCTCACTTCTGACGCTTGTCTCAGCGGACCATTCTAATTCTTCACAACAAAGTTTCCCTCCAGAGAAAATTTTGTTCAGTGGGAGGAATGATGGTTTAGCTGTGTATTAGTCAGGGATAGCGGATTTTATTTATTTATTAAATTTTTGGTAGCTTCAGTAATTGTCAAGCAGTGCAATTACTACAAAGTACTGTAAGTACTTTATTTTATTACCCTTATCTTTCTTCCCCATTTCCTGTTTGTTGCATCTAGTCTCACGATTACACTGTAATGTGATGTGTGCGTGTGTTTTTGTACAGCCTCTAGCACAATGGATCCTGATGGGGGCCTGCAGGCACTACCACATTACCAATAATAAAGGATTCAAGCCATAAAGCAAAGGAGAATAGGTGTATCCATATTTACTACACCCACCAATGTGGTATCTGAGTGTCATTTACACTGGAGAACACCATTCGAGACTATGTAGTCCAAAAAAAAGAGGATACCTCCTTCTGATTAAGAAACCTGAAGTTTCAAAAGTATTATTAAATTAGTCATTTGCGAGTAAACAATGAGTTAGGAAGTTATTTTCCCAATTGTAGTGGGAATTTCCATATGAAAGTGCAACAGGGATCACCACACTATTTATCTGATTGTTTGCATGGTGTTCTTGGCAATTACCCTACACAGTAAATTGGGTGGAATATTAGCTCAGCAGGCTCACAGGACTTGGAACTAGGTGGAATGATTTTGTGGCCCACACTTATAAAAAATGGCAGTAAAAAGTCCAGACAGCGAGCAAATAAAATAAGAATGCTTATTACCTCCAGGCACAAATGATGAAGCACACGCAAGGCTAAAAATTAACACTGATGTACAGGCACATCACACTTTTCTCAGCCATGATGTGCACAAGGTGACATGGGCAGCCCACGGAGGGGGGGGGGGGGGGGGGGGGGAAGAACAGGACAGAAGAAGAAGAAGAAGAAGAAAAAAAAAAAGACAGCTGTTGCTCTCGAATTAATGCTGCAACACCCTTGTGCAAGCTCATTGTGACAGAAGCACTATCACTTCCAAAAGCCAAACAGGATTTTCCTGGTCTCCATATTTGGATTCAGAGCTGAAAAATATTCTCTCCAGTAGCACACTCTGGACATGCTGGGACCAACAGCAACTAGGTGATCACTTTACATTTGCTGTAATCAAAACGTCAAATCACGACTGGGAACAGCTTGCTGGTGTCTGCTTCACTGCTGGTATCACTAGCTAGACTAAATCGTGAACGCTTTCTACTAGATGGTTTACATCATTTGCTATCTCTGATGATGGCTGTTTTTGTGTGTGCACATTCATATTTTCTGGCAATTTTGAAATCAGGAAATGCAATCATCTCTCAAATTTTCTGAAAACTGCTCGCCACAACTGGCAAGTTATACCTGATGAGAAATCCTCTTACCAACATTCTGGTATAGAGCATGCTGTTGTCAACTTCCATGGTGAAGAACTGCTTTATATCTGTGCTTTGCTAGCTGCTGTTTTTTGCAGTTTCAACATGCTTTTTCACACCAACGTGAATTTTCACATCGTTATGACCGGCATGCACAACAGATGTCTCCATGGGACAAAGCTGACAGTAGACATAATCATTGCCCTTTCTTGACAGCTTAACCACATTTGGTTGTATAGTTCATTTTTGAACTTCTGAAACCTTTTTGAGTGTTTTTTGGTATATGTGGCTCATTTTATCACCCGTACCAGTCGTTTTGATAAACAGTGGTGGTTAAGCTTTGGGGCAAGTAGGGCGTAGAAAGAAAATCGTGCCTACTTGCCCCCATGGCACTACTCTCACCAGGGATGCAATCAGAATTTTCTCCATTGCACTCCTCACCCCAAACAGGGTGAAGGGGAGGATTGGTCTCAGGAAAGCTGCCTTGCTATGACGCCTGGTGGAATCTCCATCAGTGAGGTTTTTAAGAACAGGTTAGACAAACGCCCGTCAGGGATGGTCTAGTTATTACTTATCCTGCATTGAGTGCAGGGGGCTGGACTAGATCGGTGATTCTCAACCTGGGGCCCAGGGTCCCCCGGGGGGCTGCAACCAGGTTTCAGGGGGGCCGCCAAGCAGGGCCAACAGATTTGCTGGGGCCCAGGACAGAAAGCTGAAGCCCCACTGCATGGGGCTGAAGCTAAAGCCTGAGTAACTTAGCTTCACGGGACCCTATGTGGCATGGGACCCTGTGTAACTGCCCTGCTTGGCCCTGGCTTTTATATGCAGCAAAACAGTGGTGTGGCAGAAGTGGGCAATGGAGTTTTTATAGCATATTGGTGGGGTGGGGGGGAGAACTTAGAGAAAAAGGTTGAGAACCCCTGGACTAGATGACCTACTGAGGTCCCTTATAGTCCTACACATCTATGAGTCTAAGGAGGGAGCCTGAGAGGCGTGGGGGGGGAGCACCCTTCCTGTCTAAGGCCAATCCCCCCACCCCCCAATTGCACCTGAACCCCAAACTGAAAGAAGGGGATGATTGGTCCTAGGAAAGCCTCCCTGCTATGCTACCTAGGTTCCTTAATTACCGTGGCCAGGCCCAGACCTGCTTCCCGGGATGATCCTCCTCTTCTCCCTTCAGTGTCCCATTCCCTCTCCTCCTCCACCACAACTGCCTCCTTCTGCCCTTCTGGCTTTTCCTCCCACACAGACTGCACAGCAACAGATCAGATAGTAGGCAAGCCACAACGATTCTGAATGGAGTTTGGGGCATGGGATTCACCACCCAAGTCACAAGTGGCGTGTTGTGCTCTAACTGCCCAGTGTGGATCCTGCTGGCATGCTCTACAAGGTATCTAGAGCACATTAACATAATCCAGCAAGTGCACACGGCAGCTAAAGTGCAACACCCAGCCTAGGTGATGGATCTGGCACCTCAAACCCCATTCAAAACTGCCACTGCTTGCCTCCTGTCAGACCTGTCACTGCGCAGTCTGTGCATCTGCCATAGGGCTGGTGGTGAAGAATGGCCCCTGCAGCAATATTTGATATGTTCACTGGACCCGAGTCATGGGGAATGATGCAAAAGTCATAGATGTAAGGCCTGAATTCATAATTACATGTAAAAATTGGGAAGATTACAGAAAATTTGACAGGGCTGGTATCTCCACTATTCCTACCCTACCCCCATCTATCCATACTAAAGGCTTAGCCTGTCTCTCTGACATCTCCTTGTGGAGGTCTAGCTGTTAGCTCAAGCTCAGCATGACTAAAACAGAGCTCTTAATCTCCCCAACTAGCCGTTCCTCGATCACTGTGAACCTCATCATCATTCTTCCTATCACTCTGGCCCATAACCTTGGTCAGAGTCCAAGATGATGCCTAGTTCTCACATCCAGACTATGGATTCTTTATGCATAAATTGCTAAAATATGGCCTTTCCTCTCCACATAGCTAAAACTCTCGCCCAGGCTCTCATCTCGTATCTTGATTATTGCAACATCCTTTTCTCTGGCCTTGACAAATGCAATCTTGCCCTGTTCATATACACTCAAAATGGTGCTGCAAATATCATTTTCCTAGCACATCACTTTGAACGTGTCACCCCTCTCTTTGCATTCCTCCAGTGGCTCCCTCTTCTCTATTGCATTGAATATAAGTTGCTTGTTTTCACTTTCAGGGCCCCTTCATGACCAATCATCCATCAGAAATCAGGGCCCTAATGTTTTTCTTTTGAGAGGGAGGAGATAGTTATACTCTATCTGAGCAGAAGAAAGTGAAAAAAATGAGAAACTCACAGGAAAAAGATATATATTAACACAAAGGTAATAATGAAAAAAATCAATGGAAATGGTGAATAATATTATATATATATATAAAAATAATAGAATATAAAGGATGAATTGAGGAATAAATGGAAATTTACAAAATCAAATATTTCAGACAAATATTGAAGACATTGTTTCTTAATGATATCTATGTAAAAGGATGTAAAAGAAAGATCAAGAGGAGAGTTTTTTTAAAACAAATTTAAAAATCAATGGATTATGTTTTGAAAGGGCAGTTTAGGCGCTGACAAAGTTGTTGGACAGTTTTACCCTATTTTATCGTTTTCCCTGTTTAGTATATTCAAGGTATGTATGCAACAGTCAAGGAGGAAAAGTTAATAGGTCTTGGAATAAAGCATGAAAGCATAATAATGTATGGAAAAGAAGTCATTAAATAAGGAAGAGAAAAGAGGGAGAAACTCTCAGAAGCAGCGATTAAGTAGCAAAGAAAGAAAAGCAACCTGTTCAATCCACATTTAAAAAACAAAACAAAAAAAAACCTAATTTGTCCTCCTGGTCTTCCCTCACTGCAATGAGTTTATTACAGGCTTGAACTGTTGCCTGTCATGTATTGTTTAAATATAAACCTTTTCAGTAAGTAGATTCTTGTCTTTAAAAAACACACAGTTCTGCTCTGAAAATGGAGACTAAAAATAGCATTGAAGCCTCCCATTCACGTCCTGTTTTCTGTCTCAAACTTAGTCAATTAACAAGTAAAATTATGGGTTTTTCCCCTGAGCTGCTAGCTCTTTTTTTGGTTTTTGTGCTGTTTTTTAACTGCAAACTCACCCTGGACTGTGACAATCAAGCTATGTCTTTTGACTGAAATTAGTTCTGGTGAGGTGGACAGCAATGGATTAAGGTCTATATTACTTGCATAGACGTATGTAACAATATGGCAATTTGAGAATACAGCCACAAATACTAAATTAAAAATCTATACTTAGTTGCAAAAATATTAGATATAAAGGGCAAGGTATTTAGAAGTATTTAACAGTTTTCCTAAGAAACAAGTTTCTTAATAAAAATCATTTAAACTACGATATTTTTAAGATAAGGAAATGTTGAGCAATCTCTGTAAAGATAATACATGTTATACTAGCATGGATTAATGTGTCAGGAAACTCTGAGGACACATTAACCTCTTAAGTTCATACTGATTGGGAAGCCCATCATGAACAATACTTCTGCAAATTAGCAAGTGAACAAGTAAAAGGAATCTGTGTTTATTATTTTGCCAATTTTTGGATCATTTTAATAATACTTCATGATTTTAACATACTGTAAAGTATTTGTTTTTTTAAACAATCAAGTCTTATTATTAAGAAATTGCATTCACTACAGTGGTCGGGAGTCTTTCCTGGTTGGCAGAGAGACTGCTATTTGATGAATTAGAGTCTGCAAATAAGCAATGGTCTACTTTAATTTTATATAAGATTACTGAGTGTGTTTGAGAGAGGACAAATGTCCTAAAGAAGCTCCTGAGAGAAGTGAGTCAGTCTTAAGTTTCCTAACACCTCCTGCCCCTCAACAAAAACAAAGAAACCAACAAGCCAACCAGACAGATAAACCCTCAGCTACCATTCTAAGTTTATTCAATATCATTCTTTTATTGAGTAAATGCACTTTAGTTATTTTTTGGGAAAAGCTCTGATTTAGCATTTATCCTGTCTGCTTAGTAAGGAAATGTGCATACAGCAGTTCTCTGTAATCTTGCTGCAGAGCTGCGAACTGAGATAGCTCCACTTGCTGCTTTAGGGAGCGACGTATACACCACTTGTTAATATTAGGGTTTGTCTTCAGTGCAGTTAGTTCAAGGTATAACTCAAGTGTTGCCCTTAACCCAGTCCTGTCCACACACAAATATCTCTAACTCAAGCTAGCTGGACCATAAGGAGCATAGGCTGAAGTTTAAGCACAGATGACACTCAAACCAGTAATGCAGTTGGGGCACAGCTACTCTCTACTATTAATCCAATTACACTGTGCTGCTCGAGTGTTATTTTGCAGTATGACCGTTCTCATTTTAGCTAACCTAACTAGAAAGGAGTTAATTTGAGTGTAGATTACTGCAGAATTAGCTTGAGTTAAGATATAATCTTAGAAGAACCAAACATTCTACCTGCTAGAAAGGTTAGCTGCACAGCTTTGAAACAGAACAGCTTAATGCAACGGCTTTCCCATCAAGGCTTTAAATGATAAATGTTCAGGATGTGTATTGGGAATAATCTTAGGCCAGGTCTACCCTCAGAATTTACATTGGTAAAACTACGTCACTTGGGGTATGAAAAAGCCACACCTGAGCCATGTATTTATACTGACCTAACTCCCCAGTTTAGACAGTGCTATGTGAACGGGAAGTCTTCACTAGCTCTTGCGGAGATGGATTACGCTCTCCCATCGGTGAAGACAGTATTACGCCAAAGCGCTACAGCTGTGTAGCTGCATCACTGTATGTGTAGACAAGTCCTATTTCAACAGTCTATTTAGAGACATTTGTTTTACATAGGTTTTTTGGTTAATAATCTGTCTTTTGCTATTCTTCTGCTATAACACCATGATATTGGTTTATAAAATGACTAAAGTTAAAAATATTTAAATTATCTATATCCCTTTCAACACAATTTAATCTAATAAGTATTTTCACATATAACAGATACAGGATTACAACAAAATACTTTTTAGAACAATATTTCTTAGCTTGTCATTTTCCCAGCATGGGCACTGCGGCTTTACCTTTAAATGTTTACCAATACTTCTATCTCATCTCCCACGTTTTCCCCAACCCTCACTGTTCTGTAATTCCTAACTGAGTGGCATATGATTGTGGATGAAGGTGATCACTAATTCAACACAATGCTGTGGATGTAGGTGCAGCTCTAAAATAAAACAATAATGAAACATAGTTGAGTTTGTTACTTATTAGGAAAATTTGTAAGGCTTATTTGAAATTTTCTTCAGTTTAAAAATGCACTGCTCTGAGGAGTGAAGTACATTAGTACGCAGTATATGTCAAATTCATCCTTTGTGTAATACTGCTGGTTTCTGTGAAGTTACAATAAGGCTGAGTTTGGCTCTATATGCTCCTCAGACCTCTTAGCAATAGCACACCATTGTGGATAATATGACAGCTCACCAATCAGGCAGCAGGAAGACTTCCAAGTTTACTCTGGGGGAATTCTGCACCACTGCGCAATGCTGAATTGGCACCAAAATTAATGTTTTTTGCACAGAATTTCTGCCACCCTGAAATGGGCAGCAGAGCTGCTGACCACCACTAGGGGGCACTGGACCCAGCAGAGCCCAGCTCACAAATAGAAGACACTGCCAGGGGAAAGGGGAGGGGGCTGGAGGGTTCCTGGCAGCTGCAGTTCCCAGCACGCCCTCAAGGAAGGAGAGGTAGGCGCCACACAGGTAACTCAGTACAAGCCCAGGACCCAGCATCAGGCTGTTTCTCCCTCTGGATCCCTGGGGGGGGGGGGGAGGGAGGCAGGTGAGGGAGTGAGAGTATCTGGGCTGGGGGCCCCACAGATGGGCTATGAGGGGGAAGGGTGCAGGTATCTGGGCTGGGGGCACCCCACTGCTGGGCTCTGAGTGGTGGGCGGTAAGGGGTGCATATGAGTGTTTGAACTGGGAGAGAGGGGGACCGTAGCTGGGCTCTGGTGGGGAGGAGCTGTAGGTATCTGGCCTTCCTGCTGGGCTCTGGGGGGAAGGGGCATAGAAACAGGAAATGGGTTGTCATACGGGTTTCCTTAACACTCTACTCCTGGAGGAATTTTTTTGTGTCTGTATTGTTACAGACATAGTTGCTGATAGGTATTCTGAAATATATTACCAAAATAATTGACACTGGCGTGATTATGTAGTGTTATTTTAACAAATAAAATATGCAGAATTTTAAAATATTGTGTGCAGAATTTTTATTTTTTGGCACAGAATTCCCCCAGGAGTAAAGTTATGTACTTTAACCTGTGATTTAGTATTACTAAATCCTATAGACAGCCTACTACTACTATCAAGTAATAATAACTAATTGAACATTTCTCAGATATTCTACCTTTTGCTGTTAGATGATAATTTAGAATGAAAACTGTTCTTGCTAAGCTCCTTCAATAGACTTTGCAATCTAAATTAATTTAGGTACATGCAAATGTCCTTGTATTAAACAGCTTAACATCTTGCAGGTTCTAGTTTAAAGGGACAGTCATCTTAAAAAAGAAAGGCACACCAACCTCAATATTTTAATTTACTGTTGTTACAAGTAACACTTAAAATTACTGAAGTCAAAAGATGAGGAAAATATCTAATTTTGTACTTTATGCATTTCTCAGAATTTTGTGCATAGTCCGTTTCACTGTTTCCCCATGATGTTTGTTGAGGGTCTTTTACACAGCAACAGAAGACACTTTTACAAAAATTTAAAAGAGGAATATGTGATTGAAAGAAACAAAAATATGGAAGATGAACTCTGAGCAGGATCAGTAACTCTACTTCAGATGAGCCTCCAAAACTCTAATATTTCTGGAAATTTTTTAATATACAATAAGATATTTCGTTTCAGGAATATAACTCATTTAAAATAAAACAAACACTTCACTGCTCACCTGAAAGAAGGTAAAAATAGTGGGCAGAATCTCAGTGTCTACCGGCAGCAAGTTGCTAATTACAAATTTAGCTTTTAAAAAAATACTGGTTTTAATAATTTTGTTTGCAATATTCAGAATGCCTTAATGTAAGCCAAACTATGCTGAGCTATACATTTCATACAATTCCAGGAAATACTGTTAAATTGGCACTACCACTCACTGCATCCTATTGAGACCCTGTAACACAATTCTATCCCCATACAGTTCAAATGGTATAAGTGTATTTCTGTAATAATTTGAAACCACTCAGACAAACTGTTGTAAGAGACAATTGCCTCAGTTTAAAAACATTCCACACAGAATGATGTATGGTTTAATAGATTAGCACATTAGACTTAAAAGCATAATCTTTGATGTGGCTATTTTAAAGTGGTCTTAGCAAAAGTATAAAATATTAATCCTGTTTTCCAATAAACATAACTTTTGATCTGCTGAATCAGTCATGCTACATATAATAATCAGAGAGGGAGGACAATGTAATTAAATTCATTTGGGGAAATAAGACATTAGCACAATGCTGTATAAACTAAAAATGATGCAATCACAGAACAACATTCCAACGAAGGCAAATACACTGAGTACAGTAATTTTAACAAACAAGTTTTTATTCTACGTCCAATCCATAGTATTGTGCAATCAGTTCAAGCTACACAATACATATATTAAAATTTGTTTAGAAAAATACTCAGAGTATATAGTGTATTTAATTTGTTAAGTGTTTCTAACTTTAACGTCACTCAATATTTCCTTTTTATTCTGAAATTTGAAAAAAATCTAAAATAATTTCAAAATCAATATTAAACTTCTTGAGGATTCTTAAAATACAGCATTAACAAATGGCTAGACAAGGTTGCTGTAGCAATATGTAGCTTCAGAATTCAGCAAGTATTTTTAATTAATTTACTGTTTTTAAATAAAAATTTCAGGGATATATTTGCTAGTGGAATTATGCTGTTTTGGAATAATTGCAATGGTTTTCCTACTGAAAACTGATATACTTTTTCTTATTTACAAAACAACCAAATTCCTAACAGCAGTTCCCCACCTATCACTGGTGCCCTCCTGAGTCATGCCTGGCATTATACCAAAGCTGCTTGGTGCAAATGGCAGGAGGTGACCCAAGTTCTCTGTGATAAAAAGATGCCAGTAATTTGACCCATCCTAATGTACAGAGCAGAGAGAGATGGCCAGCCACAAAAAAGAAATCAGTATGCCCTCCACCACAGAAATGAAGATGTTCAGATGGTCAAATGGTTGGACACTCCAACATAGTAAACAAAATGAGATTGGGAGGCGCCTGCTGTGGCTCACCCCAACTGAGGACAAGTTGAGGAAGGCTAGGCTACATTGGTATGGACATGTCCAGCAGAGACCTCAAAGTTATATTGGTAAGATGGTCTTTACAAGGATTGTGGACAGAAGACAACCAAGGGGGAGGCCAAAGACTCAGTACATGGACTGGATATCAGCAGAGCTTAGAGACACTAATTTGCATGGTAGCCAGTCATACAATTATGAGTTTTGGAAGAAGACTATAAAAGTCACCACTCCTGAACAGGGAAGTGTCAAGAAAGAAGAAGAGTCCCTTGCCCATCATTGTGGAAAGAGGTAATCTGTTAAATTATTTACTAACCAAGTTGTTGTGTTATCTTGTTGGAAGCACATGACACCAGGGTTCCTTGATTTGCCCTGGCTGATGATTAGGTTCACAATGTAGTCTGAAGTACTGGTATTGATCCATAAAGCCCTAAATGACTTGGTTCTTCCCTACTTGAGACGCGGCTTCTCTTCTCATGCCAACAATCAGAAGACATGCAAACGGTAGTCCCTTTGGTATAAAGAGAAGGGGAGCTGTCATTAGAGTGTTCTCTGGCAGGTGCTCACTATTTTAAAACTAGTCCTTGGACTGAAACAGCATGAAACTGTTGATCTGCAAGGCATACAGTAATGACTATGAATTTACTTAGAATTTGGGAATGAAAAGGGGAGAGGGCTTGTGAGGTAGGGAAGTACTGGTTGGATTTAATTGTGGTTGGATATTTTTTGGCTTGCAATGAAGAACAGCTGCTGGCTTTACTGCTTGAGGGCATGAAGGGAAACTACATATTTTTTGTCTAAAAGTTCTGTAGATCAGACCATATATTATTCTTGCCACTGCACCTTGTAAGAAGTCACATGAAACAAAACTGCTTAACAAGCCTATCAAATGCAGAAAAACATATGAAATAGACTCGCATCTAAAGGCAGCAACCTCAGTTCCCTGGGCAAAAGGACAGGACAACTATGCTAAAGAATTGGGCACTGTCATACACTGCACGGCTGCACATAACAGGCTGTGCATCTATTTTGTTCTTTGTCTTCCAGTCTAAATAGCTGAGTTGATATGAAGTCACAGCATGCATTTACAAATACGTATAGCACATTAAAACTTTAAGAGAAATGCAAACATCTTTTTGTCTTTAGTTCCTTTAATTTCTTGCAAAGGCCTCTGATTCAGAAAGGCTGGATATACATGCACTGGGGAGTCACTTCAAATAAAGTGCCTTTAAAGCTTTTGGGGGGGGGGGGAGAGCAAAAGTTGGGGGGCCACCTATTTACCATGTGTTGGGAGGGAAGAATTCACAAGTCAGCTAAGCCCTACATTCTGCAATGCACATTTCCCACAACTGTCATGAGAGCTGAAGATAATTAAGTTTAAGTACTACTTAAGAAGCTAGTTTTAGAGTATTCCACTTCTACTCAAAGAGATGACTGTCTTATTTTTCTTTACTAAAAACCATAAATGAAGTTATCAATCCTTTCACTAAAAGGACAGTTTGATAGAAATGATTATTTCATCATATTCAAGCACAGCTTAACAACGCTCTTAACATGAAACTCTGGACATAAAAGAAGCCTCTGTTAATTCAGAGAATAAAAGAGATTTATCACTAAAATAGGTTAACTAACAATGAGTTAATTCCTTCAGAAAACATGTACACATATATCGGAAGAAAGCTTAATACTGTATAATCTATATCAACGAAGAGGTGTCCATCTGCTTGTCACTCACTCCTATGAGGAACAAAGAATACAATCCTAAAGTCATTACTGAGACAAAACTCTTAGTGACATCAACTTGCCCAAGCAGGTTTTGTGGACTTTGACCCAAGCTAACTGAATATATTGAGAGCTTCATGGCTGTAACTAACAGTGTGATTGAAGTAGTAAAAACTGCTGGGCCTCATTTTTCTCGAAATGTATATCCCTACCAGATTAAATAGCTAGAGCGCCCCTCCCACCAAGTGTCATGAAAAATCCAACCTCTTTTTATATTCAAGATTTTAAAAACTTCCATGAAAATATCTTAAAAATAGAAGAGACTCATAAATATGCCAAACAACCCCTACTTCTTTTGCAAACAACTGAACTAGTAAACTCTTCAGTTAAAGATTACTCAAAAATCAACATACAAGTTTAACAAAGAGAATCAAGTTAGATTTACACGAACACACTGACTTGTTAGTACCGCCTGTATCTACTTGTTAACCAAGATAGGTTTAGCTTACTTTCTCTCTTAAAAAAAAATATTGTAGAGTAGTCCAGTTTTCAAAGCTAGTAAAATTGATTACATTTCAGAGAAACAAGTTACCTATACAAATGATACTTACCAAGCAATGTATTTCATAGTGCATCTTTTTTTAAAACCACAATCTATTTTTCTGTTTGCTTTCTACAGCAGTTGGTACCAATGAGCATGCTCAAGTATTTCCTATGGGAAATGATAATACATCATATATTTGATTGCAAGGAATACTCCAAGTCTGCAAGAACTCACATCTCTTTCTCAGAGGCTAGTATCAACGTTCATCCAGTTTGGGCTTGCTCCCATCGCCCAAATACTAGTGATAGTTACTCTTTCATTTTAGCTTACAATCCAATTTCTATATTTGTAATATTATCAGCACGAGTGATGTCATGCGTAGGAAGAAACTAACAGAATAAAAGTCAAGACCACTTTTTGACTTTGATTTCAGGACCAAAGAGAAACATACATGAACATATTACACAAAGCAACACATCTTCAAAAATTATTATAAGGAAGCAATTACATTTGAAAAGCATAAAGAAAGAAAGGGGAACACTAGATAATTATTTTATATGAACTCTTTATGGCAGTTTCCACAGTCATGAACTTTACATCATAAAGAACAATCTGAACATCTAGATTAACATAATATGCTTATCAATAACGTCTTAAGTAACAAATCATGAAGTTTTATCACTTAGGAATAACTTTCCTCTCGATTTCATTGTATTGGTATGCTTATACTTGTATTTAAACACCATTTAAAACAGTATGTAGTAATACCATGCACTCATATGTGCAACAATATTTTTATTACTCTTTCTGAAACTGAAAAGTAGCCCATAATATATTAATTAGAATGGTTTAGTCTATACATAATCCCAGTATTAAGACACTAAAGAAAATTATGTCAAGTCACTAAGAAAAATCCATCAGATTCAAATTAAACTGGCACCTATTGCGATCAGCCATGTTTGAGCTGTTTTTTAAGCTCCATGGTTCACAGTTTCTTAAAGTCTCCTGGATGAGATCAATTAAATCTGCATTAACTACAGTACCTTCCAGTGAACAAAATCAGCTTTGACAATATCTGTATTTGGCTTTCAGACAAAGTGCTAAATTCTAAGGGCTTTTTCCATGTATTTTGTTCTCATTCGGCTTAATATTCATTTTGTTTAAAATACTTTTTGGAGGAAATGGACAATAATAACTGATAATATTCAGCAAGCAGAGTATATGAACCCCTTTGTAGTATACCATTTGACTAAACACACAAGAATAGCTGCAAGCTGTAGAGGTTAATTTTTTCAATTTTAGATACTGAGTATGAAAATGTAAATCCATACTTACAAGTGATGAATAGTGTACTTGCTAGAGATTAATCAATTTTATTAAATGTACAACTAATATCACTTTAGGAATTTTTATTTATATTAAGAAGTTTAAGAAATAATAAAAATTTACCAAGTCTTAAATATATTTTATTACTAAATATACAGTCTTGAAGTTTAATAATAAACTGTCAGAACTCCTTTACTTCTGGGATAGAATTTTTCTTTTTTCTTTTTTTAAATGGTCCTTTTCAAAAGGTCTGTCTTAGTAGTCTGGAATAGTTTCCTATATTATACATAACTCAACGACTGTAACATCCTCCCTAACAGATCAGAAAAGTCTCATTTTTAAAGAAATCGGTAACAGTCATGATGAATATGTATACCACACTAAGCACTGGCTTATTAAAAGTAGTATTGTAAAATCACACTAATTTGCATACAAGAAATGGTCTTTGCACTTCTTAAAGGCTAAATAGCATGATGTTGTAGTGATGTCTCATTAATTCAGACTTGAATGCTTTCTCAAAATATGTTACAGAACATTTACTAGTAAGTTAGATACACCACAGTATGCACTTGTCAAATCAACAAACAAGATGAGTTTTGTGATGCATTATCTTTGCTTTTTGTTTGCTTACTTTATGATTTGCACAATTCAGTAACTGGGAATGGGATCCCTGGTCAATGTGAATAAGCAAGATTCTACTATGCACATTTTATTAATGAAAAATCTCCAGTTTTTGACAGTCTACAAATATTAAATTTGACCCCACATTAAAAGACATAAGACTAGAACTTTCCATTAATTTTTTTTAATTATAGTATATGTGATAGTAAAGATTTGAAAAGACATTTTTTAAAAATCCTAGGTCGCTATCAGCATGCAAACTACACAACCAGATGACCTGTCTTTTACAGAAACATGAAATTATTTTTAGTTACCCTAACATTACTCAAAACAAGTATGACAAAATTCCCATTAAACACTTTCTAATCTGATTTCTAGGGATATTCTCCTCAGAGAGGCATTTGGCATGTTAAGTGCAAAAGAAGATTATAACAATTCAATTTACTGTAACAGACACTTTTTGTATTTTCCAAGTTCCTTTACATATGTAATTCTTCATTTCTTTCTATTGTCATATTAAACTTTGCTCTTCTGTTTCCCATTTAACTTCTTACAATTCAATAAAGTTAGTTTACTTCATAGTTTTGAATGACTGTTCTATGCATTATTGACTACCTTGGGTATATTCACTTGTTTTACCTATTTTAATCTTTGTTTTTATGCTGTATTACTTTGACAACTCTCGTTATCTCTTTTAAAAAAAGAAAATCATGAACATCAGATCATACTCTACCCTCATTTATACCTATGCAACTCCACTGAAATGAGCAGGGTTTCATGGTACATCTGAGAACAGAATTTTGTCCATTTACTTTTTATTATAAAATATACTGGACAAAATGTATTCAGATTCTAAACAGATAAGTGTATTTTAAAGGTAAGAAGAGATATTAGGAAAGCTTACAAAACAAGTTAATTTATCCTATTAACAGGAGTATAATTGCATAAGCTCTCTCACTTCTCAATGATCAAGTATGCACACACACTTCATATGTAGTCATCTCAGATTCCCCTCACTCACTGTGGGCAGTTTTAATACCATGATCCTGGGGTAACTCTGTATACAAGTTATCCAGGGACTATTTAAATATTAGCAATTTTAATATATTCTGTGAGAATGCCCCATCTTTGTAAGTAGTGTCACATCACGATTTTGGGTTTTTTACAGTATTACAGCATGTCTTGTCAACTTTTTTTTAAATATGAAATTGTACTTGGAGTTTCTGCTAATATGCCCTAAAAAGATGAGAATGACAGGTGTACACTTTGAGGGTGGAAGGAAGAAAAGAATCCAAGTAGCAGATTAATATACTTGAAAACAGAACTTAACATGGCATTATTATGTTCAAGTCTATTCATTATTAGGTTCTCGTAGTTGCAGATTTCTAATTATTGTAATACAAAACAATTAGAACTCTTTTCATATTTGGTGTAGTTATGTTTGATGTTCTGTGGACAACTGGTCATTTAAAATCCATTATTAATTGCAATCTATTCAACTGTAGATTATAGATAATTATGTTCCCCATTACATTAAAATAATTTAAAGTATAGGAACCTGCATGAGCGAGTCTAATGAGTTATAAGTAATATGTTTTAAGTTCAGGCCCCAAGTTTGCACAATTTATAAATCAATAAACATTTGACTAAGTCCTAGATGTGATTTTTGATTAACAGAAAAAACACACATTATTTTATTAGCAAGATATTTTACTAGCTAAATGCAGCAATCTTCTGCCACACGTTAGAACTCCAAAACACTTACTTCACAACTGATCAATATGAAATGTTACTTTGTTCTCATATTTGAATTATTTTGAAATAGTTCCCTAAAGCTACCTAAACATTTGGTAATTGGTTAAAGATGGTTAGCAGTTCACTGGGCAGATAGAAATATGCAATATCAAAAGTAAAGAAAGTTAAAAGTTCACTATTCTATTTCAAGAGGATATTCTCACCAAGTATTCTGTCACCACAGAAGAGGCAGTTGCTAGTTCCTTTTAACACTACAGTGCATCTGAGGATGATTTAAGCACTGTTACATGTTTTACATTTTCCAAAATATTATCCTTTGGTAAACAAATTAACTTGTTTAGGATGCCTTCCTAACAATATTTCTCTAATCATGAAAGCTAGTTTTTAAGATCTAACATGCTATAGATACCAGATAAAAACCTTAGGTTTTAGATTCTGCAATAAAACAAGTCTTTCAGTAAAATCATTTAAAACCACTACAATACTGGTTAATTCAGAACGTAAGTAGTCACCCACTTTATCCCATTCATTTTATAAAACATCTGCACTGCACTGAAAGGAGGAGACTTAAGAGCACCATTTTGGCTCAATAGCTCTAGAGATGGATGACCATTTAAAGTAGTTGCATTTTGGATGCAGTGAATTTTTGTATTACATAAAGTGAAAAACTTGAAAAAAAAATTTAATTTACATTTCAAAGATCTGTACTTGGGGAAAATCATTTTTCAGGCTAATTTACTAAATAAAGTGTGCATGCCAAGAACCATACTTAGATTAAGTGTGCAAGAAAAGTTTAATGTATGAGAATCTATATTCTTGCATTTGTTGAACAATTTTAGAATCAGTGTAGCTAATAAAAACTACACAAACATTATCTGATAGGATAGATAAATGCCTACAAAAGCTTTTAATGCATTTAGAACATTCTAGTTTACCTACAGAAACTAGGACAACTTTACCAACAACAAACAGCCCATGAACATTTATTTCCTTAGGTACTTAAAGGGCAAATTTTCAAATGATTTATCATGTATCAAGTCAGAGCTATAGATATTAGAAAAAGGAGTATCTAAATTCTAAAAGCTTCAGTTCCTTGAAATGTTACTTTTATTTCTACCAAACACCACCTCATCACTAAGAATAATTCAGTATTCTACAAAATGAGAGCAACTAAGGATATAAAGAATACTATTAAGTAACATTTACCACATAATCAAGTAGAATAACAGAATATAGATAAAACCCAAATTAGAGTGTCTGAATATCTTCCCCCACTGAATTTTGTACTATACTTGGATGGACTGGATTCACTTCACAATAAGCAGTTGTGAGTCAAGAAAGATACTCAGCAACTGTTACACCACACTTGATGTTATGAACAATGCCTATATCTATATTCAGGATTACAAAAAGTAAATGATAATTTAAGTTTCCAAATAAATGAAATGTCGTACATTAAATACTTCCAATCATCATCAATGCAGCATTAGTTTAAAATTAAAAAAATATACATCTTATTTTCAGTATCATTAACTAGTGTAATAAAGTTACTTCTGTATAACTAAAGAACCAAAAAATTGCACTTCACTAAATAAACATATGACACTTTAAGAATTTTGTCAAATTTCTGTTTTTTTCACGTCAGTATAACTTTAATCAACAAAAAAGGAAAAGGTTTATGGAAAAATAATTGGAGAGGCCCTTCTAAATTTTAATTCTTTTGTAAATATGTGAAAGATCTCTAAAACATGGAAAGACAGTTTTATAAAAATGTACAATTTCATTCCTTCATGCTAACAGATTAATCCTTCCCCCTTAATGAGCTTTTTTCTTGCCTAAGAATAGTTGATGTGATTTAATTTTCAAAGCTGTGAGTCACTGGAAAACTTTGTGATTTCTTCCAAATCTGTAACCACAAGCCTATCCCAGTCAACAATAGTTTTATAGTCACATTTACAATAAAGGTACAGATTACTTGTAAGGAAAGGCTATTGAACACAGTGGGCTATAACAACTTATATTTAATGTCTATAGGGCAAAAGAAGCCATTTGCTGAAAAGGCTTCCCTACAAGTTCAGCCCTCCTCCTATCTCTGGAAGTGGATTCCTTGTATTTAAGTTTTAATTTAGAATTAAATATAAAGGCTACACAAACAAAGCAATTGTAATGAAAAAATGTAATAATTTCTGATAAAGATATCTAATTGGTATATTAAGAAGTTATGCTAAGAATTTTAAAAGTTAGGTGTCTTACTGAGAACTAAAATACATACAAGATAACAGGCATATAGACAAGTAGAACAATTCACATCATAGTAGTTAAATATTTACAAATTAAAAATACAGCAGGAATCTGTACCAGCTACCATACTGATGTTAAATGTATATATATGGAGCTTGAGTGTGGTTAAGATTCTGTAAAAAACTGAAGGTAATTTTTCAAGAGATGTTATAATTACACAACTAAGGTGTAAAAAGTCCCTAGTCTGGCCAATTAAAAGCAAACAGTTACTGCACTATTTTCTAAACCTTTTGGAACTGTTCACAGGTTTTAAATACAGAAGAAGCTTTGCACTGCTTTTCAATAGACAGATGTCCCCCATAAAGCTGAAATTACTCAAAGTGAAAATTATGCACTTAATAACTTTTTACAAGATGGCTTTGAAATTTTGTTACACAATAGCCTTTAGTCTCCTTTCAAGGAATTGAGAACTAGTAGAAGTATACTATTTTTATATTAATAATGTTAGACTTTTTAATTTCTGCAACATCCATTCCAAAATCGTTTCCAAAACACAGCATTTTAACTAATGCATTAAGAAAACTCTCCTGAAGGCTTGCTACAACAAAAGAAATGCTTGGATCCAAACGAATCTGCAAGTGTATCCCTATTATGTGGCATTAATTTATCATACACAGGTCACTTTAATGTCTTTATCTTAAAAAAAAAAAAACGGAACCACCCCTTTGCTTTAGGCAGAGGTTCTGCATAGGTGATAACTATAAGAAAAGAGAAGCTGTCTCTTTAAAATGCCCTGCTCTGTCCCTGATCCCACGTGGAACCAACATCAGCAGCACTTTCGCATTAACTTCAATGTGATGCAAGATGAGGCATCATTTTATATAAATAAAACAAGAAGGCTGCTGAATACATTCTTTATGGGACACAAACAGGTGAACTAAGCATGCCAGTGAAATCACCAGGCATCCCCAGAAGAGGTGCCCTTACTCTGCGCCCTCTACGCCAGAAGAGGTGCCCTTACTTTCTCTCTCTCTGAGGAAATGTTCCAATCCAACACTACACTGAAGAATCCAGTTTAAATAGAGGATGGAGTCACAAGTAAAATTTGAATTTCAAATGCAACGAAAATGTACTTTATAAACCGGAAAGGTTTACTCTTTGCTTCACACATCCTAATTAGATCAGGAAAGTGACACTACAAAGGCATTACATTCCGGCCAAAAAATAAGAAAAAGAGAAACCAACCGCACACAAAAAGCATTAAAAAGGAAGTTATAAAGGAGCAAATATAGCATTTATCTTATCTAAAAATCACTCCACATTACCCCAAAGTTATGTAGTTTCTGCACTACCATCTCCCCCTACCTCTCTCATCTGAATGGGATTTTCACGTTTTCTTATTGTCGGTGGCGAGTTATAAGAGGCTTTTGCCTTTCCAAAGAATTCATCAACAGAAAAAATAATAAATATTAACTCCTTGCTCCCTGAAACGTTAAAAGGGGCATGCGAGGACACGGGGTTTATTCCGTTACCCTTAGGAAGAAAAGGGGGATCAGCCCCGCTTTTTAAGTATTTTTGGGAATTTTTTTCTAATTTTTATTTTGTTATATGCCTCAGTTCTCCCTCCATTTTGGTTGTTTATGATACTGACAACAAGCTGTCCCTGCTCTCTCTCTCCGGATCTCTCCTGCTTTCAGTTAACAAACCCCTCTCCCCAATGCAACAACACTCAGCATTAACTTGGATTCACACTTTCCTCTAAACATACTCGAATGAGGGAAGCAAAAGGCTCCTGGGCGACTCGAAGGGGGGAGAGCAGATAAATTATTTTCTTTATTATGGAAGGAAAAACTTTAGTCTTCCCCCCACCAAAAAAAAAAAAAAAAAAAAACCCGAAGGAAAGGGGGGCTGAGTCCCGCAAAGTGACTCCAGATCCCCCCAAAAGATTGAGCTACCTACTTCCTAGGACAAACTCTGGAGAGTGGGGTCCACCCGGGAAATTTTTGTGCAAAATGCGCCTGGTTTGATAGTTCGGGTGAATTTATATTAATTTTTCCCTCATTTTTGGGCAACACGGTCTCTAATGTCTTCCGCTCCCTCTCGCTGCTGTCACTCTATTCACAGCACAGACCCTGGAGAAGGAGGGGGGGGTGCTAGAAGATGGGAGAGGGGGGGAACTTCTGCAAAAAACTTTTCAGAACTCCCCAACGAAGCTAAGGGGTGGGGGAGAACCCTTCTCCCTCCTTAAGTTCCCCAGGCAAACTTCTCTCCCTCTTTAACTACTACGGTGCAGGAGGGAAGAAGGGGGGAGGGTGGACTAAACTCCTAAGATATATTTTTATAAAATACATTTTCCAGACTATCTATTTTTCTCCCCTACTTTCTGCCTTGGGGTGCCCAGAAGGATAGTGGGGGCAGCTCCGAGATGGGAGGGGGCGCGATTAACACAAACTTTTCCTTGCCGCTGCTTGCTGCTCCTCTCTCCGCTCCCCCCTCCTCCTTCTCCTCCTCCCCCTTCATAATTTAAATAACCCTGATATTTCCCTGCTAAACCCCGGCGCCTGCCCCCCAAACCCGCAGCAGACTCACCGCGGGAGCCTCAGCATCCCCTCTGCGCCCCGTTTCCACCCTTTACAGTGTTCTCCGATTTTTCTGTAATTTTTTCCCCATATTTCGGGCTGGACGCGGCGGGCCTGGAAATTGTTTGCTTTCCCCTCTTTCCAGCAGCCATTGTAGTGTATGCGCTGCGGTGCAGCCCAGCCTGCCGCACACGCCGCGCCCACACCGCCCGCCGCCCACACGCGCCGCGGGTTGGCCACCTCCCCCCGTCACTCAGGGCTCCGGCCGCGCCCCGCTGGAGGCGCCTGCGGCCCGCGCCGCCCGCCTGATTGGTGGAAGAAGGCGCCGCTCAGGCGGGGGAGGGCGGGGCCGAGCGGGGATTGGCGGCCCGGCCGCGGGCTCGGCGCTGTCACTCAAACCGGCCGGGGAGCCAGGAGTGGGCGGCGGCGGTGTCAGTCCGGGGGGAGCCGCGGGGCCGGGAGCGGGCTAGGCTGCGCCCCTACATAACTGCTGCCGCCCGAGCTGCCGCTGACGTCTTTCGAATTGGAGACGGGGCTCGCGCGCCTGCTTAGCCGCCCGTGAGGTAAGTGCGGGGCCAGGGTGCCGCGGGCCGGTCTTTCCCGCCGGGACGTCCGCGCCGCCTTCCCCCTGCAGCCCGGCCGGTGGCCGGGGACCCGCCGCTCCGGGAGCGGGGCTTTGTCCTCCCGCCTCAGGGTGGGGAACAGGAGCGGGGCCCGCTCGCTTCACCTCCGCGGCTGCCCTGACGGCAGGGGGCGCCCCCGCAGCTGGGCCCGGGCGGAGAGGCGGGCGAGCCTGCACCGGAGTTCAGGCTTCCCTGTCACTGAAACGGAGGGGCGGGGGCGGTGTCTCCGCTCGCTGCAGCCCCTCGCCGCTGCGGGCGGCGCCCTGCCCCCCTCCCACCCTCTGGAAGCGGCGCCGACCCTCTGCCGGCGAAACGGGGGAACAAGTGTGTAAAAGGCCCCCGGGCTCCCGTGTGACAGGCGCCCAGCGTGTGCGGCGTGTCCCCGGGGGCAGCTCGGGGACGGAGCCTGGGGCCTCCCGAGACCCGCCAGGTCCCCGGAGCGCAGCGCCCGAGAAAGTGACTGGCCCGTAAGCAGATATTTGGAGGCACCTTCCTGTCCCGGCTTTGAGACGGGAGAGGCCAGGCGAGGGGCAGCCCCTAAATCACTCAGC
Organism: Malaclemys terrapin pileata; assembly: GCF_027887155.1. Classification (NCBI taxonomy): domain Eukaryota; kingdom Metazoa; phylum Chordata; order Testudines; family Emydidae; genus Malaclemys; species Malaclemys terrapin. The sequence continues at coordinate 66,930,713 of NC_071506.1, read as the reverse complement.
CCCCTGTTGTAGCCTCCTCCGCTCTCACAGATCGAGGTGTTAATTCAGCCCACCTCGTTAATGACAGTTTTAGGGCTTGACTGTACTGGGTTCCGCTTAAACACTTGGCCCTGGGAGCCCTGGAAAATAGCTTGATGGCTCTTGAACTGAAAGTCTGCCCTGGGGTTAAACTGTACTAGTAAGAAATATTTTCCTTGTCTGTGCTATTATTTACAACTGTTCATTAATTTAGTAAAACATAATTAAAAACTGTAGTATAAACAAAGCCTTGATGTGTTTGGGGTTGGCCCTGTATTCCTAAAGCAGGCAGGTCTGTCTGTGTATGTGTAAAAATCGGAGGGGGGGAGGGGGAAGAGATTACTTCCTGTTAACTCAAATAGTAGTAGCATTTGCATGTGAGCTACCTGTCGGTCAGGCTTGATAGTGGGTTGTGCTCCTAATGTTGTTGAAGCACTTCATAGAAAATTCAGTTCAAGAGTCATCAGATTATCTTCCACGGTGCCCTTACCGGTGAAGTATTTTTTGTAGTAGTGCTCAGTATTTTTGCAAATAGACAAGTTTTTGCACATTCTAAACCAAATTACTAAACAACTTCATAAGAACAAAACCTACTTTTTAAACATCAAATTGACAAACAATACACTCTCTACATTTCATTGTCAATTGGACTGGACAGATTGACAAGCACAGGAAATATCTCTGCTTTAAATGAGCTATTAGTCATTTGTGTACTGACTGACATTAATAGTGTAAACATTAGACAAAATCTGCTTCCAGTAAGTGACCTTCGGCCTCTTCATTTGAAAGATCACTTTCATGACGATGGTCTTAAAAGCATACCAGCAATGTGTCCTTATTGAGCCTGCTTTTCTAAAATAAATGCAACACACCAGTTATAAGTAATACTTGGGCAAACCTCTGAAATGTCATGTTAATAGCAATTATGTAGATAGGCTGTACCTTATATACCCGATCATAAGCTGAATGTTTTTGGTAAAAAAAGTGACACATCGAAGAGCGGGGGTCGGCTTATAAATGGGTTTACACCAAAATTTGATGATTTTAAACTCTATGGAATCATTGTATTGAATATCTAATACATTGTCGTTTTGTTTACTTGGAGCTCCTGCAGGCATGGAGCCCCTCAGCGCCCTGTGGCCGCGGAGGGACTCCATGCCTGCAGATGCTCCTAGTAAACAAAATGTCCCGACCCGCTAGCGGCTTACCTTGATGGCCAGAAGCCAAAGTTTGCCAACCCCTGAAATATAGGGTCGGCTTATGAAAGGGTCATACAGGTTTTGCTGTTTTTACCTAACCGTCTTAGGGGGTTAGCTTATAAACAAATGGGCTAATGAACGAGTATATATGGTAGGTTCTTTTGGCCTTTTCCGCAATCCCTGGTTATCTAAGAACTAGCATTACTGTTAGTGTACATCCATTTTATTTTTAAACCCTGTGTGATCAAAAACACTCTTGCTCTAGCTAAGAAACTGAATATTTAGCTCCAGATATCAGTTACAATACAGCTAAAATGTCAAGCTCACTGTGAAAACGGTTGCTTAAAAAAAACTTTCAGTATGTGAATTAATATTTTTAACTTGTATGCAGTCTTCCCTCATCACTAAAATCTGAGAGTTCAAATGCTTCTCAAAAGAAACAATGTTCTAAAGTGTGATTCTCCAGTGGAAAAGGCATCGGAGTTCCATTCTTGTTTCAGTGACTTCAAACTCTGTTTAAAAAACATGTTCCAACTGTATACTCTGGTCTTAGATCTGAAGCTGCTGTTTCTCCTTTGTACACAATTACCTGTGGTGTAAATAAAACCACCCCCAAACAAATTAGGAAACCAAATTCTGCCCTCAGAAGCACCTGGGCAACCTAGTTTTCAGAGAGGCTGCCCAAGTGTAACTAAGGGCAGAATTTGGCCTGCAATTGAAACTTAACAGTTCAGTTCATTTACAAAAAGTACTAGAATCCCACTACCTCCTATGTATTGGCTCTGCAGTGGTAAGAACACTAAAAAGGACTAAATAGATTTGTTACTGATATAAGCAGAGTTAGTACAGGGTGCTATTTTTACTGTAGATACTCTTAAATTACATTTGTATTTCTAAGCATGTCTTTAACAGCAGCTTTTTGCAGAAAAATATTTGAGATCAAATAGGAAGCTCAGTGTCAAACTGAAACTAGTTTTCTACTTTATTTCACACTGGTTTAGCAATTAGAAACTAGCTTCAATATTAGTATGTAATCCTTGTTTAAAAATCTGATTTGTTAAATGTGGGTTAAGTAGGACATAAGTGGACCCTAAGGAACCATTTTTGTATCTCAAACATGTCCCTAATTGGTAATGTAGTAGATCTAGATGTTTCTGTACTCAAAGCCTAGTTTCCACTATGGCCCTGATTCTTGTGGACTGGCCAAGAAGCACTTGACCCAAGCTAGGAGGGGTTTGCTTGTGCACATTACTCCTTTTCAGTTCTGTGCCATCTGGGTGCAAGGCTGGTCACCAGTTTAAATTAGAGCAGTTTGAGAGTTCTCTAAATATGCAGTGGCTGTTAAAAGTCCCTAGGGCCTTTTGTAGTATCTGGGGAGTTTGGGGGTGTAGGACTATGTGAGACATACCCCTTTCCTCAGCCAAATCCCTACACTGATCATCAGGAGTTGGCATAGGAGCTACTACATGGCTAGGAAAATGGAATCCTAGTGGCTTGCTAAACTGCTCTGAGCTGCTTTCTACCATCAGAGTAGCATGAAGCATCCTAATACAGTAGAAAACCAGGCCTCTTGTATACAGAAAACAGAACAAGTTTCTGTATGCCTGTTTTTTCTAAATTCTGTTTTTTACAAAATCTCTGCCAAATCTTGCATGTATGTGCTATGGTAGAGGTTTCTGCATTAACCCACTTAAAATGGAAATTCAAACTGAGGCTCTTAACATTAATGGCACTCGTGGGTCAAATATAAAAAAATTCTTTCTTTTCTGCTTCTAGCTGCAGTAAGACATTTTAGGATGTCCAGAAATGTGCAGCGACTTAGAGACCACGATACAAATCCATGTCTAGCGGTAAGATTGGTCAGTTATGATTTAATCTGAAGATGCATTACTGTAGGGGTATGAAAACTACCCAAATAGTTCCTTCTAAAAGCAAGTAGTTTATAATTCTTCATCTTCCTTCTTAAGGGGTGTATGTGTGGCTGTAAACATCAGAAATATTTGGACCTTTTAAGTTGAAAATATTAAGTTCAGAAACTAATAGCTCTTCATGAATGGATGGGGTAGGCTTCTGGTTATCAGGTTTGGAATTCTGATTGTGGTTTCAAGGACAGACTTAAATCCTTGTAGCTTGGATTTGTTCCCCTCTCTAATTACCTAAAAAAAAAAAAAAAAAAAAAAAAAATCAAGTGTTTTGCAGTTTACTGTGTTCTTTTGAAAGAGCCAAATAGAACTTCTATCTGCGTTCTGCAGACGGATGACTTGATTCCCCCCCCCCCCCCCCCCAGAGGTTCTGAGCAGCCACAACTCCTAGTTTTGAAGTCTTTGCTTTCAGATTCCCTGGCCCTTCTTGTAAGAGCAGGAGTTTGCCCTAGTATCCTTGATGTAAAGTTTCTCCTTCTACTTCCCCAACTATTGTTTGTAGCACTTAGACAGGTTGGCTGCCTCCCTTAATCTTAATTTCTAAAATACTTTGGGGATTTTTTAGAATGAAATAATGCACTAAAAATGTGTAAATATATTTATCCCCACCAGCTCTTAAGTGTGACATGTCTTCCATATTAAAGGAAACGGATGCCTCTAGACAATGTTTGGATGACAATAACTACAGAAAGGATATGTGTGCCTCTTATTTTTTAAAGTACAAAAACTGCAGAAAATTTTGGGTAAGTAGGCTTGAGCAAAATTCTCAATCAAACAGAATATTTTGGTTTAACGAAACAGTCCTTTGGGTTTATCCTGGTAACTAATGCCTAACACTAATCAAACTTTTTGCACTAGATAATTCCAGTTTATACAGTCAATACTGTGACATGTATTAAGGGTCTAGTATTTTCATTTTAATAGTGCTAAAACAGTAATGAAAGAACAAAAGTAATTTTAGTTTTGCCTCTGTAATTTTAAGAACAATGACTATACTAAGTAATTTTCGGACGTTAAGGTAATGCATAAGTGCAAGTCTTAAACTGCTATATTTGTCCTTTTTTACAAATCTGAGTGGGTCTACTCAAATGTTTTTTGCAGTGTTAAATACGCCCAGTCTCCTTCTAAATCCTTAGAATTTAGTATTGGTACTATATCCTGACCCAAATCTCATGGATATATTAGAACAAAATTTTTAAACAATATAATCAGGGAGTTTTCCTTCCTATGTTAACTTCCCTCACCGTTCTATTCACTTTGGCCTGGTCTACACTGGGCGTGAATAATGTAGCTGAAGTCGACATACTTAGATCAACTTACCGCGGTGTCTTCACTACAGTGAGTCGACTGCTGCCACTTCCCCCGTTGACTCTGCCTGCACTTCTCACCGAGCTGGAGTACAGAAGTCGATGGGAGAGCGCTCGGGGATCGATTTATTGCATCTAGACTAGACACGATATATCAATCCCCACTGGATCCATCGCTGCCCGCCGGTAGTGAAGACCTACCCTTTGTCTTCCCTGAAACTGTTCTCCTACACTTCATCTTGCTTCCTATTAATATATCATAACTCCCTCCTGCCCCCCCCATGGGGTGTTCTGCTGCTGCCACTTAAGTTTCCTTCTAACTCCAGCTTTTTCTTGTTCAGACAAAACATTCTGCAGTGGGAATAGCAGCAGAGAAATCACTCCTTCTGTGCTGTACTAGCAACACCCTTTAGCTAATGACTTTCAATAATACTTGTCTGCAAACAGCTTTTTTGGTAGGTTGCACAATTATGCAGTTAATCTGACATTGCCAGGAGAATACTGTAGTTCTTTAAAAGTATTTGCTTTCACCGTCTACTGAAACGGTAAGGTGGATTATCTGATGTTACTTGCCCAATACCAGTGCATTTAACTGAAGTTATCAACTAATCAGATTTTAAGTACCTAGTTTCTGCTATAAAGTACTTGTCAGAAGTACATTCACTAGGAGCTAAATTAGAGGCAGAGACTTCTGAGACATCAGTGTGTTCTCATACTCACTTTCTTCTGTTTACAGCATGCCATTATGATACAAAGGAGAAGAGATGGTGTGAAACCAAATATGCCTACAGCAGACGAGAGAGAGAATATATTGAAGTCAATAGGAGGAACACCAGACTGATCACACAATCTTTGTTTAATATTATGTACATATGAAGATTTGTCAGCTAGGCATTAAATTTTTTTAACATTGCGTCTGTTTATTTAATCATAAGATGTTGCCAACCAAAAAAAGGAACGTTACCTTAGATTGTAAAGCTCTTTGGGTGTTTGGGGGACATGGTGCGGCAGGGACAGCTTTTCTTCTGTTTGTACAGTACCTAGCACAATAGGGTCCTGGTCAGAGTAGGTCTTCTAGGTGCTACCATGATGCAAATAAATAGTAATTACTATGTGCCTAAAAGGGTCACTATAGACATGTACAAAGATGGCCTCAAGGCAGTTATGGAAATGATTCTTAAACTTTCACTTAATGCTGAATACCACATAATTGGCCTTTGATATTTGACAGTGTCTTCAAAACAAGGTTTGGCCTAGAGTCATATATGTGGCAGGGGACAGAGCAGCTGCCTAGAGGGAGAATTACAGAGGAAGAGGAACTAAGACTGGTTTGGTACAACTTAACCAATAACTACTACTCTATTGTTTTGCATAATGGTTAAAGTAGCAGGTCCCTATTCTGGGTTTTTCATATTTATGTGAAAATACCAACATTGACATGAGTAGTCACACTTATCACCGCTCTAATTGGAGGCATCTGACAATACAATCACTGAAGTTACAACTTAAAAAAACTAAACAATACAACCTACTACTAGGAAAAAAATACATAAATGGATTTCAATGGAAACTAATTTCTAGTTAAAGCAAAAAAAAAAATATCAGGTTTGTACAGTAGCCATCTGCTTCTCTAGGGAAAGGCTTGTGAGGAAGAAGTTGAACACCATTGCTCTTAACGTACTTTCTGATTAACTGTTTACTTTTAATGAAATACTTTTTTATACCATCGTCAGCAGGTAAATAGTAGTAGATATTAACAAATAACTGTTGACTGAAAATGCTTAACCTACAATTACTATAAGATATTAAATCTTATTTTGGGCATTTAACAGCACTGTGTGTAGCCAGTTCCTCCTCTCTATGGAACCTTCAATCAAGACCAGAAGCACTTTAAAAAAAAAAAAAAAAAAAAATCTGTGAAGCCACAACTTGAGCATGTATAGTACATAAAGTACCTGCCTAATCAACCACCTTATCTTACCACATTAAGAAAATCCCCTAGTGTTGGCTTTAAAGTGTGAGCTGTGATCCCATTCTGTCAGAGGGAACAACTTCGACAATGTGGAACCGTTCGTTAAGGCTCCTGTTGCAATGGACTTAGCAAGAATATCTTGGCTGACTTCCACTCATGCTGCATATGTGTTCCAGTTGATAGGATGGATGCTTTTGTCTGTAATGTAATGGACTAGTGTATCCTGGCAACACTTCATGGTCTCCAGTTTCTCCCCGCAATTGGCTGCTGTTTCTCACTATTCTTCTGTTAGAAGCCTAGCTCTTCTTCATCCTGGTTTGCATGGTTAGTGCCTGTCTGATATGTCCCCTTTTTTTGTGCCTCCTGAGTGTATTGGTGACCCTTGGCCTTGTCTTTGCTAAGCATTGCTCTTACTGTGTATATTTCCTTATCACCACTTCATGTTCCTGGATGCTGCTTGTTCCTTCCTTGCATTTGTCTGATTGGGAATGGAGAACTAACGGATGTGATTGAACTGACTAGTCTGCAGCTCTTACTACCTTTCTCACTGCCTTTCCTTTTAGTGCTATTTACCACATGCTCTGCTGCACTTTGTTTCCTCTCTCCCTGGTATCCCAAATCCCCAGCTTTGGTTGTTTGCTGTTGCTATGTTGTAGAGCATTTCTGCTGAGTCCAGGCTCCCATACAGCCTTTCTGCCCTATAAGCTTGGGTTTTTTTGTTTTTTTTTTTTTTTAAACCTGGATAACCCTGCTCCCTTTCTAAACAAGTCCACTCCTGCATCTTCCCCACCTTTTGACTCAAACTTCACCATTTTTCACAATAGTTTTTAGGCTAGAAGTGACCCTATCCAGAGAATTCTACCAGATGTAGTCTACCACGACCTCTAACTACATTTTAGTTCCCCTCCACTTACTAACCTTTTTGTTTTTCCCTGCTTGTTATCAACTTTCCTTCCTACTACCTTTTAGCCTTTTGACTTCCTCTGTCCTCTCATTCCACTTTTCTCCTGCCCCTTTTAGGGAAAGAGGATACAAGGACATACTTCTGGGGGCCTATGTGGCCTCTCTTAATTGTTGGACCATTTCCCTCTTGTCTCCAGTGTGCTTGTTGCATACATGCTTTAATACTCACTGTCTCTCCCACTCTTGGTTTACTTGAGAGCTGGGTTCTGTTCCCTTTGCTAGTCACACTTAACATTAGCTCTCTGCCTGATAAGGCAAGGGCCTTGAGTTGGTACTAATCTTCCTGTTTTGTCCACGGTTTTGAAAGAGTTGACTGCTCCTCTTGGCTTTGTCATGTAAGCTGTCCTGGTCCACTAAGCTCTTCACCTATTTCTTCAGTGTTAAGTCATCTTTCAGTGTGACCACTAGCATTTTGTCATGGCTTCTCCACTCTGTGTCTTTGGGCAAGATGTATCTGTTATGGCTTCAGCTACTGCTCTCTGCACTTCGCTCTCCCAGTCAGTGCAGTCTTGTGTTTTGAATTGCCTCTTTGCCATCATCTGCTATATGTTTTACTATAATTTTATAGTCAACATAGTCTTTCCTCAAAGAAAGACCATGATATTTTTCTCACCTATGTCACACAGAACTTTCTTCTTCTTTCCTATAGCTTAAAACCCTTTCACTAAATTATGATGATCTCTTGTCATCTCTTCTCTGCCACCCTGCTTCAGTTAAAACAAAACCTTGCTACCCATCTTGCTCTTCTTTAAATGCCGTTGCTGATTTCTTCTTGCCTTTTGCATGAAGTTCAGCTCCTGACTTAAAAATAAAAATAAAATATCACTGCTTCAAGTTTGGATTTTCAGTAGCTATTTGTGTCCTACCATACCCCCAGAACTTGACAACTGAATTTAAAAAAAAAAAAAAAAAAAAAAAATCTTAAGAGATTGTTGAGAGCATATGACCCCGTTGAACACAAAACCCTTGCCAATTGTATTTTTTTGGATGGCTGGAGACATGACCTAAGATGACTCTTCAAACCTGAATAAAATATTCTTCATAGTTTGTTGAATTAAAACACCAACTGTGAAACTGGTGTGTGTTTTTTGGGGCCAAGGGCTATATATTACATTTTAAAGTGATTTGGGCAGGAGTAGTGTCTTCCTTTTTCTCTTCAGTTTCAAGCAAACCACTGTTTAAATGTTTACTTAGCTCTTTTGGGACTTCACTAATAAATTTGTTTCTAGTATTACACCAGTGTGCTAGGTGCTTTCCAAACAGAAAAGGATGCACTGTCACTGCCCTGAGGAGTTCATAAAGCAAAAGGCAGACACAATGTAATGGGAAGTGATAGGACATAAATGGCCAGTTTGTTTTTGGTAATAAAAGGATTGTTGTAGACATCCCAATTATCCATCAACTATCAATTGTGGACAATGTTGCTTCTTGGAGGTGTCACGGCAAAACTGGATCTACAGGTAAGATTTGAATGCAGAGACTGTATCTACAAGTGGCCTTGTAGAAGATAGCCAGTCATCACTTTTAGAAATATGATCTATTGATGCATTGAGGTGTCTACCACTAGTTATTGTCAAGAAACTGCCCAGCTTTTTTATATGAAAACTGCTTGAAGAAATCCAATGCTTTTACATTACATTATTGTGCCTTTCAATAGTTCTCCATAAGTTTAGTCTCACTTGTGATATTATATATTTCCTCACCAGGGGCTGCTGTGTTCACATTTAATACAGTAGACTGAGTGATGAATTATGAATGCAAAACAACCTTATGTATGCAACAGTTTGAGGTTTTTCCCACTCATTTTTGTTGTGTGATTATCTTTGGTGAGCCAAGGATATTGGCCTTTTCCTTATCACAAAGCTTACATTCCATTTTTTTTAATCAGGTGAGGTAGGCCATAATGTTGGGGGTGGAGGGTTAGGTTTTTTTTTTTTTTTTAACACAGAAATAGCATGTTTGCCCCTGCTTTCAATTGTGTCAACAAATTCTAGAAATGTTTTGAATTTGTAGTACTAAACCCTCAAGGTTGTTCTTCACTGTAGTCTATTTTTACTCTCGAGTTATAATCATCATGTCTAGAAAGTGCTTTATATTTCTTAAGATGTTTCACCATTTTGTTTTATTGCTGGATGGTGCTATTGCATAACAAAGTCCTAATAAAACACCCTTTTATATTGTAGGAGTATTAATTCCTTAAATATGCTTCCATGTTGTGTAGTGCAAGGTCTCAGATGTGCAAAGATCATACATTGGAAATGAAAGTGGTGCATAAATTGATAAAATGTCAAATCTGAAAAAACCTCAATGTGGACAAAATTCTAGATGCTCTAAACATTTTATATGGTTTGTGTAAGACATGATTACATGCTGCAGTTTGGAATGTTTGCTAAATTATAGTAATATAACCTTTTTTAAACTGGTAAAAATCAATGATCAAACTTCTTCAGAAGGGAAAATAAAACTGTTTAAGCTTTTTATCCTACAGGAATGAGCTTCATAGCACACCATTGTAGGCTTTGTATATTGTTTAAGTTAATGTCAAACTATCGTAAGATATTATCCCTAACTGATTAGGACCAGATTAAAAACTGATTTAGGCCACCTTCACAATGCTGAATGAGTAATAGGGAACCATCAGCTTGGGTTCTGTCTCTTCTCTACATTCTTATTTCTGCATGACCTCATAATTAATACATTTACAGTGATAATCCCTCAAATCTCCTTGTACCTCTGACTTCTTCCCCTCTGTTTAGTCTCAAGTCTGTAGCTATCTTTGATATTCCTTCTAGGATGTCTAGCTGTCAACAGATGCTGAATATAGTTAAAATTGAATTCCACGTCTTTCCTCTCCGATCTCCTCCTCTTCATCATTTTTAGTAATTCTACCTTTTTCGTAGTGGAATCCTTTCCTATCCGTGCTCCTTCACTCAGACTGGTGCTAAATTCTGCCCTTCCATGCCATCCCATGTGCTAAAACATTGGCTTTCTTGTCTCAGCTACTGCAGCCATTTCTGTTCTTCTGGTTTCTATATTATGTCCCCAGTAGATGCCTCTGTTAAATATACTGCAACAAAAATTGTTCTTGCCTGCCACTGCAGCTGTCATTCTTTACCTTGAATCCCTGATTTCCCTTTGGATCAAATTCAAACGTCTCATCCTAGAGGTTCTGCTGCTGCCTATACCTTGCCTCTTTCTTCCCTACTGTTCTTTTTGTAACCTTATATGCAATCTTTTAAAGCCATCTCAACATCTGATCTTTTTTTTTTTTTTTTTTTCCAACTAGCCTTCCAGCACTGATCTCCATGCCTGCACAACTCTGCTCCTTCTAGCTAATGTGAACATTATAGTAGCTTTACATTTTTATATTTAAAAATCCTATTTGTATGCACATGTGCATACAAAATATTAACTGTGTACATAACAAAAGCATATGATTTTTTTATTGTTGCCCTCCTACTTAACAAATCTTCCACTCATTTGTCATACTGTGTGGGGCAGTCTGCCTAATTTGGACTGTCAACTCCTTAAGCAAGAATCTGCCATTTCTTATTTGTAAAGTGCCATATATAGCTGTAATACTGTAGGGGGGAAAAATAGTTTAGTACACTGAAGACTAACAGATTTCAGAATCTTTCTGACATTCATAAGTAATGAATCAGATCTGGGTGCTTGTTAGTGGTCCCTCCAAGGGAATCTTGTAAAGAGGAAAAAAGGTGGAAATTATATTAAGTGCTCTCTCTCTCTCCCCATAGTCATATGGAACTGTCTGATTCAATTAAAAAAACTGTTCTTGGGAGCAATGTTCTTGGGAGTTTATGCAAGTTTAATGTGTTTATTTTTAGATATATTATATATATATATATATTATATAAAAATAAACACAACAACAGAGCTGAAATAGCAGTAGCATGTCCACTTTACCATAAGCATGTAGGTAAAACTTCAATCTTGGTTTTGTTTTGTAAGCTGAAGCAGCTAAAAATTCCACCTAGCACTTAAACAGTAGACTTATTTTACAGAAGGTCATTTTTGTATGAATTCTATGCATTATGTATTCAAGATTTAATTTTTTGCTATTACTGAGCAGACAGCTTATTAAGAAATTTACAATAACTCTCAGGTCTTTTTCTTTAGAGGATCATTCATATGCAGAGACAATCAGTTTATTGACTAGTGGGTTTTTTGGCCAATTTGTATTGTTACTAGTTAAATTTCATCTGGTCGTGTCTGATGCCCAAATCCATCTGACATTTTTCCACAATGCTCAATTACTGCCAACCCCTCAAATTTATCATTTGGAAATTTGATATAGTCACTGTAATTTTCCTCTAAATGATTAATTAAAATGTTTTTAGAAGTCCCAATACCATCATCCAGGTTACCTATCTACTTATTTTACTCAGATAAGTAGTAAACAGCTGTTTGTTTCCTAATGTTTAAACACATTTTAATACATTACAGGACTTGGATCCTTACTCACCATTGTCCCTTATGGTCCTTCAGAAAGATAATCAAAAATCTTTATTAAAAGATACTGTCCCCAGAAGGTTCTCTTTATTAGACTTCTCCAAAGTTCAACAGGCATAATTTTTCCATTACTGAAGTCATGCTGGCTATTATTAGAATAATCTTATAACTATCCAAGTGTTGTACTACTGTATTCTTAATTACATTGTCATTTCCCCTTAACTGAGGTGAGACTCCATGATATAATTCCTAGGATCTCCACTGTTTTTTTTTTTTTTTTTTTTTTTTTTTTTTTTTTTTTTTTCTGAAGATGAACACCACACTAGAGATGTCATTAAGAACAGTTGCTGTTTTCAAAGAATCTCTCATATTCTTGCTATTTCACATCTCCTTAGTGGGTCTCATCTGGTGCTAGTGATTCAACTGTTGAAATGGCTTCATAATTTCAGTTTCTGTTAAAGCCATGCTCTGATTTCACATGAAAAATGTCCTTGGACATAGACTCACCATTTATGGTAAACATTGCTACAAAATTGCATTCTCTATCTTATCATGCTCTAATTTTCCCCTCTTAGTCCTTTCACTCCTTTGTATGAGGAGGGCTTACAAGTCTTACTACTTCTAGTATTTTTTTTTAGGGATTTTTTTTAAAAATTAGCTTTGGCTACCCGTTCTTCATGTTTCTCTCTGCACTGAGTATTTTCAGTATAACGCTACCCTGATATATTGTGTATTCTACTCTCAATGGCTAGTGAGCACAGTTTTTGCTTTTTGAAAGGTGCATTTTTAATTGTTAAATTCCTGTATGTCAGCACTTAACTAGGCTGGGTTTTTTTAACTTCAGATGACAGTTCCCCTGCACAAAACAAATACACACCCTTTGTGCCAGCAAAGAACATTGACACAACTCACTGCCCTATAAAATAAGCATGATTGCCACCCTCACTGCAGTTAGAAACTCTCTTTGACTTAGCCAAAACCCACCTCTTTCACTTAGCTTGGTGGCAGCAACCTTCTCAAACCTAGCCACATTCTCACACTTTATAGATTTTATTTTAAAAGAAACATGTAAGTTTGTTCTTGCTGGCAGGGCTGGAAAAGAAATTTTTTTGTGTGATTTTTCTCCTGGAAGGCACCCGGATACTAGAGTACAAACCTAGATATAGAATGTAAGCTCTACATAGATAGATAGCATTTTGCAGCAGGGATAATCTTTTTGTTGGTTTTTTGTACCATGTCTACAGCAATGGGGCCCTGCTCCCTGATTGGCATGGGCTGTATGTCCAGACTATCTTGTGTCACATAATGGCTACAGATGACAAACTTGAAAACACGCACACACTCAATAATTGTTTTTGATTTTTTGGAACAATTAAAGGTGAATAATAACTGTGCATGCAGTACTTTTTTATCCTGGGCAAAGGCAAACAAGCAATTATGTGTTCTGTGTGCCCAAGAAGAATGTTGTATAGATCAAAGATAAATATAATGAAGTAAAGTAATTCCTCTCAAACTAAGTTAGACCAACAGTGGAAATCAAAAGCATCATCTTGAGCTTGGACGTTGTAGCAAGCATGAGAGAAACTTCAGTATTCTCCTTTGAAGACAAAGAACTGCAGTTGGTTTGTCAATAGCCTCACCTAAATTTGCAGATAATTGTTCTCATTAAAATATTCAGGTGTAATATTTTTTTTTTACTATTGTAGGTCATCTGTAGTAATGTCTTACTTTGTGTAAGATTCAGCATGCTTTGATGACCATCTTAGGCTCTCTTACTGTATATGTCTATTTGAGGAGTTCCACTGAGAGCTAAAATCGTAGAATTTTGGTTTTAAAAAGTCTCCTTGAGAAATGGTTTTCACCCTGACTGGCTACATCTTGCAATGCGGGTCTGTGCACTTTACAGTAAAGAATATACTTCATTCTATGGGTAATAATAGTGAGGTTAAGGATAAAGAGCCAGATTTTTATGTAGGACATATACTGGTGTAAATCTGAAGTAATTCCATCAATATTAATAGTCAGTTCCTCAACTTTAGGAAATTTAACTACAAGTGGATTAAGTTAGGGCCAAATGATTGTCTGGAAGGGACAGTGGGCTGATGGAAACACTTATTGTGAAAAATATATTTTGATTTTTAATTTTAAAGATAATTCCAGGATGGTTTCTCAAGTCAATATGTATTTTTACCTGCTGCAAACAACACTAAGTGTGATCAGTAAAAAGCAGCATGAAACTTATTGAAAGGAACCACCTGTACGTGCATCAAAAGCAGTTTTCAAGAGTAAATATTTGCCATTTCAATTTTATTTTTATTTTTAAAAATACTAGACTTGATGATTACACCAAAAAGTAGAATATCTCAGTTGATTTATAGTATTGCGACGACAAAAAAAAAAAAAAAAAAAACTTGTAGAGAAAAAAAAAAACAGAAAATGTGGAACTAGAAATTAATAGACCAAGATTGGTGTGAGGGATATTAGTCCTAATTGGAGGACAAAATAATGAGGGAAATTAACTGACTACCACTTTTCCACCTTTTCAGGTTCCTTAAAAACAGACTTTGAAAAAAGACATGATCACTTGAATTCAGATCAACTCTCCCTCTCCTCCCATCCCACCTTGCATCCCAGTCATTCCTGCCTCCCCCACCCTCCTCCCAGCACTGCAATTCATCTCAACTCATCTAACAGACTTTTTTTTTCCTGAGAGGAAGGCTGGCTGGCCTTAGTCTTGTTCAAGGAACTTTGTTTTCATCAGTGAGTACTGAAAGTCACCACATCATCATGACATCCAATCCTTAGCCCATCAGTGGGGATATTTAACTGCCAGCACTGCAGAGGTATGTAAGATCTTACATTGTTTTTCTTTCCTTCTATCCTATCTTTCACTCTCTTGGCTTTTCATGAAATCCTGAAATCAACTATGCTGTATGCATCTAAGCTTGTCTTGTCTAAGAAGAAAAGATCCAATCAGATGACCTCCCTGACCAGATCGTAGACCAGGATCCAAGCAACAGGTGCTGGGGTTGACTTGCCAACTAAAAAGCATCCCCTTGTAACTAAACAGTGGTCCAGTAATTCAAAGATATCAACAAAAGCTGTATTTTGCCCATCTTTTCTATCCTGCCTCTCCAACTTGTGTCTGTCTGTTAAGAACAGGATAAGTAAATATGCATCAGACGAGAAAGTGAAAGGAACCCTTTCCTTTTTATCGAAGAAAGGTTAGCCTGAAAATAAGAAACTGATTTTGCTTCCAAAATGAGAGAGGCTTTAAAGGTTTTGACCAAGTTTACTTTGCATAATCACTCAACACCAGTCCCAACAAAAATGCCTGTTTTGGTTTCTTGTTTTTTTGGCGTTTATTCAATAAACTTTTTTAATGTGAAGAGTGCTTTTGGGTGTTTCCCAAGTAACAGAGTAAAACCCCAAGGTCTCTGTTTTAAATGATCTGGAACCTACCTATCACTGTTTAATGTTGGCTAGGAAAAGAGTTTGATTTTAATTGTTTGGGCCTTTAAAATCAATATCCATAAAAATGTTAGGCTAGATCCCTGGCCCTGATATTGAGTCTGTTTATTTTATGGCTATTTTGTCCATCATTATTATTGCAAAATGACCTCCTAAATTAATAAGCAGTGACAGATAGACATTGTTCCTGTTATTAGTGCACAGAAATTACCTGCTTATTGGAAAGACATTACTGGATTAAATTACGATTAGGCTTGGCAGAATGTGATTATTTTTTTTTTTATAATTTTGTCAGATAGTATCTATATTAATTTTTAATTTTAATAGATGTAAATTTTCACAGTTGCTTAAAACCCACAATTTTGCACATTTTTTGTCAATTTAACTTCACGATTGCAGGAAATTATGGGTGAGTCAAACAATGGGGGGCAGTCAGAGTAATTATTTAATGACAGTAAATATGAGATTTAAAAAGTTAGTTTTATAACTATTAAAAATTATCAATACCACATATCAAAATAAACAAAGTAAATAGTCTTAAACTAAGTTCTCAAGCAGCATTTTTTTTAACTTTGCCTGTCTGTAAATTTTTATTCTTATTGATGGAAATAGTTTTTGTCAGTTGTATGTTCACTGAAATTGACAGTTACCAACATCTGCCAATAAAAATCTAATCTTTCCAAACAAATTGTTTTGTTTGTGTCCTCTACTAAATGCAGTTGCTGGACACTTGTATTGAATTATGTGGCTTTATTTTTTGTAATAGTTTCTCTTATTTTTGATGATTTGTTTGCAGCAGTCTCACTTTGTGCTAGGTTCTATACAATCATAAAAAGTCACATTTCCCACCCTGTAAAATTTGATATTTTTGATTAAAATTTACTTCTTAATGCAGCAGGTTTGCTAAAGTTCCTCAAAAAAAATTAAGATTCTTTATACTTTCACAATATATTTGGAATTACAAATAAATACTGCATATGTATTCAACCAATTGTAGTAAATTTAATAAACCACTTTTCATCAATTTACTTAAGGCAAATTATTTAATTTTAATTATTTAGTTATCTTAATCTAAAAGGCATTTCTTTTTATTAGCAGAACATTATGTAATCATTGAACAAATTGTTTCAAGTATAATATTCTTGAATTAAAAGAGCTGCATTGTCCGTGTTGGGAGACTTCCCACCAAAAGGGGCCATGATCTGAATTGCTCATCTAGAGGGTACTGCGTAGCACACTTCATTCATCTTGTTATTACCCGATGATATCCTGGTACATGCTAAGTCTTTTGAACAGGAACAGATGCATTTACAACTGGTTTGTGATAGGGTCAAGAATGCCAATTTGAAAATGAACCCAAAGAAATGTGAGCTATTTCAAGTGCCCAGATCACCTTTTCCAACTGATTAGCGAAGAAGGAATTTTGATTGACAAAGAGAAAATTCAGGCAATACTGGCTCAGATGTACTGAATTTTCTAGGGCTCTGCTCCTATTAAATATTTCTTTCTGGGTTTGCTAACAGCACAAATCCATTTCCTAAATTAAATGAAAAATAAACTGTTAAGTGGGCATGGATGCAGTTTAGCATTTGCAGAGTTCAGAGTTGCTGCCCTTCTTTCAAAACCCCTTACATATCTGAAACAGATGTAAGTGCTTTCAAACTGTGAGTAATTTCTCTGCAATCCTAAAGAATGAGAATAGCTGGAAAAGATAGTGGCCACATCATAGCCAAAGCTTCAGTTCTGCAGAGAGCAATTATTGCACTATTGGAAAGAAACTTTAGGCAGTAATTCCATCTCAGTACTGCTTTCACCAATATTTGTATTAGGGGAAAATTGTATTTAGAATGGACCATGGATTTTTACAGTGGCTCTTCAAATCTGAGACTGCTGTTGATGTGCTTAGAATTGTGTGTGAACAGAGTCTGTCAGGCACCAAACAGATATTGTTTACTCGGCACTATTTAACCAAATGGCCTGATGATGACCCAGTAAAAAAATATAGTTAGGTTATAATTATAGGTGAAGGACACGTAAAGCTTTATAATTTCTAAAACCAGATCTGATGGGTTACACACAGATCAATTTTCTTTGAGAGAGAGGTGAAAAGAGGGGGGTTTATTTACATTATCTAACAGGCATTACAGGCTATGTAATTTATTAGGAATACCTGGTCTTGTTTTGTGTGGTGGCAGGATTTTGTTATGCCTGCTATTTCCACTTCTATTGTGTAATGTGTGAGAGATCCCAGCAAGCGCCCCTTCTTGGTCATCCACTAGAACAACTGTGAGGGGAATCCAAGACTCTGTGCTCTGGATTCCCTGAGGGTGTTTTAAGCTCCTGGAGCCTGAAGAGAGTACAGCCACTGCCTCAGTCTTGCGGTTACTAGGCACAATCTCAGGGCACAGACCTTCTTACTAGCACCCCCCCTTCTGAATATTGAACCTACTGTCCAGTTACCTAGCCCCTCTGGGCACAGTGCTGACCCTTCAGATTCCCCAAAGCTCCACCCCAGAAGGTATGATGCTTCTGGTTTACAGTTTAACTCTCTCAGGAGCATGCACCAGTTGTGAAGTAGTCCATGCAAGCGCGCGCACACACATACATATATATATACACACACACACACATTTTGTTCAATCTATCAACTTTATGTTCTTTACTTAACAGATAAAGCACAGGCAAATACAGCTCATTCAACACAATAAAACACCCTAAACACAATGTCCCTCACTAGCTCATCCTTCCCTTGGGAGATCAGCAGGCAGGCTCTTCCGCCCTTTGCCTGCCCTGCCCTTGTAGCAGACTCCCTCATTTTAATCGGGTACAAAATGGCACTCTCCCCCAGTTCCCCTCTAAGTCCCTTCATCGACCCCTGCTGGGGTCACCTGTCTTTTTTGTTCTGCTATTTGGTAATTTTCCATTGCTCCCAAACTGCTTCCCTTCAGATAAGAGGAGGAAGTTTTTCTCCCAGGTAAACCAAACCTATTGTCCCCAAGGTGCTTTACTTTAAATAGAGGATAGTTGAGTGCTGATCATTCACCATTGTCTCTGGCTTGATGAAGACAATATATGCCTTACAGTGAATGAGTACAGAGGGCTCCATGCTCCCACATCGCTTATTAAACATTTGCATTTTTATGGTCCAGTGTGGCTTTCAGGAGCTGCAAAGCAGAAAAAGCCATAGATTTAATCAAATTTGCTATTTGTATGTGTGTTTTGCCTCCCTGTCTTTCTAAAGCACTTGGGAATCCTGAGTTTGTATTTGGTGTTTTGCAACTTTCTCAACATCTTTTAAAGATACAGATCACAATATAAAACGGGGGCCCAGTGGGTGGGTGGATTTCCACATGTTTTGGTGCCATTCCAATGGTAAGGTCTCAAACAGGTCCTGTACAGCCATGACTATATTCTGCTGCTGAGTATTTGCCTAGGGCGCTAGTACAGTCAGAACCTGGCATTACTTTTTTAGGCTGAGATAGCAGCTAAAAGTACCTTATTTCTTTACCTACAATCACACTTAAGTATCTGACTTCTAGCTCCAACCGCCAGCACAGTCAAGTGGGATGGTGAGCCATCCTGTTCAGCTGGGTGTAGTACTAAGTCTTGCTTGGCATTTTGTGGACTATTGAGTTTCAGCTTCAATCACCAGGAAATGATGGAACAACCAGAAGAATGTATATGTTGAGAAGTCCAAAGATAAACTCTGCAAACTGGTATTGTCAAGTCACAATGCATTTTACAGTATAACTACATTATTCTAATACAACTTGCATTTCAATAGCTTACTAATTGTGAGTGGCCACTGCAGCCAATAAAATGGAGAAATTAGTCCTTTTTAAAGAAATCTTCTCAACTTGGTGTCTTTCCTATACTTTGTAGTTCTTGTGAAGGGATATTATTTTTAAAAGGTAAATTGTAGGATTATTTTTTATTGTGGGGTAGAGGAAGCCTACAGCTAATAATAATAATAATTTATTTTATGCTCAGTTCCGCCAAGCGCTGAACACACAATATTGAGCCCCCCTCTCTCCATGTGATTGCAAAGAAACATTCAGCAGGAATGGCAGTAAGATGGAACCATACGAAACCCTTCTGCTGAGAGCAAGCATTATTTAAGACCAAGATTTAAGATGTGCACAAGAACGCCCCATTTATGTTTGAGCATCCGAGCAAAGCTGTAAATGAGCTTTGAGGCAGTTCACTTCCTAGAGCAGGATATTGTCTGTAGGCTTCCCCTACCCCACAATTTCAAAGCTATTGAAATGCAAGTTGTATTAGAGTACTGTAGTTACACTGTAAAATGCATTGTGACTTGACAATACCAGTTTGCAGAGTTTATCTTTGGACTTCTCAACATATACATTCTTCTGGTTGTTCCATCATTTCCTGGTGATTGAAGCTGAAACAATGCTTTTTTTGTTCCTGATCACATGGTTTTTATTAAGAGGGACCTTTGATTTTGTTCTCTGAAAATCAGAAGCATGTTTTGATTAAATTTTAGTTATTTTTTTAAGTTTTTTAAAGTTATTTTGCAGAGTTGCTAACACATCCTCCAAAGGGAGACTTTAGAGGGTCCACAGGTCTTGTAAAACAACAAACAAGCAAAATATCTTTAAGCAGAGTCATTCTGGTTTAATTTCTCTCCTGTCTCCTTTGAAAGTGTTGTACTTTACTGAAACTTCTCGCTGTATTAGGTTACCACCTTTATATCCCTGAAATGGTTTTGATTTATCGACGCTTACATTTGTATTCCTATGATTATAAATCCTAACTAAGGTCCTGACCCTGCAATGTGTACTCACACAAGTAGTTTTTATTCATACAGCCAGTCTCATTGAAGCTGATGGGTCTACATGCATGAGTAAGGATTATTGATGTAATAGCTGCAGGATTGAAGTTTTATTAATACTCTAGTAAGGGCAAGTTTACTGTCATAAAAGTAATGCAGAAAATTAAACCCACCAAAAATATATTTATTGTTTTAAAAATTATATTTATAGTTCAACACGGAAACATGAAAGGAAAACGTGCCCCAGGTTCTAGGCACCCTGACAGAATTGAAGTACCTTCCAATTAAGACAGAAATGGCATTAGCAAGCTAACAACTTTTCTCTGCAGAAAAGTGAGTCCCAACCTCAGCTCCTGCAAAGTCCTAATCCCCCACCTGAAACACCCACATCTCAACACTCGCTAAACTCTGACCCAAATAGATGAGCATTCTGCAAAATCCTAGAGGTTAACAAATCTGGGCTATTTTGGAGAGTAAATTCCAAAACCATCAACGGACTCTCACAGAAAATATTCTGCCAGCAGCTCCCTCTGTGGTACGCTAAGGAAATTCCACCTCTATGCATCTCAAATGTGGCAGGCTCACATCAACAGAAAGGCAGTTTCTCAGAGAGGGATGTACCAAATAATTGGTGGCTTTATAGGACATAATGAGGCTTGGCAGAATGTGATTTTTTTTTTCTAATTTTAATGGATAATAAAATTGATATTTAAGACTTTAAAATGCTAGCAGCAGAAAACTGCTTGCTTATTTGTTCACTCTTTCTGTCAAATAGAACACATCCAGAAGTTGCTTTATAACTTGGCAGTGGTAAGTTCAACATGTTGAACGCCACCTGAAAACCAACAGGTAGCCAATGTGCACGCTGGAGCACTAACTAATGTGCTCAAAGTGAGATACACCAATTAATGAGCAGACTACCACTGCCACTTACTTATTAAGCAACCTCTGGATTTGTTCTATATGACACAGAGAGTGAACAAATAAGCAAGCAGTTTTCTGTTGGTAGGATTTTATTTACTTTGGGCAATTCTACCACCTCCATACTACCCAAACATTCTTGAATCCATTTGGCAACCATGCCATAACACTCATAGGACCTGATCCTGTGATTGACTGCATGCATATACACTACTGCATCGCTGCAGAGCTCCACTGAAATAATTGGTTACACAGGCCCAGAAGCACAAAGGTATTTAGGTATTCAGTGGAAGTTAGGAGCCCAAATACTCTTGCAGATCTGGGCCTCAGCAAATTGCAGGACTTGGGTCAAACTAGGGAGGAGACAACACTAGGCTTCTGTAGGGATTTACTACCCTACAAGCTAATTATTTGGAAGTTATATGGCCAAAGTGTACCAGGATACAGTAAACAGAACAGGGTGTGGTACAGGGATGGGGAGACAGAAGATAAATAGAACATTTAATGAACTTTTCAGCCTTTAAAATATATAATTTTTAATGAAAACTGAACTGTTTTTCTTCAGTTTAATAATGTGTGTGGGGGGGGGAGGGTAATTCTTTCATTTTAATTTCATTTTTAAAGCCATACCAACCATATTTATATTATTTTATAAACCAGCTGCAAAATACATGTAGTTAAGATGCAAGTGAAATAAAGCAAATAATTCTCATAGGTAATATAAAAATGGAATTGTCTTTAAGTTCCACCATACACTGGTACATTCCAATAAAGTGACATTATTTGAAACTGCTTTTTTTTAAAACTAGCTCTAGTTAATGCATTTGCTTTTTGAATGCTTCAGGTGACTTTTTTGTGATGTCTTTTATAAATTGGCTTATGCCTTTCATTAAGAGTATTTTCATTGCTGCTATAAAAGCCAGCTTTCTTCAAAGATGCATATCTAGGCTCCAATCCCACAAACACTTGTTTACTTGAGTAACTTTAACATGCACATAGTCCCAGCAAGTTCCAGGAAACCATTAGTGTCTACACAAACACTCAGGCATGCAATTGTTTGTAGCATCAGGACCCAAGGTTGTATGTTAGCAGATAGGTGAAAATTTCAAGATTAGTGTATGGGTGAAATATTTCAGGCCACAATTTTTCCTTTTTCTATCATCTGAAAATGCTACTCTGTTCGTTTGTATATATCAGATCCATGATGATCTCACTTCCATTTCCCTGCATTCATCAAAGCCCTGTATTGCAGTGACTTTCCTTCCAAATGACTATGGCTCCATAGAAATCTGTGTATCCATCTATGCTATTTTATGTGTCTTCCAGTTAGAAAAATCTTTTGCCACCATCTATGTGCCTTTGCAGAAGTAGAACAAAGCTTACAGCCTTGCAGGGTTGGGAGCCAGGGACCCAGTTCTAGCCCAGGACTTTTGTTTAGTTTGAATCTTTATTTATAGAAAAACTTTACTATGTATTTAATTTTTTTCATTAGCCATGAATGTTAAGTGTCTAATGAAATGTAAAGGGGGTTCTTTCCTGGTAGGAACTACAGAGCAACAGAGATTTTCAGCGTTTACTTCTTTCTGTTGTATTTTAGAACAGTGGTTCTCAACCAGGGGTATGTGTACCCATAGGGGTATACAGAGGTCTTCCAGGGCATACTCAACTCATCTAGATTAGTGTTCCTTAACCTGGGGGTTGCGACCCCCAGGGGGGCTGTGGGATGGGTTTTGGGGGTTGCAAGTGCAGGCTAGCATTAGGGGGTGGCAAGCAGGGCTTCAGCCCTGCCGCCTGGGGCTTGGGCTTGAGCCTGGTTTTCACTTGTGAACCTTGTCTGAAGTATTACACTGAAATGTAAGTACAATATTTATATTCCAATTGATTTTTTTTAGACATATGGTAAAAAAGAGAGTCAGCATTTTTCAGTAATAGTGTGCTGTGACACCTTTGTATTTTTATGTCTGATTTTGCAAGTAAGTAGGTTTTGTGAGATGAAACTTGGGGGTACCCAAGACAAATCAGACTCCTGAAAGAGGTAGTCTGGAAAGGTTGAGAACCGCTGGTTAAATCATTGTGTGCATTGCAAAGGAGGCTCCCAGAATTTGCATTCACTGCACCACAGGATTAATGAATAATTCAGTGTATATATTTACTTTCAGTCTGCTGGCTAAGTTGATATTTGATAGTTTGTCTCATCAGAAAAAACTCTCATAACATTGTATATTAACAATGAATTACTCTCAGATGCCATGTTCTTTTTTCTAAGAATGTGTCTTAAATAAATAAGATGCATACACAATTATCTTGTAAATAATTCCATATAACCCTAGCAAATCATTGCATTACAAAAATAAATATTAAAGAAACAAACATTCATGAGATATATTTACTGAAGCTGAACTGAGAACATTAGTGAGAGTTGAAGAAAACAAATGATTGTAATTCTAACAAAGAACCTTCTTCCCCACTGAACTAAAGTAGCAACCAGCACTCTGCACACAAATCTGGGGGCCTTCAACTGTAGTCCCAATCCTGAGAACACTTACATGTGTTTAATTTTACGCATGGGAGGAGTCCTATTAGCTCAATGGGTCTATTCACTTGCATGTTTACAGGATCAGGACCTATGTTGTGAAGATAAGAAACACAAACTTAGCTCACGGGCCATATATTCTGTGGCCCTGAATTCTATGGGAAAGTGGCACAGGGAAATAGAAAATTATTTTTAAACTGAATTCTATATAGCAGGATAGATTGTGTTTTGAATCTATTAAAAGCCACTTGAAAGGGTGTTTCCTCCCCATGTTTCAGGCTGCCACTTAATTTCCAGTTTGCTTCAGAATGACTACGTGCCACGAAGCACCAAGGATGTCAGGGGTGGGAATGGGGATGCAGATGGAGTATAATGGGATATGGCACTCAGACAGTAGGTAGGAAAACAGCACTGAGTAGAAGTGGGAAAGGGCCAGGAATACAGGTTTCAAGCTTACACAAAAACTCTTCTTCAGGTCTGTGAAACTAACTCCATGTTACTCCATGTCACAGCTAAATACAAAGTGGAACAGATTGTTTAGCATAAGTAGTTAACACACATTTCAAGGGACCATTCAAGGTGAAGTGACCCATTAACATCCCTCCTGTCACAGGGAGGAAAGGAAGAGGGCCGAGGGAGGGAGGGAGGGAAGGGTTGTCAGTGTTACAGATTGTTGTAATAAGCCAGGGGTAGGCCACCTATAGCACACGTGCCAAAGGAGGCACAAGAGCTGATTTTCAGTGGCACTCACTGCTCGGGTCCTGGCCACTGGTCTGGGGGGCTCTGCATTTTAATTTAATTTTAAATGAATCTTCTTAAACATTTTAAAAACCTTATTTACTTTACATACACCAATAGTTTAGTTATATATTATAGACTTATAGAAAGAGACCCTCTAAAAATGTTAAAATGTATTACTTGCATGCAAAACCTTAAATTAGAGTGAATAAATGAAGATTCGGCACACCTTCTGAAAGGTTGCCGACCCCTGTAATAAGCCATAAATCCAATGTCTCTATTCAGTCCATAGTTTTTAGTGTCTAGCAAAGTTATGAATTTAAACTCCAGGTTCATTTTTTGAAAGTGTTGTGCAGGTTTCCTTTGAGGATGAGGACTGAGAGGTCAGATATATTGTGATCGCTTTGTGAAAAATGTACACCCGCAGGTGATCTGGTGTTTTTTGTCTTTTATCATTATCTATGTGAGAACATAGTGATTGTCTGGTTTCACCCACATAGTTGTTTATTGGGGCCTTTAGTGCACTGGATGAGGTACATCACATGTTGTGAGATGCATGTGTAGGTCCCATGGGTCTTGAAAAGTGTGTTGTGGGGTGGTGTTGATCATTGTAGCAGTGGAGAACTGTCTGCAGGTTTTACATCTGTTGTTCTGGCAGGTTCTGGTGCCACTTTGAGTTGGTATGGCCTGGTCTGTGGGGAGCTTGGTGAGGTTGGAAGGTTGTTCGAATACCAGAAGAAGGGGTTCAAGAAAAACTTCTTTCATATGGGGTCCTCATCAAGAATGGCTTGTAGTTGTTTGATGATACCCTGTATGGTTTCCAGTGTAGTGTGGCAGGTGACAACTCGGGGTGTGTGGTCGGAGGGGGTTTTATTTCTGTATTGAAGCAGGTTCTTTTGGGATATTTGGGTATCCAGTCTATGATGGGATCTACTTCTCTGGGGGAGTGTCCTTGTTTGGTGAAGGCAGTTTTGAGTGTATATCCCAGACTTTCTCCGTGGAGCATATTCTGCGGTGTCTGAGTGCCTGGTACAGTGACCAGACAGCAAATGTGAAAAATCAGGACAGAGGGTGGGGGTGGGGGGTAACAGGAGCCTATATAAGAAAAAGACCCCAAAATAAGGACTGTCCCTATACAATTGGGACATCTGGTCACCCTAGTGCCTGGCTACCTGGAAGGTAGACAGTCTAGGAATGGGGGCTGGCCAGCAGTCACAGAAGTTTCTCTGCCTATGCAACTTCTCCAGCCTTAGGCTTACCACTCATGGATATTAAAAAGAGTTGAACTCCCCCTAGAGGAAGAGAGAGGTAGACAGGCAGAGGAAACCAAAATTGCAGCATGCTCAATGAATGGTTAGATAAAGCTAAATTTCCAGGAAGACTAGATTTCTGTAGCTGGGAAGATTTCTGTGCTCGCTAGCCAAATGATAGATTTTGCCTCTGCAGAATTTAGAAGAGCTGGATAAACACCCTCGTCTTTACGGAATATATATTTTCCACACAGATAGTGAAAAATCAAAAGATTCACTGAATCATTGAATAATCAAACTCTTCCAGTGCAACTTCTTATTCAAGATAGTGAAGCCAAATATGCACTATATGGCACACTAGATTTTTCTTAACAAAATAGCAACCCTTGAATGAGTTGTAATTGGAGAGGGCATTATTTTCTACTTGGCCAATGGATCATAATGTGACATCTCTACGTGAAATCAAGGTCCTTTGTGATTGCCACTTAAGAAATCAGTGCTGAAATAGCATTCTGAGAATTGGTTATTCCACTCATTCAGCTGATTTTTTGTTTGGTTGTTTGTTCTTGTTTGTTTTTTTGGGCGTGGGGGAGGGAGGACTTGAGAAAATGAGGGAAAACTCAGTCAGGTCCTTTCTTATGTTGAAAACCTGCTTGATCATCTGACCAGGGATGAACAACTGGTAGTTATGGAGAAAAGCAAGGAGACTATATTATGATAATTATGTAATCTGTCCAGGAGCAAGCAACAGCTCTTTGCTAACAGAACAGCAGATCCAGAAGAGGGCTACTACACCCACAGCTCATTTCTAACTAAAGTGATCAAGGCACTGGTGTTTTTCATGGACCACCTCCATCACAAGCTGTATTTTCACAGACCCTAGCTAGCTGTCTGTCTTCAATAGTGGTGATACTGACTATCCCTGTAGACAGATCTGCAGATGTTGTGAAAAGTTACTCAGGATGGTCTTTAGGTCATTCAACTGAACCTGCAATCTCAGGAGGAGGGAGTGCATTCTGTTCTCCACCTACCAGGTGGAAAAATCACTGAAACCTTACAAGGGGACAGCAGATAATTTTTTCACTTACTGGTGTTTGAAGGAAATTTAGTCAGCAGCTTTAGCCACTAAATATCTTGCCTACCCACTCTCCACTCCAAAAGACTAATTTGTCAGCGACAAAAGAACAAGACTGAAATTGGAAAATGTGCAGAAAAATTAATCTTTCTGAACATCGTTTTCTATTTTTGCCTACCAATGACTTAAGGCCTCAATCCTGCAGGATGTAGAACAACCAGGCTCTGATCCAGCAAAACACTTAAGCACGTGCATAACTTTCATGTCAATAGGATTGGACTATTTATGTACTTAACGTTAAGCCCATTCTTCAATATTTTGCTGGCTAAGGGCCAGAGTACTCAGCATATTGCAGGATCAAGCCCCAAATGAGGAATCCTCTGACCCTTATAAGTGCACTTAGTCTCAGATCATAATTCACAATTTTATATGACATAGCCCATCTTATTAGAGAAATAGCAAAATCCAAAATTTAGGCGCGCACACTCTATCTCTCTCTGTGAATCCTAAATTAGTTTAAATCAGCCATTTTCATTGAGACAATATCTGACAAGTGCTTTTTGCAGCATTTCCAGTCATTGTACCTACAGGTCTACTCTAGTCCATGTCTTCAAGATTAAAAGCTGTCTGTTCCATGGTCTGGGTAACTGGCTTTGGGAGTAGTCATTGTAATGATCTTGGGGTTCATTAAATGACAAGCCAATGAATCAATGAGAAAAGAATACAGCTTTAATAAAACAAGCTGGAGACCTTCTGTAGTGAGCTGCTGCACACAGCCATGTGATGTTCCCAACCTCTGCCTCCAGAGCACATCTCCTAATTCCTATGTTCAGAATACCTTCCTTATGAAGGAGCATCTCTAAATTATAATCTCCTACAAACATATCTCCACATCTTCCTTCTTAAAGAAAAACAAATTAACTATTCTATACATATATAAAAACAGCTTTCTTCTTTGTGCACTGATGATAAAGGATCAGTTAGACGGGAAATGCCAGAATCCAAATCTACTATCAGTGTGTTGGAACTTTCTGGGATTACTCATAGAGCCCTTTGATTACATCAAAATGGTCCCCCTGGTCTGTCTGGACTACATAAGACCTTGGATGCAGCTATTCTTTAATGGCACCCCTTTAGCCCCAAGTATTAGAGGTGTGATGCTAAAGGCACACTCTAGCACCTGGGTTAAGAGATGGGAGATCAAGGACCCTTTTGTCAAAATAATATTTCTGCTTCCACCTATGATTTTCTTTCATCTTCCATAAGGTTTCATTGCTATGAGATTTCAGCAACTTATTAGTGATTGGAAAATCAGATCTGATCGTTCTTCCCATTAAGAGGTAAGCTGGAAAAAGCCATTCTCCAGGGGTGTTCTTCAGTAAACCAGTGACTAGAGTTGTCAACTTTCTAATCACGCAAAACTGAACACCACTGCCCCGCCCCTTCTCCAAGGCCCCGCCCCCCCTCCCTCCATCCCCCCTCCCTCCATCGCTCGCGCTTCCCCACCCTCACTCACTTTCACCGGGCTGCGGCAGGGTGTTGGGGTGCGGAAGAGAGTATGGGCTCTGGGCTGGGGTGCAGGCTCTGGGGTGGAATCAGGGATGAGGGGTTTGGGGTGCAGGCAGGACCTCCAGGCTGGGACATGGGGTTGGGGTGTAGGAGGGGGTGTGGGGTCCCAGCGGCGCTTACCGCAACTCCGAGGAAGTGGCCGCCAGGTTCCTGCGGCCTCTAAGCGCATGGGCGGCCAGGTGACTCCATGCAGCATGTATTGCCTTTGCACCCATAGACATTGCCCCCTGCAACTCCCATTGATAGCAGTTCCCGGCCAATGGGAGCTGCAGAGCCGGCACTCGGGACAGGGGGCAGCGCTTGGAGCCTCCCAGTCCCTGGCCGCCCCAGTGCCTAGGGGCCACAGGGACCTGACAGCTGCTTCCAGGAGCAGTGCAGAGCCAGGGCAGGTAGGGAGCCTGCCTTAGCCCCAGACCCCTGCTGCACCACCGACCAGACTTTTAATGGTCAGTGGTGCTGACCAAAGCTTCCAGGGTCCCTTTTCAACTGGGCATGCCAGTCGAAAACTGGCTGCCTGGCAACCCTACCAATAACACTTTATACAAATCACCCCCACTATCAAAAGTCTTTTTCATAAGGTTCTTTACTGTCTGTATAGACCTTTCCACAAGTCCATTTGATTGGGGTAATTTGGACTTGTTTTGTGATGAAAATCCCAATCAATGGCAAATTGCCTAAAATCTGCCCTGGAAAATTGTGGCCATTATCACTAAAGACTTCATCTGGGATTCCATGTCTGGAGAAGATTCCCTTTATGCCAGCAATCACTGAGTTACTATTAGTACTGTGCAGTGCACAAATTTCTGGATACAGAGAATAATAATCTGTGACTGTGATGGGATCCCTGGGGTGCAGCCTGGGACTGTGGGAACGCTGTGCCCCCTTAACTCTCGAGCTTGGGCTGTCTCTCACAATGCTTTGTGAGTGACAAGCAGCAAACCCTCCAGGTGCTGTTATCACTCAGTATAACAGATTGTGGAGCCCCACACCCAGCTAGATGCATGAATGCTCCCAGAGCTACTCAGGAATCACATAGAGTAAGGCACCAGCCAAATCCCCCCAATTCCCAGCCTTGTACCTCAGGAATATACAATTTATTTTAAGTTTATAAATTGGTTCACCACTTCATCAATGGAAAGTGGATAAACACTAGCCTTTGCAAACCTGAGCAAAGACCCTTACCCAATACTTCAGGTAAACTCACTGGTAAAGATAAACGGTTAAACAAATTTATTGATTACAAAAGATAGATTTTAAGTGATTATAAATGATAGGCAAAAAGTCAGAGTGGATACCAAATGAAAATAAAATATAAGCACGGAGTCTAAACTATCAACCCTATTAGACTGGGCAACATCTAAATTAAGCAGTTTTTCTCACCCCTCTGGATACTGCAGTTCATAGTACTCAGATCTCACCCTTGAAACCTGGGCCAGTCTCCTCTGCTGGAGTCTTCAGTCTTCTCAGTGTCTTTGTTGCTTGCAGTGTAGGTGGGGGAAGGAGAAAGGCCAAGCATGGGGCCCCCGTGTTGTATTTTATACCCTTAGTCCATGTGCTTGGAGTCCACAAGTCCAGGCATGTCTGGTGGGCATTGCTGAGTCACAAGGTGAAGCAATACCCTGGTGTGTCTCCTGTGAATGAGTCATTGAATTGCAATTCCTCTGGTGGACAATGGCTGGTGATGTCTGTTCAGCACCCATCTGGGCGTTGGTTACCTCTTCCCTTGTCATCGTCTCTGAAGAGCTGGTATCTGGGCACTTCCCAAACCCACAGCATATTTTAGTGAAAACCATACAACATAAGTCTTATAATTTCATATGCATTAATGATTTATATATTTAGATAGAAAAGTGATTTTCACAAGATCATAACCTTTCCCCTGATACCTTACATGACATGCTTTATATGCAAGATCACAATTATATATAAATGAGGAATATAGGAGTTACAGGGCGTTCCCCCAAGGTATAGAATGTCACAGTGACTATTAAATAATCCTTTGACTGCCAGGTAAAGGAGTCTTTGCCTACCTTCTCATAAGGCCTTTGTGGAACTGGGTAAGAACATAAGATGGCCATACTGGGTCCGACCAATGGTCCATCTAGCCCAGTATCCTGTCTTCCGACAGTGGCCAATGCCAGGTGCTTCGGAGGGAATAAACTAAACAGGTAATCATCAAGTGATCCATCCCTTGCCACACATTCCCAGCTTCTGGGAAAATTCATGGATGAGGTCTCAGTGGCTCTGCCTGCTGGCATGGCTTGTATTTCAAGCATGAAAGGCAGTTTCTTACCACATTAGTAATGTCACAATTGATCCATGGCCAATACAGTACCTCTCACACTCACTGTTTGCACTACTTAATTCCTAAATGACCCTCATGGATCTTCCATAGCATTTCTTTATTGAGGCTTATTGGAATTACAACTGTACTGCCATTGAAAATCACCCCATCTGTTACAGTAAGTTCATGTCTGCAGTTCCAATAGTCTTTTACTTGGACAGCAACTGCTTATTTCTTCAGGCCAGCCCTTAACGATCACTTCTTTAAGGATTCCCAACAATTCATCTTTCTTCATTTCCTCTCTTATTTGTTACTGTTTCCTGTTAGCTATGGGAATTAACTTTATAGTCAAATCTACCTAGGCTTGCATCTCTGTCTCTAAAGTCTTCTCTAGTTTCATGGCAGCTACTGCTCTGGAAAGTGCATCTGCAGTGAACATGAATTTACTGGGCATTTAGGTCACAACCAAATCATACTTTTGCAGCATTATAATCATTCATTAAATCCTTAAGATACAGTTATTTGGTGGTTTTCTAAATAACACTCACAGGGGCATTTTGGTCCATTTCAACTTCCACTGTCTGGCCATAAATATACTGATTGAATCTCTCACAGGCAAACAATATTCCTAAAAGCTCCTTCTCAATCTGTGTCTCAGTCAGTGATTTGGATGCATATGACAGTAGTTGCCAACAATCCTCATGCTTCTGTACAATCACTGCACCTAGCCCAGACTGTGAAGCATCTGCTGAAATTTTAATAGGCCTTCCTGGTGCGCAGCCTCCCTGTCCCCCCGGGCCCTCTGCTGCCTAGGAGCTGCAGGGCCATGCCAGGGGAGCCCCCCACCCCTGGCATTAAATAGCAAACCAGGGAATAAGAAAGGAATAAAACTTTAATAAAACAAACTGGAGAGCTTCTGTAGTGAGCTGCTGCGCACAACCATGTGGTGTTCCCAACCCCCGCCTCCAGGGCACGCTTCCAAATTCATATGTTCATAATACTGTTCCTTATGAGAGAGTGTCTCTAAATTATAATCTCCTACACACATATCTCTACATTCATCATTTGCAAATTCACAGCTGTACAGATAAAGTTCTGCCACATGACAAAATCCCTGACATCAAAAGGAAAGCGTGGACACCCAAAATACTCACACACAAAGTTGGTGCATGGGGATGCATTGCTTCCGTAGTAGCACGTGGCACGGTGTACTTAAATTGCATTCTATTCTTGATATCGCTGCTGCCAAATTATTTTTTTCAGTGGTTGACACAATACATAAAGAAATCTCAGATTTGCATAAGTATAATTGACAACCCACTGATTATGTCTTTTCTGCCTTTCTACCTTTGCTCCATTTCAAGCAAGCTGTCAACTGCTTTAGCACAGGGAGTCCACCTCCCAACTTCCTCAGTAATCTACCACAGCCCATTCAATAAAGTCACTCGCTATCTTAAAATTACACATATATTATGCTTTCCTCCAGTCTGCCTGTGGTAGGTTTACACACACTCCTTTTCAAAATAGTTATCTTCATTAGGTGCAACCTTTATTGCTGGGTGGGTTTACCAGCAGCTACTTTATCTCTTTCAGAGATTTTATATGTACCTATACACATACACACACACAAAGACAAAAAAAAAAAAAAAAAGAAAAAAGAATTTGCTGGGTTTTTCTGTTCAGCTGGGAGTATATTTACAACCCGAATTTAACAGTGGTAATTGGATGACAGCCATAGAATTACCAGAAGCTTTGAGAAGGATTAGAACCACCAGTCAGACAGTGTCCACTGGGCTGCTGAAAAATCAGTGTGGGACAATTATGCTCTTGGTTAACAGATATTATCAATGCCTACTTCACAAAAGCAAACCTGCCAGCCTCCTTGAAAAATGTAATAGTCTCCCCTATAAAAAAAACAAACAAATCAAAAGTCCCCTCCTCCAACCCTCAAACACAACCTGCAATGCAAAAGACTTTTCCAACTAATGTCCTGTATCTGACCTCCCATTATTCCTTGACACTGGATTGGTTTTCACTTGTTTCACATTTTAAAGATTGTCTTCACAACCATTAGGGCTAGAAATATAATTAAAACCAACCAAACAACTAAGTATAGATTATGGAGATCAGGCAGCAAAGGTTAGATTCAGAGGCAAATTCTGTGTCTGTGAAAGGCATGGGGATTATAACCAAATATATAAATAAAATGCATGCTTTCTTTAATATTTTTTGGTCAATCACAGAAGAAGATGCAAAAAACCTTTCATTAGGCTGCTATGGGATAATCTGCCTCCTTATTAGGTCTTCTCCTAAATCCTTTACTTAGAGATTGGCTTAAATCCTTATAATGCAGTACTCTGCTCACCGCTGGGTGACGCCACCTTCCATCAATTCTGGGGATTAACTCCATCCAGTTCAGTTTCTCTTCCACTGTGCAGCTCTCCTCCCACTCACCAAGTCACAGTCAGGGCCGGCTCCAGGCACCAGCTTAAGAAGCAGGTGCTTGGGGCGGCCAAGGGAGAAGGGTGGCATGTGCGGCAATTTGGGGGCGGCAGGTCCCTCACTCCCTCTAGGAGTGAAGGACCTGCCGCCGAACTGCCGCCACCGATAGTGGCTTTTTTTTTCCCCCCAATTGCCGCCGCTGGTCGCGATTGCCATCGTGTCTTTTTTTTTGCTTGGGGCGGCAGAAATGCTGGAGCCGGCCCTGGTCACAGTACTGCTACCTTGTGACTTGACTCTCCAGCCAGGTCACACTGTAATTTTCCCTTCTAGGGGGAGCAGATCTTTCAAAGTTTCTCTGCACAAGCAGCATCAGGCAGGCCTCCCACCCTCTGCCCTGACTATGTCACTCCCACAGTGACTCAGGCAGTCTTCCCATTCACTGCTCCTACCAATATCACTCTGCAGTGGTTGGTAGGGGAACCCAGACCCAGCCTAGCGTTGCCAACTTTCTAATAGCAGAAAACTGAACATTCTTGCCTGCTCCTGCCCTGCGCCCCGCCCCAGTCCTGCCCCTTCTCTGAAGTCCCGCCCTAGCCCTCCATCCCTTCTCCCTCTGTCGCTCGCTCTCCCCCACCATCACTCACTTGTTCATTTTCACTGGGCTAGAGCAGGGGGTTGGTGCACAAGACAGGGTGAGGGCTCAAGCTGGGGTTGTGGGCTCTGGGGTGGGGCTGGGGATGAGGGATTTGGGGTGCAGGAGGGGGCTCCAGGCTGGGGCCAAGAGGTTCAGAGTGTGGGAGGGGGCTCTGGGCTGAGGCAGGAGGTTGGGGTGTGGGAGGGGGTGTGGGCTCCAGGTGGCACTTACCTCAGGTGACTCCCGGGAAGTGGCGACATGTCCCTCCAGCTCCTAGGCGGAGGTGTTGCCAGGGGGCTCTGTGTGCTGCCCCCCAGCATGGGAGTTGCGGAGCCGGTGCTCGGGGTGGGGGCAGCGTGTGGAGCCCCCATGGCTGCCCCTTCACCTAGGAGATGGAGGGACATGCCAGCTGCTTCCCGGAAGCAGGGAGCCTGCCTACCCTGCTGTGCTGCCAACCAGACTTTTAACGGCCTGGTCAGCGATGCTGACCGGAGCTACCAGGGTCCCTTTTCGACTGGGTGTTTCAGTTGAACACCCCTAGCCCACCCTCTACTCTCAGTTCCAGTTCAGGGCCCTACAGGGAGCAGTTAAAGTCTGGGTATTCACCAATCTCACTGTTCTCTTCCCTGGAGTACTTCCTACTGTGCTTTAAGATTCTCCTTCACCAGCCTTCCCCGTCAGCCCCCTCTCTCTCCTAGGATTGGTCCTGCTTTGAGCAGGGGGTTGGACTAGATGACCCTCCTGAGGTCCCTTCCAACCCTGATATCACCGGTCTACAATTTTTGAGAAGTCGTCTGCTTCAGAGATAAAATGTGCTATTTATTATGTATTTTGATGTGCTGAATTCAAATATGACAATTAAAACAACTGATTGGCTACTGTTTCTAAGATATTTAAGTTTTTACATTTTATGTCTATGTATATTGTGTAGATAGTAGAGGTTTAATCATGAATTGTAAACCTAGGTCTTTTCATGTGTTTATGGTTGCTTTACATGATGATATTTCACCTGTCCTGTTTATGTAACACTTTAAAAATCAGCAAAAGGGTTATATAAATAAAAATGATTATGAAAGAAAAGGCAAAAAACTATTATGTACATAGTTTAGTCCTATTTGGTGTCTACTCGGCGCTTCTTGGCTTGTCTCTTGTATTCATTAAATGGAGCAACTCTTGTCACTGTCCAGCAATAGTCTGCAAGCATTGATGGGCTCCATTTGCCCTGATAGCGTTTCTCCATTGTTGCAATGTCCTGGTGAAATCGCTCGCCGTGCTCGTCGCTCACTGCTCCGCAGTTCGGTGGAAAAAAATCTAGATGAGAGTGCAAAAAAAATTTATCTTTAGTGACATGTTGCAACCAAGGCTTTTGTATGCCTTGAGGAGGTTTTCCACCAACAACCTGTAGTTGTCTGCCTTGTTGTTTCCAAGAAAATTTATTGCCACTAACTGGAAGGCTTTCCATGCCGTCTTTTCCTTGCCACGCAGTGCATGGTCAAATGCATCATCTCGAAGAAGTTCACGAATCTGAGGACCAACAAAGACACCTTCCTTTATCTTAGCTTCACTTAACCTTGGAAATTTTCCACAGAGGTACTTGAAAGCTGCTTGTGTTTTGTCAATGGCCTTGACAAAGTTCTTCATCAGACCCAGCTTGATGTGTAAGGGTGGTAACAAAATCTTCCTTGATTCAACAAGTGGTGGATGCTGAACACTTTTCCTCCCAGGCTCCAATGACTGTCGGAGTGGCCAATCTTTCTTGATGTAGTGGGAATCTCTTGCACTACTATCCAATTCGCAGAGAAAACAGCAGTACTTTGTGTATCCAGTCTGCAGACCAAGCAAGAGAGCAACAACCTTCAAATCGCCACAAAGCTGCCACTGATGTTGGTCATAGTTTATGCACCTCAAATGTTGTTTCATGTTGTCATAGGTTTCCTTCATATGGACTGCATGACCAACTGGAATTGATGGCAAAACATTGCCATTATGCAATAAAACAGCTTTAAGACTGGTCTTCGATGAATCAATGAACAGTCTCCACTCATCTGGATCGTGAACGATGTTGAGGGCTGCCATCACACCATCGATGTTGCTGCAGGCTACAAGATCACCTTCCATGAAGAAGAATGGGACAAGATCCTTTTGACGGTCACGGAACATGGAAACCCTAACATCACCTGCCAGGAGATTCCACTGTTGTAGTCTGGAGCCCAACAGCAATGCCTTACTCTTGGGTAGTTCCAAATCCCTGACAAGGTCATTCAGTTCACTTTGTGTTATGAGGTGTGGTTCAGAGGAGGAGGATGGGAGAAAATGGGGGTCCTGTGACATTGATGGTTCAGGACCAGAAGTTTCATCCTCTTCCTCGTCTGACTCAAGTGAGAATGATTCTGGTGCATCGGGAACCGGCAGTCCTTCTCTGTGGGGTACTGGGCGTATAGCTGATGGAATGTTTGGATAATGCACAGTCCACTTTTTGTTCTTTGACACACCTTTCCCAGCTGGAGGCACCATGCAGAAGTAACAATTGCTGGTATGATCTGTTGGCTCTCTCCAAATCATTGGCACTGCAAAAGGCATAGATTTCCTTTTCCTGTTCAACCACTGGCGAAGATTTGTTGCACAAGTGTTGCAGCATATGTGTGGGGCCCACCTCTTGTCCTGATCTCCAATTTTGCAGCCAAAATAAAGGTGATAGGCTTTCTTAACCATAGTGGTTATACTGCCCTTTTGTGATGCAAAAGTCACTTCACCACAAACATAGCAGAAGGTATCTGCACTGTTCACACAAGTACGCGGTATCTCTGCTCACTTAAACAGAAATGTGTCCCTTTGCAAAATCAAACACTGACAAATAAGAGAGCACAACACTGTATGATTTCTAGAGCTGATATAGGGCAATTTTGTTCAGCAGAGTGACGTAAGCTTCATTATGATTGCATCATCCATGACTTCTAGGAATAACATGATGCAATTCATATCATGTATGATGCAATCCAGCTTCAGATTTCATCATTCATTGTTTGCCTAAAAAGCAAGTACTGTCCAAACCCAGTCATAGATCCAGTCAAAGATGTATTTTAGTCATTTCTGGTTTAAATTGAGATCCCTTCTCTTTATAACTCACTTATCCTCCGCCATTCCTAAAGTCAAGGGTCGTATATACTGACCCAATAGCATATCTTGAAAACTAGAGCCAATCAACAATTTTAAGCATCATTTTTGTTCTCAGTGACCCAGAATTAGTAAAGTTTGACTACATTTATTTCAGAAGCATTTTGGCTGTAGAGCAGTGTATTCTATGATTCGCTAAACCTCCTGGGTTCCTATCCCCCTTCCTTCTCCCTTACCTTAGGAAGGGAGACTGCAGGCTTCCTCCAGCCACCCACCACTGTTGCGGGCCTCCTGGCTTTATAGAAGCCCTGCCTCAGCGCGGTAACAAGGGCGAGGCAAGTGAGGCACTTGCCTCAGGCGCACAAAGCTGAGGGGCGCAAAAAGTGGTGGAGAAAAAAAAAAAAAGCTGCTGGCACAGAGATATTTATAACCCGGGTGATCTCCCCCCCGCCCCAGCCCCACCTGCCGCTCCACCCCCCGCTCCTTCCCTGAGTGTCCCCCAGCCCTGACTTGCTCCCCCCCCTTCCCGATCCAGAGCAGAGCAGCTCCATGCTGCCTCCCTGACTAAGCCTGCCCTTCCCCCTCAGACCCTTTCATTTTTCAATGGGACCCTCCAGCAGCACAGGGTCCCCCCCGCCCCGCCTGCAGTCACTGCTCCTGCCCCATGCTGGGCAAGGAGGCAGCCCCATCCCTCACCCCCAGTGAGGCTACAGTCAGGGGCAACAGCAGGGAAGGAGGCACACGCAGCGCCCCCCCAGCACCCAGCACGGGGGGAGGCGAGGGAGATTCCTGGACCTCAGAGGGGCTCTAAGAGCACATGCAGTGACAGTGGTGGGGGTGAGTGTGCTGATGGGGCGGGGCACAGGAAAAGTGGGCTCCTCCCCCAGAGCTTACTGCTGCCGGCAGGGAAAGGGCTGGGGGGAGTCCTCCTCTCTGGCCCCTGTCCCGGAGCAGCCTGCCTGCACCCCAAACTCATCCCCAGTCCTGCCCCACCACAGAGCCCACACCCCCAGCCAGAGCTTTCACCCCCCACCGCAGCCTCAACCCTCTGCCTGAGCCCTGAACTCCTCCATCACCCCAAAGCCCCCATTTCCAGCCCCAGACAGAGGCCTCACCCCTACTCTCACCCTGAGCCCCTCCCATACTCCTAACCCCTCATCTGCAGCCACAGCCCTCACCCCTGCACCCCCTCCCATCCCCAAACTCCCTCCCAGAGCCTGCACCCCAATCCCCTGCCCCAGCCTACGGCCTGCACCCCAGACCTCCTCCATCATCCAAACTCCCTCCCAGAGACTTGGGCGGGTGGGGGGGCAGAGTTTGGGTGGGGGCGGGTTCTGGGCACCACCAAAATTTCTACAAACCTGCCATCCCTGATCCTACCCTGCAAACCTGAACTCCCAGCATTCTCAGGACACATGCTGATCCCTAGTGACCACTGCTGATATCCAGCACCTCCCTCCTCTCTTAACCTGTGAATCCCTCTCTGGATTGGAACTGGACTGGAACCAAAGACCATCTTGGAAGCAACATTACCAGCCCAAGCAGTCAAAAATCATGAGTTGACCCCCCAAAATCACAGGCTGTACCACCACCCCTTCATTCATTCTTTGGCGACATTTCGGTGGCAGGGCCTTCCCTCCGAGAGGGACTGAGGGACCCACTGCCGAAGAGCCGGCCCTGGGAAAGGGCGCAATTTTATATTCTTGCCTTGGGCGCAAAAATACCTAGTTACAGCTCTGCCTTGCCTGTCCTGTCACAGATGAGCTTCCTTCTAATTAGTGCCCTCAACACAGCCTAAATCTTCCCCTTTTGCAGCTTAATTGGCTGATTGGGCCCACCTGATCTAATTCAACTCTTTGAGGGCAGTATGGGGAGTACATCCCATCACAATTCTGAAGCATGAGATTTAATATTAATTCCAAAATTTATGTTAGCATTAACTATCATAATTATCTATGAAGTTGTGTCTTTCAGTGACCCATTTCACATGCGAATAGAAAAGGCTCTATTTGAAAAACTCAGAACAAAAGAGACTTATGTTAGGGCAATGTCCGCTAAAAGTTTATTCACATCTCCAGATACTAGCATATCAAGATAAAGAGAAGCCTAGATATATACAAGAAAACATTAAACAGACCTCCACACACTGAAAATAAAGCAACAATTCCTATTTTGGAAATGAAAATCTGTTGCTAATTGTGACATACTGAAAAATAATGGCTAAAAGACTAGCATAGTCTCTGACTAAACAGAAAAAAAAACAGTTACTCACCTTCTAGTACCTGTTGTTCTTCAAGATGTGTTGCTCATGTCCATTCCAATTAGGTGTTCGTGCGCCAAGTGCACAGTCGTCAGAAAGTTTTTCCCTTAGCAGTTCCTGTCGGGTCAGCTGTGGAGCCCCCTGGAGTGGCTCCTTCATGGCGCTGAATATATGCCCCTGCCGACCTGGCCCCTCCTTAGTTCCTTCTTGCTGGCTACTCCAACAGAGGGGTAGGAGGGTGGGTATTGGAATGGATATGAGCAACACATCTCGAAGAACAACAGTTACTAGAAGGTGAGTAACCATTTTTCTTCTTCGAGTGATTGCTCATATCGATTCCAATTAGGTGACTCCCAAGCCCTACCTTGGTGGTGGGTTCGGAATAATGGAATCACTGACTGGAGCACCACTCTGCCGAATGCTGCATCATCTCTAGCGTGCTGGATGATGGCATAATGAAAGGTGAACATATGCACCGAGGACCACGTTGCTGCCCTCCAGATCTCCTCTATTGGAACCCAGGCCAGGAACGCCGCCAAAGAAGCCATAAGGGCTGGGGATGGAACCTTGGCTAGCTCGTAGTACGTCCGGATGCACGATGTAATCCACTATGAGATCCTCTGAGATGAGACTAGGAGCTCTTTCATCTGGTCCGCAACCGTCACAAACAGCTGGTTCAACTTCCTGAATGGCTTTGTGTGCTCGATGTAAAAGGTTAGCGCCCACCAAACATCCAGAAAGTGGAACCTCTGTTTTAGTACATTAGCGTGAGGCTTGTCCTTATAGAAAACTGTGTTGGGGGGAAAGGGGGGTGTTTGGAAGTGAGGGCCTTTAACTCCGACACCCTCTTTGCTGAGGTAATGGTGACCAGAAAGGTTACCTTCCACAACAGGTAAAGAAGGGAGCAAGTCACCAGTGGTTCAAAATGGGGGCCCATTAGCCTGGAGAGGACCAAGTTGAGGTCCCACGCAGGGAGCGGTTGTCTAATTAGTGGGTATAACCGCTCCAGGCCCTTGAGGAAATGGGCAACCATAGAGTTGGCGAAGATTGAACGTCTGGCCGCTCTGGGGTAGAAGGCCAAAATGGTTGCAAGATGCACCTTGATGGATGACAGTGCAAGACCGTGCTTTTTCAGGTGCAGCAGGTACTCCACGATGATTGGTATAGGCGCCTGGAGTGGAGGTGTGCAATGCTGAGCACATCAGAATGCGAACCTTTTCTATTTTGCTAGGTATGTGGCCCTAGAAGGTTTTCTGCTGCCGAGTAGGACCTCTCTTACCAGTTCCAAGCACATGAGCTCCATGGGGTTTAGCCATGAAGCTTCCAGGCCATGAGGTGGAGGGACTGGAGGTCGGGGTGATGAAGAGAACTGTGGTCCTGAGTGATCAGGTTGGGGAGGAGTGGCAACATGATCGGGGCGTCCACTGACAGCTCCAGGAGCGTGGTGTACCAATGTTGGCGAGGCCACTCTGGTACTATCAGAATTAACTCCTCCCTGTCTCTGTGGACCTTGAGTAGGACCTTGTGTAGGAGGGGAATCAGGGGAAAGGCATACAACAGGCGGACTCCCCAGGGTAGCAGGAACACGTTCGTGATTGAGCCCGGGCTGTGTTTCTGGAAAGAGCAGAACATTGGACACTTTCTGTTGCTCTGGGTGGTGAACAGGTAGACCTGGAGACAACCCCACCTTTGGAAGATAGAGTGTATGACATCCATTCAGATGGACCGCTCGTCATTGCTGAAAGATCTGCTGAGGTGGTCGGCCAGTGCGTTCTGGTATATAGGACGCCTCCAGGTGAATGGAGCGGGCTATACAAAACTCCCACAGCTGGAGGGCTTCCCGACAGAGGGGAGAGGAATGGGATCCTCACTGCTTGTTGATGTAAAATATGGCTGTCGTGTTGTCTGTCATAACTGCCACGCACTGTCCTTGTAGTCGGGCCTGAAAGGTTTGACATTCTAGTCACACGCCCTCTGCTCCTTGATATTGATATGGAGTGAGAGTTCGTCCTGCGACCACAGGCCCTGTGTTTGGAGGTCTCCCAAGTGTGCTCTTCATCCCAGAACTGACGCGTCACTTACCAGGGACAAGAAGGGCTGGGGGCTGTTGAAGGGGACTCCCTCGCACACTGTCTGAGGGTTGAGCCACCATTGGAGAGACTTGAGCACCTGTGGAGGCACGGTGACCACTGAGTCCAGGCTGTCACTCTCTGGACGATAGGCCGAAGTGAGCCACGCTTGGAGGGGTCTGAGCCTCAGTCTGGCATGCCAGACCACGTAAGTGCAGGCTGCCATGTGGCCGAGGAGACTCAAGCATCCCCTTGCTGTAGTGGTCGGGTACCTTCTGAGGCCTTGAATAATGTCTGTCATCGCCTGGAATCAGGCCAGTGGCAGAAATGCTCTTGCCTGTACCAAGTCAAATACTGTCCCAATGAACTCTATTCTTTGGGACAGTGACAAGGTTGACTTGTTCACATTGATGAGGAGACCCAGTGTCTCGTAAGCAGATCTGACCAATCAGACCTGAGACTCCACCTGAGCAGCCAGTCATCAAGGTAGGGATATACCTGCACTTGCCTCCTTCGGAGGAAGGCTCCTACAACCGACATGCACTTGGTGAACACTCGGGGGGCTGTCAACAGACTGAAGGGGAGGACCGTGAACAGATAATGTTTGTGGTCAACCACAAACCTTAGGAATCGTCTGTGTGCAGGCCAAATGGCTATGTGAAAGTACGCGTATTTCATTTTGCGGGTGGGGTACCAGTCTTCCGGAGCCAGACAGGTGATAATTGTACTTAGGGAGACCATGCAGAACTTCAACGTGAATCTATTGAATCCTCGCAAGTCTAGAATGGGTCTGGGACCCGCCTTGGTTTTGGGGATTAGGAAGTATTGGGAATAAAATCCATTGTCCCTGAGGAACCTCCTCCACCGCTCCTATGGTGAAGAGCACCCGCACCTCCTGGATAAGGAGTTGCTCGTGAGAAGGGTCCCTGAAGAGGGACGGGGAAGAGGGGTGAGAGGGAGGAGTGGAGCAGAATTGGAGAGAATATCCCACTTCTACCATGCAAAGAACCAAGTGGTCCAATGTTATTTGGGACCAAGCACAGTAGGAGTGGGATAGACGGTTCATGAAACAGGGGAAAGGATCCAGTGCAGAGTCAGGTGGGCCGTCCTTGCTATGAGCCCGACAATGGCTTGGTTGGGCCTTGGCTCTGCCTGGGTGGGGGATGGGAAGGCTTGTGCCTGCCATTCGTACCCCAGCGACTGTAAAAGTCCTGCCTCGGGTGAGGAGGATAGGGGCAGTGTTGCTGGGGTTACGGCTTTAAAGGCCTGCCTTGGGTTGCCGGGGTGTGCATACCCAACAATTTCATAGTCACCCGGAAAAACAACAAGGAGTCCGGTGGCACCTTAAAGACTAACAGATTTATTTGGGCATAAGCTTTTGTGGGTAAAAAAACTCACTTCTTTAGATGCATGGAGTGAAAGTTACAGATGCAGGCATTATATAATGACACATGAAGAGAAGGGAGTACCTCACAAGTGGCGAACCAGTGTTGACAGGGCCAATTCGATCAGGGTGGATGTAGTCCACTCCCAATAATAGTTGAGGAGGTGTCAATTCCAGGAGAGGAAAAGCTGCTTTTGTAATGAGCCAGCCACTCCCAGTCCCTATTCAAATTAATGGTGTTAAATTTGCAAATGAATTTTAGTTCTGCTGTTTCTCTTTGAAGTGGTTTGAG
This sequence comes from Malaclemys terrapin pileata, assembly GCF_027887155.1. Classification (NCBI taxonomy): domain Eukaryota; kingdom Metazoa; phylum Chordata; order Testudines; family Emydidae; genus Malaclemys; species Malaclemys terrapin. The sequence continues at coordinate 66,888,034 of NC_071506.1, read as the reverse complement.
CACTGGCCTGCTAAACCCAGGATTGTGAGTTCATTCCTTGGAGAGGTCATTTAGGAATCTGGGGCAAAAAAATAGTTGGGGATTGGTCCTGCTTTGAGCAGGGGGTTGGACTAGATGACCTCCTGGGGTCCCTTCCAACCTTGAGATTCTATGATAAGTCTGTTTCTGAAGTTTTTTTGTTCAAGAATAGTTACTTTTAAATCTGTTATAGAATGTCCAGGGAGATTGAAGTGTTCTCCTACTGGCTTTTGTATGTTACCAATTTGTGTCCATTTATTCTTTTACATAGAGACTATCTGGTTTGGCCAATGTACATGGCAGAGGGGCATTGCTGGCACATGATGGCATATATCACATTAGTAGATGTGCAGGTGAATGAACTCTTGATGGTGTGGCTGGGTCCTCTGATGGTGTTGCCAGAGTAGATATGGGGACAGAGTAGGCAACGAGGTTTGCTACTGGGATTGGTTCCTGGGTTGCGGTTTCTGTGGTGTGGTGTGTAGTTGCTGGTGAGTATTTGCTTCAGGTTGTGGGTCTGTCTGTAAGCGAGGACTGGCCTGCCTCCCAAGGCCTGTGTGAGTGGGGGATCATTTTCCAGGGTAGGTTGTAGATCGTTGATGATGCGCCGGAGAGGTTTTAGCTGGTGCTGCCAGTCTGGAGAGTCACTGGGTGCCGGACTCGACAATCCCCTCAGGGGAACTGAAGTTGACAGCACCGACTCCTGTGCTCTGGGTACCGAGTGCTCCTGCGTAGGACGCACTGTTGTTGCACCTGGCGGCACCGCTGTTTTCGGCACAGGGGAACAGCCCCTATCAGTTTTCCTATGCTGCTTGTGCAGCACTGGGGAGTGGGAGCGGTGCCAGGTTGTCTCCGCAGCCTGCAGTGCCGAGGAGTGCCGGTGCCGAGGGTCTCTTAGATCAGAGTCCTTCCTTGGCACCGTGTTGTGTACAGAGGCCGGGGCGCTCCGCACGGGCATGCTCGGTGCTGGGTCCTGACAGTCCACAGCAGGCTGGGGGTTAAGAGCAGAGTCCATCAAGAGTTGTTTTAGATGGAAATCGCATTCTTTCTTCGTCCTGGGTTGGAAAGCTCTGCAAATTTTGCCAATTGTGTACGTCCCCCAGATACTTCAGGCACGAGTTGTGGGGGGGGGTCGCCTGTTGGCATAGACTTGCTGCAGGGCTTAAATCAGGGGTGGGCAAACTATGGCCCACGGGCTGGATCCGGCCCCTCAGGGCTTTGGATCCAGCCCATGGAATTGCCCCCTGTGGTGCCATGGGCCCCTCACCGCTCTCAGAAGCAGCTGGCACCACGTCCCTGTGGCCCCCGGTCCCTTGCCTCCAGGCACCGCCCCCCGCAGCTCCCATTGGTCAGGAACGGAGAAGTGCGGCCAATGGGAGCTTCGGGGGAGGTACCTGGAGGTGCGGCAAGGGCAGAGCACACGGAGCCCTTCGCCCTCCCTCCCCCAGGGGCCGCAGCACTCCCTGGAGCGGCGTGGGGCCAGGGACAGGGCAGGCTTGCAGGGAGCCTGCTCTGGCCCCAGTGCGCACCGCTGCCACCCTGGAGCCCAAACCCCTCCTGCACCCTGACCCCCAACTCCCTGCCCTAAGCCCCCTGCCAGCACCGCTCACCCCTCCTGCATCCCAACTCCCTGCCGCACCCCTGTGCACCCCAACCTCCTGCCCTGAGCCCCCTTGTACACCCCGCACCCCAACTCCCTGCCCTAATCTCCCTGCTGCACCCCGCACCCTCCTGCACCCAAACCCCCTGCCCTGAGCCCTCTCCTGCAGTCCACACCCCTCCTGTACCTCTGCCTTGAGCCCCCCTTGCACTCTGCACCCCAACCCCCTTCCCTGAGCCCCCTCATACACCCTGCACCCCTTCTCTGCCCCAATCCCTTGCCCTGAGCCCCTTCCTGCACACCGCACCCTCTCCCACACCCTGCACTCCCTCCCGCACCCCAGCCCCAGCCCTGCATACAATTTCCCCACCCAGATGTGGCCCTCAGCCCAAAAAGTTTGCCCACCCCTGGCTTAAATCCTTGGGATTGAGGCATGCCCCAGAACCCAAGGGAGGGGGGTCAGGGATTGGGGAAACCCCATTTCCAAACCTTCTCTATCAACTATATACAACTATAATTTACTGTGAACTGGAAACTACAACTACAAACTAGAAGATACGCTAAGGGAAGCACTTGCTATTTTGCAAGCAACCGTAGTTCCAATGATCGTCACTGGCGGTAAGAAGGAACTGAGGAGGGGCCAGGTGGGCAGGGGCCTATCTATGCAGCGCCATGAAGGCGCCATTCGAGGGGGCTCCACAGCCAACCCAACGGGAGCTGCTAAGGGAAGTACTTTCCGCCGACTGCATGCGGTGCGCGCACACCTATTTGGAATAGATATGAGCAATCATTCGAAGAACTGATTTAAATGTAGAAAGATCTCTTTGGTGTGGAGTACCCTAATATATTTCATGCACAAGTTTTGATGTGCCAAAAGCTACAAATATTTTAAGAATGGTAGGACCACTAAGACCTGAATAAGAAAAGTGTCACAATTTCTTAGCTAGCTATGGCCTCAGAACAATGTGTGAAACCACTCAGAGCCCAAGTGAAAGGACTTTGGGAAGAGATGAGGGAGTGAGATGGTGTAGGAAGTTTATACCTCCTGTATGCCCCTTCCACAATAGCTGCTCTGGTGCAGGCAGATTCTTCCCTTTCTCCACGCATTTTCATAACAAGACTCTGACCTAAAGTATAACAATGCCATATGCCTTCTTTAGGCAGGAAACCACTCAGGAGCACCCAAAACCACACATCTCTCTTAGGCCATGTCTACACTACAGGTGCTACAGTGGCATAGCTATAGTGCTGCCATTTTAGCACTGTAGTATAGATGCTACCTACAGCGATGGCAGGGGTTTTTCCATCACTATACATACTCCACGTCTAAGAGCAGCAGTAGCTAGGTTGATGGAGGAATACTTCCATTGATCTAGCTGTATCTGCACAGGGGGTTAGTTTGGCATAGCTACGTTGTTCAAGAGTGGGAATTTTTTACACCCATGTGTGCCTTAGCTATGTTGACCGAATTTTTACGTGTAGACCAAGGGCAATTTCCTACTGCAAACCTGAACAGTGCTCAAAAAATAAGTGGATCAGACCAAGGCATGTGGATACTTTTGTGGCAGGCATGCTTGAAGTGCCAAGTGAGGAGAAGCTGGTTTTGTTGGGCTTACACAGGTTCCCTCAAAATGGAGATTTTTTTTAAATCATTCAGTTTACAACTAAAAAAAAAAGAAAAAACAAAACTCCAACTCTTTCTATATAATTAGACCTACTAAAGAAATCTGGGGAAAGTGCATGTACCCTTTACTCACTGGTTCTCCTACATTCCTGTAGAGAGTTTTTCTCTCCTAGGTTCTTCCCAGTCAGCAGCTAAAGCTGCAAAGAAAACCAGCCTTTAAAGGAGAAGAGGATAAAGGAAGGGATGCTCCCTCTTATCCCACAGGTCCAAGATCACACGATCAATCCCAGGGCCCTTAAAGTTGTATGTTTTATAGCAAACAGAAAACAGACCTTCCCTACCTCACATCATGTGCACAATCTCACTGTTGTTCACTTGTCTTTTGCCGGGGTAGCACTGGAAAGCAAGCAAGCAAGTTCTGCTCACACATCAAGCTCCACTTCCTTGTGTCACCAAAATGAGACACTCCTTCCTTTCCTGTACCTACACTTTCCTTCATCTTGCTCCTAATGTATTTATAAAACCTCTTCTTAGTTTTATGTCCCTTGCTAGCTAACTCATTTTGTGCCTTAGTCTTTCTGATTTTGTCACGACATGCTTGTGTTATTCATTTGTACTCACCCTTAGCAATTAGTCCATGTTTCCATTATCTGTAGGATTCCGTTTTGATTTTCAGGTCATTGAAGAGCTTTTCATGGAGCCATTTTGGTCTCTTACTAATCTTCCTAACTTTTCTTGGCCTCAGAATAGTTTGGAGTTATGCCTTTAATATTATCTCCTTGAGGAGCTGCCTGCTCTCCTGAACTCCTTTTGCCCTTAGATTTTCTTCCTATGGGACCTTACCTACCTGTTCTCAGTGTTTGTTAAAGTCTGAATTTTGAAGTCCCTTGTCCTTGTTCTGTTGCTTTCATTCTTTCCTTTCCTTCAAATCAGGAAATCTATCCATTTCATGATCACTTTTATCCAAATTGCCTTTAACCTTCAGATTTGCAACCAATTCCTCCCTGTTAATCAGAATCAGGTTTAAAATGGTTGTCCCCCCTGATTACGTCCTCCAGCTTCTGAAACAAAAGGTTGTTCCCAATACATTCCAAAACCATATTGGATACTGTGTTTTACATAAGAGGAAGCGTTTTCTAAAAAGTGACTTCCGTTTCATTAGAAGTGATCAAAGTGAATTTTAGCCAGATTGATATTAGCATGGCTGCGGTAACAAGTCAATCTGGTACCATGAAGAATTGAAACATCCCAGTCAGAGTCAGAAGATGGCTCATGTTGCAATACACTCCACATTAAAGGAAATATAATATTTAAGAGACAGTTAGCCAACTACTAAGATTGTTTAATCCATGCATTTCAAAAAAGTTGATTTCCGCCATATTAATCGTCAACCATCTGTGCATAGCAGCACTAGTGCGAGCGGTCAATATTTCCAGTATAAATAATTTGAGAAAGTTAGACTTGGCTGTGAAGACGCCCTCTGGTCTGGGAGCTAACTTGGGAATTCTCACCCCAGAAGAAAATGTACTTAAACATTTCAAATTAATTTCTGGCTCCTTTACTATTGTTGCTTATTCCTAAGAGCACAGATCTACTTTGCAATAATTGCCCCTGCACTAAAAAAGGAAGGTCTAGGAGAGATCAGTGCTAATGTTGATCTCTGAAAATTTGAACCATACTGATCAACATTCCTTGGTTTTTAATCATTCATCTTAACTCTGTTGTTTTGTACCTATGCAAGATATATGGGGCCCCAATTCTTACTAAGGCCCTTCTATATGACTTTGGCAGCAAAAAGGTGTCCTAATGTGAGATACTTTCATGGCCTTTTTATCACAAACGAGCAGGACAACAAGCCACACTGTAAGGAAAATACAAAGAACCTACAATCTCAACTGTGAATACAGATGGGGCAGTTTGTATTACAGCTCACAAACCTATAGTGAAAGCAGTGAATTGGCCTGTTGTAACACATCTGGAGAGAAGTGTAGAAGATGCTAAGACTATGTCTACACTACAAACTTCTGTTAACCCAAGTTACATTGGCGTAAAGCCACCGCAGTTAGTATATTGCTTGTGTGTGTGCGCACACTTGGCTGCTTGTGTTAGTGCATTGATACTGTCAAGGCTGAATCCCCACTCTGTCACTTTGAGTGCAGAAGGTGGGGGCCTGCAAGGATTTGAAAAATTAATACTGGCCCCACCAGGTTTATATTAAACTCCCAAGGTTACAGCTTTTCTTTGACCTCGGCTTGGTAAATGCTGCCACCACACAAATGCAAAAAACCCCTTTGGACCCAGGAAGGAGCACTTGGGAATTCCTCTCTGTGGGGTACCCTCAATCCCTTTCACCCCCCTCTCTGGGGAAGAGCTAAGAAAGAAAACAAAGGAAATTAGCTGTTGCTACCAGCTACTCCCACAACATGCACAAACCTTTTAGGACACCAAAAACCCAATCCTGTTGTTAAAAAAGGTGAATTTTATTAAAAACAAAAAGAAAGAAAATGCATCTGGAACTTAGGTTTTTGCTAGATTTTAAAAGAGCAATTCCAAAAATTAAGCACCCAGAATAGCTTTCTTGGGGGTTCAGCTTAAAGGTTAGAAGCAAACAAAAGGATCTGGAGTTAGCACAGAGGAGTCCACAAGCCAAATAAAGAAACAAACTTGATCGCATCTATCTAAACATTCCTAATTTACTTACATATTTGGGGGGGAGGGGTTCAAATAAGTAATTCTACGTATGATCTGATGAATTTTCATATCTGGTTCAAGCCTTATACAGCATTCCTGTTTATAGCATTGCTGCTCCGTCCCTCCAGCCCAGAGAACAACAGACAAAGGGAAAGTTTCTTTCCCAATTTTAAAAAGTTTTACCTTCCCATTGGCTCTTTTGGTCAGGTGCCCACTCCTTTTCTTTACCTGTGGGCTTCTTAACCCTTTACAGGTAAAGCAAGCAGAGAACAGACACCAAGAGGGATTTTACAGCTAACTGGCTGGCTGGGTGTCCATAAGGGAGCTACCCCTCCCCCCCTTCAGTTATCATAGATACTCACTAGGATTGCTTGTGTTGACCCAAAGTGTGGTGCATGATGGGTAGGTATCCCAGTGAGCCATATGCCACCCTCTGGCGCAATGCCTTTTGGGGAATTTTCGCACTGCATTTTGGAGGACACACAAGTCATGCGGGGGTGGGGGGGAGGGAGGAGGAGGAGGAAGGATCTAGGAGCAAAGGGCCAAGTTCCCAACATAAAACTTTCTCTGTCCCATAATGTCATTCTTAACCCATAATTTTCACACTTAAAAAAAAAAATGCCATAAACCTATGCAGCACCTTTCGCTGTCTGCCATCTCTGACAGACGCAGGGAGCCTGCACAGCCCTGCACTGTTATCATGAAATACAGTTGAACTTGCCTTGAACCGAGACACTGTGGTCTTGTTATATTACAACAGGGATCAGCAACCTTTGGTGCTGGCCACCGCTTCCTGCAGCCCCCATTGGTCTGGAGCGGCGAACCGTAGCCAGTGGGAGCCGTGATCGGCCGAACCTGTGGACGCAGTAGGTAAACAAACTGGCCTGGCCCGCCAGGGGGCTTACCCTGGCGAGCCACATGACAAAGGTTGCCAATCCCTGTATTACAAGTAATGTGTGCTTTGAGGAGCGCTAGGTATTCTGCACTATATGTTATCAAACAATAAAGATGAATTTATTTCCAAACAACAACTTATTGCATACCAAAACCAGTGCAAAATAATCACGTGCAATTAAAAATAAACAATACAGTACAAACCTAAAAAGTTACAGGACAGAACCTTAAAAATAGAATGGGAGAATCGTGCCATTTCAATCCCTTTCTGCCAAACATACAGCAACCATGGCTCTCACAGGTCAGTGTATGTGAAGCTGTGGTTTTCTTTGCTATCCCCCAGGGTGGGATGTGGCTTATGATGCCATGTGGAATGTGTGCGTGGTGGGTGAAATGGAGTTCTCCATAGGTTGTAAAGGGAGGCAAGCACATGACTGTTGGACCTGTAGGTCAACAAGAGCCTGCAGCATTTGTGTTTGCTGCCTGAGAAGCCCCATTATGTCCTGGTGCATCTCCCTCTGCTTTTCCCGCTGGGACTCCTGGGCCTTTCTCCTGTCCGTGCTTTCCTTCTCCAGGCCGTCTGCTATATTCACTCTCCAGGCCCTCTGTTCACAATCGGACGCAGCACTGGCTTGCAGGATCTTGGTGAACATGTCTTCCCTAGTCTGCTTTTCTCCTTCTCCTCCTAAGGGTCAGGCATTCCATGGGTGTGGAGGGGGCACCCCTCAAAGCTGCAATGGCAACAGCTACAGATAAAAAACAGATGTATCATCGTATTTACAGTCACAACGGAGAGCATTTAAACAAGACAGGCTCCGCACAGCACTGCTGTCCAACCACAGGCATGGTGAGTATGCTCTGCCACAGGTGAGGGCTGGGGAAATGAGGAGGAAATTGTTTGATTAAAACAAAATTTAGGCCTCTAGTTTCCATGGGCATGAGTATAGGCAATGGCATTGAGCAGTGGTACTATTTTCCACAGGCATTGGTGATTTTAGCGGATATCTCACTTCTGAGGGTCACAAAGGCACAGAGCACACAGGTGCCCAGTCTGTATGCCACTGACGTGTTTATTGCAATGGTGCCTGCTGCAGTCATTGCAGAGTGGCATCAGAAAGTGTTCCACCAGAGGAAGAAATAAGGCAGCCATCCCTAGAAACCTTCAGGAGAGCACTGCAGGGTATCTCCATGAAAGTTTTATCAAGCTCACTCAGGAGGATATAAGGGACATCCCTACATGCATACACAAATTGCTCTGTATGGTCCCACCACCTAATCCCACAGGGGAATGAAAAACAGATGGGGTAGAGTTGTTTGTATGAGTAAAATGATGAAAAGTAGATACTGCTGTCCCTGCTAACTTGGCGTTGGGCCAGGAACCATTTCTACATTTACACATTGTAAGGGAGACTTCATGCACACACTTACCCAAGGTTTGCTCCTCTGGATTGAGCTTATCCATGCTTGGCTGGACTGGCTAGACTCTGGTGGAGGCTCAAAAAATCCTGGCTCACAGAATTAGCTGGACCGCTTCCCTCCTCCCCCTTCTCATGTCCCTCCTCCTTGCTGTTCAGAGCAGAAGTCTGTGTCTTGGGTTCCTCGAAGGTATGCATAGTGGTCTGCAGGATGATGGTGGGATCGTGGCCACATACGGCTTGCAGCTCATTGTAAAAGCAGATCTGCAGCTGGGCACCAGACTGACTGTTGGCCCCTCTGGCCATGTGTTATGCCTGCCACAGCTCCTTCGCTTTCATGCAGCACTGGTACTGATCCCTGTTGTACCCCTTTGCCTGCCTCCCCCCCGGCAATATCTTCATAGATGTCCACATTTCTATGACTGGGCTGTAGCTGTGCGTGCACAGCCTCTTCTCCTCATAGGCCCAGGAGATCCAATACCTCCTGGCTACTCCAGGCAGGAGTACGTCTAGAGCAGTTGAACAGGTGCACACCACAAGGGAGAGTGGCTAGGTGTGCTCACCAAACTGGGCACTCAGGAAAAGGGGTGGCTTCCAGTCTCCGTGACCCTTGGGCAGTGTAGTTCACCATTGTGACCAAACCGGTCACTGTCAGGCATTGTGGGACTGCTACTTGAGGACCCTTAGGGTTGCCATAGGTTACACAGTGTCTACACTCAGCCTGTGTCTACCACAGTATGTCAACTATAGCTCAACATTGTTTGGGGAGGTGGTGTTACTGTGTTGCCATAATGTGATACTTAGATTGCTGGGAGACAAATTTCAGTGTAGACACACATACAAATAGGTAGATGCAAGGTGACTTTCATGGACTTATTTCTGTAGCCTAGATTAGGCCTGCCAAAGCCTTTAATCCTAAATCTGCAAGTTTTGTACAATTAGAAGTTAAATCACGTATGTTGCATTCTTTGTTTTTACTAGGTATTTTGTGAAAATAGACTTAACTTTTTTGGTTTTGGATAGTTAATTTAAACTATTAGCTCCCCACTCTTCTACTGAAGATTTAGATGCCATAACTGTGAAGTGATAAACATTTCCCACCGGATACTTTGAAGGAGAGCACATCACACAACCCACCTGGCTTTCACTCTAACTTTGAGTAAAACTGTAAATCATCTGAGGTATGATTATGTAGCATTGGCCACCTATCCATATAAGCATACACCTTTTTGAATGAATATATAAGCATACACCTTTTTGCTGCAAAAACAAACAAGCATTGATGCTCAAGTGAAATTTAGAACTTGATTAAAGTTTCTGGTCAAATGGTGCACTTCATCTCTGGGATAAGGGTTATCTGGCAAAAATATGAAGTCTGACCATTAGGGCATCCAAGGTAGCTTTTGGCAACAGTTTATTTCCTATAAGCTAGTTCCTGTTTAAGGTGAAATGTGACTCAGATCTGTGTTTCTCTGGTATGTTTAAAGTTTACCACCAGTGGGAACAAGTTTAAGCTCTGCAGCTGGTGGTCTATCCCTTCAGAAGGGTCACATTTACAGAAGAGGCTTTTGGTTTCATAACTAGAAGGCCATTGCAAAACACTGAGGACAGACCATCCTTCCTTCCTAAGTTTTAAATACATGGTTTCTTAATTATCTAAACTTTGGTATGTCTACACTGCACACTCTTTGGCACCCCATGCCCTCTCTCACCGCAGCAACCTGGACCTGGGGGAGAGGTGCCTCTCCCCAGTCGCAGCAGCTCTGGCAGGGCCAGTCCAGAGGAGGGGAGGGGTGCCTCTCCCTGCCTGCACGGCCCTTGATACCTTGCTGCACAGCTTAGGGGAAACTTAGGTGTGCAGCACAGATGTAGCGTAAGAGAGAAATGAGGAGTGGCAGAGCTACTATAATGAATGAGATTAGTATAAATGATGCAAAGCCAATTCAGAGGAGCAAATAATAAGTTATTTAAACTTTTAAATTATTGCATGGTTGATAGTTTGTCCTTGTTGATTTTTACAGGTGTAGAATGATTCCATCCAATTTAACTTCCTCCACCACCACGCTCTGTAAGAATTTCTAACAAAGAAACTCATGTTAAACTATTTATTGCCAGTGGTTTGCTTTTAGTTGCCAGTTATCTCACCTGAAAGGATTTCTAAAGGCTCTTTCATTGCCACTCTTATTCAGTGCGTCTCTGTATCTCTTGTTTCAAGATAGCGTTAAGAGTTACAATATTTTAGACATAACTTTGTATTTTTACTTTTTTATATTTGATAAGTGACTCAGTCCTACTAAAAATATGGGCATTTATTTAGAAGTTAACATTTGTAATCAGACAAGCATGTACAATTGTTGTATCCCTTCCAGAGATGGGCTGATATCTATAATCATTGGCTATTGGAATCTTTTCCACAGACGTTAATAGTAAATTGATTATTACCCTTCAGATGTATTTGATTAGTGAATCAACATCACAGGTATGGAAAATACTTTCAGTGTGTACAACTGCCATTTTACTTAATTTTATGAATGTGAATTTTAGTGCTCGTAAAAGATGCCAAACAGCTCAGGAAATTGGAAGTTAAATACTTCCAATCATCAACTGAACAGTAAAGACAATGACAAAGATAAATTTTCTCAGACAGCCCTGACAGCAATATTGTTCTGGAGGGGACTATCTTGAAAGCATGCAAAGTCAAGTTAGCTTCCCAGCCCATTACACCATTTCTTAACTGAGAATACCCATATAGGTGCCAATTGTGATTAGTTTGTGAAATGGATACCTATACTCATTCAATAAGGATAAGAGACTATGACAGGCATCACATCGAGGATAGCTATTCAGGGAATGAAGGAGAGAGAGCTTGTGTTGGAAACTGTTGATTAAAACTGTTAATTAACAAAAGCATGAGGCACAGTTATATAGAAGGCAAGTTCTGTGCAGCTGAAACAGCAGGCCATTTTTTAAACTCTAAACTGCTCCATTAATTTAGAACTGCTAGTATTGGATATTTTCATTCTTTATTTTCAGTCCTTCTTCACTCGACCTCTGAAGTGGTCCATGAAGTGGAAGGCCCCAACGTAGTCTCCAAGGAGTATTCCCATTTTCACAGGCAAAATACTGAAGGATAAAACACACCAGAGTATTTACATAGTCTTATAAATCACAGAAGTGATCCATGTGGCTAAGCCCAAGAATACAAAGTGTTACAGCTTCTAAAGTACAGTATTAACAGTCTTCAGGATGTATTTATGGGGTAGCAAGTATTCCCAGTGTACAGTGAGAAACTGAGGCAGCGATTCCCCAATATCAGAGCCAGGATTAGAACTCAGGAACCCAGTCACTAAATGGGCACATTCCTTTAGAACATATTGCCTCACTGTCCACATGATAACGTACATAAAGAAATTGAAATGAAAGACGTTCCCCAATCTGAGTGGGCCCAATTTCTCAATTTATTTTGGAAACTGTCAGTCTTAGGAATAATTATTTTTGTGCTCAAGACCTCAGAAGCCAAACTTCTTCATATTAGCATAACCCATCTGTACAACAGGACTTGCAGTTTTGTAGCGATACTTAACTCACTCAAGTGTTGGTAGAAACGATAAAAATTATATATTTGTAATTGAAGTACAGGATTTTTGTTGAAACAGTTTTTTCACTCCTCCCTAAGAGTGTCTCATGCATGCTCACCTAGATGATCAGCGGCTCTAGAGTGTTTAGGATGGGACTATGAATAGATGTCTATTAGAAAGACAAGGGCAAATGAAGAGGGATATCGGGGGAGGAGGCTAGAGAGGCGAAGTTAGGAGGGAAAAAAATTTAAGCTGCCCTTCTCCCGCCTCTGAAGCTATCTTTTCAGCAGCTGTTTATGCACTTCCTGGTACTTACAGAATCACTTTCTACTGTCAAAACCAAATTGGGAATGGTTACATTTAAAACAAATAAAAAATAGAAACACTGATTTTAAAATAGGCGTTGGACCACTAACTGCTGCTGGGAGTGCGACCAGCCTTCAAATAGTCCAGGAACTTAAAAAAAAAAAAAAAAGCCTAAACAACAAATATATTTTGAAAGCACTAAGGAAAAAGGTCTTCATAGCCTTCTCTGTTTTATCCTAGTTTTTTTTTTTTTTTTTAAAGCAGTGGGATAATATTGCATCAAGTGTCCAGTAAAGTTAATAAGCTCCAATAGAAATAAGCCACAACAGAGCATACATTATTGGTATGCTCAGCATTCAAAACAGCACACACTACCTGTGGCCTTCAACATACCCAGGGTGTGCAAGCACTTCTGGGCAGAAGCAGCATTTTTGTGTGTTTATGAAATGCAATACTGATCCTCACTGGGGCTTCTAGATGCTAGTATGATAGTTCAATTAATACACAGCAATATACATGCCTATTAAATTGCAGCAAATTGTGTTATCTGAAGCAAGGAAGATGATAATATTTCCAGAACCAGTTTGTTTCTGATTCAGTAGTCCCTTTCTTTTCAAGGTCCTTCACAAATCCTTCTGAGACTCAAGTGGCTCCTCCCCACCCGCCTGCTATCCCTAATATTAGAAGTTATGTGCTACAGCCATCTTTGTTGACTGATTGTAGTCTCTGTGCTGTTACACGGGTTGTTCTGTGTCCCCATTTGTGCCTGCACTGCTTTAACGCATCCACTGTGGCAGTACTCTTGGCTCCCTTTGGCTTAAGTAGAGAGATTTAGAATCAAACTATGGGCCAAGATTTTAAAAAATAAAATAAAATAAAATAAAATAGGAGCCTAAATCTATATTTGGCCAAGAATGTTGAGCATCCGGCAACACCTACTGCCCTGCATAAGTGCTCAATAGTATTACAAGGGCAGCCCTCTACACAGCCAAGAAGAAAACTGTTGCAGTTTTGTTCAGTCAACACTAACAACAGTTTCCCTTTAGAGATTATTTAAATATGTACAGCAATGAGAAAGTGTTCCTTACTGGGACTCTTCAGAGTCTGGTATAAGACATGTAGACATGCAAGTTATCCAAGACCACCACCTGAGGTAGCCTTCCTGTAGCAACAACTTATCTAAAACTTAAAAGCAACTTGAAACCCATGAAGGTAAATATCTAAGTAGGCTTAGACTTGACAGCCCAAGTAATCATTTGATATTGTAGCATGTAGAGTCCGTAATGATGCAACTAAACATAACACATTTGGCAGAAGAAAGACACAAACATGACAAGGAGAATCCCATCCTTACCTTTTCAGAAAACATAAAAAGTACATGCTTCGTGGCATCAGCAGAAGCACTTGCTCCCGTTGAATAGCACTCACAATTTTCTCAGCTGCATAGTTCGAATCTAGAATAGGAAATAGACACGGCCACCTGGAAAAAGTCAACATATCGCTATTAATACGACATTGTCAAAACTTTCCCCTCTATGTTTCATCTGAATAACTTCAAATTTAGAACAAGACAGCTTCAAATTTAGTTGTGCTCCTTACAAAAGAAGAATACCCCATTTTACAAAGATTTCGCCTCTAACTTAGAAGCAAACATTACAAAATTAAGTTCTGTTCATGGAATTGTATAACACCTGACAAATCAGTTTGAAAGTGGTGAACAGCCAGTGTCTTGTTTTCACTTGGTATTGGTGCCTGTAAGCTCAATTCTTGCTATCTTCAAATCAAGCAAAGTTTTTATTTAGATAAGCCTATTCTGCTTCTATATTTTCTGTGTTTAACATGCCATGAAAGGTTGTACTGACAATGACAAGCTACACTACTGAAGGTGTTGGCAGCCAAATAGGAGACAGTTGAAGCTTTTGGCATCTAGGGAGAAGGTATGAGATTGTAAGAAAAGAAACACAGTCTGTGTCCTCTCAAATGAGCAGCGAAGTAGTTAAATGTGTTGACAATTAAAGTGACACCATCACTAGGTTGTAGAGTTAATAATTTGAGTGTCAGTTTACACTCTTTTTTCAGAGTTACTGTTTCAGGCTATTTGCAGAATCAGGAAGAGACACTTCATTGGATTACACTAGGTTGATATTTGGAAGAGTCATATTCTCGCCATAGGGGCTAGAAATGGAATTAAAAAGTCTTAGATTCTGCAGTCTGGCAATCATTGGGCTTTGTCTATGAGCCCTAAAAATGGCACAACGGAGAAAAACCTACCTTATAATAGTTTCAGATTATGCCATTTCTACTGATTACTAATTTCCTTTCATAAATCATGTATTTAATCAAACATTTTTGACCTGCCATATACTAATTACATACAAAACCCCAAAATTCACTCACTTGGTTTTACAACCATCAAACATTCCTGTGTTGATGAAGTAAGGACACACAATAGTGGTTTTAATGCCGGTTTTCCCTAGAGCCAGCATTTCTAAACCGACTGCTTCTGCAAAGCCCACTGCTGCAAATTTACTTGCACAATAATCTGTAGAGTGAAGAAAGATGAAGAGTTATTTATTGCAGCTAATTATTTTATTAAGAGAAAAATCTCTCAACTCTCGTAAACAACCTAACTACATGGTTTTAGTCCAGTGTCTCATGCTGAGTAAACCAAGCACAACTTCTGGCTGAGAAGAAAGTCTGGCAAAATTACGCTCTAACAAGAGTAGTCCGCATACTGTTAAAATAATTGTGCCTACAAATTTATCTTAATTGTGAGCTCAACTGCAAACAGTGAGTAAGTTTATGAATTGTCACAATAACCTATAACAAATGCTGATGTGAATAGGTATGAAATGGAGACAGAAAGACTAAGTTAGTTCATACAAAAAGGCTGAATAATATAATTCAAGGACAGTGTTAAGATTATGCTTGGTCAACAAAAAAAGTGTGGGACCAGAAATTAATGAACCCAAATTGGTGTGTCAAAAATTAGGCCTACTTGGTGAACAAAATAATGAAGGGGATGGGCTACTCTGCCATTGCTCCCTTTTGGGGTCCTTAAAAGAAAAGACTCCCCACCACCAATCAAAAGCCATCTGACAGACAGGAACAGGACAAACTTTACCATCATAGCTGCCACCTCGACTGTCTCCTAGGACAAAGAATCCTCCATGACACCACTGGGCTTTTGTCGTTCTAATCCTGAGACATGACCTGACTAGACTGGGCCAGAGAGAGGGATTCAGATGACTTTATCACCTCCACTGGCTCTGGGTAAACCACAACCATCACCTGGTATGTGAGACTCCTCCCGTCCCCATCATGTGTCTTTTCCCTTCCTCACAATATTTCTTTTCTTTCACCTTCTGTGGCTAACAGTGGCTAAGCCAGCCATGCCTACATGTTTATCAACACTGCTGTAAGCCTGTTATCAGAAAGGCAGCTAAAACCAAATGTCCTAAACGGCCAGATGCTGGCACAAGTTTGCCAGGTCTCAGCGTGGCTAGTAAGACTATGTGCCATGCCTGTGTTTTTCCAGCAGTAATGCTGCAAGTAAGAGTCAACACCAAAGGCACAGAAGCTTCATTTTCTATCTTTGCTGTTCTTCTCTCCCAATGTGTGTCAGGATCAGACTTAGTAACAGCAGCAGCTCCAACCCTAGTCCATTTCAATTAGCGTCTCCTTCCCCCCAGAAGGGTAGTTGTTATCTTTAATACCATCTAAAAATC
The DNA here is from genome assembly GCF_027887155.1 of Malaclemys terrapin pileata. Classification (NCBI taxonomy): domain Eukaryota; kingdom Metazoa; phylum Chordata; order Testudines; family Emydidae; genus Malaclemys; species Malaclemys terrapin. The sequence goes on along the minus strand of NC_071506.1, from coordinate 66,872,180 downwards.
TCAAATGAGGGGATAGGATGAAGGGGTGGAAATTCCTTGTACAAACTCTCCAGCTAAAGGTAAAAAGCCACAGGATGTTATAATAAAATACTTACTTAACACTTTATATTTCAAATGTTCTCTCCTTTCTCTCCCCATCCCCCACCCGGTCCTTTAATAAAAGGTGAAAAGAATTTTTAATGGTGCTGAGAACCTAGGTCCCATTGAGGTCAGTGACAGCCATTAAGTGTACAGGTGTCAGACCATTTTATTTAGATGGCTTGGCCTAAGAGCTGTAGTTGAAGAGTATAACCAAGACCATACCTTTAGATTCCATTTAGAATGATCTCGAATACACTAACCTGCTAGCCCATTGACTCCAATCAGTCCTGCTGAGCTTGCAATACTAACCAAGTGTCCATGGTTAGAGGCCATCATGGCTGGAAGGAAGGCTTTGTAAGTCTATGAAACACATTGAAACCCACACTTATAGTTAAACATTACTTAAAGTGATTTAATTGTGCAATTAGTTAGAGCATTACTATTGAAAAGGTGCCACCTATTAAGGAGACCTATTAAGTCTTAATGCTTCTCCCTCATTCTACAGAGGCTAATAAGACACATATTAGTTAGGACAGGAAGTATTTCCCCTTTGTCTACTCACTGAATCCACAGAGGTGGCTCTCTAAGGACTCTCCAATATGTTTCCATAGTTTTCTTGATGTTGTAGTCATCCACTAGGGGGAGTCCGAAACTAGATTGCTGTCAGAGAGATTGCAATCCCTGAAGTCCTGGGAAGCTGTAAATTCCCTACACTTAGGAGCTCAGTACTGCAACATTTTCCAAGTAGGCTTCCATCTTAAAAATAGCAGCTGAGAAGGGAAAAGTGAACTCCTAATCTTTCTGCCATCACTTGCTGATTTCAGCTACTCATCCTGTGTCATTTCCCACGTTTTCCAGCAAACAGAGCAGCATATTTTACAAAAAGAAGAACAGGAGTACTTGTGGCACCTTCTTTTTGCGGATACAGACTAACACGGCTGTTACTCTGAAATCCAGCATATTTTAATTCACCATTCCCTCTTTATTAGATTATAATTCACCTTCAGTGCTTTATTACAATATCCGTTCATCTCCTTCATAGCAATATGCAAATTAAATGACTAATTTTAAGATAAAAGTCTTCAAATCAATCATGCCAGCATATGTCAGTCTGACATTTAAGACACCAAGTAAGAGTGCTTTAGAGGAACCACTCTAATAGTGCAAGTTCCCAGCAGCAAACAGGTGATAGGATGCAATCAGAACAAGTTCTGACCCAACCCATGGCAGCACCTGAACCAGGCTCTTTTCTGCTAATGGTGATGAAGTAGCCAGTTTATGGCTGCTTTGGCAGCCCTGCTCTGAGTCAGTTCATATCCAAGGCTATAGCACCAGACTGCCCACAATAACAGTACTTTTCAGCTTTACATTTCCCAGAAGTATCTCTTAATATCAGGCAACCAATACTGGGGGGGGGGGGGGGATCTCACATTTTATTGATTCTTTAGGCAGAAGTGATTGCCCACACAAGGGGCTAAACACATCCCTTAACTCACTCCCACAAGCTTTATATGGGCCACCTCCCCATCCCCTCTGTTTTCTGGAACTCACAAACAAACATCATTGAGTTGCGTGTAGGGCCTTACAAGATCAACCAGTTAAACAGTAATTATATAAGAGATTTCCCGCCTCATTTCCAAAACAGACTTAAGTGCCAATATTCTTTCACAGTTCCCTATAAAAAAAGAATATCTGTATATTACCCAGAAGTGTGCCATGGTGTTCACCTCCATGGTTTTCTCCACAAGTGAATCTGGGGAATCAATGAACTTCTTTCCAGTTACAATACCAGCATTGTTGATTAGGATACTAACATCACCAACTTCTTTTTTAACCTAAAGGCAGGCAACCAAATCTAGATGTTATTCCATAGCCAAAACAAAGAAAGTCTGTTTAGTTATACGTTTATATTACAGGAAGTTGCAACATTGCTAATTTTACAAGGCTAGATAGTGAGAAAGCAGTTCATAAGACTGAAGTCTGTTCACTCTGCAACTTTTCCCTTTAGTCAAGTGTTAGAACTCTGCAGACAACAACTTTACAGGTCTGTAATTTAACAGATTTGGTTTTATTTATTTATTTAATAAATAGCCACCCACACTTTATATACCATAAAGATGGCAGGAAAAACATGATGCCATGAGAGCTAACGTAAATGGTCATCACAAAAAGCTAATGAGTTTGGAAGAGGGGAAGCTTTTAGTCAGACTTCACAGAAGTTAAACAAAATTTGAATATTTTGAATAAAGGAAATCTTTGTCATATTTCTAATACCTTCAATTAAGGTGTTATGAGCTCACAAAGAGATATATTCAACCTCCCCAGAGTCAGTGAGGCCCTGATAAGCCTCTTAGGGTATGTCTACACAGCAAAGAAAAACCTGTAGCTGACCCATGACTACAGATTTGGGCTGCCCATGTCCGGAAGTCTATACAGCAATGAAACAGCCCTGCAACCTGAGCTGGAGTTGGCTGGCATGGGCCAGCTACTTTGTTGTTGTGTAGACATACCCTTATGAATGTATTCATCCTATTCATATGAATGTATCATTTTTATATCTGAAGTTATGAGCGTTGGCTCTATGCTTGTATTTAGAGTGTTTGCTGTAGAGAGCACCTAAGGCAGATCTGATCAACATAGTGTGAATGGGTTATTCAAGTAATTGGCTAACAATGGGCCTTGACAGATGCCAATCCACATCTGAACTTTCCTGGGTACATTCCGGCTAACATGTGGGCAATGGCGTTGGCCTGTAGAGAACTGAGTCATGCATGGACATGTGACTTGCCCACGTGACTCCAAAACTCCACCTTGTAGCTATGATTCTACACAGGGGGAGAGAGGGGTTTCCACCCATAAGAGAGAGACTATATAAGCCCCTGGAAACCTCTCCATTTTGTCTTCAGCTGGCTCAAGAGATAGCCTCTCCACCCCAAAAAGATGCCTGAAAGAAGTTGGAACAAAGGACAGTAATTACAGGGGTGTGAATGATTGCTGGACCCAGACTAGGAGGAAGTCTAATCTGTAAAAGAAGCGTAATGGAACATCTCTGAGGTTGAGGTTTACCTGCATTTAGTTTCTTATTGTATTAGGCTTAGACTTGCGTGTTTTTGTTTTATTTTGCTTGGTAATTTACTTTGTTCTGTCTGTCATTACTTGGAACCACTTAAATCCTACTTTTTATATTTAATAAAATCACTTTTTACTTATTAATTAACCCAGAACAAGTATTCATTCCTGGGGGAGCAAACAGCTGTGCATCTCTCTCTATCAGTGTTATAGAGGGCAAACAATTTATGAGTTTACCCTCTATAAGCTTTATACAGCGTAAAACTGATTTATTTAGGGTTTGGATCCCATTGGGAACTGGGTATTGGAGACAGGAGCACTTCTTAAGCTGTTTTCAGTTAAGCCTGTAGCTTTTGTGGGATGTGGTTCAGACCTGGGTCTGTGTTTGTAGCAGGCTAGTGTGTCTGGCACAACCAGGCAAGGTACTGAAGTCCCAAGCTGGAAGGGAAAACAGGCTCAGGGGTAGTCCCAGCACATCAGGTGGCAGTCCCAAGGGGATTTCTGTAACCCAACCCGTCACAGGGGCAGTGGGGAAGGAAGGAGGTCACAGTAGAGGCAGGGAGTTGTGTAATCTGGAAATACCCAGGTCAGGAAGGAGAGAGACATGGGTCTCTGTCCAAGAGAGGTGATGGCTGAAGAGCCAGGAACCTAGTATGGTGCTCTGGCTGGACCATGAGGGGGAATATAGGTGTCACTGCCCTGAACTGTGACAGGTAATATACAGTCAAATTACTGACGTGGCTGCAACTGTAACTTCATTTTGACTGCAAGTTAAAGAGACTCATTCTGTGTTGTGCACTTTCTATTATCCTTATACACACACTTGATAAAACTGTCAACAGTCATGTGTCTAAATTATTTTAAGTGCTAAGGTACAAGCTTTAATTCACACAAGCTGTGCATGCTCAGTTTAGACAGCTTATTTGTACGTTAGCAATCTCACGCGTAATTTTTGTGGATCCCTTATAAATAAGTCTAGTGTATTTGCCTTGTAATTTTTTTCTAGAATCCTTTCATGTGCTAGAAGTTGCTGCAGGGTAATCTGTGTACCTTCAGTACAGTATGTGAAAGGAGGTAAGCATTCAAGATATAAAATAGAATTTAACTTAATTTTTGTGCAGAGAATCAACTAAGAAATCATTTTAATTTTAGCAAGTCCAATGCTTGATAACTACCATTATAATGCTAGCTTAAGACAAACTGGCATAATATTTGCCAGGGAGTATTAAGGAGGAGGAAACTGATTTATTTATTTATTTATTTTGCATAAAAGAAATCTTCAAAAGTGTAGTTCTGTATTTATTAGTCACTTCCAGATTGAGTGTGCTCATTTTACATGTGGAATTATTTTCTTTTCTTAACGCCAGGCCTGTAAATGCAACCTGGCAACTAAAAATACAAATATGAATGTTTCCTACAAAGGGACAGAATAAAAAAAGTTGAATAAAAAGTCTTAGAACAGTTCTTAAAATAAGTAGTACATAGTTCATATCAGTGCTCAGATAACGTAACCTTCAAGTTAAGGCTTGTGTTACTGGAGATAATCAAAAGAAATAACCTATGGTGCAGAGTACAATGTACATTCTAGACAGACACGGGATTACACCCACACATATACACAGAGTTCTTTTCAGGCAGCACCCCTCCCAAACTGCTTTCTTGAGAAGAAATCTGCCAAATTTGGCGGTCCCCATGGATCCATGGGAAGACAGGGCTATCCACGTGGAGATCTTGTATCCCTGTAATAGGCTCTATAAATTGTGTTAATCAACTCCTCTGTAGCACCACAATTTGACCCAGAATCCTCGCTCCAGGAACGAGCAGAAGCCAACACACTTCAATCCCTCTGGCTCCATTCCATCTGAGCACCATCCAACACATTGGCTTTCACATACTTAGTCATTATTTATAGAGCAGCATAGATATGCATGATGCTTTACAAAGCCAAGTGAGAAAAGTCAATGACAAGATTTTAAGATTCTGCTGAGATTTAATAGCCTAACCGTTGGCAGACACTTCAGACAGGCTGCATTTAAAACAAGCTATTTTGAACTTACTCAGCCACCTATGGCAAGCTAGTTTGGATTGCTCATGTACAATACTGATCATTAAATTCCATGTGTAATAAATCCCAGATATGCAAAGTTGCTTTTTTACAATAGCAGAATCAAGATATCTGGGTTCTAGTTCTGTGTCTGACACTTGTTATGTGTAATCCTTTGTAGCAAAGAAGTTCTGCAGCATGTGTGTGGCTAATTTAGCTACATAGCAAAAGTGTATATCCTGCAAGATGTACAGTGAGTCTTCTGCATATACTCTGATCTCAGTCTTTGCTCACGTTACAAGAGCCACTAGAGTCCACGAGAAATGGTGTTCCTGTGTTGTCTAGTCAAGTAGTTCCAGATCACATAATTTCAAGTTTTTCCTTGAGACTCACTACTATGGTGGTTTTTTAAAAACTAGAATCTTTCATGTTAAGACACCGTAAAGATTACATGATTATGCATTTAAGAATTCAGGTAATGCCAGTTAAGGTGGCATATACAACATCTAGCAAGGAAGCGGAATGGAGAGAAAGATTTACCATACAAATCCTCTCCTTTATTTTACATTCCTGAGGCTATTAAGGAGATTGAGATACAGACCTGGTAAACAGATTAGAAAAAAAAACAAAGGAGGAGCTAGAAAGGGTTATAAAGCAAAGAGACTCCCAAAAGGGGCTAAATAGAGAGACGTTTGAGGAAATGTATAAATAAAATGGACAAGACAATGCCTCTCTCCACTCTGACTACTTTGCTTTTTGTTTTCTCTCCCACGTGACTGTAAACTCTTTGAAGCATGCACCAGGTCTTCCCCTATTTGCACAATCACTACTATATTGCATAATACTGTAATATTCAAAACAATTAACAATGGCATGTATGCTGAGAATATGGCAGAGAAGTGTATATAAGTTTTCCCTATGGCAGGGTAGGGAAAAACAAAGCTGAACAAGGGAGCTGAACAAGTTGACGCGAGAAACTCAAGTGTGTGAAGATAGGTAATGTACACAGCACTGGATTAATATGGAATGAGTGACATGAACTCTGGACTCAGGAACTCTGTTCAACGACATCTAGGTAAGAGATCAGTGCTTTATGATCAGACAGTATTTTATGGGATAAAAAAAGAAACATGAACATGTAATATTTTACCTGATCTGCCACTCTGTAGATCTCTTGCCTTTTGCTGCAGTCACACAAGTAAGCATGCACTCTCACAGCTCCATTTTCTCTAGCTAGTTTCCTTGTTTCCTTGTTACCTTCTTGATTAATGTCCCAGAGAACAAGGGTGACTCCAAGGCGGGCAAATTTTAATGCTAGAAGTCTTCCAATTCCACTTCCGGCTCCTGTTATAAGTACTATTTCACCAGCAACATTCTTCTTTCGCACAGGAACAAACAACAACACTAGAGATTCTAACAGGAAATATATTGAGAGCACCAGGACTTTGAGTGTTTCCAGGAAGAAGTTCATCTTGGAGAAGATTTTTCAAACACCTGCTAATGATGAATATTTACCATTTAGAATGAAACAACAACAGTGAAACTTCAAATATTTTAGAATTGAAAAAAAATATTGCTAAATATAGCCCTTCTATGAATACATACAACAGTGGAAACTATTAAAGAATAATAGGTAGGACCCTACTACATTCATTATCCATTCTGGTCAATCTAATGGCCATAAGCCTTCAAAATTGGCAAATTTCATGTTTTCATATATTTAAATCTGAAATTTCATAGTGTTGTAACTGTGGGTGTCCCAACCCAACACGGGGTAGGTGGGGGTTGCAAACTTCTTGTAGGGGGGTTGTGGGATTGCCATCCTCACTTCTGTGCTGCCTTCGAAGCTGGGCTCTGAAGGCAGCAGCCGCAGAAGTTTCCCGGAGGTGGGTCTGATCTCACCCATCCTGCTGGGAGTGCCCCAGCAAGGGGCTGCTAGTCCCGACCGGGCTGGGGAGTGTTGAGATGAGTTCCTGTCTGCATCCTGTAAAACTTGCCCATACCGGTATTGCCCTGGCCTCTTCTTTTGTCATTCAGTGTTGCACGCATTCTAAAACCATATGCATTTCCTCACCTTTTGGTGGCAAAGCCAGACTTTGAGGCGCCTGCTCCCCACTTGGTGTAAACTTTGCTTGTGCCAATCAGAAACGAACACAAACAGGTTTTGGGCCCCGTCCCCTATGACACTTCTATGATGTCATAGTTGGTACTTTATGGGCCTGCCTGCCATGTGCAGGCAGAGAGAGGAGAAAGAAAAACAAACCCTGTGTATCTTGTGTACACCCGTAACCGAGCCTGATCACCTCGAAGCCTCTCTCTCAGCTCACGTGTTTCAAACAGAGTTTCTACGTTTGCCGGTCGTTATGCGTTGGTTTGTATTTGTAAGTATCAATTATTACTAAATGCTGCATCTTTGTTTATAAATATTGTTAGTAGATATTTTAATCATTGTGTGTTTTAAGTTTCATTAACTCTATTAGCTAATCAAATGCTGCTCCCTTACCCCTTGTAATTATCCCCAATAAAACTTTAAATTGATTAATTTGTGTGTGTATCTGCAGTTTGCATCGTGACCCATACTCTCTTTGCATCCCTTACCAATATAGTCTATTGCCACGTGCAGCCTGGTAAATAACAGGCCTGCATTTTCTTTCGCCCCTGCGTGCCCGTGGCAATCCACATGGCATCATGAACAGGATGCAAGGGAGTTGGGCCATGCCCGTGGCATGCTGCAGACCGCGCAGATGATGAAACTGAACAGTTCCAACATTTGCAGTTTCACCTTTTTACTAGCCAAAATTCGACTGATCCAAAAATAGAATGGATCTGTTCCCTTGGCTTGGGTAAAACTCTAAAAGGCTATACTGTACCACTAACCCTGGCAGATACGGGATGCCTCCTTCGGTGCCACCCGAGCTTTAGGTGTCAGCCAGCCGATGTTCCCTACAGCCTCAGTGCACAGAGACTGTGGAGAACCTCGGTGCTGCAGATCCCTCTCAGCTTTGGAGAGAGTGTAGCTGCATTGTTAGAAAATCCGGAGGTACCGTTTCCAAATTGATTCCCCCACCTCGGGTAATACCTGCTGATCCAGCACACAAATTATTATGCCAGATGATAAAAGAATTAGATTTAATTAAGAAAACCAAAAAATTGCAACCTGATGAATATAAATCTGAGGATGTTTCCACCGTCCTGTTTAGCATGATATGTAAGGCCCTCGATCTGTGCTCTGTCCTCCACGGGGGCACAAAGTTTGCAGCTAAACAGGCAGCCCCAGGCTCTCCTAAAGATGATAATGAGGAGAAGACAGAAAAGGTAGAGCCCATCACTACCTCCCCCTCCCCAAGTCCCTCTCAGAAAATTTTGCCACCCCCATATGAAGCTCCTAAAACTCCTGTGTATCCAGCTCTGCCAACAGCCCCAGAATTTACTGAATCTGAAATTGTAGCAGAAGCTTTGCCTATTGCGATAACTAAAACTAAAATAGATGCACAAACAGGCAACACCACGCAGGTTACTGAACTGCGAACACGTACTAAGGCCGAACTCAAAGAGTTTTTAAAGGAAACGCAACGAAAAGCTGACGAGGCACCAATGGTTTGGGTTGGGCGGCTAGCCTTAGAACACGGAGCAGAATTGGTGGACCGTGAGGAGGCTGGCATCTTAGCCAAAACGGCCAATTGGGCACGAGGCTTCCCAGGTCATGCTTTATTAAATAATCGCATTTGGCCACTTACCACCCCGGCAGCTGCTGTTTTAGCAATGCAAGGCAGTTTTAAAGGATTGTATATCCCCCCGGGAGCCTTAGTTACTCCACACGATTTAATATGGGCAATCGCAGGAGCTTCCATAGCCCTGTGGGACCCACTACAAAACCCACTTAATTTAACTGTTCAACAGCAATTGGTGGCCACACCCTTTATACATGTTACTGATCCCACTCAAATTCCTGTCTCAGCAGAGGCAGTTGATTTAGCATTAGAAGCTGCCACCGGTGCCATACTGCACTTGCACGTGGCTGTTCGCAGATCCATCTTAACGTTATTTGAAGTAGTTAGTAAAATTAAGTTGTCACTGCCGCCCCCGCCTGTTGTCCTCCCAGTTGATTCGCCACCAAAAGACCCTCCAAAGAGTCAGTTTAATCCCCCAAAATATCCTGAGCAAACTAAAGCTGAACGGGCACGATTTGGCTTCCTTCTTAACAAAGGAATCCCCAAAGAAGCCCTGTGTAAAATGTCAGACCAAGAGCAGCAAAATATAGCCTAACAGCTAGGCTGGAAAAATTGGGAGGACTATGTTAGGTCAAAAAACGAATAGGGGCTGGATGCTGCCCGGCCCAAATTAAAGATCCCACCGATGAACGCCCATACGCCACCCTGTTAGTTAACGGTGACACCCCCACCTCCTTTTTATTAGACACTGGAGCTCAAGTTAGTATTATTGAGCCCAACGTTCCCCACCGTCCTACTGGCTCCTTTATGTTTGTTCAGGGCCTCAATGCAGTACAAAAAAACCCGTGGTTTGGGTTAAAATTGCCCACGAAAAATAAAAGCCTTGTTAGGATCAAAAAATCTGCTAGGTGTCTCAGATATTAAAAAATTTAAACTGCATAATCAAATTCTGCAAGCCCTCCCTATAAACGTAGGCGATCATTCCCCCTATACCCCCGAAGTACTTAACTCCCAGCCATGGACATTTTCCCCTATCCCCACAAAATCCGAAGGGCTTCCCCTTATTGAAGCTTTGCTCACTCAGCTTCTAGAAGAGAAAAAGATAGAAAGGGTTACTGCATCCACCTTTCTGTCCGCGGGTTGGGGTATTCCCAAGCCCAGCGATCCCGCTAAATATCGCCTTGTCATTGATTATAGACAAGCTAACAGCCGTGTAAAGCCTATCGCATTTTCCAGCTCTGTCACCATTCCAGAAATACAGCGGCAACTAAGCGATGCAAGTAATCAGTGGGCATGTACTCTTGATTTAAAAGATATGTTTTACCAAATCCCACTCCAGGACACACAAGGAATCTTAAATTTTGCTTTTAAGGGCAATATAAATGGAAAGTCTGCCCACAGGGGTTCTGTAATTCACCTGCACTTGCATCGTCCTATCTCAATATCACATTACAAAAGGTAAAACCCCTACAGGATGTGTCCGTGTTAGCCTATGTAGATGACATTGTCATTTGTGGGCCCAATCCACAAGCAGTTCAAAGTACCACCCAAATGATAATAGATGCATTAGAAGCAGATGGGTGGCAAATTAACAAAACAAAGAGCCACCTGCAGGCTAGCCAGCAATTCTCATTCTTGGGACTCCATTTCACTCCCACCACTCACACACAAGCCCCAGCCAGCGTATTAGACCCTTGGACAGAAGCCCCTCCAAAAAATAAACGAGAGCTTCAGCAGCTACTAGGTCTCCTTAATTATCACCGCCAATATATTCCGGCGCAATTAATTTCTAACCTAGAAATCCTACAAAGCTCTCTCTCTTCTAAACGCTCCCGAGAAGTGTGGAATGCATCAGCACAAAAAAGCTTAGAGAAGCTAGCTGGCTGGTTCGCCTCTAACCCCCCCCTTGCCCGTTTTAATTCCCAAGAACCCCTCAACATTAATTTGTTTATTACAAAACACCATGTAGGGTTCACTGTATTGCAACATGGTAATGCCATTGACAATTGGGCCCATCGCCTGTCTGGACCCCAGTATAACTATGGTCTGGTGGGAAAAATGCTACTGGCTGCGTCCAGTGCTCGTCACTGGTCCCAAGTCCCTATCCCAGGTACCTTGTCTGGACCACGTGTTCATTTAATCCCATGGCTTACAAGTACCCCTCCACCCGAGTTTCATGGCACTACTTGTACCTGGCAGCTTCTATGTTTCCAGGTTGAGGTAGCTTGGCAGGCATGGACCCTAACTCCCAGCAATAACATCTTAGCCCCCCCATCTCACCAACCGTTATGCATTGAAGCAAAATATGATCCCTGGGTTGTGTCTGACGGGGGCACCTCACCATCCCCTAGGGCGGGAGTTCTTTGTTCCACATGTAATTACTTTAATGTGCAGTTACTGCCCCCCTCCTGCTCCGCACAAGAATGTGAAGTGCAGGGCGTTCTTTTAGCTGCCCAGCATGTTGCTAATGCCCACTCTGCCAACAAGCAAGTTGTTTTAGGTATCGATTCTCAATTTTGTTTAGATATTTTAATTGAGCAAGCCTCTCCCTCAGCTTTTGTTAAAATGTGGGACCAAATTTTTGCCCTAATTCGTAAATTCTCTCACCCTTGGTTCGTTACGCACTGTCCCTCTCATCAACCAGGCTCTAACCCCCTGCATTCCAGTCTTGATCAAAGAATGAGAGAGGTCTCCCAAGTTCATATGGCAAATCCTGCCCCACAGGCCGACCCGCTGTTGCGCTGGCTCCACGAAGAATGGGGACACTTACCACCCACAAAATTGTATGGCCTGTTATCTGGCTTTTCTGACTAAAAGCCTGACGTTAGCCGCAGTCAGTGCGAGCTCATTGTTCAGTCCTGCTTGCAGTGTGTGCAGGTAAAAACTATGAATCGTCCTCGATATGATCGCTCTGCATATGCTGCAGAACACTTTGCCCCAGGTAGTACACGGCAAATTGACTTAATAGGACCCCTGCCAGGTGCTCGTCGTTTTCCAAAAGCCTTAGTTACTGTCGATCTGGGGTCTTGGCAAACTTTTTGTCTCCCTCTTACTAAAACAAATGCTGCTTCTGTCGCTGTGGCTCTTAAGCAAACAGCAGCTGCCTGGGGCACTCCCACTGAAGTCCAAGCAGATGGTGGGCCACCCTTTACCAGCAAAAGCATTGAACAGCTCATTTTTGGATGGGGGGCTTCCCTTCACATCCATACTAAATATCATCCTCAAAGCAATGGTGTGGTGGAGCGAAAAATCGCAGTCCTTAAGACTATGCTGCGAACAGCAAACCCCAACCCTGATTTTAAAAACTGGAGCTCATTTTTACCCCAGGTACTTATCGCACTCAACAAAAGTTACTCTCGCTGGCCTCACATTTCACCTACACCTAAGCCGCCTTGGTCCCCCAGGTTTAACACCGGCTAACTGGTTTGGCTTACAGAACCCCAAGCCTCCGGCCATCGAGAACCTATAAAAGCCACCATTCTCCGGGCCGGCAAGTACCCTAACACCTACTTAGTGGCTACAAGTACCCCCGGTGACAAGCTAGTTCATCATAACTGGCTCAGCAAATGTAGTTCTTAATAAACAAACTAATGCCCCTGAGCAGGGCTTGTATTATTCTGTTTTACAGGTTATGCTGCTCTCCCTCACAACATCTTTGCCCACGGAGCCCTTAGGAGAAGGTGGACTACAAACCTGGTTCGCTGCCTACTGGGTGCAGGTCGTCAGCGGAAACCAGTCCCTGTCAGCGCTGAGTCCAGAAGATTGTCTTGTTTGCTCCACTCAGTTCTCACCTAAATATCAATTACCCTTTCAATTTGTACCAATAGTTTATAATTTTTCTTCATTTAATATTTCTAATGTGAATTGTTCTTCCCCCTATGGGCAGTGGGCTGCTTCTAGTGTTTGGAATAATTGTTCTTCACAATTTAATTCTTATGTGTTTCCTGTTCTTAATGCTTCAGGTCGAAGTGATCATAGCTTTCCTTTAATTGAGAGTATTAGAGTTCCAGCATCTCATTGTTGGGTTTTTGTTGGTAATAGTTTAACCCCAGCCCCTACTTGGGTTGGTACTTATTCTAATTGTTCTATGTGGAGTTTCTCTTATGCTAATACCTCCCTAACTAAACCCACTCTTAATTTTACATATCCCCCTCCCATTAATTGTTCTTATCGTCTTAATTATAATATTTTTTTTGGAACCTTCTATACCTCCATAACACATACGTATCTGTTTCATGCCCAGCATATGCATCATGCTGAGGCTGCATGTATCAATCGTGCATCCAGCTTTTATTCTGTAACCAATAATGGGTGGAGCCATACCACAGTTTCTTTCTTAAGACCCGGTCATTTTTGGATTTGCGGTAATGTTGCATTTGCTGTGCTTCCTCCCCAGCCCCGGGGTATATGCATCATTGGCACCCTGTATCTACAGGGCGGAGGGATCTATACCTTGCCATCTAGCAACCGACACCATCGTAGTACCCACTCTTTTTGGCCTCGTTTGCAAACAGCAGCTTCCTCCCTCGCCTGCTCTATTGTTAGTTTTAACCCTGTTGGTTATATGATGTTACGTGATCAAGTGCTGTTTCAATCCCTTGCTATTGAAATGCTTGCTAATACTACGGGCAAGGGCCTCTCCTTAATCAATCAGCAGTTAAATTCCCTTGTTCAGTATAGTATTCAAAATAGATTAATGATTCAATATTTGTTACAATCTTCCTCATTTTGTACTAAATTTGCTGAAGTATATCCCGACTTTGCTGATAAATGCTGCGTTTCTTTGCCTTCTATTTCTCCTAATTTGTCCTCAATTGTTAAAGACCTGCAAACGTTGAGCTCTACTGTCCGAGAGTCACAAGAGTCCTTCCAGTTTTGGTCATGGCTCAATTGGCTTGGCCTTGCGCCCTACAAATCCTATTTCCAATCCCTGTTTGTGTCCCTTCTAGTTGGGCTCGCTCTTCCCTGTCTCGGATGTGCCTTCATTAAAGCCTGCATTCACAAGTTTGTTGCCTTGGCCTACATCGCTTCCACCCCCAAAGCGCATCCCCTCGTAGGTGGGGATGAGGAGTCGGACTCGGAAGTTTAGGTTTTCGGCCTAACTATTTCGGCCAGGGCACGGGGGCATGTTGAGATGAGCTCCTGTCTGCATCCTTTAAAACTTGCCCATACCGGTATTGCCCTGGACTCTTCTTTTGTCATTCAGTGTTGCACGCATTCTAAAACCATATGCATTTCCTCACCTTTTGGGGGTGAAGCCAGACTTTGAGGCACCTGCTCCCCTACTTGGTGTAAACTTTGCTTGTGCCAATCAGAAACGAACACAAACAGGTTTTGGGCCCCGTCCCCTATGACACTTCTATGATGTCATAGTTGGTACTTTATGGGCCTGCCTGCCATGTGCAGGCAGGGAGAGGAGAAAGAAAAACAAATCCCGTGTATCCTGTGTACACCCATAACCGAGCCTGATCACCTCGAAGCCTCTCTCTCAGCTCACGTGTTTCAAACAGAGTTTCTACGTTTGCCGGTCGTTATGCGTTGGTTTGTATTTGTAAGTATCAATTATTACTAAATGCTGCATCTTTGTTTATAAATAGTTAGTAGATATTTTAATCATTGTGTGTTTTAAGTTTCATTAACTCTATTAGCTAATCAAACGCTGCTCCCTTACCCCTTGTAATTATCCCCAATAAAACTTTAAATTGATTAATGTGTGTGTGTGTCTGCAGTTTGCATCATGACCCATACTCTCCTTGCATCCCTTACCAATATAGTCTATTGCCACGTGCAGCCTGGTAAATAACAGGCCTGCATTTTCTTTCGCCCCTGCGTGCCCGTGGCAATCCACAGGGAGGGACAGGACTTCCTTTTCCTCTGCACGGCTGCTCTTGCTACCTCTCCTGGCTACAGAAAGTTCCACACCGCCCCACTCACTTCCTGCCCCGAGAGATCTTCAGCTGCGGGTGGGGGAAGTCACAGTACAGTGTGCGCTCCCCGTCCTTCCAGATGCAATTATTAGCTTGTTTCAGTCATTTGAACTTGACAGGATTTACTGACTCTTTACAGCAGCAAATAACACTAGCAAGTGAAAAAATATGTCGGCATGGATCATCCAGCAACTGTGTCTTTCTTCATTCCCTGTCTCTGCGCTGAAAACACTGTGTGCATCCACAGAGTTCACTGGAATTGTCAGTGCCAAGCTAACCTTGCGAGATGGGAGATTCTGCCTTCCACTGAGTTCCAAAACTGTAGCACAGGCAAACTACAGTCCATTTCTTTGGTAATATTTTTGTAAGCAGGAATCTCTAGCCTAGAATACTTGTCAAAGCCAGGAATTGCATTAAGCAAGGTTAAATCCATCTGCATTTGTGCAGATTCGCATATACGCACAGCTTCTAGGAACCCTGCTGCAGGCTGTTGAAACTTTTGAGCCATTTTTCCTGCATCACTTGACTCTTCCCTGTATTGTCTGAGCTTCTTTGCCATGCAAGAAAACGCCTGCTGAGCACTGGCATTTAATTCAGCATTGTCAGAGTGATTTTCGTTTGACTGTGCTTCAGTCCAGAATAGTACATCCATTACTTTGTTGTACGTTTGGTGTAGGGTGACCCAATCGCAAGAGTGAAATATCGGGAAACACTGGGGGAGCGGGGGGAGCGAGGGGAGGGAAATGACGACAATGACAGACACAGGTGCACAGACCCATGAGAGGGGGCCCTAGGGAGCTGCGAGAGGGGTTGTATGGCCCCTGCTGCAGTCCGCACCACGAGCGACAGGGCAAGGACACCTATTGAATTCAAGGAGAATTTTGCATGTGAATTGATGTACCTAGTTCTGAGATTATAAAGCCAGAAGGGATCCGGTGATCACCTGGTCTCACCGCCTGTATAGCACAGACATAGAACTTTCCCAAAATAATTCCTAGAGGATAGCTTTTAGAAAATTTTTTTAGAAAAACACCATGACCCTTAGTATATTGTTAATCGTTAATTACTCTCACCATTGAAAAGGTATGCCTTATATCCAGTCTGAATTTGTCTATCTGCAATTTCCAACCGTTGGCTCATGCTCTACCTTTCTCTGCTAGACTGAAGTGCCCATTATTAACTATTTGTTCCCCATGTAGATACTTACAGTCTATAACCAAGTCACTTCTTGACCTTCTTTTTGTTAAGCTAAATAGATTGAGGTCCTTGAGTCGATCACTATAAGGCATGTTTTATAATCCTTTAATCAGTCTTGTGACTCTTCTCTGAACACTCTCCACTTTATCAATATCCTTCTTAAATTTTGCACACCAGAACTGGACACAGTATTCCAGCAGTGGTTGCACCAGTGCCAAATACAGAGATAAAATAACCACTCTGCTCCTGCTTGAGATTCCCCTATTTAGGCATCTGGTCACCCTATTTCTGTATGCATTTCCCCAGGTTTTTTTGTAAAAATCGAAACTGAACTGTCCCAGAAATTCTGTCATGTGGAATCATCGTGAAACTCGCATGGCTCCAACCCTGCCGATGAACCTTTAGATCCACTGCACAGACTTCTGCCACTTGAGCTAATGGAGTAAGTGATGGCAGAGGCAGTAGGTTGTCATCCTATATGTGATAGATCAGCTCTATAGGGGGATGAGACACTTTTTTTGCCTCTGGGTTTCACAGATATCTGCTGACAGAAAAGGAACTGTGAAACTCAGGAATCCTGGGTCTATTCCAGGCTCCTGAACGGAGTGGTCTCTAGTAGTCAAAGACCCTTCTTCCCCATCCCCTTCAGTCTATGTCTATTCTATTGCTGTCTAACCCGCCCCAGCTCCTCATCTGATTTCAACTACCCCCACTACCGCTCTGGATTCCTTGTCCCAGTTTCCTGGTCCTGTCTCACTCTCCTCTCTCCCCGCCCCCATCCCTCAGATGGGATGTTCGTTCCAGACTGCAAAATTATAAGGCTTCCCAACATTTCAACACTTCCCATTCTAAATTTTCGGCTGCTTAACTACAGGCTAGCTCTGCCTACAACAAAGCATATTCAGAACCTCTGATTAAAGGGATTATAAGTGTAGCAACCTCCATCATAGCTAGTCACCAAAGATTGAACCTGAGCCATTCAGACTTAAAAGCATGAGCTTCTACTACTTGAGTTAAAGATATAACTCCCTTAGCTGGTAGCTATACAGTTATCCTCTAAAAATCTACCAGAGGAGGGCACAAAACACATGTTGGACAGTGAATTACAAAAGTGCCAAATGTTATAATTAGACCTGCAATACTTTTCACAATGAACATCAGCGGGGGATAAACTGGGAGTTTAAGAATATTTGGAAAACAATTTTAGAACTACATTCAGTGCTGTGGTTTAAAAGAAAAAAAACCTGTTAAAACTCATAACTTAGCAGCATTCAGTGTTTGAAAAAAACCCCAACAACTTATATCCCATAGCTCCTAGAAGTTAAGAAATATAAGTTGAAACAGGAAGATGTTCTGCTTAGTTACCACTTGGGCAAGGAGGCGTGCTATGTAATACTTGCAAGATTTCATTGTGATGTTTTACAATATATAGCAGCGCAATGCTGATTCCATTGATATTGTTGAGCAATTCATGCTGATTTTATTTCAGCCCACATCTTAATAGTTTTGAATACTGTAGATCACAATTTTCAGGTCAGTTGGTCTGAACATGCAGAGCTTTAAAATTGCTATGCTCTAAACTGTATATTAACTACAATTTTATAAACCTGACATGCAGGTTTATAAAATTGTAGTTAATATGCAGTTACTACTAGACAGTGGCACAAGGCAATTCAGTGTGTGAATCACAGAAATGTAGGACTGGAAGGGATATCAACAGGTCATCTAGTCAGACTCCTGCACTGAGGCAGGACTGAGTAATAACAACTAGACCATCCTTGACAGTTGTTTGTCTAACCTCTTAAAAAACTCCAATGACTGCTATTCCATAACCTCTCTAGGTAACACTACTCTACAGCCAAAATGCTTCTGAAATAAATGTAGTCAAACTTTACTAATTCTGGCTCACTGAGAACAAAAATGATGCTTAAAATTGTTGATTGGCTCCAGTTTTCAAGATATGCTATTGGGTCAGTATATACGACCCTTGACTTGGGAATGGCGGAGGATAAGTGAGTTATAAAGGGAAGGGATCTCAATTTAAACCAGAAATGACTAAAATACATCTTTGACTGGATCTATGAATAAATCTATGACTGGGTTTGGACAGTACTTGCTTTTTAGGCAAAACAATGAATGATGCAATCTGAAGCTGGTATTGCGTCATACATGATATGAATTGCATCGTGTTATTCCTAGAATTCATGGATGATGCAATCATAACGAAGCTTACATCACTCTGCTGAACAAATTGCCCTATATCAGCTCTAGAAATCATCCAGTGTCGTGCTCTCGTTTGTCAGCGTTTGATTTTGCAAAGGGACACATTTCTGTTTAGCCAAAGTGAGCAGAGATGCCTCGTACTTGTGTGAACAGTGCAGATAACTTCTGCTATGTTTGTGGTGAAGTGACTTTTGCATCAAAAAAGCGCAGTATAACCCAGAAGTCACCTCCTACAAGACAGGCCCAACAAAGAAAATAACAGAACACCACTAGCTGTCACCTTCAGCCCCCAACTAAAACCTCTCCAGCGCATCACCAGAGATCTACAACCTATCCTGAAAGATGATCCTTTACTCTCACAGATCTTGGGAGACAGACCTGTCCTTGCTTACAGACAACCCCCCAACCTAAAGCAAATACTCACCAGCAACCACACATCACTGAAGAAAACCAATGACCCAGGAACCTATCCTTGTAACAAAGCCCGATGCCAACTCTGTCCACATATCTATTCAAGTGACATCTTCATAGGACCTAATCACATCAGCCATACCATCGGGCTCATTCACCTGCACATATACCAATGTGATATATGCCATCATGTGCCAGCAATGCCCCTCTGCCATGTACATTGGCCAAACCGGACAGTCTCTACGCAAAAGAATTAATGGACACAAATCTGACATCAGGAATCATAATACTCAAAAACCAGTGGGAGAACACTTCAACCTGTCTGGTCATTCAATGACAGACCTGCGGGTGGCTATCTTACAACAGAAAACCTTCAAAAACAGACTCCAACAAGAGACTGCTGAGCTGGAATTGATATGCAAACTAGACACAATCAACAAAGGATTGAATAAGGACTGGGAATGGCTGAGCCATTACAAACATTGAATCTATCTCCCCTTGTAAGTATTCTCACACTTCTTATCAAACTGTCTATACTGGGCTATCTTGATTATCACTTCAAAAGTTTTTTTTCTCTTACTTAATTGGCCTCTCAGAGTTGGTAAGACAACTCCCACCTGTTTATGCTCTCTGTATGTGTGTATATATATCTCCTCAATATTTATTCCACTCTGTATGCATCCGAAGAAGTGGGCTGTAGTCCACGAAAGCTTATGCTCTAATAAATTTGTTAGTCTCTAAGGTGCCACAAGTACTCCTGTTCACTATGGTTAAGAAAGCCTATCACCTTTATTTTGGCTGCAAAATTGGAGGGACAGGGTTTGGAGGAGATGAGACAAGAGGGGAGCAGGACTGGAATGGGGGGAAGTTGAGGGGGTGGGACAGCAGGGGAAGCGATGGGGGTGGGCTGACGGGGGAGGCTGAAGAAGAGATTTGGGGTAGGGCAAGGCTGAGGGCAGTGGGTTGGGGGGAGCAGGGGGACTGTGGGGGAGGCTGTTGGAATGGGGGCAGGGACTGAGGGCAGTGGGTTCGGGGTGGGAGGTACAGGGGGGACTGCGGGGGAGGCTGAAGGAACAGGGTCAGGGTAGGGGCTGAGGGCAGTGGTTCGGGTCTACACTAGCACCTCTCAGCATTGCTGTGCCGGGCGGCAGACCTGCACCAGCTACCCTGGAAAAGTCCTCAGTGGAAATGCAGACTTCATGACACAGACCCTCCTCGTCACTTCAAACCTGGGGCTGCTCTGGTCAGTCGCTAGGTTCTTGTCACTTTCAAACCCATGCAGGGTATCTGGCTCTTTTTCAGTTCTCAGGTAAAGAAAAGCCTCTGCATTTTGTGAGGGCTTCAGCATTCACTTTCCTACTCGACAAACTGTCTGCCTGACACATTGCTCCCAGGGCATTCATCTTTATTCATTATCAGCAGGTCCATCAGATTAATGGGCAACACAGGGGGAAGCACCACAATGGTGTCATGGATTTTTAATTTTTCAAACCACTTTGGCCTCAACAGGGATAACAGCAAATCTGGACAGAGCAGATGGGTGTCGGGATGGGTTTGGGTATTTTTTTTTTTTTTTTAAGTGAAAATGTTTGGGTCTGAACAAAGGCTGCAAACTTCCCTTTGGAAACCTCTGCTGATCTTTTGCCACGGGGGCTAACGACAACCTGGAATCCGGAACAGATTTCCACATCCATGCAGGGTAAGATGATCGGGGGGAGGGGGAGGGACTGTAGGGGAGGCAGAGGGAACAGGGTCGGGGGGCTGAGGGCAGTGGATTGCCGATCCCTGGAATAGGTAGTTCCTTCTTGTCGAGGTACTGTATCCAGGGCTAAAGCATAAAGCTTGCTCTACTTGAAAACTGTTAGCATAGAGGACTTCAGAAAACAACCTATTTTTATAAACTCACCAAAACACTTGAGAAAAATGAGATACTTACATGGCTCACATGACAATAACTTTATCATCTCTGCTGGCTTTTTGCAGGTGAGCTACAATGTAAAAACTGTTTGTACCCCTTACAATGTATATCCAAACAAAACCCTTCCTTAAAATTAAAAGGTCTACTTTGTGTTAACCAAACATGCAGTAAAAATACTAGTGTCTGACTTGAGCCCCAACTCCACAAAGTCTCAAGTGTGTTTAACTTTATGCACTGTACTCAATGCAGTTAAGCATATGCTTAAGTCTTTGTGAGATTACAACTTTATTTCACTTTCCATGAACATATGGAATATGATTTTAATCACAGCAGGATGTTGAAATCTAGCTCTGCCACTGTTGCCTTAAGAATCAATATTTTACCTTCCTCGGGTGAAGGTTCAGTGTACTGGGCTCAGAGATCAACTTTCAGCACTTAGACTAAGTTTTTAAATTTAGGACACTCCTCATTTGTGTTGCAAACTGCATATAATTTATTTTAGTTCAAGACTGCATGAACATTAGAAGCTGGGTAGAGGTTCCTTTGAGAAATTGGACCATGATGTTGGTGTACCGAAAAGACAAAGGTTTCCAGAGTCCTACATGAACCCCTTTCTCCACCCCCAAAAATTAAAGCACTTCATTTATTGTACACTGCTAAGTATACAGACAGCAGTGGTATATAAATAGTGACTGATAAAACTACTCAGATTCTTGATTCTTTGAGAAAAGTTCAGGGAAATTTAGCAAGTTGATGCTCTCAAATTGGTGCGACGTGTGGTGTCCGCACCATAACAACTCTTACTCAGGAACCAATCTATGCAACAAACCTCGATGCCAACTCTGCCCACATATCTACACCAGCGACACCATCACAGGACCTAACTAGATCAGCTACAACATCACCGGCTCATTCACCTGCACATCCACCAATGTTATATACGCCATCATATGTCAGTAATGCTCCTCTGCTATGTACATCGGCCAAACTGGACAGTCACTACGTAAAAGGATAAATGGACACAAGTCAGATATCAGGAATGGCAATATACAAAAACCTGTAGGAGAACACTTCAACCTCCCTGGCCACACAATAGCAGATGTAAAGGTAGCCATCTTATAGCAAAAAAACTTCAGGACCAGACTTCAAAGAGAAACTGCTGAGCTTCAGTTCATTTGCAAATTTGACACCATCAGATCAGGATTAAACAAAGACTGTGAATGGCTAGCCAACTAGAAAAGCTAGTTTCTCCTCCCTTGGTGTTCACACCTCAACTTCTAGAAGAGGGCCTCACCCTCCCTGATTGAACTAACGTTGTTATCTCCAGACTGATTCTTGCCTGCTGATTCTTGCCTGCATATTTATACCTGCCTCTGGAAATTTCCATTACATGCGTCTGATGAAGTGGATATTCACCCACAAAAGCGTATGCTCCAATACATCTGTTAGTTTTTAAGGTGCCACAGGACTCTTTGTTGCTTTGAACACATATTGTATTTTTTACACAAAACCTTTGATAAGCATAGCTTTCAATTCTCCAAGAATCAGATGGATGATCTTTGCTTTTATAGTGTGGTAGAAAGATAGTAGGGTGGTGTTTTTATGTTTTTTAAAACCTAAGAAGAGTGATTTCTACCATAGTCACATAGGCTTTTTGGTGTTCATTAGACTAATTTAGCAGTTTAAAATAGGTATCTCATACCTACAATAAACATTTGTGCTGGAGGAAATGTTGGCATTAACCGCAAGCTTCATATGTTTGCCACCTTTGAAAACCTTTCATCCCCCACCTTGTTCATCATTTAGCTCCCCAAATACACATAGCATCAGCACATAAGAGCTGTGAACACTAAATTTTAGGTAGGTCCCAGCTAGTTAATTAGATTATGTATACACCAGAGAATCAGAGAAGTGGAAGCTGAACCAGCTGGACAGAAGTAGATTAAGTTCTACTAGTTCAACTGCATCCAAGGTGGTTATACCAATATTGGTTAAAAAGCACGGCACTTTTTGCCCCACTTGTAGAACTCATAGACTCATAGACATTAAGGTCAGAAGGGACCATTATGATCATCTGGTCTGACCCCCTGCATGCTGCAGGCCGCAAGACCCTTCCCTGGACTCTACTGTTGAAGTCCCCAATCCTGTGTTTTAGTGACTTCAATCGGCTGGGACCCTCCTGCTAGTGATCCCTGCCCCATGCTGCGGAGGAAGGCGAAAAACCTCCAGAGGCTCAGCCAATCTACCCTGGAGGAAAATTCCTTCCCGACCCCAAATATGGCGATCAGTAATCCCATCAGCTGCACTGTACCTAATCCACAACTCCTAGCATTAGTCCCAGGAAAAGTGGAATTTGAGATATTTTGGAAGGCCAGTGCTGTCTTGGGCGACGGTAGAGAGGATGACTGGAACCTGGTGAGCTAGTTCACATTCTACCTGACCCTTAAATGGTTCAGACACAACAGGTCTTTAGACCTGCTAAATGCAATTCTGACATTGCACGCATGCAATTGCCAGGAGATTTGCTGCCCAGCTATGAGGCACTGTCCAAGCATTGCAGGGGTTAGACAGGTGCCGAGAACTAGGAATTTCTCCCGGAGTGGTAAGACTGTAGAGAAGATGATCTCCTCCTACCTTTACTGCAAAAAGAACAGGAGTACTTGTGGCACGTTAGAGACTAACTTTTGTTAGTCTCTAAGGGCTGGTCCACATTTAGTCCGGACTTCGGACTAAGGTACGCAAATTCAGCTACGTTAATAACATAGCTGAATTCGAAGTACCTTACTCCGGACTTACCGCGGTCCAGACGCGGCCGGAAGTCTCCCCCCGTCGACGCCGCGTACTCCTCTCGGCGAGCTGGAGTACCGGCGCCGACTGTGAGCACTTCCGGGATCGATTTATCGCGTCTTAACCAGACGCGATAAATCGATCCCAGAACATCGATGGCGTGCCGCCGGACCAGCCCGTAAGTGAAGACTAGGCCTAAGGTGCCACAAGTACTCCTGTTCTTTTTGCGGATACAGACTAACACGGCTGCTACTCTGAAACCACCTTTACTGGTATCAAGTAGTTAGAATGTAGCCACCAGAATCCTCTTCCACTGAGCCTTTACCAGCTTCTCATCCCCCACCTTGCCCTTGCCCTTCCCTTTCCAAAACACAACCAAGCTGCCAACCTCAAGGCTTGTTTTGCCAGACCAACACCTCTAGCTCTACAGTGCAAGAAACCCCGGCTAACCCCTCAACAAAGAGCCCACGGTTAGAATTCGAGATTGGGGGTCCTCCACTCTCCCCCCGGGGCAACTCTTCACAAACACCGGGGGCCAGCAAGTTCTCAGCCCGTGTAGACACACAACTCAGGGTCACTAATCTGCATTAAAAGCCGACTCGTCGTTAAGATCTCTCCCCGGCGGGTGCCCCTCACTCCGGGCAGCGCTGGCCCGGTTTCCTTTTTGCAGCCGCAGCCTCTTCTCCCGGCCTGGGGCAGCGCCCTCCCGCCAGCACAGCCTAGCTGCCGAGGGGAGAGACGCGAGCTGAGGCGCCGGGCAGCGCTAGAGGCAAAGCGGCGCGGGCCCCGGGACACCCACGCGCTGGGACCCCGGAGAGGCGCCTCGCTCCCCCTGCAGCGCCCGCAGGACAAGCAGAGCCGCGGCCCCACTCCCCGCGCTGCCAGCTCCCCGGTACGTGCCCCAGGCAGCCGTCCCGCTGAACTCCCTTCCCCCACTTTCCGGCGGCGCTTACGCCTGTGCAGCCACCGAGCGTTCCCCGGGAGCGGGCACCAGGGCGCGATGGCGGAGCGGAGCCTACCTCCAGCTCTGGTCCGTTCCCTCCTCCACGCTGAAGAAGCTGGGCAGGCGGGCTGGGAGCTCACACAGAGAAACTGGGTGGGGAGGGGAGGATTGTAAAGCTGGACATGGGGCGGTGCCAAAGGGTGACCAGATAGCAACTGTGAACAAATGGGACAGGGGGTGGGGGGTAATAGGAGTCTATGTGTAAGGGGACTGTTGCCGGTTACTAACACTCAGTGGGGGTGTTTTGGTTGGCTAGCTCCCAGAACCGAAAGAAAGGGGAAGAGTCAATGGGAAATCAGGAGCCTGAGACTGACAGTCCCCAGGAACAATGGGAAGAGGCTAATGCTCCAGGTCAGCCTGATTGACAGGGAGGGCAGGCTAATCAGGGAGTCAGGCGGCCAGGGTGGGTCCTGTCCTCCGTGTGAGCTGCAATTGGCTGGGTCAGACAGGGTGGGGCCGAGTTAAGGAGAGACCAGGGGCCCAAGCTGAGGAGCAGAGCTGTAGCCACAGAAGCAACCTCGGGGCTGGAGGCAGAGAAGCAGTATCAGTGCTGAGGTAGAGTGGAGCTGGAGCCAGGTGTGGTGAGCAACTGGGGCCAGCCAAGGGGGGACCCTGGGCAAAGGGCCCAGTGCAGAAAGACACCTCCATCCAGGGGTGGCAGGTTTGTAGAAATTTTGGTGGTGCCCAGAACCGGTCCCTGCCCAAACTCTGCTCCCCACCTGCCCAAGGCTCTGGGAGGGAGTTTGGGTGAGGGAGGAGGTCTGGGGTGCAGGCCCTAGGCTGGGGCAGGGGATTGGGGTGCAGACTCTGGAAGGGAGTTTGGGGATGGGAGGGGGTGCAGGGGTGAGGGCTGTGAGGTGTGGCTGCAGATGAGGGGTTTGGGGTGTTAGAGAGGCTCAGGGCTGGGGCAGAGGGTTAGGGTGTGGGGGAATGAGGGCTCTGGCTGGGACTGGAGATGAGGTGTTTGGGGTGTTGGGGCTCAGGGCTAGGACAGAGGGTTGAGAGTGTGGTGGGGGGGTGAGAGCTCTGGCTGGGGGTGTGGCTCTGGGGTGGGGCAGGGCTGCGGATGAGTTTGGGGTGCAGGCAGGCTGTTTTGGGACAGGGGCCAGAGAGGAACCCCCCCTCCCTCCCCCCAGCCCTTTCCCTGCTGGCAGCAGTAAGCTCTGGGGGAGGAGCCCGCCTTTCCTGCCCCCCGCCCCAGCAGCACACTCACCCCCACCACTGTCACTGCATGTGCTCTTAGGGCCCCTCTCAGGTCCAGGAATCTCCCTCGCCTCCACAGTGGTGGGTGTTGGGGGGGGGTGCTGTGTGAGCCTCCTCCCCTGCTGTTGCCCCTGACTGTAGCCTCACTGGGGGTGAGGGACGGGGCTGCCTCCTTGCCCAGCATGGGGCAGAAGTGCTGACTGCAGGCCGGGGGGGCTGTGTTGCTGGAGGGTCCCACCGGAAAAGGGAAGGGTCTGAGGTGGAAGGGCAGGCTCAGTTAGTCTGCCCTGGTAGTCGAGATGGGGCACTAGGACCCTGCGGCAGCAGTTGCTGCAGGGAGGCAGCATGGAGCTGCACGGAAGAGAGACAGTGACTCTCTTCTCTGGGGCCCCTGGGAAGGCGATTAGGGGCAGCAAGGGGGGGTACACCCGGCCCAAAATATTGGTGGAGCTGGGCTCCTGGGTTCTGAATATTGCTGGTGCCCGGGCACCACGTGGGACTATAACTCGCTGCCTATGCTCCCAGCCAAGGGTCCTTGCAGGCCAGACTGGGAGGGGGATCTTAACCTGACAGGGTACTGATGCTGGGAAGAAGGGTCCCACCACCCAAAGCCTGGAGGTGTGTGGCCTCCACCAGAGCAAGTGTCCAAAAAAAGCAAACATGATTCTGGGATGCATTAACAGGTGTGTTGTGAGCAAGACACGAGAAGTCATTCTTCCGCTCTACTCTGCTCTGGTTAGGCCTCAGCTGGAGTATTGTGTCCAGTTCTGGGCGCCGCATTTTAAAAAAGATGTGGAGAAACTGGAAAGGGTCCAAAGAAGAGCAACAAGAATGATTAAAGGTCTTGAGAACATGACCTATGAAGGAAGGCTGAAAGAATTGGGTTTGTTTAGTTTGGAAAAGAGAAGACTGAGAGGGGACATGATAGCAGTTTTCAGGTATCTAAAAGGGTGTCATAAGGAGGAGGGAGAGAACTTGTTCACCTTAGCCTCTAAGGATAGAACCAGAAACAATGGGTTTAAACTGCAGCAAGGGAGGTCTAGATTGGACATTAGGAAAAAG
Source organism: Malaclemys terrapin pileata (assembly GCF_027887155.1). Lineage (NCBI taxonomy): Eukaryota > Metazoa > Chordata > Testudines > Emydidae > Malaclemys > Malaclemys terrapin. The sequence continues at coordinate 66,845,584 of NC_071506.1, read as the reverse complement.
TTCCTAACTGTCAGGGTGGTTAAACACTGGAACAAATTGCCTAGGGAGGTTGTGGAATCTCCGTCTCTGGAGATATTTAAGAGTAGGTTAGATAAATGTCTATTAGGGATGGTCTAGGCAGTATTTGGTCCTGCCATGCGGGCAGGGGACTGGACTCGATGACCTCTCGAGGTCCCTTCCAGTCCTATAATCTATGAATCTATGAACCCGCAGTGTCTCTGCAGCACAGCCAGGGGGAGTACCAGCTGGAAATTAAGCTAAGAAGCACTGCTAAAGGGACTGTGAGGCTTTCATAAAAGGTCCTCAGGATGAACTAGAAGTAGTAGTAGGTGGGCACCAGGATGAACTGGCTGAAGTGGCCTTTCTTCTCACTAACCATCCAAATTTAGAGCTCCAGATAGGTCACAGTTCAGGGCAACTTTATCTGTATTTCCCCTCAGTGGTCCAGCAAGGACACCCAGTCTTAGGCTTCCAGCTCCCCCACTGTTGCCTCTCCTGGGAGGGAGACCTGTGTCTCACTCCCTTCTGATCAGGGTATGTCCCAGATTGAAGAGTTTCCTGCCTTCATTGTGTTACTCGCAGCAAAAATGTGCTTGCTGTCTCTTCAGTCTGATAACAGTCCTACAGGTATAAGGTACCACATGTTTTTTTCTAAGCAAGCCTACTTTATTCTTAAGGTAGAAATCATTACAGAGAAAACATATTAAAAATAAAAGAACCTACATATATGCTAACAAGCTCCTGGCTCTGGTTCCTGACTCCAGCTCTGACCTTTGGTTCTGGTTCCTGACTCCTGCTCCTGGCCCTCTCCCACTCTGTTTCTAACCACTAAGATGTACTTCCATCACCTGGGCTTCTGACACTTCCTGGACCATAAATGGGGAATACAGGTAGAGTTGCCCCAAACTCTGACATTTCACCTCCCTTTATTTGTCTTATTATTACTTACACTGCAGTACTCTTTAAATTTCTGTACTGCAAACTCCTCTGACCTGAGTTAAATGAAAACTATTAAACATTCCAGTGATTCAGAACCAGCCAAAAATAAGGCTACATTCTGAATTTCTTCCTTTTAGTGGCACCCATTGCTTGCAGATATAGAGTAAAGGGCTGTTTAAACTTCCTCTGCTGTCTTCCACATCACAGCCACCCTTCAATATGGGTCAGAGACTTCAATAGCCATCATATGTCCTGGGGATATGATGACAACAATACTGCAGGTGAACAACTTCTTGAATGGGCCTTGAATCAAGACAAGCATCTACGGTTTGATTATAAGCAGCCAGGAACTTTCCATTCTGCACGATCAAGAAAAGACTATATGCCAGACTTGTGCTTTGTGTTCTGTGACCAGAGTGCATGGCCCTAATGGCAGATCTAACTGTCCTCAACAATTTTCTGCATAGCCAACACTGTCCTGTCATCGTACATGTTAGTCTGCAAGTCTCCCTAATTGCATCACTACCAAAGCTGCACTGGAACTATAGGAAGAGTGACTGGAATGATTACATGGAAACCATAGTGTGACATTGCACCCCATAATGCTTTATGGGAATGTGCTTATGAATGTATATATGACATAACTGAAATATGCTTTATGCTATGCATGCCATGTAACATATCTCTGTAAAGGTTATGATCTACTGAATACATTCCTCTTATTTGTATACATGTATCATTTTTGTATTTGAAGTTATGAATATTGGCTATGTACTTGTTTAATTTTAAATAGCTTCAGTGAAGCAGTTGGTCAGCTTCCTGAGAAAAGACTATTCTCAGTAAGCGCCCAATCAAGAAACCCTTAAGCCAACAATGAACTTGGAGACGCCAATCCACATCTGAGCTTTTTCCAGGAATGTGGCTTGGCTGGTAAGGAACTCAGTCATGCATGGACATGTGACTTGCCCAGATGACTCCAAAATTCCATTTTGTAGCTGGATTCTACACAGGGGGAGGGAGGAGTGTCCACCCACAAGAGAAAGTCTATTTAAACCCTAGGAGACCCCTCCATTTCATCTTCAGCTGGCTCAAGAGAGAGCCTCTCCACCTCAAAGGATACCTGAAAGAAACTGGAACAAAGGACGGTAGCCACAGGGAGTGTGAGTGATTGCTGGACCCCAGAATAGAAGGAGACTAGTCTGTAAAAGGAAGCTTACTGGAACACCTCTGAGGGTGGGGTTTTATCTGTATTCAGTTTTCTGTATATATTAGGCAGCATTCAGTATGTATTAGGTATAGACTTGTGTGTTTTATTTTGCTTGGTAATTCACTTTGTTCTGTCTGTTACTACTTGGAACCATTTAAATCCTACTTTTTGTATTTAATAAAATCACTTATTAATTAACCCAGAGTATGTATTAATACCTGGGGGAGACAAACAGCTGTGCATATCTCTCTATCAGTGTTATAAAGGGCAAACAATTTAAGAATTTACCCTGCATAAGCTTTATACAGGGTGAAACAGATTTATTTGGGGTTTGGACCCCATTGGGAGCTGGGCATGTGAGAGTTAGAGACGGGAACACTTCTTAAGCTGCTTTCAGTTAAGCTTGCAGTTTGTGGAACGTGGTTCAGACCTGGGTCTGTATTTGTGGCAGGCAAGCGTGTCAGACAGGGTGCTGGAGTCCCAAGCTGGCAGGGAAAGTAGGGGCAGAAGTAGTCTTGTCACATCAATTGACAGCCCCAAGGGGGTTTCTGTGATCCAACCCGTCACACATAGGAAAAAGTGTTTCATCAAATACCTGCCAACATAACCAGCTATGACAGGTTCACCAGCCTCCTTAATGTGGCAGTGAAAAGGAACATCTCCTGCAGCTACAGGAACACCTATACTCCCTGCTGGTTGGCAAACAGAGAGGCACTTCTAAATGCATTCAGGACAAGAGGTGACCCTGCAACTACTTTCCTGGAATTACTGACTTCCGTTAGATGAGAGTAATGGTGTGACAGGGCCACCTTGGTCCTGCTTCTGTCTCAGTCTACAAACCATGCAGAGACCTTTGTGCTGCTTCAACACCCTGTGCAGTTTATTTATAACTGAGTCCCACCAGCTTCACAGCATACCTACCGCCTTTACAGGCAGGGGGAGAGCAATCACTGCTTGCTTTCCCCCCTTTTTCACTTCCTTCCTGTGCCTATTTGTGGGCTTTGGCTAATGGCTTAATTATCCTTTCTGCCCTTTCCCACCCACAAATTAGGCACAGCTCTGCTTAGTCAGCTCCAATCTGCATTGCCTGGAGCTTCTGTGAACAGAGTGCTGACTCAGGCTTTCATACCTAGTTCTCGGTCACAAATGGATAGATGTAGAGCCTAGACTTCTCCCATTGAAGCAGGAAAGCCTGAAGGCTTCTTCACAATCTTGGAAGTAGGCGCTGCTAACCCTCCCCAAAGCAGAGTGCCCCATGTTACAGCTAATGCTATCACCATCACAATGCACAGTCAATCTGTGGAACTCCTGGCCAGGAGATGTTGTGAAGGCTGAGACTATGACAGGGTTAAAAAAAGAACTAGATAAATTCATGGAGGATAGGTCCATCAATAGCTATTAGCCAGGATGGGTGGGGACAGTTTGCCAGAGTCTCGGAATGGGTGACAGGGATGGATTTCTTGATGATTTTCTGTTCTGTTTGTTCCCTCTGGGGCACTTGACATTGGCCACTATCGAAAGATAGGATATTGGGCTAGATGGACCTTTGGTCTGACGCAGTAAGGCTGTTCTTATGTTCATCCAAATGCTCTTGAATTCCAAGGCTCAGACAGATTATCATCAAAAAAGGAAAGTGAAGGAAAAACTTTATCAATCCCTATCCGACTGCCCAGCAACATTAAATCTATCAAAGCCATTCACTAGAGAAGAAGTGGACAGGGCCATAACACTTACCAAATTAAGCAAAGCTGCAGGCCCAGCTGGCATCTTCCCAGAATTTCTGAAAAACCTAGGTTATTATGCTTAAACAAAGCACACAAGATCTCTCATAGGGGAGAAGGCAACACGCCGCATTTATTGAGAATACAGCAGTTAGCATATGTTTTTCAGTCACACACACTATGCACACAGTCCCACCAGTCGATGTTTATAGTTACCAGTCCAGAGTCTGGATCAATCTAGTGGCCAGCCAGATTGGTCACAGAGGGGAGCAGGGCTCTGTTGGTCACAATCCGATGCTCCTGGAGTAGTGGCAAGTCGAACCCAAAGTCCCATGGCAAAGCACCCTGTTCTTATAGTCTTTTTTCTCTGTTGAAGTCTATGGATTTTGCTGTGTCAGTTTATGACCGGTTACTTCTTAATTGGTGTTATCTTTTGATGTAAACATTCCAAAACACTTCCGAGAGGGTCATCCTGTCCTGGATTTGATTTAATCAATTGTCTTTAGGGGTGCCAGCCTCCACCTCAGGGTCGTCAATCTACCCTTCCTCAATCATGGATGCGCGTTGATGGTTCTCTGGCATCAATAAGTCTCAATAAGTGTCTTCGCTCCTCCTTTCTTGACCATCTGGTTAACAATGGCCTTCACACCTTATCTTTTTCTGATGCATGCATTCCTCATTCACACAAACAGTCTTTTACAGAGCCCTTTGAGAATACAAACAGCAGTATTTTATATCGAGCAAAAAGACATTGTAAATTAAACCTTGCTAAGTTTTATAACCAAAACAATTCACACTGAGATCCCGGCCTTCAACGTTCCTCTAATCTACTTAACATAGACACAATACAGGATCCTGTTTCTTACTAACTAAACCTCAAAACAAAGAATTAAAAAGGGCCCAATATGTAATGCATATGGGAAATAGAATCCCATAGTCCCAGAGGGTCATTCCTTTCTGCTATTCAAAAAGGGTGGCTGGCAGGATTAATTCAAATCATACATTAATTCTCATAGTCCAATTACGAAATCCTGCTCCTACAAAGTCAGCATGGCCATGATTAGCTGACACATTTCTTTGCCAACCTGAATGCCTTTGGCCAAATGCCCACGATATGGCAACTGGCAAAGGTTGCCACCATCCTGAAACCAGGGGAAGGAACTGACTATCCAAAAAACTACCGGTTGATATAATTACTATGCATAATGTACAAACTCCTGGAAAGGATGCTACTCCAGAAATTTACACCCATCTTTGAGGACTACATCCCTAAAGATCAATCTGGGTTTCATAGAATCATAGAGAGGTAGGTCTGGAGGGGACTTTGAGAAGTCATCAAGTCCAGCCACATGCTCTGATGCAGGACCAAGTAAACTTAGACCATCCCTGACAGGTTTTTGTCTAACCTGTTCTTGGAAACCTCCAATGATGGGGATTCCACAACTTCCCTTGGAAGCCTATTCCAGGCTTAATTACCCTTATAGTTAGAAAGTTTTTCTTCATATCTAACCTAAATCTCCCTTGTTGCAGATTAAGCCAAGTACTTCCTGTCTAACTCCAGTAGACATGGAGAACAATTGATTGTGAAGAAACACTGTTACCCGCACACTGTAGGGCACTCACTTTTACCCAGTTCCTAGGGCTCAAGGTGTAACCCAGTTAATTTAGGCACCTACCCATACCCAATTCCTAGGACTCAGGGCATAATCTTCTGAGGGGTAATCTTTTACCAGTGAAAGAGTCTTACACAGTAATATCCTTAACCTCTATTTATTAACAATCACCAAGCAGAATACACACATTAAACATACAATGCTATGCTCGCCAATCCTGATCATGCAGAGGGACTTTCCCTGTTTGTCAGGCAAGGTCACAGTCTTGTTTGGGTTCTGGTTGCTGCATGTCATGGTCATGCCTAGGATTCTTGTAGCTCTGATCTTGAACTGTGTCTTGTATTCTTGTATTCTGTGTCAGACGCATGTGTCTGATGAAGTGGGTATTCACCCACGAAAGCTTATGCTCCAATACATTGGTTAATCTATAAGGTGCCTTAGGACTCTTTGTTGCTTTTTACAGATCCAGACTAACATGGCTACCCCTCTGATACTTGGAGGTAAGGAGTTCTTCTTTTCCTTCTCCTCCTTATTTCTTTCTTTCCTTCCTTCCTTCCCAGCTGGTGTCCTTCTTGAACCTCAGTTTATATAGTGAAACTTGAGTCCTGCTTACCTATACCTTAACCAATCATTTTACTAAAATATTACAAAATAATTCTTTGAGCAATCCTAACATATTGCAAATCAATTCTTTACTCAGTCGTACCCCACCTTAAATCTGACTTAAATCTTGAAAAATTAGTTATGCAGCAGACAGAAACAATCAAAGAACCATACAGAAATCATACAGATAAACAATAGATAAGTAGGGACCATAAAGGCAAAACAATATAGAGGTAGAGATTTCACAACTACAACTGTTGATAAGTGATTCCTTGCTGGACAGAATGCTATCAAACAAAGTTTTCTTTAAACATCTTAAGATCTGTTTTTTGATCTGGTGGTGGTGGGTACTATTAGTACAGGAGCGCCTTCTTAACAGCCTGATATTTCATTGTTTTAATGTAATTTAGATAGAATGTGAGGATGAGACAATCTGCTTCTTGGCTTATGGCTACTGCTGTCCTAACGTGGCTGCAGAAAAAGGTCTCAGACCTTACAACACCTGTAATTAGGTAATTGCACTGAAGATGTACATTGAAGGTTGAAAATAGTGCATTGCAGACCAACATTGCACCTACTGACAATCATGCTCACCAACTGCAAAGATGGGTTTTGTGTACATCTAATGGAACAGACCAGCAGATCTCTTCTAATCGACACCAGGCTCCCACAAGGATCCATCATGGCACCATTACTGGTTGTTGCGATTCTGCCCAAACCCTCAAATAGCTGTCTCTGCGTTCCACCTGAGCAACGAACATGCAAAGAAGCACCCAAATGTCACCATCTGCAATGCCAAACTCAGGCATGTGGATTTCCTAAAATATATGGGAGTGGTTCTAGATCATATCCTCACATACTTCCAACATCTGATGAAGCTGCTGCCAAGATAAAGACTAGGATCAACATAATCCACGAACTAGCTGGGACCAGTTGGGGAGCAGATGCATGTCAGTATGGGCAGACAGAGTACATTTGAAACTTGTAGACATGCAGTTGAACACTGCTCTGAGCATTATCACACGAGTGCTGAGTCAACACCAACAGTCTGGCTCCTTGTCCTCACACATCTTGCCACCATCCCCCCTAAGAGAAGCAATAATACAAGAATACAACTATACAATAATGAACTCAGACCTGTGAAGATCTCCAATCCCCCTCTCATCTTTCCATACCAGAACATCCTGTAATACACAGTATGGCTTCAACCATAAAGAAAATAAATCCCTTTTTATTATTAGCCAATTTCCACTACTTTATGTGCATGGTATTTTATTTATTTATTTATTTTTAAATTAGCTGTTGCCTGCGCTTCTGCTCCCTTCTGGCTCCTCTTCACAGGTTGCAGCAACAGATGCTTCTGCTTCCACTCCCTTTTCAGTGAGGTTTATCTCCTCATGATGACTCACCTCATGTGGCTGCACTTTTGATGTGGCACGCCACTTCAGGTGGCAACCTTGCTAGCATACTAGGCCACCAAGCATTTGCAGTGGCTGTAGGCAGTAGGATTTAGACCCCTGACAACGAACAGATGGATCAATCTGCTCTCAGGGGGAAGGGATGCAGGAGAGGACTTGCTGCAGGATATGCATAAGGATTTCTCCAACTGTTCGACTGACTATGAAATGGACGTGAAGGAATTAAAGCTGCTTGAGGATCACAAGGCCTTACCAGAGAAACTAAAAGAGAAGGAGAAGAGGATGGTTGTCACTGTCTGGAGTGGCTCACAGCCATGAGTGCCTATCTCAGGACAGACTGTCACAAACAGGGAAGACACCTCAAACTGATGGTATGTTCTATAATTAGTGTTCACTAACTCTGTAATAAATGTGAACTCCTGGATCACTATAACAGTTTTATCATGGAGTCACAGACAGTCCGCTTAGGATCTCCAGTTTATCTTGCCACACAGGCAAGCTGGACTTAGTGATAAATGGTCACTTACATGAAAAAAAAAATGTTCAGGTTGCTTCCAGTCCAAGAGATCAGTCACTTACCCCAGATGAATTGTTACCCTTGATCGTACAGCAAAGACAACACCTGTAGCCAATCCTGTAATAAACTATCTAAAGATTTATTAACTAGGGAAAAGAAATAAGAGTTATTTACTGGTTAAAGCAAGCAAACACATACACACAAATGAGTTACCATCTATGATTCCTAAAGATGATGAAGATGTCCTAATCTGTCCATTCAAAATATCTTTCAGGGCAGACCCAGGTTGATCTTAGAGATCTCTGCTTTGGTTTAGTGTCTCTGTCACTGTGATAATTCAAATAGCAAAGAGAGAACCATTTCTTCTTGTGAGCATTTTTATATGACCTCCCCCTGAGTTCAAACTGATGGGATGAGGGCTCCTGCACTTTGCTCCATCCACCCATGAAGAAGTTACCAACAAAGCTTTTTGTCTCAAATGGCCCATTAAGTCTTGATAGTCTTCTTGATGGGGGGGGAGGAACCACTCTTCCCATCTGAGTCTACAAGTTTGAGCAGGCATTTTTACAATTATAAACCAAATGTGTTTTACCTTTAGACATTACAAGTGAGATTAATACATGTGAAAACTTACAAACATTTCATAGAGTCTAAACACTAAATACATTCTTATAAGTCCCTTCCATTCCTTCATGCATAAACTGATGGGCTACATTAAGTAACTCTTGTCTTTTTATTTTTTCTGGAACTCGGTTTGGGTGATTTGTAGTGCCATTTGTTGGCTTAGATGTGTCAGCACAGACATTCCTTTTCTGACTTTTGGTTACAACTGCTATGTCATGCTGTCGGGCTATTGTATCTACCCGAATATTCCAGGTGACCTTCACACCCGTTCCTTTATTCTGTACCCTTACATATTGCATCTTTAACTGTTTAGGGTTCTTTGTTACTCACTGGTAAATCCATTTTCATTTCTTTGAATATGCAATATTCTTTTCATTTGCTGCTTTCCACCCATTCCTATACCAATCACGTATTCAAAACTGTATCCCCGTCACACAAAAATCACTGTCAGCATAAATATACACAGGTCATGGGGAATTTTCATATTGTCTTAAAACCTGATAAATTGCGTGGAGCTCGGCATGCTGGGCCGATCCATGGTCTAAATGTCCCTGAATGACTTCCTCTTCTAAGTTAATGACAGCATATTTTACACATCTTTTTTCTTTTACTACCATTGCACTCCCATCAGTAAACCAGACATGCTTTTCTTGGCCCACGGCATTACATTTTTCCAGTAGGGGTGCCTCTACCAAGGCAATTCTTTGCTCCGAAGTGACCTCTGGACATTCATGTCAGTTCCCTTTTTCAATATTTTGTAATAGTGTGGAAACCAAGGCCATGTTATTAGTCACCAAACGAATAACAAGGCTGTGCTTCATCAGGGAAACGCAGGCGGGGCTGTGAAAGCCGTCTGTTTTAGCAGGGTTAAAGCGGAGTCCTGCTCTGTTCCCCATTCCCATTTTGTCTTTCTTTTTTAGCAGTTTTTAAAATAGGTGAGTTATTTCAGCATATTTATAAATATGTGGTCTAAGAAAATTGAATCCTCCTAGCAGTACTCTTAAAGAGTGGGTGTCGGTAGGGGCTGGCATTTCTACTAGTGCCCTTACCTTTCTCTGATCTACCTGTTTCCCTTTGTGTTCTTTGGTTTGACTCCTTTGTGCTGCCATTTATGGACAGTTCTTTTCTTCCTTTATTAGTTAGGTAATTTGCATTAACACAGATGCTTTCTGGTTTGCTTTTGGATCCAAAGCCATCAGCAGCTCAGAGATTCTGTCTTAAAAGGGACACAATCATCATCTGAGTTTTGATTACTTTCCACTTTTAACTCCTGCTTCCAAAACACACAGCGATCTGAGAAAGGGTATGTCCACACTACGGGATTAATCCGAATTTATATAATTCAAATTTGGGAAACAGATTGTATAAATTCGAATGTATGCGGTCACACTAAGCACATTATTTCGGCGGTGTGCGTCCATGTTCCGGGGCTAGCGTCGATTTCTGGAGCGTTGCACTGTGGGTAGCTATCCCATAGCTATCCCATAGTTCCTGCAGTCTCCCCCGCCCATTGGAATTCTGGGTTGAGATCCCAGTGCCTGATGGGACAAAAAACATTGTCGCAGGTGGTTCTGGGTACAGCTTCACCCCTCCCTCCCTGCATGAAAGCAACGGACGGCAGACCACCATTTCGCGCCTTTTTTCCTGGGTGAACACTGCAGACTCTATACCACGGCAAGCATGGAGCCCGCTCAGCTCAAGACAGCAGTCATGAACATTGTAAACACCTCGCGCGTTCTCGCGGAGTTTATGCTGAGCCAGGACCAGAAAAACGAGGCAAGGAGGCAGCGGCGGCGACAGCGCAGCGACAAGCGTGATGAGGACATGGACACAGAATTCTGTCAAACCGCAGGCTCCGGTGCTTTGGAGATCATGTTGTTAATGGGGCAGGTTCTATCCATGGAACGCTGATTCTGTGCAAGGGAAACAAGCACAGACTGGTGGGACTGCATAGTGTTGCAGGTGTGGGATGATTCCCAGTGGCTGTGGAACTTTCGCATGCGTAAGGGCACTTTCATGGAACTTTGTGACTTGCTGTCCCCTGCCCTGAAACGCCAGAATACCAAGATGAGAGCAGCCCTCACAGTTGAGAAGCGAGTGGCGATAGCCCTGTGGAAGTTTGCAACGCCAGACAGCTACCGGTCAGTCGGGAATCAATTTGGAGTGGGCAAATCTACTGTGGGGGCTGCTGTGATGCAAGTAGCCAAAGCAATCACTCAGGTGCTGCTACGAAAGGTAGTGACTCTGGGAAATGTGCAGGTCATAGTGGATGGCTTTGCTGCAATGGGATTCCCTAACTGTGGGGGGGGGGGCGATAGATGGAACCCATTTCCCTATCTTGGCACCGGAGCACCAGGGTACCCAGTACATAAACCGCAAGGGGTACTTTTCAATGGTGCTGCAAGCACTTGTGGATCACAAGGGATGTTTCACCAACATCAACGTGGGCTGGCCGGGAAGGGTTCATGACGCTCGCGCTTCAGGAACACTACTCCGTTTAAAGGGCTGCAGCAAGGGACTTACTTTCCGGACCAGAAAATAACCGTTGGGGATGTTGAAATGCCAGTAGTTATTCTTGGGGACCCAGCCTACCCCTTAATGCCATGGCTCATGAAGCCATACACAGGCAGCCTGGACAGGAGTCAGGAGCTGTTCAACTACAGGCTGAGCAAGTGCAGAATGGTGGTAGAATGTGCATTTGGCCGTTTAAAAGGTCGCTGGCGATCGTTACTGACTCGCTCAGACCTCAGCCAAACCAATCTCCCCATTGTTATTTCTGCTTGCTGTGTGCTCCACAATCTCTGTGAAAGTAAGGGCGAGACCTTTATGGCGGGGTGGGAGGCTGAGGCAAATCGCCTGGCTGCTGATTACGTGCAGCCAGACACCAGGGCGATTAGAACAGCACACCAGAAAGCGCTGTGCATCAGAGAAGCTTTGAAAACCAGTTTCATGACTGGCCAGGCTACAGTGTGAAATATCTGTTTGTTTCTCCTTCATGAAAACCCGCCCCCTTTATTGACTCAGTCTCTGTAAGGAACCCACCCTCCCCCTTCCCCCAGCTTGCTTTCAAACCAAATAAAGTCACTATCATTTAAAAATCATTTATTCTTTATTAATAGATTATAAAAAGAGGGAGGGAACCCGGGTGGGGTTTGGGAGGAGGATCGGCGGGAAGGAAAAGGCCACTAAAAAAAGGTTAAAAAAATGACAGCCTTTTGCTTGGGCTGTCCACTGGGGTGGAATGGGAAGGTGTACGGAGCCTCCCCCCCCGCATTCTTACACGTCTGGGTGAGGAGGCTATGGAACATGGTGAGGGGGGAGGGGGGTTATAGAGGGGCTGTAGCGGCACTCTGTTATCCTGCTGCCGTTCCTGAAGCACCACCAGATGCCAGAGCATGTCTGTTTGCTCACGCAGCAGCCCCAGCGTTGCATCCTGCCTCCTCTGATCTTCCTGCCACCACCTCTCATCTCGAGCGTCTCCCCTCTCCTCACGTTGGTCCCTCCTGTCCTCACGTTCACTGGCTTCTTTCCTATACTTTGAAACCGTGTCCTTCCACTCATTCAGATGAGCTCTGTCACTGCGGGTGGATTCCATGATTTCTGCGAACGTCTCGTCTCGCGTCTTCTTTTTCCGACGCCTTATCTGTGATAGCCTTCGGGATGGAGGAGGGAGGCTTGAAGAATTTGCAGCTGCTGAAGGGAGCGAAAAAAGGAGAGAATTTTTTTAAAATATACATTTTGCAGAACAACGCTTATACTCTTTCACGGTGACCAACACTATTCACATTACATAGCACATGTGATTTCTGTGCAAGGTCGCATTTTGCCTCTTAATATTGAGTGCCTGTGGCTTTGCTGCTAGAGATCACAGACGCAGGTCCGGGCAACAGAATTCGGCTTGCATGCGGCCATGGTAAGCCATTGTCTTTCGGCTTCTGCGCCCTCCTTTCCCACATACCAAGCAAAGCCCGTTGAGTGCTGCGGTTTTCCTGTTAATCTTCGCAGCAGAAAACAAACTAACCCCCCCCCCATCCAATTCTCTGGATGATTGCTTTATCCCTCCCCCCACTGCGTGGCTGGTATCAGGGAAGATCCCTGCTAGCCAAACGCGAAAAGCTCTGGGCCAATTCGCCCTCCCCCCCCGCGCTTGGCTAACTGCAGGGAAGGATTTCTTTTCAGCCACAGGAAAACAGCCCAGTAGGAACTGCCACCTCTGTCCCCTTAATTAAATTCCCATATTTCAACCAGGTTACCATGAGCGATATCACTCTCCTGAGGATTACACAGCGAGATAAAGAACGGATGTTGCTTGAATGCCAGCAAACACCAGGACCATATGCTGCCAGGCTTTGCATGACGCGGTCAAGTGTCCTACCATGGAGGACAGAATAAGGCTGCACTGCCCAGAAACCTTGTGGCAAGGCTTTTGGAGTACCTCCAGGAGAGCTTCATGGAGATGTCCCTGGAAGATTTCCGCTCCATCCCCAGACACGTTAACAGACTTTTCCAGTAGCTGTACTGGCTGTGAATGCATCCCAAGTCCTCAGGGCAAAGTAATCATTAAAACCCCTTGCTTTTAAAACAAGTTTTATATTTTAAGAGGTAAACTCACCTGAGGTCCCTTCCATGGGGTCGTGGTCTTGGATACTGGGTTGGGAGGGTACTTCAGTCAGGCTGAGAAAAAGATCCTGGCTGTTGGGGAGAACGGAGTGCTGGGTGCTCTCTGCAAGCTCGTCCTCCTCCTCCTCCTCTTCCCCGTCCACAGAATCCTCAGGTGTAGCTGATGAGATTATCCCCGCCTCGGAATCCACGGTCAGAGGTGGGGTAGTGGTGGCGGCCCCCCCTAGAACTGCATGCAGCTTGTCGTAGAAGCGGCATGTCCGCGGCTCTGACCCGGAGCGACCGTTTGACTCCTTTGTTTTTTGATAGGCTTGTCTGAGGCTCCTTGACTTTCACGCGGCACTGATCTGAGTCCCTATTGTGGCCTCTCTCCATCATGCCCTTGGAGATTTTTTCAAAAGTTTTTGCATTTCGTCTTTTTGAACGAAGTTCTGCTAGCACTGAATCCTCTCCCCATATAGCGATCAGATCCAGTACCTCCCGTACGGTCCATGCTGGTGCTCTTTTTTGATTATCGGCCTGCATAGTTACCTGTCCCGATGAGCTATCTGTGGTCACCTGTGCTCTCCACGCTGGGCACACAGGAAATGAAATTCAAATGTTCGCGGGGCTTTTCCTGTCTACCTGGCCAGTGCATCTGAGTTCAGATTGCTGTCCAGAGCGGTCACAATGGTGCACTGTAGGATAGCCCCTGGAGGCCAATACCATCGAATTGTGGCCACACTAACCCTAATTCGAAATGATAAAATCGATTTTGGCGCTACTCCGCTTGTCAGGGTGGAGTACAGAAATCGATTTAAAGAACCCTTTATTTCTAATTAAATGGCTTTGTTGTGTGGACAGGTGCAGGGTTAATTCGATTTAACGCTGCTAAATCCGAATTAAAGTCGTAGTGTAGACCAGGCCAAAGAAAACACAACCTATTGTGGCTCCCTTTGGAGCCCTAATAGGATTTTAATTAAGTAGTATGGTATTTTTTCACATTTTTTTTACCCCTTCTACAATATACACTGCACATGTTCTGGGGAAAATGCACATTCCTTCCATAGTTTAACTTCTATAACATTAGCCATATCAATTTTTACATAAGATGTAACTGTTTCTTTTGTCAGAGGGGTAGCCGTGTTAGTCTGGATCTGTAAAAAGCAACAGAGAGCCCTGTGGCACCTTTAAGACTAACAGATGTATTGGAGCATACGCTTTCATGGGTGAATACCCACTTCATCAGAGGAATGTAATGGAAATTTCCATAGGCAGATATAAATATGCAGGCAAGAATAAGTCTGGAAATAAAGAGGTTAGTTCAATCAGGGAGGGTGAGGTCCTCTGCTAGCAGTTGAGGTGTGAACACCAAGGGAGCAGAAACTGCTTTTGTAGTCGGCTAGCCATTCACAAGCCATTCTTTGTTTAATCCTGATCTGATGGTGTCAAATTTGCAAATGAACTGAAGCTCATCAGTTTCTCTTTGGAGTCTGGTCCTGAAGTTTTTTTGCTGTAAGATGGCTACCTTTACATCTGCTATTGTGTGGCCAGGGAGGTTGAAGTGATCTCCTACAGGTTTTTGTATATTGCCATTCCTGGCATATATAACATTGGTGGATGTGCAGGTGAATGAACTGGTGATGTTGTAGCTGATCTGGTTAGGTCCTGTGATGGTGTTGCCGGTGTAGATATGTGGGCAGAGTTGGCATCGAGGTTTGTTGCATGGATTGGTTCCTGAGTTAGAGTTGTTATGGTGTGGTGTGTGGTTGCTGGTGAGAATATGCTTAAGGTTGGCGGGTTGTCTGTGGGCGAGGACTGGCCTGCCTCCCAAGATCTGTGAAAGCGAGAAATCATTGTCCAGGATGGGTTGTAGATCACTGATGATGCGTTGGAGAGGTTTTAGCTGAGGGCAACAACATCACCGGTTCATTCACCTGCACGTCCACCAATGTTATATATGCCATCATGTGCCAGCAATGCCCCTCTACTATGTACATTGGCCAAACTGGACAGTCACTACGTAAAAGGATAAATGGACACAAGTCAGATATCAGGAATTTCCATTACATGCGTCTGACGAAGTGGGTATTCACCCACGAAAGCTTATGCTCCAATACATCTGTTAGTCTTAAAGGTGCCACAGGACTCTCTGTTGCTTTTTACAGATCCAGACTAACACGGCTACCCCTCTGATACTTGACACCATGCAAGGCACTGCATTTAGCCATATGGAATGGAAATCTATCAACCTCATGAAGAAACTTGCACAAGTACAGACTGATATCATCTTCCTTTCCAAATGCACACAGATGGATATAATACCAAATGGACTGAAGGTGAAAAATCCATTGCTATCTACATACTGCACAGACCACAGTGAGAGATTATGCCATACTCTATCAAAGAAACTGAGGAACTGATCAGCATCCTATACAGCAAACAGGAAAACATCAAAAAAGAGCTCTCCAATCTGGAGACTTCCATAAATAACCAACCCTCCACACAAATGGATTTTACTAAAATAAGACTGGAGATCTACATTACACACTTCACCTCTCTACAAAGAAAAAAGGACCGTAAGCTATCTAAAATCCTACCTGCCACATGAGGCCACAACAGTGGTACCCCTAACTCACCCAGCAATATCGTCAATTTATCCAGCTACACACTCACCCCAGCAGAAGAGTCTGTCCTATCTCGAGGACTCTCTTTTTGCCCCAGCATCCCCACAAACATGATACAGTTCTGCGGTGATCTGGAAGCCTACTTTCGCCACCTCCGACTCAAAGAATACTTTCAAGATAACACTGAACAGTGCACTGATACACAGATACCCCCCCCACCAACAACACAGGAAGAAGAACTCCACATGGACTCCTCCTGAGGGTCGAAATGACAGTCTGGGCATATACATAGAATGCTTCCACCGACGTGCACAGGCAGAAATTGTGGAAAAACAAACATTGCTTGCCTCATAACCTGTCGTGCAGAACATAATGCCATCCACAGCCTCAGAAACAACCCTGACATTATAATCAAAGAGGCTGATAAAGGAGGTGCTGTTGTCATCATAAACAGGTCTGACTTCCAGAAGGAGGCTGCCAGACAACTCTCGAATACCCAATTCTACAGGCCACTTTCCTCAGATCCCACTGAGGAATATACTAAGAAACTGCACCATCTACTCAGGATACTCCTTACACTAACACAGGAACAAATCAATATACCCTTAGAGCCCCGACCGGGGTTATTCGATCTACTACCCAAGATCCACAAACCTGGAAATCCTGGACGCCCCATCATCTCTGGAATTGGCACACTCACTAAAGGACTATCCAGATATGTGGACTCTCTGCTCAGACCCTACGCCACCAGTACTCCCAGCTATCTCCGTGACACCACTGATTTCCTGAGAAAACTACAATGCATTGGTGATCTCCCAGAAAACACCATCCTAGCCACCATGGATGTGGAGGCTCTCTACACAAACATCCCACACACAGATGGAATACAAGCTGTCAGGAACAGTATCCCTGATGATGACACAGCACAAATTGTTGCTGAGCTCTGTGACTTTATCCTCAGGCACAATTATTTCAAATTTGGTGACAATATATACCTCCAGACCAGTGGCACCACCATGGGCACCCGCATGGCCCCACAATATGCCACCATTTTTATGGCTGACCTGGAGCAACACTTCCTCAGCTCTCGTCCATTCATGCCCCTTCTCTACCTATGCTACATTGATGACATCTTCATCATCTGGACCCATGGGAAGGAGACTCTGGAAAAATTCCACCACAATTTCAACAGCTTCCACCCCACCATCAACCTCAGCCTGGACCAATCTACACGGGAGGTCCACTTCCTAGACACCACAGTATAAATAAGTGATGGTCACGTTAACACCACCCTATACTGAAGACCGCTATGCCTACCTTCATGCCTCCAGCTTCCACCCCGGACACACCAAACGATCCATTGTCTACAACCAAGTGCAGAGGTACAACCACATCTGCTCCAAGCCCTCAGACAGAGACCAACACCTACAAGATCTTCACCAAGCATTCTCAAAACTATGATATCCACACAAGGAAATAAGGAAACAAATCAACAGAGCCAGACGTGTACCCAGAAGCCTCCTGCTGCAAGACAAGCCCAAGAAAGAAACCAACAGAACTCTACTGGCCATCACCTACAGCCCTCAGCTTAAACCTCTCCAACACATCATCAGTGATCTACAACCCATCCTGGACAATGATTCCTCACTTTCATAGACCTTGGGAGGCAGGCCAGTCCACGCTCACAGACAACCCGCCAACCTTAAGCATATTCTCACCAGCAACCACACACCGCACCATAACAACTCTAACTCAGGAACCAATCCATGCAACAAACCTTGATGCCAACTCTGCCCAAATATCTACACTGGCAACACCATCACAGGACCTAACCAGATCAGCTACAACATCACCAGTTCATTCACCTGCACGTCCACCAATGTTATATATGCCATCATGTGCCAGCAATGCCCCTCTACTATGTACATTGGCCAAACTGGACAGTCACTACGTAAAAGGATAAATGGACACAAGTCAGATATCATTATTAAAGTGACAGTTTAATTACACAGAGCCACCTTAAGGTTCAGTGTGGGGCACTGTTTTTCACTGCAGCTCTTATTTGCTATTTTGTTACCAAAAAACAAATCCAGAATCTTTTTTCATTCTCCCAGTTTTGACTGCCCTACTGCAGCCATGACTTTGGTCTTTTAAAAAGATATTGAATGTATAAAGCATTAAGGTACCTTAAGGGTTAAATGCTAAATACCAAAGCTAAACAACTCTAGTTACCTGTGTCTGGCAAAAAGTGTTTCTTGGTTTTGCAACTTTGAATGAAAGATTCAAATGGATTTTAGTGGTATTATTTAAAAACAAAACCAATTCATCTTAAACCTACAAAACAAGAGTTTTCCAAACCGGGAGTGTTGCTTTAGGTCCTAAACACTCCACATATTTACACATTATATTTATACATACATTCTTTTTTTAACATTTCTTACACTGCTTTAATTTTTACACAGCTGTACATAGATTACATTTGTATACCTTTGGGGGCAGTTAAGTTCCAGTAGAAACCCCTTATGTTCTTTTAGTGAATTTGACTAAATTGTTCATAGTCAAATGATTTAAATGAGATAGTCTCTTTGCCTGGCTTATTTACAGACATTCCTTTGGAAAAGGGCCCATTTTTCCTTCAGAATGGCTGTAAAGAAACGAAGAATTCTCTTTTTAGAAACCTTTTTCTTTTTAACATTTTTACAATGTTCAATTGCTTAAATTCCCTCCAGATTCTGCAGAGTTAACTTCTTACTTGTTTTTAAAATCACTTGCTTATCACCTTCATCAACTCAGATTTCACCATTCCAAGTATTGTTCCAGGGATCTGAAATCCCCAGGCCTGTACTTATTTTTTTTTTTAATACTCCTGCCACTCAACCCTCAGGGTTTTCAACCTGTTATCCAGTTTTTTTATTTGTTGCCTGTCTGCTTGTCTGGGCCCAATCCTGCTTTCCTCGGTGAACTGTCCCTTTTCATGGACACAGGCTTTGTTCCACTACCAATTTAGCAAGGAGGGTGGGCTTCTTAACTAGCCCCCACCCCTCCTGGCCCCTTTCCTTAAGCATTTCTTTCAGAATTGTGAAATCACCAAATCAGTGAAATCACTCACAAAAAAAAAAATACTACACTGCCCAAACTCCTATATCCTTCAGAGTTTGGTTTAACAGAGCAAGATCTGTTTAAAAGGAGTAATCTCTTGAACAAAATATCATCTTTGGATTGCTTCCTTTTAAACATGTCCTACACAGGTGCTACCACTATTTGCCCACACTCCTATATCCTTCAGAGTTGGGTCTCACATAGAAAATACCACCTGACCATATTTCTTTATGAATCTCTTTTACCTTTATAACTTTTCCGTGCCCACACTCATGCTGGGACTTACAAAACACAAAAGTCTATACCCACTAAAAAGAACTCTGCCTGACAGAGTAGGAGGGGGAAATGCTAAGCCCCCTACCTTTTGGGCTTGATCCTGCTACACCCGAGGGTATATTCACCTACGCAATTTTTCCCCGACAGATGAGTAGGAGCGAGGACATTAACCCTCCCCCTTATGGCCCATCACCTCTACGACCGGGGGTGTATATACTTAGACAATTTGTATATATCTTATCTGTATAGTTTTCCCCGACAGACGGGTCGGAGTGAGGACTCTAATCCTCCCCCTATTGCCCGGCACTTCTCCGACTGGGGGTGTGCACACCTGAATGATCGATCACTTTATACGTATGGTTTTACCTTTTAGCAATATTTAGCAGCATGTTCAACAATCACAGTGCATGTCTTCCCCCTTTCGCAATTCTCCACCAAAAATGTTATGCTTATAAGAAGCACACGGGATCTTTTTCAGGGGAAAAGGCAATATGTCGCATTTATCAAAGATACGGCAATTAGCATATGAATTCAATCACACACACACACACACACACTCCTGCCAGTTGATGTTATAGTTACTAGTTCAGAGTCCGGATCAAGCTAGTGGCCAGCTAATACAGTAGGAAAACTGAATACAGATAAAATCTCACCTCAGAGATGTTTTAATAAGCTTCTTTCACAGACTAGACACCTTCCTAGTCTGGGCCCAAACCTTTCCCCTGGTACAGTCCTTGTTCCAGCTCAGGTGGTAGCTAGGGGATTTCTCATGACTGCAGCCCCCTTTGTTCTGTTCCACCCCTTTATATAGCTTTTGCACAAGGTGGGAATCCTTTGTCCCTCTCTGGGTTCCCACCACTCCTTCTAAATGGAAAAGCACCAGGTTAAAGATGGATTCCAGTTCAGGTGACATGATCACATGTCACTGTAAGACTTCATTACCCAATTACCAGCACCCAGGTATAAAGGAAGACTTACAAGTAAACAGAGCCATTTAAAACTAATTGTCCTGATTAATGGGAGCCATCAAGATTCCAAGCCACCATTAATGGCCCACACTTTGCATAATTACAATAGGACCTCAGAGTTATATTTCATATTTCTAGCTTCAGATACATGAATAATGCATTTATACAAATAGGATGAACATACTCAGTAGATTATAAGCTTTGTAATGATACCTTACAGGAGACCTCTCATCAGAATATTTTCATAACATCATAGGGAGTGCACTGACACAATCTCCTCCTGAACTTACTGCCAGAGACTTGAACACTGTCCATGCTGGAGGCAGTATATCTAAAATTCCTCTTTGGGCTCCCCTCTGGGGCAGACACTCCTGTGTCCCCCCAAAGGGAAGGTGACCCTGATCCAACTGTGGGCTTACAGCCATCAGCTATGACAGACCCTTTACTGGCCAGCAAAATCTCCCCTCCCCCTTTCACTCAGGTTGGGCTTGCTTTCAGCTACAGAGACATTGGGGTCTGTTACCACCGTAGCAGTCATCAGGACCCCAACTTCCACCTCCAAGATACATGTTTCTGTGCACCTCTTCCACCCTGTTACAGCCAATTCATGCTTCTGGGTCTCAATTTCTTTGTCTTTCAAGTCCAGGGTTTGCTGGTGGGCAGCCTTTTCCCAGGCAAATTGCATATCAATTTCCATTTGTGTTCCCTTGAGTCTGTCACTTGATGAGCTGGGGTACCACAGAGAACCTCCTCCTGCCAGAACAGGTGCCCCTCCACTGCTGTCTTGCTCAGTTAGACATTCCAGTCACCTTCTGCAAAGACCCAGAGGTTGGGCCACACCCCTCTACAGTTCACTGAAACTGAGATCCACTCAGCTAAGGGGCTTCTTAGTTAACAGAGACTTTCCCAGTGCCCAGTGTTCCACCTTTCTGGGAAATTTGCAACCTGTGCAGTTCTAGCTTCTTCTGATCTTCAGTCTTACTTATTTTTCTGTCCCTATTTCCCTTACCCAAAATAAGCAAACAGAAAATAACAAACCAGTAACCACTTTATCTGTTCTCCAGCCACCACACCCAAAACTCACTTAAAATCACTACCAGTATCTCAAAGCAATCAGCCGTGCACAGATCCTGCTTGACTACGCCACTGTAATGGGTTGGATCACAGAAACCCCTTTGGGACTTCCACCTGATGTGCCTAGACTACCGCTGAGCCGGTTTTCCCTGGCAGCTTGGGATTTCAGTGCCATGCCTGGTTGTGCCAGACACACTAGCCTGCTACAAACACAGACCCAGGTCTGAACCACGTCCACCACAAGCTGCAGGCTTAACTGAAAACAGCTTAAGAAGTGCTCCTGTCTCCAGCACTCAGATACCCAGCTCCCAATGGGGTCCAAACCCCAAATAAATCCGTTTTAACCCGTATAAAGTGTATACAGGGTAAACTCATAAATTGTTCGCCCTCTATAACACTGATAGAGAGATATGCACAGCTGTTTGCCCACCCCCCAGGTATTAATACTTGCTCTGGGCTAATTAATAAGTAAAAAGTGATTTTTATTAAATACAAAAAGTAGGATTTAAGTGGTTCCAAGTAATAACAGACAGAACAAAGTAAATTACCAAACAAAATAAAATAAAATACACAAGTCTAAGCCTAATACAGTAGGAAAACTGAATACAGATAAAATCTCACCCTCAGAGATGTTTTAATAAGCTTCTTTCACAGACTGGACGTCTTCCTAATCTGGGCCCAAACCTTTCCCCTGGTACAGTCCTTGTTCCAGCTCAGGTGGTAGCTAGGGGATTTCTCATGACTGCAGCCCCCTTTGTTCTGTTCCACCCCTTTATATAGCTTTTGCACAAGGTGGGAATCCTTTGTCCCTCTCTGGGTTCCCACCACTCCTTCTAAGTGGAAAAGCACCAGGTTAAAGATGGATTCCAGTTCAGGTGACATGATCACATATCACTGTAAGACTTCATTACCCAATTACCAGCACACAGGTATAAAGGAAGACTTACAAGTAAACAGAGCCATTTAAAACTAATTGTCCTGATTAATGGGAGCCATCAAGATTCCAAGCCACCATTAATGGCCCACCCTTTGCATAATTACAATAGGACCTCAGAGTTATATTTCAGATTTCTAGTTTCAGATACAAGAATGATACATTTATACAAATAGGATGAACACACTCAGTAGATTATAAGCTTCGTAATGATACCTTACAGGAGACCTCTCATTAGAATATTTTCATAACATCATATGGAATGCACTGTCACACCCTCCTCCTGAACTTACTGCCAGAGACTTGAACACTGTCCATGCTGGAGGCAGTATATCTAAAATTCCTCTTTGGGCTCCCCTCTGGGACAGACACTCCTGTGTCCCCCCCCCAAAGGGAAGGTGACCCTGATCCAACTGTGGGTTTACCAAGCTATGACAGACCCTTTACTGGCCAGCAAAATCTCCCTCCCCCAACTTTCACTCCGGTTGGGCTTGCTTTTAGCTACAGAATCATTGGGATCTGTTCCCACTGCCGCAGTCACCAGGACCGCAACTTCCACCTCCAGGATACATGTTTCTGTGCACCTCTTCCACTCCATTATAGCCAGTTCATTCTTCTAGGTCTCAATGTCTTTGTCTTTCAAGTCCAGGGTTTGCTGGTGGGCAGCCTTTTCTTTTTTCAGGGCAGCCTTTTCCTGGGCAAATTGCGCATCAATTTCCATTTGTCTTCCCTTGAGACTGTCACTCAATGAATCATAGAATCATAGAATATCAGCTTTGGAAGGGACCTCAGGTGGTCATCTAGTCCAACCCCCTACTCAAAGCAGGACCAATTTCCAACTAAATCATCCCAGCCAGGGCTTTGTCAAGCCTGACCTTGAAAACCTCTAAGGAAGGAGATTCCACCACCTTCCTAGGTAACCCATTCCAGTGCTTCACAACCCTTCTAGTGAAAAAGTTTTTCCTAATATCCAACCTCAACCTCCCCTACTGCAATTTGAGACCATTACTCCTTGTTCTGTCATCTGGTACCACTGAGAACGGTCTAGATCCATCCTCTTTGGAACCCCCTTTCAGGTAGTTGAAAGCAGCTATCAAATCCCCCCTCATTCTTCTTTCTGGAGACTAAATAATCCCAGTTCCCTCAGCCTCTCCTCATAAGTCATGTGCTCCAGCCCCCTAATCATTGTTGTTACCCTCTGCTGGACTCTTTCCAATTTTTCCACATCCTCCTTGTAGTGTGGGGCCCAAAACTGGACACAGTACTCCAGATGAGGCCTCACCAATGCTGAATAGAGGGGAATGATCACGTCCCTTGATTTGCTGGCAATGCTTCTACTTATACAGCCCAAAATGTCATTAGCCTTCTTGGCAACAAGGGCACACTGTTGACTCATATCCAGCTTCTCGTCCACTGTAACCCCTAGGTCCTTTTCTGCAGAACTGCTGCCTAGCCATTCGATCCATAGTCTGTAGCAGTGCCTGGGATTCTTCCTTCCTAAGTGCAGGACTCTGCACTTATCCTTGTTGAACTTCATCAGATTTCTTTTGGCCCAATCCTCTAATTTGTCTAGGTCCCTTTGTATCCTATCCGTACCCTCCAGCATATCTACCACTCCTCCCAGTTTAGTGTCATCTGCAAACTTGCTGAGGGTGCAATCTAGAGTTGAATGAATCTGATCCACAGATAGTCACAAAACCCTGCTCAGCTGCCACCTAACCTTGTGGGCACCTAAACTCACTCGGTGCCTATGTTTTGCAGCAAAAGTTTTCTGAGTGCCTGTGTTTCCGCCTCTGAGCATGGACACTGCTGCCTTACTCTAGGTGACTGAATGCCTGTCTCCCACCTAAGCCGCAGTGCGATTCACAAACTGGAGGAAATAGGTGTTCCTGCACCTAACTCACATGCAGGGCCTGATCTGACAGGCATGCTCAGAGGCCACCTAACTCCACACAAAACAGCAGTAGGCCTTCCTTTCTTATCTTTGGCTCAGTGGTTAGAGCACTCACACAGGATGTGGGAGATCACTAGTTCAAGTCCTCACCCCCTCCTCTGTCTTCCAACAAGAAGGGATTTGAACATGTGAGTGCTCCAGTTACTGGGCAGTGGGATATTGTGAGGTGAGGCTTCCTCAAGCTCTTCTGTGGAAACTGTTACAGTTTGGATGAATAAACAGTCATTGGGCCAAAGAGCAAGCGACAATGACTCTATAGCTTGGTGGTTAGCACACAAATGTGGGCTGTAGGAGACCCAGGATCTGGTCCCCCTGCTCTAGTGACTAATTATTTAGGCACAGTGGAACAGCTTCAACAGGAGAGATTGAAGGTTCCCTACATCAGAATATCCCATAGTCCAGTGGTTAAAGCATTCATCAGAGAGGTGGCAGATCCCTGTTTAAATTGCTTCTCCTCAGGAGGAGGAGGAGGAGAACTGGACTGGTGATCTTTCACACTGTGGGTGAACACCCTAACCCCTGGGCTAAAAGTTAGGGTGGCCATCATCACAAAAAGCACCGTAGGCGCCTAACTACAGGAGAGGGCTCACAGCTGAGTCCCAAGCACAGGTAGGAGACTCCCTGCAGCCTGGATTGAGGCACTGAGCTCCCTGAGAGGAGCAGGGCTTATGGCACACCCCTCTCCTTAGCATCTCCTGTTGGCTAGGCTAGGCGGCTCTCCACTCAGCATGGTGACTTGTGAGTCCTGTTCTTAGGCACCAATCTCCCTCCATTGATTATATAGGAAGCTTGAGTGCTGACCTTAGGCTTTGTCAATCAGTGATGTTCTAGGCATCTAAAAGTTAGGCATTGCGCCTCTCAGTATCACAACACATAAGTCCCTTTGTGAATCTAGCCCACAGTGCTTATGTATGTACAATAGGTATAAGGCAACGCAGATTGTGAGCAAACAGAGGGGCAAAGTATAATTTTAGTGTATTTTCCCCCATTCTCAATCTAAGAAGATTTCAGTAGGTATATTAGGACTCATTATAATTTATTTATTGCCAAATGTTAGTGGCATATTAATAGAGATTATAAGTAGTTTTAGCTGAAAGTATTTCTTAAAATGTGCCTTTTACTGTTATTAGTACATGATGTGCTTTTAGATAGTTTGTTTTAAAACAGTGTTAAGAGTTTCAATATTTTACACACACATATTTTCATAAGATATTCCGGATAGTCCTACTACAAATTGTCCCTTTTTTATATACAAAATTACATAAATAGGTAAACACGCACACATGTTAATCTAAAAAGGAGTCCTTCTGGCACCTTAGCGATTAACAATTTTATTTGGGCATAAGCTTTCGTGGGCTAGAGCCCACTTCATCAGATGCATGAAGTGAAAAATACAGAAGCAGGTATAAATATATGAAAGGATGGGGGTTGCTTTACCAAGTGTGAGGTCAGTCTAACGAGATAAATCAATTAACAGCAGAATACCAAGGGAGGAAAAATAACTTTTGAAGTGGTAAGAGAGTGGCCCATTACAGACAGTTGACAAGAAGGTATAAGTAACAGTAGGGAGAAATTAGTATTTGGGAAATTAAGTTTAGGTTTTGTAATGACTCAACCACTCCCAGTCGTTAAAGAAATTTGTTAGTCTCTAAGGTGCCACAAGGACTCCTTGTTGTTTTTGCTGATACAGACTAACACAACTACCACTCTGAAACATGTTAATTTGTGCACTTAACTATTTTTCTTTGGAAGATGTATAGCTGTAGACATTAGCTATTGAAATCTCTCATCCCTAGACACAAACAGTAAATTTGGTCAGGGTAAATTTAGCAACTATGGAGAATTCTCTCAGTGCATAAGATTTACATTTACTCTAACAAAATGCTCTTCAGTGTTAGTTCTTGTGCAAATCACTGGTCTACAATTTTTGAGAAGTTGTCTGCTTCAGAGATAAAATGTGCTATTTATTATGTATTTTGATGTGCTGAATTCAAATATGACAATTAAAACAACTGATTGGCTACTGTTTCTAAGATATTTAAGTTTTTACATTTTATGTCTATGTATATTGTGTAGATAGTAGAGTATTAATCATAAATTGTAAACCTAGGTCTTTTCATGTGTTTATGGTTGCTTTATATGATAATATTTAACCTGTCCTGTTTATGTAACACTTTAAAAATCAGCAAAAGGGTTATATAAATAAAATTGATTATGAAAGAAAAGGCAAAAAACTATTATGTACATAGTTTAGTCCTATTCGGTGTCTACTCGGCGCTTCTTGGCTTGTCTCTTGTATTCATTACATCATCCATGACTTCTAGGAATAACATGATGCAATTCATATCATGTATGACGCAATACCAGCTTCAGATTGCATCATTCATTGGTTTGCCTAAAAAGCAAGTACTGTCCAAACCCAGTCATAGATTTAGTCATAGATCTAGTCAAAGATGTATTTTAGTCATTTCTGGTTTAAATTGAGATCCCTTCCCTTTATAACTCACTTACCTCCGCCATTCCCAAGTCAAGGGTTGTATATACTGACCCAATAGCATATCTTGAAAACTAGAGCCAATCAACAATTTTAAGCATCATTTTTGTTCTCAGTGACCCAGAATTAGTAAAGTTTGACTACATTTATTTCAGAAGCATTTTGGCTGTAGAGCAGTGTAATCAAACAGTACTAGATGCTAAAGCCTTGATTTAACAAGGCACTTAGGGCCAGATTTTTGATATTTCGACAACTGAAGATACAGATAGGTGCCTATCCAGATTTTCAAGAGCACTTGGGCACCAAACTTCCACTGGGCATTCTTTGGTGCCTACACTCCTTTAAAAATGTGGCATTTCGGGAACCTGTGTTGATTTTAGTGGATTTACTCATATGCTTGAAGTCACACCTGTGCTTAAATACCTTGCTGAATCTGGGCCTAAATGCTAACTACATTAATTATCCACCGAACTAGCACAGTGAAGACTATAGTAATGTAAACTTCTTCACACTGCCCTGCCAATGTATTTTAATACTATTCTAGAGGGATTACCTTTAGGAATGTGAATTTAGGTCAACTTCTGTATCTATTAAATTCTTGCTCTCTTAGCAGAGAGTATCCAAAAATGTGCCAATTGAGAACAGTTTGTGATGTGGATATTCGTTCACCAGACTCATTCACCAGCCTCCTTAGGCTCTGCCCTGAGAAAAGGTGCAACATACTTCTACCACATGTCCCTAACCGGCTCTATTGGCAAGAGGAGCGGGGCAGGAAGCCATAGTTCTGCCTTTTCCCTGCACACTTGATTTCTTAAGGAAACTGCTACAATACAGCATATGTGTTATGCTCAGGAACTGTAGTGAAAAATCTGGTAGCCCATACAGGGCCTTGCAGAAGGGAGTTGGGGAGAGCAGGTATTGGGGGGCATTAACCCAATCCAGTCCTTGTGGAGATTGCCAACACCTCCCTTTGGTAGGACCAGCTGTCAGCTTCTCTGAAAAGATACTTGTTAGGTTTCTGCTAAAAATCTGTCTCTTGATGCAGACAGTCTCAGCTGTATAGATCTATTTCAAACTCCCTTTTTGACGGACTTTATGGTGAGGCAACTCCAGAAATATTTGGAGGCTTCATATTTCCTTGATCCCAGCCAAACTGGTTGCAGGCCTCATTATGGTAGACAAACTATATTATCTGCTTTAGTAGATTATTTCCCACTAGTAATGGACAAAGATTAAGTGTCTATATTGATCAGCTACAGCAGTAGGGATAATGATGTTTTGGGGACATCTGAAGTAGATGGATATACTCCAGAGTGTCATGGTTCTTAAGTTCTAAGAGAACGTTGGGGACAGTGCTGGGCAATTGTTTGTCCTGTCTAAGAAGGCAGTCCACATCTTAAATGTGTGAGAGACAATCTTTAGGCAATCCCAGCCAAGCTGAAGTTGGAATCTCTTCTCCCCCAGGAATAGAAAATGGGTGGTGAAATAAAATCTTCAAGCTCTTGTTTGTCATTTAGGCAAGTTTCTTATAATTTACATGTGGATGGAACTTCCCTCTCTTCCAAGGTCTAGCTAAAAAGGGTATGTCTACACTGAAGAGTTAGCCCAAGGTAGCCTAGCATGGGTGGAGTGTCCCCACTGCACAGCCCTTCCTATGCAACTGCATCCAAAATGATGCTGTACTAGCCCATATGCAGGGATGGATTTCTGGTGGGCTATCCCATGGTTTGCAGTGCATTACATTGGGCCGCTCTATGAATTCAGTCACAGAGACTTTCACTCTCTCTGGCTTAGCATGGAAGCAGTTTGCCTAGCATATCATCTGTGGCAGTGACATGAGAACAATAATTTAAGTTATTAACTTCCAAGTGCAGTTCCTCATTATTAATGCAGACAGTTCCGAAGGCAACAAGTAAACTGCATTTGGCAGCAAGACCTTTTAATGAGAATGTCATTGAACAATTCAGCCTACAAACCACAAAATGATTTGTAGCGCACCCGACTGACTGCTCTGTCTGTTTCTCCCCTGTGCATTAAACATAAATTATCATTTCGGATACATTTCCTAAATTATGGATCTGATATCACACCCCAGTTTTAGCAGAAGGCTGGTGGTGGCTTCTGGCCAACTGGCAGCAAGGAAAGAGAATCGCTGGCTAGAAATACTGAGCTACTGTACGTGATTTCCAGGGCAGACAAAGGGAGAAGGTAGATAAGAAGATGCAGCTCAGTTGGACTTGTGAGACAGTATTGGAGGACTAACAGCACACAGGCGTGATTAGCCTGTATTCTCACTGCAAAGTAGTCAGGTTGCTAGTCTGGGCTGAAGTGAAACTTGAGCTCAAGCCTATGCCCTCAGCCACACCTCCTAGCCTGGACTTAAAGCACCCTGTGTGGATAGAAGAGGGGTTGAGGGCAGCACACAGGCTAGAACCCAGGCTAACGCTGCTGTGAAGACATACCCTAAAGGCTGACAATTAAGGGTAACACCCTATTTCCAGTGCAGAGTGGTCTATTCTGTCCTGTTAATCAAGTTACAGAGATTGGAGGGGTGGGTGGGAAAGAGGGTAAATTTAAACCAGCAGGAATAGCTATAAACAATAGCTATAATATAATAGCTGAAAGACACAGAAAACTGAAGATTCCAGAGATCACATTTCCTGATCCCCCAAAGCTGTCCAATATAGTTTTCACCCCAAATTAGAAACTTTACATTTGTCTGCCTTATGACTCTCTATACAGTAACTCCTCACTTAAAGTCATCCCAGTTAACGTTGTTTTGTTGTTACGTTGCTGATCAATTAGGGAACATGCTCGTTTAAAGTTGTGCAATGCTCCCTTCTAATGTCGTTTGACAGCCGCCTGCTTTGTCTACTGCTTGCAGGAAGAGTAGCCCATTGCAGCTAGCTGGTGGGGGCTTGGAACCAGGGTGGACCAGCAGCTCCCTATCAGCTCCCTGCTCCCCTAAGTTCCCTGTGCAGCAGCTGCCTACAGTTCAGCTGTGTCCCTCCCCCCACTGCCATGTGCTGCTCCTGCCCTCTGCCTTGGAGCTGCTCCCCGAGACTCCTGCTTGCTGTGCGGGGGGGAGGGAGGAAAGGAAGAGGGGGACTAATGTCAGAGTGTCCTCCTCCGCCCTGCTCCTGCACCCCGCTTACCCCATCTTCCATAGAGCAGGGCTCACGACACAGGGAGCTTGTAGCAGCTGCCCTCTTAGCAAGCTGATCTAATTAACAAGGCAGTGTACTTAAGGGAAATGCGCATATCTCCCTCCATTCCTGCTGCCTTGCAGGGTGAGAGAGTTAACCCTTGAGGGCTCAGCCAATTGCTAGTTCATCATTTAGCCATAAAGGAAATATCCCACCCTCTGACTCCTCCCCCTCAACCAAGCTTCACAATCATCATCACTGTGTACCAGTATTAAATTGTTTGCTTAAAACTTATACTGTGTGTGTGTGTGTGTGTGTGTGTGTGTGTGTGTGTGTGTGTGTGTGTGTGTGTGTGTGTGTGTGTGTATCTATCTAATATAGTCTTTTGTCTGGTGAAAAAAAATTCCCTGGAACCTAACCCCCTCATTTACATTAATTCTTATGGGGAATTTGGATTCGCTTAACATCATTTTGCTTAAAATCGCATTTTTCAGGAACACAACTACAACGTTAAATGAGGAGTTACGGTATGTGAATAATTTCTTGTTTCTTCAAGACAAAGTCTCTTGTAAGCCCTGAACAATGTGAAATGAAAGTTATTAGCTATACTCAGAGAATGTACAGCGTATGTCTACAACATTTGGAGGAATTGAGGATTATGTTTGTTTTCCTTCAAAATGATTGTTGCACCCTAGAAGTGATATGAATTGTATGGCATAAGAAGAAAATGGATTATATGAAAGTATGACATTGAAATATTAAAAGAAACTGCTTAAAAGGGGAAAATTCCAATTATTAGTCTGGGTGAATATAGAAATACAATCACTGAAATTAATAAAACATAAAAAGACCCTGCTAAAAGAACAAAGAAATTTGTTATACACTGTTGCCATCTATTGGATATAGATGGACATAGCTGAGAAACTGAAAGCAAAAATGAGAGCCCTTTGGCAAGTATCCAATAAGAAATAGGAGGATTGTCCTCTTCCAACAAATTCCTGAAACAAGGTATAAAACCTGAGGCCATCATGTGGAACCTCAGAGTTTGCTGAACCCACCAAAGAAGCTGCAGAACCCAGAAGTGCAACCAAATACATGGACCAGTGACATGGATAGGCTGTCCCTTCAGAGGATTACCAGAAGTCAGAAGAAGTGGTGAGACTTCATTGCCTCTCTCTGTGTTCTTTAATATAAGTACTGAATGTTACCTTCTTGAGTCTACTCTTTCTAGTGAGGCATCAATGAACTGCTTTTTTGGATTCTAACTAAGCAATGTTCTATGCATGTTTTTTCTTTGTAAGTCCAAGTAAATTGACCTACGAGAATCTCAAAGAAAACTTGTAAGCAATAGCTTTTGATGCTTTAATCTAGTCCATTGCAAACCAAGCACTGGACATACCAGGATCACATTAAGATAAAGTGCAACATTACATCTTGGAGAATTACTTGAAGTGTGATAAATGCATTAGAGATACTAAAGAGTTGATAACTGATTATTTTCTTACCAGATTCTTGGTGACTTAATACACTTATTAGTTAGTTATTCTTAACTAAGTATTCTAATCTGTGAAGTACTGTCCAATGTAAGAGTTGACCCAAGAAGAACATAGCATAAACATTGGTAATCTAATGATCCCTGGACTGGATAAAAAAGGGTTATTACTAAATTCAATTCAGATATTGGCTATAATTAAATTGAAATATCTAGTTTGTTACATTTCAGCTTTAAAAACTAACTGGTACCTCAACAAATTCATAAATTTGACCCAATTCACACTTACATGACATACATTAACATTATTAACAAGGGTAGTGTCTAGTGCTTAATTTGTAATGAAAGAGGTGCCGGGCTCAACCAATTTTTTTACATTCATAACCGATTCAGCAAACCCAGTGGTGCCGGGGCTCGGTCCTGGCAAGCCCTGACACAAATTAAGCACTGGTAGTGTCCATTCGAGAGTTAACAAAAAAACCGGTGGTTGGCCTGTACCAGCTGCTCGGGCTGCAGGGCGGTTTCATTGCTGTGTAGACTACCAGGCTCAGGCTGTCAGCGGGGCTGTAGAACCCTGTGGGGTGGGAAGGTCCCAGAGCTTGGGCTCCAGCCTGAGCGGGAAGTCTACACAGCAATGAAACAGCCCTGCGAGCCTGAGTCGGCTAGCACTAGCCAGCTATGGGTTTTTCTTTGCTCTGTAGACATATCCTTTGACTTTGGAATTGACTCAGCTCAGGTCAAAATTACCTGAATCTGTTGACTTCTAGTGCAGATAGCAAGACCCATCTGTTTCTCAGACCTTTGGGAGTTGATTAGGATAAAGAGAAAATGGAATGCTAAAGTTTGCTGAAGATTATTTGATCATAGCTGGTTCTGAAAGTGGGGGAGGCTGATTGGAGATTTTATTGTATAATTTTGTAAGTGATTTTAAGGACTGGCAGGGCAGAGAAAGCTTTTAGGGTGGGTACTCTTTTATATGTTCCATAAATGGAAACAAATAACAGCTAATACATTTTGCCTGCACCTCCCCAGTGTTCTCTTGAATACAGTGCCCCCTGACCTTCTGGGTATGGACCTGGGTGGCTAGCCCAAACCACCTCCTGTGCCACTATGGCCACACTAATATTTTTAGGCACTAGCTTGAGCAGAGCTAGTGTGTGTACAGTTACCTGAGTGAGAATTACACCTCCCAGCTGCTCTGTAGATATACTCTTAAAGGACCAGCATGCTCTGTTAAACACATACAGAGTTATTCTTGTAATTGTAAGATTCCAAAAATTCACGGTCACATATGCTGTCAGATTATGTGTGTGTGTGCATGAAGCTTGTAGCTGTTGAGAGGAAGCCAAAGGAATGTGAAGAGCACAGGGCAAAATATGAAAAAAAGAGCTTTTTCAAATGCTCCTTCTGCAAAAATTAATAAATATGATTCTAGCATGAGAAATGTCAAGGCAATTAGTATGTTGTTGGGGAAGTACTTGTCTACTGATTTTTTTAGCTCAGGCTCATAATGGGAAATTAACTTTAAGCTTGATTAGGCAGCAGCTACCACTCCATAAACATGTATATACTCTCTATTGCTCCAGTATCTTTTATTGAATGATATACTCCCCCTCTTTCAAAACTTTGCATAATGCATTATTAAAAATCGTACACAATCTTGACAATCAGCATTGTCAATAGTTTCTCCATAGATAAGGTGGTGTTGAAATTTACACTTAAAACTGGACTAAAATCCCATTGTGTCACATACGCATGATTTAGTGTAATCTCCAAATTCAGCACAATACCTCTTCACAGGACAAGTGAATTTTGTGTGTAATTTCTTTAAAATGTATTTTACTAAATTAAAATGACTAAAATTACATAGAAGACTCAATTGCTCTATGAAGAGTTTTGTGCTAAATCTTGAAGATTTAATTAAATCACAATCACTAGAATGTGACACAGATGCATTTAGTTTGAGCTTAAATGCACATTTCAATGCAACTTAACTACGGACTCACTCCTGATTCCTCCGTAGTAATTTGGAATGAGAAAATAAATGTTGATTGCCAGGTGGCATATTTTAGATTTCTAAGAAATCTAGGAAAAAGAAATACATATAATTATGTGAAAATACTGCAAAAAGAGCTAGGGTATTAGTTTCTTATGAAAGAGTAGTAGCCACTTATTAATTAAGCTTGAAGCTAGCTTCCCATTGTGGGCTAAAGAAGAGAGTCTCTAATCTAGCTACATCTTGACTTTCCAGCAGCCTGAGGAAAGAGTGGCCTCTACTGACAGGCTGGAGACAAAACTGTTTATAATAATCTCTCTCTCTCTCTCTCTCTCTCTCTCTCTCACACACACACACACACACACCATTGTTAAGGTTGCAGAATCAAGCATAGTATTCAAATCTTGCTCTGATGATAGAATTATTAATTTCCTCATGGGATTTTGTATAATGGTAATCACTAGAGTATCTGAGGGCTTCACAAAACTTAATGAATTTATTTTCATAATGCCTCCTATTATATCCCCATTTGACAGATGGGAACTGAGGCAGAGAGAGATTAAGGTCAAAAGTTTCCACCAATTTCAAGTGCCCAATTTGAGACATCTAGGACCTGATTTTTCAGAGTACTTGGCATTATGTAGCTGCATATGCTCAAAACATTTTACACTGAGTTGCAACTCTGACTGCTCAGCACTTTTGCAAATCAGACCACGGAGCTCAAGTCAAACGTCCAGAAAATGAGGAACACACACTTAGTGACACAAACAATCTTAATTCTGGTATATCTTGACTTGACTGCTTGACTTTGCACCCTTAGTAGTGTTCTTTTAACAATGTTTTGGATGTGTCAAAGATTTAGTCCCTCTGTAGCACCCCATTGGGGTGTGACAGGGTCACGTACTCGGGTTCCAATTATCCAGGCTGGGGCAGTTAACATCACAAGACTGAGGACAGAAACTTGGCCCTCTGGCTGACTTCCTCTGGAGTCTGCCCTTCCGAGATTCCAAGAAAACAAAAAGAAAGAAGACAAGGGGAAAAAAGAAAAAAAAAAAAAACGAACAACCTACCAGCCCCAAAGAAGCCATTGGGCACTCTGCCTTCAAGATGGTCTTGGGGCAAGCTGCAGTCGAACTCAATATCCTCTGTTCAACCAGCAGAAAATGCCCTAAGCCAGGTAATTGTCCATAGTTTGTCCCACCTTTCTCTCAAGGTGCTCAGACATTCTATAGATATGGGAACAGGTACTGCTCTATATCTGGCCTCTCACTGGGAGTTGTGTGGGCTGTAGAAGTCTGTCCTCCTTCCAGAGCTGCCTCCTATTTAGCTGGGCTCTCCCCCTCTTTTGGGGAGAGAACTTTTCCTCCAGTCCTGACATGCCTGGCAGGCATAGGAGTAGCTCCAATTGCAGCCCATAGCAACTCCTTAACTCATTCCTGTCTGGGATGGGGTGCAAACAACCCGCCACAGTCTGTAATAATACACACACTCTCTAGTTATGTTAAGATGAACACTAGTTAACTGTATTTCTCTGGAAAATAAATCAGACATAATTAGCTATTGAAATCTCTCTTCTACGGTCACAAGGGAATATTTATTGTATTTAATCAAGGGAATAAATAGGGTAACTAATTGCTGCCATCTATACTTTAAAGTATTTGTTGAATTGTGGTGTTTATGAAAGGTGCCAAAACACCATTAGAACGGAATGTTCAGTACTTTTGTGTTCTGTATAACTTGTACAGTAAGGCAAGTAGCAGTGTAAACTTTCCCATGCTGCCCCACCAGTATATTTGAAAACTCTTGGTCAAGAACTACTAGGGATATGAGAGTAGGTTAGCTTCCATGCCCATTAAATCTTTACAGATAACCCCAGCTAAAAGACTAATGGGGCTAATCGTGATACCCATTCACTAAGGAATGAAGACAGAGAACACTAACTGAAATTTCATTTGCTGCAATGGGAGTTATGCTTGGTAGCTGAAGAGAGAGAATTTGCCCCTATCTATTCACAGAATGAAGAAAGAACAGCTTGTACTAAAAATATTGATTAACATGGACAACTAGCAAGAAGAAATACAACATCTTGAAACATGTTACGTGTCATGTAGAAAGCAGCTTAACCACTGAAGTCAGAAACCTGAAATACTAAATCATATTTCCACAAATTGTTACATGTGAATTTCAGTTTGCTGGTATTTGATATCTACAATGAATTTGGTTCCGGTCTCTTCTGACCTCAGAAATAATCTGGATTGTTGAAGAGCCCAAGGGGCTGTGCAAGGAGGAATATCACATTTGCAGATAGAAAGCTGAGTAGAACACACTGCATTTCTGGTTAGTTTTGAAAATGATAAAATCCGTTTACCCCTAATTCCAATGAGCAACAATAGATAAATAATAAAGGTGTACACACACAGTGCTTTATGTCTCCTATATGTCTGGAAGAGACATAATTACACTAGGTCTCATTGACCTAGCATGCTAAAAACAGAATGTAACCATGGTAGCATAAGTGGCGGGAGAGGCTGACTGCCAAGACTACATGACTGTAGTCTCAGAAGGGTGTGTACTTCGGGCACTACCATGGCTACACTCTTTTAGTAGTGCTCTAGTTCAATCAGAGCTAGTGTGAGTCTGTCTCCTCAAGCTGGGAATCATACTCCCAGTCGAAGTGCAGACATACTGTAAGTGACTTGGCCAAGAGTACAGAGTTAGTCAGTAGCAAAAGCAGGTTAAGAAATTAGATTAATAAATATTAATACAAGAAGGGACCATTAGATCATCTAGTCCGATCTCTTCTATAACATGTGTAAATATTTCCAGAAAGGTACCCAGGTTTGATTTGAAGACTTCAAGGTATGTCTACACTGCAATAAAAAACCAGGGCACTGAGTCTCAAAGCCCTGGTCAGCAATGCTACTAGTCAGTGCTTGGGCCCAGAAGTGGCACTCCATCATCTGCGGCTGCTCTGGGAACACCACCACCAACCTTGAATTGTTTTTCATTATGTCCCTTAACAAGCTGTCCTTGAAGAAATCATCATGTCCCCTTGTTTTTGTGGTTCTTTTCGTGGGTCTGCAAACTGGAGGATTGTTCTATCTGTATTTGCAACATTCATGAGAATAGTGCAGACCTGCTTCTGCAAGAGATGGCAACAGCAAAAGTGCTATGTGCGTTTGTGGGATTTTAAAAAAAAAAGACGCAAAAATGATGGGATATAGATGGCATTATGGGATGGAAAATTGCACGCTGAGAACTTGATCCCCAGCTCCCAGAGGTCCCTGGGCAAGTCATTTCTATCCCAAAGCACTTTGGAAAAAGCTTCTAAGAATGTATTGCACTGGATGGTGTCACATGCCACACTGGGTTCTCTCCCTGGTGCACCACACTTGGCATAGACTCAAGCCCTCCTGGTGAGTAGGAGCAGAGCTGACGTGAGCAGCCAAGTGTGCATGTGGATGAGTGATTGCATAACTGGCAGCTTTACTTCAATGTAACTTACATCAACCAAAGTTTGTAGTGAGGACTTAGTATCCAACACCAAACCCACACACCTTGCACGAGTTACATTGCGGTTGAGTCCTTTCTGCTGCTGCAACCAGAGTTATTTCCTTTGACCTCCCTCAGGAGATCTTCAATCCTTAGGGGGTCTTGGCACAGGTAAATCTAGCCCTGACACTTCCTTGTGAGTGTTATATCATTACTAAAAATTGCACAAAAATTTCAAAAGAGCAAAAGATAACTTGGAGATTAAAGGCCATTGGCTTTGCAGCAAATATCAACAGATTACAATGCTGACGAATATCAGGGATAGCATGGCTGCTAAGGGTATGTCTACACTGCAGCTGGGAGCATTCTTCCCAGTTCAGGTAGACAGACATGCTGATTCTGCTTGAGCCGGCATGCTAAAAATAGCAGTGTAGCTGGGGGAGTATGGTTGGTGGCTTGGGCTAGGCACCAAGTATGAACCAATGGGGTCCAGGTGGGTTTGTACAGAAGCAGCTATCTTGAGCTGCCACCATGAAATCCCCGGCTATCCTGCTATTTTAAGCATGCTAGCTCAAACAGAGTGAGCGTGTGTCTCTCTACGTGAGCTGGGAAGGACACTCCCAGTTGCAGTATAGACATACCCTGAGTGAACCATTTCTAAGAAAAGTGCATTCGCAACCACACAATATCACAAAGGGTGGCAACAGGGTTACACCTCCATTCTATGTCCCCAGAAGTCAAACACATGCATCTCAAAAACAATAAAAATATCAGAGAAGATATAACGTGTTTGCTGCCCAGCTGGCACAGTCCAACACAGAATAGGCATGCAAAATATGGTTCCTCAACTAGCTACACTGACCTAAGCACTCCACTTGCATCACATGTCAAAGACCACAACTCCTACAACAGACTCATCATTATCACAAAAGGAACCCTACAGTTCCATATTGTATTAACATTTTACAATCCTGCCCCTCAGGGCACAACTGTTCCCTAAACCTAATGAATCTTCACACAGAACTGACACAGAAGAAAGCTGGTTTCTCTCACCAGCAGCAGTTAGTCCAATAAAAGATATCACCTCATCCTGGGATAGACGTGCTACTACAAAACTGCATACAGAAGATACATGCCCACTCCTCCTCATTAGGCTGTGGCCATGCAATGAAGGGATCAGACATCTTCATCAAGAAGCGATCACACTTCATCAAAAGGCTATTTCACCCCTGAATGCCAGCATGCTCACAGGACTCCCCACGCCAGGCAATAAATCCATCCTCCTCAAGACTTCTATGTCCCTATGGTACATTCCAATGATAGCAGATTTCATTTTAACAGCAAGTCAAAAGAAAAAAGGCAAGCATGACGCATAGAAAGTATTGGTAATATCTGCAGACATGGCACCGTCCAACTAGGAAGATCCTCACAGGACATTATCTGTGTTCAGCTGCCTACTAAAATCAAGAGAGGGACAAGTATGTATTGACATGGGCTGAACTAACACACCCAATAGATCTGTTGCAAGAACAGTGTCAGTAATGGGACATGTGCTTTCATGAAAACTGTGTATGACATAAGATGATGGGTGGTTTTCAACTGTTTGCTAAATCTACCAGAAATACATCAGACATATACTGCCAGTGAATACATGTTCTCTATCATTCCATAGAGCATAAACACCAAATGGTATCTTGGGGAAAATCTAACAAGCAGGTCAATAAGCAGCCAAACAAATGTATGTGTGCATTGGTGCAAAACCAGATAAGAATAGTGGATTGGGGATATTCTCCCCAAAAAATTTGCAATAATCAGAGCAATTCCTGCATCTTAGAAGATTAAAACATTTCAAAAGACAGATTTTGCATAGAATATCCGATACATTATTGGTCTGTCTTTCCTCCAGAGGGGAGAGGAGGTGGTGGCTAACTTGTGGTGCCAAATCTCTTTCCTTTCTCTTCCCCCTTGCAGTGGAAGGGAAGCAGGTGGTGGGATAGATTTTTCTGTAGAGATTGTAGATAGAGGAGAAAGGCTATTTCTGTCTGGACACCTGTCAGGTGCTGCTGTTGCTCCACCCGCTAATACCCAGAAACACCTCAGCTAGACATCAGGTTCTCATGGTTCTCCCACTTCAGATTTCCCAGCCTGCTGAGTCTTCACCTTTCTTGCCAAAGAGGAAGGGGAACAGTGTTCCCTCAAGCAAAAGGAACGCGAACTAAGATCCTCCACACTTGCTCTACAACATAGCATCCTTCACACAGTGTGACCTTGCACATGCTATAAATATGAGGTCATGCCCGAGGGAGGATGGCATGCCCTATGGAGCAAAATGACATTCTCCATACAGTGTGAGCTCACATGTACAGTGCATGTGAAGTCATGCTGTCTGGGGTCCCAGGAGGAAATATTTTATTAAAATGGGATTGTGACAGCAAAAAGTTTGGAAACTCCCGGTCTAATGGTTGCAGGGACATGCGATTTGGGGTGATCAAGAGGTATTTTGTCATTTACACATCCTCAATTTGAATAAATAACTCAGATTTAATAGGAAATGACATAATGGGCGCCTGAGGTCTTGCTTGTGCCTCTGTAAAACATGTTCTCAAAAACACATTTCTATAGTGTTATAAAGTTCAGTCTCATTGAGATGGAATTTCTAAAAATATAAATTTACACAGATGCTTTTTTAAAAAAAACTTCAGCTTGGAATAAGGAACTGGGAGCAACTTCAGCCTTGTCCCTTACATGAACCTCTCACCAGTCGGGCTCCTGCATCTGGATTATTAGTTCTACAGGAACAATCAATCATAGGTGGAAGCTACTCTAAACCCTCAGCGAGTCTGATTTGTCTGGATACCATCATATGGGGGAATGAGAAACAATCTTCACATGATTGCTCAAGCTGAAGGAAGCTACTACCATGGGGTGGGGAATGAAACTGCATTTTAGAATTCCACAAGTTCTTTCTGTTACAGAGTATAGGCAAGAAGGCCTGCTTGCTAGGTGTCATGATTACTGATTGCAGACATGCTACAGAGATCAGCAGTATTGGAAGCAGTAGGTACCTATTATGTCCTGCAAGGGAGGCAGCACAGCATTACACCCTGTTCAACAGCATTTATTGCTGTTCATTCACCTGTTCAGGTTACCTATTGCCCTTGCCCTTCTCTTGCAGTTTTTAGTAACTGCACAGCACATTGGGCTATGGAGCCAGTGACCATGAAAACACTCCAGTTGGTTCAGAATGCAACAATTTTCCTACTCAGCACATGATCCCCCCATCCTCTCTTCTCCTCGTTGGCTCTGAGTGGAATGCAGAGCTTTGTAGTTCTAAGCAGCGTTCTGTTTCACTGCCACTATGATCTACGCAGTCACACCCAGATGCATTAACTGTTTGTTTTCCCCCATGTAAGCGTTATCCTTGTAACTGTTTAAATAGTAAAACTTGCTGTCTGGGGCCATTGAGAATAAAGATTTTCAGCCTTTAAAAAAAAAAACACAGTGATAGTGATGCTATTGTGAAAATATTTGTTACACCTGGATCCCTACAATTCTTGCTGGTTGAAACACTGTTCATTTAAACTGTTTAGTACCTCTTTCCTTACATGAAGATTATGCAAAAAATTAATGTAACCTTGTTTGAAATTATACTTAAAAACCCAGCAATTTAAAGAATCAAGATTCCCACAGCACCACAAATTCTGCCTTTTTATGCTAATACAAAATCACTAGGCTGTGTCATCAGCATACACAGGGGATCTATACTCTACACCAAGGGTTGGCAACGTTTGGCACGTGGCTCGCCAGGGTAAGCAGCCTGACGGGACGGGCCAGTTTATTTACCTGCTGACGCGGCAGGTTCAGCTGATCGCGGCCCCCACTGGCCGTGGTTTGCCAGTGGGGGCCGCGATCGGCCGAACCTGCCGCGTCAGCAGGTAAATAAACTGGCCCGGCCCGTCAGGCTGCTTACCCTGGTGAGCCATGTGCCAAACGTTGCCGACCCCTGCTCTACACCCTGGATCAATGTTTCCCAAACTTCTGAAAGTTAAGTTCCCCCTTCAGGAAATGAAACCAATTATGCCCTCCACAGCTACGCCATGTGTTATTAAAGGCCTATCAATTTTAATTGATGTCTTCTGCACATCCCTCATGAGTTAGCCCTTCATGCTCATTCCCCTACTTGGGGAAACACTGGGGTAGATATTCACCCAGTGGTTCTCTACCAGGGGTATCTGTACCTCAAGGGGTTCGCAGAGGTCTTTCAGAGGGTACATCAACACATCTAGATATTGGCCTAGTTTTACAAGAGGGTACATAAAAAGCACTAGCAAAGTCAATACAAACTAAAATTTCATACAGACTTGTTTATACTGCTCTATATACTATAAACTGTACTATAAGTACAATATTTATATTCAAATTGATTTATTTTATAATTATACAGTAAAAAGCAAATTTTCAGTAACAGTGTGATGTGACACTTCTGTATTTTTATGTCTGATTTCGTAACTAAGTAGTTCTTAAATGAGGTGAAACTTGGGGGTATGCAAGACAAATCAGATTCCTGAAAGAGGTTCAGTTGTCTGGAAAGGTTGAGAGCCACTGCTCTATGATACTTCCTCTCTTTTCATACATATTTTGATAAGCAGTGAGATCAGCGACATTTGAGTTAGC
Source organism: Malaclemys terrapin pileata (assembly GCF_027887155.1). Classification (NCBI taxonomy): domain Eukaryota; kingdom Metazoa; phylum Chordata; order Testudines; family Emydidae; genus Malaclemys; species Malaclemys terrapin. The sequence continues at coordinate 66,804,117 of NC_071506.1, read as the reverse complement.
ACCCACCGAAATGCATGGAACAGTTCACACTTCAGTGCTCTGAAAGATGTCTGTCCAAGCTTGCCTTTGGTTGCACTCCAGATTTAAACTTTTTTCTTTGCAGTATAATAGCTAGAGACTTCATTTTGTTTTAAATGAAAGCACAGACTCTGAAGAACATTTGAAAGGTCTGTATGAACCCCTCAAAACTAGTGCTTTATTGTCCTTCTTGGACATGTCCCTCACTTCGGGGAAACACTGCCTTAGATACACAGATATAACGTTTAAAATTTCTGCCTATGCATGGTGTCAGAATGGAAGTGAAATATTCTGCAGAACTAATAAGTAAAGACAGTGGCAATGTAACTTTTTCTATTGAGCCCCGATTATAATATACAATATTGTCCTGGAGGGACTACCTTTAACAATATGAGATTAGGTCAATCTCTCCAGGCCCATTAAATCCCACGATCTCTTAGCTGTGAGTGCCCATAAAGGTATCATAGATTCAAGGACTGGAAGGGACCTCGAGAGGTCATCGAGTCCAGTCCCCTGCCCTCATGGCAGGACCAAATACTGTCTAGACCTTCCCTGATAGACATTTATCTAACCTACTCTTAAATATTTCCAGAGATGAAGATTCCACAACCTCCCTAGGCAATTTATTCCAGTGTTTAACAACCATGACAGTCAGGAACTTTTTCCTAATGTCCAACCTAAACGTCCCTTGCTGCAGTTTAAGTCCATTGCTTCTTGTTCTATCCTTAGAGGCTAAGATGAACAAGTTTTCTCCCTTCTCCTTAGGACACCCTTTTAGATATCTGAAAACTGCTATCATGTCCCCTCTCAGTCTTCTCTTTTCCAAACTAAACAAACCCAATTCTTTCAGCCTTCCTTCATAGGTCATGTTCTCAAGACCTTTAATCATTCTTGTTGCTCTTCTCTGGACCCTCTCCAATTTCTCCACCTTTCTTGAAATGCGGTGCCCAGAACTGGACACAATACTCCAGTTGAGGCCTAACCAGCGCAGAGTAGAGCGGAAGAATGACTTCTCATGTCTTGCTCACAACACACCTGTTAATGCATCCCAGAATCATGTTTGCTTTTTTTGCAACAGCATCACACTGTTGACTCATATTTAGCTTGTGGTCACACTGTTGACTCATATTAGCTATGTTAATTTGTGACCTGATACCCATTACCTATGGAACTGAGAGAGATCATTAAATTAACTTGTATTTGCTTTAATGAGTTACGTACATATGTTGAGTGGAGAATATGCCTGTATTGATGGAAACGAGAGAGAACAGTTGAGGATGAAAAATACTGATTAACAGACAGCTATCAGAACAACTATGACATCTTTAAACACCTAAAGTATCATATAGAAGAGAATTGATCTAAGGAAGAAATAAACCTGAAGAAATAACCCATTATGTCCATTAAATGTTACACATGAATTTGGATTAGCTGGTATCAGACATCTTCGGAGCAGTGTGGTTTTGGTCCCTTCTCTTCTGGTCTCGGACACCATCCAGATTGTTGAAAATACCAGCATACTCTACAGCAAGGAATAGCACTTTCTTAGGTACAAAGCTGAGGAGACAAACAGCATTTCTAGTGAGTCTTGATAGTTAAAAAAAAATACCATCCACCCACTAATTCTAACTAACAAGGACATAATAAATTAATACTACATATAAATATAAAATCAAATATGTCAGGGATGATCTAGGTATACTTGGTCCTGCCTCAGCATGGGTGGATGATATAGATGACCTCTTGAGGTCCCTTCCAACACTACATTTCCACGACATAATACTTTACATCTCCAACATTAGTCTTCACAGCACGTTTAACATTCCAAGTTTACAGATGAGGAAACAGAAGCAGAGATATTAAGCCATTTGACCAAGAGCACAGAGCTAGTCAGTGTCAGAGGCAGTTTTAGAACTTGGGACTTCCTGACTTCTGGCCCCGAGTGCCTTCCTGCAAATCACACTGTTTTATAACTTGTGGAAATCCTTGAAATAAATGTATACACACGTAAAAGTTATCTGAGAAGTGTGTTGGAGGCAGCAGTTGAGACCACCCTTTCTTCATAGTTTTGTAGGTAACTAGTCTGAAAATTGATAGCCTAGCATCATATCTTATTGTACATTTTTACTAGCTTTGCATTCTGTTTAGCTACCAGGTATTTGGCAGTGGGGGGAGAGGAAAGAAATGCTGGAAGAGAAGTCCCGTTCTTACTTTTTCAAAGCAGAAATGCAATTGGTCAGAGGCATGAACACATAAAACTTCTCCTCTCGAATTGCATCCACAATCTTCCTGCCTGCATACTCTACATCCAAAATAGGAAGTAAAAGTGGCCTCCTGGTAAAAGAGGACATGTAGCTGTTACAAAACTGTAAAACTTTACTCTTGGAATCACTTATTTCAAAACTGATAATTTCCCTCCTTCCTCCCACTTCAAATAGAAAGTTTTGCTTCTTGCAATAAGTAAAGATTCTCCATTCTTAAGCCAGGTTTACACAACATTTAGGCTGACCTAGTTACATCACTCAGGAGTGCGAAAGATTCACACCCCTGAGCAGTATAGGTAAGCTGACCTAACCCCCAGCGTAAATGATGCTATATTGACCTTCCATAGGTCTTGCAGTGATCTAGTTACCGCTTCCCAGAGAGGTGGATTAACTAGTGATGGAAATCTCCTTTCCATTGCTGTGGGAAGCATCTATTCTAAGGATCTAAAGCGGCACAGCTGCAGCACCATAACTGTGCTGCTGTAGCACCTGTAGTGTAGATGTAGCTTTAGAGTCTCCCTGTAAGTAAAGCAATTAGTAAAATCGGTTGATAACTGTGAAACTTTAACTAATAAATAGCACTCATACAGGGCCTGTTCTGGAGCCCACTGAAATCAACGGGAGTCTTACACATAGAATTTTATATGATAAATGTTTACCAAATAATGCTCTTCTGTGGCTAAGTTGTCAGATCTCTGTATGTGCAAATGCACCCATCAACTCTGGGCAATTTACTGCAGTTACATATACAACTGTGTGAGCAATTTATGCACTCGCACACAAAGAGGTCACAAAATTTGGCCCCTACATCAGACTGGTTGCCTTTTATGGTCTGATTTTCATTTGGTCTTATCACTGACCATTTGAGTTGTGCGCTCTTCCCAGCTGTGTGTCACAAAGTGCTGGGGTCTGCATAAACTCGTTATTTTATAGAGAGAGCTAAAGTTTAGTGCTGGTGAGCTGTGCAGATGGCAGAGCTCTAAAGACTAAGTTCTATCTGTAGAATAACTTCCTCAGCACCACATCTGCCAACAAGGCTTCTTGCCTGCCTGAGTGAGGGCAGTTTGTAATGCCAGAAGGTGTCCACTACAGGCTGATTCAAGAGCAAAATTTTATTTCAAGTAGGCCACTGAATTGATGTGGGTCCCTATACAGCTTGAGATGGAATTTGAAATAGTGACCTATAAGATAAGGCTCCCTATCTTGCTACCAAATCCAAGCTAGTCATCCATGTTGGAGTGCACACAGTGCATGGTGTCCACACACAGGGTCTGTGAACTGTACCTATCCCACAGTGTCTGGTATTATTAGACTATGTCTACATTATGGATCATATGCCAGCATAGCTGTGTCAGCATAGCCCCCTAGCACTCACACAGCCAACACCGACAGAAGGAGTTTTTCTGTCAGTGTAGGAACACCACTTCCATGAATGACAGTAGCTACGTTGACAGAAGCACTCTGGTGTTGACATAGCTGCATCTACTCTCGTGGTTTTGTTGGCATAGCTATGTCAGTCAGGGGTGTATTTTTCCCCCCACAGCTGTGACTGATGTAGCTACGCTGGTATAATTTAAGCGTAGACCAAGCCTTAGGCACATACATAATGATATCTATCTATTGTATATATATAAAAAAAAAAAACAGGAGTACTTGTGGCACCTTAGAGACTAACAAATTTATTAGAGCATAAGCTTTCGTGGACTACAGCATCCGAAGAAGTGGGCTGTAGTCCACGAAAGCTTATGTTCTAATAAATTTGTTAGTCTCTAAGGTGCCACAAGTACTCCTGGTTTTTTTGCTGATACAGACTAACACGGCTGCTACTCTGAAACCTATCTATTGTATATACCATACATTTGGACATGTCACATTTCTCATTTGTTCCAGTGGATGATTTCAAGTTATCAGGACTAAACCCTGCTGAGCCCTCACTCTTGCAAATACTATGCGGAAGCTCCCCACCTAAGCTCCTGCTGGAATGTCTGACATTGCAGGGCTTTCCCCTAGTTTCCAAGCATATACTGCCATGCCCAGTCTCCTTTAAGTAGGTATATTATCCAAACGTAAGCAAGTAAAAACAAAACAAAAAACAAAACAGTCCATCAGCTCACCTTATGCCCTACGGTTTCATGGAATCCCCTCCCAGGGGTCTCCGGTAATCCTCCTTCTTGCAGCTTCCCAGGCCCAGCCAGCTCCCTTTTCAGCCACTCCTTGTTCGCTAGCTTTGCTCTCAGTCAGCTCTTCTACTCTTCTGGAACAGCAGCTCCAGGACACCCTTTCTGAGCACCTGGCCCCTACCACAGCAGTTCACTTCACTCCACTGTGGTTCCTCTCTCCTAGTCACTCCTCCTCCTCCTGTCCTCTGACAGGTCTTTAGAGGCCCAGGTGTAGCCGCACCCCTTCTGATTGGCTTCACTGGCCACAGCTGCTCTGACACAGGGAAGCTGGACCAACTCGGCCTGCAGGCATCAGTTATCCTGTGACAGCATCTCTCTTTACTACTCTGGGGGTTGGGGAGAGAGAGCTCTGGAGGGGACACTGGGCAGAGCCCCAGACTGGCCAAGTACTACTTCAGCTGCTTAGGCCTGCATGCAGACAGCACTCTGAACTGTCAGAATCGTTACTGACCGACGAGCAGAGCCATTGTGGTAGTGCACAGAAAAACCGAGAACAACAATTGCATTGCTTGAAGCTGCTAGATCAGTGCTTTTTGTCTACATTTTGTCTAGGGTGGATGACATTGTTGTCAGTCTTGCTCAGAGGAAGAGCAATCACAGTGATAGTGTGAACACCTGTGCACCATTGTTAGTGATTGTATGTGGCCATGTGTTACAGGTGGCTAGGGGGGCTGGGAAAGTGATTGCAAGGACAATATTCTCTAGTGTAGGTAACATCATACACCAGTACATGTTTAGACTTCTGTGACAATTACAGATGTTTTAAGGGGTGACTTAAACAAATTTGACTAAGTTCTGTGCTTCACCTTCCAGAAAAAGCAGCACTAAGGCGTAGCTAAATAAATAAATTAAATTTAAATTAATGGAGATATCCCATCTCCTAGAACTGAAAGGGACCTTGAAAGGTCATCGAGTCCAGCCCCCTGCCTTCGCTAGCAGGACCAAGTACTGATTTTGCCCCAGATCCCTAAGTGGCCCCCTCAAGGATTGAACTCACAACCCTGGGTTTAGCAGGCCAATACGCAAACCACTGAGCTATCCCTCCCCCCTGCTCAGGAGGACGGGAGGCAACACCTGTGTATTTCTCACATTTTGGGCTGCTCTGGGGGCTGGAATGGCCTCCGATGTAAATCGGAACAGCTCCAGGGCTGCTCTGACTTATGGCAGTCTTCCCAGAGCCATCTATGGGTCACTCCACATCCTATATCCCCTCCTATATCCCCCCCCTTCGTCTTCCTGCATACTCCTATATAGGTTTGGACATGAGTTCAGGCACTAAGTCTTTGTCTATGCTAAAGAGCCTATGCCTGCATAACCCCCTAGTGTAGAAACAGTGTACACTGACAGGAATTTTTCTGTCAGCATAGGAACTCTTCTGTTGGCATAGCTGTGTTTACACTGCGGGTTTTTAATCGGCAGAGCTACGTTGCCAGAGGTGTCTTTTTCACACCTCTCACTAACATGACTAGGCCAGTACAAGTTTTAAGTGTAGACCGAGGGTTAGTGTTCTGCATTTCTCAGGCAGATGCAAAAAGTGAAATAAGCTGAAATGAACTAAGGCTACTTTACTTCTTAATTAGAGCATCCACATCGGGGTATCATGCACTTTAACTAATGCACTTTGAATTCACACTTTTAGTTAGTTCAGCTTAACTTCTTGTGTAGACAAGCCTTTGGTCATCAACACACTACCATGCCTAATTTTCACCTGCCTGAAAGAAGTGTCCAGTTGAGGCATTATCCAAAGCCAATTTAAGTCAACGGGCTTTGGTTCAGGCACTTAGTCCTCCACCTCAGCAGTGTCCCTCTTCTTTACAGGTAAGTCAGCTGGACCACATACATGCTGTAGAAATGCATTTCTGAGTAAGAGTCCACAGCCAGTAAGACTTTTGTGCCGTCTGTGCTCATGTCAGTTACTGGTCATGTGTGCTTAAGTGGATTCATTATTCATGGCTTTGTGCACTTATAAGCCATACAAATTGTATTAAAAAGCAAAGCCAACCTTAAAATGGCTGGAGACTCAAAAAATGATTTCTACTGTATACTAATTATATTTTCATACACGCTGTGACAGGATGACAATTTCCTGCAATGTTCTGAATGAATTTCATTGAATTAAGTTAAACTATATTGAATTAGGTTAATTCCTTTGGGGTCCATTATATTAAAAATGCAATTGTGTATGTGTTATTGTAGCATTGCATGTATTTCCATAGGAAGAGTAAATAGGAGAACGGCATGGGCTGATAAGGCAAATGCACTCAGGTTATAACATTTTCAGAGAAACCACTCCCCTGGAGAGGCTAATATATACTAGTTCAAAATGGATTATCCAGGGACCAACAGACAAAGAAAAGGTTTTTGGATAAATAACTTGGTTTTCAACTGGCTCAGGGCCTTTTTCCTGATCCAACAAATTGACAGAACCTCTGGTCCACAAAGGTCCCCCATCTTTAGGGTGGGGTTGGAAGGACTGAGCAAACTGAGGCCCCATAAAACTGTGCTTGTTCTGAACTCAAGCAGTAATGAACTTGTGTCCACAAAGGAAACCCCTGGATGTGGTGTTGAAGGACTGCTGCTGCCAGAGCCCATGTTAAGATTGCGGGGATGGAGATCTTTGGTAAGCTTATTAGCACGCGTGTAGGTTCTTTATTGATTTTAACGTGTTTTCTCTGTAGTGTTTTTACCTTAAGAATAAAGTAGGCGTGCACAGGAAGTGTTGTGTGGTACCTTATTACTGTAGCAATTATACTTGTTAACTGTCTCTGAGGAGAAAGCAAGCAGGTGTCCTCGGGCAACTTGCTATGCTGGGAATAACAGAAGGCAGGGAACTGTGCTGCCTGGAAATATCTTGGTCAGAAGGGAGAGAGATGTGGGTCTCTACCCAAGAAATACAACAGCTGGGGAGCTGGAAGCATGAGAGTGGGTGCCCTTGGCTGGACCACTGAGGGAGAATTAGACCACTGAGAGGGCAGTTGCCCTGAATGGTGACAAATGCTAGATCTAAAGTCAACCATTTTTAGTATTCCAGATGCAATTGCTTAATATGCAAAATATAAGAAGTTTTACTTACGAGACACGAATACCCGTAGATAATTCTGTATTTACGAAAGAAGGACAGACTATGGTGGTTTTAATGCCTTTCTTTCCTGCAGCCTGCAACTCAAAAGCTAATGACTCCAGAAAGCCAATTATTGCAAATTTACTTGCACTATAATCTGTAAAGAGAAGAAAAAAGGAATATTCAAAACACATCATTAGCATCATAGCAAGTGTTACTGCCTGAATTTAAATTTTTAGAATAAAATACTTAAACTTTGGTAACAATGAGTTATGCTATGCTACTTTCTGTTTTGTCTTAGGGCCCAATTGTGCAACCCTTACTCATGTTGGTGAGCATTTATTGATGTGAGTTCAACAGACCTATTCATGCAAGAGCTCACTAGCGTGAGCAAGGTTTTCACAACTGGACCATTAGTTTGCATAGCATAAGACCTAGAACACTGCTCTACAGCCAAAATGCTTCTGAAATAAATGTAGTCAAACTTTACTAATTCTGGGTCACTGAGAACGAAAATGATGCTTAAAATTGTTGATTGGCTCTAGTTTTCAAGATATGCTATTGGGTCAGTATATACGACCCTTGACTTGGGAATGGCGGAGGAAAAGTGAGTTATAAAGGGAAGGGATCTCAATTTAAACCAGAAATGACTAAAATACATCTTTGACTGGATCTATGAATAAATCTATGACTGGGTTTGGACAGTACTTGCTTTTTAGGCAAAACAATGAATGATGCAATCTGAAGCTGGTATTGTGTCATACATGATATGAATTGCATCATGTTATTCCTAGAAGTCATGGATGATGCAATCATAACGAAGCTTACATCACACTGCTGAACAAATTGCCCTATATCAGCTCTAGAAATCATACAGTGTTGTGCTCTCTTATTTGTCAGTGTTTGATTTTGCAAAGGGACACATTTCTGTTTAGCCAAAGTGAGCAGAGATGCCTCGTACTTGTGTGCAGAGTGCAGATAACTTCTGCTATGTTTGTGAAGTGACTTTTGCATCACAAAAGCGCAGTATAACCACTATGGTTAAGAAAGCCTATCACCTTTATTTTGGCTGCAAAATTGGAGATCAGGACGAGAGGTGGGCCCCACACATATGCTGCAACACTTGTGCAACAAATCTTCACCAGTGGTTGTACAGGAAAAGGAAATCTATGCCTTTTGCGGTGCCAATGATTTGGAGAGAACCAACAGATCATACCAGCAATTGTTACTTCTGCATGGTGCCTCCAGTTGGGAAAGGTGTGTCAAAGAAGAAAAAGTGGACTGTGCATTATTCAAACATTCCATCAGCTATACACCCAGTACCCCATGGAGAAGGACTGCCGGTTCCTGATGCACCAGAATCATTCTAACTTGAGATAGATGAGGAAGAGGAAGAGGATGAAACTTCTGGTCCTGAACCATCAATGTCACAGGACCCACATTTTCTCCCATCCTCCTCCTCTGAACCACACCTCATAACACAAGGTGAACTGAATGACCTTGTCAGGGATTTGGAACTACCCAAGAGTAAGGCAGAGCTGTTGGGCTCCAGACTACAGCAGTGGAATCTCCTGGTAGGTGATGTTAGGGTTTCCATGTTCCGTGACCGTCAAAAGGATCTTGTCCCATTCTTCTTCATGGAAGGTGATCTTGTAGCCTGCAACAACATCGATGGTGTGATGGCAGCCCTCAACATCGTTCACGATCCAGATGAATGGAGACTGTTCATTGATTCATCGAAGACGAGTCTTAAAGCTGTTTTACTGCATAATGGCAATGTTTTGCCATCAATTCCAGTTGGTCATGCAGTCCATATGAAGGAAACCTATGACAACATGAAACAATTTTTGAGGTGCATAAACTATGACCAACATCAGTGGCAGCTTTGTGGCGATTTGAAGGTTGTTGCTCTCTTGCTTGGTCTGCAGACTGGATACACAAAGTACTGCTGTTTTCTCTGCGAATTGGATAGTCGTGCAAGAGATTCCCACTACATCAAGAAAGATTGGCCACTCCGACAGTCATTGGAGCCTGGGAGGAAAAGTGTTCAGCATCCGCCACTTGTTGAATCAAGGAAGATTTTGTTACCACCCTTACACATGAAGCTGGGTCTGATTAAGAACTTTGTCAAGGCCATTGACAAAACACAAGCAGCTTTCAAGTACCTCCGTGGAAAATTTCCAAGGTTAAGTGAAGCTAAGATAAAGGAAAGTGTCTTTGTTGGTCCTCAGATTCGTGAACTTCTTCGAGATGATGCATTTGACCATGCACTGCGTGGCAAGGAAAAGATGGCATGGAAAGCCTTCCAGTTAGTGGCAATAAATTTTCTCGGAAACAACAAGGCAGACAACTACAGGTTGTTGGTGGAAAACCTCCTCAAGGCATACAAAAGCCTTGGTTGCAACATGTCACTAAAGATACATTTTTTGCACTCTCATCTAGATTTTTTTCCACTGAACTGCGGAGCAGTGAGCGACGAGCACGGCAAGCGATTTCACCAGGACATTGCAACAATGGAGAAACGCTATCAGGGCAAATGGAGCCCATCAATGCTTGCAGACTATTGCTGGACAGTGACAAGAGATGCTCCATTTAATGAATACAAGAGACAAGCCAAGAAGCGCTGAGTGGACACTGAATAGGACCAAACTATGTACATAATAGTTTTTTGCCTTTTGTTTCATAATCAATTTTATTTATATAACCCTTTTGCTGATTTGTAAAGTGTTCCATAAACAGGACAGGTGAAATATTATCATGTAAAGCAACCATAAACACATGAAAAGACCTAGGTTTACAATTTATGATTAAACCTCTACTATCTACACAATATACATAGACATAAAATGTAAAAACTTAAATATCTTAGAAACAGTAGCCAGTTGTTTTAAATTGTCATATTTGAATTCAGCACATCAAAATACATAATAAATAGCACATTTTATCTCTGAAGCAAACGACTTCTCAAAAATTGTAGACCAGTGTAATCTGACAACATACTCTGACAAGAGTAGCTGAGATGTTGAAACATTTCAGTTTGTTACTGGAGCTCAGGTACAGCATTGGTATGCATGGAAAGAGCATCCTGGATATTTACATGCAAATAACAGACCAAACATCCTATTAGTTTCAGAACACCTGGATCCAGAACTACCCCAAGAAGCTTACACTGGAACAGAAACTATTTCCTTTGCTAAACTCTAAGGGCACTACCTCCTCAATGCTGCCTTTAACACAGATGATTCCCTTCAGACCCTTCATCCAACAAACCACACTTTTTCTCTTCCAGGTTCTCATTATTGTATTCTTCCCCTACCTCACCCATTACTCCCTCAGAATCTCCTTTGGTGTCTCTTAATCCCCAATTCTTTCATGTCCAATTCCCTTCTCTTCCCTGGATATATCCTCAGCAAACTCATCTGCTCCCAAGACTCCCATTATCATTATCCTCTGGTAGCAAGAACTCTCAAATCTAACTATCTATCTCTTGTCCAGTCTTGTGGCTCTAGTTATCTTAGACATCTCCTCTTGGATGTCCTTCTGCATGTCAAACTTGATCTTTCCAAAATTGAAATTCTCATCCCTCCCCATGTCATCTTCCTCCATTACCAACGGCAACTCCATTATCCTTCCATTGCCCAGGCTTGCAATGCGGATGTCATTAAGGTTCCACAAACATCCTTAATACAGGTTGTTCCTAACTTTTGGTGTTTGTCTTTGCAAACTTTAACAACATTCTTTTAATAAAGTTTTTTTTAAAGAATAAAAAGGAGAAAAATTATATTATACACAAGTGTAATATTCCTTTCCCTCCACTTGTGCTAGAAGACTAACTTCAATAAATGAAAGCAGGTGTAGTCTTATTTTTTGAAACAGTGTGTTACATGTGCATGACTAGCCCCTTTTTATAAACAGAAAGATTCTGCCAAATCTAACTACTCAGATATGCTGACAGGAAGTGTAATTAAGTGGCTGAGAGTTAGGTCGGTCATGTTAAAGACATGATTGCATTCTCAGATTCTCAATGGAGTATGTGGTCTTGCCTAACAGAAGTTGGGAAGAACACAGAATTATTAACACCAATCAATAGAAGAAGCAAGACATGCTCCTAATTGCCTGGTTGTTAGCACAATGATATTTTGAGAGGAAATACGCGGAGCTGAATGATCCATTTTGTCTGTGTGGAATGCAGAAGTTAGAGGTTGGGAAGCATATAACATGCGGATGGTCTGTTCAGGAATTTTAATAGCAAGCTCTACTGAGAAAAACACAAAAGGAAAATGGAGCATTTTAACAGCTTATAACTCATTGAATCAGAATGGATTTTCATGGGGATCATAAAAGGCACCTCTATGACACCAGGAACATCCCCCTACTAAATATAAAGTTCTAGTTGCAAACCATGGAGGCAACAGAGCTCTTTTCAAAAAGTCAGAAAAATGATAATGGGAAATATTAGGCAATGTTCCCACAGAGATCACCGCTGTGTCCCCTGTAATAATTGAATTATTGGCTTGTGATGGTGAGTATTGCTCTTTCCAGTCCTTGAAGCCTGCAGGAGGCTTGTTTATGCTAAACAGGTATAATCATCATAGTTCTCTCCTTCAATCTGCTCATAATTTTTTACAACTACTTGCAGGCTTTTCATGAGTTTATACTATCTTTGCATAAGAGATTAAGACAACTTTCCTTTAAAAATCTGGATGAGATTTCAGAAGTAAAATGGTTAACTCTGAGTGTACATTTAAATTAATTCAGAATAGCTCTATAGCACACTAACCTGTCAGTTTATTGGCACCAATAAGTCCAGTTCCACTTGAGATACTAACCAAGTGTCCACGGTTACAGGCAATCATAGCTGGAAGGAAGGCTTTGCAAGTCTATGGAACACATAAGAAACCACACAATTAGGCATCAGTTAAAATTAGTTCATTCTATAATTAGGTTTTACAACTTCAATTACTTTTCAAAGCTTCACTTTTGAAAATAGGAGACTTAAGATGATGACTTTTCAAGGAATAAGCTTTTCCCTAAAATCAGCACATAGATTATTCTTATTTCATCCGTTTAGTGTTTCCTTCTGGTTTGACTTTGCAAGACTCACTGAAGTGTTTTCAATTGGGTTTTTCCAGTCATATTGATCCACTAGGGGGAGCTAGAAGCCAACTTGTCAGGCAGATGGAGGCAAAAGGAGGATAGTTGCAGGCAGAGGCGGCCTGTTAGCCATGCGGCAATTCTCCAAAAAGGGCCATATTTTTGGATTTTAATGTGTCTACCCTAAACACCCCCACATTATACATCATTTGAAAACTTATTTTATGTACTATGGCAAGACACTTTTCACCTCAGCTGGTTTGGTGTTTCTCCCTCTGGCTGGTGTAAATCAGTCCCACTCTGGCAGTTTTTTTAATTCCTCACTTTGGTCTATTTTTCAATATTTACAAGGTGGGCCTCAGAGTAGGCCAGAGGAGCTCTTTTGAGCAAAACAAAAAACCAAATTCACAATGCAAAAAGAAATACCTTTCCCTGCCCCCTCTCCGTGGCGTTGCCTCACTATGCTGACTTCTTGTTAGTAGTTCTTCCCCAAACAGAAGTTAACCTGGGTTTTTCCCCTATGGGGAGGAGGGCTGTCTTCCACCCAGCAGAAGCCTTGCTTCCCTGCTGGCACTAGTCCTCCTGCAACTTGTTTCTCATCCCTCCCTCACACCAGAAGAGGGTTTTTTTAAGGATCACCAGAGGCCCTTAATTGGTTCAGGCATCTCTAGCTAACCTGACAACTTCTTTTCAGTTCACAGGGAAAAGGGCCTTTACCATTCTAGGGCTGATATATCTGCCTTCCACCACTCTTTTATAGGTGTCTGGTCTGATTTTGCCACAATACATTTAGATGAGGTATGATGTGAAGCTGTCAAGTGGTGCTGTAAGCCTGCAGGCTGGGTGAAACAATGGTATCCAGAATGAGAAAGTGTCATTTTTTTTTTTGCACTGTTCCAGAAACACTGCAACATGGCTACTGTTTAAGTTAATTTCAACACCTTACTGTGGTGTTTATTGGTCAAACCTACCAAATGAAAATTTAATAAAAGACTTTTATTGGTTTTGCATGGGCAAGTTTTTTTTTCCCCCCAGAAGTGATGAAGCTGTTTAGCATGTGGCAAAAATGGTGAAAATCAACACTTTGCAATTTGCTAACATGAAATACTTCGACAATTAAGAATATGTGATGTGAAAACATCTCACTGCAGATTATAAAGTTTCTATACAGTATTTTTGATTAAAATTTGCTGACCAGGTCATTCTCACATTGAAGGTTGTGTACCAGTATCAGTAGGCTGTGTGCCCATAGCCTGTACTGCAGAGTGGATAGATATAATTGTACGAGAATTCCCAATGCTTCACCATTAGTAAGCTTTTGTACATACAGTGTAGCTTCTAGTCTGCCTGGTAGAAGGCTTTCATTTGTAATTGTCTATGTATGTAGTACTAGCCTTTGAAATATTCTAGAAACTAGCTTTTTAATTGACTTATGCATAGATCAGTATTAGAGATGACAATACATAGCTTCATATTATGAATATGCAAAAACTATGAGAGAGAGAAAGAAGTGATATAACAAAAGTAGTGAAAAACAAAATCCACAAACAAGTCCTTGCTCTGCACTGAAGAGGGGGGTGAAGAGCATGTTACAGCTTTACCACCTGTCATGGGGTCACTCACCACACTGGCACCTCCTGCTGGACATTTCAGGAATTAGCTCAGTCCCAGCAGGTGCATCCTCAGGTGATGGTGGCTCTCCTGTCCTCGCCTCCACCTGCAGACCCGTTACGGCTCCTTTCTCTCAGTGTCTGCTTCGTGGCAGAGCCCTGCAGCCATGTCACCATCTGGTTTCTCCCCATTCCGGGAGACTCCTCCAATAAGAGTCCAGCTGCTCCTCGCAGCAGTTAGGCAGTTCACAGCCGGGCTGCTCCTTCAGCAGCTAGTGGGGTGGAGGGATCCAGGCCCACCCACTACTCCGGGCCCCGGGTCCAGGGACCCTGCAAACAACAGTTTCCTGCTGCCTCCTCCTTCCAGCTCACTGTCTCTATTCCCTGGGCCACTTCCCCGCAGCCTCAGTTCCTTCTGCTCTTGCCTCTGGCTCCAGTTCCTTTGCCCTCTTCCCAGGGCCTCAAGCCTTTAAGTCCTGGCAGCCTGCCAGGAACCCTCTAGGCAGGGCCAGCTTTAGGAACTGCGGGGCCCGATTCGAATACCCGGCGGCGGCCCGGGTCTTCGGCAGCACTTCGGCGGCGGGGGGTCCTTCACTCGCTCCGGGTCTTCTGTGGCACTGTAGGACCCCCCGCCGCCAAAGACCTGGAGCGAGTGAAGGGCCGCCGAAGACCTGGAGCGAGTGAAGGGCCCCCTGCCGCCGAAGTGCTGCCGAAGACCCAGACAGCTGCCGAGTGAGTAAAAAAAAAATTAAAAAGGCGCCTAAGGCGCGGGATCCTCTTAGGCACGGGGCCGATTCCGGGGAATCTGGGGAATCAGCCTAAAGCCGGCCCTGCCTCTAGGAAGCCAGTTGTCTCCCTAGGGCTCCCTGCAGCAGACTTCTTCAGTCTGGTCTGCAGCTTCCTTTTATTTGGGCCAGCTGCTCCCTGATTGGCTGGTCCAGTCGTCGCCCTAATTGTCCGCAGCCACCACCCTAATTGGCTGTTTCCCCTGCAGCCACTCCTTTGGCTGCCTTGCACTCAGCCTCCCTAGGCTGGTTTTAACCCTCTCAGGGCCAGTGCGGGGCAGGAGCCCCATCACACCACCATATCCACAACAATATGACAAACCCATTTGACCCTGAATCACATCCAGAGGTCCTTATCAACATATCTAGTGGAGTATATGTAACATCAGATGTATAAGACTCTACTGAAAACAGAAGATGTTGGTGAAGAACAAATGGAGAGATTTGTAAAAGAGGCACTTAATCTGGTATCAAAACATTTTCTGACATGACCAAGAAAACCAAATTTAAGTCTGGCAAGGGAAGGACATTCACAGCAGCTATCAGTCCAGAAATTGTTTTCTGAAGATCCCTGTCCTTAGCAAGATGCAGAGATGATATTTCAATGGCAACTGTTCTTAGTCACTCAATAGGACCTGTGCCTACGTCCCTCTTGCATGCTGATGGACCACTGAGAATAACATACAAAACTGAATTAGGACATCAGCTGAAAGCTCAGGATGAAAGAATCCATGACCTAAGATCATGCAACAGAGAAACTACAGTATACATCAAAAATGCTATGGCTGTCATACAAGTGATGGCTGGAGACAAGATCCACACATGTGATGAACTGGCTGAGTACTTGAGGCAGATCCTAAAAGAATTTGACAAAGCCAGTTCTGCAATCAAAGTCTGACCAATATGACAACAGTAACCCTGTGAAAATTGCAGAAAAAACAGCATCAGACAGGATCTGACAGACAGGGCAACAAAAATGATTAGGGGGGCAACAAAAATGATTAGGGGTCTGGAGCACATGACTTATGAGGAGAGGCTGAGGGAACTGGGATTGTTTAGTCTTCAGAAGAGAAGAATGAGGGGGGATTTGATAGCAGCCTTCAACTACCTGAAGGGGGGTTCCAAAGAGGATGGAGCTTGGCTGTTCTCAGTGGTGGCAGATGACAGAACAAGGAGCAATGGTCTCAAGTTGCAGTGGGGGAGGTCCAGGTTGGATATTAGGAAAAACTATTTCACTAGGAGGGTGGTGAAACACTGGAATGCGTTACCTAGGGAGGTGGTGGAGTCTCCTTCCTTGGAGGTTTTTAAGGCCCAGCTTGACAAAGCCCTGGCTGGGATGATTTAGTTGGGAATTGGTCCTGCTTTGAGCAGGGGGTTGGACTAGATGACCTCTTGAGGTCCCTTCCAACCCTGATATTCTATGATTCTATGATCTAAGGTTGGCTGCAAGAAATATCAGGCGATTGGTGGATGTCCTGTACATCTATGGAAAAAGTTTCTAAACATGGCATCCAACAAGCAGTCACTTGTAAAATTCCTCTGTGAATGTATGGTTCAAAATGCAGCTGAGAGTGTAGACACATACAACACAAACACTCCTTCTTGCTGGAGGCTTTTCCAATAGTGAAGTAGCAAAGTAGAAGTATCGAAGAAGCCCAAGTTTGCAAAGTACTCAAGAGGAGGTGGACACAAGGACACTCTTCATGTGTATGTGCCAGTACAGCTTTTGGATCTCTTAGTAATTATGTCACCTGATACAGATGTTTTGGACTTTTCTGTTCACTACTTTCCAAAAATGGAACACATGGATAACATGTGGATTGAAACAGGCACCATTACCAGCACATTGGACAAGTGTAACTTTATATCTGCACATGCAATTTGTGATGCACACACTCCTGACTTCTGCAACATACTTCATGCTTTACATGCATTAACAGGAGGTGACTGTGTCATCCCTAACTGGTATAGGGAGGAAAAAAAAAATCTGTGTTTAATGTTGTCAAAACAAAGGAAGCGGACTTCTTCAGAGATCTTGCCAAATAGGGAGAGAGTGACGGACAATTTCTTCATTAGAGAAGTTGGTAGCAGTGCTGTATGATCAGAGTGAGAAAGGACAGGAGGAGACTCACAGAGATCTGAATCTAGCCATCAAAAAAGGACAAGTCACGGGCCAAACTCCTCACCATTTGAGGACAGTTTTGAAGAGCATCTCAAAGGAGCGTCTTATCCAAATCTTTGTTTTGTGATCTTCACACATAGGTAAACAAGACATTGGATTGTCATTGCAACATGGATTGAAAAATGTGGATGATTAACTACTTTCTGTATTCTTCATGGGCCCAAAGGCACCTGAGCTTCTAAAAGACCTTATCAGTGCCTGTACCAGTAGGGTTTGGTGCACAATCATCTATGTCTGTAGTCAGAAAATCTTTCTTGCACAGAACTGTGTACTTGCCAAGGCAATAAAACTGTGGTAACTCACATACTCTTGAGAGAGATCATGATGATAATGATAACTAGAAATGTCAAATTGTATCTGTACAAATTTATTATTAGATTTTGTTTTACTCTTTAAACTGTTGTTGTGATGCTTTGAAGCCACAAAGAAATCCAGTTTTATGTCTTGAAATAATACATAGTGTCATTAAGCTAACAGAAACGAATGCAAATATTTCAAACTGGTCAATTTTCAAACCGTCTCGCATGATATTCTTATCGATAAACTAGGCAAATACAATTTAGATGGGGCTACTATAAGGTGGGTGCATAACTGGCTGGATAACCGTACTCAGAGAGTTGTTATTAATCCTGCTGGAAAGGTATAATGAGTGGGGTTCCGCAGGGGTCTGTTTTGGGACCGGCTCTGTTCAATATCTTCATTAACGACTTAGATATTGGCATAGAAAGTACGCTTATTAAGTTTGCGGATGATACCAAACTGGGAGGGATTGCAACTGCTTTGGAGGACAGGGTCATAATTCAAAATGATCTGGACAAATTGGAGAAATGGTCTGAGTTAAACAGGATGAAGTTTAACAAAGACAAATGCAAAGTGCTCCACTTAGGAAGGAAAAATCAGTTTCACACATACAGAATGGGAAGAGACTGTCTAGGAAGGAGTACGGCAGAAAGGGATCTAGGGGTTATAGTGGACCACAAGCTAAATATGAGTCAACAGTGTGATGCTGTTGCAAAAAAAGCAAACATGATTCTGGGATGTATTAACAGGTGTGTTGTGAGCAAGACACGAGAAGTCATTCTTCCGCTCTACTCTGCTCTGGTTAGGCCTCAGCTGGAGTATTGTGTCCAGTTCTGGGCACCGCATTTCAAGAAAGATGTGGAAAAATTGGAAAGGGTCCAGAGAAGAGCAACAAGAATGATTAAAGATCTAGAGAACATGACCTATGAAGGAAGGCTGAAAGAATTGGGTTTGTTTAGTTTGGAAAAGAGAAGACAGAGGGGACATGATAGCAATTTTCAGCTATCTAAAAGGGTGTCATAAGGAGGAGGGAGAAAACTTGTTCACCTTAACCTCTAAGGATAGAACAAGGAGCAATGGGCTTAAACTGCAGCAAGGGAGGTCTAGGAAAAAGTTCCTAACTGTCAGGGTGGTTAAACACTGGAATAAATTGCCGAGGGAGGTTGTGGAATCTCCATCTCTGGATATATTTAAGAGTAGGTTAGATAAATGTCTATCAGGGATGGTCTAGACAGTATTTGGTCCTGCCATGAGGGCAGGGGACTGGACTCTATGACCTCTCGAGGTCCCTTCCAGTCCTAGAATCTATGAATCTATGAATTTACCGTGTTTATGGTGTCATTATTGATCCTGTTGCTATGGTACCAGCACCACTTGACAGCGCCACATCATTCTTCATATTTAAGTAGACATAATAAGCTTTTAAATTATGTACAATGTGGATGTGTCAAGATAGGATACATTAAGTCGACCAAATTGGTGGTGCCTGCCACTCACTTATATGAGGCTATAATTTTCCTACCCATGAAGATCTCAGTCATAGCAACCTTCTGAGTAAAAGCTTCTAAGTGTAATAAAGCTATTTTTCATTTTGCCCTTAAATATCAATCAAATAGAGGAACCTGGTAGTCACAGATGATTTTCCACAATCACTAACAGATTCAGTTACACTCTGCCCTGTTTCATTTCTCTATTTTCCAGCAGGTGGAGACAAAGCAGAACACTTTGCATAACCCCTCTCCAGAACTTTGAAACATGAGGGTTGGCTTCCAATACAGGAAGACACAGGTTGGATTATCTATAACCAAAATAAAAAGTGCTCTGTCAGAGCAAGCACGCCAAAGTTAAATAGGTACAGAGTGCTTTGAAACTTGCGATTATTAATTATGACTCATTCTTCTTTGTAAAGTAAGCACTCTTTGGCAAATCCTCTCCATCAGCTTCTCCAGGGCCATGGAGGTCAGTGACAGCCGCAGAATCAGTGTGGACCCTCTGCATATGTTGGAAGAAGTAGTATTATAGGACCCAGCATAGAGCATCCACGAGTCTGACATGCTGGGGAGCTGTGCTCTGCAGTCCAGCACAAAGGGGTGGAGGAAGAGAGGCACAGAGTAAGGAGATTTGCATTGTCTGGGGAGGAGGTGACCCATGCTGGTCTCATGGAATCTGTAAAGTAATCTCTGCTTCTTCAATTACTCAGGCTTTGTGCAGTGACCAGGATTTTTCCCTGTGGAAGAAAATCTTGTGAATTAATAATCTGCCAAAATCCCAGTGCCTCAATTGGCCAAATTCTCCAGGTATTTTCTTCCCCACCTGGTACCTGCAGAAACATTCTGAGAAGGAATTGTTTGCAATGAGGCTCTGTAGAGTACTGGATCTTTCATTACTGGAAACCAAGCACTGAAGGTGGATAAGTGAGTGTTTTGCTTTGTCTCTACAGGCAGGAGAATGCTGAGAGATGAGAGAGTTCTCTACTGAAAACAATATTAGCACATCTGTGAAGTTGCTTGGTGTCTCTCTCCTTTCCCTTTCCTTTCTATGTGCACATAAAGCCACCACAATTAGCTTCTCTATCAAAGGCATTCACTGTCCACATTGTTTCAGCTACTGCTGTCACAACATTTTATCTCTGGAGGGCTACAAGCTTGGAACTATACAGCATGCTTTCCCCCAGTGGCAGCTTCTCACTGAGCTGGAAGTGTAAATTCCACCTTGAGACATACCCACACTAGCTCTCATTGAGCTAGTGTGCTAAAAATAGAGTGTAGCCATGTTGGTGTGAGAAGTGGGAAGGGAGAGTTGCCCTGAGCACATTAAGCATCTCAGACATGTACATGTGTGGATCGGCTTGCCCATCCCGCTCCCCACACCGCCTCAGCTATGCTCTATTTTTAGGATGCTAGCTTCATCGGAACTAGCAAGGGTATGTCTCCTCAAGCTGATATTTACACCTTCCAGCTCTAATGCAGACAAAGTCATAATTATCATTGGCCCAGAACGAGAGAAAACTCTTGAATGGGAAGTGCAAATGGCTTCAGTACTAGTGAACTCAGAAGTAAAGTTACTGATAGTACTATCGACCTCATTAATTCCCAGAGGGCTGTTACGGTGTGGATCAGGGCAGGGATGGGCTGCTGTAGGAGCTGTTACACCAATTCTAAGTCACTGGAGGATCCCCTGTGCTGGGGTGATTGGCTTGTGGCCCCAAAGCCACCATAGCCATGTATTTTGTGTAGGTTTTCACATTACAATGTGTCTCCAATGCAAGGGAAGATCTCAGTCTGTGTCTTCTAAAGGTGTCTGCCAACTCTAAGGAGGCAGGGATGCATTGGGAATAAGATAGTTAATTAAATCTTACTTGCAAGTGAATTAAATATAGAGAATGGGAAGTTAGAGCAGTAATGGAAAAATATGCAGCTTGAGTATTATTACTTTATTATTAACAACTTTTATTACAGTAGCACCTACAGATCCCAGTCAAGACCCAGGCCCATTGTGCTAGGTACTGTTCAAACACATAGTGAGAGGCAGTCCCTGCGCAAATAACTTGGGACTAGATTTTCAAAGGTATTTAGGTGTCTAAAAGGTACAAACAGATGACTACTGGAATTTTCAAAACTGGCTAAGTGCCTACTAGGAGCATATGTAACTTGCTTAGCTATTTTTGAAAATCTCACTAGGCACCTATTGTTCCTAAAACCTTTGAAAATCTGTCTCTTACAATCTAAATAGATAAGATACAAAAGCACAGGGGAAAGGAAGTATTACTATCCCTATTTTATTATTGGGAACTGATGTAAAAAGAAGTTAAGTAACTTCTCATTATAGGGAAAATAGGGTGTTATTTTAAGTAATTAAAATATAGGAGGGGCTCAGGAATAACATTTAATGATTTTTACCTCTATACAGGTTACTTTGGATTGAAGCTGTGAGAAATAAACCAGTTTGGTGCACCTTCTATACATGTATTAAAAGACTAAGCAAGCAGTTATAGAATAAATATGAATTTAAGCAACATATGTCACAAGCTAATTTAAGTTAAAGTTTTCCTAACTTAACTTACAATGGTATAATGCAACAGTCAAATTAAGGCTGTAATTAAAACAAACAATCAGTAATTCAATGGTTCAATTTACCTACTTTGCCAGTGAACAAGTTAAGGAAAACAATTCTGTTAAGATTTTGCAGGAAGGTTAATGGGAGAAGCTATTACCTTTTATTTTAACCCTTTAGCGAAGGTTCCATTAAAGGCAGAGGCTATTTCTTGTCTTTATTTTGAGGAAGTACAGCTCTTAAAATGGTTTCTTAGTCACTTCTTCCTCTGGTTGCTTTCTCCTGCTAAGCTTCGTGTTCACAGAAATCACATCAAGCTTCTGTTTATTTACTCTATTTCCCCTCCCCACTTGAACACAATACCTGCATTTTTCTGCCAGTCATACACAGATATAGAATGTTTTCTAGAGACCTATACTTAAACCGGTGTCATTCTAAAGCTGCTATGACCCAGGATCTCTTCATGTTAGATAACACTTAGGGGTTTAGGGTCTACTTTGAGGGGTAGTTGCAACACACATGCGTACACACACACACACACACACACACACACACACACACACACTAATGGGCACTGGAGCGATTTGAGTGTCCTTGAATTGCTCTTCAGAAGGATTTTCATAACTTCTTCTCAAAGTCTTTAGCTCATATGATTGGTCTTAGTTTGGAACTATGTTTATTGATAAAATGTAGCTTGGAATTCTTTTGCATGTCGTGAGGAAAGTCTGGTTTCATCTTTCTCAGCTGTAGACTTCAGGCTTGGTTTAGCTGGCGGTCAGAGTCTTTCACCTCTTCTTCTTTGGATGTCTGGTCCAGGGAACAAAGCATGATACAACTTTGGGTGTTGTGTGATGTGAGAGAGCCCCACCTTCTTTCTGCATGGTTAGCATCTTTTGGATCAGTGACTCCTCTACTCAGCCCTGGGCCACTCCAGCATGTCAGCTATAGTTCATTGTGCACCAATGACTTGGCACCTTGATCTTGAAGTAATATAGAAGATGCCAGTTCAGTATGTATGTGTCTTGCACCAATTTGATGATAATCGCAAACAGATGTTCTCGAAAACAAGACGCAAGAAAGTGCCATGTGATAAGGAATTGGTATGCAAACTTCTGCTTATGTCCAAGACGTATCCTAATTGTTTAAATATAATGAATAGCTATTCAATATCCACACATCCACTCATTCCCACACACCATTGTGACTGTGAATTAATTATGACAGGTGGAATGTAACTGAGAAGTGGGGCAGATCCTAGGGCAAGTGAATGACTGTACCCTAATAACCTGTTGCCTACAAAGCAGAAAGCTGCTTCAAACATCTCTTAGTAATGCTAACTTTCATTAAGCATTGAACATTAAACTATCATTAAATATTTCACACAGGACATCTGTAAAAGAGCCAGGAATTTAACCCAGATTGCCTCAAGTCTCAGTCCAGTGTCTTAGCCCCAAGCTCATCATCCTTATTCACAGTTAAGCCCCTTATGTTTTCAGTCTTTTTTTTTAAATTGGGATGACTTCAGCTACAAGACTGTATGGGGTCAGTTGTGGCTAATGATTTCCTGTCCAACAAAAGTCAAGTCACTTAAGGCTAAATTTTCAATTTTGTTGTTTAATTATGAGTGCCTCCGTTTTTGGGTGCTCAGCTTGACACACCTGTGGTCTGATTTCTGGAAAACTCCAGCTGAAGTCAATGGAAATTATGAGTATTCAGCAACTCGGAAGATCAGGCATTAGGGTACAGATTTTCGAAAGGACCTCAGCACCTAAAAATGGGGTCAGATTTTCAAAACAGATCAGCTCCCATTCAAACACCAAAATAAGTGGCCAGATTTTTTTTTTTTTAAAAAAGCACTCAGCACACTGAGCTGTTTTGCAAGTCGCATCCAGAGTTCTAAAAATATGCACCTGAGTTAGACGACACTTTTCAAAAGCTGACACCTCACCACTTTGTGTCTTTCCCTGACTCCACAAATCTCTAAAATGGGACAATTATCTATTAACCTTTGAAAAGTGCTTTCAGACCCTAAGAATAAAGAATCTGTACAAATCTGTTGAGGACAGATGGTACCAGAAAAAAAACAACAACCCAGAATTCTATTTGAAATTTATGGAAAGCAAAGGAAAAATACCAGTTACAGATGTGCTAGTCCTGCAGACTGGTGTAGGAAGTGTAGTTTAAATATGTAACCGCTTGTGTTTTATGAAGGGTAAGAATAGGAAATGAGACAAAAAAAAAAATAGAATTCTATCACCACTAACTGCAGTCACAGCTATTATAGAGAGTTCTGTTTCTTGACTTAGCAATACAAAGCCTTTGGATTTACACCAAAGAGCATTGTCATGTTTTGCTTTTAACAGCAGTGCACATAATTTTTTGGTGAGGACAGTTTGGGTGCCTGCTCCTAGTCAAATCATACCTCATAGAGGAGCAGAGCTTGGAAGCTAGTACTTTTTCAGTCTGGCATTTGTCACAAGTTGAACCAAAACCAAACAATGCTCCATTTCTAAATGGAGTTTCTGAATACTAAACAACCTAAGTTGAACACATTTTGCCCACTTCTGAAGAAATTGGGTGCTAGCACACTTTCACATTTATCCATGGAAAAAATATATTACCCAGAACTGGGCCATGACGTTCACCCTTATAGTTTTCTCCATATCAGCATCTGGAAGGTCAAGAAATGTTTTCACATTTGCTATGCCTGCATCATTGACTAGGATATTAACATCCCCAACTTCTTTTCTAACCTGAAAGGAAAGAAGGGAAAACCAAACTATTATATGATATTTGTGCTTTACGTTTATAAAAAACATGTAGTGATCTGTTCTATGTACTGCCTGAATATTTGCCATTACTATTTATTACCAATACTCTGGAAGCAGACTACATTTGGTAGGTGTTTTACAAACAGAGAGAAAGACAATCCCTCATCCTGACCAGTTTATACTCTCAGAGGATTACTTTCAGATTCACACATGACTTTTCAATTAGTGTACGTGCCTAGAAAGGAGTTAATGGATTGATGGTAGTTTACCAACCAACTTCTAACACTTGAGTATGAAAAAACTCTTCAAGGAACAGATTTCTGCCTGTAGTTTAATTGTGATTTCTAAAGTGCTGCACACTATCTGGCCCATGTAAACCCTGCTGGTGAGAACTATGCACTACATTAATGTGCAGTAGGGAATGTACAATTTGTGTCAGCAGGGTCTACGTGGGCCAGTTAGTGCGTAACATGTTAGTACACTTTAGAAATTACACCCCTCTAGCACACATTGTTCCACATGTAGACAAGCCCTAAGTCTGTACTTTTAAGAATAACTCATGCTCATAGGAACACAGAAAATTCAAGGTGCTTGATCCCCTTATGTTTAGCTGGCAGAGTCAAGGTGTTGAAAACTTCATATGGACCTGGGATAATTTCAATATATTAGCTTACCTGGTAATGTGTACTGTGTGCATATGATTATTCTTATATTCCATTTAAAACAAAAGAAACAACATCATTACTAGCATTGGATGACATTTTTCAGATGAGTAGTTTATTCATAAAAAAAATGCCATTTTGGGTGGACCCAAACTATTTCCGAATTTGTGTCAAGCTCACCAAATAGTTTCAACTGAGCTGAAAGAGTCTAAATGTTTTGATAATGTTGAAACATACTTTTGATTTTCAGGCATTTTGGCAAAAGCAAAGCACTGACAAAGTAGCTAGAAGAGGAGGTGCTTCCCTTATAAGCTTTAGCCTAGCAATTAGGCCACTCACCTAGGATGTGAGAAATCTGGCTTCAGTTCCACACTCTGCATGATGTGTTGAAGGGATCTGCACTTGGGTATCCCACATTGCAAGAGAGCACCATAACCACTGGACGATGGGGCTTTCTTAATCTCACCTGTTAAATCTGTTCCACTTTGGCCAGGTCTAGACCTATATAACTATGTCGCTCAGGGGTATGAAAAATCCACACCTTTGAGCAATGTAGTTATACCGACCTAACCCCCCCAGGTAGACAGTGCTATACTGATGGGAGAGCTTCTCCCCTTGACATACCTACCTCCTCTCAGGGAGGTGGATTAACTATGCTGACAAGAGCAGCTCTCCTGTCAGTGTAGAAGCATCTCCACTAAAGTGCTACAATGGTGCAGCTGCACTTGAAGAAAAGCCCTTAGTATCAATAATTAAATAGTCATGGAGGAAGGACTTCAACTTGGGTCTCCCACATCTTAGGTGAGTGCCCTACGTACCAGGCAATACAGTCATACTTACTCACTTTCTCTGGCCCAATGACTATCCATTGTCATCCACAGTATCCAGTGTCATTCATAGTCATAGAAAAGTCTTTGGGCCCGGGAACGAGACTGAGAATGACTCTATAGCCTGGTAGTTACGACACTCATGTAGGATATGGGAGACCCGAATTGAAATCCTTGCTCAATGACTATTTAATGGAAAAGTGGAAAAGCTTCAACAGAAGAGACTGAGAAAGCCCCACACCAGAATAGTCCAGTGGCTGGGCACTCTCATGTAGTGCTAGAAACCCAAGTTCAAATCTTTTCTCCATATCAGGCAGAGAAGGAAAACAAACACAGGTCTTCCATGTGAGTGCTTTAACCACAGGCCTAAAACTTATAAAGAGAGGCAACACTATCACCTCCTCGTCCAGTGGTTTTGTGAATACTTTGCTTTTGTCAAAATACCTGCAAATCATAATGGATTTTTTGGGGTCAAAATGAAACAAAACATTTCAATGCGACATTACCAAGTGGTGTCAACTCTTTTAAATGTTTTGATTTGCTGAAAAGTGTCATTTGACAAAAACAATTTTTTTTCAGAATGGCCAGCAAACCAAAAAAAAAATACATTATTCACGCCACTCACTACATTCAGCAGTCAGTTAGGAAATGCGAATGTTAAGATTGCATCTACCAGTTTAACTGCCACTTTTGTATATGCTTTCACAAGAGAAATAGAGTATATGGAAATTCAGACTTTATATCAGTTTTTAAATTGTATTTCTTAAATGGTTTGATATTGATAAGTTTTAAAGTAACTTCGAGATGACGATTCGAGAAGATAAGCTGTTTGAAGTACAGCCCAGTTTCAAAATAGAAAGATTACTGTAAATTGTCTTGTTTGCAAGATGAATGACGCCATTGATCCTTAGTTGTTTAAAATTACTTTTAATTTACTGATGGATGAATGTTAAGTGACTGATTGTTGCTACAGTCCATTTCAATCAGCCAATTTCATAGGACTTTTGTTGAACTTTTTGTAACCTGGTGATTCCATATCATCTTTTCACCTGGATAAGACCATGTCATCTTCCTCAAAAGAAGTCTTGTGTTCAGGGTTTTTTGGAGGGGTGGAGAAGCATGGGGGAAGGACACAGTATAACAGTCTCTGTGGCATGTGAAACACTGAATATTTTTTAAATTGTTGATTTAAGTGGGACTTTCCCCAATATAGATGCTAGCTTAGGGTAACCTAATTTAAACCTGATTGAACCAAGTTGCATGGCTCTAAGACAGGTCTCACACTCGATGTATATGTCGGCCTTAAAGATAGGCACTGCAAGGCAAAGTTTGAAAATCATAAGGATCAAGGGTAAGGCTGAGAAGCCTTTACCTTTTGGGTCAACAAGCCACCTGAGGGAAGACTGATGTTCCTGAATCCTCAAGACCCAGCCACCTTGGGGAGAAGAAGTCAAGACATCAACTAACAGGCCATGCCAGCCTTTGATCAGTCTCTCTACACCTGAAGGAGGTTTGCTAGCAAGAAGCGCTGTGCTGGTAACATCGTCTGGTTCCTTGACTGCATACTCTATGAAAGAGACAGGGTGAATGGAGGTAGTATTTTTAAATGGACCAACTTATGTTGGTGGAAGAGACAAGCTTTTGAGCTGCACAGAGATCTTCACCAGAAAGAGCTCTGTGCTGTTCAAAAGCTTGTCTTTTCCACCAACAGAAGTTGGTCCATTAAAAGACATTACCTTATCCACCTTGTCGCTCTCATATCCTGGTACCAACATGGCTAGAACAACACTGCATACTCTATGAAAGTCCAGAAGACTACAAGGGTTTAAGAGATCACAACACCTTTGTTATCTTAAGTATCTTAGTTTTCCTTTTTTCCTGTTTTTGTCTTTTGCATTTATTAGCTGGTAGAGATCCCAGCTTTTTTTACATTTTCATTTTAGAGTGTTAAAATGTGGCTGTGTGCATACACCTGTGTATAAATACCCAAAAAGTCTGAAGAGAGAAGACACCAGAAAGTAAGTTCCTCAGGTCTAAACAGCCCTAAAAGTTGTCTCATAAAACCTCATTAAAGTGTGTTCTATATTTAAATGTCCTGGCTTACATTGGCTTGAAATTGTATTCTGTAATTTCGGGTAAGCAAGTGTTCTCAACCTTCTGCTTATGAAGAGTGTTCTGTTAGAGTCTGTACTATAATGTCTCTTTAGGGCATGGAAGGAGGAAAGCATTATCCACCCCATAGCAACAGAATTCTAAAAAGAATCTTTACAATTGGCTTTGAGGATGTGGTTCAGACAGATACAATATTGGTTTCAGTATTAAGATTCCAACGGGTACCAAGTTGTAAATTTGACTAAAGTTGGTAAAATTCTTTAGTTGGGATTTATAACCAAATAGACAGCCACTTTCTTAAAAGCTCTCTAGAATTTCTAAGGATTGATTATTTGTACTTAGTTAAATCCTCTAATTGATTACTTCATTTTATTCCAATGATCTTCTTATTGTATGTGGAGCTTGCCAAGCCAATTTGCAGCAGCCCTCATCAGTGAAGTGCAGAACCCTCAGATCACCATCAAATCCAGTCATCAGTGATGTTGTCTGTCTTTAGCCACAACCACATGTGGGATCCTCTCGTTGGCCTCAGGTGTGAAGGCTAGCTGCACATTGACCCAGGCTTATTCAAAATTGGTTTAGAAGGGCCCATGAGCAGAATGGCAAATCAAAGCCAGATACACATGTAGTCAAGTTAGTTATAAGAGACTGGTTTCTGATGTCAATGGCAGAACATTCTTCATTCCACACTGACATCACAGAGAAAATAGTGTCAAGTAGGCCGACAACGGGAGCCTCAACAATAAGCACACTCTTGGGCACTGGAAGAGGTCCGTGTAAAGTGATAGGCTTGGGTTTGCCTGATCTTTGCAACCATTTTGTACGTAGCATCCTCACAATGGATGTGAGGAGAAGCGATGTTACTTAACACAGGAAGCCATGGTACTGGGGCTGGTCAAATTGTCCTAGTTATGATGTGCATAGTTGAGAGTAGTTGTTTATCAACAACTTGATGTGAGATGAATGGGGTTGACTGTGTTTCGTGGCATTTCTCTGTCTGAAAGGATGGATCCCGCACTGCTCTCTACTGTTGAAATCACTGTTATGAACACATTGCAGATGGTCATGCAGTATATCAGGAGCTCCCACTCTGAACAGGAATCAGAGTTGCCTGACCTGCTGCCATGAAAAGAAACAATACCAGATTACTTCTGGCATTCACGGAGCAGTTGAGCATGGTGGACCGTCACTTCTACCCTGTTTCCCCGAAAATAAGACAGTGTCTTATATTAATTTTTGCTCCCAAAGATGCGCTAGGTCTTATTTTCAGGGGATGTCTTATTTTTCAGAAATGAAAAATGCCTTATTATCGGTGGATGCCTTATTATCGGGGAGGTCTTATTATCGGGGGGATGCCTTATATTACAACGAGAGGCAAAACTGTAAGTAGGCCTTATTTTCGGAGGATGTCTTATTTTTGGGGAAACAGGGTAGGCTTGGGAAACAAGCACTAAGTGGTGGGATCACATCATTGGGATCACATAGATTTGAGATGACAAGTAGTGGCTGCAGAACTTTTGGATGTGGAAAGCCACCTTCCAGGAACAGTATGAGGTGCTCACCCCAGCACTGTGGCGCAAGGACTCAAAAATGAGAGCTGCCCTCTCGGTAGAGAAGTGCGTGACGATTGCTGTGTGGAAGCTGGCAACTCCAGACTACTACTGGTTGGTCCCGAATCAGTTTGGAGTCGGAAAGTTGACCATGGGGCTGTGCTAACGTAAGAGTGCAGGGCCATTAATTGCATCTGGCAACGAAGGACTGCGACTCTTGGCAATGTGCATGAAATAGTGGATGGCTTTGCGACAATGGGATTCCCTAACTGCGGAGGGGTGATAGATGACGCACACATTCCAATTTTGGCCCTGGACCAATAGATGAGGTACTTCTCTCTATGGTATTGCAGGCGCTTGTGGATCACCATGGGTGTTTCACTGACATTAACGCGGAATGGTCCGAGAAGGTCCATGATGCACGAATCTTCAAGAACGTTGGCCTTTACAGAAAGCTCCAAGCAGGGACTTTTTTTTCCAGACCAGAAGATTCCAGTGGGGGATGTTGAAAGGACTTAGTGATCCTGGGAGACCCAGCGAACCCCTTACTTCCATGGCTCATGAAGCCTTACACGGGAAAACTGGACAGCAGCAAGGAGTGCTTCAACAATAGGCTGAACAGGTGTAGAATGACAGTGGAATGTGCCTTTGGCAGATTAAAAGTGCGCGGACGCTGCCTTTATGGCAGGTTAGGCCTAAATGAGGAAAACATTTCCATGGTCATAGCAACCTGCTGCGTGCTCCATAATAGTTGTGAGGCGAAGGGTGAAAAGTTCCCCCCGGGGTGCAGAGGTGGATTGCCTTGCTGCTTAATTGATCAGCCAGATATCAGGGCTACTAGAGGGGCACAACGGGGGCTATTCAAATCAGGGAGGCTTTGGAGGCAACATTTTGATAATGAATACCAGTAATGTGTCTTTCTATACAGCACTCTGCCATGCTTTATTAACTTGCTGCCTTGCATGAAAACTGAGGATTCCAAACTGGGATTTGTAGTGAGCATATGATCAAACAGCCACTATGTATTATGACCAGTAGAAACCACCTGTGTGGGAGACAAATAAAGATTGGCTATCTTTCAGAGAGTTTGTTTTTATGAAATACCAATTAACAACACACACAAAAGGATTGGTGGGAAGGGAGGTAACAGTGCAGGGCAGCGTAGGCTCTCATAGCTGTGTGTAAGTCCAGCTGTCATTTTGGAACCTGTCCGAAGGGGTGGAGTGAACGGGGTACTGAGACGTTCCAGAAAGTTGCAAAGAATGTGTGGGAGGAGTTTGGAAAGTATGGGAAGCAGTTCTGTATTGGCTGCAGGCGGGGCGAGCACACATGTGTTCGATCTCAAGCGTGATTAGGAACTTCTCTGTTTGATCCTCCATGACTTTTATCATCCACTCCTGGCCCTTTACAATGCGTGCCTCACTCTCCTTTCTGTCCTGCCTTTCTATTTTAAATTTTTCCTTCAGAGTCTCTCTTCACTCTCTGTGTTCTCTTATTTTGGCCTCTGAGGATTGGAGCACCTCTCGGAACATGTCCGCCTTGCTCCACTTTGGTCGCTTCCTTATCTGGCAGAGGGACTCCGCTGGTGTACAGTGGGTTCCCCTGAAGTCCACATCTGCAGAAGCACAAGAAACAATACACAGAAGCATGATGGTTAGTTCATGCCCAGCATTGAATCATTATAGTAAAATACACCTCTTAACATATGAATCACTTTCTTATGTCCCTTGGCAAGCATACATCTTGACGAATACCCTAAAAATGGTGAGTTCGGCCTGGGTGGGAGTTGGGCATTCAAGATAGAGCACAGGGTCTAGGTGTTTTTTTTAAGGGGATCAGTGCACGCGACTAGGGACAATATTGTAAATTCTGCATGAGTCAACTTCAGACCCAGGCCCTATGCTGCTCGCCTGTGTGCCACTTTGGTCCCTGCACAAGTGATTGCCAAGGGAAATTTTCTACAATGGGGGAAGGAACAAAGCAGCTCTGCCAAGGAATCTTCAGCAGAGGATTGTCAAGTGCCTCCAGGAAAGTTTCCTAGAGATCTCTCTGGAAGCTTCCCATGAAATCTCTGTGTGCATTAACACACTGTTCCGCCGCACTGCTTAGCTGCACAGGGGAATGTGGAGCACACTCAAACACAGCTAATCTTGTATGTTGCTATCCTTTCACCCACTTTTAGATTATACAGAGCAAAGGACAGCTTGACCTCATATAACTGAACAGCATCAATTCAAAAACATCACTTACCAGGGCTCTCCTCTCCTGCATCATGCACGCCAGAGATGGACTGCTGGGACTGGCTAGATCCCTCTGGAGTGGAAAAAGAGTTCCGGACTTGCCACACCACTGGACGATCCTGCCATGTTCTCCACATTGTCCTCCAACTTGACCTCCTCATTCACAACTTCATCCTTGGGGTTGAGTCCACTGCCCACTACCTCCAGCCCATCCTGAGTATCCACACAGCTCCTGGTGGTGGATAGCAAGGATAGCATCCAGCTCTTTATAGAAGTGGCAGGTTTTTGGCACAGCATCAGAGTGATGGTTTGCCTCCCTTGCCTTTTGGTACACCTGCCTCAGCTCCTTTATCTTCACACAGCACAGCTGCATAGACTTTATCCAACAAGCCATGAGAAATCTGACCGTAGGTATCGAAGTTCCTACAGCTAGAGCGGAGCTGGACTGCACAGCCTCCTCTTTCCACAGTGTCAGCAGATCCAACAACTCAGGTGTGCTCCAAGCAGGAGAGTGTTTGCTGCATGGAGCTTCAATGGTCAGCTGGGCAGATGCAATGTGAGCTCTCCACACTAAGCAAACAGGAAGTGGAATTTCAAAAATTCCTGGGACTTTAAAGGGGGAGGGACAGAAGCCTGTGTAACTGAGTGCAGGGCAGCGGAGTTCAAACTGCTGACCAGAGTGATCAGGATGAGCATTGTGGGACATCTCCTAGAGGCCATTTACAGTGACGTAATCAAGCGTGATGTCTACATTGACACTCTGTCAATATAATTTTGCTGCAAAAAGCTCTATGCCTCTCGTTGAGGTAGTTTTATTTTGTTGGCCAAGCAGGAGAGTTTTGTCGGAAGAAGGAACATTCCAGTGTGCACACCGCCACTGTTTTGTTGACGAAACCTGACTTTTGTTGACAAAACTGTGTTTACTTAAGATAGGGCAACAAAAGTTAAGTTTGTAGTGAGATCCTATGATGTCTTATTTTCCAGCTTACTATGAGTGAAGAATAAGTCCAAATTGTACATCAGGAAAACTTGGATGAGACCCTCCTGGTTGCTTTTTTGAAATGGTTATATCCCAAGGCATCCTTACTTAACTATAATTCACTGATCACATGGACAAATGGCAGAAAAAGCTCTTTACTGTTTCTCAGTAACATTTGCAAATTTTGAGGCTCAGCAATGAACGTGTGAAGTCAACTACAACCATATGCTTTACCCTGGTCTTGATTTGAAGCAACTATTTTCCTTTAGAGGGAAAACTATTTCAGTATCTACAGTATATTAGATCAAACCCAATTATTTTATTACAAAAAATAGGTTAAGCATTTACAAATACCTTCAATTTTTTTTGTTAAATTGCAATAAATGGATATAAGTGGTAAATCCCCTTTACCAAACATTTCTGCTTCTAAAACTAATTCTTTGAAAGAGATAACTTTTAATCAGATACAGTATTAAACTGGAAAGAAAAGCAATGTAAAATATTACCTGATCTGCCACTCTGTAGACTTCTTCCCTATTGCTGCAGTCACACCTGTAGGCATAAACTCCTTTGGCTCCATTTTCTTTGGCTAGTTTAATCGTCTCTTTGTTACCTTCTTCATCAATGTCCCAGAAAACCAGGGTAGCCCCAAGACGAGCAAAATTTAAGGCAATCTGCCTTCCAATCCCATTTGCAGCTCCTGTAATAAGCACTATTTCACCAGCAACATTCTTTTTACATGGAGGACAAATAAACAGAATGAAAGCCTCAAAGTAGTAATATCCTAATAAAATCAGGAATTCGAGAGTCTCCAAGATGCTGTTTAACTTGCACATGATTTTTCAGATATGAAGAATAATTTTTCTAATTAAAAAGATAAAACAAAAATGCTGCATTGAAACTTCAGAGATATTAGAGTTAAAAAAAGAATTAGCTTGTACCCTAAGGATCTAGTTAGTTAATAGGTCACAATTCTTTTCTGCAAAAATGCATTTTATTGCTATATATTTTTCTTGTATTTTCCTAGGAAGTCACGGTATAGTGCCAATTGCTAAAGATTGCTTAGGCCAGAGGAGCAAGATCCCACAAATCTCCTATTCACTTTGTTCCAACACTCCATTTTCCATTGCTTATAATGTCATTTAATGTATATTAAATGACATTATAATTACATATATAGTGAACAATTACACAAAATGTGTGTATACAAAAGCCCATATATATATATATATATAGATATATAGATATATATATATATAAAGTGGGCTTTTGTATACACACATTTTGTGTAATTGTTCACATTTCTGCCAAATAATAGATTGTTTTTGTAGTAGTTTGTTTAAATGGAGTGAAAGCCACCAGAACACTCAGAATGCAATAACCTCAGAAGATAGACTGCTAAAAAAGTTTCCTTCTCCCAAGAGAAAATGTGCATCACAATTTCAAAGCACAGGAGATAATGATTTGTCCAAACACTGCAAATTTTCCATTGATATCATTATTTGTATTTTCATAGTACCCAGGAGCCCTAGATTTTAAAAAAATCACACCCAGTGTTTTATGTTGTGGTAAGGTGCACCAATGCTCCTGAGCAGCACAGAATTACAGTCTTACAATTTTATTATGACATCACATCATTCTGTTTCCTTTATATTGTTCTCTCTTGTACATATCTATTGTGCCTTTAAATTGTAGGTTCTTAATTCTAGGGATCTGTTATAAATTTGGCACATTTCACTTCTGAAGTTGCCGTGTGTAAACAGACAGTGCTATATAGTTAGTTAGTGATAAAACTATCTTGGATTTTTGTAGTTACTTTGAACAAATGGGTGAAATCTCACCCTTTCCAGCATCAGTCAAGATGTGATGGAAAATAATGTTTGCCAAATGGAACAAAGCAGTAAATTTGGGAAATAAGTTTTTTTCCCCCATAGATGACAAGGCCAGAAAGGATCATCATAATATAATGATCTTCCAATTTGACCTGCATAAGACAAGCCCTATTTTACCTAGCAATTACTGCATCCAGCAGATAATTTCTGTTTGAATTATAGCATATGTTTTTAAAAAATATCCCATCAAGAGGTAAAGACTAAGTGATAGAGAATCCACCAAGTCCCTAGGTAAATTATTCCAATAGTTAATTACCCTTACTGTGAAAACCTGTGCATTATTTTGAATGGGAATTATGAACTAAGAAAAAATTACTTGTCTCTGTCCTTTTAAATCCAGTTAAAAATCTCGGTATAGCAAGTTATGAGTTACTATGACATCATACAGTAAAAAGGAGTACTAACAATATTTTTTAAAAACAATCGACAAGACCTAAGCAGTGACCACATATGTAAGAAAAGAACAGTATTGGTTCCCCTCTTTCTTTTATCTGTTGCAGTGGCCATTAAATATGTACAAACGTTTTTGTGAATAATTTTCAACCCTCCAAGGCTTATGCGGATTTTGTTTACAATGTTGTAATGACAGATAGAGGATATATATGAAAAATAGTAGTCCAAAGCGAGATCTACGGGGGACTGCTCGCTACTATGCCTAAGGCTAAAAGCACTTTTCAGATTTTGCATTTCTAAGACCTGTACTTTATGGAGTGAGGGGACGGAAGATCTCCCTTGTACAAGGCAGCGAAACGCGATTTTAAGGTACCACTGAAAGCTACAAGGTGTTTGTTAGTTCTCTGCACACTTTTCACTGTCTTCTGACAGAATCGCAGCTGCTGTAGCTATTGTATTTCACAGAGCCTACAGCCAGTTTTCCTCCCAGCCCAGGAGATCCCACAAGCCACACGTTCGCACCAACTGCATGCACAATTGTAAAGCACTGGAAAGATCAAGTTTTCCTGCCCCCTCCTTTCAGATCCGTAGCGGACAACTCCCCACAACCCGCTCCTCCGCCCCCCCTGCCGACAGACGGGAGGGGCTGATTTCCACCCGCCAGCGTGTAGTCTCCCCCGCGGGAGCGCTCGCTCGGCGGCGGCAGCCTGGGCGGGTGGCTCCCCCTTGTCCTGCACTGCGCCGCCTCGGGCCCCGGCCATCCCGGGAAGCGCCGCGAGCCGGGGGAGAAGCCCGCCCCGAAGCTGCAGCGCAGCGCCACTGGGGAAGCCGCCGCCTGGCTGCGGGCGGCTGGAGGGAGCCCCGGCACCTCCCCGTCCCGCAGACTGTGTAACTCCGCTCCCCACTCACCGCGCGGACAGCTCCCTGAGGCGCGCGGGCTCCGTCCAGTGCCGGGCGGAGCGCGCGCGCTAGCGGGGTAAATAGCTCCCCGGCCCCCGCCACGCCACCCCCACGCGGCCGCCCCGCCCCGCCCGGGCCGCTGCCCGCCAGCAGCCCGGACCCAACGAGGGCGCTTGGCCGGGGATTGCAGCCGGCAGCGGGTGGGGGCGGGCACGGAGGGGTCTGCGGCAGAGAGCAGGAGCGGGTGGTGCCTCGATGTGGGGCAGTTTCCAGTGTGCCCCCTTCCCCCCAACTATCGCCCGCAGCGGGGGTGGGGGTATTATAAAGCCAGGCGGGAGAGTCAGTGGCCACTTTGGGTGAGTCTGCACCGCAGTTTAAGTGCAGGGTTAGTGGGACTTGAGTCAGCTGAGCTGTGTTAGGGAGCCCTGGGCTTAGGCTGACCAAAGGTTCCAATATTAGGAGCTTTGTCTTATATAGGCAATTACTCCCCACAAAAAAAGTGTCCCGATTTTTTACACTTGCAATTTGATCACTCCACCTGGGCTTAGGCATTTACATTGTCTTTTAACCCTACGTTAACACTTTTCTAACCCATGCTCAAACCTAGAGCTCTGGTGTCCAAACTGCAGTGCCCAGATGCGAGTCAAAAAAAGTAACCCTATCCCAGTGTCCCTAGTGCCCCCCAGAATATGGCTGCTCTAGCCCTAGAACTGTGGTGCACTGTAGGAAAATTTTACTGCTTGCCATGCACGTTATCCGGAAGTAGCTTGCTATGCAAAAGGCTTGTTCAGTTCATTCCCATTGCAAACCCAGGAGACTCTCTGACAGTGTGCTTGCAGATCAGTGATCAGAAGAGCCTGGGTTAATGCTGACCTGAGCTGGTGCTGTTTGCAAAGGGTGGCCTCTGTTTTAAATAGAGTGGATTGAAAATTGTTGGGATAAAGAGGACTAAGGAAGTTGTCCCATGGAATTGTGGGATACTTCTGACTGATTCCTGGGGCCTCAGTCAGGTGGGGCTGCATCTACACTGCAAAGCAATAGGGCTTGGACCCTATGTCATGGCTTAACTCAAGCTCAGAGTCTCTAGCCCCAGGGGCGGTGAGTCGTATGTGCCCAGGCTCCACCAATATGAGAGTACGGGGGCCTGGCTCCACCATAGTTCAGAGCCAGGTCTTCTCCCTGGCCTGTCCTGTTGTCCCCGGGCAATTTAAAAGGGCCTGGGGCCCCCACCGCCACCCCAAGCAGCGCAACGGGGCTGCTCCGCTTCTGGAAGTGGCCGCACGTTCTTGTGGCCCCGGGGGGGGGAGGGGGTATCTCTGCACACTGCCCCTGCCCTGAGCTGCGGCCAATGGGAGCTGTGGGGGCGTTGCATGTGGGCAGTGGCACGTGGAGACCTCTCCGGCCCCCCGCCTAGGAGTTGCTGCCAGAGGGGGGTGCAGGTCGTTTTCGGGACCTGCCTGAGGTAAGCACTGCACCCCTCAGCCTCTCCTGCGCCCCATCCCTCTGCCCCAGCCCAGAGCCTGCATCGAAACTCCCTCTCAGAGCCTGTCTCCTGCACCCCAACCACCTGCCCCAGCCTAGAGCCCACTCCTGCACCCCAACCCCCTGCCCTAGCCCAGACCCCACACCCAAACTCCCTCCCAGAGCCCGACCCTTCCCCCCTCCCGCACCCAAATTCCCTCTCAGAGCCTTAGGCAGGTGGGGGGAGGGAGACTTGGACCCGCTCTGGCCACCACCAAAAATTATACAAACCTGCCACCCCTGTCCAGCCCTGCGGGGTTCTGGGACCTTGGGGCTAAGTCCTGGGTTAGCGTAATTGCAGTGTAGACACAAGGAGGGTTCGGCTTGAGCCTGGACTCAAGCATGGGCTTATATTGCAGTGTAGACATACCCTGAGGAGGCAGCTGTGTGCCTGGCAATTGTCCCAGGTGGCTGCATAGTGCCGGAAAAGAGTAGTAACAAGAGGGTTCCTCAGCAAGGGGCCTTAGGGTCATCAGGGTCTTGCTACCATTAGAAAGTTACAGCAGGCTGGACGGTGGGTCTGAGGAGTTGTATTAGTCAACACTGTGCTAGCCCCAGCTTTGCACTTAAGGCAGACAGGGCCAAGACATTGCCCCTGCCCTCATCCCACCCTCCACACTGCTCTGCAAAGAGGTACCCCTGAGCAGAGGTGCAGAGTCCTCCTATGCTATCTTGCTGCATCAGGGCTTCCATGGGGGTGGTATGGTGCACAGACATCTCACTGGGGTAGACAAAGTCTCCTGAGTCAAAGGGTGCACTCTACAAAACTGCCAAGGGGCTCTGACCACCTGCCCTTAATGCCTGGATGGAAGGGAGGCTTTGGGGTGGGTGGAGTAGGGCTGGAGAACACGTATGCCTCACACTCATTGTACAGTAAGAGCTCCTGTTCTGTGGGTCTGGGCCAGGCTGTCCTCTCGAGGTGCTGCGACCTAGTGCATGGGGTTGCAGTGCCACTCACATGGGCTCAGTGATGCTGGAGGGCCTTCTTGGCCAAACCTGAGTGGTGCTGTGACCCTGTGTGCCCGGTCCCAATGCTCAGAGAGGGGAACCACGTCCAGCCCCGCAAGACAGGAGTCACTGCTGCAGGGTGAGTGTGTCACAGGCTTGCACTCTTGACCATGTTATTGGCAGAGTATAGTTTTGTGGTGGGGCAGTGAGCAAACCTGGCATCCTTTGCCAGTTTGCCCAGTTATTACTTTTCCACATGAATCTGCTGACATGGTTGTTATGCTTAATCCAATGACAAGGATGCCATTCATTACATAGAGTGGCTGCCTGCAATAGGTTGTGAACCCTGAGTTTGCTTAATTTCCTCAGCATTTGTGATGACCTGTGTCTTTCAGTTTATAGATTATAGGACTGGAAGGGACCTCGAGAGGTCATCGAGTCCAGTCCCCTGCCCGCATGCATTATATAATATTGTTAGGAGACCTCCTGTATCCTTTCAGACTGCGTCTGGCTGTTGGAGCTACGAGTGAGCACTTTGGAGCCCTCTCTAATGTAGTGTGAGCTCTGGTGTACTGGTTACTGGCCTGTCCATCTTCTTGGTATATGATAGGAGGCCCGCCTTTCTGTAACAAGGCTGCCTACTGCCACAGTGAGTGAGTACAGTGCATCTGCACATCACCCCAGCTCTGAGATCAAGTTGGAATAGAGAGTAGCCACTTGCAAATTTATTTATTTGTTGATTTGTATTACCACAGCACGTAGGGGCCCTAACCATGGATCAGGGCGCCACCGCATTAGGCCCCCTACAAACAGAACGAAAAAATGGTTCCTGTTCCTAGGAGCCTACAATTTAAATATAAAACAAGAGACATAGATACAGACAGACTGGGGAGAACACGGAAACAATGAGGTCAGCATGATATTGGTCAGCATGACAGGCAGTGGTATCAGCACACCCACAGCTTAACCAATGCCAATTTTTTTTAGGCATCACAGCAAAGGAGAGTTTTCAGGAGGGTTTTGAAGGAGTGTAATGAGTTAGTTTTGTGGATGTTTATGGGGAGCACTTCCCAAGCACATGGGGCAGCATGGGAGAAAGTATGAAGATGTTGGTTTGAAAATTTAACAAGCTGGCAGTGGAAGCTGGCATCATATACTGATTGGAGGTGAGAATCGACAGTTTGGTAGCGAATGAGAGACGATAGGTAAGGTGGAGACTATGAAGGGCCATGAAAGTGAAAATAAGGAGTTTGTATTAGATGTGATAGGGAAGGAGGAGCCAATGGAGGGATTCAAAGGGAAGATTGATATGGTCAAAGTGATGGGATAGGAAAATTATCTTTGCAGCAGCATTCTGAATGGATATGAGTGGGGCGAGACTACATTGATTAAAGCTAGAGAGAAGGATATTGCAGTAATTGAGACTGCAGAAGATGAGAGCTTGGATGAGTATTTTAGCTGTGTGGATGGATTGCAAAGGCTGTATTTTAGAGATATTATTCAGAAAGAATCAGCAAGTTTTAAAAAGAGCCTGGATTTGAGGCCATCGAGAGAGGTCCAAGTCAAAGATGATACCCTGATTACACCCTGGGGAAGCCAAGACTGAGGTACCAAGCAGAGCTTGGAAAGTACATGTTTGTATTCTGAACACTAGAGCAGTGAGAGGAGTCTCATTTTGGCATCACAAGTGGACAGAACTTGGAAGAATACTACTATCATCCTCTCCCCCACTTTGACCCCTGTTCTACAGCTTGTCCCCATGCAACAGAACTACACCTCTACCCCAATATAACGCGGTCCTCGGGAGGCAAAAAATCTCACTGTGTTATAGGTGAGACCGCGTTATATTGAACTTGCTTTGGATCCCCCGTTCCTTGTTCCCTGACTGCCTCCTCCAGAGACCCCCATCCCTAATCACCCCTGGGGGGACCCCACCCCCTACCCAACCCCCCTGCTCCCTGTCCCCTGACTGCTCCGACCCCTATCCACACCCCTCGCCCCCTGACAGGCACTCACCCTCAGCGGCAGGAAGTGGAGCAACGTGGCCCCAGCCCGCTCCACTCCGCCACCTCCCAGCCGTGGTGCTCCACTTCCTGCCGCCGGTGAGTGCGGGGAGGTTGGGGAAAGGATGCCCCCTGTACTCACCTGCGGCGGGAAGCGGAGCGCCACAGCTGGGAGCTGGTGGAGTAGAGCGGGCTGGGGCCGGGCTGCTCCGCTTCCTGCAGCCGGTGAATGCAGGGAGGTTGGGGAAAGGATGCCCCCTGTACTCACCTGCGGCGGGAAGCGGAGCGCCACAGCTGGGAGCTGGTGGAGTAGAGCGGGCTGGGGCCGGGCTGCTCCGCTTCCTGCAGCCGGTGAATGCGGGGAGGTTGGGGAAAGGATGCCCTCCGCACTCACCTGCGGCGGGAAGCAGAGCGACGCGGCCCCAGCCTGCTCCGCTTTCCTGGCCCTGGCTGTGTCGCTGGTGGGGTGGTTGGGGAAAGGTCCCACACTCACCTGTGGTGGGAAGCAGAGCGCTGCAGCTGGGAGCTGGCGGAGTGGAGCGGGCTGGGGTCAGGCTGCTCCGCTTCCCACTGCCGATGAGTGCCAGGAGGTTGGGGGAAGGACGTCCTTCACGCTCACCTGCGGCAGGAAGCGGAGCAATGTGGCCCCAGCCTGCTCCACTCTGCCACCTCCCAGCTGCAGTGCTCCGCATCCCGCTGCCGGTGAGTGCAGGGAGGTTGGAGAAGGGAGGCCCCCCGTGCTCATCTGCGGGGGGGGGGGGGGCGCGGAATACCATGGCTGGGAACTGGCGGAGTAGAGCTGGCTGGGGCTGGGCTGCTCCGCTTTCACCGCTGCCGGTGAGTGCGGGGGGGATCCCTTCCCCCAAGTCCCCTCCCCCGAGAGACACGGCTGGGGCCGGGGTGAGGGAAGCGGAGCGGGCTGCTCCCGGCCCCCTGCTACTCCCCCGGGCCACTCTGGAGCTGTGGGGCCCCCAAAATTGCCCCCCAAAGCTCCTGCATCCTAGACCCTGGAGGGGGGGGGGAGCCCCTGACCGCCCCTGAGACCCTCTGCCCTTTATCCAACTCCTTGGCCCCGGCCCGGCACCCTTAACACGCTGCTCAGAGCAGCATGTCAGAACTTTACCACGTTGTATGCGAACCCGTATTAGATCGGGTTGTGTTATATTGGGGTAGAGGTGTATATTGGTCTGCTGCATTCAGATCTGCAGGGGAGAGGGAACCATATATTTTTAAATGAGGGAAACTGCCTGTCACCATTGACACAGTGGTTCAAGGACAATCATGGAGAGATCTGTAAA
Source organism: Malaclemys terrapin pileata (assembly GCF_027887155.1). NCBI lineage: Eukaryota > Metazoa > Chordata > Testudines > Emydidae > Malaclemys > Malaclemys terrapin. Next base: position 66,762,474 of record NC_071506.1, on the reverse strand, counting down.
TTAACTATTACAGTTGAACTTGCTAAACACAATAAAGGGTATGCTAATGGTTTCGCAACACTGAAAGATACATCTAAAGCAAAGCAACTAGCTTGCCCTTGTTTCAGATCTTTAAGGAGACACCCATAGCAGTCAGTTTTCCTTGCATCCTAATTAAAACTATTCCTTTTTGCTTAGTAATTATGTGAATGCTTCTATGACATTTAATTTGCCCTAGCCATTAGTCCTTTTAAAACTAGTTTAATTCACTTTAATTAGTATTTGTATGCAAGAAGATCAAACATATGGTCGATAGACCCACCTAAACTTCTCCAATTTTACTGTGTATAACATTAGTAACTTCTGTCCACACATCTGCTTCCTGCCTATTTACCTCATGATCATTTTAACAGCTTCCACGGTATAAATTAATGTTTACACCTTTTGTGTTTATTTAAAGCGGTAAGTAAGGTTATTTCAATCTCTAGAGTTCCATTTTTGAATAAAAGTGCTCTGGTCCCCTACACAGTCATGAGGAAGGCCATAGAGGGAGTGGATTTTAAAAAAGTGCTAAAATTAAGTTGAATTCCATAATATGCCTTTTCTATGCAGTATCATTGGATATTTTTCATTTCAAATATTTAAATCAAATGGGTTTTGATGTAAATGAAGTTTGAAAATGTAAGGGCAAATTCTGCTCCATAAGCATTGATAGCAAATTTGCATAGAGGGTATTTAATGAGATTTACAAATAAACACTCTACATTCCACCTACATCCTATCTGCTTATTGTGGCAGAAGGCAGACATGTCTTTTCTGTTCTATTCAGGTTCTTATCCTTTGCTCATCACCATAGCATCTCAGCACCTTCCAGTGGTGCATTAAGTGATGTTATTGCACATTTATCACATGTTGTGTCATCTCTCAACCTCTCCACAAAGAGTGAAGTGTGTGCAGTGGAGGTTTAATTTAATGTAAATATTGCCGTGTATTTATGTAAGAGAAGGCAAGGTCAAAGAAATGCACCTTATATTTGGAGTGGAAAGTGGTGAAGTTTATGATGGTCTTAATTCCTGGGGGAGTTCATTCCACAGTCTTGGATTGGCCCTGGAGAAAGTTCTGTCTCCCACGCAGCCAAGATTTACTCTTACTGTTGAGAGTTCTGTTGTGCCAGAGGAGCATAGCTGTCGACCAGGGTTTTTGTCCTGGAGCTTGAGATGTTCTTTTAAATATCCTGGGCCCAAGCCATGGAAAGCTTTGAAGATGAGGACTGAGACCTTGGACTTGAGATTCAATATTCTATAGGAAGCCAGGGTAGGGAGCAGAGGACAGGTTTGATATGTTTTCAGTAGCCTGTGTTGCTGAGGAGACACGCTGCAGCATCCTGAACTAGTTGGAGTTTCTTAAGGGCTGAAGGCTTCATGCGCAGGTGATCCAGCTGAGAGGTGACTGAGCATGAATAACTGAGTTTTCTAGCGAAGTGGACATGGCAGAAAGCATCATAGGAGCTCAGTGTCCATGAGTAATCCAGGAGTGCTCCTAGACTATAGACTGAATGGACCATTTGTGGCTGTGTATAATCAACAGAGACTTCACTGTGGTTGAAAGCTCTTCATAGTACTTTCTTCTGCCCACCAGCATCACCTTTGTGTTGCCTGGGTTTAGCTTAAGTCAGCTGTTCTTCATCCAAGAGCTGATCTCAACTGCATCTTGGGCCAGGTTGGTGGTAGTGATGTGATTGTACGTGTGAAAGATAGGTAGAGTAGTGTATCATCTGCATATTGCTGGCACTTGAGTCCACATCATCTGACCAGATCACCTGGTGGTTGCATGTAGGTATTGAAAAAGGTTGGAGAGAGAATTTATCGTTATGTGATTCCACAAGCAAGGGGTCCAGTGGATGAGATGCAGTTTCCCATCACCGTATGTTGCATCCCTCCAGGAAGGACTCAAACCATTTTAGCACATTACCTTGAATCTCTGCCATCTCTCTCAAGTGAGCAGCAGACTCTCGTGATCAACAGTGTCAAATGTTGCAGAGAGGTCCAGGAGGATGAGTGGATGAAAGTGAGGCCCCATTAAACTATCTCAGGATGGGAATCCAAAAAAAATGAGGGCACCCAAACTCGCTTGTTACTCTTGAAAATCTGGGTTAATGGATATTTGACCATGTAAATGCTGTGGTGCAGCAGCAGGAGCCAGTGCAATGGTTAGGTAGAAGGAAACACAGGACGTGGTACAAACACATGAGAAAATTAATGCTAAAATCGAATGTAGCATGGTACCTTGCAGGAAAGAAAATCATCCATAAGCACCATGTTCCCTACCCAATGGACTACAGAATTGTATTCTCTCTCGCTGTGGCCTAATGACTATTTAAATATTTATCCATAGTGAAACAGTCATTGTTAGGGAGGAAGATAGAGAATGACTTTGTAGTCTAGTGGTTTGGGCAGCTATCTGGGAGCTGGGAGACCCAGGGTCCAGTTCCCCTGCTCCAATCACTCTTTCATTACTTATCTAGAGTGCAACAGCTTCAACAAGTGAGATTGAGAGAGCGTGCACAACAGAATATCCCATAGCTCAGTGGCTAGAGCATGCTCATGGGAGGCCCCTGTTTAAATCCTTTCTCCTGCTTCTGGCAGAGAGGGGGGAATTGAATGTGGGTCTCTGTAACAGGAAGATCTGCCCCTTTAATAGTCTGAGGGGGGCGGGGGAAAGAGGGAAGAGCAATCGGAGAGAATTGTAGCAGGCAGGTACTGGGAGTTAGGTGACCCAGCTGATCATCATCATCATATGATTGGCCCACACTCTCAGCTGGGCAGTATAAAGGGGGAAAACCAGGAGAGAGGAGGGGTAACTATAGTAGGAGGCTGCAGGCCGGCCGGCCCTCCCTGTGGAGCCCACTGCAAGGTCAGAGAGGGCCCTACCCAATAGATATCAGAGGACCCTAATCTGAACCGCTAAGCAGACTGTTGTTTGTACAAAAAGTAGCATGCTTTGCTTTTCTTGTTTGTGAAGGCAATAAGCACAACCCTGAAGAAAGGGACTAACCTGGGTGTGGCTGATTGTCTATTCCCAGCTGGTGACTAGAACCACCAGTGTATAGACTCCCACATTCCAGGTGAGTGCTGTAACCACTGGACTAAAAGTTATAAGGTTGATGGCACCACCACCACCTCCACCTCCTCCCCCCACTCTCATTTTGTGTGGTGTACCTAACTCAGTTCCACAAGATGTGCCTTAGGTACTATGACAGAGCTTCCTCTCCACCTCAGTGGGTCCCTTGTTTCTGTTTAGCAGCAGGCTGGGGTATTCCTCTTTTCCCTCAGAATTTTCCCCACACCCCTGAGTTTACTGTCCACACCCTGTCGGAGCAGGGTTCCTCTCAACCTCTCTGACGGGGACGGGGAGGGGAGCCTCTCAGTCTCTGGTAGCCCCTCTGGGTATGGTGACAACAGACCAGACACCCAGTTCAGTCTCTCTCCTCTGGCAGGGTCTCTTCCCTCAGATATCCGGGGCATGGAAGGGCTGCCCGCCCTGTTGAGCAGGGATTCTCCTGCCCTTTGCCTCTGTACCTGCGTTGCTTCTCTCCTAATACTTGTCAGTGTCTGCACTGCCAAGCTCTCCAGTAGCTTGCCTTCCTCCCTCAACTCCTATTGCGTGCCCCTATCTGACTGGAGGGGAGGCTTTTAACAGGTTCTGGTAGGCCCCTGATTGGCCCCAGATGTCCTAATTAATCCACGGTCCTCTTTGCCCAGGTCACGCCATCCCTTCGTGGCCCCTGGCTGGTCCTTGGCTCCCCTCTTCTTCCACCTACACCTTCCCGGGTGGTCGGTCGTCCAAACTCCCAAGATCGGGGCTGATTGTTTGATTTGGAGTGAATCTTCCCAGGGTGGTTGGGAAAGTTCCCTGGCCATCATCCGTCTCTCCACCAGTGTGACCACCTAGTCGTAGGAGGAGGGGTCATTCTAGTCTACCCATTTGTAGAGGTCTGGTGGCAGTCCCCTCATGTACTGGTCAATGACCAGAATTTCCTCTGGGCTATGGGCCTCAGGTCGCAGCCACTTTCACTTGAGGTGGGTGAGGTCGAATAGTTGGGACCAGGGAGGCTTGCTCTGTTGGTACCTCCACTCATGATACTTCTGGGCCTGCACCGCTGCCATCACCCCCAAACGGGCCAGGATTTCCGCTTTCAAGTGGGGGTAGTCAGCCACAACTTCTGCAGGCATGTCATGGTAAGCCTTCTGGGGCTCCCCACACAAAAAGGGGGCAAGGATGCTGGCCCACTGGTCCTAGGGCCAGGGCTCATGCAATGTGGTCCTGTCAAAAGAGGTATGCCTCCACATCGTTTTCCACAGTCATCTTTGGTAGATAACTGGTGGCCCTCAGGGCTCGCGTCCCATTGGGCTCATGGGCTAGGGTGATCAGGGCTTTCAACTGGTCCATCACCTCTTGCAGGAGGACTCAGTCCTGGGTCACCTGACTCATCAGTAATTGGTTGGTCTTGTACTACAACCTCATTGATTCCTGCTGGGCGGTCATCTGGGCCTGGGTGGCCTCCTACTGGTCCACTGTGAACTGTATTTGTGCCCTCACGTCGTCCATTGTGGTGAGGACAAGAAAATCCCCCTCTCTTCCCGTTCACTGTATAAGGATCCTAGCTGTCTAACTTGGCTTTGTGGATTGTAACTTACTAGCTGCTTAAAAATTATTGTTGAAACACTTAGCATCACAGCATCTAAGAGTCTTCATGGATTCCACCCTTATTTTTTGGCCTCCTGAAAATTGCACCCAGCATCTTTCAGACTTGGCATGAATGGAGAATCTGTGTTGATTTTGGGGGAGGGGAGAGTTAAAAATGGGGGGCAGGGTCTGGAATTTCTTCCCTGGAAAAATTTGAAATACCTATAGTAAATCCTTGCATTTTGCAAGATGCAAACATTTCAAAAGACAGACTTTGCATGTGTGGAGGCATGGGGTGGGAAAACATGACCGTGACTGTGCATTTCCTGGTTTCTAATGTTTGTGTATTTTGTGGATCAGTGTTTCCTCGTCCTCAGTGGTTGCTGGTTTTGGCTGTCCACTTTCATGTTATGGAAGGGTATTAGGCACTGCTAAGCAACCCTAGCTCCCCTGAACAAAGCTTTGTTAGGGATTTTCCCTTGTCTTTTGAGAAACTGGTGGTCAGAAGGCGATCATAGAATTGGAAAGGACCTCGAGAGGTCATCTCGTCTAGTCCCCTGCACTCAAGGCAGGACTAAGTATTATCTAGACCATCCCTGACAGGTGTTTGTCCAACCTGCTCTTAAAAATCACCAATGATGGAGATTCTACAACCTCCCTAGGCAATTTATTCTAGTGCTTAACCATGCTGACAGTTAGGAAGTTTTTCCTAATGTCCAACCTAAACTGCCCTTGCTGCAATTTAAGCCCATTGCTTCTTGTCCTATCCTCAGAGGTTAAGAAAAACAATTTTTCTCCCTCCTCCTTGTAACAACCTTTTATGTACTTGAAAACTGTTATGTCCCCTCTCAGTCTTCTCTTCTCCAGACTAAACAAACCCTGTTTTTTCAATCTTCCCTCATAGGTCATGTTTTCTAGACCTTTAATCATTTTTGTTGCTCTTCTCTGGACTTTCTCCAATTTGTCCACATCCTTCCTGAAATATGGCGCCCAGAACTGGACACAATACTCCAGTTGAGGCCTAATCAGTGCGGAGTAGAGCGGAAGAATTACTTCTTGTTTTGCTTACAATACTCCTGCTAATACATCCCAGAATGATGTTTGCTTTTTTTTGCAACAGCATTACACTGTTGACTCATATTTAGCTTGTGATCCACTATGACCCCAGATCCCTTTCTGCAGTACTCCTTTCTAGGCAGTCATTTCCCATTTTGTATGTGTGCAACTGATTGTTCCTTCCTAAGTGGAGTACTTTGCATTTGTCCTTATTGAATTTCATCCTGTTTACTTCAGACCATTTCTTCAGTTTGTCCAGATCATTTTGAATTTTAATCCTATCCTCCAAAGCACTTGCAACCCCTTCCAGCTTGGTATCGTCCGCAAACTTTGTAAGTGTATTCTGTATGTCATTATCTAAATCATTGATGAAGATATTGAACAGAGCCAGACCCAGAACCAATCCCTGCGGGACCCCACTCAATATGCCCTTCCAGCATGACTGTGAGCAACTGTTAACTACTCTTGGTACGATTTTCCAACCAGTTCTGCACCCACCTTATAGTAGTGCCATCTAGGTTGCATTTCCCCAGTTTGTTTATGAGAAGGTCATGTGGGACAGTATCAAAAGCCTTACTAAAGTCAAGATATACCACATCATGATTGAGAAGCACCTCGGGGGTGGGGGCATCCTGAGTACATTTTGCTGCCCCTCAACTGTCATCTCCCTTCTCCTTCTAGCATCTACACCTTCAGTAGGGAGGGTCCGTGTGGAGGAGGAAAGCAAGTAGTCAATGGGCTGCGAAGAGTGCAGTGGGAGACAACCAGTCCTTACTCCATATCAAAGTTCATTGTAGAGACAAGGAGCTTTACATATCAGTTTCCCCCAGAAGTAGGAAATGGAAAATCTCAGAGTCGCAGGGAAGGATCTCAGGGCTACACTTTATCACAGGAACTGGGGCAAGGGGAACTCCACAATGCCTTACCTTTCTCAGACCTTGTTCTTCACTAGGAAGATGGTATATTGGTAACTTTGAGCCTGAATAGTTGGAGACTTGCAAGTAGGAAGTGCAGAGCTTTTTTGGCAGCTGACCCGTAACTGTGGAGGTCACACCCTAAATAGGTTAAAATCATCATGACTCACTGCCCTCAGAACAAAACAAACATATCTGCATTGCTTTCCCATGATGAAGGTAATAAAAATTCCTGTGTGGTAGGAGGGGACAAGAGAAAAACAAACTCTAAGACATTTGTAAAACTTGTTTTGTTAGCTTTTTAAGATTTGAAGATGCATTGGCAGAAAGTGCAATGTGAAAATCTAGATATCGATTTTATAGAACAGTTATGCAACACGTGAAGGGTGAGGAAACAGTATCATCATCACTGAACATCCCAGCGTAAACTTAGATGGGGCCACTTTCTGAACATAGTTTCTATAGTTAAGAAATCGAGAATGTGGGAATAATCATACTGCCAGTGGTTGTAAATAATCATAGTTTCTCATCCTTTTCCATACCAGGACCCCCTTACCGGAATCTTAGCCTCTTCAAAACTTCCCATTTAGTAACATGGGAAGGGCAAGATGGTCGCAGCTCCCTCACATCTATTCATGACCCCCTGGCAGCTCAAAAGCAAACACATCAGTGGATATGGAGAAAAATTGATCACTGTCCTCTTTATAAGAGCCCTTAATATATTTGAGAGTCCCCCCTCAGTTTTCTTTTCTCAAGACTAAACATGCTCATTTTTTTAACCTTTCCTTAAAGATCAGCTTTTATAATTTTTGTTGCCTTCCTCTGGATTCTCTCCAATTTGTCTACATTTTTGCTAAAGTGTGTTGCTCAAAATTGGACACAGTACTCCAGCTGAGGACTCACTAGAGCTGAGTAGAATGGGACAATTACCACCTATGTCTTACATACAACACTCCTGTTATTACACTGCAGAATTATAGCCTTTTTTGCAACTGCATCATATTGTATAACTCATGTTCAGTTTGTGATCCACCAGATCCTGTTCAGCAGTACTATCACCTAGCCAGTTGCTCCCCATTTTGTAGTTGTACATTTGATTTTTAATTGTTAAGTGTTGTACTTTGCATTTGTCAATGCTTCTGTCATTACTTTTTGTGAATAGGCTGAATTCATGGGAAGGTGGCATTGTGTTTCTAGCACTGGATTTGATTTGCTATTTTTGGAGTTTCGTTGGATCATCTTGGATAATTCCTTAGTGTGAGAGATGTTAGGTTCAGGTGTTGAATGAAGGCAAAGACTTACCTGCCTCTACGGCAGATGAGAAACAAGCTCTTGTAGCGTCCAGCACTGTGGTGGTGTAGTTTTAGAGGAAGTCTGTGTGCCAGCGTTACCTGGGGTTTTGCTGAAACCAAAGCTCTTGGTAACTTTACTCTTTGCAAGGTGGTAGCAGGAAACAAATCAATGGGGACACAGCCATCCAGCCAATAGATAGTTGATGCAAGCAGGCAAACAAAAGTGCTTTCACTTAAAGCTTCTACTTCATTTAGTCTCCAGCACTTACACATGTCCATAACAGGTTAGTAGAGAATCCCAAATTACCTCCAGATTCATATTTACCCAGGGTCTTAAGGAGATCTCAAGTGGATAACTGTAGATGTCCGATGCCCAGCCTTCCATCTGCAGGGGGACTTGAGAGGTATCCAAGTGTCCACTGAGCTCAGATTTCTTCCTCTATGTATATTCAATTTGTTAGTATTACATAACTTGTTCATCAACAGAACTGCTGAGTAGAAGCTAAGTGTGGAATTTTCCAGCCTGTAGTTTTCCATCAGTTAACCAGTTGTATTTCACATAGCAACAATAAATTATTGCCAGACTTTCCATCTTGCTTTGGCAAAAAGCTCAAGTCAGGAGGGCAGAGAGTATGTTTCCTCCATTCATTTCCCCCTCCCCTCTTGGTCTGTTAGTTGTGCTAAGGCTGTTACAAAGGCCTTATAGCTGCTTTCAGCAATAAGCATAACAATTGGTGTTCCAGCTGCAGGCAGAGGTTTAGGCATGTTACTGGGTTAATAATATTTCCTCTTTACACCAGAACACGTTTTATTCCAACACTGTTTGAGCTGAGCTAGTTTTCTGTTACATGTTGCCTGAATCTCAAAGAGTTCTATGTGGGTAGTCAGGAGTGAAGGATCACTGCTATACCCGAATGTACTGTTTTGCACATCAGGAAGCAGCTTTAATGGAGCACTAATTCTTTTACACCCCTGTTTCTTGATTGAGTGTATGAGTGAGTTTTGGAATTTGTCAGGCCTTAGGAATTTTGGGGGTTTACCATGATAGTGCATCTTCTGATCACTACGTAAAGGAGAAAGTGGCCTGTGGCCTCAGTGAAAAAGATTTTACACTTCTCATAGCTACATTCAGGCTGAGCATGCAGCCCAGAGTATGTTCAGAGATCACCTATGTGAAACCAAAGGTGGAGAAATCAGATAGGAGGTTTTCTGCTGTTGCATCTATGGTAGTAATACTCAGACTGAAGCTCACAAGCCACAAGTGGCTCTTTAATGTCTCTCCTTCCACTCTTTACATCACATGATATTAAAACACTGTGTGATTTAATTATTAACCAGTCTAAGTTATTAACCAATCAGGATGCTTTTACTATGTTGTTAACCAGTTGTAGCTGATGAACTAATACTACTTGGTCAGTCATTTTGCTGTGAGAAAAAATATATGGTGTGTGTATGTGTATATATATATATATATATTGTGTGTGTGTGTATATATATATATATAAACAATGAATTTAATGAATTTACACTTTTGGGTAATGTTGATTGCTAATTTGGCTCCTGAACCACTGAGGTCTGAGCATCACTGATTATGGAGTCATCTGCATGATTGTAGAGGGTCTCCTGGAACCATGAATCTGGAACCTGAAAAGCTGCTACAAACAGAGGAATGAAATGGGCAAAGTAGGAAAAGATTAAAAACTGTGTCCATAGCTGAACAGAAAAAAGCACTGTAAAGACACCTCAGAAGTTATATGGTTCACAAAATGATTGGTTGCTCCAATGCTATGCAGGACCCTCCACTGCAAGTCACCAGAGTACCTAGGAAGAAGAGGTTTGTGCAACATCTTCCAAGCTGGGGACAGAGTCACCCAGTGGCAGAGGCATACTCCACGCTATATCAGGGAGATTAGAGAGGGTGGCATAAGGTCGCACCTTGACATGCATACTATAGAGTTACTTCTTGCTCATGATTGCAAAAGGAACATTTTACCAAAACCTTCCAGGACAACAATCTTCCTTGCTGCACAAGGATCTCTTCCACTGAAGGGGAGGCAGCTAGTGAGAGGAACTGAGGATTTCCTCCTGGAAGGACATTACTTACAAAAACTTTCTGCAAATACTAAATAGCCTACTGAGGGAGCGCTGCCTGGAATTCAGTGAGGATCTTTTCCATAAAAAAAATGCACAGACTGGATTCTGGTCTGTACAGCAAGAGCCATCACCGACTTCCAGCTTGATCAACTAGGAACAGTCAGGTGGGACAGCTTGGTCAACCTGGCCTGGGTAAAAGCAGAAAACAGGCTTCTGGAGGAGAGAGCGCCTAAACAGGAAAAAGTGGGTTAAAAAACATCAGCTCTTCCAAGAGCTATAAACTGGAAAAAGCCTGGTGTACCCAATTATTTTATGAGAGGATTTATTGTTGTAGTTAAGAATAATCAATTAATGTGTGATGAATGTGTATTTAGTACATATGTAAAGTAAGGCTGTAATACAAGGCCTACAGGCTGATGCCTGTAAGATTTCAGCTTAGCCATACTAGGCCTCAGGAGGGTTGACATAAATAGGTGACCCAGCAATAACTCTGTACCAGTAAAGTTACAAGATTACTGTAAAGAATGTGCCAGTGGGTAATGCTTGGGAAAGCTGCCACAGTGTGCCCATCTAGACCACAAGACACCCAATTGTAACATCGTGGGAAATTCTGCTGTAACCCCAGGTTACCATGGGGAGGTGCATATGTAGATACTAATGAGAATAAGGGGAACTATGAGGACAACCTATGAAAAGGAGGACACCCCACAGTTTATGGCGTTTTGTGGTCACTGTATTCATTCTTCATGTATGCCTAAAGTCTCCTGACCTAAGGAAGTCCCTCAGGGTGACTCTCACCCTGTTGAGCTTGAAACTGTAGCAACACAGGCGGCTGATTCACTCACTAGAGACACAGGGTTTAACACAGAACTAATGATTACTATATCAATTCCATTTAAATAAAGGTTACACTGGTCTGGCTGCACACTTTGCAGAAATTGCCAGACATTGAAGAGACCATTATAGAATGAAGGTAAATCTAGACTCTAATCGACCAGGTGCCAGTAAAAAAAAAATCTGTGCTCCTGCACCCTGCCAAAAAACAAACAAACAAACAAAAAAAAACCCAGCTACGCCAGCAATGACATTGTAGTCGTGGCTCAAGAAAGCTTCACCTTCTAATTCCTTCAACCAATTCTCCTCATTATCAGGGTCTAAGTGCATCTCTTCTAAAAGGACAACATCAGCCTGTTTTTGTCTGAGAAATTCAAAGAGTTGTGCCCTTTTATGACCACTCAGGCATCCATTAATGTTTAGAGAGCCAAAGTCAAGCAGTAGCATCATAGAGACTAGAAGGACAGAGCCAAGCAGCAGAGAGAAACAATGGAAAGTGGAAGTACTTTGAACAAAATGAGCCACTGGGAGGCGAAATCAGGGAAATAGGCCTCAACCTCAACTCCCCACTTCGCTGTAGTGCTATTCAAAAAGTCAGTGATCTTCTTTGCACTGTATCCACCCTTCCTATTTAGGCGATTGGCTGGGACATGAGGAGTCAGAGAGATAAGAACATAAGAAAGGCCGTACTGGGTCAGACCAAAGGTCCATCTAGCTCAGTATCCTGTCTACCGACAGTGGCCAATGCCAGGTGCCCCAGCGGGAGTGAACCTAACAGGCAATGATCAAGTGATCTCTCTCCTGCCATCCATCTCCATCCTCTGACAGACAGAGGCTAGGGACACCATTCCTTACTCGTCCTGGCTAATAGCCATTAATGAACTTAACCACCATGAATTTATCCAGTTCTCTTTTAAACTCTGTTATAGTCCTAGCCTTCACAACCTTCTCAGGTAAGGAGTTCCACAAGTTGACTGTGCGCTGCGTGAAGAAGAACTTCCTTTTATTTGTTTTAAACCTGCTGCCTATTAATTTCATTTGATGACCCCTAGTTCTTGTATTATGGGAATAAGTAAATAACTTTTCCTTATCCACTTTCTCCACATCACTCATGATTTTATATACCTCTATCATATCTCCCCTTAGTCTCCTCTTTTCCAAGCTGAAGAGTCCTAGCCTCTTTAATCTCTCCTCATATGGGACCCGTTCCAAACCCCTAATCATTTTATTTGCCCTTTTCTGAACCTTTTCTAGTGCCAGTATATCTTTTTTGAGACGAGGAGACCACATCTGTACGCAGTATTCGAGATGAGGGCGTACCATCGATTTATATAAGGGCAATAATATATTCTCAGGCTTGGTCTACACTAGGAGGTTATGTCGAATTTAGCAGCATTAAATCGAATTAACCCTGCACCCGTCCACACAACGAAGCTATTTAGTTCGACATAGAGGTCTCTTAAATTCGATTTCTGTACTCCTCCCCAACGAGGGGAGTAGCGCTAAATTTGACATGGCCATGTCGAATTAGGATAGGTGTGGATGGAAATCGACGCTAATAGCTCCGGGAGCTATCCCACAGTGCACCACTCTGTTGACGCTCTGGACAGCAGTCCGAGCTCGGATGCTCTGACCAGCCACACAGGAAAAGCCCTGGGAAAATTTGAATTCCTTTTCCTGTCTGTGCAGTTTGAATCTCATTTCCTGTTTGGACATCGTGGCGAGCTCAGCAGCACTGGCAACGATGCAGAGTTCTCCAGCAGAGGTGACCATGCAATCTCAGAATAGAAAGAGGGCCCCAGCATGGACCGATCGGGAAGTCTTGGATCTGATCGCTGTGTGGGGCAATGAGACCGTGCTTTCGGAGCTGTGATCGAAAAGACGGAATGCAAAAATCTACGAGAAGATCTCAAAAGCCATGACAGAGAAAGGATACAGCCGGGATGCAACTCAGTGCCGCCTGAAAATCAAGGAGCTGAGACAAGCGTACCAGAAGACCAAAGAGTCAAACGAAAACAACAAGGAGTCTGGTGGCACCTTAAAGACTAACAGATTTATTTGGGCATAAGCTTTCGTGAGTAAAAACCTCACTTCTTCGGATGCAACAAAGAGTCAAATGGACGCTCCGGATCCCAGCCCCAGACATGCCATTTCTACGAGGCACTGCATTCCATTCTAGGTGCGGCCGCCACCACTATCCCATCACTGACCTTGGACTCTGAGGATGGGATATTGTCGACGGCTGCTTCCTCGGAGATGTTAGCGGACAGGGAAGGTGAGGAGGAGGGCGAGGCAGTCGACAGCGCTTACAAGGCTGATTTCCCAGACAGCCAGGATCTCTTCATCACCCTCACAGAGATCCCCTACCAACCGTCCCCAGGCGTTAACCCTGACCCTGAATCAGGGGAAGGATCAGTTGGTAAGTGTTTTAAACATGTAAACATTTATTTTAAACAGAACAGGAATATTATCAATGGGTTTTTCATGATTAGTTTGCCCTAGGCGCTCTACTTTTTAGTCCTTGCCAGTGCAGCTACTGGAAAAGAAGGTCTATATGTACAGGGATAGAGCAGAAATCCTCATGGGACATCTCCACGAAGCTCTCCTGGAGGTAATTGGAAAGCCTTTGCATGAGGTTCCTGGGGAGAGCGGCCTTATTGTGTCCTCTGTAGTATGAAACTTTTCCTCGCCAGGCTATCATCAAGTACTCTGGGATCATTGCCTTGCAGAGCATGGCGGCATACGGGCCTGGTTTTTGCTGGCTTTCACGCAGCATGCGTTCTTTCTTGGTCTCCGAAATTCTCAGCAGAGTGATGTCGCTCATGGTGACCTGCTTAGAATTAGGGGAATGTTACTATTGGGACTGCTTGCCTGTTCCTTTACAGAACTCTCACCGGTGGTTTACAGCCACACGGTGGAGGCGGGAGAGGGGCAGCATACAGGGATCTTTCCCGGGGACAGCCGCGAGGGGGTGGGAAAGGGGCAGAGTTCATGCTTGCCGGATTGCCGGCAGCAGGAACTGGCCAACGATAGGAGCATTGCTTTGAACGTGAAAGGAGGGCACAGCTATAATTTAAGTTTTAAGCAGCCAAAAGTCTACAGCTTACCATGTCAGCCTGCTACCCGAATTCCGCTGTCCTGCCCCGGTTGTCTGATCTCCACTGCAAGACCCCAGGCACTGAATGTGAAGGCCGAAAATTCGACCTTGTCCTGAGTGCGCATGTGATAGGTGCTGTGCATGGTCTTGTTCACAGAGAAAGACTATGTTCATTGTTCACAATAAATTATCTTTGTGAGGAATTCACTCCCTTTTTCCCATCCCACAGCTGCGAATGTCTCCCGACCTACCATGCCATCCCCCTCGCAGAGGCTGGCGCAGATTAGGCGGAGAAAGAAAAGGACACGGGACGACATGTTCTCAGAACTTATGGGCTGCTCTCGAGCCGAGTCGGCACAGCAGACCCAGTGGAGGGAAAACATGTCTCAATACCAGCGAGCACACAGCGAACGGGAGGAGAGGTGGCGGCAGGAAGACCAGCAGGCGACTCAAACGCTGCTTGGACTAATGAGGGAGCAAACGGACACGCTCCGGCGCCTTGTGGATGTTCTGCAGGACCGGAGGCAGGAGGACAGAGCCCCGCTGCAGTCTATCTCTAACCGCCATCCCCCGCCACAAAGTCCCATACCCCCCTCACCCAAAGTCCAAAGAAGGAGGGGCAACAGGTACCGTGAAAACTGTCACTCCACCCCTGCAGACTGCTGAAGTACCAGAAGGCTCTCATTCCCAAAAATTTGATAAGTCCTTTCCTTCCCGCTTCACCCAAGCCCCCGTCCCAGTTTCATCCCCTAACTGTGTAGTTGTTAATAAAAGATACGTTTCTGTTAATTACTGTATCCATCATGTTCTTTTAGGGGAGACTGTGTTTGAAGGGGGAAAGGGGGTTGGTAATTGGAGAGGACAGTCACCTTTACCAGGGTACAGACACGGGGGCAGGTTCAGCAGAAGGTCACACACACATTGCAGTCACTAGGCACCCTGGTCAGTCTGGGAGGTGGTTTTCATGTTCTGTGTATGGTGGGGCCATGTGACTTTGTGGCGGGGGAGGGCGGATAGAGATCTTATGCAGTGGTTCTTGTCCTGGATCACAGAGCCACACAGCAGGAGATCTGTAACCATCCTCCCCCGCCACAAAGTCACATAGCCCCCACACACAGAGTCCCGAAAAGGAGGGGTGGCAGGCTCCGTTGAAACAACCAGTCCACCTCTGCAGACCACTCTATTAGCAGAAGCCTGTCATTCCTCGAGTTTAGAAGTGTTCTTTCCATCAGTACGCCCGCTACCCACCACAGTCTGCGTCCCACTTTCAACACTTTACCGCGAAATGCGTAATAAAGAAAACGGTGTTCATTAACAAAGTTCCATGTCTTTTATTTTTAAACGTGTGTTGGAAGTGGGGGGACGGGGTGAATGGGGTATGTAGCTGGAGAGGATAGTCAACAGTAAGTGGGTAAAGAAATGGGGACAGGTTCAGCTTCTCTTTAAACAAACTTAATAGTCACAGGTTACCCTGCTCACTGAGGAACCTAGCTTTCAAAGCCTCCCGGATGCACAGCGTGTCCCGCTGGGCTCTTCTAATCACACGGCTGTCTGGCTGGGCATAATCAGCAGCCAGGCTATTCGCCTTAACCTCCCACCCCGCCATAAAGGTCTCCCCCTTGCTCTCACACAGATTGTGGAACACACAGCAAGCTGCAATAACAATGGGGATATTGGTTTCGCTGAGATCCGAGCGAGTCAGTAAGCTTCTCCATCTCCCCTTCAGATGTCCAAAAGCACACTCCACCACCATTCTGCACGTGCTCAGACGGTAGTTGAAGAGTTCTTTTTCACTGTCTAGGGCGCCTGTATAGGGCTTCATGAGCCAGGGCATTAGCGGGTAGGCTGGGTCCCTGAGGATCACTATAGGCATCTCCAGATCCCCAACAGTTATTTTCTGGTCCGGGAAGAAAATACCTTCCTGCAGCCATCTAAACAGACCAGAGTTCCTGAAAACACGAGCGTCATGAACGTTGCCCGGCCATCCTACGTTGATGGTGGTAAAACGTCCCTATGGTCCACCAGTGCTTGCAGCACCATTGAAAAGTAGCCCTTTCGGTTAATGTACTGGCAGGCCTGGTGGTCCAGTCCCAGGATAGGGATGTGAGTTCCATCTATAGCCCCACCGCAGTTTGGGAATCCCATCGTGGCGAAGCCATCTATGATGACCTGGACGTTTCCAAGGGTCACTATCTTTGACAGCAGTAGCTCAACGATTGTGTTGGCTACTTGCATCACAGCAACCCCCACGGTAGATTTCCCGACGCCAAAGTGATTCGCGACTGACCAGTAGCTGTTTGGCGTTGCAAACTTCCAGAGGGCTATGGCCACTCGCTTCTGGACAGTCAGGGCTGCTCGCATCCGGATGTCCTTGTGCTTCAGGGCAGGGGATAGCAACTCACAAAGTTCCAGGAAAGTTCCCTTCCGCATCCAAAAGTTTCGCAGCCACTGTGATTCATCCCAGACCTGCAGCACTATGCAGTCCCACCAGTCCGTGCTTGTTTCCCGGGCCCAGAATCGCCGTTCCACAGCATCAACATGACCCATTGTGACCATGATGTTCACTGCGCGGGGTCCCGTGCTTTGCGAGAGGTCTGTGCCACTCTCAGACTTCATGTCCTCAGCGCGCTGCCGTACCTCCTCTCCCAATTTCTCAGCATCTGCCTCTGGAAAAGGTGGATGATAAGCTGCGAGGTGTTGACAACAGCCATAACTGCAGCGATGGTCGCAGCGGGCTCCATGCTCGCAGTGTTGTGGCGTCCGCGCTGTCACTCACCAGACAAGTGCGCGAACTGATTGCCCGCCGGCGCTTTCAGGGAGGAAGGGTGGGAGTGACGGTTGGATGATGTCAGTTACCCAAAACCGCCCTCGACACATTTTTTTCCCCAGCAGGCACTGGGGGCTCGACCCAGAATTCCAATGGGCAGCAGGGACTGCGGGAACTGTGGGATAGGTGCCCACAGTGCACCGCTTCCAATGTCGACGCTTGCCCCGTTAGTGTGGACTCACAAAGTCGAATTACTGTCCTTGGTGTGGATACACACGTTCGACTTTGTAATATCGATTCCACATATTCGATTTAAGTACAATCGAAATACTCTCGTAGTGTAGACATACCCTTAGTCTTATTCTCTATCCCCTTTTTAATGATTCCTAACATCCTGTTTGCTTTTTTGACCGCCTCTGCACACTGCGTGGACATTTTCAGAGACCTATCCACGATGACTCCAAGATCTTTTTCCTGACTTGTAGCTAAATTAGCCCCCATCATATTGTATGTATAGTTGGGGTTATTTTTTCCAATGTGCATTACTTTACATTTATCCCCATTAAATTTCATTTGCCATTTTGTTGCCCAATCACTTAGTTTTGTGAGATCTTTGTGAAGTTCTTCACAGTCTGCTTTGGACTTAACTATCTTGAGCAGTTTAGTATCATCTGCAAACTTTGCCACCTGACTGTTTACCCCTTTCTCCAGATCATTTATGAATAAGTTGAATAGGATCGGTCTGAGGACTGACCCTTGGGGAACACCATTAGTTACCCCTCTCCATTCTGAGAATTTACCATTTATTCCTACCCTTTGTTCCCTGTCTTTTAACCGGTTCTCAATCCATGAAAGGACCTTCCCTTTTATCCCATGGCAGCTTAATTTACATAAGAGCCTTTGGTGAGGGACCTTGTCAAAGGCTTTCTGGAAATCTAAGTACACTATGTCCACTGGATCCCCCTTGTCCACATGTTTGTTGACCCCTTCAAAGAATTCTAATAGATTAGTAGGACACGATTTCCCTTTACAGAAATCATGTTGACTATTGCTCAACAGTTTGTTTTTCTATGTGTCGGACAATTTTATTCTTAACTATTGTTTCGACTAATTTGCCCGGTACAGACGTTAGACTTACCGGTCTGTAATTGCCGGGATCACCTCTAGAGCCCTTTTTAAATATTGGCGTTACATTAGCTAACTTCCAGTCATTGGGTACAGAAGCCGATTTAAAGGACAGGTTACAAACCTTAGTTAACAGTTCCGCAACTTCACATTTGAGTTCTTTCAGAACTCTTGGGTGAATGCCATCTGGTCCCGGTGACTTGTTAATGTTAAGTTTATCAATTAATTCCAAAACCTCCTCTCATGACACTTCAATCCGTGACAGTTCTTCAGATTTGTTACCTACAAAAGCCAGCTCAGGTTTGGGAATCTCCCTAACATCCTCAGCCGTGAAGGCTGAAGCAAAGAATCCATTTAGTTTCTCGGCAATGACTTTATCGTCTTTAAGCGCTCCTTTTGTATCTCGATCATCAAGGGGCCCCACTGGTTGTTTAGCAGGCTTCCTGCTTCTGATGTACTTAAAAAACATTTTGTTATTACCTTTGGAGTTTTTGGCTAGCCATTCTTCAAACTCCTCTTTGGCTTTTCTTATTACATTCTTGCACTTAATTTGGCAGCGTTTATGCTCCTTTCTATTTGCCTCACTAGGATTTGACTTCCACTTTTTAAAGGAAGTCTTTTTATCTCTCACTGCTTCTTTTACATGGTTGTTAAGCCATGGTGGCTCTTTTTTAGTTCTTTTACTGTGTTTCTTACTTTGGGGTATACATTGAAGTTGGGCCTCTATTATGGTGTCTTTAAAAAGCGCCCATGCAGCTTGCAGGGATTTCACTTTAGTCACTATACCTTTTAACTTCTGTTTAACTAACCCCCTCATTTTTGCATAGTTCCCCCTTTTGAAATTAAATGCCACAGTGTTGGGCTGTTGAGATGGTCTTCCCACCACAGGGATGTTGAACGCTATTGTATTATGGTCACTATTTCCAAGCGGTCCTGCTATAGTTACCTCTTGGACCAGCTCCTGTGCTCCACTCAGGACTAAATCTAGAGTTGCCTCTCCCCTTGTGGGTTCCCGTACCAGCTGCTCCATGAAGCAGTCATTTAAAGTATCAAGAAATTTTATCTCTGCATTTCGTCCTGAAGTGAAATGTTCCCAGTCAATATGGGGATAATTGAAATCCCCCGCTATTATTGAGTTCTTAATTTTGATAGCCTCTCTAATTTCCCTTAGCATTTCATCATCACTATCCTGGTCAGGTGGTCGATAATAGATCCCTAATGTTATATTCTTATTAGAGCATGACATTTCTATCCATAGAGATTCTATGGAACATGCGGATTTGCTTAAGATTTTTACTTCATTTGATTGTACATTTTCTTTCACATATAGTGCCCTCCCCCACCCCCCGCATGACCTGTTCTGTCCTTCTGATATATTTTGTACCCTGGAATGATTGTGTCCCATTGATTGCTCTCAGTCCACCAGGTTTCTGTGATGCCTATTATATGAATATCCTCCTTTATCACAAGGCACTCTAGTTCACCCATCTTATTATTTAGACTTCTAGCATTTGTGTACAAGCACTTTAAAAACTTGTCACTGTTTATTTGTCTGCCCTTTTCTGATGTATCAGATTCTTTTTTATGTGAATGTTTATCATCTGATCTGGCCCTTACATTATCCTCCTCCATCCTCTGCTCCTTACTATAACCTGGAGATTCTCTATCATTAGACTCCCCCCTAAGAGAAGTCTCTGTCCGAGCCACATGCTCCTCTGCAGCAGTCAGCTTTCCCCCATCTCCTAGTTTAGATCATCATCATCTTTTTCATCTCCTTCAGACTTCACCCACACTGAAGAACACTGACCTGCTCTTGTACTCTCCATTCACAAAGGGGAGAGATTCAGTGGGAGCAGGTGGCTTAGCTGTTTCTCCAAGAGTGGTGGACAGTGCAGCGCCAGGCTGGACCCAGTGCCAACAGTGCAGCATACAGGCTCAGGGGCTTGAGGGCTTATCGTACCACAAGGGAGGCAGTAGCCCACTGGGAGCTTCAGGCATGGAGCTATCACCCAGCACAATGCTATACTCCTTTTCAGGGCACACAGCTCCATCCTCAGCTACTGCCAGCAGCTTAGGGGCCTCCAAAGGATTAGCCCTTTTAGAAATAGTCATGCATAAATCTGTCTTATTGATCTGTTCTGTTCTTCTCTCCATCTCTAGAACCTGACTCTGCAAGGAGGTGCACCTCAGCCTTCAGGACTCGCTTGCTGCACTGGCATTCCACAGAATCCAGGGACTTTTCTGCAGAATTTAAGCCCAGCTTGTCAGAGTTCATGGGTAGAGCTGAGCTGATAACTGACTTTTTTGGTTCACCCATTGTACAGGAGTTTGCCGGGGCTCGACCCGCTCTGGGGCAGCGGGGAGCCACACCGACTCACTACCCCCTGGGGCTTGAGTGCTTTGTCTGGCTGCAGGGTCTCGCCCGGCAGCCCTTGCAGTCCTGAAAGATACAGGAAGCCTGACCCTGGCTCGGGGCGGGCGCCAACGTTATGGCAGAGCTCAGGCCCTCGGGCAGGGCTGAGCCACAGTAATAAAGTATTTAAGCCCCAGCCCTAGGTCAGGGCAACAAACGTTGAGGCAGAGCTCAGGCCCTCAGGCAGGGCTGAGCCACAGTAATAAAGTATTTAAGCCCAGGCCCTAGGTCAGGGTGGGGCAACAAACGTTGAGGCAGAGCTCAGGCCCGCAGATATGGCCGAGCAACAGTAATAGGCCTGAGCCTCAACAGGCTTGGGAGAGGGGGAGACTGCCACCCCCAGGTTGGGTGGCAGGGGGGACGCAGGCCCTCCCACTCCACAGTGGCAAAAGACCTGCTGCTTCGTCAGTTGGGATCCTGGCCGCAACTCACTGACATCGGCTCTGGCACTGCTGCAGCCAGACTGGGGTCGGCTGCCCCCAGGCTACTTCCACACTCCCCCTCTGGGCCTACAGGGGTGCTGGTGTCGGCCTCGGGGGGATCCTGGACCATGGTTCGTCCAGCCGTTTGGCAAATCCGGGAGCTCCTCCGGATAGGAGGCGCCGGGCAGGCCCGGCGGCTCCTCGGGGTAGCGGGTGCAGGGCAGGCCCGGCGGCTCCTGGCAGTCCCTCTGGGCCGCGGAGGTTTCCCAGCCCCGAGGTAGGCTGGAGACGTCTGGTCTCTCTGGCTGCTGGGGCCTGACTGGGCTCTGAGGGCCCGGCTTTATACTTCTGGGTTGCCGCCTGACCCTCTGAGGGGCGGGCTCAGAACTCCCTATCTCCACCCACTCCGGCCTCCGGATGGGCTCTTCCCCTTCCGGGGCGGCGGGGAGCCACACCGACTCACTACACCCATCAATCTGAAAAAAAAATCAGTTCTGAAAATGTTTATAATTTGTCAGCTAATTGGAAAAAATCAGTTCAGGACCAGCTCAGAGAGAGACAGAGTCCTTTTAGCTCACTCTCCTGAGATATGGGAAACCTGTGTTTGAATCCCCGCTTGGGAGTAAGGACTTGAATTCAGCTCTTCCCCGTCCCAGGTGAGCAGCCTGACTGCTACACTATAGGTTATTCTGAGGCAAGGTCTCTCTCACGCTCTCACCTGTTGAAATTGTTTCATTTTGTATAACTATGCAAGTATTCTTTGGGACAAAGAGCAAATAAGTGAGAATGACTCCATAGTCTGCTGATTAAGGCACTTACCTGGGAAGATAGGTGAGATGGATTCAAATCTTCTCTCTGCTTGAGTCAGGAGGGATTCGGTGATAGAGGCCTTGCTGGTGCCAGGAACATGTCAAAGACTGCTGCCTGCCAGAGCCTCCTTGTGGAAAGGAAGACCTGACACAGGACTAACATTCTCTTGTATTGCTACTACTCTTGGGGGTTTCTGCGCCACTGCGCATGCACAGGATTTATGTCTCCCACAGATTTATGTATGGCCTTCTCTAAGAGCTAATCAGCAGACAATCACCATCTCCTCAGGGCATAGCTTCAAAAGGCTAAGTTTTTGCATAATCAGAATTGGGTAATTTGCATTAATCTCTTCCTAGGACTTCCCCAGGAAATCCACTTAACACTTATTGTCCCAGAAGTCTGTACTTGTCTGGCACATTGTCAATATAGTCTTTTGAACTCCCAGGTCTTACATTTGTCCCATGTATCCTGGGAGCCTACCTTTCACTTCCAACTGCAAGGTACTATCAGATCCCAGGCCATTCCAAATTCCCTGGAGCAGGTACTAATGGGAAAGATAATTGTAATACAGCAGTAATAGTTTTTGGATGAGATCCCCTTTGCAGCAGTGCCACGCTAGCTCTCTGGCAGGGTCTTAGGAACATCTGTAGTGTAACCTCCAACTGGGTCTCTGGCTAGTTGTATGGTGTGCCAAGGAACTTGGCAGTCTGGGGGAATGTCCTCCAGTTTAGGGTCAGTGATCGCTTGTGTGGTTTCTGGAGGTGTCTCTGCCTCATGTTGAGTTGTGGCCAAACTGGCCAATGTAATGGCCTCTTGGGAGAAAATCCCATCTAGGTCTTCATAGTGTGCATGTGTCATGGGATCATTACCAGAGGTGATAGTTTTGTCTTTGGCATTTCTGTAATTCTGCCACAGCTCCTTGGCTTTGGCATGGCACTAGTATATGTCCCAGGAGTTTCTCTTCTTCTGCATTTGCTCCTCTAGCAGCTGCTAGATCATATTCCAGCAACTACTGAAAAGACGAGACTGAATGTGCTCCTCTCCAGAGATCAAGGAACTCCATGATCTCAACCATAGGAAAGCACAGAACATAGTGATTGTAATGGACTCAGGATTTGTAATGGACTTGGGGTCTGGGAACTTTCCAGAGCTGCCTGTTTTCATTCTCCTTGGCAGTAACAGCGTCCTATCATGTGGTTATGATGGTTGGCAATAGTCCATCTCCTAAAAGGCACCAGTCTGTGTGGTCACCAGTATGTTTGGCGCACCCTGTTCATATTAATGATAGTCAAGACTGCAATGCTCATCCATGGTACCACCATGCTACCTGATAGAACTTTAAAGATTTATTTGAAACTGAAACAGTTTCAAAATGGTACTGGCTAGTGGAAATCATGAAACTTTGGAAAGAATCATGAAACTTTGACCCCAAACCCTAGAATTCCAGTAAGTACCCTACAGGCCATCAACCCATATGCATTTGAGTCCAGTGGCACAATATTGCATCCTGGAATACCTGCCCAGGTTGCTATGTGCACTTTTTTTTTTTTTTTTTAAAGTAAAGTGGTATGTGGATTCTGTGATTCACATGGGAAGTAGCTCAAACTGCTTTAAACAAATCAGTGTGGATACATTCTCAGTTTAGTTACATCTGTATAATCACAGAAAATAATATTGGGGGGGGGAAAAAGCTTTGCTATGTAGATAAGGCCTTAGTTCAGTCAAAATGCAACATTATTTGGCAACGAAAATCTGTTCTGCCTTTTTAAAGCATATTCTGGATTCCTTATGCATTAATCAGTCAGCATTGCTGGTGGGATCTAAATGATGGCCTCATGAAAAGTATCATTGACAAGGAAATGCCATTACAATGCAGACAATGAGTCAATTTTTCAATAGTATTTAAGCACCTAACGATGCAGACAAAACACCTAGGCACCCAATATATGGGAGGCTTTTGGAAGTTATCTACTAAACTAGATGTGCCACCTGATTATACAGACTTTGAAAATGACAAGCACTTTGGCTCTCTGATTAATTTTTTGTGGAATATTGTTTGCATTGGAGAATGCAAAATCTAGAATGAATTCATAAGTATGAAATGTAATAGACTAGTCAGGTTTGCAGAAAAGTTAACTATTAGAGGTATTTTTTGTTAGAAGTTGGGAACAGGTCTTTTAAAGATAATTAGTGTGTGCTGAATCCAAATATGGTTGTTACCAATCTGCATGTCATGTCTAAAGGCCTCTACAAAGAGAACAAAGTAACAAAAGGAAATCGCTGAAGTGTAAATCTTTATTTCCTTTTTGTTTAGGATTAACATATTTCAGTGTGATCTTAATGAGCTAGAGGATGTAATAAAAGTGATCAAATAATATGCACAACCTTTTCTAAAATTATTGAATTTCAATTTCTTATTTGCAAGAAGTATTTTAATGTGTTATACTGCCATGAAAGAGCATGGCTCTTATAACAAGCATTAGCACCTTGAAACAAAAGTATACAAGCTGATTGACCTATCAGAAATAAAACACAATCTGAAAATATCTGTTTTTAAAACAAGTGAAAATACTGTCTTTACAAAACATTATTTAAACATTTTAATGCACACAAGTTAAGAACACATGTTATACTATTTCAAGAAACTTTGGTATACAGTTGCAGATTGAATCATCTTTTTACTAGGACAACACATCTACTTATTTGATAATACTGTCCTTAAGTACTAAGTTTCAGGTACATTGACATCACCTTGTTCCAGTTCTCAGTATTTGCATGCTCCTGTGCAAATAACTCGTACTGTCCTGCATCTGCACCGCTGACTTCTGCACCCTGTTTTGCAGCCATAGACTATTGCCTCTGTGCAGTCTTCTGGTATTAGTGGCAATGATATGAGCTGTGGTACCAGACTTCCATCCTCCTGTTTCCAGCCTATTGTATTTAGAAGAGGAAGTATTGGATTTGGGCAGTGGGCCTGTCTTCAAACTAGTGCCTGGAAATAAGTTCCCTGTATGTGGAAGAAAAGAGTATCACTTGCTGGGCCGGATTAACTCTCCTGTGGGCCTGGGGCTATTAGATTTTGTGGGACCCCTGTATACAAGCCTTTTTCCTAGGAGGGAGTTTGGTGCAGGAGGGGGCTGGGGCAGGGGAATTGGGGTCTGGGAGGGAGTTTGGGTGTAGGAGGGGGATTCTGATCTGGGGCAGGAGGTTGGGGTGGAGGAGGGGATGTGAGGTATAGGCTCCGTCCAGGAGGCGCTTACCACAGGTGACTCCCGGCCGGCAGTGCAGCAGGGCTTAGGCAGGCTGCCTCCTGCCTGCCTGCCATAGACACAAGCTGCTCCTGGAAGTGGCTGGCTCCTAGTACGTCTCTGCGGCCCCTGGGAGGAGGGGGACAGTGTGTCTCCTTGTGCTGCCCACGCCTGCAAGCGCTGCCCCCGTACTTCCTATTGGTCAGTTTCGGGCCCATTGAAAGACAATCTGCTGCTAAGGGCTCAGCAAGTCTTGGTGATACCTACAATTTCATCTCCTTTCTTTCCTGTGCCATTAAGCCACTCTTGCTCTGATCAGGGTCCTCTTGGTTGAAAGCTCTGACATGATCTCTTGACAACAAAGTTCCCTTGCTGGAATACCTTGACAGTAGTTTCAGACAGTAGTTGATGCATTTCTGCGATGCAGCCCACCTTGCATAGTTTGTGTGGTCAGATCTTGTGGAGAATGACAGCATACATCTGAAGGTGAAGAGATGCAGCTTCCAATATCCTTTCTCTGGGTATGGTTGAATATGAGCAGTAGGGGCACCATTTCCCTGTACTGCCACCACAACATGAAGTTCACACCACCTTCACTTTTGAAGTCTTTTGAAATCTTTGTGAAGTACGAACTGACATCCTGAGAAGCATTATTTAGGTCAGCATTGTTGACTGCATAGTGAACAAACTTCCTGGGAGCCAGGTTGCGAGGAATAACAGCACCATTCTCAGCATCCATAGTTTGCTAAGACTGTCTACCTGTGGGATTCCTTGGTAATTAGTGCAGTGGCCAGCCTTATGGAAAAGCTGAACAAGTTGTTTTGATCTTATTGCCTTATGGAGTGTGTACCCAAGACCAGGGCTGATGGGGGGGGAGGGGTGAAGCTGGTACAAATTACCGGGGCCTGGCGGTCCCGAAGGGGGCCCGGGGCCCAGCTTCTCCGGCTTCCCCCCCTCGTTGGCTCTGTTTAGCCAGTCCACCCTTGCTGGGGGGCCCGAAATTTTTTTTTCACCGGGGCCCGAACTCACTCTTGGCGGCCCTGCCCAAGACCAGTAAGTTGTGGTGTCCACCACTTACACCAAATACAATGTCTTGAGCTACACTAAACACCTTGAATTTCACTGATTCTTGGTTTTCAAGGTTCTCTTCATCAGCATCGCCCACAAGAAAAGTCTGACCTTCATATAGCAAGTGGAGGAACAGGTACAGGCCATCTGGAATACAAGCAGTTGTATCATCCTCACTGACATTAAAACCTTTTTGGACAGAGTGTGACACTATGTCTCCCCAAATTTTCAATACATGCAGCAGTGACAGAAACATGTCTTCTTGGGGAGGGTAAATGCGGATGGCCATCACATCATCTTGGCAAGAATCAGTCATTTGTGAGATGACTTGGCTAGAACTAAAAGTATTTGTCTCTCAGCAGGAGACTGATCAGACAATGAAATGAAATGAAATAAATCCCCAATATGAGTTTGGAGTTTTTCCTTGTATGACAATCTATGACTGATGTAGGAGTGTGGAATTTCAGTGCCAGTTTCCTTTGCATGATTGCAGTTACAATCCCAAACGTCAGAGAGCTCCAAACATGGCCTTGATTGGCTGTATGCTGAAAAATGCTTTGGAGCCAAAGCATTGCTGTGTCAGTAATTTTGGTGCTCTCATTCTTTTTCGTCATAGATCTCATAAACAGGATGTAACAAGTCAGGTGGTACTTGCCTTCAGCAGTGATGAGGTCATTTATTCCAGCTAAATAAACATTCATTTTGTGGTCAAATACAGCTGACTTCATTAGCTGTTCACTCATCTTCAATGTAATTACAGAGATGAGTCTCTGTTTAGCATGCACAAAACATGCAGCATCTCCAGTCCATAGGTTTCACAGAACTGGACTGTCTTGTATTATGGACACTGGTCTCTACACTGGGATGACTGCAGCTTGCCATATGTGGTGCATCAATTGCCGATGCTCTTGCTTTCTATAACCTCTGGATTTTTCCCTTTGTCAGTGTAGTGGGCATAGCAGTTTCTGTGTCAAATGAGTGATACTTTCTGTTCTGAATGAAAGATGGACTCAGTTCTGTCAATGACCTCTCTGTATTTCACATGTTGCAGTTTGTTTCTAATGGCTGTTCCTTCCTTTATTCTATGCAATTCCTGTTCACCTGCTTCACACACATCTTTATTTTAAATATTGCAGGGACTCTAGGAAACTGGTGTGGATCTCTTGAGACTTATTACTGGTTCCATAGTTTACCTACAACTATAACCAATAGGAGTGTCATAAACCCCCATCTCCTCTAAAGTTGCTCTATTTGCAAAAAATACCATCACCATTACTTCAATTTTAGCATTGCATTATGTACTATAAAATACTAAGCATGCAAGAAAATGATTTCACATATTGCAGGAAAAATAACTTGTGTTATGATTAATTTATTTCTAATATTACAATATATGAATGACTAAATGCTATAAAAATTGAATATTAGGGTACAATAAGATGCACATCATGGGTTTAATACTTCTCATTTCTATTCTTAGTAGACTGAAAAGGAATTATGCCAATCCATTTGATTTTGCTGACAAGTTCATGCACACGCTGTTGGTATATCAAACATTTATGGCAAATTTTGGCAGCCATATTATTTACACGTTTGAGGGTTTAATCATCAACATTCAGCAGGTTCAACTTATGTTAGAAAAAGTTGTTACCAACTTTTAACAAAAAATGCCTTATAGAGGATTGATTCTGAGATTTCTGTATAGCCAATAGTACCATTGGCACAAATAAGACTCTATGTACAGGCAGATAGGGTAGGTGGCAAAGTAATTTGTATTCAGACACATGTAAAGAAGTTAACCCAAAATTACAGAATGCCTGCTAAGGGAGAGGGTAGATTGGCTGAGGCCCTGGAGGTTTTTCGCCTTCCTCCGCAGCATGGGGCAGGGATCGCTAGCAGGAGGGTTCTCTGCCAATTGAAGTCACTAAAACACAGGATTTGGGGACTTCAACAGCAGAGTCAAGGGAAGGGGTGGGGACGGTTTTGTGGCCTGCAGCATGCAGGGGGTCAGACCAGATGATCATAATGGTCCCTTCTGACCTTAAAGTCTATGAGTCTATGAACCCTTGATAAGAAAAGACTGCTGAGTTAATAAGAAAAACTCATGCAGACATTAAAGAGGCCCAACTCAGTAACTCTTTGCAGAACACTGTCAATTCACCAAAAAGAGAGAGTCCAAATTTGCAAGGGACCACAAACAAAAGTCCATGTAGTAAAAAGAGACATTCTGCAGAAATGTGGAGATCTTGCTCTTGCATAAATCAGCGATACATAAGAAAATATGACTTTGATGTAAAGAAGTTGGTGTGAATTGTGTCCTATCTGTGGCCCTAAATTCAGTTTACCTGTAAATCACACTGAAATGAAAATGTTAGAATTAGGAAGCCAGATGCTGAGGTCTGGCAGTTGTGCACGCAAAGCAGGTTGGGGGAGGGTGGTGGACTTGTGGTGCAAAGATGTTGTAAAGCTTACTTTTGCATGACCTAATCCTAGGGTCACTCTGTGTAGGGCTGGCTCCCTGACATAAATTAATATATAAAAACAGTCAATCTGAAGGCTTCTCTAATTTACATGGGCTGCAAGCTGTTGGAAGCCATAGACAAAATAGCCAGGGTTCAGTCCAGCAGGAACATCCCAGCCTTATGGCAACAGCATGAAGGAGGCCAGGGTAGTGTACAGGGCTGGTGCAACCATTTAGGTGACCTAGGCAGTCGCCTAGGGCACTAGGATTTGGGGGGCGCCATTTTCTTCGGCAGTGGCTGCGGTGGCCGGATCTTCGGCCGCCCCGGTCGCCACCGGCATTTAGGTGGAGGGAGCTGGGGCAGTGGAGCGCGGGGAGGGCCGCCTGCAGCAAGGGGGGGGTGGTGGCATGCAGGGGAACTCCCCGCCTCAGCTCACCCCTGCCCCGCCTCCTCCCCGAGCACGCTGTGGCTGCTTCACTTCTCCCGCCTCCCAGGCTTGCAGCGCCTAAGCTGATTGGCGCTGCAAGCCTGGGAGGCGGGAGAAGTGAAGCAGCGACGGCGTGCTCGGGGAGGAGGTGGGGCAGGGGTGACCTGGGGGGGAGCTGCTGCAGAGGAGGGTGCCTTAGGGTGGAGGGGGGGAGCTGCCACGGGGGGGACACCTCAGGGCAGGGGCTTGGGGATGGGGGGGGCGCAAGGTGGAAGTTTCGCCTAGGGCGCGAAACATTCTTCCACCTGCCCTGGTAGTGTAGAAGCTGTTATGGTGGCTGTGTGCCAAAGCAGAACCATAGAACCATAGGCATTGACTCCATGGGTGCTCCAGTGGGTGCTTAGCACCCACCAGCAGCCAGATTCCCCCACCCCCTCATGCCTCCTATCTGCCTGCGGCCTTTCCACTCAACTCCTCCCGCTCCCTCCCTGCGCCTCCTGCCTCCCATGATCAGCCTTTTCACAGCGTACGGGAGGCACTGGGAGGGAGGGGGAGGAGTGGGTATGGGGCATGCTTGGGGGAGGGGGTGGAACTGGGTGGGAAGAGGCTTGGCAGGAGTGGAGTGGGGGGAGGAAGAGGCAGGGTGAGGGTTTGGGGAAAGGGGTAATGTGGGGGCAGGGGCGGGGCCTGGGGCAGAACAGGGGTTTGAGCACCTCTGGGGCCTGGAGGAAGCCGGCGCCTGTGCATAGAACCATAGAGTGAGGAGGGACTGCAAGGATCATCTAGTCTAACCCCTTGCCAAGATGCAGGGTTTGTTCTGTCTAAACCATCCAACGATTGCTATCTAGCTTCTTTTTGAAAATCTAGAAAAGGAGATCCCACAACTTCCTACAGTTAGGAAGTTTTTCCTGAGATTTAATCTAAATCTGCTATGCTGTAGTTTGAACCCATTGCCTCTTGTCCTGCCCTATATAGCAAGAGAGAACAACTTTTGTCCATCTCTTTTATTGCAACCGTTCATCAAAACTGCTATCATGTCCTCCCTTAATTTCCTCTCTTCCAAACTGAACAAACCCAGTTCCTTCAGCCTTTGCTCATATGGCTTGCATTCCAACTCTTTGATCATCTTTGTCACTTGACCCTGAATTCTTTCCAGTTTCTCTATATCCTTTCTATACAGTGGTGACCAAAACTGGACACAGTACTTCAGATGAGGCCTAACCAGCGCCGAGTAGAGCGGTACTATCACTTCCTAGGACTTGCATGCTATGCTTCTGTTAATGCAACCCAAAATTGCATTTGCTTTTGTTGCAATAACATCACATTGTTGACTCATGTTGAGACCGTGATCCATCACAATTCCCAGATCCTTCTCAGCAGTGCTGCTGCCAAGCCAGTTATCCCCCATTCTGTATTTGTGCAGTTTGTTTTTTTTCCATAATTATAGCACCCACATTTGTCTTTGTTGAATTTCATTTTGTTGTTTATAGCCCAATTCTCCAATTTATTAAGAGCCTTTTCAATTTTAGTTCTGTCCTCCAAACTGTTTGCAACCCCCCAGCTTTGTATTATCTGCAAATTTCATCAGTATGCTCTCTATTCCTACATCCATGTCATTAATAAAGATGCTAAATAACACCCGTCCCAGAACAGAACCCTGTGGAATTCCACTTGAGACCTCCTTGCAATCTGACATCATTCTATTAATAGTTACTCTTTGTTTGCAATTGTTTAACCAATTGTGTGTCTAGTTAATGGTAGTTCTACTGAGCCCTGATTTCTCCAGCTTACTAATGACTTGCTAAAGTCCAGGTATATTATGCCCACCGTATTCCTGCTATCCACCAAACCAGTTACCCTGTCAAAGAAGGAAATCAAGCTGGTTTGGCATGATTTGTTCTTAGTAAATCCATGCTAGCTGCTACTGATCACCCCTTCATCCTCCTAGTATTTGCAAATTGAATGTTTTTAATACATTGCTCTAGTACAGGGTCAGCAACCTTTCAGAAGTGGTGTTCCAAGTCTTCATTTATTCACTCTAATGTAAGGTTTTGCGTGCCAGTAATACATTTTAACGTTTTTATAAGGCCTCTTTCTACAAGTCTATAATATATAACTAAACTATTGTTGTATGTAAAGTAAATAAGGTTTTTAAAATGTTTAAGAAGCTTCATTTAAAATTAAATTAAAATGCAGAGCCCCCGGACCGGTGGCCAGGACCCGGGCAGTGTGAGTGCCAGTGAAAATCAGCTTGCATGCCGCCTTCGGCACGAGTGCCATAGGTTGCCTACCCCTGCTCTAGTACCTTCCCAGGTATCGAGGTCAGGCTGACTGGTCTATAGATCCCCAGCTCCTCTTTCCCCCCCTTTTAAAGTATTTAAAGTATTCCCCTTGTACTGAGTTAATCCTCCCCGGACCTGTTTTGTTGGCTATATGGCTAGATTCCATCAGCAGTACAGAACACATCTTCATTCAGCTTCCTTGTCAAGAATACACAAGTATTGCAGTCAAGTGATATAAAGCCAGGAAGTCCTTGGGATGTATCTACCCAGTGAGAAAACAAGGATTTTGCCTTGCTGAAATTACTTGCAGAAGTACAGAGGGAAAAATAAGGAAGCACTTTCCCCTTAAGGTATTTCTCTTTTAGGGTGGAAACTTCAGAAGACTACACACGCAATCCTGGACCGGAAAGAACCAGTCTTGCATACCTCAGACTACAATGCTTCAGACACTTTTATGTGAGTGTGTTCCCAGAAGCAAGAAATGCAAACCTTGGGCAACATAAGATGCGAAATGTCTTTTAAGAGCACACACACTTGAGGGTACAAATCCTGTACGGTTCTAATAAAATTGAACCCACAGATTCTTTAAAGTTTGTATTTCCAGTACTAATAGTGTGATAATCCAGTGAGTAAAGGTGAATGTACATAGTTTTATCAGCGCTGGAGCCTGATTTGAAAACTCAGGAATAATTCAGCTGAAGTCAGTATCATTACACCAATGTAAAACAGATTGATATCAAGCTTTTGAACTCCCAGCTCCCTAGTGTGTTGCCAAAAATAAATGAAATGCTGATCCGTCACATGCCTATCTGCTGAGAGATTGTTTATTGCATGTTATCATATTTAGATCAGATCTTTGACTTAAAACATGTCAAAATTGCACTTTTGAAGACTTATTCAGGTTTGTGCAGTGGAGATTTTCTCACCTGCGTAGGATGCACTCGCACAGCTGAGGGATTTCAGAACAAAACTTTATTAACTAGATGCAATTTTGGTACCACTTGTGACAAACATAAGCAATGTATTTTCTTGCCTGTTATGTGAATATTCTTCCAAGTTCATGGAACAATTTGTTACAGAGACACCACCATCATAAAAACATAAAATACAAATAACCTGTACTAGTGAGATGATGTTAGCTAGAACAGAAAGCTTAGCTCTGAAATCAAAATAATACAGATGTGACTGAATGCAGAGAGAGAGAGAGAGAGAGAGCTGCTTGCCCACATAGATAAAAGTGTTAAAGAAATTATGCAGCAATTGAAAGGGGGCACATTAACTTGCTATTGAGCTCCATGCAATCTTTCTGTACTTAACTATAGGGAAGACTGTACATTTTAAGTACTGATCACCATCTGTGTTCACTACCAAAGACCCAGCAGTTCTACCAATATTTTTTGCTAGGTGATTGTGTTAGCACAAATAAGATGGCACTTCAGTAGAATTTGTAACCCCTTCCCTGTATTTTTTTAATTTTAAATAGCTCAAAAAGGCAGAGCAGATAAAGTGTCTCTGCAACGCCAGAGATCTTTTTTCTGACCCTCAAGAGAGGGGTCTTCCTGAAAACTCATAAAGCAAAAACTAAAACCAACAAATAAAGGCAGTGGTTTTACTTGCTCAGAACATCCAGGAGAGACCATCAGCATGACCTGCTTTCTTCCAGTTTTCTCTTGGGTCACTAGACCCCATTCCCATTAACAGAACCCAGGCCTACAACATGATTGCCAGGAGAGTCTACATTTCCCAGCAACCTCCCTCATCTGCACTGCAAAATGAGGCTGGCCAGGAACTATTGGGAACCAGCATTGTGCCTTACAACTGAAGGGAGAAGGGAGTCTAAACCCATCCTGCTCATGGAACTCTCGTCTTGGGCCTGAGCCAGGGGCATGAGCTTCTTTACAAACCCCAGACTATTTTTTCCTCTCCATGATCATGTCCCCTGTACCAGGGGAACTCTGGGAGATGGTAGTATTGCTCAGGGAGGTTATCCTTCTAACCCTTAAAAGTCCAAAGTACCCTGTTAACTTCAATTCACTTAGGCAACCACTGTAACTTCCAGTTATTGTATTTATTTGGAGTTAAAAGATGTTCCACAAGTTGTTCAGGACTGCCATTACAATGTTGCCCAGACATAATCCAGTAATCTAAAAATACTTTTAATGTCTGAGACATGATAATTATTCAGGTTACTTCAGCTACAAAGGGCGTTATCTCTCCAGCATAGTTTGGAGAGAGACTTATACTGCTGTGAAGGCAACTTATCATCTAATGAATTGCAGTTGTCCTATGATGCGGCTGATGAACTTGTACATGGAGAGCTGCTGATGTGCAGACACTGTGGCACTGTATCAAAATCCTTAAACGTTTTTTTCATTTGCACAAAGGATATGCTTGCCATGTCTTGCACAAACTGGTGCTTAAGATGGGAATCCTGGGGGACAGCTATGGGCAAGCAAGCAAACAACAAAATTAAAATAATTTCCTTGTATACTGTCATATTTCAAAAAGAAACACCACCTACACTACTTATGCTGGTGAAATGACCACATGCCCCGGAGAAAAGGTGTGCACTTTTTGTTTGTTCCATCTGTCTAGTTCTACAGTGCAGTATTTGGTCCTTCCCAACTAATTAAAGAGAAATAGCTATAAAAATACACCCACTCTTCTTTAATGCTTCCCAGCTTGCAATATAAAGAACTTGGTTAGTTTAACAGTGCTGATCCCCCTACCCCCACACACCAGGGTGACCTCCTATGGCCCAATTTAGCAATACAAACAAATCCTACCTCAGTTTCCCCTACAGTCTCCAGGGCTGACCTAGTTACCCATCTTCACCACACATCAGACCAACGTTCATCTCCACCACCTGGGAAAGGAATGTTATCCCTCTCAATGTCCAGATTAAGCCCTACTCACAGGCATAATTAGTATAAGTGCAACCACTTGCATATCTCTCAAGTAAGACCGGTCTCAAAACCCCCAAAGTGAGGCTGGATAAATGCCGCAGCTCTCCAGCCCCACACTCCAGCGGTCATCTCCAGGCCACTCACTTAAGAGTCAACAGTTTCTCTTCTCCAGTTCCTATATCCCTCTTCCAGGGCCTCCATGACTCTGGCAATTCTCCATGCTTCTTGTGGCTCTTCTCTGGTTGCCTTCAATTCACAGCTTCTGTGAGAGGGCTCCCCACAGTGTTCCACTCCCCAAGGCCCCCTTTGCCTGTGAGTTCTACCCCTGCTCACGAGACCCTCTCTCTAAATTAACCCTCCTGCTCCTGGGCTTGGCCCACACCTGCTGTGCTGCTCCTGCCCCTTTACTTAGGGGCCTCTGCACCTATCTTCTACTCAGCTGAGTTTCGCCACATTGGCCAGTTCTCTCTAACAGCACTCTCCCAACAGTTCTCTTTCTGCATTAGGTCTCTTCAGCAGCAGCTCACAATTACTGCCTTCTCAGATCTCATACTGGTCTCCCCACGCAATTCTTACAGCTCCCTGCTTCTCCTTTCTAGTCCCTTTCTTCTCCTTCTGGTGCTCTATGGTGTAGCAGGCTCACGTTCTGGCTCTATAACCACCAAGTGCTGGATTTCATGATATATAGTTACAGTCTCTCTCTCTTCCCAGTATTTTAAAAAAAAATATAATATTGCTTTCTTAATGATGTCCCATTTCCCTGATGCTGTTACCTGGTATTTTAATGTAACCTTTGTGACTTTTAGGTGCCTGAGTTTGTAACACAAGCCCCTCCTCACAATATTACACTCTTTACACTCCCAGAAGATATGCTCAACTGTTGCTTTGAACTTGTATGTTTCACACAGCCCGTCTTTGTGTTTATTAATTAAGTCCAAGTTCCTGTTTAAGCCAAAGTATTTGGAGTAGATCTACCTCACTCTTTCTCTCAGGTTCTTGCAGCATGTCTGCATTTTTGATTCTAGAGCATATTTCATAAAAATCCGCTAGTTTCTTTTGACCATACTCCCTGACACTCCTCTTTTATTTTGTTTTTAATTGATTTTTAAGCTCCTGTTTATTTAGAGAGGGTCTCTATGTCAATTGATTCATTTTTATAGCATTTTTTGCACTTTGTCTGCCACCTCATTTCCTGCTATCCCAACATGCACTGGGATCCAGGCTGTTTCAGTGTTGACTACCATTTGTGCCAAGTCTTTTGTTAGTAACAATATTTCATTAATTATATAATTTTTAGTATCTGAATTCCTATTTTTGCTTGCCAATAGTCCTGATAGTGAATCTGACAAGATTACAATGGTGGTAGGTCCCATGTACAGTATCCAATATAATGCCAGCATTTTCCCTGCAAGTTTGGCTATCATAACAGCTACAAAATTTGAAGGTCTAATGGATTTCTTTAATCCAAGTGTTGAAACACAGAACACTGTCCCTATGCTCCTGGTTTTCCCATCTTTAGACCCATCTGTAAATATCTGGCAATGCTCCATTTATCACACATATATCCATTTACTATATTTAATACATCTAGCTCTCCTTTTAATTTCAATATATAGTTCATATTTATATTGGAGTGGGTGGGGTGATTTTCCATCTACATTTCATTTTCCCATGGCTATATAAGCAAATTTCTTGTAGTCTTTCTTTTCTCTTAGTTCGTTTGTCCATATTTTAATCCTACTAACATGAGGTATTTTTTGGTGTGTCCCCTTCCCCCTCCCTGCATGTTGTCCACTGAATTCCCAGCATTTTTCATATATTTGTTTAGTGTTTCCATCTTCCCCGTTTCCTATGAATTTTGCCCAAAAGGGTAAGTCCAATAATTTCATTCTTAAAGCTCCAGGCTTTTCACCAGTAGCTATCTGCATAAACACAAAGAGGTCATGATGAAGGCATCACATGCAATGCCTAATGCCTGAGCTTGGATTGAGTCTAGATTTATTGATGATGCTGAACTAAATGCTTGGCAGCCATCCTCAATGGGTGGTTTTAGTAATGCTCTACAAAACATTACCTCTGCTTTCTTATCTGCATCCCAGATGGTTCCAGAAATACTTTTAAGTAGATTGATTTTACCTTTACATTTATCTACAATATTTTCTATGTGGTCCTTCTATGTTAGCTTGCTAGCAAATGTCACAAACTATTTGCTGTCCATATACAGACAGTTTACAATCTTTTTAATATTCCTTTTAGTGAATATCATTCCGTTAGTTTTGAGAATTGAAAGTTTAAAGCCCCAAACGTTTCCCCATTCCACACTTTTCCTAAGTGCTTCATTAATTTGCTTCTCAGCTATCTCCTGGTTTCTGTTTTTTGCTCATATGGCAAAACCATCTGCAGACAAAGAAATACCTACTCCTGCATTCATCCTTTTTGGGAGTTCATGTATCATTATGTTGAATGAGGTAGGGCTGATGACCCTCCCCTATGGAGTTCCATTTGTGGTTGTATATATACTAGAATAAGCCTTCTCTACTCTGATCTGCATACGTTTTTCCTTAAGAAATCCTTTCCCCACCTATATACCCTTCCTTTTATGCCCATGGATGCTATTTTATAAGCCAGGGGTTCTGAAACTGGGGGTCGCGAGCTGCCAGCCTCCACCCCAAATCCTGCTTCACCTCTAGCATTTATAATGGTGTTAAATATATTGTGTTCTTAATTTATAAGGGAGGGGGGAGTCACACTCAAAGGCTTGTTATGTGAAAGGGGTCACCAGTACAAAAGTTTGAGAGCTAAACCCTCTCTCCATAGTGTAGCATATGATTTTTCAATATCTAGAAAAGCTATCATTTATTCTTTATTTCTCATACTTTTAAGTGCTTCTGTCTCTACTCTTATGATATGATCAACTTCTCCACTCTTACTGTATGATTTCCTTCCCCTCCTGAACCCACTCTGTACTCTGTAAGTCATTTCTCTCTAGATATGTTGTTAATCTTTCAGTCATCATTCTTCCTTGAGCTTACCCATGCATGATGTAAGGGCAACTGGCCTGTACACATCAAATCTTGTTTTCAGCTTACCTGGTTTCCACACCGCATGTTTTCATTCCATTGGTAGCTCACCTTTTAGCAGTATTTTCTGACTCCCATCATCCCAGTATTTTAGCTTTTCATTACACATGCCACCCTTGCCTGGTTCAGAGTTTTTGCATTTAGCTTTAGTTTTTGAAGTTCCCTCACAAAGAAGTTTTTGTTCAATACTGTACACTCATCTTCCTCCCAATTCTTCCCATTCTCATGATCTTCTGTAATTAATTTTTCCCCCCATGCAGATTTATCTCCTTTTTCTCAACTTCTGTCTGGGTCTTTACAGGTGCCCTCTATCAGGCCCATCAGGAGGAAACTAATTAGTCACAAATGAAGTGGACCCATTCCTTCTTATAGAGCCACTCCTCCTGTGATAGTTTATTGTACTGTATGTGTGCATGCATACTAGCTTTCCCTCTATATGTGAAAGAAATGAGTTTTGCAGTTACTTGTGAGAGTGGTAATGCCTATGGAAATGAGTTCATTAATCTAGGTCCAGCACATGTAAAAGTTGCTTTCTGCAATCATGCGCCTCTCCCTATTCAGTTTCATATCCCAGATGAACAATCGCCAGTGGAACATAGCTACAGTCAAAGCAGGAGAGGAAGTCTCTTGGGTACTGTTGCTAGGGCCAGTCCCATGGAGGACTTTGGATATCAGCACAGAGATGTTGAACTGGATTCATTGTTCAATCAATGGTGAACAAATGCAAAGAGTGGAACTCAGTGGTGACATGGTCATGGCAACCTGTGTTACTAAGCAGAAATGCTACTGTATTCCATACAAGCTGGAGCTTTCTCAAGGCATGGCTTTATTTCTAGGCATAATAAGTTGTAATAAATAATCAAGTCTAAAAGTCACCAGTGAGAGGATCATTGTGACCAGGTCTGAGTTTGATAGGATGGGGTGCCATTTTTTAGCTAGATATGGATGGAAGAGGCTTTTAGCTTACAGTAGCACAAAGGAGTCCAAAAGGATCTCATGGTTATTTATTGAACAGACAACAATTGGAGGGCAGATGCCTTCAGTAGTGAGGGATGTTATAGAGAAGGTAAGTTCTTCAAACACCTTCTGTTTACCTGCCAGTATCATCTTATTCTGGCCCACATTCAGCTTCAGTCAGCGGTTCTTCACTCAGGTACTGATTTCAGCAAGGCATTGAGAAAGCCAGGTATAGAAGTGGGTATTATCTGCACACTACTGTCACTTCAGCCCAAGTTGTCTGACCAGCTCTCCCAGTGGCTTAATAAATATGTTGACTAATACAAAGGAGAGTATTTAACCTTGTGGGATCCCACAGGTGAAGGCTTTGGGGGCAGGGAAAACAGTTGCCCTCTGGGTTCAGTCTGAGAGGAAGGACCTGTGAGTCATATCAAGACATTCCATTCGTCCTGCAGCTCCTTGCAGATGGGACAAGAGGATTTGAAGATCACCAGTCTCAAATGCTGCAGAGAGGCTCAGCAGGATCAAAATGGAAGCTGCACAGCCCCAAACTAGTTCCAAATCATAAACCTTCCCTTGAGTCTGTTGACCCACAACTCAATAAGCAAAATTTAAATGTGTGCAAGCTCCTGCAACCCACACAAAAGTTTGTTCTTAATTTTGAGCCATGGCAGCTCTGTTTGGCCTGACACTGACCATTTTCATATAGACTAGTGACACAGGAACAAGACAATTGGCTTTAATGATGGACTTAAGTTCTGGTCTGTCAACTGTATCAAATTAATAAATAGATAAATAAATAAAAGACCAGTATAAAAATTCTGGGGGAAAGTTTTCCAGAGCGAGAAATACAGTGGCATTGATATCATATAGAATTTTAGTCAAACACCCCAGTACTGCCAAATTGTTACATCAGACAAATCCACCTCCTGGTCATACTGATGCTAGTATCATATTCAGGTAATCAAGAGACAGAAAAGTATGAAGCAAGATATCACAAAACACCTGTTCCAGAGTGTTTGCGGGGGATACCAGAGGTCAAAAAATCCAATAGTGAACTCATAGCATAGCTATATATAGAGAGAGAGAATCTTGGCAGCAATTTAGGGCCATTGCGAATGGCAAATCATCCCATATACTGCAGTTTAAAATGACTGGAATGAACATGAGCACTGATCAGAGGTCCACCCACACAGATCTGATTGCAAAACTGGAATATGAGACAAAGCATACTATTATAATTGATTAGTTAAAGATAGGGTAAGAAGAATCTGTTAGAAGCAATTGCTGCAGAATCAGTGAGGATGGCTGACAGAGAATGAGAGAGGCAAAGGCCATATATGCCTTTAGTCTCCCCAAAAAAACAACGGTGTCTCTGAAAAAGGTCAGTGATGAACTCCTATGCAGAAATATGCCAACCTCCCTGAACAACAAGCAATGCAGCCCTCTTTAGCAAATCATTTGGAACCTAGAGGTGACGTCGTGATAGCTGTTTATACTCGATGATGGATTTCATTGCATGGCTTCAACAAGGATTACAGTAAATGCTCAGTTTAGGTAAAGTCACAATCTAATTAAAGAATTTCAGTCTAAATCCCTTCTATGCCGGTACAGATGCAGCTGTCAAATGTCTCTAAGCATTTCGTTTTCCATGGCAACAATTAATTGGATATGTAACAGTTTGTGTGCTTTAAATGAGGCTGATGGGGTTAGTAATTGAATGCTTGGATTAATGATTTACAGCTGGTTTCACTAGCTTATTTGTTGTTTACAAACATTTTCACTGTGACACTTCCCTGCCTTCCTAGGAGGAAGCATCAGGACATCGCCACAAAACAATGGGGTCTTTTTATCTATGTATTCCCTTTGAGCTTTATGACCATTTTAATACTTAGAGCAATTAAAGGATTATGGACAAAAAGTTCAAAGTTGGAAAGCTTCATTTAAGCTTTGTTTTTCCAGGGGTTTTTCCAGTTATTTATGTCAAATATTGTTTCAATTTTTTCAAATTCGTTCAAATCAGAAGGCAGCTCTGACTCTCCTGGATGGTGAAATAATGTTTGTCTCTTCTGGTGGAAACTGATGTAGGAATCTCTATGAGAAAGATGGATTGAGGCGAAAGCAGAGATTACTGGAAAGTCTGTGCATTAGAAGATCATCAGCACTGGAGAAAAGAGGGGAGAGAACCAGGCTGGAGACATTTCTCAGAGGAAGGGGTATCCTTAGTGCTAACAGGCAGGAAGTATGAAAGTATTAGGACTTTGAAAGAGAACTGGGCATTTTATACAGCTCTGTTTAATATTTTATATCTCACTTATCACTGGATGCCTCAAGGGGGCAGGATTGTGTTGGAGTTGGGGACCATAGCTAGCACCACTGAGGAGATTCCAGGCAGTGATGAAGCCCATATGGCAGCTCCAGGACGCTGCTGTAGTCCCCCCAGGGCTGTGAGAGTTATGGTAAGGGTTTCCCATGGCCCCAGAGCAGGATTGGGAAGATGCAAAAGTAGCTTACGGCCACCTTATCCTAGGCTGTGAATTCTGTGCTGCTCCTCTTGGCACAAGATAGAATCACAATCTCTGTGTCCCGCTAAGATTTCCGGTGCTGAGGTAATAAAGCCAAATGTGTGGCATCTGTGGCACTGCAGGTGTCATAACTATAAAGGGAAGGGTAACAGCTGTCCTGTGTACAGTACTATAAAATCCCTCCTGGCCAGAGACTCCAAAATCCTTTTCCCTGTAAAGGGTTAAGAAGCTCAGGTAACCTGGCTGGCATCTGACCCAAAAGACCAATAAGGGTCAAGATACTTTCAAATCTTGGGGTGGGGGAAGGCTTTTGTTTGTGTTCTTTGTTTTGGGAGGGCGTTCGCTCTCGGGACTGAGAGGGACCAGACATCAATCCAGGTTCTTCACATCTTTCTAAACAAGTCTCTCCTATTTCAAACTTGTAAGTAAATAGCCAGGCAGGGCGTGTTAGTTTGTCTTTGTTTTATTAACTTGTAAATGTACCTTTTACTAGAGTGTTTATCTTTGTTTGCTGTACTTTGAACCTAAGACTAGAGGGGAGTCCTCTGAGCTCTTTAAGTTTGATTACCCTGTAAGGTTAATTTCCATACTGATTTTACAGAGATGATTTTTACCTTTTTCTTTAATTAAAAGCCTTCTTTTTAAGAACCTGATTGATTTTTCCTTGTTTTAGATCCAAGGGGATTGGATCTGTATTCACCAGGAGTTGGTGGGAGGAAGGAGGGGGGATGGTTAATTTCTCCTTGTTTTAAGATCCAAGGGGTTTGGATCTGTATTCACCAGGGAATTGGTGAAAGGTTTCTCAAGGCTTCCCAGGGAGGGAATCCATTGGGAATGGTGGCAGCGGGACCAGAGCTAAGCTGGTAGTTAAGCTTAGAAGTTTTCATGCAGGCCCCTACATTTGTACCCTAAAGTTCAAAGTGGGGATACAGCCTTGACATGGTGGCAGAGCGGTGGGATCATTTTAAACCCAAAAGCCAGTGAGATTTTTTTTCCCTTCTAGCTGCTTGAAAAGCAGAGCTGGAGGTAGATAGATGCATATCTTATCTCTCCTTGCCTGAAGGCAGAGGTGTTAAGTTCTTTTAACAAGGTCCTTTGTTAAGAGAAGTGTTCAAATAAGCAAACAAACTTGACTGGTAAAAGGAATTTACAAGCTGAATTTTTTTTTTTACATCCTCCGGAGTAGCTAGTTAGAAAGTCTCTGTTAACTCAGCAGCAGCTAGAGCTGAGAGCTTCCCAGTTTCAGTCAACTGCAGAGGGGGTGACCCAGCACAAGAAAACAGGAAAATGACTACCAAAGAAGTAGCTAAAAAAATAGAACTGGCCAAACTAGAAGCAGAAGAAAATGAAAGAAAACATCAGAGACTGCTTCAATTAACAAAACTCGAGACACAGCAGAGAGAAAGAGAAGAAAAAGCCAAAGAGGAGGCCCACAAGAGAGAGATGGAGCTGAAAGAAAAAGAGATGGAGCTGAAAAAAAAGAGATGGAGGAGAGAGAAAAAGAAAGGAAGCATGAACTGGAAGTAGCAAAGGCTAAGCCGGATACAACAGCCCATCCCAACAACCCCTCTCCAGGTACCACTTCCCATCCCAGAAAATTCCCCACCTACAAGGCAGGCGATGATACTGAGGCTTTCTTAGAAAATTTTGAAAGGGCCTGCCTTGGATACAGCATCGCTGCAGACCAGTACATGGTAGAGCTGAGGCCGCAGCTCAGTGGACCCTTAGCAGAGGTGGCGGCTGAAATGCCTAAGGAACACATGAACAGTTATGAACTTTTTAAAAACAAGGCCAGACTCAGAATGGGGCTAACACCCGAGCTTGCCCGTCGGCGGTTCAGAGCCCTAAAGTGGAAACCCGATGTGTCATTTACCCGGCAAGCCTACCACATTGACAAAAATTGTGATGTCTGGGTGTCAGGAGCAAATGTTAAATCTCTGGAAGATCTGGTTTCCCTAGTAAAAATGGAGCAGTTTTTAGAGGGTGTTCCTGAGGAAATAGAAAGGTACATCCTAGATAGGAAGCCCAAAACTGTAACTGAGGCGGGGGAGATTGGAGCCAAATGGGTGGAGGTGGCAGAAAAGAAAAAACTAGTAGCAGTTGGACGAATATCAGAAGGGGCAAGCCGAAACAAAACCTTACCACCGGGGACAACCCAAGGCCCCACCCACATCCCAAGGGAAACCCCAGACGCCTTCTCACCCCACCACACCAGTCTCCACCAACCAACATCACCCCGGTGATACCTTAGCAGGGCGATGTTTTAAATGTAATGAACTGGGACATATAAAGGCTCACTGCCCCAAGAACCCCAACCGATTACAGTTCAATACACCCCAATCACACCAAAGATCCCCAGACCCAGATGCCTCTCTCATACCCTCGGAGCGAAGGGAAACCTTGAGAGTGGGTGGAAAGAAGGTTATCGCTTAGAGGGACACTGGGGCACAAGTGTCAACTATCCACCAATCCCTAGTGGACCCCAAACTCATCAACCCGGAGGCTACAGTGACAATTCAACCCTTCGTGTCACAGTCTGTAACCTTGCCTACAGCCACGTTGCATGTCCAGTACAAGGGCTGGTCAGGAATGTGGACTTTTGCAGTCTATGACAATTATCCCATTCCCATGCTGCTGGGGGAAGACTTGGCCAACCATGTGAAGCTAGCCAAGAGGGTGGGAATAGTCACCCGCAGCCAGGCTAAGCAAGCTTTCACCCCCATCCCTGTTCCTGAGCCGTCCACCAGGGCCCTGTCTGTATTACCAGAGACCCAAACAACGGTGGTGGAACCGGATCCCCTGCCAATGACTGCAACAGCCGTAGTAGATCCAATCCCAGAGACCCAGCCAAAGCCAGTCTCAGAACCGGAACTGGCAATGCAACCAGCACCAGAACCATTGCCAGCACTGAGTCCAGCACTTGCAAACCCGTCTACAACTCCAACGCCAGAGGGCACCAGTGAGCCTGACCTGGCGGAAGGAGCAAATAACCCTACCCAAGAGGCTCAGCCAGAGCCTGAGATACCACATAGTGCACCAGCGGACAGCGGTTCACAGTCAGTGGAAACAGCCCCAGCACCTGCATCACTTCCAGAGGGACCAAGCCCCAGTCCACAGTCCAAGGAGGAACTGATGTCTCCAGCATCAAGGGAACAGTTCCAGGCTGAGCAGGAAGCAGATGACAGCCTTCAGAAAGCTTGCACGGCGGTGCGGAGCACCCCACCGCCTCTCAGCTCTTCTAACCGATCCCGGTTTGTTGTAGAACAAGGACTTTTATACAAGGAGACTCTTTCTGGTGGGCACCAGGAAGACTGGAATCCTCAAAGACAGTTGGTAGTTCCCACTAAGTATCGGGTAAAGCTCTTGAGCTTAGCCCATGATCATCCCAGTGGCCATTCTGGGGTGAACAGAACCAAAGACCGGTTGGGGAAGTCCTTCCACTGGGAGGGAATGGGCAAGGACGTTGCTAATTATGTCGGGTCTTGTGAGGTGTGCCAACGAGTGGGAAAGCCCCAAGACCAGGTTAAAGCCCCTCTCCAGCCACTACCCATAATTGAGGTCCCATTTCAGCGAGTAGCTGTGGATATTCTGGGTCCTTTCCCAAAGAAGACACCCAGAGGAAAGCAGTACGTACTGACTTTCATGGATTTTGCTACCCGATGGCCGGAAGCAGTACCCTTAAGCAACACCAGGGCTAAAAGTGTGTGCCAGGCATTAACAGACATTTTTGCCAGGGTAGGTTGGCCCTCCGACATCCTTACAGATTCAGGAACTAATTTCCTGGCAGGGACCATGGAAAACCTGTGGGAAGCTCATGGGGTGAATCACTTGGTTGCCACCCCTTATCACCATGAAACCAATGGCCTGGTGGAGAGGTTTAATGGAACTTTGGGGGCCATGATACGTAAATTCGTAAATGAACACTCCAATGATTGGGACCTAGTGTTGCAGTAGTTGCTTTTCGCCTACAGGGCTGTACCATATCCCAGTTTAGGGTTTTCACCATTTGAACTTGTGTATGGCCGCGAGGTTAAGGGGCCATTACAATTGGTGAAGCAGCAATGGGAGGGGTTTACGCCTTCTCCAGGAACTAACATTCTAGACTTTGTAAGCAACCTACAAAGCACCCTCCGACACTCTTTAGCCCTTGCTAAAGAAAACCTAAAGAATGCTCAGGAAGAGCAAAAGGCCTGGTATGATAAACATTCCAGAGAACGGTCCTTCAAAGTAGGAGACCAAGTCATGGTCTTAAAGGCGCTCCAGGCCCATAAAATGGAAACGTTGTGGGAAGGACCATTCACGGTCCAGGAGCGCCTAGGA
The DNA here is from genome assembly GCF_027887155.1 of Malaclemys terrapin pileata. Lineage (NCBI taxonomy): Eukaryota > Metazoa > Chordata > Testudines > Emydidae > Malaclemys > Malaclemys terrapin. The sequence continues at coordinate 66,717,710 of NC_071506.1, read as the reverse complement.
GCTGTTAACTATCTCATAGCCTCCCCCACCTCCAACATAAAGCCTAAGGTATACCATGTTAATTTTCTTAACCCCTTTTAATCCAGAGAATTAAACTGTTGCCAGTTTACAGCCCAGGAAACAGATGATGCGGAGTGGCCTGAAGGTGTCTACTATGAAGGAAAAAAGGATGGTGGCGTGGAAGAGGTGAACCTCTCCACGACCCTTGGACGTCTGCAGCGACAGCAGATCAAGGAGCTGTGCACAAGCTTTGCACCAATTTTCTCAGCCACTCCAGGACGGACCGAAGGGGCATACCACTCCATTGACACAGGTAATGCTCACCCAATTAGAACCCCACTCTACCGGGAGTCACCTCATGCCAAAACTGCTATACAAAGGGAGATCCAGGACATGCTACAGATGGGTATAATCCGCCCCTCTAATAGTGCATGGGCATCTCCAGTGGTTCTAGTTCCCAAACCAGATGGGGAAATACGCTTTTGCGTGGACTACCGTAAGCTAAATGCTGTAACTCGTCCTGACAACTATCCAATGCCACGCACAGATGAGCTATTGGAGAAATTGGGACGTGCCCAATTCATCTCTACTTTAGAACTTAACCAAGGGGTACTGGCAAGTACCACTAGATGAACCCGCTAAGGAAAGGTCAGCCTTCGTCACCCAGGCAGGGGTGTATGAATTCAATGTACTCCCTTTCGGGTTGCGAAATGCACCCGCCACCTTCCAAAGACTTGTAGATGGTCTCCTAGCGGGATTGGGAGAATCTGCAGTTGCCTATCTCAATGATGTGGCCATTTTTTCTGATTCATGGGCAAAGCACCTGGAGCACCTGGAAAAAGTTTTCGAGCGCATCCAGCAGGCAGGACTAACTGTTAAGGCTAAAAAGTGTCAAATAGGCCAAAACAGAGTGACTTACCTGGGGCACCAGGTGGGTTGAGGAACTATAAATCCCCTACAGGCCAAAGTGGATGCTATCCAAAAGTGGCCGGTTCCAAAGACTAAGAAACAGGTCCAATCCTTCTTAGGCTTGGCTGGATATTATAGGCGATTTGTACCCCACTACAGCCAAATCGCCGCCCCGCTGACAGACCTAACCAGAAAGAAACAGCCAAATGCAGTTCAGTGGACTGATGAGTGTCAAAAGGCCTTTAACCAGCTTAAGGCAACACTCATGTCTGACCCTGTGCTAAGGGCCCCAGACTTCGACAAACCGTTCCTAGTAACCACAGATGCGTCCGAGCGAGGCGTGGGAGCAGTTTTAATGCAGGAAGGACCGGATCAAGAATTCCATCCTGTCGTGCTTCTCAGCAAGAAACTGTCTGAGAGGGAAAGCCACTGGTCAATCAGCGAAAAGGAATGCTACGCCATTGTGTACGCGCTGGAAAAGCTACGCCCATATGTTTGGGGACGGCATTTCCAACTACAAACAGACCATGCTGCGCTACAGTGGCTTCATACCGCCAAGGGAAATAACAAAAAACTTCTTCGGTGGAGTTTAGCTCTCCAAGATTTTGATTTTGAAATACAACACATTTCGGGAGCTTCTAACAAAGTGGCTGATGCACTCTCCCGGGAAAGTTTCCCAGAGTTAACTGGTTAACAATTGTTCTTGGAATGAAACATATTGTTAGTTTTTATATAATCAGTAGTATGTCTAAAGGTACATGTGTCTTCTTAACTCTGTTTTCTCCTAGAACTCCAGGAAGAAATCACAGCCAGTATGGAACTGAACGTCCAACACTATCTGTGATTTGGGGGGCGTGTCATAACTATAAAGGGAAGGGTAACAGCTGTCCTGTGTACAGTACTATAAAATCCCTCCTGGCCAGAGACTCCAAAATCCTTTTCCCTGTAAAGGGTTAAGAAGCTCAGGTAACCTGGCTGGCATCTGACCAAAGGACCAATAAGGGGACAAGATACTTTCAAATCTTGGGGGGGAGAAGGCTTTTATTTGTGTTCTTTGTTTTGGGAGGGACTGAGAGGTACCAGACATCAATCCAGGTTCTTCACATCTTTCTAAACAAGTCTCTCCTATTTCAAACTTGTAAGTAAATAGCCAGGCAAGGCATGTTAGTTTTCCTTTGTTTTCTTAACTTGTAAATGTACCTTTTACTAGAGTGTTTATCTTTGTTTGCTGTACTTTGAACCTAAGACTAGAGGGGAGTCCTCTGAGCTCTTTAAGTTTGATTACCCTGTAAGGTTAATTTCCATACTGATTTTACAGAGATGATTTTTACCTTTTTCTTTAATTAAAAGCCTTCTTTTTAAGAACCTGATTGATTTTTCCTTGTTTTAGATCCAAGGGGATTGGATCTGTATTCACCAGGAGTTGGTGGGAGGAAGGAGGGGAATGGTTAATTTTTCCTTGTTTTAGATCCAAGGGGTTTGGATCTGTATTCACCAGGAGTTGGTGGGAGGAAGGAGGGGGGATGGTTAATTTCTCCTTGTTTTAAGATCCAAGGGGTTTGGATCTGTATTCACCAGGGAATTGGTGAAAGGTTTCTCAAGGCTTCCCAGGGAGGGAATCCATTGGGAATGGTGGCAGCGGGACCAAAGCTAAGCTGGTAGTTAAGCTTAGAAGTTTTCATGCAGGCCCCTACATTTGTACCCTAAAGTTCAAAATGGGGATACACCCTTGACAGAAGGTAATGTATAATTTTGAATGAACAGAAACCTTAGCTGTTAATGTATCATTTTACTTCACATGTAGGTGCTCAGATCCAATCCTTAGTGACAGAAGGATACTCACATACCATATGGTGAGCAGTTGGAACAAGAACCTTAGCTGTAGCAATGAAGGTGGTGCCTCCTCCCTTCTTGAGCTACTCTCTCCTCTCAGCTTTACCTGGTACAGGAAACACTCCGTCTGCTGCCTCCTGTTGATCCATGGCCCACTACACAGACCCACATCACCTACTGCTTGCCTGATCCCTTCCACCATTATGTCTGAGACAGACACCTTCTTGTAATCTGCTGTCTTCCACCTTCCTATCCAGTACTGGGCCAGCTCTCTCTTCCTTCTCTTGTCTACTGCAAAGGAACACCTAGTCCCACACCCAGCTCCTCCCCACCATTATTCATATTCAGTATTGGCACATACCAAGGCCATCTACTTGATGTGTGGCCAAATACTGAAATCCTGGATTCACTGCATCTCTCTAAAGATGTGTTCTCTTACCTTGCCAAATGTCAAGATTCCCAGGGTGGTAACAAATGTCAGAGAAAGGCCGCTTCTGAAATTCTATTTTTGCTCCCTGGGTGACAGCTTCTTCTTCAAAATCCTCTTGCAATCCATTTCCACAAAGACATTTTGATTTGCTCCAGACTCCCCTCTCCTCTCTTGTTCACTATGTTTCAATAAAACAATAGAGCTTTTTCCACATTATATCACAATTGCTATTTTAGGAGCATATGGTTGTGTAGTGAGGCGGTGTGGCTCCCCACCGCCTTGGAGGGGGAAGAGCCCATCCGGAGGCCAGAGTGGGCAGAGCTAGGGAGCTCTGAGCCCGCTCCTCAGAGGGTCAGGTGGCGACCCGGAAGTATAAAAGCTCGCCCTCACGGCTCAGTCAGGCCCCAGCCGCCGGAGAGACCAGACGTCTCCAGCATAGCTCGTGACTGGGAAGACCCCACGGCCCAAGGTAGCCGCCAGGACTGGCCGGGCCTGCTCTGCGCCTGCTATCTGGAGGAGCTGCCGGGCCTGCCCTGCACCTGCTATCCGGAGGAGCCGCCGGACCGGCCGATCAATCCCTGCCCTGATGAACCCAGGGTCTTGGATCCCTCAGAGGCCAACCCCAGGACCCAGGTAGGCCCCGAGGGGGAGTGTGGAAATAGCCCGGGGGCAGCCGACCCCAGTCTGGCTGCAGCACTGCCAGAGCCGATGTCAGTGTGTTGCGGCCAGGATCCCCACTGACTAAGCAGCGGGTCTTCTGCCACTGCTAGGGCCCCGGGCTGGGACGAGTGGAGTGGGAGGGCCTGCATCCCCCCTGCCACCCAACCTGTGGGTGGCAGTCTCCCCCTCTCCCAGGTCTTTTGAGGCTTGGGCCTACTATTGTTGCTCAGCCCTACCTGAGGGCCTGAGCTTCTGATGCAGCGTTTGTTGCCCCGCCCTGCCCTAGGGCCTGGGCTAAACACTCTTGCTTGCTGCTCAGCCCTGACTGAGGGCCTGAGCTCCTGACACAGTCTGAGCAGGGCCAGGCTTACCGTGTTCTTCTAGCTACAGCAAGAGCTGCCGAGGGAGACCCACGGCCGGACAAGTTTCCCCAGCACACCGGTGTGTAGTCAGCTGGTGTGGCTCCCCGCCGCCCCGGAGAGGGTCGAGCCCCGGCAAACTCTTGTACAGTGGGGAAAAAAATAGGGTGCCACTGATCAAAATAAAGAAGATCCCCATCTTCATCTTCCAACTCAAAAACCCTATCCTCAACCCCTGCTTTGACCCTGGATTAAAATAAATCAACTACAGTAAATCTTGCCTGTTGATTTGCCTGCTGGACTGAAGCACTTGGAACTGATTTCAACTGAACTGTCCATTGCCGAGCATCTTAGACTACTTTTGGATCAGGTAGTGGGCCCTGAAGCTCCACAGAACTGAAAATAATGGGGAAAAGTGCTAAGAAACTGCAGGCACAACAGAAGACATGAAAAAGAAACAATTCTTATGTGGCATCTTTCTAAACTGAGTTATGAAGGAAAGCTGATCCGCAGACACTCCAGAAGGGTTTAAATTGTGGTGATGTTGGTGAGAGGTGTGACAGCCAAACAGCTCCACTGTTCCCCCTGGCCAGCCAATTGAAGGCAGATAAATCCCTCTTCTCTCCCCCAGGTGAATTCTAAGTTGTATCAGAAACCAGGGGAGGGGCTAGTCCCTCTTCCCCTCTTCTGGAAGCTGGCCATCTTTGCTAGTCAGACCAAACTTCCTCCAGCTGAGATGGGCAGGGGCACTCTTTTACGTCTTTCTAAATTGAGCATCACCTGTTGTTTAACAGAAATAGAAAGACAGTTGCCCTGCTTTCCTCTGCAGTAAAATGACTGCCTTGTGGTTTATCAGCCATGCCACTGGATCATCACCTCATTAAGCATTCCCATTTATTCTCTAAGGCCTAAGCCCAGGATCTTCAGAAATTGGGGGGCCTAGAACTAGGCTCTCAAATTCATATTTGGGTGTCTAAATAAGAAGCCTGATTTTCAAAGACGCATAGTGCTCAGCAGCTCCATAGGCTTCTAATGAGAGGGGACACAGGCTGATAAATTGCCATCTTTGTGCACAAGTATCACTGTTCAAAAGTGAAACTGACTTCACTAGCACTGCTGTGCACTCAGCACCACTGAAACCAATCCCCACCTATTCCGGCACGTAAATGTACATTTAGGAGCCTAACTTTGGTTATCTATTATTGAAAATCTTGGCCCTATGTTTTGTCTTTGAAGTATTGTGCACACCTATGGCACTAATTATTAGTAATACAATGTGTAGGTGGAGGTGCTCTGTGGGAGGTACCCAGTGACTAAATGTGTAGGAACAGAGTGTAGAAGCAGGCCCTTTGGGAACCTCCTGGGCAAATTATGTACTGCTGCTCCTTGTGGCAAAGAGACCAAAGTCAATAGAGTTCCTAAGTGAGCTGCGCTGCTTGGGAGCCCTGGAAAACTGGGGGAGGGGCTAACTGAGGTCGGTATTGATGCCAGACAATCTGCAGTGTTGGGATTGGGATTTCCCATACAATCACATCTTCTCTGGGCCACAAACGCAGCCCCAAACACAATGGGCTAAGATCCTTAGCTGCTGTAAACCAATATAGCTTCACTGATCTCAATAGAGGCAAGTCAACATACATTATCTGAGGATAAGCCCCAAAGCTGCTCCCCAAAGAACCCTCTGTCAGACACTCTGCAAGGTCAAAATTATGGAGTTTTCCTTTCAGTTTTTCCTTCTTCTGTGCACTTTCCTGTGGAAGGAAAACTTTGACCCTTAATGGTTGTAGCTGAAAAGCCAGTTGCACAAACCTTTATTGGATTAATGTCAAAAATGTGTCCAAAGAAACATGACATTAGAACTAACTCCCTGCTATGCCAGGGAAGTTGAAGAAATGTTTTTAGTATTTTAAAACGTGCTCATGTATTTTCTTGCTGCCTACTAGCTAAATGTAGTGGATAGTAATAGTAATTTTAGTCTTTTTAAAAACTTTATTCTACTAAATTGCAAAAGTAAGAGGAGAAATCTGACCCATTTGGAGATATATTCGGTGTTCTAACTTTGTAAGAAACCTAGGAAGCAAAGATACAAATTAATCCAATTCCAATTCCTGCTGTAGTGTGAACAGAAGGAATTGTGTGATTACAAAGAGCTGGTGCTTTAAATTATAAACTTTGGTTATTCAGCGCTGAATGAATTTGACAAAGTGGTTGATTAAATGCACTAATAGGAAATAACAGACACTTCAAAATCCATTATGCAGTTAGGATGAAGAATTTATTATATATACAATTAAGCAATTCTACTGTAGATGTGCGGTAGTGTTTAAAGAAAAGGGATAAGGTAACCAAAATAGTTTTAGCATGAAAACTACAATATAGACTTAAATCTGACTAAAACAGAAGTTATTGACTTAAAAGAACACAGAACCTGAAACAACAGATTGCATCATTAACTAGGACAGTAAAAAACTGTACAGTACAAGCAACACATTACAATAAATTATGACCAATGAGGCAGTGTCTCTCATTTGGGACAAAAGGGATAAAGGGGAGGGTATTAAAATCTCATAAATCCACCATATCTCTTTTCCATCTCTGGAACCTCTTTGGAATAACTTTCCCCATCTTCATCTGAAGGGAGAAAAGAATCAGTGAAGCGCTTAAGAAATCCACCATAACGTTTCTGGTAGTCCAGCCACCATTCTGGCCTCCCTACTCTTCTCATAAAGCCACCGTATCTCTTTTGCAGCTCTTTGGCTTCATCTTCCAGTTCTGGACTGCGCTTGAAGCTTCTCATGAAGCCTCCATATCTTTTGCTGACCTCCCCATCATTATCATTTATCTGTCGGTAATGTGAGGCTTCAGCATTGGCCCCTGTTCCCAGAAGCTCCTTCAGCAGATCAGAGGAATTAGCCAGGGCGTCATCATTGGAGTCTTTCTTCATAAACCCTCCATACCTCTTAGTAAGGATCTCACCTCCATTTGTTTCCTCCTCCGGTTCTACGTGATAAAGCTCGTCCATTTTCTTCATGAAGCCACCATACCTTTTCATGAAGCCACCGTACTTCTTTGCTAGCAAATGGTTCTCATCCTGTTCTTTCTTGTTGTCCCCCGGAGCACTGTTGCCTTCCTCAGAAAGATCCAGTTTAGTCAATTGCACAAGCTCCTTGCAGGTTTCCCAGGCTTTGGCAGAAGGCAGTTTTCCTTCACATTCTAGTGTGCATGCCTGAAAAATTGATGGGATTTACTAAGAATGATTTAATGTCATCTTGTCTTTTTATTTTTTGTTAAAGGCACAAGTCAATCTCTAAATCAGTGATACTCAGACCTCACTGATTCAGGAGCCAAACTAGCCATCAACATTACCCACAGTACTGTGAATTCATTGTTTCATTTACTATAGTACTAGATATTCATATTTTAACAATATGACAGGAAATATTTAGGTTTTATAAATATTATTCTCACAGCAAAATGGCTGAACAAGTATTATTTTATCAATTACAATTGGTTGTAAACATAGTAAAAGCATCCCAATTAGTTAATAATTAAGTCACAGTGTTTTAATATCATGTGCCACAAAGAGCCACAGGAGACACATTAAAGAGCCACTTGCAACTCAGGATTTTTAGTCTGAGTATCACTGCTCTAGATACTTATTGGCTGGAAGGAACTTCCCTCATGGACATCTTATTCCATAATTTTTCATTATGCCATTTCTTGTGCCTTCCCCTCAAGCAGCTGGTTTGGTACTGGTCACTGTCAGAGGATACTGGACTAGATGGACCACTGGTCTGATCTGCTACAGCAATTCCTATGTTTCTAGTTTAAACAAAGACATCCATGTGCACACACACATACCTCTCAAAGAGGTCTGGAACAATTTATGAGCACTTCTAAGTAATATTCCATATTTAAGTGTACAATTTAGGGAGGTCAAAAATGTCTCGTCAAAAGGATTTTGACAAGGATTAAGTAAGATTAGGTAAAACTGAATAATCAGCAGTAATACTGAAATTATTTCACTTCAGAAAAGTCATTTCCACTCCACTAGCTTATAATTTGCAATAGGTGGGGCTCTGAGAAATGATTAAATCTTATAAAGGTATGATCTCATATGATCAGATTTTTGCAATTGTGAAATGCATTTATTATATTTGAAATGTTACATTTGTTTATATTATTAACCTTATTGTCCCATCATCTTTAATAATAAATTTATGATACTTAATTACCCTTTTATAGTGCCTTCCATCTAAAGATCTCAGAAAGCTTTACAAATGTGAAAATAAGCCTCAAAACAACTCTGTGTGGTAAGTGACTACCTTGTTACTTCTGTAGTTACCTGTGAGTTAAGTCCTAAGTGTGATAAATATATTAAGAAACAGCATCTATCAACCTACTGTATATGCTGTAGCAAGATAGAAGATTTATGGTACAATTATTTCCATATTGGTGATTACTCTAGAGTTAAAGGTTCATCTCAAATTGAGTTTAAAGGAATTATGTTGTTAGCAACATTCTACTCCTAAACCATCACAATTTTTCTTTTTAACTGGCACTGGATGACTATGTCCATGTGAAAATTTTTGGGTTATTACAATAATATGGTCTCAGCTGCAATCTGATTGGGAAATCACTGTAATACAAAAAACCCTCTTTTTTTTGGTTAATGGATTAGTTTAAACAATCATTCTCCCCCTGAACAAACATACACCACACACATGGTATATAATAATAGTTTGATTACTTCCTATGGTGCTCATTATGATAAAAGTAACAGTGAACTCACTAGGTGTTAATGTCTTTAGAAACATTAGTATATAATACCAAGAGTATATAAAATATTGTATGATACTGTACTTTTTCTGTTTTGGTATATCAGCTGATAAATGCTATCACTGAACAGGATTTAACACTTCCTTAAATAGCTTTGCTGTACAAGAAAGATTGTTAAAGTTAACTTAGGCTTCCCAATTAACTTTGAGAATTAATTGAAATAGACATACAGAATTTCATGTGGACTTATATGTCAACTGCATTCAGAATATTTTCTGTGTGTAACTGCTGTGGTTAAAGAGGTGCTATTGTTTCTGTTATAAACAAAAATGTTCAGTGATTTATAATTCAGGTAGATTAGGGTCCAAAGCTTCATTCCTTGTGCACCAAAACAATCAGAAACTTCCATTAATTTCAATGGGAGTGAGTACACAAACACTACAAAATCAAATCCTTGAGTCCAGAGTCTGCAAGGTGCTGCTGAATGTCTCTAGCCAGTACTCAGCACCCTATTCCCACCAACTACTATGGGAATTGAGGATAACCAGCATTTGTCAGAATCAGACCCTTAAGTTCCATGCAAGGTGCCATTGTGCCTATATTTTAAAATAATGCTAGTGGTTTTTAACTGCCCAGAACACGCTCAGTTTGGATTGTTTCTCATGCTTTAACAGGCTGTACTTTAAGAACAAATTAAAGGTTGTAGCCCTACATTTGACAGGCAGTGTCCTTTGAGCGGACTAATGCTTCCGGACATCTGGGAGAAAAAAGCTCTTTTGAGGTACTGCTGCTCCTGTAGGGCTTGATCCTCCTCCACTGGGAGCAGGCTCAGACTCTTAGGACTGATCCTGCCAGGGGCTGAACTTTCTGGCGGGGATCTAGCAAAGCACGCAATCTCACTGACTTCAAGAAGCACGTGAAGAGCTCCATTGAATTCAGTGGGACTATTCACTACAGACGTAAAAGCTGTGCTTGGCCGGACCTCGGCCAGAGAGCTCGGCAGCTAGAACCTCTCCATGGTACCATCTTTCAACCGAGAAGCTCCAATACCTAATAATAAGAGGAGCCAATGAAGGCTAAAATACGGCAGCGCATCATCATGTCATCTTCTGCAGTCCTTCCCGTACGGAACTGCTGCAGCCTTGAGTCTGAATTTTCTTGCTTTTTTGGATTTAAGTAAGAGTCTTGGTCGTTAACATTTTTTTAAACTTATTTTTTTTTTCGTTTAAACGAATACTGTCAAACAAGTGAAAACTAGTTTCAGCTACTTCTTCTACCCCTGAGTGTGTGTCTCAGCCATTTTTTTGTTTACCTCCCTCCCAAGTCACAGAAGAAAAAGAAGAAAATAGACAGGGAGATCTGTATGACTGATTATACAGGAGAACTATACACAGACCCACGCTATAAGTATAGGATCCAGTGCTGTCAAATGCATACATTAAATAAACTGGCAGACCGATAATTGTTCTCCAGTCTCTCCCAGCTATAGCATGTTAGGTGTTATAACAATGAAAAGTGAAAGTATTTCAGGCAGAAATGTTTGCTTTTTAAACGGGAAATTGTGAATAAAAAAAGGTCTATTGTAAGTTTACATCGCGTTTGCAGACTTTTTAAACACGTGTATGTCGAGTGGAGATTTACCGTTCAAGCTATTACTTGATAATTGAGACATGGAATAACAGATTTAAAGGAAATCTTTAAACTCCCGTGTCTATGGTGACTTGTCCTAGCGGTGTAATAATAATAATAAGACTCCCATTCTGCAAAGCTATCCTCAAAGGACAAACAATTTTCATTCTGATGGAAGGCACTTTATAATGGACGGTTTTCGAATTAGAAGACAAGAACAACGCAGTATCCTATACGGGAGAGTCTTCCTTGCTAAAGGAACAGTACGTTATTAGGGAACGCCTAAGAGCGAAACTACATAGTAGCTCAGGGTGAGACGTTCTCGTCTTGAGAGGATTCGAATACGGACTCTTTTGCCATTGGTTCATTTCTAGTCTGCCTTTACATCTCAGTATTCGCTGCTTTCTCTCTTTTAAGATGTGATGGATTTGTTCTGAACCAGAGACTTTGACCGGAATTTCTGCAGTGATTCCATTCTTCTCTAGGCTTCAATCTCTCTTAGTCCCACCCGGATCATCAAAAGACTCCCGGGAACTTTTTTGCTCCCGGGAGCTTATCCTACGAATTCTCAAAATTAAACCTAGTGATCAGGGTAACTTTAGACTCTCAGTTAAAAGGATGATTTCTTTTAAGGGGAGAAGGAGCTTGGTAGTTTTTAGAAGGGCCTGTTCCAATCTCTCCCCGAGCCCCCAAGATAGCTCCGGTGACATTTCTAGGCTATTTCACTCTAGCGGTGTGACATTAGACTTCCAATTACAGTGCTGCAATTTATTTTTAAGAAGATAATTGGTTACAGCAGCGCTGGTAGACTCGAGTTTAAATATCAGAAACACCCTCCCCCCCTTATCTCCTGGGCACTGCACTTGGGACTAGGTCCTGTAAAGGGCCCAGCGCCGTAGCTCCCCTAGGCTTCAGTGAAGGTCAAAGGCGCTCGCTACCTGCCACCAGTGCAGGCTGGGTCCCTGGGAGGAGGCATCATTGCCTGCTCTGCTCTAAGGCCCGATCCTCCCCAGGCACCTTGGAGCATCCGCAAATGGACCTCAACAGTCAATTAGCTCAACTCACTCGCTGGGGCCAGGTAGGAGTGTTGGGAAGCTCTCCAGGGTGCCGAACTGTCCGGCATGGCTCAGGGGAAGGACAGCGCAGAGCCGCAGGAAAGCCAGCCCGGACAGCGCCCGCGGCCGGAGTATCTTCTTCCCCCACCGCCCCCACAGCTAAGCTAACTCTGCGTGAGAGGAGCCGGCTCCCGAGTCCTGTGCGAGCCTCCGGGAGCAGCTGCTGTGCCTCTTAGGCGGCCAGTGGGGTCAGAGAGTTACTTGGGAGCACATGGATCCCGCTTACCAGGGGGTTGATCTCTGCGTGGTGACCCAGCCGGTAGGAGCAGGAGGCGCAGTCCTTGCTGCAGTCCGCCTGCACTGTCCAGACAAGGCAGCTGCTGAGAGCCAAGAGCAAGCCGCAAAGTCTCAGGAGCAACGCCATGGGCTGCGAAAAGAAGAGATCAGAATTCAGCCTGGCACCAGCTTCCTCCTTGGCCCCAGGAGAAGCGTCCCCAACCCCACAGCCAGTCACACCTGTGCCCCGGCTTCCTCCAAGCCTCAGGCACGGGCGCTGCAAACTATTCACCAGCAGCGGACCCCAGCCCCTGGTTAGGTACGGGACGCGGAACGCAGCAAGCTGGAACTCTTTGCGCTCTCTGTTCCGCAGTTGCAGACAGGGACAGCCTCCGGCTTTCCCTTCCCTTCCCAGGGTCGCCAAGACCTCAGCCCCCCTGGCTGTTCTGCTGGTGCTATCAGAGCCGGAGTTGTTCCTTTTTGCAAGCCCAGAGCCTGAACGGGAACAGGACCTAGCGCTGTATGCGAAGAACGAACTTAACGTGGTTAACAGAAATCAAATCAATTTCTCCCCAAATTAAAGCGTTTCTCCTGCCACTCTTTCCCTGTCCCCAGTCATTATCTCGGAAAGCCGGACAGAGGCAGTTCCCCGGCACAGCCAGGAGAGAGGTCAGATACCAGAACTACAGAGATATTCGAAGGTAAAGCCTCGGAGCGATTGCCCGGCAAGAGTTTGCACGCGCACAACCCCCGAACAACAAAGCAGTAGCCTATGGAAACTAGACAGACAGCAAAGCTGTTACAGAAATAAAACTCAGCCAAGCCACTGCCAGCAACCTTACTAGACGCCTCGCCCCAGCCCCCAGCCTAGTGCCGGTCCTTACAGCAATTCACTCACATACATGCTGCTTCCTTGGGAACCCGCAGAAGCACCTCGGGAGCGAGCAGGAGCTTGCTGGAGCCTCTTGGTTTGAGCCCCTTGTATTTATAGAAGGGCTAAGAAATTTGTGCCTCTGGAGAAGCTCTAGAAGGAAAAAAAATACAGGAGAAAAGTAATAGCCCGCTGTTACTGAGCATCAGCTTCAGTAAATCTTACAGGAGCGAGGAGGCAGGGGGAGAAAGTGCCCAGTTGGAGCTGCGGTCTCCTGGCCCCCCGCACTGGCTGGCTGGCTGGCTGGCTGGATCTGTTTGCAGGGCTGCGGAGCTCTTCACCAAAGTCAGGGCTCTGGGAAGCGGATGGAGCCACTTTATAATTAGTCAAAAAGGGAAAAGCGAAGCCTCCCCCAATCGCCTACGGGCTCCATCTGACGCAGGACCTACGAAATCCCACTCAGGCCCCCTTATTAGCGATTCTGCCTGGGAAGAGGATGAGCCAGGCAGGGAAGTCAGCGAGCACGTTTTCTGTCCCCCCCGCGGGTAACTGGGGACAGCTGAGAGTAGAGGACGGGGGAGGCCGTGCTCCAGGAAATGGCCTTGGCCTTTTACAGCACCCACCTGGCTTTCGGGAGCTCTCCCGCCGAGCGTGAGACAAGTGACTTGCGGGAGTTGTGGGCGCCAGGCGTGAGCGACCCCGGCCGCTTGGTCTGAGTGTGTGAGTGACATAGGACAAGAGGAGCCCACCGGCAAGGGCAGGCTGGACCCCCTGCCCTCTTTGGTCTACGTGCTCCAGCCTTGTCCCTGCCCCACTGGCTAACCCACGTTTCTCTAGGTCACAGCACTAGGGGCTCGGGAAACTGCTGCAGTGAACTGCAGCACAGAGCGCAATGGGGGCTGACACCCCCTTCCCTCCACTGGTCCCCCCCTTTGATCTTCCTTAACATCTGGCACGGCTAGACCATTCCACCCCATGGAAGCTGCAAATCTCTCATCCTCCAATGCTGGGGAAGAGAAGCCAGTGTGTAAAACTCTCTATCAAACCCCACTGGAAAGAAGAAAAGGCTCCAGAGGACAAAGCTGCAGGGTTAAGGAGGTCGGAGTCACTAAAGACACGGGGAGGGAGGGAGATTTTATTCCACCAGCGGTTCAGCTGCCTCTTCTTGCTTTTATGTGGCCTGGGGCTTTTCCCATCTCTCTAACCTGTTTGGTTGTTCTTATGTAGAGTCATACTGGGTCAGATCAAGAGTCCATCTAGCCCAGTATCCTGTCTTCCAACAGTGGTGACTACCAGGTGCCCCGGAGGGAATGAACAGAACAGGTAATCCTCAAGTGATCCATCCCTGCTGTTGCCCACACTTCTAGGTGAGGTTTGCTCGCTAGAGGGCGCCCAGCTCCTGCAAAGGCTGGAGGAGCACCCAGGCTTGTGAGAGGGGTCTATGCTGTAAGCTTTTGTGCACACTGGCCATGTGAAAATGAGCCCATTTCAATGAATGAAAATGCTCATCCACAACCAATGGGGATCATAAGATTGGCCATACTGGGTCAGGCCAATGGCTTCCGACAGTGGCCAGTGCCAGATGCTTCAGAGAGAATGACCAGAATAGGGCAATTATCAAGCGATCCACCCCGTCCAGCCCCGGAATCTCATAGTCAGAGCTTTAACATATTCCTCTAGTGTTATAAACCTCCTGGCAACATTTGTAAGACCCAGAAACCACTCTCTCCTGGACGTAGCTTGGTCCCTGGGTAAACTGTGATTTTAAGGAAAGCTGCCCAAGCTTTCAAGTTGCGTGTCTCCCTACCCTATTTGACTGATTTTTCTTCTCTAACTGATGGATATTTGGCCCATGGACCCAAAAACCACGATAACATTTCAGACCTCAGAAGTAAGGCGCAATCTAAAACTGACCACACCTCACAGACTGAGTTGCTTCAGGAAGGTTTTACAGTTTATTTTGGGCCTGTAAATTTCAGGACAGCTAATATCCCTCCCCAAGACCTCTCCCAATTGCATGTGAAAACACAAGTGGGTTCTCATAGAAATTAAAAGAACTGAAATGGATATGTTGCTTTAAAGTTTCTATTCACAAAGAATGACTATGATCTATAGCATGTGGGGCATTAAAACTGCCAATTCCTACTGCAGGAGTGAGATTTTCAGTTTATTAAGGCACATCATAAAGTGTGAATGTACAGAGTTCCCTCTATTTCTGCTCTATCTTCTACCAGATTAAACATATTGGACCAGAGCTGTATTCATGCCTAATTTGGCTTCACTGTCTGGGTACACATCACACAGCTTTATGAAACTGCCACTACCAATGAAGTCTGAAGACACTGTCATAGGCGGGAGGCTGCATGAATGGCGATCAGTTGTTGGATGCTTTTTGTTAATATGATATGGGCTCCAAACACAGGACCCTAAACATCAGTGAAAAATGGATCTTGTCCTTATCCCATCTCTTGCTCTGCACCAGCTGTGGAATGTTCTGAGTTTAAGTTTTTGAAGAAAGTTAGAAAAATCTCTCATGTCCATAATTCCCTCTCCTCCCCCATGGAAACTAAAGGTTTTGTATGTTAATAGCAATTATTATTGTAACAAAGCAACAGCAATTACACCTCACATCTCTTTGTATGACGCATTGAAATTATTGCAGCTTTTTAAAAAAGCATGTCACAGCTGCCTTATATAAGTGCCAATAAGTCCTTTGTTAAAAGTGCTGTATTACTTTTGTTTTGATTGTTTGGTTTTGTTGATATTTTGTCTTTGGGGAAAAAACATTTTAAGCCAAACATGGCTATAAAATATACAGCAGTCACCTTTTAAAAGTTAGTCATACTAAGATTCATATGTTCCAAAGCCAGAAGGGGCCATTAGGATCATCTAGTCTAACCTCCTGTATGACACAGGCCATAGAACTTCCCCAAAATAACTCCTAGAGCATATGCTCATCAGACATTCTAACATTATCTTCTAAGGACATACAAGACAATGTAGCTAAGAAATCCCAGTGCTATTACTAGAACACTCAGAATGCTGCTTCTTCTTTAAATGCTGCAGCAAATCTGATGTTTTAGAGAAGAGGGTTGAACAGCTGTGGATTGAAGTTTAAGGCAAGTTTTCCCTATTAGTTAATCAAGATGCAGCGTCTTTCACAGGGTAAGAAAACGACGATAAACTCATTGCGGAGAAACTAAATGGATTCTTTGCTTCAGTCTTCACAGCTGAGGATGTTAGGGAGATTCCCAAACCTGAGCTGGCTTTCGTAGGTGACAAATCTGAGGAACTGTCACGGATTGAAGTGTCATGAGAGGAGGTTTTGGAATTAATTGATAAACTTAACGTTAACAAGTGACCGGGACCAGATGGCATTCACCCAAGAGTTCTGAAAGAACTCAAATGTGAAGTTGCGGAACTGTTAATTAAGGTTTGTAACCTGTCCTTTAAATCGGATTCTGTACCCAATGACTGGAAGTTAGCTAATGTAATGCCAATATTTAAAAAGGGCTCTAGAGGTGATCCCGGCAATTACACACCGGTAAGTCTAACGTCTGTACCGGGCAAATTAGTCTAAACAATAGTTAAGAATAAAATTGTCCGACACATAGAAAAACATAAACTGTTGAGCAATAGTAAACATGGTTTCTGTAAAGGGAAATCGTGTCTTACTAATCTATTAGAATTCTTTTAAGGGGTCAACAAACATGTGGACACGGAGGATCCAGTGGACATAGTGTACTTAGATTTCCAGAAAGCCTTTGACAAGGTCCCTCACCAAAGGCTCTTATGTAAATTAAGCTGCCATGGGATAAAAGGGAAGGTCCTTTCATGGACTGAGAACTGGTTAAAAGACAGGGAACAAAGGGTAGGAATAAATGGTAAATTCTCAGAATGGAGAGGGGTAACTAGTGGTGTTCCCCAAGGGTCAGTCCTCGGACCGATCCTATTCAACTTATTCATAAATGATCTGGAGAAAGGGGTAAACAGTCAGGTGGCAAAGTTTGCAGATTATACTAAACTGCTAAAGCTAGTTAAGTCCAAAGCAGACTGTGAAGAATTTCAAAAAGATTTCACAAAACTAAGTGATTGGGCAACAAAATGGCAAATGAAATTTAATGTGGATAAATGTAAAGTAATGCACATTGGAAAAAATAACCCCAACTATACATACAATATGATGGGGCCTAATTTAGCTACAACAAGTCAGGAAAAAGATCCTGGAGTCATCGTGGATAGTTCTCTGAAAATGTCCACGCAGTGTGCAGAGGCGGTCAAAAAAGCAAACAGGATGTTAGGAATCATTAAAAAGGGGATAGAGAATAAGACTGAGAATATATTATTGCCCTTATATAAATCGATGGTACGCCCTCATCTGGAATACTGCGTATAGATGTGGTCTCCTCATCTCAAAAAAGATATACTGGCACTAGAAAAGGTTCAGAAAAGGGCAACTAAAATGATTAAGGGTTTGGAACGGGTCCCATATGAGGAGAGATTAAAGAGGCTAGGACTCTTCATCTTGGAAAAGAGGAGACTAAAGGGGAATATGATAGAGATATATAAAATCATGAGTGATGTGGAGAAAGTAGATAAGGAAAAGTTATTTACTTATTCCCATAATACAAGAACTAGGGGTCATCAAATAAAATTAATAGGCAGCAGGTTTAAAACAAATAAAAGGAAGTTCTTCACGCAGCGCACAGTCAACTTGTGGAACTCCTTACCTGAGGAGGTTATGAAGGCTAGGACTATAACAGAGTTTAAAAGAGAACTGGATAAATTCATGGTGGTTAAGTTCATTAATGGCTATTAGCCAGGACGAGTAAGGAATGGTGTCCCTAGCCTCTGTCTGTCAGAGGGTGGAGATGGATGGCAGGAGAGAGATCACTTGATCATTGCCTGTTAGGTTCACTCCCTCTGGGGCACCTGGCATTGGCCACTGTCGGTAGACAGGATACTGGGCTAGATGGACCTTTGGTCTGACCCGGTACGGCCTTTCTTATGTTCTTATGTTATGTTCTTATAAAAGCAGGAGGAAGAACAAAAATAACTGTCATTTTTCATTAAAATCCAAGAAATTCTATCCATTCTCATAGATGAATTTGCCCCAAAATTAGAAAAACAGCCCAAGCCAAATCCTGCTCCATCCAGACTAAAGGGAGGAAACAGGGACACTGGCCTGGATCCTCTCTTGATCCATCCTTGCTGGCATAATCCAGAGGGCAGACAGAGGGCTTAGGTAAAGTGTTCTCTGCTTTTTCTTCTCAAAGGAGCAAAGAAAGCTCCAGCTTGTACATACTGCAGCTACTAGCCATTCTGGGGGGATGGCTATATCCCTAGACAGGCCCTTTTGGATGGTGTCTGTATCAGCTGATATAGGAGCAGGTCCACCTTCCTAGCATTCCCTACCTGAAACCTATTGGTTCTGGTGTGCATGAGAGGAGAGTTACTGCCACAACTATTACTCCTGGGGTCAGAGATCGGGCTCAGACTAAAGTGAAGTGGCTAGACAAAGAGCCCCAAATGGATCTCTATGCTAAATAAAGAGCCATTAAAACCAATGTAGTTGCACTAATGTAAAACCACTAAGTGAGAAGAGAATCAAGGCCCCATATTTATAGAGTAATACCAAACAGCTTTGGGAATTAATCCTCTTGAGAAAAGGAAGATGTTAAAATGCATCACAATGGTCCCTAGTTTTATTTATGTTGACATGTGAGGGATCTGAGTTTGGAGTACTGAGTTAGTTCCCACACTACTGTGTTAGCAGGGATACTACATGGATGGTATGCAGTCTGCTCAGGAGAATGAAATGTCTATGCCACTCTGACTCCCTCTGATGTGGTAAGATGTATGGTAAGGCAGTGACTGGCTGCAGGTGCCACATTCAGTCCCTCCTCCACCGCATGGAAAGTCTTACAAGCAGGGCCTTCTGTGGAGGTATAAAAGCAGGAAAGAGGGGGATGTTCAGTTCCCAGGGCTTGAGGGAGTATCAGAACAACTGTGTATCCATAAAGTAACTAGAACATTAGCCTACAGCTCTTAAGCACAATGAAATTTTAATTGCAATTGCAATGCAATGCAATTGTCTCAGCCAGTCAGGGCCCAGAGATGCTGTATAATTATTGACTCAGAATTGTACAGTCATTTATCAGATATGCTAATCCTTGCATGCTAATTGTGTGTCTGTGCATATGTGTGTGTGTGGGGGGGAGACATTGGGCTGCATAATGCCTGTGTGATTATTTCTCAGTCATGAAACAGCCAGGGCTTAAATTCAGCTGGAGCTGTCCAGAGCAGAGTGCCAGTAAATATTTTCAACCCCCTTGGGGAGGAGTGTGAGCCAGTTTCAGGGGGTCCATAGGGCCCCATGGCTGGAGCCTGGAGCCCTGAGCCCTGGCACACCTCATGGGGCTTTGAAAACCCAAGTTTCAGCATGCCCCCTGGGGGCTGAAGACCCGAGCCTCAGCGCCTCCCACAGGGCAGAAGCCCTGAGCCTCGGAGCCTCCCATGAGGCAGAAGCCCTGAGCCTTGGTGCATCCTGCGAGGCATAAGCCCCAAACCCTGGCACACCCCCTCTGCCCACGGGGTTAAAGCCCTAAGACCTTCCGCTGCAGCTGAAGCCCAGCGCCCTGAATGAGGGGGAACATGGGGGCTCTGGGAAGTAATCTATGAGAATTTAAGCCCTGGGTACAGTACATAATTCCTGTGCTCTGACAGGCTATTGCCTTCATAACCTCACATTCACATGCCTATAACAGTCACCTCAGATATTCAACCCATCCACGCTTTCTTACCCCACATGCTCTCACTTCTCCCCACCTTCTGCTGCTCATTGCTGAAAGAGTCTAATGCTCACAGAGAAGGTATAATTTCTTCTAAATGAAGAATTTCCTTTCCTTCAGGCTGAATTACAGCAGGGGAGAGCCCAGTGATGTCTAGCTTTAGTTCAGCTTTGGGAGAGATACTCTTTGCAGAGAGGGCTTAACAACAGGGGTGGAGGAAAGGGAGCATATAGAATAAATATAATGTAAAAAATTACTCATTGTGGAAATGGGGACTGATCTGTCCTAAGAAGCACCAGGGATGAGAAGCAGAGACGTGAAGACAGATGTAAGAGGAGAGAGAATGCTTTTCAATATAGTAATAACAATACCTTGTTGCTCATTATTAACTTGGTAATAACAGTGTCCTGGGCTGATAAAAACTGCAGTTGTTTGAGTTTATTTAATCCAGAATAGAGGTTACTATCTAAATATACTAGAGAAAAACAAATATTGTTTGTATTAAGCAATGCTTAGAAGCCCCAATCAAGATCAGGATCCCATTATGCCAGGGCCTGTCCAAACACATAGTAAGACACCATCTCTGCCCCAAAGATCTTCCAATCAAAACAGGACAGACAATGGTGTGGAGGGCCGGGGACAGAAAGAATCCTCATATTACAGATGGGGAACTAAGGGAGACAGTATGAATGACAGGTCCATAGTCCAAAGTAGGAATTTAACCTACTTCTCCCAAGTTCCAAGTCACTAGATTAGCCAAAAACCCAGCCTTCCTCTCTGAAACCTCTCATCTCCATCATTCTAAATATCTCTACATTCTACAGAATAGCTGAGCCAGAATTAAATGGAGATAGATTTAGGAAAAAATACATTCAACATGGTGATAGAATCCCAGGAGCCCTTGCTAGAGCAGAAAACCTTAACGATGGGATCAAAATGGGAAGTAAGGAACTAGAAACAGCACTTTATGTGATTTATTTCACCCCTTGTGCAAAGGGCCAGCATGAAGCCTAGGCATTTTTTATATCCTCCAAATTGTCTGGTTCTGTTTAATTTGATAAAGAACACAGGGTTCAGTTTTTATGGAACATTTGTATTTATACAAGTGCTGAGGAAGGACGTTCATTTTGATAAGGGACTCTACTGTTTGCTATAAAACACTTAATCTTTCTCCCTCCCCCCAGACACATAGGATATATATTTCTCCACATCTTTTTAATATCTTTAGTAAAATTACATCCAATGTAGGTAAGAAATATAATACAGAGCCATTGTAGTTTATACATTCTATATGGCAGTGTCACAAGATCCACTTTTACTGGACTAAAATATGCACCATAATGGGGCAAATATATATATATATATTCCTCAGGCTATAAAGCAGCGCCTACTAGGAAAGAAATGAAGTAAGAGTGGTACAATGATATGAAAATGTCTATCAGTTATTGAAAAGAAATGTATACTGAGACAATTGGATTACTGCAATTCTACCCATATCTAGTGAGTGGATTTCCTTAATAAACCAATGAATTACAGCAAAGAGAAGTTTGAAGCCAGTTCCCAATATGGAAATATTAAAAAAAAAAAGACTCTCTTTTCTTTCTCATTGTAGATTATAATGTTTTGTAGATTATGAAGACTAAATAGATGAAACATGCTGCTAAAGGAGAAAGAATGCCTCATTCCATTCTCTGATCTTGTATCCATGTAAAATAGACAGAGTATTGCATGTACTTATTGCCCCTATGTAAAACAAACATGCACTTATAATTGCATTGCTTTACCTGTAATTGAGTTACAAAAGAATTTAAAAAATGGGAATTTAAGACAAAGAGAGCTTCAAACTGAACTATGGAGAGCGCCTGCACACACACACACACACACACACACACACACACACACACACACACACACACACACGTTTGGAAATAAGGACTGAACTGAATGGAACATGTAGAATACTTTACAGTAAGTACATATTAAATATAACAGCATTATGTAGTTCATTTAATTAGAGGGCATGACAGAGAACATTTGCAGTAGATTAAGATAAGTCCTGCTATCAAAATACATTTTGATTTTGAATCCAGGGACATTAATTATTATTTCATACATGAGTGGAGTGATTTATTTTCATTTTTTAACTTGGAAAAATGTATCCATGAAGTAAAATGCCATAATTCTGGTGGGGGAACAATTGGAATGCATGTGTTATAAGCAGGGCCGGCTCTAGGTTTTTTGCCGCCCCAAGCAAAAAATTTTTTGGCTGCCCCCCATCCCAGCCCTGGGCTCCCCCTGCACACCCTGCCGCCCCAGCCCTGGGATCTCGCCCCCACCCCACCAGAACCCCCTGCCACCCCAGTGCTGGGCTCTCCCTCCCACCCCACCCGCACTCCCTGCTGCCCCAGCCCTGGGCTTCCCCCTACCAGTGCTAACTCCGCCCGCTCCCTCGTCGCCTCCAGCCGGTCTGGCGCTGGCAGGGTCGGGGTAAGCAGTGGGGCTCCCAGGCTGTGCCTCAGCTCAGGGTCCCTCCAGCCAGGGCTCCCGCCTCCAGGACCAGCTGGGACCTGGGAGGGCAGAGCCAGGGGACCGCCCCGGCAGGGGACTGAGGAGCCGGGGCAGGGCAGCCCCAGAGGGAGCGGAGCCCCGGAGAGCGGGACATGGGGCCACACGGCAGCGTTGCGGGCACTGGTCCCCACTCCGTGCACCCTGCGGGGCAGCCCCCAGCCCGAGTGTCCCACACTCAGAACCTGCCTGGCCATAGGTGCGGGAGCTGCTCCCCGATGCGAACCGCAGTGGCCCCAGGGCGCCCCCCGTGCAGGACGCGCTGCTGCTGTCAGGGCCGGCTCTAGTCTTTTGCCGCCCAAAGCACACACACAAAAAAAGGCTGGCTGGAATGCTGCCCCTGAAAATGTGCCACCCCAAGCACCTGCTTGGTTTGCTGGTGCCTGGAGCTGGCCCTGGTTATAAGGAGGATTATGGTGTATATAACGCAGAAGTAGAAGGATTAGTAGAAAATTAAGAGTAAGATTTTGTCTGAGAAAATAGCCATTTTAAGCATATTAAAAAAAACCTAAGCAGTGAAGCTAAAATGTCAGTTTGGGTTACTTTCCAAGCCTGGCACAGAATGTATTCAGATACAATTGAGCTTCTGAGGCCTCAATGCTTCCCCACCCCCCTTCCTAGAATTCTCATGTTCTTGTTTCTAGTATTTTATTGCACTGTTGGGAGATGTTGCTTTCACATGATATTACAACATTCAGAACTAATTTCTCTTGTATAATTAAGAACTGTCTGGGATGCCAACGAGGCATCTAAAGCTTTATAGGGCAACAAAGGGACAGACTCTTTGCTGCACCTCTCAAGAGGAGTTGGAATGGGGGATGGCAAAGTTGGTTTTAAGCTGTTGGGCTGCTCAGGAGCTAGTTCAGCCCCTATCATAAATTAGAGCTTCTCCAGGGGCTACTTGAATTTACGGTAGCCTTACACAGTTGGCTAAGGGCTGCTTTGCAGTCTAGAATTACCAGACTAGACAGCGCTCTGGTTACTGTTCCTGCTGCTGTTCCAACATGCTCCCTCTGGTCCCTACATGGGGGCTATGAGGTGGGGCAACATATGGACTTGTACATTGTCCTTATTTTGTCCCTGCATTGGGGAAATTTCCATGGGCCACTGGATTGGCATAGAGGGGCCATAATCTGACCCAGTATTCCTGCCCTGGAAAATACAATTTAAGGCCCTGTCTAGACTGGGGATTTGCCTTAATCACAGACAGGGGTATAGCTGTAGCAGCACAATTCTTAGCATAGGCAGGTAAAGCTGCAATTTGCACTGGGAGAGGTTACCCTGGTTTCAAACTGGACTAAGTTCCAGAGGTGCAAATAGTAGATTTGCTGGTTTCCATTAGAACTTCCATTGGTACAACTACATCCATGACTATAGTTGCTGCAAATCCCCAGTCTAGGTAGATTCATGCACCCAAAGGTTGGGGGAGGGAAGGTGAGTAACACAAGACAAAGTGATTAAATGGAGACATTAAGTACACGTCGTATTCATTTCACAATTTAATTTTTTTGATTGCTCACAATTTTCAGTTGGCAAAGGGGGTGGCTTCAGATTTCGGTTTCTCTTTGAACAGTGTGTTTTCAAGAGAGGAAGGCTAGAGGCTTGACAGACCAGACCAGGAGCTCCAGGCATATGAGAAAGAAGGTATTCTGAGAGGAAACAAAGGAAATGTCCAATGGAATGGGGTGAGTAGAGAATAAGGTTCTTTGAAGATGAAATATATACTACCATTAGTCATCATCAGCACAGTCACCTTGTTCCTTGCCCTCAATGAGTCAAGCTTTTCCATTTCATCTGTGTTGGATCATAATTTCTTTCGCCACTGCTAGGCACCACTCTTTTCTTACATTTTTATATCAAGACCTGAAGGTGGATTCTGACCTTTCCCCTAGCCCAGGTGATGGTTTCACATTCATTCTTGTACTGAGGCAGAATGGTCTCCCTCTGAACTGGACTGTGATGGACTACTGCACTCCCCTGGCGGGCAGAGACAAATCCTCCACACCTACAGCACCAAAAGTCCTGGGACGGGACAGGAAGTATAAAAGCAGAGCCCTGGAGCTCAGTTGGGGCTGGACCATCAGAGGGAGCTGATGTCTCTTCCAGGGAGTGGATATCTTTGTGGGATCCTAGACTAGTCCCCAAGTGGAGCCATGCCCTGCTGTTGGAGGAGACGGACGAGTATCCCGAGGAGCTGCCAGGGCTGCCATCAGACAAATGCCCCAAAGAGCTCTGGGGACTGCCAGCAGCTGAATACCCCAAGGAGACAGAGAACCATCGGACTATGGGGCCCTATACCCAGACTGTGCTAGTAAGTAGCCCAGCGGAACCAGACTTTAGTCTGGTTTTGCTGCTGGAGAGTAAATCAGCATGTTTTGGTAGCATCCCCATGGACCTATCCGTCACTATTAGGGCCCTGTGCTGGGACCCAGTGGAATAGGGTGGGCCTGGGTCTCCCTGCACTCTGCCACTGACCCCACCCCTGGGGTGGTGGCCAAACCCCTCTTTTTGGTTGGGTTGGGTTGTGGGCTCACTACCAGCCAGGCAGGCATGGGCTAAAGACTGTTTGTGCTCTGCCCACCCCAGAGGGCCAGAGCTCCCCTATAGACTATTAATTACTGTTAGCCCCAGTCAGGTGGCAAAGACCGGTCAGGGCTCTGCCCCTCCCAGAGGGCCAGAGCTCCTCCTCCCTAGACTGTTTGTTGCTGTCTGCCCCAGCCAGGTGGCTTTAGGCTAAAGACAGTTTGTGGCTTGGTCCCACCCAGAGGCCTGGAGTTTCCCCTATAGACTGTTACCTGCTGTCTGCCTGTAATGAGGCAGAGTGACCTCCCTCCCCACTCAAGAGCAAGGGACCACTACAATTCTCTTTAAAGCTGCTTTTTTATCTTTGAAAGTAATTTCCTTTTCCCTCCTGCATTATTGAACACTCCAGAATCTAACAAGCAGCCGCAGCCACCTGAGCCCTTATTACCTTCTGTGCAAATAATTGTTGATACTATTTTATGAAAGTAAATGAAATTCATTAGATTGGACATAGCTATAGTTTGGGTTTGGTTTCAGGTTTCTATCATGGCCGCATTTATGTACATAGGGATGAAGAGACTTTGAGCAAAGAAGGAGTGAGGGTTAGGGGCAGCAGGGTGGTGGTGGCAATATGGGGTAAGGGAAGGATGAATGATGAGGTAAGAGGTTTTCATAGCAGAAGACATCTTATTAGGGAGATTGCCTCATGGACGACTCCTCTCCCATTCACAATAATAAAAAATAATAATGCCTACCTATCTCTTATCTAGCATTTGTCATCAGTAGATCTCAAAATACTTCACAAAGGAGGTCAGTACCATAACGTAAGTGACATAACTTAAAGCTTGTGAGGTAAGGAGATAAATTTGAGTCTAGATTGAGGCAGAATCGAGAGAAGCATAAGCTTGAACGAATGCTATTCTGTGTTATAAAACATCCCATCTACAGATTTTCCTCTGCTCTGCTTTCTGTTACCAGATGCACTAGGTAGATTTTTCTCCTTCCTCTAAAGGAAGCAGTATTGGTCATTGCCAGAGGTAGTGTCTCTTGCTCTTTCAGAGAGGGTTCTACTAAGTGACTTTATTATGTCACTCATGTTTTGTGTCTGGTAACTCTTATGAGGAGTGTTGTGATGGGAGTTAAAAATTAACCGTTTACTGTAATGAGGTTTTCATCTTGTCAATAGCCTGCTATAAAGTTTCAGTGTTAGGAATAAGACTACATAGTGCCATTGGTCTACCATGCCAATAAATAAAATGACTCATTTGTCTATGTATCTTGTTTATTATTATTATTATTATTAAAGTAGGCTACCTTTCAAGAATATTTGTTATCTGGCTGCTTCACACTTTGTGCTAGAATCAGATACAGTGTGATTTAGTGCTGGTAGAATGACTCCTGAAGTCTTAAAAAGTGTTTATCTTCTAATTTATTTAACATCGTTTTACTTTTGGAAAAAGGCGAGTTATGTATTAGAAAGATGGCAAAAATAAATATTAATTAATCCATTTATCATGCCAGTAAATCCCTCAACGAAAAGAGGCTGCAAAAAGAATTTGGCATTTGAGTTGCCTGGATACTGATTTAAATATCACTAAAAGTCGATAAAACAGAAAGTTGAGAGGATTTCATGAGGCAGGAGACCCTGCAGGGTAAAGATGGGCCACCATAACATTGCTAATTGTTCATTTCCAGCCTAAACGTCCGTGACGCATTGCTGCATGCTGTCAACCAGGTGCTTCATTTCCTACACAACTGGGCCTGATTATCAGTTTGAGCTTTAGGCCACTGACTCTTCCATCTGTTTAAACCCATATTGAGTGGGACGGAGCAGGGCTGGAATGCAAAGTGTGACAGCCAATTCTCAGCTAGTAGAGTGGTCCCTAGGGGATTGTTCCAGCTGGTATAATTGACAGTAGTCAGTAGGGTGGCTAACATCTATGGGAATTAGGAGGTATGACTTTGGCCACCAGGGAATCACCCATATATTTCTATTAAGACAACATAATCATATTGAAAGTGTCTACATAAATAAAGGCTATAAAGCTCAAAACTAGAGCTGGTCAGAAAAAGTCCGACAAAACGTTTTTCCATCAAAATTTGTCAATTCGGCTAAATCAAAATGTTTTGCAGAGACTGTTTCATTTTGATGAAATACCAACAGAACCCTGCCTGCCAGACAGGCTTCCACCAGAAACCTGCCTGGTTTCCTGCCAGCTTGCCTGTCTGGCACCTTGGCAACCTGCCATGTCCAGTGTAAACCGGAAGTTGTAGTGTTATTTACATGTATCCAATCAGTGCCCAGAAACTGATGGTCCCCAACCCAAATAATTTATAATCTATTTAACTCCACTGAAAACAATGGAGTTGTATTGGTAGGAAACTACTATATGAAGAGAATCAGGCCCATTATATTTTTCATCTTTAACAATATTTTAGTATTTCTGTTCAATGCAGGGTAAATTTGAGTGATATTTACATGATGAAATCTACCCATCCCTCATAGTGGTTGGTTCTGCTGCTCATCGCTGTATTATTCAAGTGTCTTCCATGTAAAATAAAGTGGCAATAACCACATCCTTAACAGACTCGTGGAACCTCTGATCCTCTTCCTTTCCGGTTTATAGAAAGCTGTAATTGTGATGGGTCTTTCTCTTCCCCCTTTTAATATATGCAACATGAGCCATTTGATTCACAGAAAGAGATACGAAGCCTTTTTTAATAAAAACACCCTTCACAGGAGATTCCACTCATTGCTTTTGAACTACATGGCTATGGCTTTTGGTCCATTGTGGATATCTTACACTGATGTAACACCAGTGACTTCAACAGAGCTACTCCTGATTCACACCAGTACAAGTTCAGCATCAGAGCTTTATTTCTCCATGCAGTTATTGCTCTGGTTACATGCCTGGGAGCATATAATTATTACTTTTGCCTCCAGAGGCTTGCATACAACAGTTATACAGAAAAATGTTAATTCACACTAATGACTGGTTTCAGAGTAGCAGCCGTGTTAGTCTGTATCCGCAAAAAGAAGAACAGGAGTACTTGTGGCACCTTAGAGACTAACAAATTTATTAGAGCATAAGCTTTCGTGGACTACAGCCCACTTCTTCGGATGCATATAGAATGGAACATATATTGAGGAGATATATATACACACATACAGAGAGCATAAACAGGTGGGAGTTGTCTTACCAACTCTGAGAGGCCAATTAATTAAGAGAAAAAAACTTTTGAAGTGATAATCAAGCTAGCCCAGTACAGACAGTTTGATAAGAAGTGTGAGAATACTTACAAGGGGAGATAGATTCAATGTTTGTAATGGCTCAGCCATTCCCAGTCCTTATTCAAACCGGAGTTGATTGTGTCTAGTTGGAGACTCCAACGAGAGACTGCTGAGCTAGAATTGATATGCAAACTAGACACAATCAACTCCGGTTTGAATAAGGACTGGGAATGGCTGAGCCATTACAAACATTGAATCTATCTCCCCTTGTAAGTATTCTCACACTTCTTATCAAACTGTCTGTACTGGGCTAGCTTGATTATCACTTCAAAAGTTTTTTTCTCTTAATTAATTGGCCTCTCAGAGTTGGTAAGACAACTCCCACCTGTTTATGCTCTCTGTATGTGTGTATATATATCTCCTCAATATATGTTCCATTCTATATGCATCCGAAGAAGTGGGCTGTAGTCCACGAAAGCTTATGCTCTAATAAATTTGTTAGTCTCTAAGGTGCCACAAGTACTCCTGTTCTTCTTTTTACTAATGACTGGGAGAGCCATTGAGTATCCAAGTTTGCAAGTTAGTAAATGGACAATAAATGACAGCAAAAAAAGCCAGGATAATGCATGGCGAGATGTTCTTTGTTCATTAATTCTGACGTGTGGTTTAGCTTTAATTATGAGAATACTCCTTAATGTACTAGTAATTGGACTGTTGCATGTTTTGTAAAAGAAAGGAAACTGTAGTATAAGACATCACAAATATTTGCTATTCAATCTTTGCAGAGATATAGGTTGAGAACATGAGGGTGTGTAAATTTTTAGCTTTTATGGTAAGATTTATTAGGTTAGTGGACTGACCAAGTAAGAATTAATGAGGTTTTACTTCACTGTATACTGAGAAAGTAACAAAAGTACGAAATTAAATATGAAGACTATAAAGATCAAACAAAACACATCCCTTTGCTCATAATTATGTCTATATATACATTCAACATTTAATGAAATTAAGAATTACGTCCCAATCCTATAAACATTTATACATATGTTTAACTTTATGCATGTGCATAGTTCCATCAACTGCAATGGGCTTATTGTTATGGGACTGGAGAACCCCCAGACAGGCCACACACTTAGATGCTACTGTGTCCCCAGGGTGAGGCACCTTTGCCTGTCTTGTTTTATGGTTTATTTCATCACTATTTTAGCATGTGTTTTGTTTAATGTTGTAATACATGTTTGAGCTCAGCAGCAGGGAAAGCTGTCCTTGGGCATGTCTGGACATTCTGTGACGTGACGTGACCATCACAAGTCCATGCATAACTTGGTATACAAGGAGGATGTTCAGAGCTTCTCCATGTGGAGAGGTGACAGATTCTGAACAGAGAGGAAGGTTCATCTGCCCACAACTGGTACGCTTCAGACAGGGCCAGCTCCAGCTTTTTTGCCTCCCCAACTGGCTAAGCCAAAAAAAAAAAAAAAAAAAAAAAGATAAAAAAAGATAGGCGGCACTTCAGCGGCAGCTCTACCGAGAGGTAGTGAGGGGCCCGCTACCAAAGACCCGGACGTGCCGCCCCTTTCCATTGGCCGCCCCAAGCACCTGCTTCCTTTGCTGGTGCCTGGCGCTGTCCCTGGCCTCACGGGACAACCCAGTAGGGAGTGAGATTGCTTACTTCATTTGCTGTATTGTAGCCTGGGATCACACATTTGGATTCTATTGTAGTTTTCAATAAAAGATTAAAATCCACCTGCTCTCCAACGTAACTTGGAATTGCTCCAAGTTTGTAACACTATGCATAAAGTAAGCAGCTGCATGTGTCTGCAGGGTAAGGGCTGTCCTGTGAGCTTCTTGAACAAAAAAAGAGAGGAATTTGAAATTCTGAGTTAATGCAACACAGTGTGTAACTCCCTTTCCATATTTAACTTTTGCAGAGGTCTCCAAACCATGGTACATTCACAAGTTATATGTAGCTACACAATATTCAGGTCCAGAGGGATGATTTTAAAATGGAATCTCACTTTTAAACATACATTTTCTTGTTTTGGTGAATAAAAACTCCTTACTTTCATTAAAATTGTCATTAGTGTATATTGTCACTTAGTTAAGTTATAAATTGGAACATACAAAAGGTGAGGGTGAAAATTAAATAAAATACAGTAATCTAAGCATTAAATAATTGTTACCTCCTTGAATCAGTGCTTCTGTAACATCACTCTAAAACAGAAGCCAATTACATTTGAGAAAAGAAACTAAGGACTTAATATCCTTGATCATGCTTATACTTTGTTACTCTTCCTTTTTATTTCTCCTCCTTCAAAACGGAGGAAATAGAGTCACAAGTCATTCATGGGTAATACAGTTCATCTGAACTATTTGAGCTACAAGTGCCAGCAATTAACTCATCATTTACTGAAGTGAAACATTAAGGTTTAAGGACGTTATAGCAAAAGAAGCGTATTATTTCAGCACCCCACCTTTACCTGCTTTTTCAGAACAACATTTGAGTTGGAAAATCTAAACTCCTCTAATCTCTACCTAAAATCTAAATTCATTCTAGAATCTAAAGCCCAACACTGATTCCCATGATGAAACACAATATTAATTGAAGTACAAGATTTTGAAAAATAAGTGCAAAATTATATGCATTAGAAATGTAGGGCCAGCACATCAGCTGGTGTGACTCCATATAGCTCCAAAGGTGCTACATTGATTTACACTAGGGTCTTACTCCTCTTTGTCCATGTACCACATAATAATGTGTTAATCATGTTTTGAAGGATCAAAATTTTTATGCTACTGAATTTTTAGTTAACTGTGTAACATTTAATTTAATTACAGATAGTGATTTATAAATGGTTTATAATAGATAAGGTAAATAGAGACAAGAGAGATACCTTCTACGAGATAAAAGAGAGGGAGATAGTGATACAACTCTGAGCAACAGGATTAAAAAGAAAAAATGGATGTACACCTAAGGAAATGAAAATCCTAAAAAATGTAGTGACTAGTCTCCCAAGATTAAACTGTTTCACAAGGAAGAAGTGATATCCCCACTGTTTAATCTTAATAGCAGTTCAGAGAAAAGTCTTCCATTGGGCTAAGAATAGACAAGATAGGCTTTTTCCATAACTTATTTCCATTATTCTATGTACATGAATATTACATTTAAATGAGAATATACTTATTATAGCATAAATATTTATAATTGAAGGCAGATGTAGCTGACATGTGGGTGCAACCATGCTGCTTCCATTAATACCAGCAACTCAAATCTGGTATGATTACATGAAAGAACTTTGATTTTTTGCTAATTAAATAAATTTTGTCTCCGGTTTTACTTGGCTCTTCTACAGCTGATTCTGTCCAAGGGTCTCAAAGCGCTATATACAATTTATTCAACCTTCACAACTCCTCTGTGAAGTAGGATGTATTGTTTAAGCATCACTCCATCACCTGTCATGACTTCCTACTCAGCCCCATCCTCCTGTCTATTTTCCCTCGGAATTGACTTGTTTATATCATTCTCTCCCTCGTCACTGCCCTTTCTGCTATGCTGTTCGTCATTCTTTGAACTTATCCCGTTTTCTTGAACTCACTCTCCATTCTCCTCTAAAGCATAGTGGGGGCAGCTGAGGGTCTGCTTCAGGTAGCTAGGCCCTAGTATACACTTAACATTTAGGTTGAACTAGCAATGTCACTTAGGGATGTGAAAAATTCACAGCCCTGAGCAGCATAGTGAAGCCACCTAACCCTTTGTGTAGACACAGCTAAATTGATGGAGGAAATCTTCCACTGACCTAGCCAGCGCTGCTTGGGGAAGTGAATTACCTACAGTGAGGGAAAATTCCCTTCCATTGACGTAGGAAGCATTGACCCTATGGCTCTACAGCAGCATAGTTGCCACGCTGCAGCTGTAACCCCCGTCATGCAGACATGCCCTAGGCCTTTCAAGGCTAACCTTTGCAGGACTCTGACTTTTCTTCATAATCTCAAGCGCGTGCCATTATCTGATTTCAGTGGGGCTATTCATGTGCTTAAAGCTAAAGCTGTGAGTAAGGGTTTGCGGGAGCAGTGCCTTATTTCCTGTGCTTTGAATTAGAGCTGCCAGTTAACATTTTACTTTGCAAAGTCCAGAGGGAGCACCTTTGAAAACCAAGCCACTTATTTTGGTGCCCAAATATATTTTAGGCCCCTCAATTTGAAAGTGGTGGCAAAACCAGAGTTTTCAAGGGCATCCATGTATTGAATGTACAACCCATGTGGGTTAATTTACAGACTCTAAGCTATGATTACAATGAATCTAATTTAAAGTTGTATAAGATTTTTCCAAAGAGATAGCCTTCAAAGTTTATGGGAGCACTATACTTCACAGGGTTTAGTAGAGATGGGCAAATTTGTTTTGTCTAATTTGAAATCCACGCAAATGTTCTGGGTCCATCCAAATCCATACGTAAATAAAATCATAATACTTAGTACTTGAATAGACATTTACATATTTTCCAAAGTTTTACCTTGTCTCCATTCCATATTTGGTTGGGCAGCTTTGCTAATTCTGTCATTGTTGACTCTTCATGCTTGATTTGAAGAGATAAAAAAGTCTCAAGTTCACTTTCTGCAAGTTTCCAAATCAACTATATAAACATGTTAAAAAAAATAGGTCACAGCAGCTATCAATCTGAAAATTTTAATGACCACCTGTCAAGCCAACTGTTTATGCTAACAAAAGAACTACATCTCAGAAAGCCATCAATAGTCTCATGGATATTCAATTTTATTTCCATGGATGTTATTCAGGCACAAAAAATGAAAAACATCAATTTTTCATATCAATAATTTTAATGGAAGAAATGCAGCTGATCAGTCTTAAGCGAGGCAGCAAAGCACTTTGGCTGTAAAACAGAGATGATGTGCAGAATGAAGGTATGTGATTATAGATTTTAGTTAGTCAGAGGTTTACTCAAGACATGTCTCTCTCTGTCAAATCCAGGACAAATTCTGTAAGCTATGGTCATCAGTAATTTGCAGCTAAAATATACCCAGGCTCGCTGTATGCCAGGCAACACATCCAGGTTATTTGTCATCCTCCACCACCACACCCACGTCTATTGCAAGTAAGCTAGGTGAGATAGGGCTACCTGTACAGAGAATATTTTCAGTCCATTTTAGATTGCACACCATGGGCTCAGTCCTATGCAGTAATTGCCCTGCAGGTAAAATTCACAAAGGGGACTTAGGCTGAGAGATGCAGCACTTAACTTTTAGGTGTCCTCCTGCCTAGTGGAATTTGTAACTCTGAATTATGCGCCCAGGCTCCTCATACAAAGTCTGGGGAGAGTTAGGCTCAAAAAAAAGGGATTCACAGAAGACAGCATACTGAACTGGGAGCTGCCTAAGCTAGGCAGTAGGAAATGCAAAGGGCAGGGATGGGGCCTAAGCCCTGCCCTTCAAAAAGACTTAGGCTGGTGCCTAACTCTGGGCCAGAGTGAGGTGCCTCCCTCTGCTCAGGATTCAAAACCATGAACCGTCTTCTGGAGTTAGGTGCCTAAGCTAGGTCAGCCCTTTTACAAGGGGAAAAAAAAAACCACGGAGGAAGAGTTCCCATTTTACCAAGAGCACTCACCCAGACTGTGGGAGCCCTGGGTTCAAATCCCTCAGGTCCTTGCCTAATGTGGAGCAGGGACTTGAATCCAGCTCTCCCACAGCCTGGGTGAGGGCCCTAACCACTGGACAATTGGCAGTTCTGGGGTGGGTTGCTCTGCTATTGAAGTGGTTCCACTTTGTATAAAATGCTTCAATATTCTTTACACAAGAGAATGTAAATTTTAAAGTTAGCTGCTTAAGTCTGCCTTGTGAATCCCACCCCATATATCCTTTACACTTAGAAGCAATTGCTTCCATTCTGAAATGGGCAAGGGAAACACCTCTATTAGGTTCTTTATATTTACTTATTGCTCCTTCATACTCACTGTGGCTTTTGTTTTTGGCATACACTTAGTGCTGTTGGCAGTGTACGTTCGCCACAAATGAAAGGGTCGGACAAAAATGTGGTCCATGCAAAACCGTCACTTGAAGAGGTTACCTGGCTAGGTGTTTAGAACTCTGACACTAGGACGAGGCTCAGTTTAGAGCAGATTACCTTGGGAGTCCTAGCAGACACCTGGACTGGCATACGCTACTTAAAAATTGGCTACATTCTGAAGAAAATTAGAGTGTTATCTACTAGTAGCACAAAAATCTCACCTTCAAGAACATCTTGGAGTTCTAGCAACATTAGTTTCATACACTATCAGTTAGTTAACAGGGCCTGATCCTGTGAGATGCTAAATACATTCAACTCTCCTTGGTGTTGTATGGCTTAAATGGCAGATAAGAGCACTTCACAGCTGGCAGAACATGCTCAGCATGGGGCAGTACTGAACCCTAGTTTTCCACTTGACTGTTTTGGCATTCTTGTATATTATGCTTTGGTCATCTTAGCTTCAGAATTAGTTAGCTTCCCAAGAAGTTCTCAGTGATCTTGGAAAATGTTTCTGAACTGATTTAGCATATTTGATTGGCGAATTTCAAGGAAAGACTTTCTATGTCCATTAACTGTGGGTAAGTCTTTAAACAAGTCAGGTAGCCCCTTAGGGAACAGCTTGCTCTTACAGCTAGCTGGGAGCAACAGGCCCTCACTTTCCTGTTTCCCCCTCCTACTTCCTTCCGGCTAGCTTTATAGGCCTTCCTCTCAGCGTGCTCACAGGTGATTGCTCTCAGGCTCCTTTAATGAGCCTCACCCTGCCAGTTCCAGTCAGTTCCCCATTATGGGAGCTATACTAGCAGGTTCTGAGCTAACAGGGTCTGGTTCAGTGCCTCTTAGGCCAGCAGCCTGTTACAACCACTTATGGAGTTTAGAAGTGCTAGTGCAAACTGGTAAGTGATAAAATTTTACCTCTAATCAACTGCAGCAGACCATGCATGCACCTGTACAAAAATGGCAATTACCTCATGCTGCTAAATGAAGAGAGTCAGTAATGAGCTGGCACCGATGGCTCTTGCTGCTAAATCAAAATACTGAACCCAGAGTGGAACTATTCCAACAACTTTGCATGAGCTCAGAAGAAAATTACTGTGAGATGATGTTTAGAGTGACAACTTGTTTGTCTGTACAAGTGATTAAATTCAGAACATGCTTTCAGTAATGAACATACTGACAGGTAAGAAATAACAAAGAGTAACGGGATTTTCTGATTTTCACTTCTATTTTTCCCCAGCAGGGGATGAGATGGCTTGGGAGGAGTAGCAATGGGTCATGCAGCATTTCTCCCATTTGGTTACTGGTTGAAATCCAATTTAGGTTGGTTTCTTACAGCTATTCATTCACCCATGTTAAATGTGTTAGCATTCCCAATCTTGTTCTGTGTAGCCAGATGTCAAAGGCACCATCACAACTGGCACACTCATTGGCCATCTCACGGAGGTGTGGAGAATGGACTGTCATTGTGGAGTTGGTTCTCTCTGTCAGAGTTGAAGAGCATAGGCAGGCTGGGTGGAGAATTTTTCACTGTTACTATCTGTGATACACCCGTTCTGTAGGTAATGGCAGAGGGGTCACCAGAGCATTCATTCAGTGCCCTTAACCATCACTACCTTCACTTAAAAATATTAAACTAAACAATATATTTATGACAAATGAATAATTGAAAGAAAAAAGCAAATATCGCAAACTGATGGATAGAAGATTTGTTTCTCCTCCATGTCAAATCCTCTCAGCTACTCTGAAAAGTAAACTTGATGTATCTTGTTTGTTGTCAATGATGAAGGGTGATATCAA
The DNA here is from genome assembly GCF_027887155.1 of Malaclemys terrapin pileata. Lineage (NCBI taxonomy): Eukaryota > Metazoa > Chordata > Testudines > Emydidae > Malaclemys > Malaclemys terrapin. The sequence continues at coordinate 66,681,985 of NC_071506.1, read as the reverse complement.
AGAGAATGTACTCCTTTCACGAGGGAAGGAATATAGGTAACTAAAGAGAATACAGCTGAAGAGTAGCTATGTGACTCCTATTTTGTACACAATTACCGCTGACTTCAATGACAATTTAAGTCAGAATGTAAATAAAGTGAAAGTTATGACAACAGTTCAAACCACCACCAACACAACTGAAGAGATTAATCCCAAATAAGCAATCTTTAAGTAATGCTAAGGTTTAGTCAAGTCTACTGAAAGTAAATAGTTTAACAAGGAATATCTAATGAAAATAATGTACATACAATGGCATCAAAATGAAGCTGTACTTAAGAGGGTTAAGTTTTATATAAGGAGAGAACTCACTCATCAAGATTCATCTATTTGTTTTATCTCAATTGTCAAATCACAATCCTGTTTCTGCCCTGCTCTAATGTCATTTTAATAACGCAAAAGAGAATTGTGCTGTTTAACATTCAAAAGCAAACTTTTCTAAACTGTAACACTTAATTTGTGATTATTAAACTAGTATAAAAGCAGGATGAAAACCAATTAGTCTGTTACATTGTTCTGCCAGTCTTTAGGTGCCACAAGAATGCCATTTAAGGAGTAAAGAACCTCAGAACTGCTAATTTTAATTAAAAGTCTTCATTTCTACTTTTCAGTGCATTAAACAGTGAGACTGAATTGAGAAACCAGAGAGAAAAAGTGAATAGTAACTCTTCCAATTAAACATCGCCTGCTCAACCAACATTTCCAGCATCTCATTGGCTATGTCTACCTTTTCCCCATGAGAAATAGGAAAAATACAGCATTAGCTCTGGGGATTGTTTTAGAATGACTTACCACAATGCACCTTGTTGTCACTGGAAATTTGAGGTCAAACCAGTCTCTGATTTCCCCCCCCAATTTTTTTACAGGTGTTAATTGAAATAATTTGTTTCTTTTTAATATTCAGTTTCACTCAAACGTCCATAAAAATCATATCGCGCTTCAATTCATTGATACTAAAGTTCCTGATGTTTTGACATTTAGTTATATTTGCAGCAAAGTAAATCAGATAACGCCTGTCAGAACAACAAATCGACTGTAAGGTACAAATTACTTAGTGTTCTAGTTTGTTGGTCTAATGAAAGGCACCATGTGATCCCTTGGGCCCCATCACATTTTCTTTAAGGGCTAACATGGCTAAAACATTTTTGCACCATTGTTTCAGATAAAGCACTACTGAAATTGTCTCTGTAGGCTATTTCAACCACTCTTAGGTCATTGCTCTGAAACAGCATAGGACTCTGATTGCTTGCATTAATTTGGATGGAAGAACACCAAGTCCAGAGACTAATTCTCAGCTACATTATGTGACTCTTTTATTTTAAATCATCTTATTTTCAATAGATTCATAGCTTTTAAGGCAAGAAGGCACAATTAGATCTAGTCTACTCTCTCATATATCACAGGCCATTATATTTCACCCAGTTATCCCTGTATTGAGCTCAATAATTGTGCTTGGCTAAACCTCATCTTCCAGACAGGCACCCATGCTTAATTTGAAGACATTGAGATGAAGAATCCACCACTTCCCTTGGTAGCTTGTTCCAGTGGTTAATCACCCTCACTGTTAAAAATTTGTGCCTAATTTCTAATATGAATTTATCTGTCTTCGGCTTCCAACTAGTGGTTCTTGTTATGCCTTTCTCTGCTAGATTAAAGAGCCCTTTAGTACCCTATATTTTCTCTCCATGAAGGTACTTATACAAATATCCAGCCATTTCTCCGTCTTCTGTTTGATAAGCTAAACAAATTGATCTATTAAAGTTTCTCACACCCCACTCTGCAAATTGCTTTTGTGGCTCTTTTCTGCCCCCTTTTAAATTTTTCCAGCATCCTTTCTAAAATGTGGACACCAGAACCGGAGGCAGTATTCTAGTATCCCTGTCACCAATCTCCCTACTCCTACTCAGTTCTTCCCTGTTTATACATCCAAGGCTCAGAGTAGGCCTTTTTGGCACAGCATAGCACTGGGAGCTCATGTTGAGGTGCTTGCCCACCATGATGCCTTAATCTTTTTCAGAGTCACTGTTTTCCAGGATACAGTGCCCCATTCTGTAGGTATGGCCTACATTCTTTGTTCCTAGATGTATAACCTTGCATTTGATTGTATTAGAATGCATTTTTAATGGGTTTAGTTTACCAAGCAATCCAGATCACTCTGCATGACTAACCTGTCAATATTTACCATTTCACCACTCTCTCTGTCATCCACACACAATTTGATCAGTGGTGATGTTATATTTACTTCCAGATCATTGATAAAATGATTGAATAGCATTGAGCCTAGTATCTATCCCTATGGAGTTCCCTGTAAACACCTCCATTCAATGATGATTCTCTAACTACTTTTTGAGATCTGTCAGTTAGCCAGTTCTTCATGTATTTAATGCGTGGTTTATTGATGTTGCATAGTGATGATTTTTTTTTAATCAGAATGTTGTGCGGTACTAAGTCAAATGCCTCACAAAATCTAAGTATAGGACATCTACTCATTTACCTTTATCGACCAAACTTGTTATCTTATCAAAGAATGAGATCAAGTTTGTTTGCAAAGAGACTTATTTTCTATAAAACCATGTTGACTAGTATTGATTATTTCCCCCATCCTTTAATTCTTTATTATTTGAATCCTTGTATCAGCTTTTCCATTATTTTGCCCAGGATTGATGTCAGGCTAACTTGCCTATAATTACAGTGTCTCATGCTAGGAGAACTAAAACCCTTACAGCTGTTAAAATTAAGAAACTCCAAGACAGCTGTTTTTCCAAACAAAATAGTCCTAATTTTTAAACGTGTTTCTCTATAGTGCCTATGAAAGCCAATTATGCTTATGAACCAACAGGCAGCACCATTCCTTTCAAAAAGACAAACAAACAAGCAATGCTATTTTTTTAAATTAACAGCACAGAAAAGTATCACTACAGAAAAAAGCCAAGGTGGAGTAACCCAAGGTCAGATGAAGGAGACAGCCCACAGGTTTAGAAGGTTGGATCAAATAAAGGCAAGAGGGCATGGCTCACCTGAATTTTCAAAAACAAAAGGAGAAAAGGCTTCCCTTCTTTGCGTATCTGCACAACATGCCTTAGGTGCGCACATAACCAGGATTCATCACCAATTGGTCTGCTGGTTAGATCATTAGCTTACCTGGCTTGGGCCCGGTACTGATGGGTAGTGCGACGTGAACGGTGATCCATGCTCCACAAGGCTTTCCCTAGCCTGTTGATTGGTTCAAACGACACTCCACAATTCTAAAAGCCACATGCTGATACCCTAATTCACAATGAGTAATACTTTACTCTGTACTCTGCAAGCAGTCCCATTGATTTCCAATGGGATTGCTCATGTAGTAAGGTATTACTCAACATGATTCAGAGTATAAAAATCTGGTCCAAAGAAAGTGACTCACACCACTTTCCCTTTGTATAAGTGCAGATACTTTTCTACGCAACTAGAATGAGGTGATCCCAGACATTTCCTTCCTCCACCCTCCCAAATAGCTCAATTTCATGATAAGCCCTGTATTGAGGACAGATAGCTGATAACAATCTGATCAGAAGGGGGATTATAAAGCCCTTTCTTGGCAGCTGTGATCTCATTTAATCTTATTAGACAATTCACAAATTAAAAGTAGTCTAGCGGAGTTTTGTAGGTCAATTATTAAGAATAATTTCCCTTCCTAGTACTGAGTTAGAAAAAAAATGTTTAGGAAAAAATGTAGAAGCCTCTAAAATACCTAATTTCCGTGGGAAAAAAAGATATGCTGTGAACTCTACTGATTCGACGATTATTGCTGACCAGTAGCATGTTACATCTAGAGTCCAGTACTCTCTTTAGACGCTCCATTTACAGAGAGGGGCTAATATTATGTAAAGGCTTTGATGAGGGGCCTCAAAAGGACTGCTATATACAGATTATTCAAGTATGGGGCGGCCTGAGAATACAAGGCATTTGTAGAGTTTCAATTCTTGGTTTTTCACCTGTCTGCTGCTTAGTTTGCAAGAGTTTATTCTCTATTCAACACAAAATTTCAAAAATAACCTCTGATTATGGGTGTTTCAATTGTTGTGTGCCCACCTGTACAAGCCTTTGGCCTGATTTTCATGAGTGCTGAGGACCCACAATTCAGACTGAAGCCAATGGGTCTTCTGGGAGCTCAGTACACCAATGAAAGTAGGAAATTTTGGCCCTCAGGGCCATAAGTGCTTTCAGTCTCAATACAAACCTCCTTTTTTTGTCAAGGATAGCTGTATGCCCGGACTGAGGGCAGACAATTGCCTTATTTATGCAAGGATAGAGTTAATGATTCAAACACTTAACATATGTTTGTGATTAGACTTTTGCTTGTTGGCAAAGGATAGATTCGTTCTCCATATATAAATTGAGGGTGGTGACTAGCATCTGCTTTGAATTAGGCTGCCTTCATTGTATATTGCTTTCTATTGCTAAATAAATGCTGTTTCAAGTTCTGTTTGTAGGAATCTAAAATGACGGTGAGTAAATGGGGATATTATTGGTTTGTGAGCTTTACAAGGCGTATTGTGGAGCAGGAAGGAGATATGCCCAGTGGGCCAGAATCAGTGTAATTTACACCATCCTCGCCTTCTGTGCCTCAGTGGGCTGTCATCTTGATGAAGGAGTTGCTACTGCCACCCTCCCTGGGGATTTTCCTTTGGGCAGGAACTAGGGTTCCTCCTGATTTTATAGTGACAGTCTCGATTTTGCGGGCTTTTTCTTATATAAGCACCTATTGCCCCCTACCCCCATCCCGATTTTTTACACTTGTTATCTGGTCACCCTAGGAGGAACAGCTTTAGTTTTCAGCCAGCAGTTACATAGCTACCGTGCTGCTGGCAGAGATGCTGGCTCAGTGCACCCCTTATCTGTGCAAGACATGACCCTTTCCTAGTCAACATGAGTCAATTTTTAGGCTGCACCGGCCCCCCATATAAGTTTCCGACTCCCAGCACAAGGGAAGCATCAGCTACTTTCTATCACCCTAAGCTCCTCACACCGGAACACTCCCTATCTCGGAAGTCCTGGACTTCCAAACTCAGGCTGAATCTGACCCACTGTTTTGGTGATTGAAAGTGATGGTATAGAATCTAGTCAGATTGGCACATTTTTTCCCCTCCAGACCATGTGTGGAAATACATCATATCACAATTAACTGTATTCCTGATTTTCACTTCTATGGCAGTAGGACAGGTTGTTGGTGAAATACCCCCCCGGGAGATTTAAGCATAGGTATTAGTGCACAGTTTTCTTGTCAGGAGCCTCACACGCAAGATGGAGATATGCTAAACCTTTCTAGTTTCAGTTTAGCTTCTGTTTTTATATAGCCCTGAGATATATCACAATGATAGGTGCTGAGAGATAGGCACTAATCTGGATTTTTTGATTCCACCAATTGTATTAAGGAGAAAATTCCTTGCCAGTAGATGTTGAGGAACAAAACAAACTACAGAAAATATTTTATGGGTGGAACTTAAAAATGGAAGGAACTTAATATTTAAAATGTATCAGATCTTAAATGGGAGCAGATCTGTGCATGCTGGCATGTAGCTATAGAAAATTTATTTTGATGCAGCGTGATCAATTCATATGATCATTTCTCTAAATGTTTCTGTATATTCTCTATTTATCTATATATGTTTCTCTATATCAGGGTAGGCAACCTATGACATGCGTACCAAAGGTGGCACGCAAACTGATTTTCAGTGGCACTCACACTGCCCAGGTCCTGGCCACCGGTCTGTGGGGCTCTGCATTTTAATTTAATTTTAAATGAAGCTTCTTAAACATTTTAAAAACCTTATTTACTTTACCTATAACAATAGTTTAGTTATATATTATAGACTTATAGAAAGGGACCGTCTAAAAACATTAAAATGTATTACTGGCACGCGAAATCTTAAATTAGAGTGAATAAATCAGGGGTCGGCAACGTTCGGCACACAGCTTGCCAGGGTAAGCACCCTGGCGGGCTGGGCCAGTTTTATTTACCTGCTGACATGGCAGGTTCGGCCGATCGCGGCTCCCACTGGCCGCGGTTCACCGTTCCGGGCCAATGGGGGCGGCGAGAAGCAGCGCGGGCGAGTGATGTGCTGGCTGCGGCTTCTCGCCGCCCCCATTGGCCCGGGGCGGCGAACCGTGCTTACCCTGGTGAGCCGCGTGCTGAACATTGCTGACCCCTGGAATAAATGAAGACTCGGCACACCACTTCTGAAAGGTTGCCGACCCCTGGCTATATAAATGTTTCTCTATATTATTGCTGCAACATCTATTTAAAATTCAGGCCTGCTCCTGCTCTCCTTGAAGTCAATGGCAAAACTCCTATGATCACCCAAAGTGCATTAAAAGTCCAAACCTTCTCAGTCAGTCCAGCTTTGCCAACTGATATTTTGTACAATTGATATGAGATTGTTAATACTATAATGTTATAGGAGCTTATTTTTGGCACTAATTTGATCCAATTTTATTAATTCCCAGTTTTGAGAAATTTAAGTAAGAGTTTACAATATTTTAAAATAAATTTCCCCCTTTGAAATCAACCAAAAATTGTTGTTTTTTCTGGTTATGAGTTTTATACCAGGTTGGTTTTAAAGCCAAAATGAACATCGAAAGTTGAGCCTCTTTGATATCTGTGAAGCAGCAGCTTTTCTAAGAGATAAAAGCGTATTTTTTTTCTTTATAAAACTTTTGCATCCTTACTAGAGATGAGCAAATCTTTTTAAGAAAATAGTTTATTTACTCAAAAAATGTAGTTTGGGTTGACCTGTAACTCTTAATGAACTTCTGTCGAGTTCATCAAATAATTTAGACCAAACCAAAACATGGAATTGTTTCGGACATGTTGAAATGAAATAGTTTGACATTTTGGTTTTTTTGGGCTAGAGTCACCAAACAGCTAAAAGAGGAGGGTGAAGTACCCTCCTTATAACTTCTAGCCCAGTGATTCTAGCGCTCAGCTAGGATATTAGAAACCCAGGTTAAATCCCACCCCCTCTGACTAATGTGGAGAAGGGATCTGAACTTGGATCTAGCCACAGAGCTATGGGCATAGGTCTTTCTTAATCTCTCCTGTTGAAGTTGTTCAACTTTTTATAAGTAATTAACTAGTCATTGGAGCCGGGATCTGAACTCAGGTCTCCCATACCCCAGATGAGAGCCTTAACTACCAGGTTATCCAGCCATTTTTACTCTCTTGTCCTGGCTCAATGATTATTCATTGTCATTATGAATAATTATGAATTGCCGCTATGAATGACAATGAGTAGTCATTATGAAAGGGAAAGAAAGCAAGAATTTGAACCTGGGTCTCCCACATTCCAGGAGAGCGCCCTAATCACTGAAATGGGTTACCTAGGGGGGTGGTAGAATCTCCTTCCTTAGAGGATTTTAAGGTCAGGCTTGACAAAGCCCTGGCTGGGATGATTTAGTTGGGAATTGGTCCTGCTTTGAGCAGGAGTTGGACTAGATGACCTCCTGAGGTCCCTACCAACCCTGATATTCTATGATTCTATGACTGGCCTAAAAGTTATAGAGAGGGCTCGTCCTCCCCTCCTACCCATGTTTTGTGAATCTAGTCTTCCTTTGTTTTTATTAAAATGACCCAAACCCAAGTGAAACATTTTGAGCTGGGTGGAATGAAATGTTTCGCTTGACCTGACTCAATGTTCTCTCACTTTTCAACTAGCTGAAATTTTTTAAAAAATGTAGTTTTCAGCGCAATCCAAAACATTTTTTAAAAAGTTTTTTTTTTCAGAATTACCACTGAACCAAAACATCCATTATTCACCCAGCTCTAGTCATTAATATAACTAGAATAAGTGACTTGCAGCTGGCCTCCAAGTGCCAAGACAGAATAAGAAATAAAACAATTGGTAAGAGACTTTACAATATCTGGGCCCAGTCTTGGAGTCTTTATTCAGGGAAGACACGCACCAGCATCAAAGAGTTTTGCCTTAGATCTGGAGGGCAGTAACTGGGCATTAAAAGTGAAATCCTAATCCCCACTTCAGCCCCTTTACACCAGTGAAGGGGCTCTACAGGTCCCAGTTCTGGCCAAAGGAGAATTCCCCTGGCACAGTGCCTGCAGAAGAAAACCACAAGTCTGCCTTCAGAACCCCATCGCAAGCTCAGGATTAGGAGGCAGGGCTGTAGCACTGTGGAGATTCCAGGCAGCACTGCTGACCGCAGAGCAGCCGGGGATGCTGCAGTAATTTATACAGGTGTCCAGGACTATAAGTTACACAGGGCCAGCCAGAGCAGGACTGAAGCAGGATGGCTCAGAGGTGGGTTAAAGTCACCTTAGTTCCATTCCTTTCCATTGGGGCTGCACTTCCAAAAAGTGAAACACAGGCTATTACCCACAATATTTAATTTCAGGCACCTACATTTGCAAATTTGGATCATGTGAATAGTAGATTACATTCTGGGAATATCAACCTTGATTATGATGACGATTAACAGTAAGTTGCTGTGAATGGTTTTATCCTTAATTGTTTTACCCCTTCAAAGGAGTATCAGAGTAGGCACAGATAGGGTGACCAGATGTCCCTATTTTATAGGGACAATCCTGATATTTGGGGCTTTGTCTTATAGGCGCCTATTACCCCTCACCCCCATCCTGATTTTTCACACTTGTTATCTGGTCGCCCTAGGCACAGAGCATGTTCCAAATTTCCAAAGATGACTGCATGGGTGCCCACAGAATATAACATGTTGCTTGATAGTATAAGTAGCATGAACGTGTAGAGCTTCTAATCGGAATTTCTGCCTCCTCATTTCATAAAAGACACGGACTAACCTGAACCAAGTGTTATCGCTACACAGTGATAACAATGAAGAGATGTATATATAATACTGGCAGGGAAACAGCAAAGTTAAAGAGGGGGAAAAGAAAATGGAAGGGATGTAGAAAAAGACATCAGGAGAAAAAACTAAAGAAAAAAGAAAGAGGATGAGGAAATTGAAGCAACAGAGAAAGAGAGAAATGCAATAGCAGAGAAAATGAAGCAAAAAAAGTCAAGAAGCAGAAAAAGAGAGAGAAAATGGCATAAAAGGAAGGGAAGGCTGAGAGAGAAAAAACCAGAGCTACAGATTCCTAGACGGCAAGGGGTATGGTACTTTTAGAGGGTAAGTCTTACAGAGCAGGGATTGTCTCTAGTTTATATTTGTACAGAATCTGGAACAAAGGCTAGCTGAGGTCTTTGGGGACTATCATAAATATAAATGTTTACTATTACTATATCACCACCTGCCAGACAGTCTGGGAGTGGTACTTGGAAATCCAAAATAGAAGGAATAACAGATTTTGCCTTTCGCTGTTGTCAAAACATCCCTATAGCTGGGAGAGAATTCCCTGGAAGTGGTCTTCTTAGGCAGGAGAGCAAAAGGGGATGATTTGGATTTGAGTGGAGGACAGTGGGATCTGAAATGATCAGGACACTGACCTTATCCTGAGCCCCCAAAATAAGGAATGTTATGAAAGCCATGAAAATGAAGATCAGAAGCTTTCTGGGGTTTCTTACCTTGTCTTGGGCGTTTTGATGGCATAAGTGGTTTCTAAATGTTACTGCTGAGTCTACTAGTAACATTTTTATTTTGCCATGAGCCTTGATACATTAAATTCTTGTAGTACACTCAAAACCTCTTTCCTTGAATGTCTCTCCTCCATCAACTGGGCTGATTCCCATTATAGATTCAGAAATTTTAAGGCCTGAAGGGACCGTTATGATAATCTAGTTTGACCTAGTGTATACCAGAGTCCAAAAAATCTGACTCAATAATTTCTGCATGACTTTTATTTCGGATACAGCATACCTTTTAGAAAGATAATCAGTCTTGATTTAAAGACTTTAAGTGATGGAGAATATGCCACATCCCTGGATATGTTGTTTCACGGGTTAAATACCCTAATCATTTGAAATGTACACCTTATTTCTAGTCTGAATTTGTCTAGCTTCAGCTTCTAATCACTGGATCTTGTTATGCCTTTTTCTGCTAGATTAAAGAGATGTGTACTGTCAGAAACCTCTTCACTATGGAGGGTCTTGTTGTAGACTGTAATCGAGTCACTTCTTAACATTCTCTTTGATAAGCTAAATTGAGCGTTTTAAGTCTCTTGTTATAAGGCATGTTTTGCAGACCTCAGATCATACTAGTAGCTCTTTTTTGAACGCTTTCCAATATTTCAACATCCTTGTTTAAGTGAGCACACAAGAACAGGACACACTATTCCAGTAGTGGTCTTACTAATGCTGCATGAAGAGGTGATATCACCTCCCGACTCCTAGTTGATATTTCCCTGCTTATACTTCCAGGATTTTTGTTTATCCTCTTAGCTACAGCACAGGACTGTGAGGTCATGTTTAGTTGGTTATCTATTATGACCCCTAAATCCTTTTTAGTCACTGCTTTTCAAAATACAGTCCCTCATCTTCTACGTGTGACCTCCATCCTTTGTTCCTAGATATCTGACCTTGCATTTAGTAGTGTTAAAATGCATGTTGTTCAAATGAGCTCATCTTATCAAGTGATCCAGATCAGTCTGTATAACTGATCCTTTCGCATCATTATTTACCACTCCACCAATTTTGTGCCATCTGAAAATGTTACATTTATAAAATGTATGTAAATTTTGTTTTCTTCCATATTGATAAAGATATTGAATAGTAATGGGTTCAGTACAGACCCCTGTAGGACCCCCCTATAGACACCCACATTGGCAGATGAGTCCCCATTTACAACCAAACTTGCAATAAAAATGCTAAAGTTTGTCTGACAAGACCTATTTTCCATAAAATCACATTGACTGGCATTATTTATGCTACCATCCTTTAATTCTCTAGTGATTGCATCATGCTTTCTATGATTTTACCTGGGGGGAGGGATAGCTCAGTAGTTTGAGCATTGGCCTGCTTAAACCCAGGATTATGAGTTCAATCCTTGAGGGGGCCACTTAGGGATCTAGGGCAAAATCAGTACTTGGTCCTGCTAGTGAAGGCAGGGGGCCAGACTCAATAACCTTTCAGGATCCCTTCCAGCTCTACAAGATAGGTATATCTCCATATATTATCAAGTCAGGCTAACCAGCTTTTAGTTTTCAGGTCATCCTATTAAATATTTACATAAAATTAGTTCTTTTCTAGTCCTCTGAACTTCTCCAGTGTCCCAAAAATGAATATGATTAGGTCAGAGGTTCCTCAGTTAATTCTTTTAGTACTCCTGACTGCAAATTATTGGATTAAAAATATTTAACCTCCTCCTTAATTACCGATGGAAAATAAAATATTTCCTGACCACTGTGAGATAGATACTGTGTACACCATCCTGTTTCTTTCTGAATACAAAATAGACATATTTATTGAATATTTTTGTCTTTTCTGCATCTTGAGTAATAATTTTGCTATCCTTGTCTTGCATCAGGATTATATCATCACTAGAATTTCATTTGCTCACTATATTTTTAAGGAATTATTTCTTATTGTTCTAAATACTACTGGCCACAGACTTTTTCATTGATATCTTTAAGCTTCCTTTACCACTTGTCTGCATTTCCTAATTGTAAATTTGTACTCACTGCTATTAGCTTTCTCATTTTTTATTTTTTGTATTGCTTCCTTCTCTTCCCCTCTTAACCAGTGTGTTGAGGCTGCTGTTGGTCTATCAGCAATGGCACAAGCAAATGTAGGATGGGTACCACACCCCAAGGAAGCATTTATAGCAACGTCACCCTCCAAGTAGGTGACCAGATAGCAAGTGTGAAAAATCAGGACGGGGTGGGGATGGGGGATAATAGCTGCCTATATACAAGAAAACCCTGAATATCGAGACTGTCCATTCCTCATCCTTCAGCTTTTGCTCAGGAACAATTACATTCATATGTTTAAAAATGATTGAGCCATATAGGTTACATGGAAGTCTAAATACACTCCCGGATTTGCTGGAATGGTCCCAATCTCTGAAATATCCTCCCTGTCCTGTTTTGATAACACACAGCTCACAACAGGGGAATTCAACAGAATGTGATAACTTTTCTCTAGGTTTTTCTAAAAAAAATTCTATAAGATTTAATAAAAAAAATCCCTAGTGTAGAATTCTACAGGATGGTTTTAAAAAACTCTAACAAGGATATCATTCATAGAATTTAGTAGGTTTTTTGAGTGATTTTAATAGAATCCTATTATACTTCTTTAAAGACTTACTAGTTAAATCCCTATAGGGGGATAGGTCTATAGGGTTTTTCCATAAGGACAGCTGATATTCATGCTATTTATTTTATAATTTACTAACTTCTAATGACAGTATCCTACTAGCAAATATCTAATATGAAGATATGTAAAATGTCTCTTCTGAGCGGAACTAAGTATAACTAAGAATTATATTCACAAAATGTCTTTGATCACTTTTCTTTTTAAAAAAAATTGCCTAAAACCAACAAAGAAATACTGGGTAGAATTAAGCAACTGTCCTAGAATACTGATGCTGTTCCATTCTGAATTATTCCTTTGATGAAAAACATCAGCATTATAGTTTTGCTTATTATACCACTTTATATGCCCTATGAACATGAAGTCATAGATAACATTGTAGGAGTTTCTGACCTTAATTTAGCAGTAAAAAACAGCATTTTTTGACCCTTTCTATCTTGCAGCATGTTGAAAAATGAGTTTGAAAAAAAAAAAAAACCCTAAATGAAATTTTCTTGTTATTACTAACCTCATGAATCTGTATTTTGTTTCTGTTGCCAGAACTGAGGTTATTCATGTACAAACAAATAACGTGAAAACTTTGGATGCCATATTTTAAATTTGTTGCTCTGTAAGGCTAAAGGGACATTATTTTCACATATTAAAATAGCCGTAGAAATTGAGAAATAATCAAGTGAGTGAAAATAAAAAAAAGATGCCAGGGTTTTAGCGATGGGAAATATTTGCTACTCAACATTGACCAGCCAAACCTCATAAAAGGATATCATGCTATGTATCCACATTGCTAACACTGGAAAAATTGGCATCATGATGAGAAACTATAGCTGGTTTTGGGTGGAAGCTGCTGGGGTTAGGTGCTGCTGAACTGGTGCTGGGAGAGCTGTCTGAGGGTTGTTGGTACTCATTCTGGAAGATGTTATCATTAGCACTATTGGGAACCGTATGCTACAGAACCATTCATATGTAGGTCACCAGTTTGAATCTATCCCAGCTCAGTAGAGTTTAATCAGTGGCGATCATATGAGATGAGTTGGAATTGAGCCCTACCGATGTCACAAACGTGGCACTATTTGGCAGACACAGCAAAGACCAAGAATTGCATGGGCCATGGAGACTACAGGAAGCCTCTCATATCAGGATTGAGGCATGCTGGCAGGGCATTCTGGGTGAAAAGCTTGCCCTGCTGCTGCCGCCACCCTGTTTATAAAAAAAAGAGGACTTCATTTACCAGGTCTAATAAGCCAACACCTTTCCCATTGAGGCGAGTAAGTTTCCTGTTTGTTCACAGGGAAATGACAGTCCACAGAGCATGAATCAGTTTCATTTTTCTATTTTGTTAACTCAAAGAATCAACTGGCACATATTTTTAAATAAAAGTTTCTAGATTCTAAGATTTTGAAAAAATCACTGAATTCTGCCGTGGAAGGTTCTAAATTACACAATTTAAATTTCCCCACTTTTCTGTGGGAGGATTTTATAACCCTGACGTATCAGAAAATGAACAAGAGTGAAAGGGGTAAAGAAAAATTAAAGGGTATAAAAGAAATGCTAAATCAGAAATTTAATGAAGTAAGATAATCATCTTTCATTTTGTTTCCCAATATTATCCCTTAATAACCTTATGGTCTCTTTGCCAATTTGCTTCTTATCCATTTAAAACAGTTGTTTATCACTCATGGCCTACATGGTTTGAGTCTATTCCCAAAAGAAGTGGAAGATAATATCCCAGGGACTGAGATAAATTTTCCTTCTTTTTGTTCCATTAGTTGAGAAGGGAGTGGGAGATTAGCGTTAAAAAGCGTTATCATTCGCCCAGAAGAGAGAGAGGCTCTAAGTGCAAAGCTTGGAGACAGAGCCAACTTCCATAAAGTTTAGAGGTATTCAGATCCAGGAGTTTGGGTCGGGCTCAACTCCAATTACAAACTGACAAAGCACAAGGTCCAGACAAATGACATCCTACTGTTCTGAAGTATGGAAATTTAGGGTAGAGGTTGCTTACTAGTGGCCTAATCCTGCAAAGCACTGAGCACCCTAGTCCCAATCCAGCAGAGCATTTAAGCGTGTGCTTAACTGGATTGGGGCCAGAGGGCTCAGTGGCACCTCATACAATCGGACCCCAAGCAAACACTTAAATACATGCTTAGCTCTACTCACTTGAGTAGTTCCATTGAAGTTAATAGGACTGGCCCGGTTAGCAAGTATGTGCATAGATGTTTGCAGAATCAGGGCCTAAAATTGTAGATAATCCCTCCATTGGTAGTTAAATCAGAGGCAGTATGCCCTAGTGGATTAGGGACTAGGATTTAGGAACTCCCAAGTCCTAGCCTGAGCTATGCCAGTTCATTTGGCCTTGGGCTTCCTTGTTTGTGAAATGGGAATACTAATCAAGCCCCCTCAAGAAATTGGAACTAATTTCTGCAGCAAGACCAGCTCTGTGGCCCTCTGGTACAGCAGACAGGAAATTTGACAGTATCAAGTACATTTTTAAAAAAGGGAGGTCAATGTTGTGTATGCTACCCGCACATCATTAGAAGTCAGTGTGATGCAGAGTTTTGTGTAGTGTAGTGATTTTATATGATGTACTTTGGAGAGATGAAAGCCTCTTTGTGGTAATGACTAATGTGTAAAAGGAATAGCAGGGAAGATTAATTATTGCACTAATTAACAGCCCACAAAATTATATATTTTATCAGATAGCATATCTATTTTTTTTGTCAGCCATGCACAAACATATACATTTTCTGTTATCAAGCACATTTTTTCCTCCCTGAATAATAGGCGGTATTGTTTTAGGAATAAATGGGACAAATGGAATTTACAGTGAGAGCTAAAATAAAGAGGCCTTTCTGTGTTATGTTGTATACTGTTTGTACAGGACCTTGGCTAGAACTGCATTTTATTTTAGTAGTTGTGATCTTGCCAACTACCATCACACCTCCAACTATACTTCCTGGGACTGTCGATTGGAATGTGGGAGTGACCAAATGTCACTAATATCAGATCTATGCTCATCCTAGATCCTTCATAGTCAGGCTTCATAGTAAGACATGGCAAATAGATGGCTCTGGTATCACCGGTAGATGTTTTTCTATGGGTATGAACACAAGACAAACTTCAGTGCTTTTGCAGTGGTGTTTATCAGTAGCCTTCGACACCTTTGATCATACAAAACCAAGCAATAGTGGATGGTGCAGAACTAAAGTTAGTTTCAGTCATTCCTGTCTAACAGGTCCCAGAGAAGCATGATGGAATGCTGCAACTCCCCACCACTTTCCCCCATTCACCCCAGCATATGAAGAATTTGACAGAGTTGTAAGGTTCTGTTTCCTCTTCTTTTCAACTTACACGTGACCTCTCAAGAGGCAGTGATGTCAGATGATTCTGTGCCACCTATACACAAATGATGACATTTGCTTGAAAACAACATCTTTCATGGTATGGATAAAACTGCTGCCTCAGTTTGCCTCCTTAGTAGTAGTTTAACCCTCCCTGCCCCACAACTAGATGAAAATTCCACACCTTCTGAGGTAATGAAAGTCCAAATGAATGTCCAAGTCCTCACCCACTCTCTTTCCTCTTTCGAGGTTCACAGGCCTCCCTCGAGTTCTGTTAGTCTTCTTCCTTCTCAGAGGTACAGCTGCAAAGACATCGGCTAGTCCCTCAGGATTTGTCTATACTGCAGCTGGGAGCATGCCGTCCAGCCCAAGCAGAGAGCCACACTAGCTCTACTCAAGCTAGTGTGCTAAACACAGCAGTGTACACATAGCCCCCCACTACTGAAAAGATGTGGACAAACTGGAGAGACTGAGGGAACTGGGTTTATTTAGGCTGCAGAAGAAAAGTGAGGGGGGATTTGATAGCAGCCTTCAACTACTTGAAGGGGGGGTTCCAAAGAGGATGGAGCTCAGCTGTTGTCAGTTGTGGCAGATGACAGAACAAGGAGCAATGGTCTCAAGTTGCAGTGGGGGAGGTCTAGATTGGATATTAGGAAAATCTATTTCACTAGGAGGGTGGTGAAGCACTGGAATGGGTTACCTAGGGAGGTGGCAGAATGTCCTTCCTTAGAGGTTTTTAAGGGTCAGGCTTGACAAAGCCCTGGCTGGGAAGATTTAGTTGGGGATTGGCCCTGCTTTGAGCAGGGGGTTGGACTAGATGACCTCCTGAGATCTCTTCCAACCCTGATATTCTATGATTCTATGACTGTTGCATCGGTGGTGGCACAGTATGAGCCTGCCTAATGCCCTGTGTCTGAGCCTGGGCAGCTAGTCTGTGCCACTTGCTCGTGCCGCTATTTTTAATGCACCAACTCAAGCAGAACTAGCGCATGTCTGTCTACCCAGGCTGGAAGGCATGCTACCAGCTGCATATCCTCAGAGACAAAGGAGAACTCACACCTTCCCTCTTCTGCAAGCTGTCCCATAGGGTCTTCAACAATGAGGGGTGTCCAGTCTGACTACCTACTCTTCCCCATATCTATTCCCTGTACTTCCTTTGATCGGCAACAGTCCCTTAATTCCACTCTCAGGACTTGATACTCCCTGCCAAATATCACCCATTCTGAGGGATACCTTACCCAGCAATCTGGCTGCCTTTTTAGGCCTCTTTCCAGGCTCTTTCAGCAACTCCTTTAAAATGTCCCTGCCAGGCTCTGACGGGGGAGACAAAGAGCCCAAGCCCCTGCCACAAGACTTACAACAGGTATTGTTTCCTCTTTTTTCTCTCTTGCAGTGAAGAACAGCAAGATATTCATGTCCCTGTCCCCTTTCCCAGCATGCACTACTGCCAAGCCCTCAATTCCCATCAGCCCTGCCCTATGGCTCCCAGAATTACTTGTTTGGGGCAGAAGCCAGGAAGAGGGTCTTGGTGGAGCTATATCCCCCCCTTAAAGAGCCCTGTTATACCCCTGCCATATGAAAATTATATTGTGATTAGACAAACTCTATGTATTTAGATGGCCCCCAACACCATGATATGTGAGCACCTCCCATTTCCAACTGCTGGCTGGCTTTGAGTTTTTCCCTATCCTTGCCTCCAAACTAACATTTCACTTGCATTTAGTAAAGCTTCCCCTCCCCCACTTTAGAAACCTTCCAAATTCTACCACTACTGAGTTTTACTAGACTTGGTAGCAGTTGTTAAACTGTTATAAACTGTACAAGCAGAATGAAAACATGCGGGGAAAAATGTGCCCAATAACTATTGCTAAGTTATAATGAAACAGAATGTGCATCCTGTTCATATGAATACTAAATAAGTTCATTATGATCAGGGCTAAAGTATAACAATGATTTTCAAATGTAATTCATAATAATGGGTCACAAAGGAAAGTTCTTGTCACATGCAGATTGCTTTAATAGTGTATGACAGATGTGGTTAAAACGAACGCATATTTGTGCAGGCTCTTTCAGCAGAGAAAGTAATAAGAAATAGCAAAACTGAATGCAATATTACAGATACATATAAATAACATATTACTGCATTTGAGTTGCTTAGTAGGAATTAAACTTTAAATGCTCCCATGCAACACCTGATGGCGTGCATCACAGATTGTTACTGACTTGCTGGAAGGGGAAGAAATTGATGTCCAGCAGAGAAAAGCACATTTTCGAAGGCAAGAAAACATTTGATGAACCATTTGAAAAGCATATGTTTGGTGAAAGGGAAGGCAAGTTAGTTTAGTGCTCTTAAAAGAAGAATGGCAGTAGAACTAGATAATACTTGGTGTTATCTGGGAACAGGACTCTTGCAAGTTTCTTCCACACAGCTCTGCCAATCCAATAGCACCTTTACTATTCCTGTCTTGGATATCTCCTAAAGAGAGAAGGCAGCAGCTGGGTTGAACACTATGATGATCTTGTGAGGTAGATGAAAAGCCATTAGAGAGCAACTTGAGTCCAAACTATATCACTAGTGACACATCAAAGTTTAGCCCCAGTTTCCAGTTAGAGAACATTTAACTCACTATTCCACCTCGTCTATCTGGGCCCTGCTGATCTAGCCAGTATGACTAACTTCCAATATCTTCAGACATGTTTATCAACTGTAAATCATTTTGGGACATCTCTCATTTGGCACCATTATCTGTGACAATTCATTTTTATGAGCAGTACTTCTGGATGTCACGTCCAGGGCCGGCTCCAAGCACCAGCAAAGGAAGCAGCTGCCTGGGGTGGCCAATAGAAAGAGGCAGCAGTCCGTTCGTTGTTGGGGTGGGATGTCTGGGTCTGTGGCGGCAATTCGGTGGCGGGTCCTTCGGCGGCACTTCGGCGGCACTTCAGCAGCAGCGCAATCGCTCCTCTTCAGTCTTTGGCGGCACTTCGGTGGCGGGTCCTTCGATCATTTTTTTTTCTTTTTCTTTTTTTTTTTTTTCCTTCACCGCTTGGGGTGGCGAAAAAGCTGGAGCCAGCCCTGGTCATGTCTCAGAAAAAAATCAGCCTCTGGTATGACATAACTGAGTACTCTGATACTTTTGAGTAGTCCTGTGCAAATAACTTATTTTCTGATTTGCGAGAATGCTGGGGGGAAAAAAATCAAAACCTTTTTTTCTTTTGGGTCAACCTGAAACCAAGTTTTTTTTTGTTTTGTTTTGTTTTGTTTTTTAAACTTTCAGTGAATTGAAAAAACAAATACACCTCATTTTCTGTCAAATGAAACACTTAATTTGACCTGAAATTTAAAAAAGTTTCATTTCAAGTTTGGGCATTTTCACCTGTTATTTACTAAAAACAAATGAAATTTCAGGCTAGATTCACAAAACTGAGGAGAAGGTGGCGTGGCAGAGGTGCCCCGTTTTACTTCCTCTGGGGAGACCCTTGTTCAAATACCCTCTTTGGACCCAGATTACCAAGTTATTGACTATTCTGAGGTGGGTGTCTCAATCTCTCCTGTTGAAATAGTTCTACTTAGTACCACCATCCCCTCACCTCCAGGGTTTTGTGAATCTAGTCCAATTATTTTGTTGATTGAAAAAATTTCCCAAAACTGACATGAATTTGTGGAATGATTTGGTTGACCCAAAATGTGCATTTTTTGGAGAAAAAAAATGTGGCTGAAAATTCTCTCTCTGCTCTGCTTCTGAGATATCCAAAATTTGTATGGCTGATTGCATGTACTACTTCCCTAATAAGAAGAACAGGAGTACTTGTGGCACCTTAGAGACTAACAAATTTATTAGAGCATAAGCTTTCGTGGACTACAGCCCACTTCTTCGGATGCATATAGAATGGAACATATAATGAGGAGATATATATACACACATACAGAGAGCATAAACAGGTGGGAGTTGTCTTACCAACTCTGAGAGGCCAATTAATTAAGAGAAAAAAAAAAAAACTTTGAAGTGATAATCAAGCTAGCCGAGTACAGACAGTGTGATAAGAAGTGTGAGAGTACTTACAAGGGGAGATCTTGAATATATAAGTGCTGGACTTAGGTGCCTAAAGTGGCAGTTAGTTGCCTAGGTCCCTTTGGGGATTAGGCCTCTATGGCAACTACAGCAGTTGCTAACATGGAAAAGCAATATTAGGAATGTATTTTTCACTTTCCTTTAATGCAATTCAGCAACTGAAGAAAAGGGACAAGAACCAGCACCATGTCATCAGTCAGCTCCTCATAGATCACCAGCAAGTGCTCCACAGACAACAGCTGGAGGGCAACTACTTTAGATAGTAACATTAAATGTAAATTTATGTAATTGTAAAGTCTACCACTTTTTGGGTTGTGGACATTGGCAGGTATATATTATAATCAAGGGTTCCCAAATGATTTATGTTTATATAGCATTATTTAGTATTTGTACACTGTCCTGAGATCTGGTAAGAGTTATACAGGATTCGCCTTGCAAAATT
The DNA here is from genome assembly GCF_027887155.1 of Malaclemys terrapin pileata. Classification (NCBI taxonomy): domain Eukaryota; kingdom Metazoa; phylum Chordata; order Testudines; family Emydidae; genus Malaclemys; species Malaclemys terrapin. The sequence goes on along the minus strand of NC_071506.1, from coordinate 66,661,890 downwards.
CAACAGACAGGTCCACTGGGGTCTGGCCTTTTCCTGGAATTCAGTGTTACTATTGCTGCTTTAATGTTGGGTCACCAGTTTCTCTTCGAATAGCTCTCTGGAAAGATCACAAATGGTTTGTATTGTACACTTAAGTTAAAATTGCTCTACTTCTGCATCATGAACTTTTGTTTTGAATTATATTAAATCTAAAATAAAATATATTCTTAATTATTTAATTGGTCTTTCTTCTTAATTGGTCTTGAGATATATTATCTTTTCCCACAATCACTTTAATTATTTTTATACCTGTGCTGTTTATGTACTAGTGAAGCTTAACATAAATTTTGCTTGTTGATCACCCTTGTATGTTTTAACTTTGATTTCTTTTGCAAGAATCATCTTATTCAGCTTTCCCACTTCCACACTCAAGGAAATACACAAATGTAAGGATATTTTCCAGTATTTTAAAACTTTTCTGAAATCCTCTCTTCTGTGTGTACGATTATCTTTTTAATATTCACTCTAAGATGCCCACTCATGCACATAGAAATGCCACACAAACCTAAAAGCTTTTCCATTTCAATAACCAGGATATAAAAAAATCAGCAATCACATTCTGGAATACTCTCTTGTATGGAATAATAAGGGATACCTGCTGGGTGTCCATACCATTCTCCACATTCTAGTGCTGTCATGATGGCCCAACCATGACAGAACTGAGTGACCTGACAGAGTGCAAGTGAGTGCCACTCTGAAGTTGGCAAGCAACCGAAGTCACTTTCCCGTGTGTTTAATCTGTACTTATTTGCATATAGTTTCTTCAAGAAACATTTTTAAAGCAATGACCTGCTGTAACAACTAAGTTTTCTTTTTTCTTTAATGCCTATTGTGTGCTATTAGTTGTAAATGGTATTTTTATTGATGTCTTACAAAGCTCACATTGTGCTTCCAAGTTACACCTGAGTTTAAATGACTATTTGAAAATAAAATATTATGACAAGAGGGGAAAAAATGGATAGATTTTCTGTTAACTAACAGAAATGGTGAAACTGAATTGCTGTTAACCCTTTTCACATTCTCAACCAACATGGAATCCAGAGATCAATGTGAACTGTTGCCAACTGTATGAACATACAATCCAGATATGTGAAGGGAGTTAAGGAAATTAAAGAATGATTTATACAAACTGTGTTCTGCATATTTTCTTGAGAACAAGAGATATCTATAAGTAGCAATAACAGAACATGATAACAACACTTTGATTAGGTGTACCTGAAAAGTTATCACATTTGTTAAGGGTGCTTCTGGCCTTTTTTTCCCTCTTTATTTAAATTTCCTGCAGCAACAACAAAATATAAATAACCACTCACAAGAGCTGGGAAAGTGCACAGAAACTAATGCTGTTGTAAGACTAAAGCTAAGAATTCCAGTGTACTAACGTCAGGAAATTAAGGTTTCTAAGACAATATTAACTCACATTAATATATGGCACATTTGGTATACAGTCTGACATCTATTCCCCATCAACTTATTTATATTGTGGAAAACCCTAAATGCCACAACCAGTTTGGCCCCCTTGTCCTGGGTACTGCACAAACCCATCATAAATGACAGTGCCTGCCTAAGAGACCTGAAATCTACAAAAACAGACTTGAAATGTAGTCACTTTCAAAAAATTAGTTAAAAGTGGTTCCAGCTACCACACCTGCTCCTTATTCTTCCTGCCATTTATTGTTTTTCTTCAAGATTGACAGCTCAATCACTTATTATTTATTATTTGTATCACAATAGTACCTTGCCGCTTCAGTCAAGGATCAGGGCCCCGTATAGGTGCTATACAAACAAGAAAAAAGGAAGCTTAAAATAAAAGGCCACTTCATACTCCAGAGAGCTCATGATGTAGGATTATGACAATAGAAAAGATGCAACTGGAGGAAGAAAAAGGCAAGGAGAAAGTCAGGAGGATGAGGTAATAGTAAAATAAGCTTGCTATAATCACACTTTCCTAGTTTAAAAAATAATGACAGGTTTCAGAGTAACAGCCGTGTTAGTCTGTATCCGCAAAAAGAAGAACAGGAGTACTTGTGGCACCTTAGAGACTAACAAATTTATTAGAGCATAAGCTTTCGTGGACTACAGCCCACTTCTTCGGATGCAGAAAATGCAGCCAATGGGAGCTGCGGGGGCATGTCTGCAGACAGAGCAGAGCGTAGAGCCGCCTGGCTGCGCCTCTGCATAGGAGTTGGGGGGGGGGGGGGAACATGCTGCTGCATCCAGCAGCTGCTTGAGTTAAGCGCTGCCTGAAGCCTGCACCCCTGACCCCCTCCTGTGCCCCAACCCTCTGCCCCAGCTCTGATCCCCCTCCCACCCTCCGAACCCTTCGATCCCAGCCTGGAGCACCCTCCTGCACCCCAAACCCCTCATCCCCAGCCCCACCCCAGAGCTCTCATCCCCCCCATGCTCCAACCCACTGCCCCAGCCCTCATCCCCCTCCCACCCTCCGAACCACTCGATCCCAGCCCTGAGCACCCCCCTGCACCCTAAACACCTCATCCCCAGCCCCTCCCCAGAGCCTACAACCCCAGCCAAAGCCCTCATCCCCCTCTGCCCCAGCCCTGATCCCCCTCCTGCCCTCTGAACCCCTCAGTCCCATCCTGGAGCACACTCCTGCATCCCAAATCCCTCGTTCCTGGCCCCACACCGGAGCCCGCACTCCCAGCTGGAACTCTCACCCATTTCCCCCCCCACACACATCGCAACCCCCTACCCCAGCCTGGTGAAAATAAGCAAGTGTGTGAGGATGGAGAGAGCAAGCAACAGAGGGAGGGGGGATGGAGTGACCCGGGTGCAGAGCCTCGAAGGAGGGGTGAGATAGGGGGCAGGGCAAGGGTGTTTGGTTTTGTGCAAGTAGAAAGTTGGCAATCCTAGTGAGCTGTCTCCATGATGGGTAAAAGAATTCAGACAGAAAGAAGCTTGACTTAAGTTGACAGTAAGATTATTGTCCCAAATCCTGGTTCTATAGCTGGATCACTCACTGCAACTACACGGGTTGCTCCAGGCAGATCCTTTTATAGGACTGGGGCTTGCTCATATATTTGTGATGGAACCATCTGTCACTGATGACGAGAGAGCCAGGAGGAGAGAGCTTCTTGATGATTACAGTTCTTTAGGTGTCAATATAAAAGATATTCCAATTTTATTAAACAACCTTCATTAAAACTATTATCAAGCCCCAAAATAAAGCTAGGAGAAGCCAACAGCGGGGCACATACTACAGAGCTACTTGATCTTGTATTAAGAAAAGAGACCAAGCACTCTTACCGTGAGTATGTTTGCCATTCTCAGCTTCCTCTGGGTCCAGAAGAAACCATCAGTACTTATTGCTTGACTCCATTTTGGGTCACAGGAGAGTGCTGTTATTTATAGCTTCACATAGCACCAACTGGTGCTAGGAAAGTAGCATTGCAAGTCCCCATGGAAAGGAATGAACACTCTTATGTTGGTTTTGTTTGCTCTAATTCCTGTTTGGTTTGGTTTTTTGTTTGTCCCGGGATGACCGGGGCAGCTGTTTGTGGATTACCTGAATTTTGTTAAATGAACTTTTCTAAATCAAATCAATCCATTTTGGAGGGTTTTTATTTCAAAAGATAAATATAAAAATAGACACCTAATTTTTTTCTTATTTTCCTCCTCATTGATATTAAATGAGTCTATAGCCCCACAAATCCACATTTCAATGGACAATACAGTGTGACATAATTTGATTAAGAGTATACCGTAAAATATACAGAATCTGCACAGTGGCCAATTTAGTATAAGAAACAGACTGAACTAAAAAGTTCCCATTGCACCAGAACCTCCTTAAAGTTCAGTTCTGGTCCTGCAAAGATGTACACACAGACTTCCTTTATGCAGTGAGAGTAGTTTAAGTGTGTAACAGTACACATGGATGTAGTTCTTTGCCACATCAAAGGTTTTGAGAGTATTCTGACCTGGGGTTTAATTTGGACTCAACTCAACCTGTGAATTTCCTGCCTTTTGCATGCTTAATTAAGCCTCCTTAACCAGTGCTTAGTTTGTAATGAAAGAGGTGCCGGGGCTCAAACAATATTTTTACATTCATAACTGATGCAGCAAACCCAGAGGTGCTGGGGCTATGAACTGCCAAGCCCAGCGGTGCCGGGGCTATGAACTGCCAAGCCTAGAGGTATTGGGGCTCAGCCCTTGCAAGCCCTGGCACAAATTAAGCACCGTCCTTAATGTTGTAAGAGCATTACTTGCTGCATTTATTCAACTTAACATATTGTTACAGAGGAGTATGAGTTAAGCAGAGTAATGATTATTCATTAGAATATTTAGTTTACATCCTCATATCTTTTTTCTAATCTACCACACTCTAGTGGCTTTTATTTTGAAATCATGACATCTTTCCATATAAGAACATAAGAGCTGCCATACTGGGTCCAATCATGGTCCATCTTGCCCTGTATCCTTTCTCTGAGAGTGGCCTGTACCAGAACTTCAGGGGGAGTGTACAGACCAAGGCAATTATGGAGTGATCCATCCCTTTCTTCCACTGCCAGTTTCTGGCAGTCAGAGGTTTAGGGCTGCCCCAAGCATTGGGATGTGTCTTTGGCCATCTTGGGTAATAACAGTTGATGAACTTATCCTCTATGACAGGGGCAGGCAAACTTTTTGGCTTGAGGGCCACATTGGGTTTCCAAAATTGTATGGAGGGCTGGTTAGCGGAGGCTGTGCCTCCCCAAACAGCCAGGTGTGGCCCGGTACCACCCTCTATCCGACCCCTCCCGCTTCTCGCCCCCTGACAGCCCCCCCGGGACTCCTGCCCCATCCAACCCCCCTGTTCCCTGTCCCCTGACATAGGAGCGCCGCCAGCTTTTCTGCCGCCCTAGGCGGCGGAAGGTCCCACCCCGAAATGCCGCCCCCCACAGAGGCAGCAGAAGGTCCCGCCGCTGAAATACCGCTGTGGTCACCGCCCCCCAAATTGTAGTGCCCTAGGCGACTGCCTAGGTCGCCTAATGGGTTGTGCCGCCCCTGCCCTGACTGTCCCCAGAACCCCAGCCCCTGACTGCCCCCCGCCACCCTATCCAACTCCTTCTCTCATTCCTGACTATCCCCCTGGGACCTCTGCCCCATCCAACCACCCCTTCTCCCTGTCTCCTGACCGCCCCCGGAATCCTTGCCCCTCACTGCCCCCTGCTGCCCCATCCACCCCCCCTCTCCTTCCTGACTGCCCCCCAGGAACCCCTGCCCCCATTCAGCCCCCCTGTTCCCCCCTCTGACCGCCCCAACCCCTGTCCACCCACCCCATACTCCCCTGAACTCCAACCCACCCTGCTCCCTGCCCCCTTACTGCACCGCCTGGCTGGAGCCAGCCATACTACCGCGCAGCACAGAGCACCGGGTCAGGCCGGGCTCTGCAGCTGCGCTGCCCCAGGAGCTCGCAGCCCCACCACTCAGAGCTCAGGGGCCAGGCAGGAGGGTCCCACAGGCTGCATGTGGCCTGAGGGCTGTAGTTTGCCCACCTCTGCTCTATGAACGTATCCAGTTCTTTTTTGAACCCAGTTTACTTCTAGCCATCACAACATCCTATGGCAATGCGTTCCACAGGTGAATTGTGCATTGTGTGAAGAAATACTTTCTCTTGTTTGTATTAAACCTGTTGCCTATTAGTTTAATCGAGTGGCCGCTAGATTTTGTATTGTGGGAAGGGGCAAATAACACTTGTCTATTCACTTTTTGCACACCATTCATGCTTTTATAGACCTCTGTCATTTCCCCGCAGTCTGCAGACTTTGCCACTTCATAATTCATCCTCTTTTCCAGATCATTAATGAATATTTTGAACAGCACAGGTCCTAGTACAGATTCTTGGGAGACCTCACTGTTCACCTCTTTCTGTTGTAAAACTGAACATTTATTCGCACCTTTTGTTTCCTCTCTTAACCAGTTATTGATCTGGTTTGGCTGTGGGAATTTGCAGGCTGAGGCCCTGAGGCAAGGGCGAAGAGGGTGCTGGGGGCCATAGGGAAGTGGCCCAGGGAAAGGTATGGAGAGGTTGGAGGGGACGCAGCACAATTGCCACTGTGGGAAGTAGCTGGACAGCGGATTGTAGTTCCCCTGGAAGGGGGGGAGAACAGAGCATGATACAGCCAGGGGGCTATGTTATGAAGAGGACACCATGGTCCTGGGAGTGACGTGGGTCCTGGAGCAGAAGTGACAGCGGTGAGACAAGAAAAGAGCACTCTGGCTAGCTGAGTTAATCCCCGTGACAGCCAGCAGGAGGTGCCGCAGTGGTGAGTGAACCTCATCACACTATGCTACTTGCAGGTATTTTACTCTTTTGACTGCTCTTAATTTCCATCCAACTATCTTTCATATTTTTGTGTAGTTCCCCCTTTTAAAGTTAAATGTTACTGCGGTGTTTTTAACATTATTTTTCTCTACAAAGATGCTAAATTTAATTACATTATGGTCATTATGGTCAAGCAGTTCAGCTATAGTTACCTCCTGGACCAGATACCGTGCTGTACTTAGGACTAAATCAAGAATTGCGTATCCCCTCATGGGTTCCAGGAATTACACTCCAAGAAGCAGTCATTTATGGTGTCTAGAAATTTTGTCTCTGCACCATGCCCTGAGGTTACATTTACCCAGCCAATATGAGGATACTTGAAATCCCCTATTATTATTGAATTTTCTGTTATTGTAGCCTCTCTAACCTCCCCTACCATTTCACAATCATTGTCTCTATCCTGGTCAGGAGGTTGGTAGTATATTCCTACTGCTATACTCTTTTTATTGAAGCATAGGATTTCTATCCACACAGAGTCTATGGTACAGTTTGATTCATGTAAGATTTTCATCTTATTTGACTCTATGCATTTTTGAAACATATTTCCAGTGCGGCCAACTCAGTCATTCCTATATATTTTGTACCCTGGTATTATTGTGTCCCATTTATTATCCTCACTCCTCCAGGTTTCAATGATGTCAGTTATATCAATATCCTCATTTAATGCCAGGCATTCTAGTTCACCTCTCTTGATATTTAGATTTCCAGCATGTGTATAGAAGCACTTGTCCATGTGTCAGTATTTACTTGCTTGCCTTCAGGTGTTATGTTTAAATGTTTTTTTTTAATGTTTGACTGTTCCTCACTAGCTCCTACCTGCATTTTATCAACTTTTTTCCTAGGATATAGAACAGGGGTCCCCAACGCAGTGCCCGCGGGCGCCATGGTGCCCTCCGGGCTGTCTAAGTGCGCCCGTGTACTGGCTGATGGACGAGGATCTGCTGAAATGCCTCCGAGAAGCAGCATCATCCAGAGGCGTCGCCGGGGAAGCCTCTGGATGATGCTGCTTGTTGGTGGCATTTCGGCGGATGCTTGTCCGCCGCTACGGTCCGCCGTGGCTCATCGTCTGGCGCCCGCCAGACGAAAAAGGTTGGGGACCACTGATATAGAGTTTCCCCTTTAATACATTAATCCCTAAGGGACGTCTCCACCCCTAACCGTGTGCTCCTTTGCACCTGCTGGCTTTCTCCCAGATCTTAGTTTAAAAAATTTCCTACAACCTTTATTTTTTAAATTTTATGTGCCAGAAGTCTGCTTCCATTTCAGTTAAGGTGAAGCCTATTCTTCCTGTATAGGCTACTTCCCCAAAAGGTTCACCAGTTTATAATAATCCTAAATCCCTCCTCTCTACACCATCATCTCATCCACACATTTCAACCTTGCAGTTCTGCCTGTCTTGCTGGCCCTGAGCATGGAAATGGAATCATTTCAAAGAATGCTACCATGGAGGTCCTGAACTTTAATTGCCTACATAGCAGCCTAAATTTGGCCTCCAGAACCTCTCTCCCACCTTTCCCTATGTCATAGAATCATAGAATATTAGGGTTGGAAGAGACCTCAGGAGGTCATTTAGTCCAATCCCCTGCTCAAAGCAGGACCAACCCCAACTAAATCATCCCAGCCAAGGCTTTGTCAAGCCGGGCCTTAAAAACCTCTAAGGATGGAGATTCCACTACCTCCCTAGGTAATCCATTCCAGTGTTTCATCACCCTCCTAGTGAAATAGTGTTTCCGAATATCCAACCTAGACCTCCCCAACTGCAACTTGAGACCATTGCTTCTTGTTCTGTCATCTGCCACCACTGAGAATAGCCGAGCTCCATCTTCTTTGGAACCCCCCCTTCAGGTAGTTGAAGGCTGCTATCAAATCCCCCCTCACTCTTCTCTTCTGCAGACCAAATAACCCCAGTTCCCTCAGTCTTGCCTCGTAAGTCATGTGCCCCAGCCCCCTAATCATTTTTGTTGCCCTCCGTTGGACTCTCTCCAATTTGTCCACGTCCCTTCTGTAGTGGGGGGACCAAAACAGGACACAATATTCCAGGTGTGGCCTCACTAGTGTCGAATAGAGGGGAATAATCACTTCCCTCAATCTCCTGGCAATGCTCATACTAATACAGCCCAATATGCTGTTGGCCTTCTTGGCAATGAGGGTACACTGCTGACTCATATCCAGCTTCTCGTGCACCATAATCCCCAGGTCCTTTTCTGCAGAACTGCTGCTTACCCAGTCGGTCCCCAGTGCGGTGAGCATGGGATTCTTCCTTCCTAACTGCAGGACTCATCAGATTTCTTTTGGCCCAATCCTCCAATTTGTCTAGGTCATTCTGGACCCTATCCCTACCCTCCAGTGTATCTACCTCTCCCCCCAGCTACGTGTCATCTGCAAACTTGCTGAGGGTGCAATTAGTCTCATCATCCAGATCATTAATGAAGATGTTGAACAAAACCGGCCCCAGGACCGACCCTTGGGGCACTCTACTTGAAACCGGTTGCCAACTAGACATGGAGCCATTGATCATGACCCGTTGAGCCCGATGATCTAGCCAGCTTTCTATCCACCTTATAGTCCATTCATCCAGCCCATACTTCTTTAACTTGCGGCAAGAATAGTGTGGGAGACCATATCAAAAGCTTTGCTAAAGTCAAGATATATCACATCCACCTCTTTCCCCTCATCCACAGACCCAGTTATCTCCTCATAGAAGGCAATTAGGTTAGTCAGGCATGACTTGCCCTTGGTGAATCCATGCTGACTGTTCCTGATCACTTTCCTCTCCTCCAAGTGCTTCAAAATGGATTCCTTGAGTACCTGCTCCATGATTTTGCCGAGGACTGAAGTGAGGTTGACTGGTCTGTATTTCCTCGAGTTCTCTTTTTCCCCTTTTTAAAATATGGGCCCTATATTTGCCTTTTTCCAATCGTCCGGGACCTCCCCCGATCGCCACAAGTTTTCAAAGATAATGGCCGATGGCTCTGCAATCACATCAGCCAACTCCCTCAGCACCCTTGGATGTATTAGATCTGGACCCATGGACTTGTGCACGTCCAGCTTTTCTAAATAGTCCTTAACCTGTTCTTTTATCACTGAGGGTTGCTCACCTCCTCCCCATACAGTGTTGCCCAGTGCAGCAGTCTGAAGACCGACGGATAAAAAGCATTGAGTACTTCAGCTTTTTCCACATCATCCATCACTATGTTGCCTCCCCCATTCAGTAAGGGTCCCACACTTTCCCGACCTTCTTCTTGTTGCTAACATACCTGTAGAAACCCTTCTTGTTACCCTTCACATCCCTTGCTAGCTACAACTCCAATTGTGCCTTGGCCTTCCTGATTACACCCCTGCATGCTCTAGCAATATTTTTATACTTCTCCTGAGTCATCTGTCCAAATTTCCACTTCTTGTAAGCTTCCTTTTTGAGTTTAAGATCACCGAAGATTTCACTGTTAAGCCAAGCTGGTCGCCTGCCATATTTGCTATTCTTTCTGCACTTCGGGATGGTTTGTTCCTGCACCCTCAATAAGGCTTCTTTAAAATACAGCCAGCTCTCCTGGACCCCTTGCCCCCTCATATTAGCTTCCCAGGGGATCCTGCCCATCAGTTACCTGAGGGAGTCAAAGTCTGCTTTTCTGAAGTCCAGGGTCCGTATTTTGCTACCCTCCTTTCTTCCTTTTGTCAGGATCCTGAACTCAACCATCTCGTGGTCACTGCTGCCTAGGTTGCCACCCACTTCTACTTCCCCTACCAGTTCTTCCCTGTTTGTAAGCAGCAGATCAAGAGGAGCATGGCCCCTAGTTGGTTCCTCCAGCACCTGTACCAGGAAGTTGTCCCCAACACTTTCAAAAAACTTCCTGGATTATCTGTGCATTGCTATATTGGTCTCCCAGCAGATGTTAGGGTGATTGAACTCCCCCATTAGAACCAGGGCCTGTGATCTGGAAACTTCTGTTAGTTGTCCGAAGAAAGCCTCATCTACCTCATCCTTCTGATCCAGTGGTCTATAGCACACACCCACCACGACATCACCATTGTTGCTCTCGCCTCTAAACTTAACCCAAAGACTCTCAACAGGCTTTTCTCCAGTTTCAGACTGGAGCTCCGAGCAATCATATTGCTCTCTACATGTACCGTGATCACTGGCTCCTTCCCAGCACTACCTATAAGGTTATCTAGATGTTTCATGAGATCTGCTATCTTTGTATCCCGCAGGCAATTCACAATGCAATTCTCCCAGTCATCACAAACCCAAATATATTCTTGGTATGCCACATGAGTGACCATATAAATAAATCAGAATGTAGAGCTTTTTGATCCTCCCAGCTAATTTTCCCCTCCAGCTGCTTTTGGGTCTTGCCTTGTAAATGAAACAATTGTTCCAGCACATTAACTACACTTTCAGATTGAACAATTAACACTGAAGGTGCCTAATCCTGCATTGTGTAGCACACAAGTGGACTGAAGTCAAGGGGGCTCTGCATGGATGCCGCAGTCCATCCATACATTACACAATGCAGGAACAGGCCCTAAGTTTCATGACTAACAGAAGTGGTTGAAAATGGAAAAAATAATTTTTTGAAAAAAAATTCAAATTTGTTTCATTTTTTCAAAATGTTTTTAAATTTTCATTATTTTTAATTTTGAAAATTTCAGTATTTTGAATGTTCATTTCCTCCCTTTTCACTTTTTTCGAGGGTAACTCATTTTGTGCCTTAGCCTTTTTGATTTTGTTCCTACATGCTTGTGCTATTCTTTTGTACTTCTCCTGAGCAATTTGTCCATGTTTCCATTTTTTGTAGGATTCCTTTTTGATTTTCAGGTCATTAAAGAGCTCTCGATGATATTCTTCCTATCTTTCCTTTGCATTGGGATAGTTTGCAGTTATACCTTTCATATTGTCTCCTTGAGAAACTGCCAGCTCTCCTGAATTCCTTTTGCCCTTAGATTTTCTTCACATTGTACCTTAGCTACCAGTTCTCTGAGTTGGTTAAAGTCTGCTTTTTGAAGTCCATTGTCTTTATTCTGCTGCTCTCACTCCTTCCTTTAGAATAATGAAATACATCATTTTATGATCACGTTCACCTACTTCAGATTCACAACCAGTTCCTCCCTGTTAGTCAGACTCAAGTCTAAAATGGCTGCCACCCTGGTTACTTCCTCCATCAAATGAAACAAGAACTTTCCCCAATACATTCCAAGAACTTATTTGACATTTTGTGTTTTGCTGTATTATTTTCCCAATAGATGTGTGTAATTAATGTCCTCCATTATTATTAGGTCTTGTGTTTTGAATATTTGTTATTTGTTCTAGAAATGCCTCACCCCCCCACATCTTCTGATTGAAGCCCCACTTTGACCTCTATTTCTCCCCACTCTCTTATTTTCACCCAGAGATTTTCAGCAGATCTGCCTCTCACTCCCTTCTGGAGCTCAGAATGAATGTAGGCTTTCTTTATGTACAATGCAGTACCTCCTCCCTTTTCCCCCTTCCTCTCCATTCTGAGCAAGCTACACTTCTATACCAATATTTCAGTCACAAAATGTATCCCACCAAGTCTCTGTGATGCCAGTTATGTCCTCATTTTGCTTGTGTACTAAGAGTTCCAGTTCTTCCTGTGTACTTCCCATATTCCTTGCATTTGTCTATATTGACATCTAAGATATTGAGCAGATTTCCCCACTGTTTTTGTTCCTTTGACCCTATTGCAATTTTCCATTACTCTTCCCCCTTTTCCCCAACTTTCAGCCATCTGTCAGGGTCATCTCTTTTTATACTTACCCATGGGCTTTTGTCACCTGCCCTCTTTGAATGTAGTTTAAACCTTCCCTCACTAGGTTGGTCAGACAGGGTCCCCAAAGAAGCCCTTCCCCTTCTTTGTCAGGTGGACTTCATTTCTTCCCAGCTGTCTTCTTTCCTGGAACAGCATCCCTTGGTCAAGGAAGCCAAAGCCCTTCTGTCTACACCATACTGAGGCATTTAGTATGAAATGTGTCTTTTAGATATATATGTGGAAGAAAGCATACAGAGCAAGTTCATTGCTATTTACATCTCTTTAAATTACACTGGAAGCAGTAATATACCAGAGGTAGCTAGCATGAAGACAAAAGTTTGGATTATAGGTACTGAAGAATTAAACAGAGGTAAGTCAAACTTTAATAATGAAACATGGTACCAGGGAAAATCTCACCTGTTTTCAAGTTTCTGGTCTGCCAGTAAAAATAGCCAAGGATGATGCAAATCTTTTAATTAATCTCTCTCAGATCTTAAATTGTTCCTGGAATACCTAATGGAAGCTTGTTATATAGCTGCATCAAAGAAGATGAAAAGGATTAAGCCCATTTAAAGGATAAGCTAGCATTGACCCTGAGTAGCTCTAACTTGGTTTCTTTTCTCTAACTTTCCCTTTTTTGTAGCTAACTATGTGCATGGTTGGAGTTGAGAAGATGTGCAACGTGCAACCATTTTGTTGTTGAAAGGAGAGCTGTGAAATGACTGATTTTTCAGTTCAGTAGCTAGCAATAAAGCAAACACCAGGAAAGGATCTGGACTATACACAATGGGCCAAATCCTTGTTTTATTGAAGTCAGTGGCAAATTTCCCATTAACTTAAATGATACCATGATTTGGCCCAGTGCATGTGTTGTCTTCAGAGCAGGGTGGGAGATACATTTGCTCACATAAATCTGTAACTCAGACTTGAGCATGTGTGGTCTCTTGGGGTCTAGAGAATGTACTTTGCAACTTATGGTGCTGACTGTGAAAAGTGATCTAAATAGATGGACCTTTATATTTTTAACATATGTTGATATTTTAAGTTCTAATCTACTTTAACAACACATTTAAGAAAAAATATTTTACATTTATATAAACATGGATTTTTGTGGCCAGAATGAGAGCTATGTGCATGTTAAGATGGAGTTATTTTATTTCCAGAATAGAGATTATACCAGATAGCAACAATGATATACTACTCATAAAAAGCATGTGTCACATGCAGGTCCATACAGCCTGAAAAGTCTTTATCCATGTGGGAGGGGGGGTTAAATTAGAGTTGGTCAGAAATTTCTGATGGAACCATTTTCTGTTGGTTGAATGCAGTTCCATCAAAATCTAAAAGCTTTGTGAAACTGTGTCAATTTTGTAGAAATTTCATTTTGGAGAAAAACGGGGGAAAAAGTGCCAACAATGTCAAAACTTCTGGTTTAATCTGGTTATAATGAATATTATAGACAATAAAAAAGTCCATACGAAAAATAAACAATTTTATCTGAATGAAATACTTCTATCCCTTTCATCAATCTGAAACAATCCCTGCCCCCCTCCACCTCTAAATTTTCCTTCGTGGAGACTTTTGAAAATTTCAGGTTTTGTTCCAATGCAGAAAAAAATCTCAAAATCCTTCATGAAACTGAATTTCCATCTTCTGCACGACTCTAGTGTAAATATATTATAAAGCCACAAATATGACTAAAAACTAGTTCAAAGATGCATTATCTCACAAATATGTACAACTTTGTGCATATTCACAATAACAAATAGCTCATCAGGATCATTAAAATATCAGTCACCTATATGTGGAGGAGTATAATGAATTAGAATAATCACCATACTTTACACTTCTTATATGACAAATATAATTCTTCTTCCACCACATTAATTTTTTTGTTCTTCCCTGACAGTTAAATTCCTTGTTTGGCGAATTGCAGCACAGATGCATCAATAGAAATATCTTTCTCTAATTCCAGTTTTTGCTTGTACAGAATTCTGAAGCACGAGGATGACAATCTCTCGATAGGATAGGATTTCATTATCTAGCTGCATGAAACAAAAACTGGGAAGATAGTCCAGGACTACAAACTATACTATCATTGGTAGATCATAATGGGTAGCAGAAAAACATCTATTCCCACTCAAAACTCATCTCTTTGCCATGTAATTTCTCTTATTTTTTCTTTATCAAACATCAATTGATTTTAAATGCCTCCTTATCCAGCTTATACTGTGACAAGTAAACATGTATGCAATTAATGTTATAAAGAATTAATCTTTTCTAGAGAAGAAGTTATTATATCTTTCATTTTTGAGACTTTTAATCTCCTTTTCTTTAAGTGTACCGCAAAACAAATAGCTACATCTGGCGAATAACTGATTTGATCAGTACATTTTAATTTTTGTCAAGATAGTTATTTTCTTGAATACATTCGTTTTTTTAAACTGTTTGCCAAATAATTTCTGTAAATAATTCGTGATCTGTACCAGTTTGTGAGCTGTTCATTGTATCTGTCATTTGAAATCAGAATTTTGATTGGAATCATAAGTCAGCCAGTATGTTTCTGTTCCCCACTGGATGAGAATAATTTAGATTAGGTTTCCAGTATGAATCCTCATAACTGGGAATTTTAAATTCACTTCCAGCAAATATTCAGCAAAAATTCATTCTCAGTGAATAACAAGCCCATGAATATTTTTTGCCAGTACACTTATTTTCTATAATATTCAATATTATTGCAAGTTATTTATCATAATAATAATATGATTTATTTATTAAGTGCCAACAGTGTGCTTATTGCTGCATGAGATGCAAATACAAACAGCTGGTGCTATAAAGAGATTTTAGAGCATAAACAAGCAAATTTTATTTAAAAATAAAAAGCAAAAACCTCAAAACAGGCACTTAAAATATATTGTAAAAATTAATGTACTTGTCTAAATGTTTTCTTTTGCCATGAGCCTACTTCAATATATCACAGTAACAGGTAGTGCTTCCATTAGGTATTTGCCTAAGATACACTAGAGATCAAAGATATTTGAAAAGAAAACCCTCTTTTACAGAGCTTGTGGTATAAAATCTTTCTTACTGTATACCAGCGAGTAGAGTAGATGAATGTCTGTAATACCCACGTAGTGCTCACATTTAAAAATGTCATATTCCAGACAAATAATTGGACAACAGGATTTGCACTGTTAGCCCCAGCCCCCAAAAGATGGGCCACTGAAAACAAATATACAAATTCATATAGAGGAGACAGAGCCAAATGTCTCATAATGAATCACACAAGAAAAGGAATCCTGAAGCCTTTAGACTATAATATCTTCTTCCCTGCTGAGAAGTTAATAACCTATTGGCCATGTGTGCTTCTTTTGAACATTGGTTTGAAGAACTTCCATTATTTTTGGTACTAGCTGAGCTGAAAGCAAATTCTTTGCATCTACTGTTATGAAAAGAAGAATAAATTGCTCTGCCATTTCAGTCATGAAACAAGCCTTTCAAAGAACAACCCTCCACCTTCTGCCCACAGAATACCTGAAAAGATCTTTGACTCTACTCTCACCCCAAAACCTTTTGCTGGGCCCTGCTCCATTCATTTGCCCACTGATTGTTTTTTCTTCAATTTGCCTCTGAGGTTCCCCACAAACAACTTTTTCTTTTCCCAACTACAATGGAACCTTGAGGGATGGATTCCATCTCTCCATCCACACCCTGGACTTAACTGACATAAACCATGATCACTCTGGCTTTATATGGGGGAAACAAATTTCACTCATAAGGCTTGACTTGCATGCACCCATCCAACCTCCTGAAGTGGAATCTCATTGAACTATAACATTTCTAAATAAGCTTCGCCTTGAATCAGAAAATTCCTGAACAGAAGGCTATGAAAGTTTTTTTTTTAAAGCCTACTTTGCGTTTCTAACAATGATAATGGTAATGATAATAAGAAACTCTTAGATGGAGCCTCTCATAGTATAAATCAGGGGTCAGCAACCTTTCAGAAGTGGTGTGCCGAGTCTTCATTTATTCACTCTGATTCAAGGTTTCGCGTGCCAGTAATACACTTTAACGTTTTTAAAAGGTCTCTTTCTATAAGTCTATAATATATAACTAAACTATTGTTGTATGTAAAATAAATAAGGTTTTTAAAACGTTTAAGAAGCTTCATTTAAAATTAAATTAAAATGCAGAGCCCCCGGACTGGTGGCCAGGACCTGGGCAGTGTGAGTGCCACTGAAAATCAGCTCGCGTGCTGCCTTCGGCACGCGTGCCATAGATTGCCTACCCCCGGTATAAATGTTTGGGGTTTCATATAACATAGGAGGAAATTAAAACTATAACCTGAGTAAATATTCCCCTCTTCTGAGCTCTGACTGACTCAGTTTCACAAGCTTCAATCTGGAGCTACATGGCCATGAAAAGCTGTTTGCCCCTAATAGCAGCTCTCTTATTTTGAACCACAACTCAGTGGGATCCACTTTACTTGCACTCCCCTGCTGGATTCCTTAGTCAAGATTACAACAGAATCCCCATTCCCTATCAGAGAGAGAGAGAGAAACCAGGATTATGGCTTCAGTAAACAGCTAGACAAAGTAGAAAATAAAATTGAAATGATAGCTACAATTTTATATTACAAATACCTATTTTAAAAATCCGTTTATTATTATTTATTACTGTTATTGTACCTACAGGCACAAACCAGATTGGGGCCCCTGTAAATGCTTCCTAAGGGCAGATAAAGGAAATATTATCACTCTGACTGTGGAAATGAGAGCCACAGAGATCAAGAGCCAGATTTCCAAAGGAATTAGGTGCCTCAAGATGCAGATAGGTACATAGTGGGATTTTTCTAAAGCACCTAGATATGTAACCCCCATTGAAATCCATGGGAATTGGGCACCTAAACTGCTGAAGTGCTTTTAAGATTTCAACTAGGCTGCTATCTGCATCTTTTGATGCATAAATAGCTTTGGAAATATAGGCTGAAGGGATTTCCCAAAGGTCATAAAAGAATTCTGCAGTAGAAGCAGGAATTGAACCAAGATTTTCTGAACCCCAATCCACCACTTTAATCACAAGACTATCTTTTCTTTCAGGATGCATACATGACCCACTCATTGTTTGGGTTATATTTGTGGTAACCCAAGCAATGAGTGGGCTACACAAGCTTAATGTGGACTTCAAATATTCTCCCCTCACTCCATGGTGACATAACACTTTCAGTTTTCTTACACAAAAATACCCCTACGTAGTACTCTGCTCATCAGTGAAATCAATGAAAGACACAGGCCCTTATATTTTCCAAAGCTCAAATACAAATTTTTTTTTTGTTAAAAAATTCTTCCTCTTCCCCTTTTCCCAGCTAGATGGAGTCAAGTCCCCAGTCTGTCTTTTCCAGACTTGTTGGTCCAGTGCTCAGTTCCCATCCACTTCATCCTCCTATACATAGTCCAGTGGTCCCCAAACTGTGGGGCATGTCTGGAAGGGCATGCAGCGGGGCCCCCTACAGGGGGTGGGGAAGGAGTGGCATGCTTCCAGCTCTGCTCCTCCCCCAGACCAACTCTGCCCCCAGCCTTGCTCTTCCCCGAACCCTGTTCAGCCCCCAGTCCTGCTCCGCCTCTGGGCCCGAGCCAACCCCCATGCGAGGTGGAGAGGAGAGCACCACGCTTCCAGCCCCACTCTGACCAACTCTGCCTCCAACCCTGTTCAGCCCCCAGTCCTGCTCCACCCCCTGCCCCACTGCGACCCCAGTCCCAGCTTCACTCTGCTCTCTGCTCTGCCCCCAGCCCAGCTCTGCCCTCATTTCCTCTCCACTCCCAGACCAGCTCTGCCGCTAGCCCCAGCTCCTCCCCCATCCCCAGTTCCACTCTGCCTTCAGCCCAAGCTCCGCTATTGTGCAGTAATGGAGCGGGGACACAGACAGATTCTGTTAATGGGTTGGGGAGCATGACTGGAAAAGTGTGCACACCACTGACATAGTCTATTCACTGTTTTCTTAGTTGTCTTCTTATTCTCTCCCTGCAAACTCATCTCAAATGCCTCCATAAGACTCAAGAGGATTCCCTTCATGTATCCCCATACCATCAAAGCCTCCTCTCTTGTGGCTTCTCTTTGATACTGCAGACCTGGCTCTCATTCCCAATGACACGATTATACATGTGGTCCAGCAATGTCACCCCTCTCGCTGCCCTCAAACATCTCATTAGAATGGCTTCAAGTCTTCTCAAGTGCCTTTCTTTGGTTGTTCATGTCTCTGATCCATACAGAAGAGCTAGACTTACCATGGTTTTGTATAGTTGTCCCTTAAGTAGTCTGGGTCTTCACTGATCATAAATCATAGAATGATAGAATCATAAGACTGGAAGGGACCTTGAGAAGTCATCTAGTCCAATCCCCTGCAGTCATGGCAGGACTAAGTATTATCTAGACCATCTGTGACAGGTGTTTGTCTCCACTTATCTTGCATCAGACTTCCCCTGCACTCAGCAGCATTGCTTGTAGTTCTCTGTTGATTTCTCCATTTGTTGCTAACCTGTCCCCAACATACTTAAATGCAAAAGTCTTTTTTAAGAGCTGGCCCTTAATGTTTATATTCATCTGTCTTGGTTCCATGCAAGTCACCCACATGACTTCAGTCTTTTCTATACTTATTTTGAGGCATAGTTTGTTAGTTCCCAGTTCCAGGCATCAGTTGCTTGGACCTGGACCAAATGTTCCTCACTATCAGCCATTAGTGCAATATCATCTGAATAGATCAACTTTGTACCATTTTCCATTTGGATCTGCTAACTTATGAAGTTCATCACAATTATGAATAGAATGGTCTAAGTGCTGATCTCTGGTGGAGTCCAACCTTCACATTGAAAACCTCAGTTACACCAAAGGGCTACAGCACTTTTGTCATGGAGTCATCATAGCAGAGGCACCAACAGTAGCCAACATACTTTGTTGAATGCTTTCTCCAAATTGAGGAAAGTCCAACTGTGCTCAATGTTTCCTTGCAGCTTCTTTTCCACCAACTATCTAGTGATGAATATATCATCAGTTGTCCCTTTTCCTTTTCTAAAACCAAACTACTCCTTCCTAAACTGGGCCCCACTATTCAGTGAATGCAACTATCAATGATTCTCTGTAACAATTTCATGCAGTGGGATAGCAGCTTAATTCCTCAATACTTTGAACATGTATGTCACCTTTTTGTTTGTATATCAGTACCAGTATGGACTTTCTCCATTCTTCTGGGATTTTCTTCTCTTTCCAAACTACATACAGGACTTGCATGCGCTAGTATACACCAACCTCTCTCAAGGTTTTGATAATTTCTGCTGTGACTTCATTCAGACCTGCTGCTTTTCCAGTTGCCATCTTCAGCAATGCAGCCGTGACATCTGCTTCTGATAGGTCATTGACATCCATAATTATCAGTTCACATGATAGTAGTGTAGCATATAAAGGATTCTCCTCATTAAGTAGACCCTCATAGTGTTCTCACCATCAGTTACTGTGTTTTCTTTGTTAAACAATTAAATTAAATATTTTGACATGGAGATAATATGATTGTTTGACTTTCAATTTCCTATTTTCTATGAGCCTACAATAATCAGAACTTGTATTTTCCCTTTGTTGCCATTGATCCAAACTGTTTTAATATCAATGTGGCAGGCAGGCCCTGTCTAAAGGGTTCTTAGCACTTAACTGAGGATGGCTTACATGGCAGCCACCAGAAAAGCAAAGTCCCATTTTTATACCCCTCTCCCTTCTTTTGAGGATTGCCCCCAGTTGGAGTGCAGGCGACAAGCAGTCTCTTGTGGATGTTAGGTTTGAACTGTCTCTGTGATGAAATATAAATTTCTTGTTTACCTCTTCCCTGGACGGAGAATGGCCACTTAAGCAGGTGATGGCCCTTTAACACCTGGCTGGGGCCAACATGTCTTTGTGGGTGTTACCCAGAATTACAGCATATTTCAGTAACAAACATACAGTAGAATCTTATAGCTTCATACATAGTGTTGCTACACATATTTCAACAGGATAATGATATTCAGAAGATCGTAACTTTTCAAATGATACCTCATAAGGCATACTTTGTACAAAATGTATCATAGTCTTGTAAAAGGGTGAACATAATGGTATAGACTGTCACATCCTTGCAAAGGAAAAGTTTCTGTGCTGGCCCTGTGTGGATGGGCATGCAGTGTACCACTGAAGTGAGTTAGGGGAGGAATCATGGCATCCACAATTATATGCATCCACCAACACCCAGACATGTGACACAGAGAGGCTATAGTACCTATTATAATTCAGAGGCTGGAGTTCCAGCCTTAGGGGGTATCACTGAATTCCCATCCCCTGGTCCCAGACTGGAAGGTGGCTTTCACTTTCGACTGCCCACACTACTGTCTGCATAAAGTCAGATCACTCTGGCTTCATGTGTGAGAATAAAGTGCCCATAAGTATTAGTTCTTTTTTATTTATTTGTTTGTTTTAAAGAAGTGGAATCTCATTGAGCTATAACACTTCTAACCAAGTCTTTGAGTCAGATAAGTCCTGAACAGAAGGCTATGGAAAGCTATTCTACGGTTTTGGGCATTTTTTTTTTTTGAAAGCTTGCTTTGCATTTTCTGTGGCTGCTAGCTGTAATGATAATAAAGGACTCTTATGCACAGCATCTGACTGAATGAATATATGGAGTCTAACACAATATGTGAAGAGAAAGAAAATTGGAAAATTAATAAATTCCTTGAGTAATTGTCATACAGTGAAATAGCTTTGTTCTAACAAAGCTGTTGGCATCCAACATGGAGTTTATGGACAGTCTAATTTCTCATTAGCTTAAAACCCAGAGATGCCTCTGCTCTCACAGAAGGAAATGTGCTGCCAAAAATCGATGCAGTTTGATTACTCTGCTGGAATTGTAAACAACCCTGAGATCTAAGTCCTAATATACAGCGTCCACCGTTAAAACTGATTGCCTGGTTTCATCATGTTCATCCTAAAAACAAAAATTGTGTAACTACAGAAGATGAAGTTAGTGGAATGGCCCTACTCACAGCGCTAATCATCAAAATGCCAGGACTTGGCACCTCTCCTGCTAGCCTCAGCCAAAACTGTAAGGATCCTCCCTTCCACCTCATTGTGCCCATTTGGCAGTGCAGCTTCTACAGGAGTTTTACTGTCACTGGCTTTCCTGAGTCCTGGGTGCCCCCAACCCCTCATTCTCATCTTGCTCCCATCTGTGGAGGAAGGAATGGTCTAGAGTTCAGAGGGGCCAATCATTTAAATTACTGCAGAGTCTATTTACAGTAAATGTATCATCTATGCCCTGACCCTGGAAACACTTACATGCTTAACTTTACTACCATGGGACTACTCACCTACAGTCAAGCATGCAGTCAAGCATGTGCCTAAGCATTTGCAAGACTAGGGCCTGAGAAGGGGCACAAAAATGATGAAGGGCCAGATTCTCAATCCCACTTCAGATTTGATGAGTTTAAAGAATAGAAACATTCAGTCTCACAAGATATAAAGGGAGATGTGTGAGCCATACACCCTAACCCAAACCTTAGTACAAAGCTCCATGGCCTCAAACTAAAACTTTTTTTTAATTTGAAATTTGTATTTTGTCCCTCCCCATTCCACTCCTGTGTGGCCTTCCCCCTTTCCCACTGGAGGTTTTCATCTAGAACTGGATAGGGATTTTCCAACCAAGTGTTTTGTCTTTAGAAAAGGCCAAAATTTATCAGGAAAGGGCCAGTTTTGATGAATCTCCCTATTCCCCAAAAAATTGAAAAAAAGGGTTCTGAAATTGTCAAAACATCTCATTTCAGCATTTTCAAAATGAAAAGTTTTGTCTTTTGGTTCAAAACAGCTTTTTGGGTTGAAATTTTACTTATACTTAAAGCTAAAAATAAATGTTAAAAAGTCAAACCTGAAACAAAACATTTTGAAATAATAAAAACAAAATGTTTTGATTGATCTGATCTCCTCCCTCCCACCCGCGATCATCAGTTTGTGAAAATTTTCAAGATTTTGACTTTTTCTTCTGATTCCGGATGTGAAATCTCAAATTTTTTTGTGGGACAGGTAAACCATTTCCCGTTCACCTCTACTTTCATCTGCCCAGGCCTAGAAGCACTTAATACCATAAAAAACTATTCCTGTGATTTCCCAGGCCAGGCAAAACCATGAGTAATGTGGAATTCAAAATATTTCCAAACAATTAAATTTACATTGAAATTTTAGATGCTTAATAATAGGGCTGGCACAACCCATTAGGCGACCTAGGCGGTCGCCTAGGGCACTACAATTTGGGGGGCAGCGACTGCGGTGGTATTTCGGTGGCGGGCCGCCTCTGTGGGGGGCGGCATTTTGGGGCGGGACCTTCAGCCGCCTAGGGCGGTAGAAAAGCTGGTGGCGCTCCTCCTTAACAAGACTGAACATCTAAACTTTTTGTGATTGCGAGTGAAAACAAAATCACTGCTTTTTACTGGTAACCAAACCTGCTTACTATGGCCTTTTGATGAAGCACTTTGATTTTGTCAGTAATAGCCATATAAAACTGCTGCTTTTTATGGAGTCATAGACAGCCTGATCCAGAATCCACTTAAGTCAATGGAAAGACTCCCATTGACTTCAGTGGGCTTTATACCAGTCCTACTGTTAATATAGATAAGCAGTAAATATGACCTTTTCTTTACCAACCACATCATGCTCTTTAAGGTCACATGAAATGTCATTCAAATACCTAACAACAAATACTAAAAAAATGAGTTAACATCTTTTCATTCAGGTTATAAATAACTTTAAGGTATAGTATTCTACTGAGACCAGGTAACTCCCACTACCAGTGCTGAGAGTTAGCATGGGCATAGAGGAGAACAGGAACTTCTCACCAAGACCTATGTTATAGCTTCTTGTGCTTTCTGGACCGGGTGTCTCAAACAAACATTTTCAGTGTGGACCACATCTTAATACAAATCATCTCACTGAGCACATTTTCCTTCTCCGGTTATGTGGATGACTACACTTCCATTTGCAATCCCTGTTACTACAGCCATTGCTTACATTAAAAATTAACATTATATATATTTGCTGTTTTAGTGCAATAACTGTTTTGGCACTTTGAAAAAAAATTATCTCATTCTATTTTTGCTCTTCATTGAACAGATTACATCATAATCTAATTTGATTTCAGTATTGTTTTAAATTAAGAAGAAAAATGTTAAGCTACTCTTAGGGTTTAGAGCAGAGGTTCCCAAACTTTTCTTATTGTGTACCCCTTTCTAGATCTACCAACTGCCTGTGTACCCCTACCAGAATACAGGTTTTATATTTTAATTTTTTAATGCCCAAGCATTGTAGAAAATGTACAAATTATAATACATATAAACACACAGAATATATAGGACTATGATAATAATAATACATATACAGTAACTCCTCACTTAACATTGTAGTTATATTCCTGAAAAATGCGACTTTAATCAAAACGATATTAAGCTAATCCAATTTCCCCATAAGAATTAATGTAAATAGGAAGGGTTAGGTTCCAGGGAAAAAATTTTCACCAGACAAAAGACTACATAGATATATACAGCAATGAAGATTGTGAAGCTTGGTTGAGGTGGTGGAGTCAGAGGGTGGGATATTTCCCAGGGAATGCCTTATTGCTAAAGGATGAACTAGTACTCGGCTGAGCCCTTAAGGGTTAACACATTGTTGTTAATGTAGCCTCACACTCTACAAGGCAACACAAATGGCGGGAGGGGAGACAGCATGGCAGACAGAGACAGAGACACACACCCTGTGAGAGAGAGAGAGAGAGAGAGAGAGAGAGAGAGATGCGCATTGCCCCTTTAAGTACGCTGACTGCACTTTAAGTACATTGCCCTTTTAAGTAGATCAGCAAGTTGAGACAACAGCTGCTGTGAGCAAGCTCCCTCTGTCTGAGCCCTGTCGTGTCCCCCCCGCTCTATAGAGATGGGGTAAGCGAGGGGCAGGAGCAGGGGGGAGGTGGACACCCTGACATTAACCCCCTCTTCTGCCCCCCCGCACAGCAAGCAGGAGACTCCTGGGAGCAGCTCCAAGGCAGAGGGCAGGAGCAGCACATGACAGTGGGGGGAGGGACAGCTGAACTGCCGGCAATTGATAGCCTGCTGGGCTTCTGCCGCACAGGGAACTTAGGGGAGCGGGGAGCTGATAGGGGAGTTGCTGGTCCACCCTGGTTCCAAGCCCCCACCAGCTAGCTCCAACGGGCTGCTCTTTCTGCAAGCAGTGGACAAAGCAGGCAGCTGCCAAACAACGTTATAAGGGAGCATTGCACAACTTTAAACAAGCATGTTCTCTAACTGATCAGCAACATAACAATGAAATAACGTTAACTGGGACGACTTTAAGTGAGGAGTTACTGTAATTTATGCTTTTAGTTTTAATGTACGGTTACTTTTGACCAACTTAAACAATGGCTTAATAGTACTACTCACCATTAGTGTGATGGATGAGGTTGTTCGAGCACAGGCGCATAATGTTTGGAGTTAGTAGTTTTCTGCACAAAGACCCTAATGATACTTTAATTTCATTCCAGTGAGTGATGAAAATCCACTTTCACACAGGTAAGTTGTAGCAAATGGCATCAAAACCTTGACAGCCCTGTCTGAGAATTCAGGGAACTCTGCTCTCATTTGGATCCAAAACTTTGCCAACTGCTTTTGTTAGAACTCAATCTTGAGTCCACTGTCAGTTGAGATGTCCAGGAGATTCTCTTCTTTTATTGACGAATCTTGGGGCAAGGGTACTGCAGAAAAATTTGTGAAAGGGTAGCAGACCCATCTGTTTGCGTTTCCCATTGAAGGAAAGCACTCATGTAATTGCCTTGCTAGTTCAGAGAGATGTTGTTTGATGTCACCCTTAATGCTGTCCTGCAACTGTAGTTCATTTGTTGTCAAGAATTCATGCACATTTGGGAAAATTTCAGTGTGGTTTTCCTCCACACAGTGAGCCCAGAATTTCAGCTTTTTTATCACTGAGTCAGTTTTGACTTGGACATTGAAGACAGTTGCATTCAGCCCTTGAAGTTCTAGTTTTAGCTCATTCAGGTGAGAGAATCTATCTGACTAGTAGCCCAACTGTGAGACCCAGGCCATGTCATGCAGACAGTGAGCAAGTGGGAATGAGTGGTCTGTAAAGAATAACTTGATCTCGGAGTGAAGTTCAAAGAACCATGCCAAGACCTTGCCCTGTGACAGCAATCGGAGCAATAGATTGACGTGCTTGCTTCCCACATCATTACATTCTGGAATTCAAGGGTTGAGTTTTTATAACATTTACCATCATTAGAGCTTTGTCAAGCACCTCCTTCAACTTGGTAGGCATGCTTTTGGCAGCAAGTGCTTCCTTATGTATACTGCAATGCACCCACATCACGTTGGGAGTGACTGCTCTGATATGTATCACTACTCCAGTATGCCTACCGATCACTGGCTTTGCTCCATCGGTGCAGATGCCAATACATCATGACCAGATGATATCATGTGGATTTATGAAGCTGTCAAGCAACCAGAAAATCTCCTCAGCGGTTGTTCTGGTAGGCAGCGACTGGCAAAACAAAATGTCCTCCTATTGCACCTTCGCAAATATACTGCACATACAGGAAAAGGTGAGCTAAGACTGCCCTGTCCGTGGATTCATCCAGCTGCAGAGCAAAGTCCTTGCTGCTAGTGACACAGTTCACTGAGTTAGGACATCATTGGCCATGTCATCAATTTGACATGAGACTGTGTTGTTTGATAATGGCACTAACTGAATTAATTTTAGGGCCCTCTCTACAAGCATAGGGCTTACAATGTCTTCAGCTGCAGATAGAATTAGTTACTCCACTATGGTGTGAGGTGTTCCTGACTTTGTAACTCTGTAACTCGCTAAGTCTGAAGCTTCGAGGGCCTTAATATTGTCATCAGCATCAGAGGGCAAAACTTTCTTGCTCAACATTACCTGCGCCCACATCCACTTGAAAAATTCTGGTGGTTTGTCCTTGAGTTATTTATGTTTTGTTTCCAAGTGTCTACATAGAAGAGATGGTTTTAGGCTGCTATTCAACAGGACGATCACACACTGTGGCTGAGAGTATTCACTGTCTCCAGTCCAAGTAAATCATGTTTCAATGTACTTTTCGTCATATTTACCTCTCTTTGATATAGATCCTGTTTTATCCCTTCTGTCAAAATTTCGCTTCACAGTCAGAGATCCACCATTACACAATTTCTCATGTACCCCCCACAGATGTCTCGCGTATCCCGGGGGTAAATGTACCATAGTTTGGGAATGCCTCGTTTAGAGGTATGTTGAGAACACACACTCACATACACACTCTCAGTTTTTCCAATGCACAGATGTTGATGGCGAAACATAGACTTATTTTTTTTTACAATGCAAAATATATTCCTGAGTATTTATACAGGAAGATTTTTACATTATCTTTTGAGACATCATACTCTGATTATAATTTAAAAGCAGAACTAATAGCTATTGGAATGCATTTCATGATAAGTTTGGCACCAGGAGGTTTTGGCTATAAATGCAGTAACTTGATTTGATTAGTCAGTTAGTGTCATTGCTGATGATCTTTTTATGCTAAATTTATGCTGAACTTTGGCATAGCAAGAGAACAGTTGATACAGTGGCAATGCTGTGGCAATAATAAAAAGAACCCTAGATGAATATTATATTGTTGTTGTACTTTCAGAATGAATATCAGTGAAACACACATTTGAAATATGATGGTGGAACCAAGTAATCAGTTGTCATAGCACTGCATACAGAAATCTTTAATGATTTGTGCTGGATGTGAATGATAATTGAGTTTAACAGTGTAAAAGTACATCTACACTCATGACTGTATATGTTCCATGAGCGGGTTTATGCCATAACTCCCTCTATTGTCCTCACAAACTCCTGAAGCATGTGTTTCAAGGTGAATAAGCTAGCATGCCGGAGGGTGTGGGTAAGTACATGACTTAGCTATGTCCCTGCCACATACCTATGCCAATTTGCAGTATAAATGGAGGAGGGGTGAGGGGTTTGTACTTGGTCTTGAGTTTCATTAGTCTTCAACCCCCGTTCCTACAATGAGTGGAACCCTTTTCTTCCTGGATCTTGACCCTTACACAATCTATGTCCCTGTCCCCTTGTGCACTGATAGTAGCATGCTGCACTGACCACAGCAGACCAGCTTTCCATTGAACACATTACAGGTGACAATGGATCCAGCTCCAAGAGCAGCTGCTTGGCCTGCGAGCATGCTCAGGTGCTGCTCAAAGGGTAGGGGGAAGTACACTGTCTCCTCATGATTTCGGTTGGAGGAGCAGCAGGGACATTCACTTCTACCAGGACATTTCACACAGGCTGGAGCAGGCAGGCATTCAGCAAACTCCGACCCAGTGCTGAGAATGGATGAAGCATTTCAGGCTCCTGTACAGGGGGGCAAATGATTCCAGTCGTCGGTGTAAGAGGACTCGTCATACCCTTCTAGGAGGAGCTTGCTTGAGTGCTGCCAAGGCACCCCCAGTACTGAGGTTGAAGTGGCTCTCAATCACCTCCTCAACTCTTCTGCCTTGTTGTCTGCCAGGGTGAGGAGGCAGCAGGGAGCACGGAGGATACCCTAGAAGACCGAAAGGGTGAGGATCAGGTTAAAGAGGCCCCCAGTGATGAATGTGAGGAGGAAACTGAGCTGTGGCAGGAACCAGGCTGGCAAGGAACTCAGACTGGCAAATTACAATATCGCCTCTTGCTTTGATGTGAAGTTCCTGATTTTAAGATTGAGGGCATTTTGAAGTAATGTGCACTTATTGTTCCTCCCTGGATAATAAGCCATGCATTGCTATGTCTCTGTGTGTTTGAACTGAAATGCTGAAGCCCCATCCCCTTATGGAAACACCTTCAACTTCCCTCTGTCCCTCCAGTCCCCACTCTTCTTCACCCTTAAATGGTCCTCCCATGACCCTCCATTATACATCGAAGATTTTATTGATTTCTGATGAGCCACAATTACTATGTCTGTACATTGTCTTCTAAAGCTAATTTTTCAAACATAGAAGAAAGGAAAAATCAGTGGCTCCCTGTATCTGTGCATTTCTTGGCCCCGTTAACTGGCAATGGTCCTGGGGCTGCGCAAACTGGTATATTGATGGGTGGTGGAAAGGTCCTGGTTGTGGAAAGGGAACTCGGCTGTAGAAAACTTACAACTGGTTCCCTCAGGAACTGAGAGCACTCTTTCTTCCTTTGAAGTTTACAGACTTCCAGAGCTTCTTCCCTCCCCCACCACATCTTCTCTTCCCTGGCCAACCAGAAAGGAGGTGGCAGATGAGAGATTGGGGTAAGGTCGCAGAGGGGAAAGGGAACACACAACTGTAGAAAACTTTCAATTGGTTGTCTATTGAAAAGTTAGAGCAGACTTTCTCCCTTGGAAGATTACAGTGGCTGGCCCTGGTCTCTACCCTCTATGTACAGAAAGCCATGAGAGGGGGTGGGAGAAGGTTCTGGTCTGGAGGTCAGGAAAAACAGTGCAGTATCCCTTTCCAGTTGTCTGAGGGGAAGGCATGTGGTGCTGAGATGTATCTTTGGGAAACCTAATAAACTTGCATTGTGCATCTTTCTTTCCCTGTCCATTTCACCATTGTTAGGCAGGCAAAGGGGAAGGAGTTTTGGATAGAGCTGGGAGGTGGGTGTGGTTTGTGGTTCAGATCGTATTTTACATGAAATCTTCATATGCTAGCTCAGTATGGAGTCCATTTCCAGTTGAATTGCTTCCCAATCCTGCAACATATTTCAGAAAATTTATATTGCAACAGGAACTCCAGCTGGTTCTTGAGGTTCAACCTTGGAAGTGCAAATCTTCTTGGTCCACTTTCATAGTTGACCAAACTACTCCATTCAGCAATATGTAGCAGAAACATCTCCCTAGCACAGATTGCTGAAGCTCCTCTCCAGGACTGGAAAGCCAGTTCTTTTTTTCCATGCTGGTACCTTGAATATTGCTATGTTCTCCAAATGTTGGCCAGCCGCAAAGGAAGAAATTGTGAACTTATATCATAGCCCCAGGAAGGAATTTTCCCACTTTGCCCCATCCCTTTAGGACAATCTAAACATTTTAAATTGATAAAAACACAAGTAAATATTTCTCACCATTATGTGCCTCTGCTCCTGTCTCATGGGCGGGTAAAGGTTTCTGAGAACCAAGGATATTGAGACAGTTACATTCCTGGAATGCTGAAAAGTATCAAAATTGTGGCTTCTACAGCAAAGTTATGTTGTGTGTGTATGTGTGATGGGGTGGGTGGGTTTCTCAGCTTGTTCCAAAGGCCAAAAATATAATACTGTTCTTCTCATTGAACTGCAGGAACTATGGCTCCCAAGAGCAAAACCGTGCTGCTACAAGGGCAGGAGCAGCACCCCAGAGGGTACAGGTAGACAAAGGCAGGCCCTGGATGAGCTGCTCATAGAAACAGGAGAAATCATGAGCAATCTCAGGGCACAGGAGGAGTGGTTCTTCAGCAGGAGGAGACACTCCTGAACGAATTCCTGGTGGTGGAGACATGTCATAGGGAATGGGAACAGTCCCTAATAGAAAGTCTAATTGAACTGGTGGCTGACAGACTGCAGCATCCACCAGCTGCCAAGACTCCAAACCTACCCATCTGCAGCCTCTTCCTCCTCTGACTGCCGACCAGGGTGCTGCTGAGCCAGAGGATCCCGTTCCAATGACCCTCCTGACCAACCCGGAGGAAGACACTGAGCCTCCAGGTATCCCAGAGCACCACCATGTACTGGCCCCTGAAGCTCCTCACAAGAGATGTTCCTGCTTTTCACTGGGAGTAATTTTCCTCCTTTATTCCCCCTTTCTGAGGAGGGAAAGGAGATGGGTGCAAAGACATGGAACTGTGGGCAGTGTTCTTGGGTGGGATCAGTTAATTTTTTAAAAAGATGTTCTGATTTCAAAATCTTCCCATTAAACCTTCTACCTCATACTTCTAATAAATGTTACACTTTGTTTAACTGTGTGTGGCTCCTCCTTGTGAAGTATGCTGACTTGAGGGTGTTTTTTTGGTTTGGGAATGGGCCCCACGCCTCCTAGTTCATGTAACTGAATGGCGTGTAAAAGTCTGATGTCATTGTAGTTCAAATACTTTTAAGTGTCCCTCCTTCCCCGCTCCCCAAGGTTCAGAAATATCTGAAGTCCTACAGGTACATGTCAGAGAAGGGGAAAGTGCAATGCATGTGTTATGGGCTTTAAAAACACTACAAATTTTCAGTGTAACAGATGGGGGTCAATCAAAGTCTTAATGGCTTTATTAAACATGTTGAAAATCCAAACCCAATAATAATAACAAAGAAAGAGGGAACATATGGGCAATAATAGTCTGCCAGCATCCTGTACAGAAACTGCCCCTCCCACCCTCCGCCCCAAAATCTGAAGCAGTTCAACTGTAACAGGAATTAGTGCTCTCTAGTAGCCTGCTGACAATAAAAAGTCACAAAACACAATGGCTGCAATACTTCCCCCCACCAAAGCAAACCGCCATAAGCTCATTAAAAAAGTTTAAGCATTTCTGATAAGAGAGGTTTCAAAAGAAGTTTGAATAGCAAGGAAGAAAACATTGAACAACGAGTGTATAACAACTTGGCCACCACCCTCTTCAGCAGAAACCCAGCCCCAAGGTGATAACACAGTGCAGGTGCCCTGTTATCATTGCCTTTAATGTGGGCAATGTCACAGGCAGGAACAGCTAATGACTTTCAGCTACAAGCACATCAAAGGTGAACAAAACCCTCACAGAGCTGTAGCCCCATAAGTATGTGCCAATGTTCCCTTATGTGCATTTCAAGCTGCCTTACAGGATGCGAAGGTGTCCCATGGCACAGGCAGATGTCATTCTCTGCCTCTGTGCTGTTCCAAGATGTGAGCACATATGGCATTCCTGGTTTCCCTTACCTGCTGGGAACCAGGACCAGCAGGCTTATGAGTGGAAACTGGTTGCTGGTGCAGAGTTTGTTAACCAGACTTGTCTTGAGCCCATTCGGGATGGAGAAACTCTCCTTTATCTTCACACATGTTATGTAGTGCACCGCAGGTGACAATCACATAAACACATTTTTACCACACTGGCACACAGACGGGTGCAAAGGCAGTGCCAATGAGCTTTCAGCCTATTGAGTATTCCACAACCATTCTGAGCTTGGTTGGTTGTTGAAGTAGACTTACGTGGGCTTGCTTTTTCTTTTCTATAAGTGGCATTTTCTATACACAGTGTTATACCCACGTCCAGTACAGCATATGTGGACTCTCTGGCGCTGGTATGGAGAACACGAGTTTGCATGAACATGAGCCAGCACTTGGGTACGCATGACAGTGTAGACATAGTCTAAAAGAAAACTGTAACTGTTTTGCTCTGTACAGTGTTGTAATACTGTTGAGGTGTATCTTCATCATTTTTACAGTTGTGTTATTTCTCAATATTTAAAAAACATTTTGTAAGCTTAAAACTGAAGTTTGTCACCTTATCAGTTTTTCCTTTGTATTCACATATGTACATGATAATGGGAAAGCCATTACATTTTGTAAAATTACTTAGCTTTACTGTTTCCCGCCACCCCATATACACACACAATGAACGAAATGTTGTATTCCAAGTAGAATAACACACTCCATAATAAGGAATTGTTAGAGATAGCAATAGAACTCTGCAAATGGAAACAGGTGGACTTCCAGGTTATACCTCAAAACAAAGGCCACTCCACTCCTGTGATTTTACAACCTAAGAGCTTCAAAAAAACACCATTTATTTATGAAAGACTTATAAGAACCATTACAAATTGCATACAGCTGCAAGTGCAGTATAATTAATAAAGCATTTATATTGAAATGTACAAGCTTAAAGAAAATAAATTTCCAGTGAGTCCCAATATAAATGTTTTGTACATTTTAAATATTTGTTAATATGTAATTTATTATTTAATCAAGCATTTATATGTATAGAATAGGCCCACATTTTAAAAATATGCATACAAACAGTAGTTCAGTGTACAAAACATGCATTTGCACTAACAAAAGGAGTAATAGTGTGCACATCTGTATGTGCATGCATGTGCAGTGGACTGTGCTAAGTGGGTGATTTGGGTGGGCAACTAAGCATTTGTGTGCACAGGTTTGGATGTTCAGAAAACTTGGGAAATTTCCAAAGCAGAGAGTGGATGGTATAGTTTTGAAAATGTGGCCCATCTTTCTTGCATGCAAGCTGCCTGAGTTCTCTCACCCTAGCTGTGCAGCTAGCCAATGAGATAATTAAAAGTCAGCTGTCATAAAGCTCAGCTACTGCTGTGCCTACTTATTGCCTAACAGCCTCATCACCTCTTTCCTGCTCTGGACCTCCAAACACTCATCAGGGAGTCATGCAGGGTCTGCCTGGTGACATCTGGATTATTACGAGGGCTGACCAGAAAACAAAAATTCTGTTTGGTGAATACTGAAAGGTTTTGGCATATGGCTCCATTCCACAATGGGACAAAACGGAGACCTTTCCAAACTTTTTAATGGAAAACAAAAAGGATTGAGAGACGCTCCACTCCAGAATGGCCAGTAGCCCTATGATCTGCAACTGGGGCATGGAAAGTCAAGAATGTCTTCCTTGGCCCATGAATCCTGTTTGGAGAGTTATAGGCCAGTCCTAAATATTTCAGCTATAGGAAGTTTCCTCCTGCTTTGCCTCAGCACATACAACCATAGCATGGTTTTGATTTTATTTTTATTTTAGTAAGACTTTTGACACAGTCCTTCATGACACGCTCATAAACAAACTAGGGAAATGTGGTCCAGATGAAATTACTGTAAGGTGAGTATACAACTGATTGAAAAACCATGCTCAAAGAGTAGTTATCAATGGTTCGCTGTCAAACTGAAAGGGCATATCTAGTGGGGGTCAGTCCTGGGTCCAGTGCTTTTGAAGATTTTCATTAATGACTTGGATAATGGAATGGGGAATATGCTTAGAAATGTGCAGATGACACCAGGTTGGGAGAGCTTGCACACACTTGAGAGCATAGGTTTAGAATTCAAAATGACTTTGACCAATTGGAGAATTGGTCTGAAATCAACAAGATGAAATTCAATAAAGACAAGTGCAAAGTACTTCAGTAAGGGCAGACAAATGAAATACACAACTACAAAATGGGGAATAACTGTATAGGTGGTAGTACTGCTGAAAAGGATCTGGGGATGAAAGTGGATCACAAATTGGAGAGAGTACAGAGGAGAGCAACAAAAATGATAAGCTTTAGAAAAACCTGACCTATAAGGAAAAGTTTAAAAACGGAAGGAGGACCTGATAGTCTTCAAATATGTTAAGGGCTTTAATAAAGAAGATGGTGATCAACTGTACTCCATGTCCACTAAAGGTAAGACAAGAAGTAGGGAGCTTAATCTGCAACAAGAGAGATTTATGTCAGATATCAGGAGAAAGCTTTTTAACTATAGGGGTAGTTAAGCTCTGGAATAGGCTTCCAAGGGACTCACCATCACTCGAGGTTTTTAAAAACCAGTTAGACAAACACCTGCCAGGGATGGTTTAGATTTACTTGGTCCTGCCTCAGCCATGGTTGGACTTGGGGGGGGGCATGGGAGGTGTTGCCCCCCCAAATTGCAGTGCCATAACCACAGCAGGCCAGCTTTGGGGGCAGCTCCACTCCCCCACCCCCATCTCCCCGTCGAGCCCCACCCCTTGGCCAAGTCAGAGGCTGGAAGATGGCCAGAACCGGACAGTGTGGGGTGGCTGCTGCTCTGGCTAGGTCCATGGAGCAGGCAGCCCTGGCATTCTCCTGCCTGCTGGCTGGTGCCTGGGGATGAGGGGGCTGCTTCACAGCACCCAGTCTCCTTTGAATGCTTGTGCAACTGGTAAGAGCTGCCTGGACGGGGGACCCAGCTCCGGGGCTGGCAGAGCCCTCGGGGAGGAGCGACCACGAGGGGCAGGGGACCTTTCCTGCAAATAGCCCCTAGCTACTCCCTCCCTGCACTCTGAGCTTTCCCCCTGCCTGCTTACAGGCCCTAGCTACCCCTCTCCCTGCATCCTGAACTACCCCTCCTGCCCAAACACACACCAGCTACCCCTCCCTGCACCCTGAACTTAGGGTGCCAAGTTTCTTATTGCACAAAACCGAATACCCTTGCCCCACCCCCTTCCCCATCCCTTCTCCAAGGCCTCACCCCGTCTCACCCCTTCTCTGAGGCTTTGCCCCCCAGTCACTCCGTCTTCCCTCCCTCTGTCACTTGTTCTCCTCCACCCTCACTCACTTTTACTGGGCTGGGACGGGGTTGGTGTGTGGGAGGGAGTGTAGGCTGTGGCTGGGGTGTGGGCTCTGGGGTGGGGCCGGGGATGATGGGTTTGGGGTGCAGGAAGGGGCTCAGGGCTGGGGCAATGGATTGGGGTGTGGGCTCTGGAAGGGAGTTAAGGTATGGAAGGGGGTTCTGACCTGGGGCAGGGGTATGGGAGGGGGCTTGGGGTGCAGGCTCCAGCCAGATGGTGCTTACCTCAGGCGGTTCCTGGTTGGCGGCGCAATGGGGCTAAGGCAGGTTCCCTGCCTGCCTTGGCTCCGTGCAGCTCCCAGAAGAGGCTGGCAAGTCCGGCTCCTAGGTGCACGGGTGGCCAAGTGGCTCTGCATGGTGTGCGCCGCCCCCACAGCTCCCCTTGGACGCGGTTCCTGGCCAGTGGGAACTGTGGAGCCGGTGCTTGTGGTGGGGGCAGCACGTGGAGATTCCCTGGCTTCCCCTGCACCTAGGAGCTGGACTTGCCAGCTGCTTCTGGGAGCCGCACGGAGCCAGGGCAGGCAGGAAGCCTGCTTTAGCCCCTCTGTGCCCCCAACTGGACTTTTAATGGCCCAGTTAGTGGTGCTGACCGGAGCCTCCAGGATCCCTTTTTGACCAAGTGTTCCAGTAGAAAACCAGACACCTGGCAACCCTAGCTGAGCTACCCCCTGCCTGCACACAGCCCCTAGCTACCCTTCTCCTTGCATCTTGAACTACCCCTTCTGCCCACACATCCCAGCTCCCTCCTCCCTGCCCCCTGAGTGGTTTTCAAACTTTTTGAGCTGAGCCCCTCCCTTTGGGTTATAATTTTTGGTTGTGCATCCCCACCCGCAATCTGGACAGGCTGGGTGGCCTGCTGAGGTAAATCAGGGGATGAGGTTGTGCTCCCCCACCAGGTCCTGCTGTGCGGAGCTGGCCTGATCCCCGCTGGGCCCTGCCCCCCAAATATAGAAGTCAAACTACGCCTATGGCCTCAGCACATTCAAGATGCACATTCCCTTACTTACTCTATCCTGGCCCCTGCAAATTGCTTGTTACCTCAGCCCCCAACCCACCAGCTACTGCTCGTTCTCTGTCTGTTTGAAACTCTCTCTCTCACTCAGGTTCTCCTGTATGCTTTGGATGTTTTATAATCACTTTGTTGTGGGGTTCCTGGGTATGCAATGTTCAGAATAACCAACGAGTGGCTAGTGCATGAGTGACTTACTTTGCACTTCCTAGTTTAGATGTGCCTCTGACATGACTGATAATAAGGTGATAAGTAACAGTGAGCATGGATTTGTCAAGAACAAATCATGTCAAACCAACCTGATAGATTTCTTTGACAGGGTAACAAGCCTTGTGGATGGGGGGAAGCAGTAGACATATCTTGACTTTAATAAAGCTTTTGATACTCTTGCCCGAACTCATAAACAAACTAGGGAAATGCAACCTAGATGGAGCTACTATAAGGTGGGTGCATAACTGGTTGGAAAACTGTTCCCAGAGAATAGTTATCAGTAGCTCACAGGCATACTGGGGTCCCGCAGGGATCAGTTCTCGGTCCAGTTCTGTTTAATATCTTCATCAATGATTTAGATAATGGCATAGAGAGTTTGTGGCCGATACCAAGCTGGGAGGGACTGCAAGTGCTTTGGAGAGTAGGATTAAAATTCAAAATGATCTGGACAAACTGGAGAAATGGTCTGAAGTAAATAGGATTAAATTAAATAAGGACAAATGCAAAGTACTCCACTTAGGAAGGAACAATCAGTTGCACACATACAAAATGTGAAATGACTGCCTAGGAAGGAGTACTGCAGAAAAGGATCTAAGGGTCATAGTGGACCATAAGCTAAATATAAGTCAACAGTGTAACACTGTTGCAAAAAAGGAAACATCATTCTGGGATATATTAGCAGGAATGTTGTAAACAGCACATGAGAAGTAATTCTTCTGCTCTACTCTGCGCTGATTAGGCCTCAACTGGAGTATTGTGTCCAGTTCTGGGTGCCATGTTTCAGGAAAGATGTGGACAAATTTGAGAAAGTGCAGAGAAGAGCAACAAAAATGATTAAAGGTCTAGAAAACATGACCTATGAGGGAAGATTGAAAAACTTGGGTTTGTTTAGTCTGGAAAAGAGAAGACTGAGAGGGGACATGTACAGTTTTAAAGTACATAAAAGGTTGTTACAAGGAGGAGGGAGAAGAATTGTTCTTCTTCATCTCTGAGGATAGGACAAGAAGCAATGGGCTTAAATTGCAGCAAGGGTGGTTTAGGTTGGACATTAGGAAAAACTTCCTAACTGTCAGAGTGGTTAAGCCCTGGAATAAATTGCCTAGGGAGGTTGTGGAATTTCCATCATTGTGGATTTTTAAGAGCAGTTTGGACAAACACCTGTCAGGGATGATCTAGATAATACTTAGTTCTGCCTTGAGTGCCAGAGACTGGACTAGATGACCTCTCAAGGTCCTTTCCAGGCTTATGATTCTGTGACTGTCATACGACCTGGCTAAACACACAAGGGACTCTGAAGATGTTGACTCGGCACCCAGCCCCTAAATTAGACCTCAGCACCACTCTCTTGGAGTACTCAGCCCCTAAAGTGCTTGAGCATGACCCCTGAAGATCCTCTGAGTGCCCCAATATGCAGTGAACCATAGCAGGGTTTAGACATTGCCAAAGGACACAATCCAACACCCACTGAAGTCAGTGTGAGCCTTTTCATTGACTTCACTGGGAGCTGGATTGGGCCCCTATTGTGAAGGTGCTGTGTATTATCAATAGAGGTGCAGATTTTCAAAAACACCCACAGGATTTAGGAGTACAAGCTGACTTTCAGGTAGACTTGTTCTCCAAAATCCTTTAGCAACTTTTGAAAATCTTCTCCAAAATGATAATGTACTCATCAGTAGGCAGAAGTGAAAGCAAGTGCCAAGAAGTAAGATTTTTTTATTCTTATTTTTCAGCTTTTGTACAGAATTTAACTGAAATTTCATTTTCATAATGTGAGCTGCATAAAGTTATTCAAATGATCAACACTCTCATTTCATTTAGTCATTCTTTTTGAGCACATAGCAATGGAAGTTTCTGTTTTGTTTTTTTACACCTTCTTCTTTACTCCCCAGAGAGCACGTGCTAAATATCTAGGCATAATAATTATACTGTCACTAAAATATTCTAATCTCCTTATAATTTAATTAAAACATATTTGCAGTGGATTCATTCAGAGATAATGGATTGTGGTGCTTTGCATTCATTTAGTGATTTAAATGCAATCAGGTTCAGTCACAACAAAAATGATGCAACCTAATAGCTCTGGGCACAAATTAACTGATCTGAATGGGTTTGTTTTTCCCCCAAAAATCCTGATATCTTATTGAAGAATCGCAAATCCCAGTGACACTGGGAAAGACTTCTGGAATTTCCCAAAGCTTTTTGACATCAGTGTTGCATACATGAGTATAGACAGATACAGGGCCGGCTCTGGCTTTTTGGCTGCCCCAAGAAAAAAAAACGGGGCGGCCAGAACGGCAAAGCAAAAAAAAAACCAAAAAACCAGCGGCGCGGCCGGAGCGCAGGTGCAGGGGGACCGGCTCGGGGGGCGGGGCGAGGGAGGAAAAGGAGGGAGTGGGTGGGAGAGAGAGAGAAGGGGGCGGCAAGGGCTACAGCAGGGGCACTGCCACGCGGCCCCTCTGCTGCGCCGCCTCCTGCCGCCTGCCGCGAGGGCTCCGCTCTGGTCGGCGGGGAGGGAAGGAAGAGGACCGTCCTGAAGGGCGCTCTGGTTCTCCGCGCCGCCGCCCCCTACAGGGCGGCCGGAGCGGAACAAGAACAAAACCAAAACCAAAACAAAACAACAACAAAAAAAGCAGCCGTGCCGCCCTAGGATTGGGCGGAATGCCGCCTCGAACAATCTGCCGCCCCAAGCACCAGCTTGCTCTGCTGGTGCCTGGAGCCGGCCCTGGACAGATAGCATCGTTCTCAGGAAATTAAAACCTGTACATGGCACACAGTCTGTTTCACTTATATCTCTATGTGCAACCATCACCACACTGTTCTTGTTGTGTTTATCAATAAGCAACATACAACCCATCCATATTCAATCATTCCCATTCATGTTTTCTTCGTGCCATATTCCTCATTAGCTCATCCATTTATTTTACTTAGTGTATCAACATTCTGTCTCTTTCAGTCTATTAAAAAAAACATTGTCCTTCTGAATGGGCATGGCTCATCTTCAGAAAATGCATAGATAATCTTACCGTAAGAAGTGAAGGAAAAGCTAGAGACTTCTTTTGTTAAAAATGTAGGGGAGAGAGGGGATGAGGCAGGAAATCACTGCAGACAATCAAATCAGTCTGACTGCTTTGAAAACGTCAATTCAAAATATTTTTTTAATTTTCCCACATTACAAGCCGTTTCTCCAGATCAATAGCTATAATGCTAATTAAAGTCTAGATTCTGCCACTCTTATTGACACTGAGTAGTACCTTATTTTCCGAGAACTACTATTGGCTTTCATGGGACTACTCATGGACTGAGGTACTAAGTGAGGGCAAGGGTGGCAGAATCTAGCCCTAAATGAAATGAAAAGAGCAAGAACTATACACTGGGGGAGAAAATGGATCCAGTGTTTTTATATATCCCACTGTTTAATTTTAATAGCTTTCTTGGACATAATGTAACCCTATTGGTCCTGCTTTGAGCAGGGGGTTGGACTAGATGACCTCCTGAGGTCCCTTCCAACCCTGATATTCTATGATTCTATGATTAGCTCTCTCCCTAGGTTTTCTCCAGGGGAGTTTTTTTCAATCTCATCAGAAGCCCATAATGATTTCATCCAGTAAAGTGAAAATCACGTCAGCAGAGCCAATTGTTAGGTGAAAAGCTATTGACAAAGGGCTTGACCCTGCAAACCCTCCTCATCTGAACAGGACCATTGGGACAGCTCTTCAGTAGAAGCTGAAGGATTAGGCCTTGTTTGGCCGCTGATGTGGCCAGTCACCTGAAGATGGTTATTTAGACTCCAGAAAGAATCCATAATTCATCAAAGAACATCTTAGATCAGTGTTTCTCAATGACTAGCCCGGGGATGGTGCCAATCCCTGAGATCTTCCAGATACATTTTAGGAAGACAGCAAGCCAGTTTGAGAATCACTGTCTTAGATAAACTGACTTCTTCCCACTTGACCATTAAACCTAGGAGGCCCATTACCTACAGTGCTGTATCTGAAGATAAACTTTAATTCTTCACTGTCACAAATGGTAAGAAGTGGGAGTGTTGCACAACTACTAGGCAAAGGTAACTGATGAGGCTTGTTAAGAATAGATAAGCACAGATATTCTTATAGGCCTAAAATAAGTTTATGGAAATACTTGTTAACAGATCTATGAACTCTATATGTCAATCAGACAGTTGCTTACAATGAGAAAAATCTGATAACCTAACTGCTTTTATCATCTGCCATTTGGATATAAGTCTGAATAGGAGCATTTGCCCAACTCTTCCCTGGTGTGTTGGTACAAATCAGTCTGAGTAGGACTTTGGTTTTGTAAATTAAAGCAGCTGTCAATCTTCAGTGGGGGTGTTGTGCTTCGTAACACTGTCCGGGTGTGGGAAGTGAATCTGTCACCTGTCACTCTGTTTGACATGAGGCTCCTCAGTCAAAGATTGATAACTGCACACAATGACAGTGTACAATTCTTTAAAATGTTAAGCAGATGTTTAAGGAAAAGTTGGCAGTGAAAAAGCAAAAAAAAAAAAAAAAAGAAAGAAAAGTGCATTCTTCTCTTTTTAGAAGAGTGAAGGAAAATGCTTGAACCAGTCTGTGAAATAAATCATGCGTTGATTGATTTTGACAAGTGAGATTGCTCAGATCTTAGTGGAAAGCATTTAAAACATTGAAGGGCAGCAGGAGTGACTTTGACAGCTTGCTATGATCTGCATCACAATTGCATATTAACAAGAGGTATTGGTACAGCTAAGATTATGTCACAGAGCTCACAGGAGTCACAGAATCCATGACTTTCAGTGACCTCCATGACATTGTGGTCCCCTGCAGCTGACCAGCCACTGCCTAGCAGCTGCGGGTGGCAGGACCCCCCTGCAACTGACTGGCTGCCAGCGGCAAGAGAGGGACTTGGGGATGGGGGGCCCCCAGCAGCTGTTTTCACTAGCAATCACAAAAAGTTTAGATGTTCAGTCTTGTTAAGCAGGAGCGCCACCAGCTTTTCTGCTGCCCTAGGCGGCGGAAGGTCTTGCCCCGAAATGCCGCCCCCCACAGAGGCGCGCCGAAATACCACCCCCCCCAAATTGTAGCGCCCTAGGTGACTGCCTAGGTTGCCTAATGGGTTGCGTCGGCCCTGCGTGGGGGGCCCTTGCAGCTCTCCAGCCTCCACCACTGGCAGGGCCCCCCAGATCTCCTGTGGCTGTGGGCACCCCCTGCAGGCTGTGGGCACCCCCCCACAGCTCCCAGCCCCACAGGGAGGTGGGGGGACGCACTCAGCCCCTGGGCAAAAGGGTCCCTGCAGCTCCCAGCCACTGCAGGGCGGGGGAGCAGGGTGCTGGACCCTCCTCCTCCCCATTT
Organism: Malaclemys terrapin pileata; assembly: GCF_027887155.1. NCBI lineage: Eukaryota > Metazoa > Chordata > Testudines > Emydidae > Malaclemys > Malaclemys terrapin. The sequence goes on along the minus strand of NC_071506.1, from coordinate 66,620,849 downwards.
TGTCATGGATATATTTAGTCAAAGTCAGGGACAGGTCACGGCTTCTGTGAGTTTTTGTTTGTTGCCTGTGACCTGTCCCTGACTTTGATTAAACATATCCATGACAAAATCGTAGCCTAGGTATTGGTTTTAGAGCATGCAGAGCAAAACTCCATATTTTGTTTTCATTGGCTCTCTGGTTTCCTACCTGAGAATGTAACAGAAGCTTAGAATTTCATGGAAAATCTTGGCAGCCTATAAATGTACAGAATTATATGGAATATACCTTAATAAAAATAATAACAGCAAACACAACATTCAAGCTATGAGATAGGTGCGTGGCCAGAATTTTGATATTGTTGAGTATTCTAAATATGACCCAGATTCAGACTGCTGCTTGATTTCAGTGGGCTCTCTGCAGGTACTGTGGTCTGATCGTATGCAACAAACTGTAGAACATTCCATTGCAAACATAAATAAACAAATAAATACATAAAAGCAGACTTTCCAGATCATCTCTGTGGAGATATTCTCAATGGTGGGAATTTTTTTTTAGAAAACATCCCAAATACAGCCAAAATGTTGGTCTCTTTTCCAGTGACCAGTGGAACCTGATTCAGAGGAAGAGAACAGGATAGGAGAATCCAAGCCCACAAGAAACAGTGAGAACTTCTCTCTTAGTTTAAGAAGAATTAAATAGTCCGCTGACAGTTGGAGTCTTGTCCTGCCCTTTGGGGAGATCTTCCAATATGATGTAAAAAACCCTTTTCTGCTGGCAATTTGCTAAACTTAATGCAATTTTGAGATTTTATTTCTGCATGTTTTTTCAAAGGGGGAAAAAAGATAATACTATAACAAGAGCTCTGAGATTAAAAATGGCAGATGTCACCAGTAGTATCTACGGAGTATGAGGCAAGGGGTACTTACTCGCTCCCCCACTCCTCTCAACCCCTCATCAGCCGTGTTATAATGTTTTTTATTTGGATCTGATTTTTTTATAATTCCTGGGGATTTGGATGTCCAGCTGCACTCCACAAAAACAAACAGCAAACAATGTTTGGGATTAAAGTCCCTGTACAGTTTCTTATGGACTAGTTCTTACTTTACACACCATCCTCCCCATTTAGCAGCTCAAGAAGGGAATGGTGGGGTTGCATTCTTCTCTCACTCATACTGCTTTCATACCAGCGTAACTCCATTGATTTCAGTTTCTCCTGATTTATATCAGTGTAAGGGAGAGGAAATTCATCTGCCATGTCTTAGAAAACAGCTGCTCCTGTAAATCATACCACCAGGGGATTCCAAAGGGATCTCTGATAATGAAAATATTGCTGGATTAAATAACAATAAATCCTTGTCTCCTTCTTTGACTCAAATGGGAAAAGAAGCTAAATTCAATTACACTGTCTGTTAAAGGCTTAGAAACAAAATCTCAGCATCTCGAAAAACCAGTTGCACTATGGAATACAAGGAACAGGAAGATGCTAATATCAACATCACAAGCCCGGTTGTATACTTTCCTAACACTCTGTATGGTGCTCAACCTGTGGCCCGTGGGCCTCTTGCAGTCTAATCAGCACACAGCTGCGTCCCATGTGACATGGCTCAGGGCCAAACAGGTAGTATTGGATGCAGCCCACATAACACACTGTGGGCTGCATATGTGGCCCAGAATGGTAAAATAGGTTGAGAACCACACCTTGACTCAGATATTGTGGGGAAAGAGACCTTGTATCATTTTGTAAATTTTCCATCAATTGCATCTAATAATTTGCTTAAATATATTCAACCTTTACTTGCAGCAAGCTGAGCCTTAGCTATTTGAAAATATAATATGCTTCAGGTTAGATGGTTGAAGACACCAGTTTCTTTTTCTATATTTTAGTTTCTTTAACTCTCTTTTTCCGGGATATAGGACAAGTGAAGTAACGTGTTCTTTAAACTCAGCATTCCTGCTCTCAGCAAAGCACTAATATAGTTCACTCAAAGATGTTATTTTGTTTGACACACGTAGAATGCCAGCTCCTTTCCATTTTCAGAGAAAGCACAATTAAATAGCTGGGGCCTGCTTGAACAACAGCAACAAATGCAGCAACAAATGCTGAGTCAATCTGAGGAGGTGAAAATCCCTTTGGCTCATGGGGCTTGCTTATGGATATCTAGCTTTACGAGGCTGCCACTACCAAAATAAAGACCAGTCGGGTAATTAAAGATAAGCAGTAGCTAGTTTGCTGGTATGCATCCATGCTGATTTAGAAGCACAGAAGTGATCATGTAAACCAGCAGCCACATTTTACCTTTTGGGATTGACTTAGGGATCAAGAAGTATGAAAGGAATAAAATTAAAAAGGAACCGAGATGAATGAAATGTTTGGGCACCTTCAAATTGTGGGCTAATTAACATCTGAGGCTTTTCTCACCGAGATCATCATTTCAATTCCATTCTGGCAGTGAAGGAAAAAGCAGGGTATATAAGGCAAATTGCAACCGGAGGCAGTATGGTCATTAGCGAGTCTATCGATACATCCCCTTCTTTCTGATATCAAAGACAAGCAGCAGTCAGTGAACACATCCAAGGCTTTCACTGCTCTGCTGGAATCCTAGTAGCATTAGCTTCTGTAGGAAGCACCTGTTTCTCTCCATGAAAAAGCACAACTCTTGCACCTCTGTATTTACCTATGGTACTTTGCTTAAGAAACACCAGATATAATACATGATGGGCTTAATGAATTAAAAATTGTACCCACAGTGCTGGATGTGGCCAGACCAGGGATTTTCATAGATGAGGATGCAGTACAAACAGTATTGTGAGTAGGATTCATTAAAGAATGTACATGTTAGCCTGTATGGCCATGCATCTACTGGATATAGCTGACCACATCAGAAAAGCTTTGTTTTGAAGATACCAGGGCTGATCAGATGCGTTTAGCTGCAGTTTATCTGGATCTTTATTAACTGCCTGTCAAAACTTAATCCGGCGACTTCTAGATAAAACTGCCGATGAAGTGAGGGCATAAACAATGGCACTGGAATGCAGTCTATTGCTTTGTCTAGCCCCAATTCAGGTATCGGTGGCTGGTAACCAGAGTAGCTGCACCGATACAAACTCCTAGCATAGACAAGGAAAGTGGTGCATTGCACCACTTGAATTTACTCCGCCTCCAAGCTGACTTCAGGATTAAGTTGTGCCATGTGGTCAACATTAGGGATTTGCACTGGTGTAAGTATATCGATGTGTGTGGGCACATCTTTCTACTGCAGACAGGGCCCAGAAGCACACTAATATCTGATTTTCACTTAATTAGAGACAATGCCCTTAGGACCTCCCCAGTGAGTCTGTCTTCATTAATTCTCCATGCTGGGAATTCCCTAAGGGATTCAAATGCCTGGGCATAATAGGTAGCACAATTTAATGCTAAATCTGCAGCCCACTTCTGTTATCAGCTGACATTGCATTTGGTACTCAGATTTCCATATGACTGCTCCTCTCTTTGAGGATACCTGAAATAACTGGGATATTGCAGACTAGGATTAAAGTGCATTGGCAGAATTATGCAAGAAAACTTAATTTATGCCTGGCTCCTACAAGTGTTATCAGTCCTTCGTTTGGGATGAGCACCAGGTATACTTAAAATATAAATGTATGGAAAAAAAGCAAATGACAATGATAATGTCCTTCATAGAACTTCGAAGCTCTGAAAGCAGAGCAGGAGGAATTAGCGACAACATGATGATTTTCAACTTCTTTAAAAATCAGTCTCACTAGAATACTGCAATTACAAGTGAAAAGTTATTGTACGACCAAATGCATTGTGTTGCTGGTTTTTGATACATCACTGAATGTCCTGAGTCTCTTCACTTCAGGTTGCTAAGCCATTCATCACATGAAAGGGAAAAGGAACTTACCTTTAACTTTCTTGCTTTTGTTGCATTATGTTATAAAACAGCAACATACCAGGTTCCAAGTCTGATTTTTTTCTTAAACAAAAAAACCCCTTACCTACATAGATCTGACTGCAGGGTTAGGGACTAAGATGCTGATACTGGAAACACAGGTGTAAGTGAGTAGTTCCATGGAATTCATACAGAACATATTTATCTTTGGGCAAACATGCGTCCTCTCTGCATTATAGATCCTTGCTCTTTCAACAGCAGAAAATAAATCAAGACTTACGTCCTGATCCTACCAAGACTTCCATTTGACTTTAGTGGGCATTGGATAAGGTCTTTTGTGTCTCATATCCTCCTCTTCTGGATGAATCTAAGCATCATAACATTGAGAATTGAAGAATAAGATAAAAGGAATTCTAGCTTATTATTCAGGAGTTTCTACTTGAGGTTCAAAAATAAATCTGATTCCAGCCCATTGCTTATTACTTCTACCCTAGGTTTTCTGATATGATATTACTATCTAACAGCTGAATCTATGCCTAGACACACTTTCTTAAGAGCCAAACCCGAAGATAGTCATTTGAGAGTTCTGTATGCTTTTTTTGGTCCTGGGGAGATGGCCGAGATCCCCAACCACTTAGACTAAAAGAATTCAAACAACCTTTTACATCACCAAGGTTTCAATCTAACTCTCACTGAATTCATTATAAAGACTCCTATTCATTTCACTGAGAGGTGGATCATACCTTAAACAAGGACTTTGAATAACATTCTTAGCTGGTTTGGCTTCTTTAACTGTGAAACAGATACAGGGCAGCTAATTACATTTTAGAAATAATTTTTAAATCTACTGTATGTACAAATAGTATTATTATTTATTATTTGTATTATTGTGGTAGCACTTGGAGCCCCAGTTAAAGTCAAGACCCTACAGCACTGGGTGCTGTACAAACACATGGCAAGTGATGCTCCCCACCCCAAAGAATTTACAATCTCATTTTAGCCAAGATGTAATGCATGAGTGTGACAAAGAAACAAATCAGATGATCATGTGGTTACATAGGGAACAATTCCACAGCTTGAAGATTCCACATGGTTTCAAGTTTTTGAAAAACAAAATAATTAAAAAATAAGTAGACCTTATATGGTCTTTTGTTCCTTTGAATTCTTTTACTCCATTAACAAAGAACAACAGAAAACAAATCACAAAACAAAACAAAATACCCTCGCCACTCATAAGAAAGACCTGTAAAATAATGATAGGCTCCTCTACAAATTTATTTAAAACTCTTAGATTTTGAACCACAAATCAATACCCCATCATATCGTCTATTTTGGCCAGAAATTTTGTCCAGGGTCATATACATTTACAAGAATTTTTCAAAGTTAGTAAGCACATCAATTTCCTTCTTTCTCTGATATAAAATACAGTTTTAATTTATCAAGAAAGTGGAAAGTGGACTCAGATACAAACAGATCAAAGTAATATTGCTAAAAGACCTGATTTCAAATTACTTCCTTCATCAAATACATTATTTCCCCCTTTTTATAAAGTACAAGTACTGCTACGTATGCTGAACCTGTCTGATCTTTAATCAGATTCACAGGTAATTTACCAGATTTATTTATGTATGTAATCTGTCAAAGGAAGAATGAAAGAGAATTAAGATTAGAACGCACTGTAATTACCTGATTAAAGGCTGAGTTTTCAGCTTCCAGTTTTACACTCAAAGGAGGAGCAGAGCCCTTCTGAAGCTTTCAGAAATTTCATCCTTTGTCCTATTGTGTACTACCCTCTTTTCACTGGTTAATAGAACATTATATCCCTTAAAAATGTTTCTAGGAACCGGTGCACTGGCTTGGAATTCATCCTTCTGCAGATATTCCTGTTGTGACTGTAAATGTAAAGCTAACGTTTCATTTGTGAATAATACTGTGTTTAAATATACCCTAGAAGTGGGGTCTGAAAATAGGTTATTAAAATCAATATGAATTATACAGGAATGTGCAGTGTAAATTACTTGGATCCATCTAAAATAGTCTAGCCCTGAATAGGATTCATGAAATGGAATAGTTCCTTTCAAGTGAATATAATGTACACCAACATATACCAGCTTTTACTCCTTTGGATCTCAGGAGACACATTTTGCCTGTGGGTCTTCTGCCACCCCACAAAGGGATTGTGCTCCTGCATCCTCCTAGGGAGCCCTCTATTGGCCTGGGTTTCCTAGCAGGAGGGAGAGAGGAAGAGAGTGGGCATCATACTTCCAAGTTGCTTAAGGATGACTTAAAAAGGTGAAGGCATCTTGAGGCTCTGTGAGCTTTTCTGCAGTGCCCTCTGCACTGGGGAATCCATCTTTAACACAGGGCTGGGGTTCTCAAACTTCATTGCACCGCAACCCCCTTCTGACAACAAAAATTACTACATGATTCCAGCAGGGGGAACCAAAGCCTGAGTCTGCCAGATTCCCACAGCCCTGGGTGGGGGAGCCAAAGCCAAAACCCAAGCCCCACTGCCCTGGGCAAGGAAGGGGTCAAAGCTGAAACCCAAAGGCTTCAGCCCCAGGCAGGGGGCCTGTAACCTGATCCCTGCTGCCCAGGGGGCTGAAGCCCTCAGGCTTCAGTTTCGGCCCTGGGCGGTGGGGCTTGGATTTCAGCCCTGAGCCCCAGCAAGTCTAAGTCAGCCCTGGCGATCCCATTAAAATGGGGTCACAACCCACTTTGGGGTCCCAACCCACAGTTTGAGAACCGCTGACATAGGGGAAACTTCGTAGCCGCTCAATAGAAAATTTCTGTCCTTTTTTGGTATTGAGTTGAAAAGCTGATAGCCACGAAGAACACTGAAATCACTGGGCCCTTAAGCTAAAAGTTACCTTGTGTCAGGGATACCTAGAACTCAGGACACAGACTGCCCCATGAAGGCAGGCTCCTTCCCCTGCACATACAGACAGGCTGCTCACAACTCACACACACCAATACATGTAAATTGCCTAGGGAGGTTGTGGAATCTCCATCATTGTTGAATTTGTTAAGAGCAGGTTAGACAAACACCTGTCAGGGATGGTCTAGATAATACTTAATCCTGCCTTCAGTGCAAGGGACTGGACTAGACGACCTCTCGAGGTCCCTCCCAATCCTACATTTCTATGATTCTATGTAGGTTCCCCTCACTAGACAAACATGCACTACACACGTACACATTGGCTGGGGTAGTAAAGGGAAGAAGAGAATGAGAACTATAGAGGTCAGATGTTGATAGATGTAGATGGAAAATGTTTCAGTCTTGTTCAGTTGCTGAAATACAGTTACGATAAGACACAGAAGAACTGCGTTAATGGACTCATTAGATAGTTATCAATGTCATAAGAATAAGACCGTGATCAGAGAAGGGGAAGTCTAAGAGTATGTCTACACTGCAATTAGACACCCGTGTTTGTGTTTGGCCCATGCCAACTGACTCAAGCTCACAGGGCTCAGGGTAAGGTGCTGTTTAATGTTGGTATAGACATTCCGATTCAGGTTGCAACCTGAGCTCTGGGACTCTCCCCTCTCACAGGGTCCTAGAGCCTGGGCTTCAGCCCAAACCCGAATGTCTACAGTTAACACCACAGTTAAACAGCCCCTAGTCCGAGCCCTACAAGCCTGAGTCAGCTGGCACGGGCCAGCTGTGGGTGTTGAATTGCAGTGTCGATTATCAAGACAGTAGGGGGACGAGATAGCAGGAAACAGAACAATTTGCATTTCAGCAAACACAAGCGGGGGAAGAAAGCATGGAGCTTTCTTCACCACCAGACTCTATGTTGCCTTCCTCACAGTCTGAATAAACTTTACTTGGAGGGGTAACCTTCAGAAGCATCCACTTCAAAGGTTCAATGGACTATAAAAGGGGATGGAGAACCACAATTTATCTCTTTCACCTAAGAAGACAAAGGCAGCCACACCTTTGGGCCTCTGGAAGAGACCCTGACTGAGGAGAGGGTCAGCCACCATCTTCCTGGAAGACTGTGGGTCAGAAAGGCCATCTTGAACAAAGCCTTGAATCAAAACTTGTTAGATTACGTTTTAGACTTTCAGATGTGTGCTTTGATGTGCTTCTAACCATTTCTCACTTTATCTCTTGTACTTGAACACACTTAAAATACTATCTTCTTGTGTTGTTAAACTCGTTCCACTATTAATCTAAATCAACAGTGCTGCATTTGTAGTAAAGTGAATGTCAACTTCAATTCAGGTGGCAAACCGGTGTGTTTTGTTTCCTTGAAGGAGCAAATGGATCTCATTATTCCTGTGAATGTTGCAGGAGAGGGCTCGACATATCAGAGCACTGGGTCTGGGGAAGTTCAGGACTGGGAGTGTGTTGGGGTCACCCTGCAAGTAGTGGAAGCCAGAGCAGGGCTGCAGACAGGCTGCTGGGGTCAGAGTTGCTGAACCAGGGCTGTCTAGCACACAGACACTTAGGGTAGGCTGGTTGTGTGGTTAGGAGCTACAACAAGAAAACATTGTGAGGCACCCAAGGTTACAAAGCAGATGGTGACCCAAACCCTCACTGGTCTGGATTGCACCCAGGAATATGACAATGGAGCAGCTGTAAATGGCATCCTTGAAAGACAGCAGAACATAGAAGGTATTAGTGGATTTTTTTGATTGTGGCATTACTGACCTAAGTAGCATATTCAGAGCTACTGTGACACAGATGAACAGTTATTGAAAGTGCCGAAGCTTGGAATGTATTTTGCAGCAGGTTTTCCAGCTCAGCGGCACTGACTGCTTTAGCTGGCTTTGTTCTTTTAGGGTGTTGCCCCTATATATAGGCTTTTACACCACTGTATCTCTCTTCTAATTGAGGGTAGGGAATAGCTGATGAATATACAATCTGCTGAGTACATTGAATATCGTTTCCCTTTCTCATTTCGGTATTTGTCAGAAAAAGAAATCATCGCTGGACCTTTTGTCTATATTCATGGGAATGATGAGGTTGTCTTGTTTCATTGCAAAAGCACTTTGAACAAGAGTGACTTATCACAATATTGCTGTGCTTCATAGGCTTTGTTCTCTTTCCTCAGACCCAGATGATATCAAAACCTGAAAATGGCATAAGATTAATGCATTCTGTGATGAAAACTGCAGGTAGAGAAAGAGGTATATTATTAATCAATTGTTGTGACTAGTTTATGTTTTTAATCTCATGGATTTCTGGGGCTACTTTCACACAGAATAAGGGCTGCAGTACTGAAGTCTACAAGTTACTTGTGAAGTTTTAGTAAATTACTCGAGGGAAAGCAGCCATGAAACAGTTTTTCATGAAAGCCCCTGTATCATATCAACAATGTAAGAACTGTACACACACATACAAATCCTCTGGCAACTGCCTCACAGCCTATCAGCACCGTTCCTAGCTGTTTAGTATAGTTGTTAGAAGGACTACATGTTTTGGATTTTGCAGGTGTGACGTTATGAGTTTAATATAATATCTCATTGAAAGGTGACAGGGCCGGAAAGAGTTAATTAACTCACAGACTGACCTGACCCATGGTCGAACTTTAGAGACTGGTTAGGAAGATATATAAATAAATAGAGCTTTGAAATGCAAGTCTGCATTGTTAGAGGTAGAAGGGTAGATGTTTGCTCAGGTCTTGTGATGTAAACAAACAAGTTTTGTCTATTGCTATAGCTTTGATTCAAAGATCAAAAAAGGAGTAATAATATTTAGGAAGATACTTGAGTGAAATAGTATTATTGTCTATATGTCTCTTTGAAGGTTGTGGTAACCTGTATCTGAACTGTTTAATGGATAAATTACCCTGTGCTTATTGCGATGATGTTTAGGAGAAGGAAAGTTAAGCCTATTGTTTTCTCAAGCCAAAAGACTGCAGGAAATGTATAAAAACCTCCTTCATCTCAGATGTGCTTTGGGTTTCAAGAGGGGGAAACCTTAAGCCATAAGGATTGAGATCCGCAGTCACTGACTGAAGTCACCCTGAATATGGACATTGGACTATAACCTATGGACTATTTCTAAAAGGACTTTTGGCAACTACAAACTCATCTCTGCTATGTATCTGAACCTCAAGAATTGAATTCAATCTGTATGTATATCTTTTAACCAACTCTCTCTCTTTTCTTTTTTAATACATTTTAGTTTAGTTAATAAGGATTGGCTATAAACGTGTATTTTGGGTAAGATCTAAGGCCTGGTCTATACTAGGAGGTTATGTCGAATTTAGCAGCGTTAATTTGAATTAACCCTGCACCAGTCCACACAACAAAGCTATTTATTTCGACATAGAGGTCTCTTTAAATCGATTTCTGTACTCCTCCCCGACAAGGGGAGTAGCGCTAAATTCGACATGGCCATGTCGAATTAGGGTTAGTGTGGCCGGAATTCGACGCTAATAGCTCTGGGAGCTATCCCACAGTGCACCTCTGTGTTGACGCTCTGGACAGCAGTCCGAGCTCGGATGCTCTGACCAGCCACACAGGAAAAGCCCCGGGAAAATTTGAATTCCTTTTCCTGTCTGGGCAGTTTGAATCTCATTTCCTGTTTGGACATCGTGGCGAGCTCAGCAGCACTGGCAACGATGCAGAGCTCTCCAGCAGAGGTGACCATGCAATCGCTGAATAGAAAGAGGGCCCCAGCAAGGACTGATCGGGAAGTCTTGGATCTGATCACTGTGTGGAGCGATGAGTCCGTGCTTACGGAGCTGCGATCGAAAAGACGGAATGTGAAGATCTACGAGAAGATCTCAAAAGCCATGACGGAGAGAGGATACAGCCGGGATGCAATGCAGTGCCGCGTGAAAATCAAGGAGCTGAGACAAGCGTACCAGAAGACCAAAGAGTCAGATGGATCCCAGCCCCAGACATGCCATTTCTACGAGGCACTGCATTCCATTCTAGGTGCGGCTGCCACCACTACCTCACCACTGTCCGTGGACTCTGACAATGGGGTATTGTCGACAGCCGCTTCCTCGGAACTGTTCGCGGATGGGGAAGATGAGGAAGGAGATGAGGAGGATGAGGCAGTCGACAACGCTTTCAACGCTGATTTCCCCGACAGCCAGGATCTCTTCATCATCCTCACAGAGATCCCCTACCAACCCTCCCAAGGCGGTAACCCGGACCGTGAATCAGGGGAAACATCAGTAGGTAAGTGTTTTAAACATTTATTTTGAATGGAATAGGCATGGTATGTTAGCAATGGGTTTTTAATGATTAGTTTGCCCTTGGCGCTTAACTTTTTAGTCCTTGCCAGTGCAGCTACTGGAAAAGTCTGTTAATAAGTCTGGGGATAGAGTAGAAATCCTCCTGGGACATCTCCAGGAAGCTCTCCTAGAGGTAATGTGAAAGCCTTTGCATCAGGTTCCTGGGGAGAGCGGCCTTATTGCCTCCTCCATGGTAGGAAACTTTTCTGTGCCAGGCTAGCAGCAGGTACTCCAGTATCATTGCCTGGCAAAGCATGGCAAACGGGGGCAGGTTCAGCTTCTGTTTAAACAAAAGTAATAGTCACAGGTTACCCCGCTCACTCTGGAACCTAGCTTTCAAAGCTTCCCAGATGCACAGCGCGTCCCGCTGGGCTCTTCTAATCGCACGGCTGTCTGGCTGGGCGTAATCAGCAGCCAGGCGATTTGCCTCAACCTCCCACCCCGCCATAAATGTCTCCCCCTTGCTCTCACAGAGATTGTGGAGCACACAGCAAGCTGCAATAACAATGGGGATATTGGTTTCGCTGAGATCCGAGCGAGTCAGTAAGCTTCTCCATCTCCCCTTCAGACGTCCAAAAGCACACTCCACCACCATTCTGCACTTGCTCAGCTGGTAGTTGAAGAGTTCTTTTTCACTGTCCAGGGCGCCTGTATAGGCTTCATGAGCCAGGGCATTAGCGGGTAGGCTGGGTCCCTGAGGATCTCTATAGGCATCTCCACATCCCCAACAGTTATTTTGTGGTTTGGGAAGTAAATACCTTCCTGCAGCCGTCTAAACAGACCAGAGTTCCTGAAAACACGAGCGTCATGAACCTTGCCCGGCCATCCTACGTTGATGTTGGTAAAACGTCCGCTATGGTCCACCAGTGCTTGCAGCACCATTGAAAAGTAGCCCTTTTGGTTAATGTACTGGCTGGCCTGATGGTCTGGTCCCAGGATAGGGATGTGAGTTCCATCTATAGCCTGACCACAATTTGGGAATCCCATCGCAGCGAAGCCATCTATGATCACCTGCACGTTTCCCAGGGTCACTACCTTTGAGAGCAGTAGCTCAACGATTGCGTTGGCTACTTGCATCACAGCAACCCCCACGGTAGATTTGCCCACTCCAAATTGATTGGCGACTGACCGGTAGCTGTCTGGCGTTGCAAGCTTCCACAGGGCTATGGCCACTTGTTTTTGGACAGTCTGGGCTGCTCGCATCCGGGAGTCCTTGCGCTTCAGGGCAGGGGACAGCAACTCACAAAGTTCCAGGAAAGTTCCCTTACGCATCCGAAAGTTTCGCAGCCACTGTGATTCATCCCAGACCTGCAGCACTATGCGGTCCCACCAGTCCGTGCTTGTTTCCCGGGCCCAGAATTGCCGTTCCACAGCATCAACATGACCCATTGCCATCATGATGTCCACGGCGCGGGGTCCTGTGCTTTGTGAGAGGTCTGTGCCCCTCTCAGACTTAATGTCCTCACCGCGCTGCCATAGCCTCCTCACCCGATTTCTCAGCATCTGCCTCTGAAAAAGGTGCATGATAAGGCGCAAGGTGTTGACAACGGCCATAATTGCAGCGATGATCGCAGCGGGCTCCATTCTCGCGGTGCTGTGGCGTCCGTGCTGTCAATCACCAGAAAAGTGCGCAAAATGATTGCCTGCCGGCACTTTCATGGAGGGAGGGCGGGAGTGAGGGTTGAATGATGACAGTTACCTAAAACCACCCTCGACACATTTTTTTCCCCAACAGGCATTGGGGGCTCGACCCAGAATTCCAATGGGCAGTGGGGACTGCGGGAACTGTGGGATAGCCACCCACAGTGCACCCCTTCCAATGTCGATGCTTGCCCGTTAGTGTGGACTCACAAAGTCGAATTACTGTCCTTAATGTGGATACACACGTTCGACTTTGTAATATCGGTTCCACAAATTCGCTTTAAGTAAAATCGAACTACTCTCGTAGTGTAGACATACCCTAAGTTATAATTGGACCTGGGTAAGTGGCTGATCCTTTGGGGTTGGAAGAACCTTTCTATTATATGATGAGATAAGATTTTCAGTAATCATCATCATATCTGATGTGTGTCTGGACGGAGGCCTGAGGCTGGGCACTTTAAGGGAACTGCATTGTTTGAACTTCTGAATAACCGGTGAGGTACTACAGAAGCTGTTTTGTGCTGGCTTGGTGAATCTAAGTATTGGAATATCCATCAGCCTCTGGGGTTTGTCTGCCCCATTTTGTTTGCAGTTCACCCTAATTGAGTGACCTCAGCTGGCTCCCATGGGCAGCATCGTCACAGCAGGGTGAACCCAGAATCCAGGGTCTTGCCTGCCAGAAAACTGTCATTGTGTCATGATCTTCATCACAGTGTGCACCTGCTCCACGCGTGTGCTAATGGGCAGACATGAATGCACAGAAAACATCTAATCTTCATTTGTGGGATACTGTTCTCTGGAACTCATTTATCATTTGCAATAGAAAGCTGCTACTGAATGTACTGTCCTTGTGATCACATATCATGGTTATTCAGTCTCAATTAACACTTCAGCATTTTTTAAAACAAGGGTCTTAACAGAGAGGTAAAAGAACATGTTCACATAAACTTGACTGATTGGTGGCATTAGGCAGGCAGGATGGATGGATAATGTGTGGGAGGGGATGTGGGAGGGAGAAGGTAATGTAATGGGGGTTTTATTCTTGAGGAAGCCCATTCACAAGTTGTTACATGTTGGAAGGTCAGAAAAAAGGTTGGCTGAGGATGGAGAAGTTGGAATATCACAGAAGCGCTCATGACTTTAAGTGTAGGAGGGAAGGAGACTAGAGTGACCACATAGCAAGTATGAAAAAATTGGGACTTTTTTTTGGTGAGGTATGGGGGTATAGTTGCCTATATAAGACAAACCCCCTAATATAGGGATGTCTGGTCACCCTAAAGGAGACAGAATGTGAAAGTAAGAGATAGCGATAGAGGAAGATAGATGAGAATAAAATAATCTTATGGGAATCTTACCGCTGGCTTGTCATTAAGTCAATATAGGCATGTTTGGGTAAGGCTAAATACCCCACCTACGGATCTTTGCTCCAAAGAGCTTGTAATTTAAGGAACATTTGATTTGTTATTTTTCTACCTAATAGCCATTACTCTTACTGTTATTATAAAACTAGAAACACTTGAATTACATGTACGGTTCAATTCAAGAGAAGTTCCCTATCACTAAACAGATCTATACGTCCGTCCCCCCCACCCCCCGATATGAAAACTCATGGAAATAAGCTAAGATCACAAACAATTCTGACGCCAACCTTAAGGCACAATTCTCATGACAGAACATTAAACAAAAACATCTCTGTGAGTACTTTTTTTGTGTGTTCAATGTATGTTCAGGTATATACATACAACAGTCACTATTAAGAAGTCAGCACATAGCAAAAGTTACCACATACAAATACGGCAGCTTTGTAGGTACAGAATGAGAAATAGCGGCAGTGTCTCAGATATCACAGTGTAATAACTGTTGGTAAATGCTGACTTTTCAGTGGAGACTATTGTAGGAATCACAGCTGGCTTTGGCATCCACAAAAAGTGGAGAAGGGGACTCTTCCAGTTTCTGGGTAGTCTATATTATGGGCTTGCTCCAAAACCAACTCAAGTCAAGGGAAAGATTTCCATTCACTTCAGTGTGCTTTGGATCAGGCCCTAAGTACCAAATTCTGCCCACGTGAAATGCCTTTTGATTTCAGTACAGATTGAGAATGGGTTTCTAATGGTAGATTTGTCCCTTTTTGTGGGATTGAGAGGTCCAATGGTATGTGAGCTCATTAATTAGGCAGAGAAGGGAACATGTTTGAGGGCATCTGGGTTGGCAAAAGGAGTGATTTAAGGAACAAGAGGCCCAAAATTTCTAAAGCAAGCTCTGCTATCGGTATGAGCTCTGTGTGATTATTTTCCATTGGAAATACAATATTGACATTTTAATGTGTTTTATTTTATTTTGGACATAGAAAATATATGCACTTTTGAACAACATCAGCCCACATTCCTACCTTTTTTTGATTTCTAAATACTTGGGGAAATCCTACTATTGGGAGTTCTGTTTGTATTTGAAAAGTAAAGCCTAGGTGAGCCTTTCAACTTGATGGGTAAAAAACAATGTTGTCGTGTAAAAAAAACAAAGTAATAACATGCAGTCAGCTGAAAGCTATTTCCTTTTCCTCAGGAACAGATTAATTACTTACAGATTCTTAATGGCTTTTACAATGCTAGTTGCTAACCTTTCAGTGTTGCTTTGCTTTCTTTTTGTGTTGGGAAGAGGGGAGGGAAAGGCTGTGAAAACCTTTAGCAGGAAGACGGAATCAATTTTGTGTGGCGTGAGAAACTCCAAATGAAGAGCAGAAGGCTGGGATGTAGACTTGAGGTATCTACTGCTCTACAGTACACACACTTTTGTCTTCCTCCTGTCCTAGGTACCTGTTATCAAACACTCCAGTGTAGCAGCTACAGACACATCATCTTCACTAGCAGAGTATGAAAACCTCTGGTCCTGTTTGTTTATTTTATTAACTGTGCTGATGAAAGCCAAGGGACTGTCAGAGCAGCAGCCAGAAGACTTCTGTTCATCAGTCAGCCAGGCTGAGTGTAAACACTTCACAAGATTGTGCCTCCTCAAAGAACCTCAACCCCCACCTGGATGTTGTCAGAGATGAAATACATTTTTGCATTGCTTCATGTCGTCTTTTCCCGAGCAATCATGTGGCATTGCTCCACGGTGGGTCTGTAAGTTGTAGGATACAGCCTGCTGGGATTAAATCGATAAAGAACATGAAGCACATTTCACAAGGCAAGCTGAACTCAATTCTGGTTACAAATATGAAACACAGTAATTGAATTTCCTGGGGAAAAGAAGTCATATTCTAAAGCCAGGAGACCGCATGCTTCTACTTCTAAAAAAATTAAAAAAAAATTGTGTAGGCACATATTTTACCTTTGCAATAGTACCAGGGGCTACTTAACCTGTACAAAACTGTATTGTTAACTGGTACAATTAGAAATGTAAATGTTTAAAATACAGAGTAGGCTGTACAGTTACATGTGAACCTAGGGGGGAAAAATTGAGGTTATCTGCTTTATCTTCAGACTGACAGAGTACACTTATTTTAGATAGCATCATTCCTGGATATATCACCACAGCAAATAGTACTTTTGGGAATGGTTCCATAGTGTTACACCATGATGTGGGTTTCATGATTATTATTTCCAAGGACATTGCTGTCATCAGACTGTTTTAATTTGAATTAGAGTAGGGTGACCAGATGTCCCGATTTTATAGGGACAGTCCCGATATTTGGGGCTTTTGCTTATATAGGCACCTATTACCTTCCACCCCCCATCCTGATTTTTCACACTTGGTATCCGGTCACCCTAAATTAGAGGGTAAACAATCTTTGAAAGATCCCTACCAGTTGTTACCCTGTTTCCCCGAAAATAAGACAGTGTCTTATATTAATTTTTGCTCCCAAAGATGCACTAGGTCTTATTTTCAGGGGATGTCTTATTTTTCAGAAATGAAAAATGCCTTATTATCGGTGGATGCCTTATTATCGGGGAGGTCTTATTATCGGGGGGATGCCTTATATTACAACGAGAGGCAAAACTGTAAGTAGGCCTTATTTTCGGAGGATGTCTTATTTTCGGGGAAACAGGGTAGGGTTTGCAATAGCTTGTTCTTATAACATTTAAATTTTGGGCCTAAATCATCCTAACTGTATCTCGCTAACATCAAATCCAGCTTTGTCCCCGGTGGGGGTGGTATCGACTTACACGCTAATGGGGTGGTATCAAATGGGGGTGGTATCTCCTTACTGATAAGCTAATGGGGGTGGTATCTCCTTACACGATGGCAGTGTTAGACTTAAGGAGTCTATATTTTTATGAATACATTCGTATATTTTCTAGGTTGACCTGCTATGTCCAATATGTAACCTGTTTCTCCTAGGGTTAGGACTTTCTGTTAGTGTACACACAATTTTTGTTATAGCAAATGCCCAGAAGGAAGGTTGAACCTGGTTCTTGAACTTTAATAACTGGAAAAGTATAAATAATAATTTAAAGTTTTCCAGAACATGCATCTTGCATCTGAAGAAGTGAGGTTCTTACCCACGAAAGCTTATGCTCCCAATACTTCTGTTAGTCTTAAAGGTGCCACAGGACTCTCTATTGCTTTTTACAGATTCAGACTAACACGGCTACCCCTCTGATACAGAATGTGTTAATTAGCTTAAAAGGGACCTGGTTTTGAGGGGGTATCAAATTCACCTGTATGGTAAATATGCATTTCCAACAGTTCCAGTCTGAGTTAGAATTGTTAAACTTTTATGCCCTGAATCCAAATTTGGGCATAATTAAGCCCAGGTTGAACCAATTCCCAGCTTCTACCAGTTTCCTCAGTTATCATATAGTCTGTCTGTCTTTAGAATCTTCTGCTTCCTGAACCCTACCACTCATCTCAGCTGCCAATCCCAGATGCTTTATACTGCCCCTTAGGCCTGGTCCACACTAACCCCCCACTTCGGACTAAGGTATGCAAATTCAGCTATGTTAATAACGTAGCTGAATTTGAAGTACCTTAGTCCGAACTTACCGCGGGTCCAGACGCGGCAGGCAGGCTCCCCCATCGATGCCACGTACTCCTCTCGCTGAGCTGGAGTACCGGCGTCAACGGCAAGCACTTCCGGGATCGATCTGGGATCGATTTATCGCGTCTAGACAAGACGCGATAAATCGATCCCAGAAGATCGATTGCTTACATCTGGACCAGGAAGTAAGTATAGACGTACCCTTATATATACACACAATTTAAGGGTGCATAGCTCACAGTTCTGATTGGCTGATGAACTGTCCTCTTTCAAATCCTCTTAGTTCATGCATTTTATTCAGAGGCTTGGATAGCTCTATACTTGGGCCCTTGCTGGGGGGCCCGAAAACATTTTTTCACCGGGGCTCGAACCCGCTCTTGGCGGTCCTGGATGCAGCTGTGCCGATGTAGTGCAGTACTGAAGAGAAGCCCTGAATAATAGTATAACAGTTGCACAATCATCCAATTCACAAGATCCAGCTGTTCACTAATTGTAATGAAACAGCTGCTGATATATTTTAAAGCTCTACTCCCCACCATTTTTATATAAAACAATTGTATTTAAAACTAACTCAAAATAGCAGCACTATTCTATTCGTGATTATACAGATTCTTTGACTTCATTCATCACCATTGCTGTTTATTTTATATATAAAAACTAAAACCCTCCCCCCCATCTATCCAAGATACAAAGCATTTATGTTAGAGAAAGCAAGGTTGAATGAATGTGCCTTGCACTTGGACTGGAAGGTGGTGAGGTTTGTGATGGCCCTTAGTACTTGGGGGAGTTCATTCCATAGTTTCTGACTGGCCCTTGAGAAAGTTCTGTCTTTCACACTGACAAGGACTGAGACCGTGAACTTGATTTGATATTCTATCTGGAAGTCGGTATAGTGAGTGGAAGACAAATCTGATGCACTCGAAGTAGCCTGTGTTACTGGGGTGTGTGTATGTGTGTGCTGCAGCATTTTGTATTATTCGGACTTTCCTAAATGCTACAGGCTTCAAACCCAGGTGTACCACATTGCTGTAATCCAGCCAAGGGTGATGAAGTTGTGAATAACTGAAGTCAGGTCATTGTCCACTAGAATAGGATGTTGATGATTAAAAAGTGTTACTCACACATGCTGCTATGTGGGAGCTTAGCATCAGTGGGGAATCCAAGAGCACTTCTAAACCACAGACTGAAATGACCAAGTGTGGGTGTGTATTGTTCACCAAAAGGAGACTGCACTTTGGCTGCAAACTATTCAAAATACTTTCCTTTGCCTAGCAGCAGCATCTTTGTGTTGCTCAGGTTCAGTTTTAGCCTCAACCATGATCTGATCTGATCCAAGCACTGAGCCATCTTGATGCTAATAGTGTGGTCATATATGGTGAAGGACAGATATAGCTGAATATCATCTACACGTTGCTGGCATCTGAGGCTATGTTGTCAGACCTCTTTACCTAGTGGCTGCATGTAGATGTTACAAAGAACCAGAAAGAGAATTGATCCTTGTGGGACTCCACAAGTCAGGGGTCTAGTGATGGATGTGCTGTTTCCCATCACTATTCATTGGGTGCATTCCTCCAGGAAGGACTCAAATCATTTTAGTGCTTTATCCTGGACAGCTGCCACCTATCTCATGGCCAACCGTGTTAGGTGCTACAGAGAGCTGCAGGACAATGAGAATGGATGTCTGCCCTTCACTGACAGGAAGAGATCATCCATCAGTGCCAATACAATAGTTTCAGCTCCATGTCCTGGCTTGCATCCAGACTGTGCCAGGTCTAGAATGTTGGCTTCAATTCATAGAATATCAGGGTTGGAAGGGACCTCAGGAGGTCATCTAGTCCAACCCTCTGCTCAAAGCAGGACCAAATCCCAACTAAATCATCCCAGCCATGGCTTTGTCGAGCCTGACCTTAAAAACCTCTAAGGAAGGACATTCTGCCACCTCCCTAGGTAACCCATTCCAGTGCTTCACCGCCCTCCTAATGAAAAAGTTTTTTCTAATATCCAACCGAAACCTCCCCCACTGCAACTTGAGACCATTACTCCTTGTTGTGTCATCTGAGAACAGTCTAAATCCATCTTCTTTGGAACCCCCTTTCAGGTAGTTGAAAGCAGCTATCAAATCCCCCTGTAAGGGTGTGGACTCACCCCTGCGACACCTCCTGTTGGTTGTCCTTGGGAATTAGTTCATTTTCCAGCCAGGAGTGCCCTCTGCAGGCCGGTGATCCGCCTTACTGCTGGCCCCCGTGTCCCCCCTCCCAGGACCCGGTGCCCCTTTCTCTGTGGTGCTGTCCCCTTGGCAGTAACCCCTCAATCTCAGGGTCTTCCCACCCAGGGGATCCCCCACCCACTATCCCACTTTGCCTCAGTCTTGGCTGCTGCCAGTCCTCATCTAGCCCACATTCACTGGGGCAGACTGCAGTGTATAAGCCACTCATCACAGGCAAAGGGGTTTGGACTTACTGCCTCTGGCTACCTGTAGGCTGCCCCCTGCAACCCAGTACCTAATAGGCCTTACCAGGCCTGCAGCCTGGGGCTTTCTTAGGCCGGAGCTCCCCGGCTCCCTTGGCCTTTCCCCAGCCCTGCTCCACTCCAGAAACCTGGTTAAGCACCCTACAGCCAGGCCCTTCTCTCTCTGAACGCAGAGAGAGACTGTCTGCTTGAGCGCCTGACTCAAGCCTTTATAGGGCCAGCTGGGCCCTGATTGGGTCATGGCCCCAGCTGAGCCTACTTCCTCCCAGTCAGCCCAGGCATCTTGCCCTTCCACAGCCCTCCTCCAGGGCTGTTTTAAACCCCTCAGGGCAGGAGCGGGTAACCACCTGCTACACCCCCTCATTCTTCTCTTCTGCAGACTAAACCAGTTCCCTCAGCCTCTCCTCATAAGTCATGTGCTCCAGCCCCCTAATCATTTTTGTTGCCCTCTGCTGGACTCTTTCCAATTTTTCCACATCCTTCTTGTAGTGTGGGGCCCAAAACTGGACACAGTACTCCAGATGAGGCCTCACCAATGTTGAATAGAGGGGAATGATCATGTCCCTCGATCTCCTGGCAATGCCCATACTTATACATCCCAAAATGCCATTAGCCTTCTTGGCAACAAGGGCACACTGTTGACTCATATCCAGTTTCTCGTCCACTGTAACCCCTAGGTCCTTTTCTGCAGAACTGCTGCCTACCCACTAGATCCCTAGTCTGTAACAGTGAATGGGATTCTTCCATCCTAAGTGCAGGACTCTGCACTTGTCCTTGTTGAACATTATCAGGTTTCTTTTGGCCAAATCCTCTAATTTGTCTAGGTCCCTCTGTATCCTATTGCTACCCTCCAATGGATTCCTTGAGTACCTGCTCCATGATTTTTGCCGAAGACTGAAGTGAGGCTGACTGGTCTGTAGTTCCTCGAGTTCTCTTTTTCCCCTTTTTAAAATATGGGCACTATATTTGCCTTTTTCCAGTCGTCTGGGACCTCCCCCAGTCCCCACAAATTTTCAAATGGCCAATGGCTCTGCAATCACATCAGCCAACTCCCTCAGCACCCTTGGATGCATTAGATCTAGACCCATGGACTTGTGCATGTCCAGCTTTTCTAAATAGTCCTTAACCTGTTCTTTCATCACTGAGGGTTGCTCACCTCCTCCCCATACAGTGTTGCCCAGTGCAGCAGTCTGGGAGCTAACCTTGTCTGTGAAGACCGAGGCATAAAAAGCATTGAGTACTTCAGCCTTTTCCACATCATCCATAACTATGTTGCCTCCCCCATTCAATAAGGGTCCCACACTTTCCTGATCTTCTTCTTGTTGCTAACATACCTGTAGAAACCCTTCTGGTTACCCTTCACGTCCCTTGCTAGCTGCAACTCCAATTGTGCCTTGGCCTTCCTGATTACACCCCTGCATGCTCTAGCAATATTTTTATACTCCTCCTGAGTCATCTGTCCAAATTTCCACTTCTTGTAAGCTTCCTTTTTGAGTTTAAGCTCACCGAAGATTTCACTGTTAAGCCAAGCTGGTCACCTGCCATATTTGCTATTCTTTCTGCACTTCAGGATGGTTTGTTCCTGCACCCTCAGTAAGGATTCTTTAAAATACAGCCAGCTCTCCTGGACTCCTTTCCCCCTCATGTTACTCTCCCAGGGGATCCTGCCCATCAGTTCCCTGAGGGAGTCAAAGTCTGCTTTTCTGAAGTCCAGAGTCCGTATTCTGCTGCTCTCCTTTCTTCCTTGTGTCAGGATCCTGAACTTGACCATCTCATGGTTACTGCCTCCCAGGTTCCCATCCACTTTTGCTTCCCCTACTAATTCTTCCCGGTATGTGAGCAGCAGGTCAAGAAGAGCTCTGCCCCTAGTTGGTTCCTTCAGCACTTGCACCAGGAAATTGTCCCCTACACTTTCCAAAAACTTCCTGGATTGTCTGTGCACCACTGTATTGCTCTCCCAGCAGATATCAGGATGATTAAAGTCTCCCATGAGAACCAGGGTGTAGCCTGATTTAGGGTGTACTGATAATATTAATTTGGATAATATGGGAATTTAATTTATTAATTTAATTGTATTTGATTTTAATAATAATATTAATAATTATTATTATTAATATTAATTAGTATGGGTTTAGGCTGGCCAATCTGTTTGATCAGAAGATAAAAGTTCTTGTCCTGAATCAGACTCCACAGAATTTATAAAGGACCTCGGGGGTATGACAGGAAGCTCACACTGAGACAGATATAGTTTTAAAGACTTTTTATTAAAATTAATAATAGCAAGTAAATGGTAAAATACTCAAGAGTTACAAAGTTACAATTGCATTACTGCTATTCAAAAGATACATATGATAATATAGTATTACATGCAACAAATCTATGGTTAACATACTCACACCCTTCCTTGATAACCTGGTGGTAAGAGACACAGGACCAGCCTTGCAGTTCAGGTTTTTCAATTCTTGAATGAGGGATGCAGTGCTTAGAAAATGCTAAGCGCTATCAAAGCTGACTAGGGTTTACTTGACTAACTTAAACTTAAATAAAAACCTAATAAACAAACTAAGAATAAAACTTAGAGAAACCAAGCTTAGCCTAGTTCCCTTGAAACTTAAAGTTTAAGAACTAGAATAGCCTACAAGTAGTAGCAGTCATCGTAGATAGATAGAGTGGAGGAAGTAAATGAGAATAGAGTAAAGGGAGAACAGAGATAGTGAGAAATGGAGATGGAGTAAAGTGAGAACGGAGGAAATGGAGAAATGGAGATACTCTGTTGAGGTGGGTTACCTCTTTTATAGGGCAAATGCTGGACCTCCTTCCTCTTATGCCCAAATTTCATTCCTCACCCACAGAAATGTTAGGGTATACTTACTAATATGCTAATATGTATGTGCATATTGATGACAGGTATGTACACACATCAGTCTCTTGTGGTGTACTTGTTAAATCTGTGGGAACACCCCCCCATGCCATTTTCCATTGTCTATTGGTCTAGATAAAAGGTCATAGACATAGGCGTGGGTACTCGTCTATTTAGGTAACAAGCTATAGGTCAACTTTGCTTTTTTGAGTAAAAGGTCTTAATATAGATATGCTAACTTTGCCTTAGCATAACATACAGGATATGGCCTGTAGGTCTCTTGCATTACAGCCAAACTTTAATATAAATCTACAAACCTATTACAATACTTAATCAAATACTTAAACTATAAGAAAAAAAATATACATATACACACAAGCAAGCAGGTTAGTCCTATAGGTTACAATGGCCTGCGATCTAGTAACTTCTGCTAGTTGCCAGAAGAAAGCCTCGTCCACCTCATCCCCCTGGTCTGGTGGTCTATAGCAGACTCCCACCACGACATCATCCTTGTTGCTCACACTTCTAAACTTAATCCAGAGACTCTCAGGTTTTTCTGCAGTTTCATACCAGAGCTCTGAGCAGTCATACTGCTCTCTTACATACAATGCAACTCCCCCACCTTTTCTGCCCTGCCTGTTCTTCCTGAACAGTTTATATCCATCCATGACAGTACTCCAGTCATATGAGTTATCCCACCAAGTCTCTGTTATTCCAATCACATTCTAGTTCCTTGACTGTGCCAGGACTTCCAGTTCTCCCTGCTTGTTTCCCAGGCTTCTTGCATTTGTATAGAGGCACTTAAGATAACTTGCTGATTGTCCCGCTTTCTCAGTTTGAGACAGGAGTCCTCCCCCTTGCACTCTCCTGCTAGTGCTTCCTCCTGGTATCCCATTTCCCCACTTACCTCAGGGCTTTGGTCTCCTTCCCCCAGTGAACCTAGGTTAGCCAAAGATCTTGTTGTTGGCCATTGGTTAGCTTTCCGATGAGCTTTTCGATGAGCTTTTCGATGAGCTTGCTCAGGAATGGAAGGTTTGATGCTGGGTGGGAATTGGCTAAACCTGTAAAAGTATCCTATGTGGTTTTCTTCAGCTTTGGTCAGACTATTGCATGTTTGAAGAAGGAAACAAAGATTCCTCTCTGAATGATGCACTGACTATTTCAGGCAGAAATGGCACCGATATATCTTTCAGAGAAACATAACCAACTGGTCGAGCAATATAAATAGAAAGATTCTGTAGGCCCCATTTTTAGAGGTGCTGAGCAGGCCCTGGAGATGACTAAACCTAAATATATTTAATTTTACAGTTCACAATAAAAAAGAAAGAGATTTGTAACTTCCTAAGATCATTTTTACCTTTCAGGCTTCTGCTGGAGGTGGAAGTGGAGGAGTTTTTGGTACAGAGGTTCTGCGGGCCTAGTTTATGAATCACTTAATTATCCTGCTTCACCTCAAAGAACATTGGCCAAGTCTGTAACAGCATAGCTAAGTGAGACTGGCACAAATGTGTCAGCCCCCCATGGCTGCTGTTTATTGTAATGTGCATGTTCCTCTGCTACTTTCAAAAAGGCTGTGCTTACACAGATTTTTTTTCCTCCTAAAATTTCTTTCAGTTGTTGATGCCACTTGTTAAGCTCCACTAATAGCAGCAGCAAGAATGAGTGCTAGTGAAGAGAGGGCTTCTGGCAAGTGCTCTTGTTTTAAACTTCATGCCATCTAATCCTTCTCGGAGGAGGTCCCTTGTCTTATCTACTGAAGCCATAGTTGCTGAACTGATGGTAGCAAAATCCTAACAGAGACAAAGCCAAAGAGTAGGGTGACAATTACTCAGCAACTTATTTTCAAGAATCCATGACAGTCTGCTTCAAGTGATGTGACACAGCAGAACTCTGGCTCTCCTCTAACCAAGATGGTAGACCAGCTGACACTCACATCAACAAGACAGCTAATGTAAAATGTGTCAGCTATGTTAGGGGTGCATTCCCCACCCCCCATTAACTCTTCTGAAAGTTCTGCAGCTGGCCCAGTGTTTAGAAACACAGGAACTGATATACCAGTTCAGATTATCCTAGTCCGGTATCCATTTTCTGAAAGTGGCCAGAACCGATGCTTCAGGGGAAGGTGCAAGTATGTGACTAAATGTTTTTTTTTGTCAAAAGATGCAGTTTTGAAGCCAAAACATTTTGGAGAGATATCAGTTTTGATAAAGTTTGCGACAGGAAGGTTTCTGAGGTCCAGGGTGGACTCTGGCTACTTTGTATAAAATACTTGAAAAGTCATTGAGCTAGAAAGAGAGACATAATGAATGACTCTATAGCCTGGTGATTAGGGCACCCACATGGGACACCCAAGTTTGAGGCCCTGCTCCACTAATTATTTATACACAATGAACATCTTCAGCAGAAGAGATTGAGAAAGCCCTGCTCTATGTGTTCTCTTAGCCCAGTGATTAGGGCAGTCTCCTATAAAGTGGGAAGACCTGAATTCAAATCTCTGCTCCATATCAGGCAGAGAGGGGAGTTGAGCCCAGTTCCCGTATTCCACATGAGTACCCTAACCACTGAGCTAAAAGTCACAAGGTCACTTCCTCCTGTTCTGTGAAAGGTGCCTAAGTCCAGAAAAAAGAATGTGGCCAAAGTTTTTTGGCAAATTAAGGTCAAATTTGTGAATAGTTTCTGGTTGACTGAAACTGCATTCTTTTGGGGAAATAAATGATTCTTCCACAGACATTGCCCATTTCTAGTTACAGCACAGTTATCAAAGATACCATGAATTTCTCCCCATCTGTGGCACAGGAAGTAACTTTGGTAACAGTTGACAAATGGTGATTATTAATGGCAGACCCTGTACTTAATTGTTTGTGATTCTTTCAGATTTCACAAACTAAACAGAGTTGATAAGGGTTATCCTGTGAATGGAAAATCTCTGATGAGCACCACCTTGGACGCAAATATCCACGATTTTTGGAATGTTCAAAATCCAGGTAAAATGTTTGTAGATTGAGCTCATTTCTAATACGGAACCAATGCCCTGGCATTCAGGAAGGGAAAACATTCTCATTTCACAGATTTCTGTTGTCTGGGCTTGGGGCTGAATTTTTCCCTCCAAGAAAACTGTTACTAGCCCTCAGGAATAGGTTGGGTCCTACTTTTCATCATCTAGGGGCAAAGTGTACAAGAGAAGGAGAGCTAAAATCAAATCCTACTTTGTCAGTCACCATTAAGGCTTTCACATCTGGAACAAACTGTGCTTCAGTTTGCACACACCAGATATGAAATGTTATTGAATCACAGTCATCTACGTTTTCCTTATGAACACAGTAAGAGCTCTGTGGGGATGTTCTTTTTGATAATGTCTCTTATGTGAGATGCTATTGATCAGAGGAAATGGAGGAACTACTACGAGACAGAAAGCCTAGACTTATTTTTCTCATTCCAATGTTATAAAAAAAAATACCCCTTAAGATACAGAGCTAAGAGCAGTTGGATTCTAGAAAGTCACTAAGGTCTAAGTTTTTAAGTGGATACTTTCATACTCAGGCCTGGTCTACACTACGGGTTTAGGTCGACTTTAGCAGCGTTAAACCGAATTAAGCCTGGACACGTCCACACAACGAGGCCCTTTCTTTCGACTTAAAGGGCCCTTTAAACCGGTTTCTTTACACCACCTCCGACGAGGGGATTAGCGATAAAACCGGCCTTTGCGGGTCGGAATTGGGGTAGTGTGGACGGAATTCGATGTTATTGGCCTCCGGGAGCTATCCCACAGTGCTTCATTGTGACCGCTCTGGACAGCGCTCTCAACTCAGATGCACTGACCAGGTAGACAGGAAAAGACCCGCGAAGGTTTGAATTTCATTTCCTGTTTGCCCAGCGTGGAGAGCACAGGTGACCACGCAGAGCTCATCAGCACAGGTAACCGTCATGGAGTCCTCCCAGGATCGCAAAAGAGCTCCAGCATGGACCGAACGGGAGGTACGAGATCTGCTCGCCATATGGGGAGATGAAGCAGTGATAGCTGAACTCCGTAGCAGTAAAAGAAATGGAAAAGTATTAGAAAAGATCTCCAAGGCCATGAAGGACCGAGGCCATAACAGGGACACACAGCAGTGCCGCGTGAAAATTAAGGAGCTACGGCAAGCCTACCACAAAGCCAGAGAAGCAAACGGAAGGTCCGGGGCAGAGCCGCAAACTTGCCGCTACTACGCGGAGCTGCATGCGATCCTAGGGGGTGCAGCCACCACTACCCCAACCGTGTGCTATGACTCTCTCACTGGAAAAACACACAGGGAAGACGGTTCGGGGAACGAGGAAGATGACGATGGAGGTACTGTAGGTAGCTCACAGCAGCAAGGAAGCGGAGAAACCGGTTTCCCCAACAGCCAGGATATGTTTGTGACCCTGGACCTGGAACCAGTAACCCCCGAACTCACCCAAGACCCTCAGGGCACACAGGAGACCTCTGGTGAGTGTAACTTTGTAACTATTTGTAAACATTACAAAAAAAAAGCAAGCGTGTTTAATGATTAATTTGCCCTGGCAATCGCGGCCAGTACATCTACTGGAAAAGTCTGTTAACGTGTATGGGGATGGAGCGGAAATCCTCCAGGGACATCTCCAGAAAGCTCTCCTGGTTGAAATGGGGTGATTTTATTAAGGGGGACATTCAGAGGCGCCCGTTCCTGCTATTCTGACCAGAAATGTTCCCCGCTGTTAACCACGCGGTGGGGGGGAGGGGTGAAGTGATCATCCCAGAGAATCGTGTGTGGGGGGGTGGTTTACTTGTGTTTGTGCCGCATGTTAACCGGGAAACCGCAGCCCCCTCCTTTTACATTGAAACCCCATTTTAAATGGACAACCCAATTCATCCTTGATATGGGAAATGCGCTGCTGTTTGCAATCTTTCCCGCATGTTAAGAAGGTTAAAAAAGCCAAAACACTGTGGCCTACGATGGCTGCCTGCAAGCCGAAATATGCGACCTTGTAATGAAAGACTGTACCCATTGTTCCCTAAAATGTGTCTTTTTTAACCACCTCTCCCTTCTCCTCCACCAGCTGCAAATGTTTCTCCTTCGCAGAGGCTTGTGAACATTAGAAAGAGAAAACGTAAGACGAGGGACGAGATGTTCACGGAGCTGCAGATGTCCGCCCAGGCTGATAGAGCACAGCAGAATGCGTGGAGGCAGTCAATGTCGGAGATGAGAAAAGCCCAACATGAACGAGAGGAGAGGTGGCGGGCTGAAGACGATAGGTGGCGTCAGCTTGCAGACAGACGGCAAGAGGCAATGCTCCGTCTGCTGGAGCATCAAACTGATATGCTCGAGCGTATGGTTGAGTTGCAGGAAAGGCAGCAGGAGCAGAGACCGCCGCTACAGCCCCTGTGTAACCAACAGCCCTCCTCCCCAAGTTCCATAGCCTCCTCACCCAGACGCCCAAGAACACGGTGGGGGGGCCTCCGTCCACCCAGTCACTCCACCCCAGATGATCGCCCAAGCATCAGAAGGCTGGGCGTCAATAAGAGTTAAAGTTTTAAAATGCAGTGTGTCCTTTTCCATCCCTCCTCCCCCACCCATCCCAGCTACCTTGGCAATTATCCCCCTACCTCTGTAAGGAACTAATAAAGAATGCATGAATGTGAAAAAACAATGACTTTATTGCCTCTGCAAGGGGGAGGGGAGGGTGGGGTGGGGTGGTTGGTTGGTTTACAGGGAAGTAGAGTGAACCGGGTCGGGGGGGGGGGGGTTGGAGGGTTCATCAAGGAGAAACAAACAGAAGTTTCACACAGTAGCCTGGCTAGTCACAAAACTCGTTTTCAAAGCTTCTCTGATGCGCACCGCGCCCTGCTGTGCTCCTCTAACCGCCCTGGTGTCTGGCTGCGCGTAATCAGCGGCCAGGCGAGTTGCCTCAACCTCCCACCCCGCCATAAAGGTCTCCCCCTTACTCTCACAGATATTGTGGAGCGCACAGCAAGCAGCAATAACAATGGGGATATTCTTTTCGCTGAGGTCTGAGCGAGTCAGTAAGCTGCGCCAGCGCGCTTTTAAACGTCCAAATGCACATTCCACCACCATTCGGCACTTGCTCAGCCTGTAGTTGAACAGGTCCTGACTCCTGTCCAGGCTGCCTGTGTACGGCTTCATGAGCCATGGCATTAAGGGGTAGGCTGGGTCCCCAAGGATCACGATAGGCATTTCAACATCCCCAATGGTCACTTTCTGGTCCGGGAAGAAAGTCCCTTCCTCCAGCTTTCGAAACAGAGCAGAGTTCCTGAAGACGCGAGCATCATGTACCTTTCCCGGCCATCCCACGTTGATGTTGGTGAAACGTCCCTTGTGATCCACCAGGGCTTGCAGCAGCATTGAAAAGTACCCCTTGCGGTTTACGTAGTCGGTGGCTTGGTGCTCTGGTGACAAGATAGGGATATGGGTTCCGTCTATCGCCCCGCCACAGTTTGGGAATCCCATTTCAGCAAAACCATCCACTATTGACTGCACGTTGCCCAGAGTCACTACCCTTGCTATCACCAGGTCTTTCATTGCCCTGGCAAATTGGATCACAGCAGCCCCCACAGTAGATTTGCCCACTCCAAATTGATTCCCGACTGACCGGTAGCTGTCTGGCGTTGCAAGCTTCCACAGGGCTATCGCCACTCGCTTCTCAACTGTGAGGGCTGCTCTCATCTTGGTATCCTGGCATTTCAGGGCAGGGGAAAGCAAGTCACAAAGTTCCATGAAAGTGCCCTTACGCATGCGAAAGTTTCGCAGCCACTGGGAATCGTCCCATACCTGCAGCACGATGCGGTCCCACCAGTCTGTGCTTGTTTCCCGGGCCCAGAATCGGCGTTCCACGGTATCAACCTGCCCCAGTGACACCATGATTTCCACATTGCTGGGGCCTGTGCCTTGTGAGAGGTCTATGGCCATGTCAATTTCCTCATCACTCTCGTCGCCGTGCTGCAATCGCCTCCTCGCCTGGTCCGGGTTTCGCCTTGGCATGTTCTGGCTCTGCATATACTCCAGGACAATGCGCGTGGTGTTCATAGTGCTCATAATTGCCGCGGTGATCTGAGCGGGCTCCATGATCCCAGTGCTAGCTATGGCGCCTGGTCAGAAAAAAGGCGCGAAAGTAGTATCTGATGGACCAGGAGAAGGAGGGCGGGAGGGAGGGAGGGAGGGAGGGAGGGCCGAGTGACGACATGGCGTACAGGTACAGGAACAGGGAGAAACACAAACAACTGTCACACAGAATGGCCCCCCCAAAGATTAAACTGGAAACCCTGGGCTTAGCAGGCCGTTGATTTCACGGAGGAAGGGGAAGCAAATGAACACAGAACAAATCTATTTTTTACATCTTAAGGTGGCAGCCGACGCTGCAGCATGAGTGACAGCCATACCAGTATGATGATGATGGGTACCAATCATAATATACCATCATCTGCCAAAAGGCAAGGGGCTGCTGCTGTGTAGCAATGCAGCCCCACGTCTGCCAGCCCCACGTCCGCCAGCACCCAGCATCGCCCTCGGCCTCTTCTGGGTGCTTAGCAGACAATATTGGGCAATTGGCAGAAAATAGTACATTATGACTGGTAACCGTCATCATCGAGACAGTAGCATGTCTGCCCAGGTGGCCATGATTGACAGCCACTCCAGTACGATGACGACGGGTACCAGTCATAATATACCATCGCCTGGAAGGGGCTGGTGCAATGCAGCCCTACGGCTGCCAGCCCCACGGCTATCACTCATGCTACACCGTCTACTGCCAAAAGGCAGTTAGCAGCTGCTGCTGTGTAGCAATGCAGTCCCACGTCTGCCGGCACCCAGAGGACATATGGTGACGGTGAGCTCAGCTGTGCTGAGCGGGCTCCATGTTGTCTGCACAGGTAACCCAGGTAACCCAGGTAAAAAGGCGCGAATCTATTGTCTGCCGTTGCTGTGACGGGGGAGGGAGGGGCCTGACGACATGTACCCAGAACCGCCCGCGACACTGTTTTGCATCATCCGGGCATTGGGATCTCAACCCAGAATTCAAAGAAAAGGCGTGAACCGCTTCGCGGCTCGAGCTGTGGCGCAAACGTAGTATCTGACGGCCTAGGGGAGGGAGGGAGGGGGGACGAGTGACGACATGGCGTACAGGCACAGGGAATTAAAATAAAGAACGGTGGCTGTGCATCAGGGAGAGACACAAACAACTGTCACAGACTGGTCCCCCCCAAAGATTAAACTGAAAACCCTGGGTTTAGCAGGCCGTTGATTTGACGGAGGGAGGGGGAAGCAAATGAATACAGAGAAAATCTATTTTTTACATCTTAAGACGACGGTGCAGCGTGACTGATAGCCCTCGGCATCTTTCTGGGTGCTTGGCAGCAAATACGGGGCGGTGTATGACGATGGTCTTCAGGCCTATTGCACGAGCTGCTGCTCAGGGAAGACTCTGCTAATGTGCGATGACCCGACTTGTAATAGGCCGGCTAACAGTCATAATACACCATTTACTGCCAAAAGGCAAGCCCCACGGCTGCCAGCACCCAGATCGCCGATGAAGGCTACCAGTCTACTGCACCGTCTACCGCCAAAAGGCAGTTAGCAGCTGCTGCTGTGTAGCAATGCAGTCCCACGTCTGCCGGCACCAAGAGGACATATGGTGACGGTGAGCTCAGCTGTGCTGAGCGGGCTCCATGTTGTCTGCACAGGTAACCCAGGTAACCCAGATAAAAAGGCGCGAATCTATTGTCTGCCGTTGCTGTGACGGGGGAGGGAGGGGCCTGACGACATGTACCCAGAACCGCCCGCGACACTGTTTTGCATCATCCGGGCATTGGGATCTCAACCCAGAATTCCAAGGGGCGGCGGAGACTGCGGGAACTGTGGGATAGCTGTGGGATAGCTACCCATAGTGCAATGCTCCGGAAGTCGACGCTAGCCTCGTACTGTGGACGCGGTCTGCCGACTAGAGCACCTAGAGCATTTTATTGTGTGGACATACACAATCGGCTGTATACAACCGATTTCAATAAAACCTGCTTCTATAAATTCGAACTAATTTCGTAGTGTAGACATACCCTCAGAGAAATGGCAAAAACAGCACACGAGAGACAAAAACATTTGGAAACTAGAAAACGTGCTAAAAGTTAATGGCAAGAACTTTTAAAGTGACCAGTGATTTTTGGTGATTTACTTGAGACACTTGAAAGGGGCCAGATATACAGAAATTGCTGAGGATCTATACTGTGAAAAACAGGCCCCACACATCTCCTTTAACTTCCAGGCTACTCTCTACTCCTGGAGTACTATGCTCTCTGCACTGTAGGATTTCAGAGTGAAACTTTCTACAGTTATTGTTAACGTTCCACTTTGCTCTGGAGCTACAGAACAGGATAGATGTGCTGGGGCTTCGAGGCAAAATAACATTTAATAATTTTCAACTGGAAGATCTGCTTTGTCTGGAGCACAGCAGGGGAGGGAGAAAAGAGGCAACAGATCAAGGGAAAGTTAGTAGCAGTCTCCCTTGATCCTGCCAGGAGTTTGAGAGTGCGCTACAGAGCTAGTGTTCTCCTCCCTTTCAACCACTCATCAGCACTCCTTGTTCAGTCTGAAGCATAGAGCTGCAACAGTGCTACATGTGCTAATTAGGGAAGTGCACGGTTTAACACATTCAACTGCTCCTCCACTCGGTTTTGTGCATCAGGATGAGCATAGAGCACTGATCATTGGAGTGCCAAGCGACAAATAACATGACAGCTGCTCTTTCCTACTGCCTGTAATACTGGTAAGTGAAGGAGAAGAGAAATGGTCTGAAAGGGAGTGGGAAAATGATGATACCCAGAGGTATAGGTCCTGCTCCTTATGATCATCTGGATAGAATGTGGTCCGGGGTGTGGGATCATTTTGTTTCAAGGTACCAGGAAATGTGTCACTTGCAACCATTGCCACAAAAATGGTTAAATATCCTCTGTGGCAGCAAAGATCAAAACACAAAAACGGCTATGAGGAAACTCTTAAAAATAGCATTGGAGAGCCAGTATGGTGTTGGCAGTAGCGTTGTAGTGCCAGAACAATGGCTGTCCTGAGGAAGTGTATGCATCTAATGAATAGCCACAGCAGAAGTGGAACTTGGTGGAAGACTGGTTCCAAATATTATGTGCCAAGTCACGACTCAGTCAGGGAACTTTTCTTTTGAAAAAACATTAGCCCTGTAACATATGCTGAAGGGCCAAACAAAAATTAACATTTGCTAACATTTGTTCAAAGGAAAAACAGTACGCTAGCTAGCACAGGCCATTCCATGATGGAGTGAAAGGAGAGGCTAAGATTTTATTTAAAATGTTCTGCTGTTTTCCAGCTAGATCAGAGATTGTCAAAAACCTGGGCAATCTCTAAGAAAACAAGTGAAATTGTTTCTGCTGGCTCCTTGATCAGCAGGATCTATCAGGAATCCTAGAAAGATACCATCTGCCCTTTCCCAAGTAACCTACATTACTAGTGAAGAGCAGAATCAGAGTAGTTAAGCTGGGGGGAGAGGTAGATTAGGTTCAACAAGGACAAGTGCAGAGTCCTGCACTTAGGACGGAAGAATCCCATGCACTGCTACAGGCTGGAGACCGACTGGCTAAGCAGCAGTTCTGCAGAAAAGGACCTGGGGATTACAGTGGATGAGAGGCTGGATATGAGGCAACAGTGTGCCCTTGTTGCCAAGAAGACTAATGGCATATTGGGCTGCATTAGTAGGAGCATTGCCAGCAGGTTGAGAGAAGTGATTATTCCCCTCTATTCAGCACTGGTGAGGACACATCTGGAATATTGTGTCCAGTTTTGGGGCCCCCACTATAAAAAGGATGTGGACAAATTGGAGAGTCCAGCGGGGAGGGCAACGGAAATTATTAGGGGGCTGGGGTACATGACTTACGAGGAGAGGCTGAGGGAACTGGGCTTGTTTAGTCTGCAGAAGAGAAGAGTGAGGGGGATTTGATAGCAGCCTTGAACTATCTGAAGGGGGGTTCCAAAGAGGATGGAGCTCAGCTGTTCTCAGTGGTGGCAGATGACAGCACAAGAAGCAATGGTCTCAAGTTGCAGTGGGGGAGATCTAGGTTGGATATTAGGAAAAACTATTTCACTAAGAGGGTGGTGAAGCACTGGAATAGTCACCTAGGGAGGTGGTGGAATCTCCATCCTCAGAGATTTTTAAGCCCCAGCTTGACAAAGCCCTGGCTGGGATGATTTAGTTGAGGTTGGTCCTGCTTTGAGCAGGAGGTTGGACTAGATAACCTCCTGAGGTTTCTTCCAACCCTAATCTTCTACGATTCTATGATTCTACCCAGATAGGGGAAAAAGTTCATACTCAGCTTTGACAAAATGTTTTAGAGCACACAATAATATTCAGGCAAACCATAGCTGGTTCATAAAAACAAGCTTAACTCAACAAAGGTTGATTTATAAAACATTCATTCATTTCACTCCACAACTCCTTTTCCCATTTACACAGCACTAGAGGTACCCAAGATTCTTCACCACTCCTTTCAGAGCACAGCACAGGTTCCTAGGTCTTGGAGTTCCAGTCCTTTTCTCTTCAAACTTCTCTTGACAGAATCTTTCCATTGTATCCTCAGTCTTCCACATCCTTTCTTCCTATCCTCTACCTTCTATGCTTTCTTTACTGGTCATCCTTCTCCCAATCTTATCTCATGTCCAGCCCACCTCAAAAGGGTGCTCTCCAGATTATCTATCATTGAGAGTCCTGGATTCATCTTGCCCCTAATGCACACTCTGTCTGCTCTCCTCTTGCCTGGCATTCTCTTCAGTATCTTATTTTCTACTACCTATATCTTCTTTCTTCCATTTTCATAAGACCCACCATTTCCAAACCATAAAGCAGGCAGGGACAAACATACACAGCAAATACTTTTCCTTTTAGTTTGTTACTTAACTGCTGGTCTCATAGTACTGCTGCCACCTTTTTCACTGCTTCCCACACACATTGGGTTCTTTTTTCAATTCTCCAGATCTCTCTCTAATGGTAC
This sequence comes from Malaclemys terrapin pileata, assembly GCF_027887155.1. Classification (NCBI taxonomy): domain Eukaryota; kingdom Metazoa; phylum Chordata; order Testudines; family Emydidae; genus Malaclemys; species Malaclemys terrapin. Next base: position 66,585,813 of record NC_071506.1, on the reverse strand, counting down.
TAAGTGTACTTTCCATGTACAGAAATCATTTCTTCTGCTTCAACTTCTCTCCTGAATCTTCAAACAACAGCTCCTCTTCCACCTTCCCTACTTGCATAAAGTTTGTGTTGACCATCAAACCATAGTCTTCAAACACCAATGCTATCTTTGATCCCGTTTACCAATTCTGCTCTTCTGTCAGCCAAAAAGGGCTAGATCATCAGCACACATTAGTTTTCTCTGGGTATGTCTACACTGCAATATAAGCCCAGGGTTAGTGGGACTCGAGTCACCTGACCTTTGGTTAGACAACCCAGGGTTTCAGCATCTACACTGATTGTTAACCCTAGGTTAAGAATTTTCTAACCCAGGCTCAAAACTTTTCAACCAATCAGGAATTTACATTAATGGACAGGCTGGGACACTGTTTATGACAATGTCATTTGGTCGAAATAGAGTTACCATCCCCATCAGTATTCTGGGGGACCTCGCATGCTCCTTTTGCCTTGGCTTATGAAACCGTACCCTGAGATCAGAGGGCTTGGCAAAATAAGGTTTAATTACACTCACAGCAGGTGTAGAATGGTTGTTGAATGTGCTTTTGACAGTTTTAAATCCCATTGGCGATGTCTACAGATGCTATCCGCATTACTGTGGCTTGCTGTGCTCTTCACAATCTTTGTGAAGCAGACATGAGCCATTTTCTTCTAAATGGACCTATGACAGTGAGGGGCTGCTGAATTGGTATCCTCAGCCAGAAAGTGCAGCTACCATAGCTGGAGCTTGGTGCACCTGGGCAACAGAAATTTGGGATGCTTTGTGCTCCCACATTATGGACTTGCATGGCCCAATGGAAGAGGAGGGATAGTACCTTAATGAATGTGCCTGGGGTAGGGGGAAAGGGACTGATTGCTTGTGGAGGCTTGAGGATGGGTGGAGGGTTGATTGCCTGGCAATGTACTTATGAATGACCTGACCACTTATCAAATGGGGGGCAGGTGAGTTGATTCATAGTGTGGATTGATGTAAGGAAGTGATTGATGTAGCTAATTGTAGTAAAGAATAGCGTTTATATACAAAATTCCCAATTGTCCCATATCATATGTTTCTATTTATTATTTGAAATACATGTTGTATGATGGGATGCAGTGATAGCAATATATTTTTTGATAAAATAAAAAGCTTTATTTATAAACATTTGTTAGAAAAGTACATTAACTCATTGTCAGGCAGCTGCCATTACTACAAAACCACAGTAACACAAAACCTTTAAAAAAATCACCAAAAAATAAAGTGCAAGAACAAGTACAAACTGTGAAATCATGTACAAGGCCGAAATTTCCCTACCGTTGCATCGCCCCATCCTCCTGTCCCTTCCTTCCACATTTGCTGCACACTTGATGCTAGGGGAGTAGGTGGGAGGTGTCAAGATGGAGAACCTCATGGGGCACCAGCAGCTCATAGGGCCCAAGCCACCCAGCCATGGAATTGCCCGAACAGGTCCTGGACTGCACAGAGGTACCATGGAAAGGACACAGGCTATGGTGCAGGTGCAGCAGGAACTGGTACTCTTGAAGTCATTAGTAATAGCAGCAGCTGCTCAAACAGTTCTTTCTGCTGGGCTCTGTAATCCACTCTTAGTCACTGTTACTGGTCTCAGTTGTATAGCCAGCTTGAGCCTTTCCTTTTGCCTTTTGCCATGCCTTTCTTCTAGCTGTAAGTCCCTCTGTCTTTGGTACTGAATGTGCTTGTTGGATCTGTCCAGCACTTCCACCATAAGTTCAGCATGGAAATGCTTTCTCACAGAACGGTGAGTGAAGATATGTTGACCCAGGCTTCTTCTGCAGTGTGGGCAAATTGTGTAGTTACTGCAGTCTGCAGAGGTTGAGGGGCCTGGAATAGGACACAACACAGAAGGTTACTGCCCCAAGGAGCACAGAAAAAAATCCTTGTGGAATTTCAAGGACATAAAATGTTACTTTTCCAAACTGAACTTCAGTATATTGTGAGAGAGATGTTTCAGGCCACAGAAACTCCCCAGGCACAGCCACAGTGAAAGAAGTGCCAAGACAATGGTAAGTTGAAAAAAATTAAATCTGCTTTTTCCTCCCTTGAAAATTGCAGAACAACTTGGGATTGGGGGGGGGGGGAGGGGGAGAAGGAGGGGAGGGAGAGGGCAGTTGGTGGCTGAGCTACAAAAGGTTTCTCTATCATTTCAGGCATTTCACATTTGGAGGACATAACAGTTCTAGTGGTGCCAAGCTGGCAAAGACAGATGTTATTCCAAGTTGCTGGTGGGAAACCAGCAGTATATGGTCTAGTTATTACTTACTTGAATGCAGGGGACCAGACTAGACAATCTCTCAAGGTCCCTTCCAGTCCTATGACTCCATGATTGTTGAAGTTTAATGTTTCACACCCCACAGATGTTGTAGAGTCAATTTTGATATATTTGTTGTATTACTGTAACGTTCATGTGTGTAACAAATGTGTTCTATTTGTGTGGGAAAAAAATAATGCCCCCTCACCCCCCCCCACAGAAAAACAACAACAAAAAAACCCAACCTCAACCCACCATACAAGAGACTTTAGAAGAACAGAGAATGTCTGACAGGCTTATTAGCTTTTTGAAAATGTTCAAATAAAGTTGCTATGAAATTAACAACTGTCATGCATCTGTGAAACTGTGACCTGCTTTGTTACCATTATGCATGATAGTTTTATAAGCCGTGTACTACAACTAGAAATCATTAAGCAATTATATTCATGCACTGATTAATTACTACTCACCAATTTACCAGGTGGCTGAATTTATCTTTTATCCAGCATTTTTTTTCCTGTGCTAAATAGCAAAGCTCAGTCTATTTCCTATGTCTTTTTGTGCCAGAGGGCTGATTTTAGCTAGCTAAACCTAATACATCACAGCTGCTAGTAAAGGAAACAGATAGAAGAGCAGGTCTGAAGATCAACTTTCTGAGAATCCATCAAGGTCTGCTGTGAAATGCAGATATCTAAGTGTGCTGAGCTAATAACTGTTATACTGGACTTGCAGATAAGAAAAAAAGGTTACTTTCATAATTTAAAGCAATTTTGGTCCCACGCAGGATTTAGGGAGTAATTTCCTCAGTTCCAGCTGAATCTTTCCTAACTAGAAGACTCCTAACTCGAAAGTCTCCCATGAAATTACATGTAACAAGGAGTCAATTTACAACTATTTTCTCTCTTTTATAACAACATTACTGTTACCCAAAGAGAGTATCACTTGCATTGCAACATGCATCTAAGCATGTGTAATGCTGCCATTTCGGAAGATGCACTTCATTTCCATTCCTCGTTACTTTACTTAGTCTGCTATTGGCCCCAAAGAGATTTTATTCTGACAAATACAATTTTGATTTTCTTTTCTGTTTTAAATGGTTAAATTTGGGACTTGTGAAAGTGAGGGGAAAAGCAGTGGTAGCTGAAGGAAATGCTGATGTCAGGCAGGTGCAGCTGTGGAAGCTTCTGCCAGCATCTCTGCTAAAGCAGCTGAATCCTGACCTGCAACAACTACTGCTTTATCAGTCTTTAAGGTAAGACCACTCCCAAGTCTGAAAGATCTTTGGGACACTTTTACAACTTGTTGATGTAACACCGTGTACCAAATGGCCCAGGGGTTATTATAGTAATCTTATTAATAAATACATTATAAAAACGTCACCTTCATTGACGTCACCAAATGGCCCAGGGGTTATTATAGTAATCTTATTAATAAATACATTATAAAAACGTCACCTACAGCAAGTATTCGTATTGCCAATCCCAGAAGTTCCAACATCATGACCCATGTTAAGGGTTTTCCCTTCATCCTTCCCTGGCTCTTGTCATGCAGACAGAAAGCAGAAGACCAGAAGTCCAAAGTACAGGCAATGCGATATTTATTGGGGTTAATCAAGCAGCATATCCATAGTTCTGTATGCCACAGAGACTTCCCAGTGTTCCCCTTTCCATTCCTTAGCACTCATCATTACAGCTGTAGTGCATGGCCTGGGTCCCACCTCTTACAATTTATGGTCATGTTCCATTTTGGAGGGTCTTGGTACCACCTCTTCTGTATCCCATGGGAGGGGTAAGGAATGAGGTTGTGTACTGGCCAATGCCAGGCTTTTCTTTGGCTTTTAGTGTTTCTTATACCTCCCCCTACATCACCCTTGCCCCTCACGACTGGTTGCTTGATCTTGTCTTGGGAGAGGAGTTGAGGCAGGACTGTCCTTTAGGGTGACCAGATGTCCCGATTTTATAGGGACAGTCCTGATATTTGGGGCTTTGTCTTATATAGGCTCCTATTACCCCCCTCCCACCGTCCCGATTTTTGACACTTGCTGTCCAGTCACCCTACTGTCCTTCAAGTGTACACTCGTATATTAAACTCTGCCCAGCGACACTTTAGCTCTATCTCTTTTCACCCCATCTGCTTGTGGGCAGATGTAACACACAGTGTCTTTGTTCACACATATTAGTAAGAACATACAAATATCAATAGACAAATGGGAAAACGACCCAAAATTCTGTCCCAGGCAAATATACAGGCCTGAATACTACATAACCTAATAACTCCTAACAACCCCGAACCAATATGTCATGAGATTGACCCCCCCCGACATATCATAAGATTTGTTAACAAAAAGATGAAATTATGATTGGGTTTTTTTTGCGGAGGGTGGGGGGTAGATGTGTCTATATTCTAATTTTTGAACACTCCTTGCCCAGCACATGAGTATATATGTCGATTAGTATTGCCAGCTCTCCCAAATGTACTGAGAGTAAGGAGATTTTGGACCCAACACTCCTACATCAACTAATTATGCAGCTTGTCAGCCCCACATCAATTTTGTGGTCCACCCAATACCTAGACACAATCAGCTTTGCACAGCCCCTTCCCCCAGAGCCCCACCTCTGCTCCTCCTGCATTTCACCCTAATTCAGATGTGAGGGGAGCAGCTCTGGGGTCTTTCCCTTCCCTCCCAGGGCTAAGGGAGAAGAGTTGCTCCAGCTGGGTTCCTCTTCTCCCCTTTCCCAGGCCTGGTGTTGCCGGGATGTGGGGAGAGAAGTTGGGAGAAAGAGAGGGAAGGCGGTATAGAGCTATCCAAGCCTCTGGGCTCTTTTCTGTTTTCTTATCTCTTTCCCTTGTGAAACTGGTACCAGCTGTTCTCTGAACCTCCTCCCCATCCCAATTCCTGAGAGGAGTGGGGAGAGCTCTGCCTGCTTCCTGAAACAGCTCTGATTGGTTGCTGTTCCCCAGGAGATGGGGAAGGACTCCAATCAGAGGCAGGTTTTCCTTTTGGCAGTCTGAAAATTGCCTGAAAACCGTAGCTTTTCCTTTCTCCAGGAGACTAGCTGCAGCAGGGGCCAACATCCATTAATGGCAATAAAATCACAAGAATCGTCACCAATGCATGGCCTCAAGTCTAAAGAGACCGAAAGCAAGGCTGCAATTTTTAGAAGCAGTTACTGATTTTGAGTGCCTTTGATTTTGGCTTGAAGATACTTTTGACCTGATTTTTAAAACGGTGCTGAGTGTCTGCTGCTCCTGCTAGCTTTCATGGGATCTGGGGGTGAAAATCAGAGGCAAAGATCTCAATTTGGACATGCAGGAACTGAGGTGCTTCTAATTTGTGATAACATTTTTAAAAAAGAGTGGCCATTCTGTCTGCTATGATTTTTGCTATTTTAGTTTACTTACAAAGTTAGGCCTCTATTGTGCAATGAGCTAGGTGGGGGATCTGATGCCCAAATGGAGCTCACTGCAGGACCAGGGTCTTTGAAAGAAAAAGGCAGACTTGTAGTTTCAGGAATTCCATTGTACTCTACTTAACTCAGAAAATTAGTTAGAAAGCGTCTTGTTTTCAGCTAAGTTAGTGAGATAAGACTGACAATGTACATGCTTGCCACACGTGTTACTGAAAGTGCAAAAAGCCAAAAAAGGGAAGATTTTCTGTTAAATCTTTGTTTATATTGATCTCCCACTTTCACTTGTATTTGTTGTGCCATTTGATTTATTAGAATTTTCCTGCTTTTCCTTATCATAGTGTGCTCTTCTATAGAAAAAAAAAAAAGGCAATTTAAAACTTATTGTGGCTTGAAGGCACATTATGCTAGAGCCAGTGAGATATCCAATAGAAAATACACTTGCATTTCAAATGGTCAATTTGATGAAGTGAGTGAAGCTAGTTTACATACCAAATGATACAAATGGCTATTTTATGTCACAAAATAACCAACATGTTATAAGATCAAGAACCTAATTAAATTGCCATTTTCCACATATGCAAATATGATCACTTAATGTATACAGACAGCTGAAGTAAGCACAGTGAGTTAAATTTGTAGGAAGTCTCTCAGATTAGTAAGCTTATTAAAGTAATATTTCATTATGAAAGGAAGCAAAAAAAAAAAAAAACAGTAATTAGCCTAATGCTTTTGCTACTCAAAGAACATGATTAAAAATGATGATTTTTCTAAATTCATTCTTTCATTTCCCACTTATCATTGAAAATAGGTTCTAAACACTTATTAGCCAGATCCTCAGCTAGTGTAAATTGGTATAGGTCCATAGAGTGCAATAGAGCAATGCCGATTTTCACCAGCTAAGGATCTGGCCTTTTGTACTTGGTTTTTGGCATTTCTTTAGCAAGAAACAGAACAGAGAAAATGTTTCACTGAGTTAGGAGAGTGAGAAAAAATGGCACTAGAAGTGTTTCTATTTCTTCCAAGATTAGATCTGTGAATGCTTTCCTTCCGGGGAGTGAGGGATCACATTTCTTCACTTTGCCTTGAATTGTTTAGGGCAGAAAAGCCGTATTTACTGGGCCAGATCCTTATGGCTACTTTTTTCTCTTATTCTCTTATTCCTTTCCTACTCTTCACAGTGGAAGGCTTCATTGCATAAAACAAACTGTTTTAAAATAGGTATATTTTAAAAAGCGACATGTAAAATTTACCACCCTTACTTCAATAACAATAAGTCATTAGGGGATGTGCATTAAATAGGTGGTTGGCACACTTTTGGGTGGTTGAAGACACTCTGCTTTCAGCTATGTGCTCTACAATTCATTGACAGTGTACCGAATAATCGACTCTTGTGTCTTATCGATATAATAGAATTTAGCTCACATTCTAAGCCTTGCTGGCTCTGCTTTACTAAAAGGGGTAGAAAGCAATAGAAACTCATTTTGGTAACTAAAGTGAGCATATAGAACTGAATATACACAGGGAGCAAAGCAGATCTGTTGAGTAAGAAGAGGTGGGTTTTTTTCAACATAGATTTGCATTTTGGGTAAAATTCACTCCTGTGCAATGATCCAGCAGAAGGCCCATAAAACTACTGAAATTCAATTTATTAAGCCCTATTTCACACATAAAACTTCAGGGTTAGTAGAGAAGCCTATTGTCCCATGTATATGAGTCCAAAAGATAAGCACCTGCTGTAATCCTGCATAGAGTTGCTCAAACTCTTTTGTGGACTCTGTTCCACAAAATATCTATTACTAATTTTTTTTTGCAGAAATTTGCTGGATTTTTTTTTTTTACACTATGGGCTGATGATAATTTCAAGAAAATCTACTTGTTCATCCATAATTATTAGCACTGAAAGTGATGTTATAAAACAAAAGCTATTTGGGTGTATGTATTTGAATTAGAACAAGTTGGAAGTATTGCGAGTACATGCGACATAAAGTCAGAGACTTTGAGAAAGGTCAAAGTGGAAGAGTACTTAAAAGGCACAGTATCTTGTATCTTCTGACAGGAATAGTCAGTGAAGTGAGGGATAATAAATGAAAAAATAGCATTTAAATATAATTTGCCTTGCTGTTATCTGTCTTCTTGGAATATGAGAATGCTACTTCCTCTTTGCTGTGTACTGTGAAAACAGAAGTCCACCCACTGGGATCTATTGTATGTGGAAAACCTTTATTTTAATGGTGAGTTATTTGTTCAGTGTTGTTCCAAAGTACGAGTAATACAGATACAGTATTACAAATCTGGAAGAATTTTAATGGAATACTAATGTTACTGTGATTCCTACTGGAGTATCTTTACACTGTGTATATAATAAACACATTCATACTGTAAAGCATTTTACATATGAAAATTGTCTCCTACAATTGTCTGTATATATGCTTTATCTGTGTGCAATACAGATTCAAAATCAATTTAATCTCTGCCTCGGTGAGGAGATTTCTCTGTGAAAATCCTGAACTGTAAGAAAAAGTGCAAAATAAACTCTAGCTTGAAGTCTGAGATTAAAAGTTGATTTTTAAATGAAATAAGAAAAAACCAACAACCACTTTTGCATCCAAAGCCTGTCAGGAGTATTGAACCAATTCAGCTTATCTTTGAGAGTCACTTAAATATAAATACACACAACCAAAGAAGAAACAAACATGGTTCTGAAGGTTACATTAGATACAACATGACTGGAAAAATGTATTAGATGCTGACATCAGAAGTCTACTCCAGGTTATGAAAACTGGTGGTGTACAGAGATTTTGCTGAAGAAAAAATGATTTATTATTCCTGTTTCATATTTCTCAAGTCAAAGCCAATAAAATGATCATCATTATTGTCTGACTTCCTGCAGCTCTCTTCTGAGCAGAATCTTAAAAAGATTTCAGACTGATTTTAAAAAAAGAAAACAGGAAAATGGTAAGCAAACTGTTCTACATTTCTCCAAAGCAGTGGCTCTCAACCTTCCAAGACTACTGTACCCCTTTCAGGAGTATGATTTGTCTTGTGTACCCCCAAGCTACACCTCACTTAAAAGTTACTTGCTTACACAGACATAAAACTACAAAAGTGTCACAGCACACTGTTAATGAAAAATTGCTTACTTTCTCATTTTACCATATAATTATAAAATAAATCAATTGGAATATAAATATTGTACTTGCATTTCAGTGTATAGTATATAGAGCAGTATAAACAAGTCATCGTCCGTATGAAATTTTAGTTTGTTCTGGCTTCACTAGTGCTTTTTATGTGGCCTGTTGTAAAACTAGGCAAATATCTAGTTGAGTTGATACCCAGAGGTACGCATACCCCTGCTTGAGAACCACCGCTTTAGAACATGCCTTCGCTATCGATTTCTTAATTAAAGCATCTAGCAGATTAATATTGTGAAAGCTTTTCTTCATTAGATTATTTCCAATGGTGTGGACCATCTCAAATTAATGGAATTAAGACAACAGATTAGAGCTCTTTAATCCTGACCGTCTCCTTTTGTTTGTTTGCTTTTGATGGGTTGTGTTTTTTGTTTGAGGACCTAGGATCTTCACTGGAAAAAAAATGACATCCTTTAATTCTGCAAGGCCTTGAAACAATAGGTCTCCTTCTAGGCATCCCTTGTGGCTTCAGGGCGGCCCTGCAAGTGGCCCCTTGCCACAGTTTCCCTCTTGGGTTATCCAAAGTACTCCACTTCATGGTCTTACTTAAACAATACCCATCCTGGGGGCCAGTTTATTACAACAAGATAGTCCAAAACAAAAGTCCCAAAACACAGTCCATATCACCCCCAGTATGCATAGTCCTTGTTCTCACCATACCCTGGTGTCTTTCGTCACAACTAAGCTCCTTATCAATCATTTTCCATCCCTGTGCCAGGACAGCCACCCCAGCCCTTCCTTTTGGGGCCCAACCCGGCTCTTGCCAGTGGGAACTCCCACCGCCTCTTTGCAGGAGCATCCATGCTGTGGGAGCATCCCTCACTCCCCTGGGACCTCAGACTGTTCCTTGGGGTCCAGGTCTCCAGCAAGGAGACATCTGCAAGTAAGCCTCTCCGCTGCTCCCACTTTCTTCAACCATCTCTGGCCCTAGGCTCCATCTCTCTGGCTTAGAGCCAATCGGGTATCTCCCACTGCTGCTGCTACCACCGCCATCTTCTGCCTTCTCCAGCCCTGGCTTGGGGACACCAGCCAGCAAACTCCTTTTGCTTCTCTCCTGCCTTCAGCCCTCCCCCAGGAACCACCTTCTGACTCCGGCAGTGCTCATCTCCTGTTCTTCTTCTGCCTGACTCCTGACTGACCTTTTATAGCCCCCCTGGTTTTGCCCATCCCTCTTAATTGGCCTAACTGGGAGTGAAATACGAAAGCTGAGACTGGTTTCATTTAACCAGCTACTCTGTTACCAGCCCATGAAAACCAAAATGATTTTAAAACAATCATCTAATTTAACTCTCTCTTCTAGGGTTCCCATTGCCACCCCTTTTACCTCTGGCCATCTCAGACTGTCAGCTTTCTGAGACATAGACTGTCTTTATCTTTATCTTGTGCAGCATGGAACACATCATCAGGGTCAAACATAAAAGCAAACAATTTTGGCCTACTGTCTCGCCAGTTCAGGATATCAATGTCAGTAATCAGAGAGAGACTGCCATAGGAAAGGTGTCAGATTGTCTATATCAAGGCAAGGCTCAGACACCGATCCAGTTGAGAGAGAGATGAATACCCAGAGCATGAGTGATTAGCCTGTGAGAACACAGATCCACATAGGCTATGTCTACACCAGGGGTCGACAACCTTTCAGAAGTGGTGTGCCGAGTCTTCATTTATTCACTCTAATTAAAGATTTCGCCTGCCAGTAATACATTTTAAAGTTTTTAGAAGGTCTCTTTCTATAAGTCTATAATATATAACTAAACTATTGTTGTATGTAAAGTAAATAAGGTTTTTTAAATGTTTAAGAAGCTTCATTTAAAATTAAATTAAAATGCAGAGCCCCCCGGACCAGTGGCCAGGACCCAGGCAGTGTGAGTACCACTGAAAATCAGCTTGTGTGCTGCCTTTGGCACCCGTGCCATAGGTTGCCTATCCCGGTCTACACTATGAGCTAGGGGTACGATTCTCCTACTACTGTAGATGCAGTAGCAAGGGTAGTAGTGGCAGAGGCATGGCTGAACTGGTTGGAATACACTTGGCACTGCTAGGCTGTGCCTCTGCTGCTGCTACCTGTGCTAGTGTGACTACGTGACTGCTATTTATACTCACACTAGCTTGATAAATAGCAGCAGGGGACTCATGCTCCTAGCCGGTAGTGTAGCTGCACTATGCGGGGGAGAATGAGGAGAGCTGGATTAGGGATATTCCCAGAAGCAGGACTGGCAGTGAGATTGATCTAGAAAAGCTTATATGAAGGGATTGGAGAATAAAGAAAAGGGAGATAGATGGCCAACACAGTAACAATTGGGAAAGGACAGAAATAAGGCCTAATGATGGGCACCTGCTGGAGACTACTGCTTCTGATCTGCTTATTTGTGACCAACAAACAAACCTAGCCAGTGTTTACAAATGGCTAGCCTAAGTGAAAACATGCTTATATCATTATTATCGCTTCCTTCCTCACCCTCTTTGCCATTTGCTTGTTTCAGTTACCTGTTGTGCGTTGTGTTACATTAAGATAATAAACTTTTCAGGGCAAGGGCTTGCTTCTGTCTGTACATTGCTTAGAACAATGTGGTCCTGATTATAGCTAGTCAACTGGAAGAGAAACACTCATGCCCATGACCAGTGCCCTTGTAACAGGGCTCTCTGGCTCCTGCCTCTGCTCTGGTCCACAAACTGCTCAGAGACCCTGGTGCTGGTCAAACACCTTGTGTAGCTTATTTACAATATCAGTACCCACCAACTTCATACTCTATATAGTTCTGCTCCAACAGTCCTAGGGAGCCCCCAGCTCCTGCAACAAGCAGGGAAGATCAATCTCTTCCCTCTGCCTCCTTTCCCACCCCCTTCTAGTTACTCTTGTGCCTATTTATAGCCTTTGTCTAATGTCTTAATTAGCCTTCCAGCTTTCCTCCACCCACAAATTAGGCACGGCTTTGTTTAATCAGCTCCATACTGTATTGTTTGATTGGCACTGCTGTGACCAGAGGACTTGTCTCCTGTGTTCTTGCCTAGCACTCTGTCACAGCTCTACATTTAATTTTTTAAACTTCCCTGGCCAAAATTCCAAATCCCACTCTTGTGAGGTAACAACTCCCAGATGAAAGAGGATTTGCAGGATGTATTCAAGCCACATCAGTCTAATTGACAAGACATCTAACAAAAATGTAGGGACAAATTCTACCTTCAGATTTGCTTGGGCAGCTCCCATTGAAGTCAATGGTATGTATGCCTGGGTGAGAACCTGAGAACAACATTTGGCAATTCAACGACTTCTGTTGACAAAGCCTTTGAAATGCTTTTCTACATTTAGGTGGATATAAATTAGCAAGTGGTGCCCATTTCTTGTATCTTTATTACTGTCAATGGGTCAAAATCCAAACTTTTTATCTGATCTTCTCTGGAATTTAGTGCTTCCAATAGAACCCAGAGCCGCATTAACCTAGGTGTTAATTTTGCAAAATCTAAACCATGCTTCCTTAGGTTTACAGATATGGTCGTGATGGACTTTACTAAGAGAAGAAGGGAGTTCCAGCCCACTCTATTACTGGAACTGCTGCCTGGGGTCCTGAAACCAGGAACTAGAGGCAGAGCTTCTGTCCTAGTACCATGCTGTTTTTCAGTGGAGACTTCTCCTTGTCCTTGATGTCAGTATCTCCTTGTCACACTTTTCCTTTATTTAGGGTAATTTTATAAAAGGGAACATTGCTGCCAGGAGGATTTCTGTTTTCGGTGTGTGTGCGTGTGTGTGTATTTATTGACTCACTTGAGTTCTGCAATATTTGTCTCATTCCTGGAAGAGATGAGTCCTTCAGCATGAGCAATCTATATGGTTTGAGTAGGATCAACATTATTCCCTTGGGGTGGGGGGATTATGTTATTAACAAACAAATGGTCTTTAAGACAGCTTAACACACCTTCCCTCCAGTCTGAGACTTCCCTCTGGGCTTGGTTGCTCATAGGGCTTTTAGCTCAAGGCTGCTCAGTTCACCCCGTAGGTCTCTCAGATCCAATATCGCACTGTCAGGTCAACCCACGTAGGAATTCTGCTTCCCCCTTTTAATTCCCTCAGGCTGGAAGGGTCTCTCGTTGGACTTGATATTATGGCAGATGTTGAAGGGAAGGGCAGGGTGGAGTGTAGCAGGACAGGGTTGACTTCAGCTTCTCTCTGCAGGACAGACCGTTAACTCCTTCCCGTCATGATTCAGTGTGGCGACTGACTGCCCCCTTATCTTCAATTTATGTGACAAGTCTTTTGCTAGAGTCCTTTTCAAATATTTTTAAATGCATGTCTCACAGTCTCAGGAAGGAAACTATTTATTGTAATTGTTCATGAATCATGATCTGAAAATCAAGTTGATTTTATTTTAGAGCACTGATTTGTTCCAAATATACTTATGAGTTATTCATACTTAAGTTTTTGCATAATGGAGGCCACTATGGTAAAAAAAAAAAAACTCTAGAAAATTTCATGACAGCCAACTTCCTATGAAATCATCATCACAACAGGCGGTAAATAAAGTGTGTGCATATGCATCTATATAAGTATAGTATGTATGTATCTAGATAAGTATGTGTCACAATAAGGATGGAGGTAAATCATGTGCATGAGAGGGCCTCAATTATTAGATTAGGTTTTCTAAATAGGATGAAACTATAAATATGATGCTTTATATTTTCATTGGTAGTCACGCAGCAGAGTTTTTTCATGAAAATATGTCATTTTTGTATTTATAAAAATGTAGGGGCCTAGAATACAGCAGAAGACAAAAATCCAGTCACTAATCAGGCAAGCTCTTTTACACAAGAAGAGGTTATAGAAAGTGAAGCAACACTGAGCACACTATTGCTGCAAAGGCTAATCATGGGAGCTTTACAAGAAGTCATGCTATGGGCAAGACTCTGTCAGTAAATCAATTGCACAATATAGAAGAAAGTACAACCTACATGTCTAAAGTCTATTGGCTTTCTGACCTTGTTAGTGTGTAATTCTGATATTAGATTAGTACCCTAGGAGACAGCTGCAGGCTGTAGTCATTAAAATTTGTTCTTCCTGATAAATCAAATGAATATCCCTGGGAATTCTAATCCAAAGATTTTTCTACTTCCTGTCCTTAACTGTTGTGCAGTTTTGCTGAGTCATTTCCAACAGCATAATCAGTTTGTATTTCATTGATGTGTGTATGTGTCATATATGAGAAAGCAAGAAAAGAGATGGTCATAATTTTTTGTTCAAAACTTCTTGTCAATTAAAATTGGCCTTTTATGAAAGCCAAATATTTTCCAGGAAAGCCTGTTAAAAAATATTTTCCACTTTTTCTCAAAAAGGAAAATTTTGAAATTTCAAAAATGTTTTAATGTTAATTTTATTTTCCCTTTCTCCCTATCTGACACTGATTGCAATAGAATGAATTATGTTGTTTGTTTGTTGTTTTGTTTTGATTTTACACTTTCATTTTTCATTCTGCCTGCCTTTCTTCCTATGCCTTTTCAAACTTCCTCAAGTTTGATAAAGCTTCAGAATAGCAAGAGGAAAAATGAAAATCTGTAATACTGATATTCTAATTTTCAAAACTGCCTCGACTTTGAACACAGAATTACATTGTTTTATTTATCCTTTTGCCACTTACAAGCTTCCTCAACTTTGAAAAAATTAAAGTTACAGTGTAGAAAAAGGTTTCAGGGTGGTAGCCGTGTTAGTCTGTATCAGCAAAAAGAATGAGGAGTACTTTTGGCACCTTAGGGGCTAACACATTTATCTGAGCATAAGCTTTCGTGGGCTAAAACCCACTTCATCGGATGCATGAAGTGGAAAATACGGTAGGAAGATATATATATACACAGAGGACATGAAAAAAATGGGTGTTGTCATTCTAACTATAACGAGAGTGATCAGTTAAGGTGGGCTATTATCAGCAGGAGAAAAAAAACTTTTATAGTGATAATCAGGATGACCCATTTCCAACAGTTGACAAGAAGGTGTGAGTAACAGCATGGGGAAATAGGTTTTACTTTGTGTAATGACCCATCCATTCCCAGTCTTTATTCAAGCCTAATTTAATGGTGTCCAGTTTGCAAATTAATTCCAATCCTGCAGTTTCTTGTTGGAGCCTGTTTTTTTTTGGAGTATTGCGACTTTGATGTCTGTAATCGAGTGACCAGGGAGGTTGAAGTGTTCTCCAACTGCTGTTTGAATGGTATAATTCTTGACGTCTGATTTGTGTCCATTTATTCTTTTACGTAGAGACTGTCCGGTTTGGCCAATGTACATGGCAGAGGGGCATTGCTGGCACATGATGGCATATATCACATTGGTAGATGTGCAGGTGTTCGAGCCTCTGATGGTGTGGCTGATGTGATTAGGTCCTTTGATGGTGTCCCCTGAATAGATATGTGGACAGAATTGGCAATGGGCTTTGTTGCAAGGATAGGTTCCTGGGGTAGTGTTTTTATTGTGTGGTGTGTGGTTGCTGGTGAGTATTTGCTTCATGTTGGGGGGCTGTCTGTAAGCGAGGACTGGCCTGTCTCCCAAGATCTGTGAGAGTGAGGGATCATCCTTCAGGATAGGTTGTAGATCCTTGATGATGTGCTGGAGAGGTTTTAGTTGGGGGCTGAAGGCGATGGCTAGTAGCGTTCTGTTACTTTCTTTGTTGGGCCTGTCTTGTAGTAGGTGACTTCTGGGTACTCTTCTGGCTCTGTCAATCTGTTTCTTCACTTCATCAGGTGGGTACTGTAGTTGTAAGAATGCTTGATAGAGATCTTGTAGGTGTTTGTCTCTGTCTGAGGAGTTGGAGCAAATGTGATTGTATCTTAGAGCTTGGCTGTAGACAATGGATTGTGTGGTGTGGTCTGGATGAAAGCTGGAGGCATGCAGGTAAGTATAGCGGTCTGTAGGTTTCTGGTATAGGGTGGCGTTTATGTGACCACCGCTTATTAGTATTGTAGTATTCAGGACGTGGGTCTCTTGTGGTGACTGGTCCAGGCTGAGGTTGATGGTTGGATGGAAATTGTTGAAATCATGGTCCAGACCTGACATTCATTTGCTTGCATTCAGTGGCAAAGGGAAAAAGTGGGGGAGAGGGGAATCAAATCCAAACTTTAAAAATGTTTCAATTTTCAAAACTGAAACAAATTTCAAAATAAAAGTGATTTTGTTTTGAAATGTTCTGTTGATTTTTTTTTAAATGTATCAAAAAAGTTTTCCCATGAAAAATTTCATTTTCAACAAAATCCAACTTTTGGGCAGGAAAACGTTTTTGTCAAAAAATGTCAACCAGTTCTCTAGACTGCTCTTGTATCAGATAATTTCACACACAATGCCCCAAAAGAAATGAGAATTCCACAACCTTGAGACACCTCATTTTCCCCTCATGGTGTCAGTCAGATAGGGCATGAACAGAGAGGTGTCCTCTCTTATTAAGATGTACTGCAAAGGGCCATGGCTGATAAGTACAGGGAAGAAGCAAAAAAGAATAAGGAGACATGAGTTTGTGGGCTTGTGGGTAACACATAGCCTTTGGGGAAAATTGCAGAGAGGAGCCAGCCAGCGATGTTAGCACAAACAGCCAAAGGCATAACTTCTGGACATTCAAAGAACTTTCTACAGTTCTGACTGGACTGCCTCAGCCCTTTGCTGATTGGCTGTTTGCTCCATCCCCATTCCCCAGTCTCTTTACTTAAGCTTCACTCCACTCCTGCCCCTCTTTTCTTTTGCCCTGTCCCCCCTCCCCTTTCCATTTAGCTTATCCCCTCAACTAAAGCAAATTGTGGAACTAACATGAAGTTTGCTGCTAGTACTTTGTTTGCCCTGCTTGTGTGGTGTACCATACCCTGTGTCTGCTCATCTTTTTAGTTTGTAAGCTCTTCACGGCAAAGAGGGTCTGCTACCCTGTGTTTATACAGTGCCTAACACAATGGAGCCCTGTCCTTGGTTGGCAATACCATAAGAACCAATGATAAATAATAATAAGCTTTCCCTCCATTGCATTAGAAGGCTGATGTGATAAATTGGTTTGCTTGTGAAAGTGTTGGAATCCTACCCTAAGAAGGATAACCACCACCTATAAGGCCATGGTGCCAAATGTGCTTGTGAGAGTATAGTCACAAGAAGACCAGAATTACAGAAGTCTTGTCCCCCAAGTCAGCTCCTTTGCCTGCTTCTACTGCAAAGATCACTATGGGATAGAACACATTGACGTTAAAAAATGACAATTGTGGAGAATGTGCTCCAAATCTATTTACCAGCAGTACAAAGACTTCCTGCAGGACTGTACTACCACAGTAGAGGATGTAAGGTGAACCTTCTTTCTTCTGCAGTCACAGGTGCAAAATCATATCTGGCATAGCTATTCTGTATGGATTCAGCGAGTTTAAGGCCAGAAGAGATCATTAGATCATCCAGTTTGATCCCCTGTATAACACACAGGACATAGAATTTCATCAAATAAAATTGGGTTTGATTAAACCATATCTTTCAGAAAGATATCGTCTTGATTTGAAGACTTCAGGAGATGGAGAATCCACTACTTCCCTTGACAGTTTGTGCTAATGGTTAATCACTATCGCTGTTAAAAGCTTGTTCTTTTATTTCTAATTTTGAAATTGTCTGGCTTTAACAAGAAGCAATGGCTGGAAGTTATGTCTTTTTCCACAGAGTAAAGAGCTCTTCAGTACATGCTATTTTCTCCCTGTGAAGGTACTTATACATTGTAATCAAGTCACTTCTCAATCTCCTTTCTGATAAGCTAAACAGATTGAGCTCTCCAAGTCTCTCCGTAAACCTTTATCTCTAGTCCTTGAATTATTTTTGAGTCTCTTTTCTGCCTCCTCCCCATTTTTTCAACATCCCTTTAAAAATGTGGACAGCAGAACTATACACAGTATTCCAGTATCCGTCTCACCAATGTTGTATATAGAGGTAAAATCACCTACCTACTGTTACTCACAATTTCCCTGTTTATACATTCAAGGATCGCATTAGTCCGTTTTAACACAGCATCATACAGAGTCACTGCTTTCCAGGATACAGTCCTCCATTCTGTCAACATGACCTACATTCTTTGTTTCTAGATGTATGATTTTGCATTTAGCTGTATTTAAACACCCCTATTTACCCATGCATGGTGTCAAGTATCAGGGAGTAGCCGTGTTAGTCTGTATCTACAAAAACAACAAGGAGTCTGGTGGCACCTTAAAGACTAACAAATCTGTTAGTCTTTAAGGTGCCACCAGACTCCTTGTTGCCTATTTACCCAGAGATCCAGATTGCTCTGTAAAATTGCCCTGTCCTCATTGTTATATACCAGTCTGCCAATCTTTAGGTTATCCATAAATCTTATCAACTGTTCTTTTTATATTTGCTTCCAAACATTTGAGAAAAATACTGAATAGTTGAGTCTAGTACCAACACCTACAGAATCTCAGAGACATCCTCACTCAGGATATGTCTACACTACGGGATTAATCCGAATTTAGATAATTCGGATTTGAAAAACAGGTTGTATAAAGTCGAAATGGATGCGGCCACACTAAGCACATTACTTCGGTGGTGTGCGTCCAAGTACCGGGGCTAGCGTCGATTTCTGCACCGTTGCACTGTGGGTAGCAATTCCATAGCTATCCCATAGTTCCCGCAGTCTCCCGCGCCCATTGGGATTGTGGGTTAAGATCCCAGTGCCTGATGGGACAAAAAACATCGTCGCAGGTGGTTCTGGGTACAGCCTCACCTCCTCCCTCCCTCCCTCCCTGCATGAAAGCAACGGACGGCAGACAACCATTTTCGCGCCTTTTTTCCTGGGTGGGTGAACACTGCAGACTCCATACCATGGCAAGCATGGAGCCCGCTGAGCTCAAGACAGCAGTCATGAATATTGTAAACACCTCGCGCGTTCTCGTGGAGTTTATGCTCAGCCAGGACCAGAGAAACGAGGCGAGGAGGCAGCGGCGGCGGCAGCATGATGAGGACATGGACACAGACACGGATACAGAATTCAGTGAAACCACAGGCCCCGGTGCTTTGGAGATCATGTTGTTAATGGGGCAGATTCTATCCATGGAACGCCGATTCTGGGCAAGGGAAACAAGCACAGACTGGTGGGACCGCATAGTGTTGCAGGTCTGGGACGATTCCCAGTGGCTGCGGAACTTTCGCATGCGTAAGGGCACTTTCATGGAACTTTGTGACTTGCTGTCCCCTGCCCTGAAACGCCAGAATACCAAGATGAGAGCAGCCCTCACAGTTGAGAAGCGCGTGGCGATAGCCCTGTGGAAGCTTGCAACGCCAGACAGCTACCGGTCAGTCGGGAATCAATTTGGAGTGGGCAAATCTACTGTGGGGGCTGCTGTGATGCAAGTAGCCAAAGCAATCACTCAGGTGCTGCTACGAAAGTTTGTGACTCTGGGAAATGTGCAGGCTATAGTGGATGGTTTTGCTGCAATGGGATTCCCTAACTGTGGTGGGGCAATAGACGGAACCCATATCCCTATCTTGGCACCGGAGCACCAAGCCACCGAGTACATAAACCGCAAGGGGTACTTTTCAATGGTGCTGCAAGCACTTGTGGATCACAAGGGACGTTTCACCAACATCAACGCGGGCTGGGCGGGAAGGGTTCATGACGCTCGCGTCTTCAGGAACACTACTCTGTTTAAAGGGCTGCAGCAAGGGACTTACTTTCCGGACCAGAAAATAACCGTTGGGGATGTTGAAATGCCCATAGTTATTCTTGGGGACCCAGCCTACCCCTTAATGCCATGGCTTATGAAGCCGTACACAGGCAGCCTGGACAGGAGTCAGGAGCTGTTTAACTACAGGCTAAGCAAGTGCAGAATGGTGGTAGAATGTGCATTTGGCCGTTTAAAAGGTCGCTGGCGTTCATTATTGACTCGCTCTGACCTCAGCCAAAGAAATCTCCCCATCGTTATTTCTGCTTGCTGTGTGCTCCACAATCTCTGTGAAAGTAAGGGGGAGACCTTTATGGCGGGGTGGGAGGCTGAGGCAAATCGCCTGGCTGCTGATTACGCGCAGCCAGACACCAGGGCGATTAGAAGATCACACCATGAAGCGCTGTGCATCAGAGAAGCTTTGAAAACCAGTTTCATGGCTGGCCAGGCTACCGTGTGAAATATCTGTTTGTTTCTCCTTCATGAAAACCCTCCCCCTTTACTGACTGATTTTCTGTAAGGAACCCACCCTGCCCCTTCCCCCAGCTTTCTTTCAAACCAAATAAAGTCACTATCATTTAAAAATCATTTATTCTTTATTAATAGATTAGAAAAAGAGGGAGGGAACCCGGGTGGTATTTGGGAGGAGGATTGCTGGGAAGGAAAAAGCCACAAAGAAAAGGTTAAAAAAATGACAGCCTTTTGCTTGGGCTGTCTACTGGGGTGGAATGGGAAGGTGTACGTAGCCTCCCCCCCCGAGTTCTTACACGTCTGGGTGAGGAGGATACGGAACATGGGGAGGGGGGAGGGTGGAACAGGGGCTGAAGCGGCAGTCTGTTATCCAGCAGCCGTTCCTGAACCTCCACCAGACGCCGGAGCAGCCCCAGCATTGCATCCTTCATCCTCTGGTCTTCCTGCCGCCACCTCTCATCTCGAGCGTCCCTCCTCTCCTCACGTTGGTCCCTCCTCTCCTCACGTTCACTGACTTCTTTCCTATACTTTGAAACTGTTTCCTTCCACTCATTCACATGAGCTCTGTCACTGCGGCTGGATTCCATAATTTCAGAAAACATGTCCTCCCGCGTTCTCTTCTTACGACGCCTTATCTGTGATAACCTTCGGGATGGAGGAGGGAGGCTTGAGGAATTTGCAGCTGCTGTAGGGAGGGGAAAAAAGAGAGAATTGTTTTAAAAGCTACATTTTGCAGAACAATGCTTATACTCTTTCACGGTGACCAACACTGTTCACATTACATAGCACATGTGATTTCTGTGCAAGGTCGCATTTTGCCTCTTAATGCTGAGTGCCTGTGGCTTTGCTGCTAGAGATCACAGGTCTGGGCAACAGAATTCGGCTTGCATGCGGCCATGGTAAGCTTCTACGCCCTCCTTTCCCACATACCAAGCATAGCTTGTAGAGTGCTGCAGAATTGGGAAATGAAGTGGCAGCACTCCACACGAGCTGTGTCCAATCTCAGCCAGTTGGGGGGGGCAGTGTGTGGGGGCTTGTCTGGGCCCCTTCAGGCAAGTAGAGTGCTGCGGTTTTTCTGTTAACATTCAGCAGCACCAGAAAACAAACTAACCACCCCCCCCCTCTCGCCATGAATTCTCTGGGATGATCGCTGTACCCCTCCCCCCCACCGCGTGGCTGGTATCAGGGAAGATCCCTGCAGGCACCAAACTAACCCCCCCCCCCCCGCCGCCGCCCCCCTCCCGCCATGAATTCTCTGGGATGATCACGGTACCCCTCCCCCCACCGCGTGGCTGGTAACAGGGAAGATCCCTGCTAGCCAAACGCGAAAAACTCAGGGCCAATTTCCCATCTGCGCTTGGCTAACTGCAGGGAAGGATTTATTTTCCGCCACAGGCAAACAGCCCAGTAGGAACGGCCACCTCTGTCCCCTTAATTAAGTTCCCGTATTTCAACCAGGTTACCAGGAGTGATATCACTCTCCTGAGGATTACACAACAAGATAAAGAACGGATGTTGCTTGAATGCCAGCAAACACCGGGACCATACGCTGCCAGGCTTTGTCAGGCAATGATACCAGATTACTTGCTGCAAGCATGGCGTGGTCAAGTGTCCTACCATGGCGGAGGGAATAAAGATGCACTGCCCAGAAACCTTCTGGCAAGGCTTTCGGAGTACCTCCAGGAGAGCTTCATGGAGATGTCCCTGGAGGATTTCCGCTCCATCCCCATACATGTTAACAGACTTTTCCAGTAGCTACAGACTTTTCCAGTAGCTGAACTGACCGCGAATGCAAAGTCAGGCAAAGTAATCATTAAAAACCGTTTGCTTTTAAAACAAGTTTTATATTTTAAAAGGTAAACTCACCTGAGGTCCCTTCCATGGGGTCAGAGTCTTGGGTACTGGCTTGGGAGGCTTGGGAGGGTACTTCAGTCAGGGTGATAAAAAGATCCTGGCTGTTGGGGAGAATGGAGTGCTGTGTGCTCTCTGCAAGCTCATCCTCATCCTCCTCCTCCTCCTCTCCCCCATCGGCAGAATCCTCAGGCGTCGCTGATGAGACTATCCCCGACCCAGAATCCACGAACACAGGTGGGGTAGTGGTGGCAGCCCCCCCTAGAATTGCATGCAGCTCGGCGTAGAAGCGGCATGTCCGCGGCTCTGACCCGGAGCGACCGTTTGCCTCCTTTGTTTTTTGATAGGATTGTCTGAGCTCCTTGACTTTCACGCGGCACTGATCTGAGTCCCTATTGTGGCCTCTCTCCATCATGCCCTTGGAGATTTTTTCAAAAGTTTTTGCATTTCGTCTTTTAGAACGAAGTTCTGCAAGCACTGAATCCTCTCCCCATACAGCGATCAGATCCAGTACCTCCCTCACGGTCCATGCTGGTGCTCTTTTTCGATTATCAGCCTGCATGGTTACCTGTGCTGATGAGCTATCTGTGGTCACCTGTGCTCTCCACGCTGGGCAAACAGGAAATGGAATTCAAATGTTCGCGGGGCTTTTCCTGTCTACCTGGCCAGTGCATCCGAGTTTAGATTGCTGTCCAGAGCGGTCACAATGATGCACTGTGGGATAGCTCCCGGAGGCCAATACCATCGAATTGCGGCCACACTAACCCTAATTCGAATTGCTAAAATCGATTTTGGCACTACTCCGCTCGTTGGGGTGGAGTACAGAAATCGATTTAAAGGGCCCTTTACATCGAAATAAATAGCGTCGTTGTGTGGACGGTTGCAGGGTTAATTCGAATTAAAGCTGATAAATCCGAATTAAAGTCGTAGTGTAGACCAGGCCTCAATGATGATTCCCCATCAACAACAAGGCTTTGAGATTTCAGCTAGCCAGTTCTGAATCCTTTGAAAGTGCTTTATTGATACTGTATAGTGCTAATATTTTAATCAGAGTATTGTGTGGTACTAAGTCAAATGCCTTACAAAAGTTTAAGTATATTATATCAATGCAGTTACCTTTAATTGACCTTGTATCAAAACATGAAATCAAGTTTATTTGACAAGAACTGTTTTCTGTGAAACCATCCTGACTGGCATCAATTATATTCTAACCCTTTAATTCTTTATAGAGACTGAGTAGCAAAGAGCGCTTAGCCTACTTTGCAGAGAGGAACAATAAAATACCAGAGGATCTCCGCAAGGCAGAAAACTCTAAACTATGCCAGCACCTTTCTTTTTGGAGATGCTAAAGTAGATCCAGGAGGTAACTAAAAAATGCAGAAGATAAGCTTCTGAGGTCATGAACTTCCAGCATAGCATTTGCAACTGACTGAGATTTTAAACAGACAATGTTCCG
This sequence comes from Malaclemys terrapin pileata, assembly GCF_027887155.1. Classification (NCBI taxonomy): domain Eukaryota; kingdom Metazoa; phylum Chordata; order Testudines; family Emydidae; genus Malaclemys; species Malaclemys terrapin. Next base: position 66,562,479 of record NC_071506.1, on the reverse strand, counting down.
GGGCTAATTATCCTTCATCAAGTAGATTAGGCTAGAGATCAGCACCAAGAATCTTATTAAAGTGATCAGGCTGTAAGAGTGATGTGTATATATATAAAAAGTAAGCTTATGCTCAAATAAATTCATTAGTCTCTAAGGTGCCACAAGTACTCCTGTTCTTTTTTTGGTATGCTACAGTGCATCAGTGGATAATAAAATGTCACCAATTCAGCTACTAATGGGAAGAGAAATCTAGCTTACTCAGCAATTAAGGACTACTCAAGACTCATCGTTCAGAAGGAATAATACTGTGTAAAGAAAAACAGAAAATCAGTTTTGATAAAAAAAAATCATGCAGTCTTCCACCATTTGAATATGTCAATACAGTGATTTCATGACAACTGCAACACCTATGAATGTTGCTAATGAGACACCATTGAAAGAAAAACTGATCCAAAAATCTGACCAAGATATCAGAGAAACACCTAGGTCTTGATTCTCCATTGCCTTGTACTTTAAGGAGCCATTTACACCTGTGATGAGTGAGCACAAAGTGGGTGCCAAATGGCATCACTGAAAGGTACAGGCAATGGAAAATCTTAGAATTCACATCCTGAGGCTGCAGGTACAAATGCTGATGACAATTAGCCTGTAGAATTTTTGCCATCACTGGAAAGAGAAATGAGACTTTAAAGCCCATTTCTATGAAGAATGTACTTTAGGATTCAATCAAGAAGTTAACAAATCCTTGTCATTCAGGCCAATATTTTCTAAAGTTTATACTTAATTATAATAAGCAACAAGGAGTCCTGTGGCACCTTATAGACTAACAGACGTATTGGAGCATAAGCTTTCATGGATGCATCCAACGAAGTGGGTATTCACCCATGAAAGCTTATGCTCCAATACATCTGTTAGTCTATAAGGTCCATAGGACTTTTTGTTGCTTTTTACAGGTCCAGATTAACATGGCTACCCCTCTGATACTTAGTTATAATAGAATCAAAATTGCCGATCACTTAGCAGCTCCTATTGCCTTCAGTATATTTATACTTCTGCTTGGGTAGCTAGGATTCTCCTTGGGGACAGGAATTCCTCTGAGAGATACATTTAGCTCCTTGTCTTCAATCTCTGCCCATTACCCCAAGGTGAATCAATGTCATGTCACCACATGGCTCCAAGACCTATTGCAACAGCCATTAGAACGGATGAGCTCTTTTCCCATTTTGATCCTCTTTAACAACTGACTATAGCATCGCTAACAGCTTCCACATCCTCTTTGCTAAAACCCTAGTATGTGCTTTGGCATTTTCTTGCCTGGATTGCTGTAGCCTTTTTCTTTCCAATCTCCCTGCTTTCTCCCTCCTTTTTCTTTTTTCTTTCCAATCTCCCTCCTTTCTTTAATCCATCCCCAATGCTGTCTAATTTTAAATGATTTATACTGAGTCAAATGTACCATGTACCATGAATTTCCAGTACGTAGTCAGTATGCCAAAATCTGTATAAAATGTAATTTTGCAAGATAATAGAACAAAGGAGGAAAGGAAAAAGGTGTAAATGCCTTTTCATGCTTGACAAAATCCATACACCACACTGTCAATTTTTCTTCACTCAAGAGCTTTGCACAAAAGAATGTTGCATTCACCCAATAAGACTCAGACTTTATTTCAGCTAATTTTTATTTCTTTCACATCAGTCACCGTTTATACAATAGTGCATCTAGAAAACAAGAGATTTATAACATCAGAAAAAAAACTTCATCTAATTTATCCTGCCATATATGGATGTTTGCATTATTCAGATTCAAACTGAAATACAAGTTGTATCTAAAGGCATCCAGCTAATCTTGTTATAAATCACAATCACACCTAAAGAAAATGAAAAATATATACATCTTGTGTGAAAACCTGGCCCCATTGAAGCCAAGAAGAGTTTGGCCCTAATGACTTCAGTGGGACAAGGATTTCAATCATTCCTAATTTATTGCTGTTAACTGTTTTAAGTTACGCACACCTTATATGTTTGTGCATTAACATTAGTTAGTGCAACATTTTGAATTATACATGTAAAATTTGTAAAAGTACCTTAGTGATTTAGGAACCCAAGTCCCATTTCTAAAGTGACTTAGGCACTTAGAAACCTAGGTTTCAGTGAAAGTCAATGGGATTTAGATCCCAAGGGCCAGATTTTAAAGATATTTAGATGGCTAAATATATAAACAGGCACCTATTGAGATTTTAAAAAACACCTAACCAGATTAGGCACCTAAATCTCATTGAAATCAATGTTGTTCGTGGTGTTGTTGAAGCGGTGTTGGTCCCAGGATATTAGAGAGAGAAGGTGGGTGAGGTAAGATCTTTTATTGGACCAACTTCTTAGTGGTCCAATAAAAGTTATTACCTCATCCATCTTAACTCTCTGTTGAAATCAATGGAGATTTGCCACCTACCCTACATAGGCACAGGCCGAGATTAAAGAATGTTGGGGCCCTGTGCACTGCGGAAATTGACCCCCCCCCAACCACCACCTTCCAAAAACTAGACAGCAAAGAGCCCCTGCCCCAAGTCCTACCCTACACAGAGACTCTCAAATGCCTTTCCCACCCCACATTTACTCCAAAAAACCTCCACATGTCCCCACCTATCCTTACACCCCTCCTCACATCAGCAGCCCTGACATACATCCCACTCACTGCAGCCCAAAACACCTCATCCCCACTGGCCACAGCCCCCATTCTCTTCCACAGCCCCCATAACTCACCCCAAGCATCTCCCACTTGCCCCCAACCCCTCAACCCACAGATGCCCACCAACTCATCCCCAGCCCCTGACCCATTGCCGCTGAGACCTTCCTGGCCTCTCAGGGACATACCCTGCTCAGCAGTCTGTTCCCGTCCAGGGCCAGGGAGGCTCCTCCTGCTCCCAGATGCCCAGCTCTGCTACCTGTGCACTCACATGGCCCTGGGCCTCTAAGGTTTGGCCTTGCTGCCCTTCCATCGTGATGCAGGAGTGGCCGGATCAAACCTGAGTGACTGTGTTGCGACTTGGCCAATGGAGTCACAGCATCACTCAGATTTGTTTTGTTTTTCGCCATCATTGTCTCCCTGCCCCAAGATGGGGTCTCTCTGCAAGTGTACAGAGTGCACATGGTGTAGGATAAATATAAAATTAAAGAATTAGGATTAGTTTAAATTTGGTTAAGGAAATATGTGGGTTGTAAAGAAAGGCCCTGGCTAGCAAGTAGAAGGAAAGCTTTCAAAATAATGAGTTATAAAGCCAGAAAGAATGAAGTAGGGAGGTTGCCTGGTGTGACAAAGTGGGGATTTCCCCTTGTTATGTTGTATGTGAGTTTTACTGTTTGCATGAATTCTGTGTGTGCCTCAGTTTCCCTGTGTGCTGCACCAATACCTTGGTGGTGGGAATAAGGTGTGTGACTTTGGCTGAGACCTCTGGGGCAGGTGAGGCTGCTCCAGTTATCTGCATGTATGCTATGACCAGTGCCCTTCATAACCTGAGACCCAGGAGAGGGATGCGACCAGGTGACTCTGTGCCCAGGAAGTGAGACAAAGTCAAGGAGGAGGACCAATGGGGGGGAGAAGTGTCGGAGGTCGGGTCGCTGGAAGCTGGGAGTCTGCTTGGGGGGACCGGAAGAGGGCGAGTCCAGGGCTTCTGGCCCAGGACTCCCCAAGATGGATTTGGCTGAAATTCACTGATTTCTGTGCTAACAAGTTCTGTCCTACACTGTGCTCCTGTCAACTAATAAAACACCTGTTTTACCAGCTGGCTGAGAGTCACATCTGACTGCGGAGTTGGGGTGCAGGGCCCTCTGGCTTCCCCAGGAGCCTCGCCCAGGCGGACTCACTGCGGGAAGCATATGGTGTGGAAGGGGATGCTGAATGCTCCGAGGTCAGACCCAGGAAGGTCGAAGCTGTGTAAGCTTCTTTCCCTGGTGACAGTGTGCTCAGAGAGAGGAGGCATGCTCTGCCAGAGTCTGACTGGCTTCATATGGAGTAGTTCCAGAGCATCGCCCGGTGACTCTGTGACACCTGGTTCAAAGAATAACTAATGAAATAAGGGGAAGTTTCTAAAAAGGAGACGTCTGACCAATAGGGGTGACTGCAGATGGTTTGAAATAAGACAAACCTAATCTGTCTTAAAAGGTGACAACATGAGCTGGCTCACCCCATATACCAGTGTTATCTTAAAAGTAATTCCTATATAAACCCAGGTGTAATGGAAAAACTGCTGGTCATATGGAGGAAAGGCCTTGAGGGAAAAGGAGGTTGTAAATCTTATCTGGATTAAGACTGAAAGTAAGGCTGAATTGCCAGTAATTGGTAATGAGACAATTTGTTTGTTAAAGGGTATAAAGATTTATGCATTTGAGGGTTCTTTGTCATAACCTACCTGATCATGGGTGTAGTTCAGATGTGGTAGAAATCTGGCAAGAAGAAGGATTATTAAAGATTTCCTCCTTTTTAAGATGAAGACTCACAAGAAGAGCTCAGCAGATTTCAGCCCTATCAGATTGAACCCAGCCCCCCAGCCTAATCTGGATATGGATCCCAACACTGCCTTGTCAGCCCATCACACACACAGGCAATAGAAACATGTGCACTCTCTGTCACGCTGACCAGCATCCTGCTTACTGTGTGCTCTGGAAAATTCCAGCTAGAAGAGTTCCTGCTGCATTTGCTTGCTGTTTTAAGTGATAGCCTCCAGTCATAGCACAGACAACTGCTGTCAGAGTAGCACAAATTCAGCTTTACCTATCATAGATGGATATTATGTTATCTTCTAATCAAGTCTTTCTCTCGGTTTTTGCTACCCTCAGCAAATCAGAAAATATAATTCCTCACTCAGGCCAGTAATTTTACACTGACTGTCCTGAAACATTTGCTGTTCTACCAGAAGATCTTCCTTTTACTGTACCCACTATCCAAGGACTAGATATGTCTCCTCTACAGATGGATGGTGATGGGACAATCTTTTTTCCCTCTCTAGTGAGGCTACACCTACTATTCCAAATTCAGTTCTGGGCGCCTCAAGAAAAAGTGAGCAGACTGGTGGTAGAGGGATTCCAGAACTGATTTAGGAGCTGGTTTTGAGATATCAGAAATGAGTAAAAGAATTATGTACCATTTGGGTAAAGGACAACTAACTAGTAGAGTGGAACACAGCAAACATATAGTATTCATATATTTGCGTGGTGTAAATGCCAACAAGACAAAGGAACTTAGGTAGTTAAAAGTGGTTGTTACTAGGAATTTAAGGATAAAAATTGAATAAAGGACAATATAGGCTGAATATCTGGTAAAACTGCCTGATAGAGAGATCCATTTAGATGATGGAATAGCCTTCAAAGGGTAAAAAATGGAAGTCCCATTTGAAAATCTGGATAAAGCACCAGTAAAATACTGTATGCTAATATGAACAGCATTGTTTGGTAGAGAAGTTTAACAGTCTTATTTTGGAAGCGTTATGAAAACAGATGGAGCTTTGAGTCATTGCTGTTAACAAGGTGGCTAAGTTGAAGCAGGTATAACTACTGAGGGTTGAAAATAAACACAAACAGAAGGAAGGCTAGCAAAGCACCTCTGCACTGACTAGTTCAAAGATTCCAGGAGCATCACCAGAATTAAAGAGCTTGTACTGCAGCACCGAACAGCTAGCAGATTCAAGACAGTCCAGTGCAGAAGCTGGGCAATGTTCCCATTTCTGAATGAAGGCCAGGAATGTTACATAAGTGTGAAGTGCAAGATGGAGGAGGAACTAGAAATCTCAGATGGAAACCAGGGAAACCAAATCCGACATGTCACAAATAGAGGCAACAACAAGAAGAAATAAAGAAGGTCAAAATCAGTGAATTTAAAGGGGTTCTCCCAGGTGCAGGGAGAGAAGAAGCAGAAATCCTCTGCCTACACTTGCAATTAACTGCCCTTGCACTTGGTCATGTTCTCCTGCCTTACAACACAGTGAAAGAAGATCCAAGAATTATTTAGGGTCCTTGGGAAGGAGATTCTTCCAGTAATAAGAGTGAACTGAGCAAAGAGAAGATCTTGTTGTAGGCATGGGGATTTCATAGCACTATTTGCCTCTGCCTGTACAAACCATGACCCTAAGATGAGCAAAATAGAGGCAAAAAATCATCAGTAAGGAACTAGACATATTTGTACCCTCTTTAAAAAAATCCCCTCAGATTCTAACAATGAGAAGAAACAAGTGAAAGCCTTCACAACTCCAAGTAGCAATTTAAAGATGATGTGAATATTCACTTCCAAGTGACCACAACTCACATACTCCTTCCTGGCAAACATAGGAGGCTCCAGAGACATGGAGCACTTTCAAAGGCCTCAGAAGAAACAGACATTCCTCCTTAGCCAGGAGACCGAGGGACAAATTCAGACTTGGTGTAAAATGGGTGCAACTCCATTAAAGTCAGAGACAGTGATGTTGTCCATACTTATGCTAGGTATAAATTTGCTCTAAAGCCAACCAATGGGATTTCACAGTTAAGAAAATTTAGTATATCTCATTTTATATTTTGTATTCTGAGGATGGGCTAAAAGAATGAGCCTTGGATGGTATTATTGACTCAGAGTCCCACCCCTCAAAAGATCAGTAAGATAGAAAAAAGGATACCAGAAAATATCCCTTTGCCTGCATTTCTGGAATCAAACAGTGAGGTGTTTGAAAGTGAGATAGCTGGTGACTCACTTGAATGATCAACACAAATGGCCCACAGAAGATCATATGATTAAACTGATTCCCCTCTGATTGTTATGAAAACTTAAAAGGTTCAAATTAATTCAATCAGGAGCAATGTAATCACACATACCAACCACAGAGCCTGTGATAGATCATCAGAATTAGCAAGTGATTTAAAACCTCCTCTCAGAACTCTAATCATGTTTTTCATGTATTGGAACAATCTGTCCTCCTAAACTCACTACAAATAGAAACTGATGAGTTAGTTCAACAGAATGAGTAGCCAGCCTAGTTACTGTATATTTTGAAATCTAAGCTAATTATAGTAAAATAAAAAGAGAAAAAGATCAAAATTGAAATGAAACATTTTGATTGACAAAAACTTGTTTTGGATTGTCAGTATTCAAAAAAATTCAAGATTTTGACTTTTTCTCCCAATTCAGGATAGGAACCCTTTTCAAAATCCCCATTTTCCCCGCCGGGATGGGGAAACGATTGCCCACCCAGCTCTAGCTGACACTGTGAATGCTCCCCACCTTCTGCTAAAATTTGTGATTTACTTCAGGGCAAGAATATACATTTACAGTCTAGGGAGAGATCAGATATTTGTCTTCTAAGACAGGAATCTGTTTATGAGACTTTCAAGGTTTTGAAGGACTCTGAAAATCATTAAAAGTTGTTTGTATTGTATATGGTCTGTGAATGATTTATATAATTGGAATATGACAACTTGATTTGTTATGATAATAAGAACTATTGTTCCATCACTAAAATGGTTTTATGATGTAGGTGCTACTATCCAAAGCTGAGGTAGGAGCAAGTACAGCTTTTACCTTGTATGGCCATTAATGTGACCTGTGTATTACCAAAGGGTACAGATCAACTGTGTGTTTTTCCTGATCTGCGTCATAGAGTCATAGAATATCAGAGTTGGAAGAGACCTCAGGAGGTCATCTAGTCCAACCCCCTGCTCAAAGCAGGACCAACTTCAACTAAATCTCGCCAGCCAGGGCTTTGTCAAGGTGGGCCTTAAAAACTTTTAAGGGGAGATTCCACCACCTCCCTAGGTAACCCATTCCAGTGTTTCACCACCCTCCTAGTGAAATAGTTTTTCCTAATATCCAACCTACCTCTCCCCCACTGCAACTTGAGACCATTACTCCTTGTTCTGTCACCTGCCACCACTGAGAACAGCCGAGCTCCATCCTCTTTGGAACCCCCCTTCAGGTAGTGGAAGGCTGCTATCAAATCCCCACTCACTCTTCTCTTCTGCAGACTAAACAAGCCCAGTTCCCTCAGCCTCTCCTCATAAGTCATGTGCCCCAGCCCCCTAATCATTTTCATTCCCCTCTGGACTCCCTTCAATTTGTCCACATCCTTTTTGTAGTGGGGGGCCCAAAACTGGACACAATACTCCAGATGTGGCCTCACCGGTGCCGAATAGAGGGGAATAATCACTTCCCTTGATCTTCTGGCAATGCTCCTACTAATGCAGCCCAATATGCCATTAGCCTTCTTGGCAACAAGGACAGCCTGTTGACTCATATCCAGCTTCTCATCCACTGTAATCCCCAGGTCCTTTTCTGCAGAACTGCTCCTTAGCCAGTCAGTCCCCAGCCTGTAGCAGTGCATGGGATTCTTCAATCCTAAGTGCAGGACTCTGCGCTTGTCCTTGTTGAACCTCATCAGATTTCTTTTGGCCCAATCCTCCAATTTGTCTAGGTCACTCTGGACCTTATCCCTACCCTCCAGAGTATCTACCTCTCCCCCTGGCTTAGTGTCATCCACGATCTTGCTGAGGGTGCACTCCATCCCATCATCCATATCATTAATGAAGATGTTGAACAAAACCGGCCCCAGGACTGACTTCGGGGGCACTCCGTTTGATACCGGCTGCCAACTAGACATGGAGCTGTTGATCACTACCTGTTGAGGCTGATGATCTAGCCCGCTTTCTATCCACATTATAGTCCATTCACCCAATCCATACTTTTTTAACTTGCTGGCAAGAATATTTTGGGAGACTGTATCAAAAGCTTTGCTAAAGTCGAAGTATATCACATACACCACTTTCCTCATATCTACAGGGCCAGTTAACTTATCATAGAAGGCAATCATGTTGGTCAGGCATGACTTGCCCTTGGTGAATCCTTGTTGACTATTCCGGATCACCTTCCTCTCCTCCAAGTGCTTCAAATTGGATTCCTTGAGGACCTGCTCCATGATTTTTCTGGTCTGTCTCTCTATTAGATATTTTAATCCATTGTTGAGACTACATAGCAGTCAGTCACTCATTGATAACAGCTGATGGGGGGGGGAGTGGTAATTTGTCTTATGCAAATTTAGTACATTTTATATTAGACTCTTATAATAATGTGGCTAATTTAATGGGGGAAATCACCCAGCTGTTTGTTTCTATGGTATTTATTACTATGTCTACCTAGTAAACTGGTGTATGAACATCTGTGTTGAGAAGTGTTTTATAGTTGGATCAAACTATATATGGGATATGGCAGAGATATTTACCTTTATTTTTATGGTAAAGAAATATTAATTGGGGGTAATTATTATATTCCACCTGAAAAGGTTGCTTGTGTCAGTGAGAAACTGATGTAAACTAGACATCCCCAGAAGGCTGCTTCTTTCCTTTTACAAAGATTTTTCAGAGTCAGACACCTGATCCACTGTATACTGCTGAATGCTGAAATATTATTTTGGTAACCACATTTATAATTCCTTCCTGTGCTCCTCTCTAGGCCTGGAGAGTATACCAATTGCTGCATGCTTCAGGGGGCTAACACACTTATCTCTGTATTACAGGTTCTGCTTTGAGATGGAATGCACCCTCAGGAGTGCAAGGTTGGAGCAGGGCCTGTGTTACTATGAGAGGAAGAACCAGAACTGTGGATAGCAATGGAGGTTCCTCGCACCTTTACCACACTACCTGCCATGCATGGGCCAGCCACAATAAGTTAAGTACATTAGCAGAGATGCTCTTGCATTTGTATTTTCTCCAGTTTCCCTCCAAGCCCAGGAAGTCTTGTTCCTGTGAGAAGGCCTGTGTTGGATCTGAAGATGAAACACATTGTTGACCCTTTGCTGAGCGGACACAGATTCTGAGGCACTGTAGGTAATTTTCCTGTTCTGAGAAGAAATTGGTGATACCGCATCAGGTATTAGTGTAATTTGTAGAGCTTGTTGGAATTTTTTTCCCCCCTCCTTGGAAAATTTGAACCTGTCAGTGAAAGATCAAACCCAAAAATGTTTTCATCTGAAAACCAGAAATTTTGATATATAAATGCTTCCATGGTGCTCGTGGAAGTTGTAGTTCAGGCTCCTGATTCACCCAGGGTTCCCCAGCCAGACTGAATCTCTCATGATGCACCACAGCCTGGGACTCCCATGATGCACTGTGGTGGATCAACAAGAGGGGAGATCATGATGACTCATGGGAGATGTAAGCTGGCCAGGGAGCACCATTCGCCAAAACAATATTGTATCAAGGCACCTGTTCCATGTACCTATTTTTCTTGCTTAATATTAGTAGGTGAATTGTTTCTTACATCTGATTCTGACCACCTCTTCTGCATTGAATTAAATTAACAGTGTCTTCAGAGTGACCATTGTCTCTGAGGACCTGAGTGGTATCTGGAGAGAAAGGGAGTAACAGAAGCTTGCAGCGGAGTGAGAAGTAATGGGTTTTCTAAAACCAGAAACTATTTGAAAGATACATACTGCTGCTGGGAACATGGAAAAAAATTTAAGGACAGGAAAAGGAAGGTAAGCAGTAAGAGAAAAGCAGGCTCAGACTTCCCTAGAGATAGAAGCAAACCTGGAGCCATACTGCAGGAGATGTGGAAGATAAGGCCTAGTCAGTTACCCCTCCCCCTAGACACTCCAATCCCAGATGTATGCAGAGGAGGAATGCCCCCTTCACACATACACATATACATGCATAATCTGGGGCACCAGGACCCATGCAGCCCCACCCTTACCCCAGCCAAGTGGGAGGACTCCAGGGCAGAGCCAGTTTGGGATGAGGCAGACACATAGTCTGCAGGACCAGACACAGAAACAGCTGCAGCAGGTCCCTTCAGACTGATGATGTCATCAGAGTTCTTTTTCACTCAACATTCTTTCCCATCCAAGCTGTTTGTTCCAACCTTCCCCATTCCCATTCTCTTCACCTCAGCATAACTCTCACTGCCCTCCACGCTTTGTTCTTTCTTTTCTTCCTTCCCCACTTACCAACCTCCCTTCAATATCCCCTCTACCTTTACCTTCTTTTTGTCCTGCCATTCAGCTAATGCCCACCCAACAAACCCCCACTCAAATAACCAACAGCCCTAAACGACAAACAAAAAATATGGTGGAATTAACAATGTTTGCAAGGCATCATATTAATAGATTTCAAATCCAGAAAGGACCGTTGTGAACTAGCCTGACCTCCTGTATAATACAGACCATAGAACTTCCCCCAAAATAATTAATATAGTATATCTTTCAGAAAAACATCAAATCTTGATTTAAAATTTGCCAGTGATGGAGAATTCACCGTTACCCTTGGCAAATTGTTCCAATGGTTAATTCACAATCTGTGTTAAAAATGTATGCCTTAGTTCCAGTCTGAATTGTCTAGCTTCAACATCCAGCCATTGGATCATGTTATACTTTTCTCTGCTAGATTGGAGAGCCTTTATTTTTTAGATTGAAGAATCTTTTCAATTCATGAAATTGAAGATTAAATATTTGTTCCCCATTTAGGTATTTATAGACTAATCAAGTCATCCCTTAACCTTCTCTTTGTTAAGATAAATAGATTGAGCTCCTTGAGTCGATCACTATAAGGCCTGGTTTTGAATCCTTTAATCATTCTCCTGGCTCTTCTCTGAGCCTTCTCCAATTTATCAACAACTGTTTTGAACTGTGACCACCAGAACTGGACACAGTATTCTAGCAGCAGTTGCACCAATGCCAAATACAGAGGTAAAAATAACCTTTACTCCTTGTGACGCATGGCTAGAAAGGGTTAAACAGCTTCCAGGCTGAATGACCCAAAGCCCACCTTGAAAGTCATGTTAGAAAGAAATGCGGATGATAATTAGGGCCATTCAAGCTAAATAGGCTAGAACTTTGAAATGCAAACCTATATTGTTAGAAGTAATACTAATTGTGTGCATCTTAGATGCTACTCGTAAACAGACAGCTTCTGTCTGTCATTATAACTATTGATTCAGAGATCAAAAGAGAATATTAACATTTGGATGAATTTGGGGTAAAATAATGTCATTGTCTGTATATCTCTGAAGTTTGTAATAGACTGCCTAATGGATAAATTGCTCTATGTTAACTTGTGTGACTAATTACTGGTGGTGTTTAGAAAGCAAAAGGTTACATCAAAAGTCTATTGTTTAACCAGGACCGTGTGGTCAAATGGATGTTAGGACACTGTATAAAAAGACCCCTGCGTCCTGATTCTGTCATCTCAGATCTGCTTAGGCTTCATCAGGAGAAGTTTGAGTCACAAGGCTGAGGTCCCAGTTATGCTGGTATGCCCTGAATATGATATTTGGACATTGAACTATAAACTCTGAACTATTTCTGAAAGAACTCTTTGCAACTACAAAGCTCACCATCTCTGCTATGAATCTGCACCTAAATGAATTGAACTCATGTCTGTATGTACATTGATCTTTTAACCATAGTCTCTTTTGTCTTTTAATAAAGTTTAGTTTAGTTAATAAGAATTGGCTGTAATGTGTATTTCGGTAAGATCTGAAACATTCATTAACCTGGGAGGTAATATGTCCGATCTTATGGGATTGGTAGAACCAGAAATCATCATATTTGATGTGAGTACCTGGATGGAGGCCTGAGGCTGGATCACTTTAAGGAAACTGTGTTGTTTGGACTTCTGAGTAACCAGTGAGGTAATAAAGAAGCTGTTTTATGCTGGCTTGGTAAATCTAAGTATTGGAATATCCATCAGCTTTTTGGGGCTGCCATGTTCTTTGCAGCTCACCTAATTGAATGACCACAGTTGGCCTCCATTAGGACCCCAGTCACACTCCTACTTGAAATTTCCTTGTTTATGCATCCCAGGATCATATTAGCTCTTTTGGCTACAGTGTCACACACACAGAGCTCATGTTCGGCTGATTGTCCGTCATGATCCTCAAATCTTTTTCAAAGTCATTGCTTCCCAGGATAGATTCCCCCTCCAGTAAGTAGGACCTACATTGTTTGTTCCTAGATGTATACATTTACATTTAGCCCTATTAGAACACACATTGTTCACTTAGGCCCAGCTCACCAAGCAATCCAGATCTCTCTGAATCAGTGACCTTTCCTGTTCATTATTTCTACTCCTCTGATTTTTGTGTTATCTGCAAGCCTTATCAGTGATGATTTTATGTTTTCTTCCAGGTTATTAATTAAAAATGTTAAATAGCACAGGGCCAAGAACTAATCCCTGTAGGACACCCTTAGAAACACACTCATTTGATGATGATTCCCCATTTACAATTACATTTTGAGATGTATCACTTAGCCAGTTTTTAATCCATTTTATGTGTACCATGTTAATTTTATAGTTTTCTAGTTTTTAATGAAAGTGTCATGTGGAAGTATGTCAGGTGCATTGCAGAATTCTAAGTATATTATTATATCAACACTATTACCTTTATCAACCAAACTTGTAATCTCATAAAAAAAATATCAATTTAGCTTGACAGGATCTATTTTCCATAAACCCACTGAAAAACAAAAACCCATAAAAAGATTGTTCAATCAATTTGTATATTGTACGTCCTGCACCTCCTCTCTTTGTCTGTCTTGTCTATTTGGATTGTGAGCGCCTCAGGGAAAGGATTGTCCCTTACTCTATGTTTATATGATGCCTAGTATAATGGGATCCCAATCTTAGCTAGGGCCCTTAGGTGTTACCATAATACAAATAATAAAGAAAGCTGACTACATATCCAAAATTGAGAGAGAGATGCTGTGACGGGTTCCCCCTGGGGTGCTACCTGGAACTGGGGTACCACTGAGCCCTCTGACCCACCGGCCTGACGTCCCTCTCACACTGTGCTGCTGTGACAAGTTGCAAAGCCCTCCAAGCCTGCACTTTCACCAGCATTCACACAGGTAGGGATACACCCAGCTGCAGTCACATGCAGGCTCTTTAACTACCAGCCGCCCAGCCTAGGACCCCAGAGCAGTATTGTCCTGCCCTGGTCAAATCTGGCCAGTATATGGGTTTAACACTTGGTCCGCCTCTCCTTCAATGTGAAGAGGACCATGTACACTTGTGGTAACCAAGCTGAGATTTTTCCCCAGATACCTTAGTCCAGGGGTCGGCAATGTTTGGCACGTGGCTTGCCAGGGTAAGCACCCTGGTGGGTTGGGCCAGTTTATTTACCTGCTGACGCGGCAGGTTCAGCTGATCGCGGCCCTCACTGGCTGTGGTTCGCCATCCCGGGCCAATGGGGGCAGCGGGAAACTGCAGCCAGCACATCCCTCGCCCACGCCACTTTTCGCCACCCCCATTGGCCCGGGACGGTGAACCGCGGCGAGTGGGGGCCGTGATCGGCCGAACCTGCCACGTCAGCAGGTAAATAAACTGGTCTGGCCTGCCAGGGTGCTTACCCTGGCGAACCACGTGCCAAACGTGGCCGACCCCTGCCTTAGTCAAACACTACTGGTTTCAATTAAAACATAAAATACGTTTATTAACTACAAAAGGATAGATTTTAAGTGATTATAAGTGACAGCAAGCAGATCAAAGCAGATTACCTATTAAATAAACAAAACCACAAACTGTGCTGAACATACCAGATAAGTAGGATATGAATTAGCAAATTCACACTCTGATTGATAAACAGGTTGGCAGATTCTTGGCTGTTGTGGCTTTGCAGATTGGGTGTCCCACGTTTTCATACACAGGCTAGAAATCCCTTTAGCCTGGGACCATCACTTCCCCCCTGTTCAGTCTTTATTCCTCAGGTGTTTCCAGGTGTGTTGTTATAGGGAGAGTGAGGTCCCCCTCATGATGTCATTTCTCCCCTTTTATATCTTCTACCCACTTGCTGGAAAGCTCTTTTGTTGCGACCTGGGTCTGACAATTCCCACTGGGTAGTGCTATCTCTGAGAGGTTGCTACACAGTTCCTGGGGTAATCCTTGTCTTTGTGCGCATTTCCTCAATAAACCATTCATATTGTTGGCCTTTTTACTGTTGTACCTGAAAGGCTGCTTGTGGGTGTTTTCAACCTCACAACATGTTTCAGTAACACACACATAGCCAAACTTCATAACTTCACATACGAAGATAACACATACAATCCAATGAGATATTCATGATACCTTTTAGAATGATACTTTGGCATACTTTGTACAAAACATATCCTAATTATATGACAATGGTGAATACTGGGATGCCAGGGTGTCACAGATGCATCCTCCGATGCCTCAGATGCTCCTTAATGTCAATTTGAGTGAGAGTTACAGAATAGGAAAGCTCCCAAAGGCCTTATCTGGTTTTCATGTACTCCCACTGCACCTATGCAGTAATTTATTCATTATATTGGACTTGATTCTCCACTCAGTTAAACTGGTTTTGAGCTGGTATGACTCCACTGCTTTCAGTGGAGTTCTTAAAAAATCATGCAGTGTACTGGAGGGAAGCTTCAGGCACATTATCAGAATGGGCTTTAACTGCAGGTTACCCCTGAAACAATATATATATATATATATATAGATAGATAGATATAGATATATATATATAGATACACACAATTCCTCTTATAATCTCATGCGTGGAACATTCAGATGACAGGTTGGTGAGTAGGCCAGCCAATGAAATCCCATTCAGACACAGCTTTCCTAAGTCATTAATCATAAACTAAAGTCAAGCACACAGCAAGGAAACAACAACCTAACATTGTAAAGGCATAGAACTATTTCTGGCAATGATGGAGGATGAAGTTTGCTTATTGTTGGTTAAATTTTATTTGTTGATTTTCAATCTTTTTAGCAGAACTGTCACCCTTTTTTCCACCTCTTAAAACATTTTTTTAAAATCTCATATATATGAATTTGTATTTCTCTCTCCATTCGATATTTATAGCAGTGTAGCAAATTATGACTGCGAGGCCGCCAGAGTCACTGAAACTGTTAAAAGTGGGAACACAATAAACAGAATGTACTTCTACTATGTTAGAAGGCAAATGATCTAACCAAAGAATAAAATTAAAGTTGGCAAAGGCTTGTTAAATATAGGCTTGCAATCTGCTGATATAGTGATAGCAACACTGCTTCTGAGTTCGGTTGCAGTTATAAAATACTTCATCACTCTTTTTTATTTCTTCAAAATTATTTTGGGACTGATGTTATTCTATCATCATTTATAAATGGACCGAATTTCAGACAGGTCATTTCAACTCAACCTGATTGAGTGTCTCCAAATCTTCTCAGAAAGCCTGGTAAATGCAATCCAATGAGCCATGCAGACCCACTTACTTAAAAAGAAAAAAAAATCAATAAAACTTGATTGTCTTCTTAACCATCCTGTCTAAGTCTTATACCAACTCTGTTGGGTTAAGGCATGAATAGAGAGAAAAAGGCAGGTGCTAAAATAGGTAAATGCACATTCTGTTGTTGTACATCATTGTTTCTAAGCAAAAAGAAAACGTGAAAGCTGCATTTTACTCCCCTCCCACCCTTTCTAGATTTGATCATTTTTGATCAGTGAAGTACACTTTAATCACACACAGTTACCTCATTTGGAGCCTGCAGGAAAGCAGGGGTAATTGGCTTCCCTGTTTTTGTGTTTGTTCTTGTCAGAAAAAGCTCTTTGTAGACCAGGAAGATATTTAATTTTAATTATGTCTTTTGGTTCCTTTGCCATAGCACAGTAGAATAGCAGGTAAGAACTTATTGGCACATTCAGTGAGATCACAGCAAAGCTGGCTGTCTTTTTTCTTAAGATCATGAGCAAACAGCTTAGTCTATTGACTTTCTGAATTAATGGTAGTCATTACTGCTTAAGAACTTCAGTGAACATTGTGCAATTACTTTGCCCTGGCTCTTTTAAATCATGTCCTTGAGTATTTAGTCATCCCCTGAAACCTTGTATAATGCTAAGTTTGAAAAAAGATAATGGATTTGTAAGTTTCTTTATTTTAGTGTGTTCAAGCTAAATGTACCAGAATGAAACATTCAAAATGTTTAAAAATCTCATTTTTCAACACTGCCTTTACAAAATAAGGACAGGTTCCCCTGCTGGATTAGAATTTACATTTCAACACTCCGGGGATAATATTTACTTTGGAACTAAATCTTGGCTGTAGGAGGGAGGGGGGAAGCATCTGGTATTTAACACAGGGACCAAGTTGTGGGTTTGCTCCTCTATGGTGAACTGGAAAATGGGGTGGAGGATGGGTGTCTATGGAATGGAGCTAGGGTGACCAGATGTCCCAATTTTATAGGGACAGCCCTAATATTTGTGGCTTTGTCTTATATAGGTGCCTATTACCCCCATCCCCTGTCCTGATTTTTCACACTTGCTGTCTGGTCACCCTATGGAGCTGTAGTGGCCAAGTGTAGGTGCTCTGAGGCATTTAGATGCGGCAGATAAGCCTCAGGCAGAATGCTTTAGGGAGTATGCTGTATAGAGCTGTCTACTTACCAGTCTTTTTTTTTGTGAGATAATCTTGTGCCTCTTCCTGTACATCTTCTGCAGATGCTAGCAAGAGGCAACAAAGGGGAATGGGGCTCCGACCACTCTACCAGCCTGTGGATTATCTCTGTGTGTATGAGCCAGCCCCATGGCCTGCATCTCAAGAGACAGAGCACTAGGACTTTATTGTGCTTGGCTCCTGGATGAGTGCACTTGTGTTTTTCTCCTGTACCACCCAAACGCCTCAGTTTTTGCCCTCATCCCCCTTTATTTCAGGCAACACTCCCTCCTTAGAAACAGCAGGTGGCTCTGTTCATCCTACCCCCGTCAGACAGTCCAACCACTGATTTACCACAAGCTAGGGGTGGACAGCTATCCACTGCCTCATCCTTTGCAACTGATGCTTCTGCTTAAAATTGAAAACAATTCAGAACACAGTGCCACTCTAGTCTGCCTCAGAGGTATTACCAACCACAGATACAATGAAAAGATGTTTAATGGGTGTGAGCACAATACTCCTCCCATGTTATTTTTGTTCCACTCTCTGTAGTGACTTCCCATCTGTTTCTGGATGCTATTAAGAACCTTTGGTTTTAAGCCCTATATGGCTTCCAACCTAGCTACCAACAGGCTTTTATATTTCCCTTTAGGCCATGATTGTGGCTGAAATGAGGGTGCTGACAGTTCCTAGGTGTGACGGAGGCTGGATGTTTTTGGAGAAGGGAATCTAGCTGTGAAATTTACTGTATCTGGAGGTCTGGAGCACAGCTTCCAAGGCAGAATGCAAGGCCGATGAATGACTCTAAATGAAGGTACACGTTATGATTAGTGAGTTTCAAACTAGTGGTGAATTTTATTTTGAAGCCTGTAATGGGCCCAGATGGGGTAAGGTGATAAAATTGACAGTTATTTACATTCTGGTAGCAAATTTTCTGTTAAATAAAACAGGGTCTTTTGGGGTTTTGCTTTCTTATCATTCGCATTATTCCTTCAGTTTTTCCTCCTACTTCTTTGCCTCAGTCTTGTCCAGGATATGTTCTCAGACTCATTTTTTGTATCATTAGATTTCAGTTCATTTTTTTCTGCCCAAAACATTCTTTTTGTTCTCTTTCTTTCAGCTAATGTCCATTTTCTCCTTGAGTATCATTTTTATTCGGAAGCTTTCCCCTTTCATTTGGTATACCTCCTTGGACATTTTCCAGTCTACTTAGCCCCCTCAATCCTTCCATGCTTTCATCTCCCTCAGGGAAGAAGGGACATTATAAGGGGAAGGCTGTTATCTGCTCCTGGAGCCAGTTAACAGCCCTTTCCCTTGGCGGTGTATGAGGAAGAAAACATCAGCCTACTTGAGAAGAGTTGAAGCACTTTCTCCCTCCATCAAAAAAAAAGAGCCTTAAAAAGGAGGGAGAACACAAGCTAGCTGGAGTGCTCTCTTTCCCCTCAAGCTCCTTTCTCAGCCCACATCCATGGATGCTCTCTCCAGCCAGTTCACCACAGTAGGTTTGTACTGACCAAAAATCCACCCCCCCAAATCACTGTAGCAAAAGAGCTACAGAGTTGCTAGTGGCCCTGGTTTTGTGGTCTTATCCAGAGCCCATTGAAAACAATGGAAAGGGTCCCACTGAATTCAGTAGGCTTTGGATCAAGCACCCTTGGAGGGGTAGGCAAAGTTAAGCAGTATGCTGGCTCCATTTTCGTTTTCCCCCAGGCTTTCCTCAATGAGTCTAATTGTAGCGGGGTGGTCACCCTGCTCCTGCCCGGAGGGGTTAAAAACAGTCCTGGAGAGGGCTCTGGCTGGGGAAAGGCTGACTGGGGAAGCAGCCTCAGCTGGAGCCACGCCCCAATCAGGCTGCAGCTGGCCCTATAAAGGGGCTGCTAGACTGGCACTTAGAGAGTCTCTTGCTAGCAGTTGAGAGGGATGGGCCTGGCTGCTGGGAGCTGAGCAGGGTACCTAGACTGGAGCAGGGCTGGGGAAAGGCCAGAGGAGCTGGGGAGCTCTGGCCTGGAAAACTCCCAGGCTGCAGGCCTTGCTAAAGACCGGAAAAGGTCCTGGGGTTGCAGAGGGCAGCCCAACAGTAAGCAAAGGCAGCAGGTCCAAACCCTCCTTGCTGATGATGAGTGGCAATTACACTGCAGTCCATCCCAGTGAGTGGGGGCTAGATGGTGACTGGCAGTAGCCAAAGACTGAGGTGAGGTGGGGCTAGGGGGTTGGGGAGACCCAGTGAGACTGTGGGTTACTGCAGGGGGCAGAATCCTGATAGAAGAGGCACTGGGATCCAGGAGGGACACTGGGGTCCAGCAGCAAGATGAGATACCGGCCTGCAGAGGACACTTTGGAGGCTGGCGAGCTAATTCCCTGGATGACCAGCAGGAGGTACTGCTCGGTGAGTCGTTGCCCCATTATACTAATCATGAGGATGAATGATTGGGTACTAGACCCATTGGATGGGAAGATTTTGACAGACCAGTAAAGGGCCAGGGACCACTACCGATAGGGTTCTACTGATTATCACACTTGTTGCTAACAGCAGCCAAACTTGTGGGCCTTTTTGTAGGCCTGTGCAGCTTAACATAACTAAGCCAGAAGGGGAGGGCGTTTGGACCACCACAAGGGACTCTCTTGTTTGACCTTTGCCTGACCCTGTGCCCCTCCCTGATGAAGTCTCCGTTGAATGTGCTGGGGTCTGTGTTTTGGGAGAAAAACAGAAGCTTATTTATATTTGCCTTCTGGCATGTATCTGTCAGGGCCTTAAGGCATGCAGACTCTGCAAGAACACATCTGGCTAATTAGTAATCTGAAGAAACTGCTTGCCGAACAAGTTTTTTGATTGATGTGTCATTATCTACTAACAAGAATAAATAAGGGGGAAAATGTTTGGGTTAGTGGGATCTCTTTATGGACACAATTTAGGTTCCCAATGGCAGCTGAAAGATGGGCCAATCAGAAGGCTGCTGTTGTACTACTCAAGAGCCCCACCAAACTTTGGTAACTATTGAGGGTTGGGGGTGTTTTACTAACCTGTTGAGGACATAAGTGCTTGAGACTAAATAAAGTACAGCTTTAAGTGAGAGCATTCTTGTTTTGTACTGTTTGTGCCAGTCATCTATCGGTCGGACAACGGTGTCTCTGTTGATTTATTTCCTGACACCACCTCACGCAGAATAGTTACCAAGAGCTTTGGGTTGAAGGAACCCCGGGTAACACCATGATGTACTCTCTGCCCTCCAGCAAACAGAAAGCCAACTTAGTGAGTCCAACTCATAGTGACTTCAATCAACCATACCAACCTCACCACCACCAGAGGGAGACTCAACAGGTTTTTCTCCTCCTCAAAGCTCCCCTTGTTGACCAATTTGTGTGTCTGAAAACCACAATTTAACTTGGGGAGCTGAACTTTTTAATTATCTGGCTCCACCCCTTACCAAAGAAAATAGAAACTGCTCTGCAGCCAGGGCCGGCTCCAGGGTTTTGGTCGCCCCAAGCAGCCAAAAAAAAAAGCCGCGATCGCGATCTGTGGCGGCAATTCGGCAGAAGGTCCTTTGCTCGGAGCGGGAGTGAGGGACTGTCCGCCGAATTGCCGCCGAATAGCTGGACCTGCCGCCCCTCTCCGGAGTGGTCGCCCCAAACACCTGCTTGCCAAGCTGGTGCCTGGAGCCGGCCCTGTCTGCAGCTATAGAAAGATTAAGAAATAAAACTGACAAGAGGAAAACCTACTGGTTGGAATCTATGCTGCAGTGACAAACTATTTCCCACCAAATTTGGTCAGCACTAGAGATACTGCTTCTTTTGTTCCTACCTGAATGTGATCTTTATGAATCAGAGTGCATATGCTACAGGCAGAATGCGCTTTCATTTAGTAGAAGCCAATTAGTGGTGCTTCACTAATAGGTTTAATTGCCCAAAGTAGTTAAAGATGCCTTTCATTATTCAAGTGTGTCTGAAGAAGAGAACCAACTTGTTGTTGTTCCCTTTGGGGTTCTATACATAATAAGTCTTGGTGTACCTTATGTTTCATTCCTTCCTTGCCAAATAACTTATGCTGTTTGGGTCTATTTCAGAGTAAGAAAAATAAGATGAGGTACAGTATCTTCACTATTTCTGCACACATTTCTGCTATAGCCATATCAAAATCTTTCAAACCAAGCCAGTTTATTTTACAGGAGCTGAAATTTTAGCTGTAATATTTGCAGAAAAAATACTGAGGTGTTCTAAAAACTAAGGAAAATATGCAGTACTCATATGCCATAGTATGGCATGAGGACTAATGCCTGTGCCTTAAAGTTGAACATTACTAATGATTTCATACTAGAACAGATTTTTGTAAGAAGCCTTTGAGTATTGTAAGTAAGAACAAGGTACTAGAGATTCTGACCAACAGCATGATGCCCACCACATTAAACATGGATTTTTTTGGCGAGGTAAATATATTTTAAATTCAAATATACTTTATTAGTATTCCGATACAAAGGTTCTCTTTGTCCTTTTAAATTACTTGGGGGGGTGTGTGTCATAACTATAAAGGGAAGGGTAACATCTGTCCTGTGTACAGTACTATAAAATCCCTCCTGGCCAGAGACTCCAAAATCCTTTTCCCTGTAAAGGGTTAAGAAGCTCAGGTAACCTGGCTGGCATCTGACCTAAAGGACCAATAAGAGGACAAGATACTTTCAAATCTTGGGAGAAGGCTTTTGTTTGTGTTCTTTGTTTTGGGAGTGTGTTTGTTCTCGGGACTGAGAGGGACCAGACATCAATCCAGGTTCTCCACATCTTTCTAAACAAGTCTCTCCTATTTCAAACTTGTAAGTAAATAGCCAGGCAAGGTGTGTTAGTTTTCCTTTGTTTTCTCAACTTGTAAATGTACCTTTTACCAGAGTGTTTATCTTTGTTTGCTGTACTTTGAACCTAAGACTAGAGGGGAGTCCTCTGAGCTCTTTAAGTTTGAGTACCCTGTAAGGTTAATTTCCATACTGATTTTAGAGATGATTTTTACTTTTTTCTTTAATTAAAAGGCTTCTTTTTAAGAACCTGATTGATTTTTCCTTGTTTTTAAGATCCAAGGGGTTTGGATCTTGATTCACCAGGAGTTGGTGGGAGGAAGGAGGGGGGATGGTTAATTTCTCCTTGTTTTAGACCCCAAGGGGTTTGGATCTGTATTCACCAGGGAATTGGTGAAAGGTTTCTCAGGGCTTCCCAGGGAGGGAATCTAATTGGAAAATGGTGGCAGCGGAACCAGAGCTAAGCTGGTAGTTAAGCTTAGAAGTTTTCATGCAGGCCCCTACATTTGTACCCTAAAGTTCAAAGTGGGGATACAGCCTTGACAGGGGGTCTCAAAGAAGATCGCTTTATGGCACTGCTAGATATTGCTAGGTTCCTTTTATGCCTGTAGTCCACTGATAAAGTTTTGACTAGAAATGGTATTCTTAGAGTTTTAATGGGAATTCAAGTGCATAAGACAGCAAACTATTAGTAACAATTCAGTCACATGAAATATAAAGGCTGAAATACTGTGTTCTGTTCAAAAGGAAATTGTTTCAGGGGTGACCAAAACAACAGCAAAGTGGTTTGCATTGTAGATTTATCTTTTTCCTCTTAATGTGACATGTGAGGTATGCCAGAAAAAATGCAGCAAATAAGGGATCCTATTCCTGTGAGGTGGAAAATGACCTCCTGGATACAGAAAGAAGATTGTCACTTTAATGCCTCAAGTGCTGAATATTCTTTTCGAGGGAGAATTGTTTCTTTTGAGTTCAAGAGAGTATTAAGATGAAAAGGAGTTTCACAAATGTTTTAAAACAAAATCATATACATTTTGTGCTTTTTTTGGGTAAAGCTTTCCCACATAAGAACCTACAGCAATCCTTTCAAAGCCAAAGTTCTCAGTGCATTCAACATTTAGGATGTGCTACTTAAGACAAGGTTGTGCAAGCTATTTCCAAAGAGATCTTGCATGGTATTTACTTACACCCCCCCCCCCCAACCAGAACTTTCTCCCTAGCTTATACCTATTTGTTATTTATCAAATCTCATTTGCTTTATTGTAAGTGATATGTGACAAGGTAAAGGCATTGCAGCCATAAAAGGTTAACAGGTCCTTGCCTTTTACCCATGGCTTCTTGGGGCAAAGTATAAAAGGAGAAGGAAGCCTGTGGAAATCATTGCCCCAGTGTTTACAGCTAATTTGCTTTCATTTTGAAGAATTACATTTTGAAGATAATGCTTGGAGCTGTATTTCTTTTCCCAGGTGGGTAAAACTGTCCACCAGTTTACAGACCCACTCCCAAAAATGTGCTTTAGAAACAGCACCTAGATGAGATTTTCAAAAGTGACTAGTGCTTTGGTGTTCCCAACCTGAGAGGCCTTACAAGGTCTGATTTTCAGAGGGTAGATGCTCAGCATTTTTTGAAAATGGAGTCCAGTTTGTCATCTCAAATTGGGAGCCCCCAAATTAAGGAACCCCAAATCACTAGTCACTTTTGAAAAAATTGGCCCTAAATACTAGTGATAAGACCAAATGAAACAACTGATTCTACATTAAAATCTACATATGTTAGAAAATCTTTTAGAAAGCTGTTGAATTAGTTTGTATGCTTTGCTGTGCTATTTAAGGATAACATGTGCCTTGAGCAACTGCTAAATTGCAGAATATTTATAACATTATCCAAGAGATACAGGGATATATTCCGAAGACACACATCAATATTTTATACATGCATATAATGTTATATATAGAACGTGTCTTCATCAGCAAGATATGATAAATTTACCACTTCCTGAGATTTTGAAAAGGATTTCTTCCTCCCCATATCTGTCAGGGTCCCTCAGGACTCCATCCTCCCTTCAGGTCCAATCATTGAATGACTGCACACACTCTTGAGGATTCAGTTGCTAGTTCTATACCAAGAGCTCCAAAAATCTGCCTCTTCATTTCACCTCTCCCACTCCATCCACTCCTGAGTCTGTAAATGTCTGACATCTCAACTCAAATTTTCATGGTAGGAAAGGAACATCTATTTCTCTACACCCCAAATCCAAAAACCAGCAGCTACTTCCCTCCTCCCTTCTTGCTAACTGAGAATTCTAATCTTCTTCTGATTAACCACACTCAGAACCTTAATGTCATTTGATTTCTCTCTCTGTTCCCCACTCCCCTTCCTACCCAGGCTACTGGTAAATCCTGCTAGTTCCTCCTCTAAAATCTTCTCTAGTCTCCCTCCTCTCCTTAAATCCCTGCACCGGCTTCTGGTCTCCTTCTGTACCACATTCATAGAGTCATAGAAGATAAGGGTTGAAAAAGACCTCAGGAGGTCATCTAGTCCAACCCCCTGCTCAAAGCAGGACCAACCCCAACTAAATCATCCCAGCCAGGGCTTTGTCAAGCCGGGGCTTAAAAATCTCTGAGGATGGAGATTCCACCACCTCCCTAGGTAACCCATTCAAGTACTTCACCGCCCTCCTAGTGAAATAGTTTTTCCTAATATCCAACCTAGACCTCCCACACTGCAACTTGAGACCATTGCTCCTTGTTCTGCAACATGCCACCACTGAGAACAGCTTAGCTCCATCCCCTTTGGAACCCCCCTTCAGGTAGTTGAAGGCTGCTATCAAATCCCGCCTCACTTCTTTTCTGCAGACTAAATAAGCCCAGTTCCCTCAGCCTCTCCTCATAAGTCATGTGCCCCAGCCCCTTAATCATTTTCATTGCCTTCCTCTGGACTCTCCAATTTGTCCACATCCTTTCTGTGACGGGGGGCCCAAAACTGGACACAATACTCCAGATGTGGCCTCACCAGTGCCGAATAGAGGGGAATAATCACATCCCTCGCTGTGCTGTCAATGCTCCTACTAATGCAGCCCTACATGCCGTTAGCCTTCTTGGCAACAAGGGCACCCTGCTGACTCATATCCAGCTTCTCATCCACTGTAATCCCCAGGTCCTTTTCTGCAGAACTGCCACTTAGCCAGTCGGTCCCCAGCCTGTAGCAGTGCATGGGATTCTTCCATCCTAAGTGCAGAACTCTGCACTTGTCCTTGTTGAAACTCGTACTTTTTAGCCCAATCCTCCAATTTGTCTAGGTCACTCTGGACCCTATCCCTACCCTCCAGAGTATCTACCTCTCCCCCTGGCTTAGTGTCATCCACGAACTTGCTGAGGATGCACTCCATCCCATCATCCAGATCATTAATGAAGATGTTGAACAAAACCAGCCCCAGGACCGATCATGGGCACTCTGCTTGATACCAGCTGCCAACTAGATATTGAGCCATTGATCACTACCCATTGAGCCTGACAATCTAGACAGCTTTCTATTCACTTTATAGTCCATTCATCGAATTCATACATTTTTAACTTGCTGGCAAGAATACTGTGAGAGACTGTATCAAAAGCTTGGCTAAAGTCAAGATAAATCACATGCTCTTCTTTCCCCATATCCACAGAGTCAGATATCTCATCATAGATGGCAATCAGGTTGGTCAGGCATGACTTGTCCTTGGTGAATGCATGTTGATCACCCTCCTCTCCTCTAAGTGCTTCAAAATGGATTTCTTGAGGACCTGCTCCATGATTTTTCCAGGGGCTGAGGTGAGGCTTACCAGTCTAGTTCCCTGGATTCTCCTTCTTCCTTTTTTAAAGATGGGAACTATATTTGCCTTTTTCCAATCGTCTGGGACCTCCCCCGATCGCCACAAGTTTTCAAAGATAATGGCCAATGGCTCTGCAATCACATCAGCCAACTCTTTCATCACTCTCGGATACATTAGATCTGGCCCCATGGACTTGTGCACGTCCAGCTTTTCTAAATAGTCCTTAACCTGTTCTTTCACCACTGAGGGCTGCTCACCTCCTCCCCATACTGTGCTGCCCACCGCAGCAGTCTGGGAGCTGCCCTTGTCTGTGAAGACTGAGGGGGTGGGGGGGAAAAAAGCATGGAGTACTTCAGCATTTCCACATCATCTGTCACTAGGTTGCCTCCCCCATTCAGTAAGGGTCCCACACTTTTCCTGACCACCTTCTTGTCGCTAACATACCTGTAGAAACGCTTCTTGCTACCCTTCACATCCCTTGCTAACTGCAACTCCAATTGTGCTTTGGCCTTCGTGATTACACTCCTGCATGCTCAAGCAATATTTGTATACTCCTCCATAGTCATCTGTCCAAGTTTCCACTTCTTGTAAGCTTCCTTTTTATGTTTAAGCTCACTGAAGAATTTTCTGTTAAGCCAAGCTGGTCGCCTGCCAAATTTGCTATTCTTTCTACACCTTGGGATGGTTTGTTCCTGCACCCTCAATAAGGCTTCTTTAAAATACAGCCACCTCTCCTGGATGCCTTTCCCCGTCATATTAGCCTCCCAGGGGATCCTGCCTATCAGTTCCCTGAGGGAGTCAAAGTCTGCTTTTCCCAGTTCTCTCCTTTCTTCCTTTTTGTCAGGATCCTGAACGCAACCATCTCATGGTCACTGCTGCCCAGGTTGCCACCCACTTCTACTTCCCCTGCCAATTCTTCCCTGTTTGTGAGCAGCAGATCAAGAGAAGCATGGCCCCCACTTGGTTCCTCCAGCACTTGCACCAGGAAGTTGTCCCCAACATTCTCCAAAAACTTCCTGGATTATCTGTGCATTCAGGTTCTTCGTACTCCCCTTTGTGCATCGAATACTACTTGTGACTGAGCATTTCTCTTCTAGAAGATAAGTTATGGGTAGTTCCAGTGTTCATCTTAATTCTGCCCAGGAGACTGTGGACATGTCTACACTACAGCCCTAAGTCAACCTATGTTAGGTCAACTTACAGCCACTTCAGTAATTACTGGGTGGCTGATGTCAACACTACAGTTCTTCTGTCGGTGGTGCGTGTCCTCACCAGGAGCGTGTCCGCCGACTAAAGAGGGGCAGTGTGGAGGGTTGAGAGTCCAGGCTCTCAGCTCTGTGCAGCTCCTGGCGGGAGCCCAGCTGTGTCCCCCTGGCTCTCTGCTCCCCTCTCCTAGGGGGCAGCCACGCAGGCTTCTTGCCTACCAGAGTGGGAGGTGGGGAGCCTCTAGGCAGCAGCCCAACTAGGAGTGGGGAGCTGGGGGCAGCTGGGCTTTAGCTACTCATCTTTCTTGTCAATTTCACAGCTTCCTCGTGAAAATGACAAGACACATGGGCTGTTGGGTAAGTAACGCAGAGTCTACACAGACTAGTGTCACCCTAACTACACTGACATACGTGTTATGCCTCTCGTGGAGATGGAGTAATTATGTCTGAGTAGTAGGGCACTTACGTCAGCAGGACGAGGCTGTAGTGTGTACACTGACATCATCAGGTCAACATAAGCTGCCTTACATCAACCTAACTGTGTAACATAGGCCAGGCCTGTGTGAGCCTCACTAAAAGCTCTTTTATTTGCTTAGTCATCTGTTCTTGTTCTACTCTTATGTACTGTAAAAAGCCTTGTGAAAAACCTGGATGCTCTATGGAGGGTGGGGAGAGTGTTCAGCTTTTATTTTTAAACAGATGTGCGGTTGCCAAATCCTCTAAGTAAGCCCAGCTAGAAGATGCCTGGTAAATGTTAACACATTTGAAAGAGCTGGATACTTTGACACAACATGAAACTATACTGAGAAGCTTTAAAATAAAGCAGGTCAAATAAATTGGATGTTAAACATGTTGGCTGACCTGAGACTTTAAAATATTCCCATTTTGCTAATTTTGGATATGGATGAATTCCACCCCTCCCATCAATAAAAACAATGAATCAGGAATCGGTCTTTGGTGATCCAGGGCAAATCCACTTTCGAACTGTTTGTTTGGAGTCATTACTTTGGATGAATGCTACAAGGTTCCTGGCTAGTGCAATAAAATTTGCATGACTTTGACAGATTTCTCAGCCTTTTACCAAATGGAAACTGGGAAGAATAAATATTAATTGCATCCAGAAAAGAGTATCTAATATTCCTCTGCAGACCTTTGCACTACAGAGACTCAATTACAGTGGGTTTGCTTTGCTGGTAAGAGTCAGTGTATTTCCTCTTGCATAGAAACTAGATTTCTGAGGATGCGAACAAAAGTATCTTTGGGGGTCACTGGTTGAATATGCTGAAGGAGGAACATTCACAGCTACTTTATTATGCTACATTATTTATTTTCAAAGAAAATGGCAAAAGTGTTCCTGCTGCGTGTATATTTCTACATAAGCCCAGCAGCATAGATGTGGGTGCATTCCTGGGTCATTAAAAAGACATTAGCAGGCTGATAAGTCCTATTATTTTTATTGCATAATTCCATAATATTACAGTAAATTTTGATACTGCAGGACAAGAACAGAAATAAAGATATTAAAAGCCAAACCCAACAACTACCTGCATCAGCAATGGTTCAATTTCAGTGGCTTTCTTGGTATTGATGAATTATTAGGATGGAAAACCAATGAATTCCAAAATGGGGTTAAGCTTTGGAGGCATGATAGAAATGGACAAACTGAATATCCAGCCAGACCACTTTAAGGACCTCACTAGAGATCGATCTGGGTAGTGCTCAATCTCTAAAGAGGCCGTGCCCTTAGGGTTTGCCATGCTGATGATCTACACCACATTAGATATTTAAACTGGGATTTTCAAAGGAGCCTAAGGGAGTTAGGTGCACATATGCTGTTGAAATTCATTGGGATTTGGATGCCTTGGAAGACCCTTTCCTTATCCTAGCCTTATTCTAGTAACTGGTTGGGACAAGAAAGCCTTTTTTCATATTACTGTATAAATATTGATCAAAATTTTCAAATGTGGGTGTCAAAAGTTAGGCATCCAAGTATAAACATTCTGGCCATTGTGTAATGACTTGTTTTTACTATACAGAGTAACTTGTCACAATGTACTTAACACAGTTGTTGATAAATTGTATGGACCTCACACTTTGGCTTGTTATGAAATATATTCAAGAGACCAAATAACCGATGCCAGTCAGGTTTATTAATATAGTACAGGAAAAAGGTTCTATGGAAAAAGAAGCCATCTCATGCAGCGATGTTACATTCACCTAGCACAGAAGGCATGCTCCCCAAGTTACACAATTTCAGTTGGTATTTATATGATGATTGTACAAGTTACACATCTCTTTACATGGCATTAAAATCCAACCCATTGGTTTGTACCAGTTCCCTAACTTTGTTTTGGATACTAACATTCCAGGTACAGGTCTGTGAAGGGACTTCCCTAGCTTGCACTATCTGTTTATGCCAAATGCTTACTTCAGCAAATGAAAGGCGTTATGGGATACTTTAGCATAAAGTGAATTGGATTATGGTATAGGCCAGTTTAGCTTCAGTCAATGGAACAATATTAGTGCTTAATGTTACTGGTGCTTAATGCATACTAATATGGTGTATGGATATATATATATATAGGCACTAGCCAGCACATATTAGTCACCACTGTACTATTTCACATCTTCCTTAATTAGGGTGACCAGATGTCCCAATTTTATAGGGACAGTCCTGATTTTTGGGTCTTTTTCTTATATAGACTCCTATTACCCCCCACCCCTTGTCCCGTTTTTTCACACTTGCTGTCTGGTCACCCTATCCTTAATCCATACCATCCATAAAACTGAACAAAAATGCTATATATACTGTATCCTTTTCTCTATGTATTTCTGTGCAAGAGGCCTGATCCAACACAAAACAAAATCAAAGGAAAGACAGTCGTTGATTTCAGTGACAGTTAAATGGCTAAATTACAGATGTGAAAGATGTACACAGCTTGCCCATTTTGGAGCAAAGAAGTCTAAAGTGATTTCATTTTTAAACAAATATTTTTTTGAGGCTGTTGGAGAATGATACTGAGTTACTCTGCATATAATAAAATCCAAATTGTCTTCATTATTGTTTCAACTTGGTTACTGTGCAAGTTGAGAAACATTTTAATAATCATATGCACAGGAACATCTTAATGAATCCTATTATACACCCTAATGAAATGTCATGTCAAAGATTTGTCTTAAAGCTTTGAAAGATCCAAAATGTTTCAGCTGTGTTTTTTTTTTTTTTTTAAAGAAAGATGGCCCAACTGGATTCTATAAAGGGGTTCTTGTGACCTATTTAATGTGTGTAAATATTTACACATGAGACTAATTTCTCCAACCAGCAGTTACATTGTATTTCATCGTATCAACTCAAGGACTTATAGTCCGGTCACTCCTTTTCTGCAGGCAGGAGGTGTCATGTTCCCAAGACCTCAGTGGATCTCATTGCCCTGCATCCAAGGAGAAATGTTGAAGTGACAGGACTGTAGCTGAGCGTGACATTCGTTCCTTCTCATTAACACTGGCAACAGGATGGTGACAATACTGACAACCAAAGAAAACATCAGTGAAGCACAGGCTGACAGGAATGTGTGGGGTCTGCATGATGGTGAGGGATTTAAAAATTAAATGTGTCTTGAAAGGTTTTGGGGAAGACATGGAATGACAAGGGGAATGGGTTTATCCTTGTGTGTTATCACACCTGAGGCGAGTCTCCCTTTCATCCTCCTCAGTTCATTCACAGTCCTATTGGTTGAAATGAAATATTTTTACAGTATTTTTCATCCACAAATTGCAAAGTACTTTACAAAGAATTAGTATCCCTATTTCACAGCTGAGAAAACAGAGGTAAAAGGGTGCCTGATCCTTAATTCAATGGAACTATGCCATTTTTACATCAGGTGAGGATCTGGTGAGGATCTGGCCCAGAGTATTTAAGTAACTTGCCCAAAGACAAACAGCAAATCAGTGGCAGAGTCAGGAATAGAATTTAGGTATCTTGCTTCCAGTCTTATGCCCTGTACACTGGATCACATTGCCTTAAGCTAAAAGCCTGAATATATTTTCAGGTAAGGGGCACAGCCAAATCTGAGGTAGCAGATGGTGCAGAGCAGGATATGAAAAAATAATGAAATAGACAAGACCAAACTAGACAGAAGATAGTATGTTATTGATTTTCCTTTTGATTTATGATGTGCAAACAGAATAAAGTCCACACCAGTGATATATAAACTTGGTGCTTAAAAAAAAAAAAAAAAAAAAAAGCCAATTTCACAAAGCTGAAAACAATTGAGCCAAATCATATGAGAGGAAGAATTTAATTGGAAAAATGTGAATGATAATGGTAATTGTTTAAGAATACTTTACGAGATGGCAAAAATCCACAATTAAGGAAGGAGGTCATTTTGGTTAAAGAAATGAACTGGTTCAGAGGGGAAGCTATAATTATATATAACAACTGGCAAAAAGGGGACATTGGTAGTGATGAATATAAATCAGAAGCAAGGAATTGTAGAAAGTTTCTCAGGGAAGCAAAAGGACACAAGGAGAAATCTGTGGCCAGCAGAGTTAGACTGTGACAGGGCTCAACTCACTGCTGTGACACCTCCTGCTGGCTGTCATGGAGATTAGCTTAATTTGCCAGTGTGTCCTTATCTGGTGGTGTCCTGCTGTCACTTCTGTTCCTGTATCCACATCTCTTCCAAGGATCGTAGCGTCCTCTTCAGCAACACTGCCCTCCGGCTGTGCCACAAACTGTGCTCCAAACTGCTGTCCACTTCCTTCAGTGGCCAACTGCAGTCCACTGTCTGGCCACTTGCTTCAGTAGCCAACTGCAGTCCATTACCCCAGGGCCACCTCCCACGTGGGTCCAGCACCCTCCTTGCCCTTGTGTCAGGAGCTCAGTCTGTAAACCCCAAGCAGCCAGCCAGGAGCTGTCCCTTGGTCACTCGGCTCCTGCTGGCAGCACTGTTCTGTCCAGGGTGCTGGCAGTTCTCTCAACCCTTCAGGGATCCAGTCCTTCCTCCCTGGATTTCCAACAGAGAACTGCATCATACT
Organism: Malaclemys terrapin pileata; assembly: GCF_027887155.1. Lineage (NCBI taxonomy): Eukaryota > Metazoa > Chordata > Testudines > Emydidae > Malaclemys > Malaclemys terrapin. The sequence continues at coordinate 66,530,291 of NC_071506.1, read as the reverse complement.
GCCCTGCAGCTCCCTTTTTATATGGGCCTCCTTTGCCCTGATTGGCTGCTCCCTTCAGCCCTTCTCTGATTGGCTGCCTCCCTAGGTCTGCTTTTAACCCATTTTCTGCCAGTGTGGGGCAGATGCCCTATCACAAAGACAATACGTTTTAAAAGTATATCAGGAACAACAAGAATCTTGACAATGCTACTGGTCCATTAGTAGATGGAAATGGTAGTCATAAATAATAAAGCAGAAAAGGCAGAAGTGTTCTGTAAATTACTCTTCTGTGTTTGGGGAAAAAACACATAACACTTTCTCCATTCCAGAGGTATCTCAGGAAGATGTTAAACAGCAGCTAATAAAGTTAGCCCTTTTTAAATCAGCAGGTCCAGATAACTTACATCAGAGAGTTTTAAAAGAGCTGGCCGACGAGCTAACTGGAGCATTAATGCTGATTTTCAATAAATCTTAGAACTCTGGGGAAGTTCAAGAAGATTGGAAGCTGATGTACCAATATTAAAAAGGGGTAAATGGGATTACCTGGGTAATTATCAGCCTGTCAGTCTGACATTGATCCTGGACAAGACAGAGCCATAACGAGGGATTTTAGTGCCCAGGGTGAGCAAACATATTTCCACCCTCTAGAGGCGATGTGGGAGGGGACGCGGGGTCACTTGCTCCCCCGCCCTTGATTTCTGCCTTGCAATTATCACAGAGGTTTTCAAACCATCACCTCTTCCAGGAGCTGACAGATCAGAAGCTAGTGGGAGCCACCTGACCCACTCGGGCCCCTGGCTCTGTGTGTTGTGGGAGCTGGGGCACTGGATGGCTGCCTACCAGCTCTCCTGTCCTGCTCCCTGAGCTTGGCTGCCTCAGCATGGCCAGGCACTCCCCAGGCAGGACGAGCGGCACAGCTTTGAGCTGTGCTCCCAATGTGCTCTTGCCTCTCCCCTGAAGGAGCCCCATACCAGCTGGTGATTCCCCTGAGCTGCAGAGCCAGGAGCACCATGGCAGTAGTGAGCGAGAATCTCAGGGAGCATCTCATAGCAGGGAATGGGGCAGGAGATGGCTCCATGGGGTGTTGCTGGCTGGACTCCATTCGGGGAGAGGCAAGGCTTGGAGCTGTGCCACCCACCCTGCCTGGGGAGTGCCTGGCTTGGGGAGCAGTGAGGGCTACTTGGCAGCCGACCAGTGTCCCAGCTTCCACAGTGCAGAGAGCCAGGGGCCCTAACTGGCCGGGGGGCTCCCACCAGCTTCCAATCTGCCAGCTCCTGACAGGAGGTGACTGTTTTCAAACTGTGGATGCCCCCCAGGGGGCGAGCCCCACAGTTTGAAAACCTCTGTGCTAAATGCAAGGCAGAAATATGGGGGGCACATGACCCTGCATGCTCCCCCATGCTGCCCCATTTTTCCACGTCCCAGGCTGTTGGCCCACTTGCCCCACCCTAGTTACAGTCCTGGGGCAAGACAATGGAGCAGCTAATATGACACTCAATTAGCACAGAATTAAAGGAAGGAATATAATTAACATCAATCAACATAGGTTTATGGAAAAAAGATCCTGTCAAACTAACTTGTTATTTTTTTTAAATAAAATTAGAAGTTTGGTTGATAAAAGGTAGTAGTGTTGATGTAAAACTATACTTAGACTTCTCAAGGCATTTGACTTGGTACCACAAGACATTTTTATAAAAAACTAGAAAGATGTAAAATTAACATGGTACACAATAAATGAATTAAAAACTGGCTAACTAATAGGTCTCAAAATGTAATTAAGAAAGAAGAATCCTCATCAAATGGGTGTGAATTGGTTCTTGGCCCTAAACTATTTAACATGTTTATCAATGACTAGGAAGAAAACATAACATCATCAATGGTAAGATTTGCAGATGACAAAAATTGTGGGAGTGGTAAAAAATGAACAGGCCGGGTCACTGATTCAGAGCAATCTGGATTGCTTGGTGAGCTGGGCTCAAGCAAACAATATGCATTTTAATAGGGTTAAATGTAAATGTACACATCTAGGAACAAAGAATTTAGGCCATATTTACAGGATGGGGCACTCCATCCTGGGAAGCAATGATTCTGAAAAGATTTGGGGGTCATGGTGGATAATCAGCTGAACATGAGCTTCCAGTGTGATGCTGTAGCCAAACGGGATAATGATATCCTTGGATGCATAAACAAGGGAATCTCGAGTAAGAGTACAGAGATTATTTTACCTCTGTATTTGGCACTGGTGCAACTGCTGCTGGAATACTGCACATAATTCTGATGCCCACAGTTCAAGAAGTTTGTTGATAAATTGGACAGGGTTCAGAGAAGAGCCACAAGGATGAGTAAAGTAATATAAAACATGCTTTATAGTGATAAGCTAAATATACTGAGCTTCTTGAGTCTAACAAAGAGAAAGATAATAGGTGCTTTGATTATAGTCTATAAGTACCTACATGGGGAACAAGAACTAGAGAAAGGTTTAGCATGATCCAATCGCTGGAGGTTGAAGCTAGACAAATTCAGACTGGAAATAAGGCATATATTTTGAACAGAGTAATTAATTATTGGAACAATTTAGCAAGGATCATGGCGGTTTCTCCATCACTGACAATTTTTAAATCAAGATTGGATGTTTTTCTAAAAGATCTGCGCGAGGAATTATTGTGGGGAAGTTCTATGGCCTGTGTTATACAAGAGGTCAGACTAGATGATCACAATGGTTCTGTGTGGCCTCGGAATCTATGAATCTATACTTTCTAATGCACTACGGATTCTGTGTCTCTTTACGCTCTCTGAAGACCTCAGAGAAGGGACCATGCATTCTAATATCTAGTACAGCAGCAAGCACACTGCCAAATGTACTTAAGTAACAAACAACAATTAATAAAATAAAAAGCTAAACTAAACTACATGCAAAGGTATCTGGAAGAGTCAAAATGAGAGTTTGACTATTTTGACAAAAAGGAATTTTGTAGCAAAGCTGAACACTTACAGAACTCCAGTAACTACTTTCACTAAGAACATTTTGTATTGAACAAAGGAACACACACAAATAAAAAGAAAATGAAAATTCAGCTCCTAACCTCAACATTTCCACACACAGCCTGAAGCTTCCGAATATTGTCAAATGTTTCTTTCCTACATCTTGTAGTGTCTGTGCAGCTATAAAAGCTTAGTCAGTATAGTTGGAACATGAATTGTTGGCAGGTTGAGACTTAACTTTATATCTGATTTTGGCCTGCAGTAGTACAGCCCTGTCTTAATGAGTTTCACTCTAACTGTTTTGTTGTGTTTGTTCTTTTAGCACTAGATAAAGTGAATGGAAATGAAAAAGTAAAGCCATAAAGTTTTTCCAGACACCAAAGAATACAGAAATCCACAGGTATTTTGTAGATCTGAGCAAATATTGCTAAATGACTAAAATGACCTCCCCCTTCTTTGGTGTTTTTAAGCAGAGCACAACTGAATCACATTTATACACTGATTTGTTCATATTTTTTTTCCTCCATGGACTGATCATAGACAATTGTCTGTATTCGTACTTGATATTCTAGCTGTGAATTGTTATGTGAATTAATACGTATATCGCAATAGTGTCTAGAGGGCCTTGCTCTGTTTGGGCCCCAACTGTGCTAGGCACTGTACAAACATATTCATGAAAGTTCCAGACCTCAGTTGACAACACAACATAATAGGGGGATGAAAAAAACAAGGAAGTGTGTGGGAGGACGGGTACCCAAAATAATGATGTTTTAGTATGGACTAGCTGAGTTGTCACATCAGTTATGTGGTATTGTCTCTATTATGTGATTTGACAGCCCTTCAAGTGCAAATACTTGTGGAAATTAAATTTTACATGTAAACATGGGAGTACTTACGCACGACTTTGACATTCATTTTCTGCAAACATTTATGCCAAGCAAACTCAATTGTTCAAATATTTATAGAAAGCAAATGCAAAAGGGTATGAACACGGCCAAAGGCAATTCATTTCACTCTTTTTTTCCCACTGCTTGTGCAGCTTTGATATGTTGCCATTCGCCCAGTTATCCACTGAGGCCCCAATTCAGCAAAGCACTTACACATATGCTTAAGCATGTGAGCAAGCATATCCCAATTCAGGAAAGGATTTAAGAATATGCTTCAATGTTTTAACAGGGACGATCTTAAGTATGTGCTTAAAATTAACCTCAATGGGGTTTACACACATGCTTAAATTGTTAAAAAGGGATGGGATCATTCATCAGCTTAAAGTTAGGTACAAACTTAAGTGCCTCCGTTTTTTTGTGCTGTCGGGTGTGTGGGCCACATATACGCACACCATGAATGGATGTGTGTGGGTAGAGGCAGATTGAAGAGTAAGAGAGAGTGCAAGAGAGTTATTAATCATTGCAATTAACTATTACAAGGGCTAGAGAGGGATAAATATGGTTCTCTCCAACCCCTCCTTGTACTGTAAAGTGTCCTAGATTTTGAGTGTGTTTTTAAAAGCTAAATTCTCCCCTTTGTGTCTTTGCACATTCATGCATTGCAGTCTATATAGACAAAGACTTACTTCAAATGGATGCTCTTTTGAAAGGCTTAGCTGTAGATGTGTGTGCACATGTGGCTAAATAAGCAACAGAACTTGAGTTAAAAATAAACTAATGTTTCAGAGCCTTAAGTGCAGGGTTTTTTTCATGCTCCTTCCTCCCCCTTTCCACTTATAATGCTTAACCTAGCTTACATTAAACATGAATGGTCTATTCTAGCTCCACCTAAATAAAGTACCTTCTGTTTCTTAGTTAGCTATTGATTTTGCCATACTAGAACTTCATTGACTGTTTTAGACATACTAGAACTGTGCAGGGGGCAGGAATCATGTTCCCATGCCGTACAGTGTCTTAGCAAAAACAACAAGGAGTCCGGTGGCACCTTAAAGACTAACAGATTTATTTGGGCATAAGCTTTCGTGAGTAAAAACCTCACTTCTCTATGCATCCGAAGAAGTGAGGTTTTTACTCACGAAAGCTTATGCCCAAATAAATCTGTTAGTCTTTAAGGTGCCACCAGACTCCTTGTTGTTTTTGTAGATACAGACTAACACGGCTACCCCCTGATAAGTGTCTTAGCAGTGCTCTGTAGAAGCTACTCCAGTCAAATGGCTGAAGCTGACTCTGTGGTCCTTTGTACTGTGGGCACTGGAATACATGGGAGGATTTTCACTACAGACTATGGCTCCAATTCAGGAAAGCACTGAAGCTGGTTTTAGCGTTAAGATTAAATCCCAGTGAAAACAAGTTCTTAAGAGCTTTCCTTAATCAGGGCACATACATCTCCAAAACAAGTGAGTACAAATCTGGTTCACAGCTGTGGAATAAGTGCCAGATTTGAGAATTTTTGCATATGGTTTGAAAATGTGTTTTTTTTTTTTTTTAAAGTTTTGATCAAAACATCAAGCATGTACAATATTTTACTTCATGTTTTTGGCTTATTGAATCCAGATACTTGCGTTTTAAATAATTTAAAAGTTACATTAAACTAACTTAAACTTCAGCAGCATTCTCAGTAGAAAGAATACACGTGTTCCACTCTCAAAGAGTGAAGCTGAATGCAGGCTAAGTTGAACAACAGGAACTTTAATAAAAGTTGTCCATGTGGCAGAGTTGCTTCCAACCTAACATCTCACATTCCCTCTTCCATTGGTGTCTCCTCAATAACAGTCCCTTTGGGTACGGTAACCAGACAGCAAGTGTGAAAAATCGGGACGGGGGTGGGGAGTAATAGGAGCCTATATAAGACAAAGATCCAAAATTGGGACTGTCCCTATAAAATCGGGACATCTGGTCACCCTATCTTTGGGGAATGTGGGCCCTCTGATTCCAGTTCCACTGATCATTACACAGTGGGAGGGAAAGTGACTGAGCATTCATTGTCAGAATGAATGTGTATGAATGCATGGATCCCATTATCATGTACTAATAAACTCTGTGGTCATCCAGAGTCAGTTAAGAAGATTTGGAATCCATATTTAGGCTTGTATCTGTTTTAGTTATTTTATAAATATTATATGTATTATGCTAGCACCATACCAGGATGTGGGCCCCATTGTTCTAAGCCAGTGACACGCAGACTGAGGCTCGCACGTGGCTCTTTAATGTGTCTCCTGCAGCTCTCTGCAGCACATGATATTAAAACACTGTGTGATTTAATTAATAACCAATCTTAGTTATTAACCAATCCAGGATGCTTCTACTATGTTTTTAATCTATTGCAGTTGATAAAATAATAATACTTGCTCTGGCGTTTTGCTATGAGAATAATATATTAAATATATTAAATATTTCCTCTCATACTGTTTAAATATGACTATCTAGTGCTATAGTAAATGAAACAATGAATTCACACTACTGTGGCTTTTTTGGCTAGTATTGACTGCTAATTTGACTCCTGAATCTCTGAGGTCTGAGTATCACTGTTCTAGGCACTGTACAAACCCACAGGTGATGGCAGTCCCTGCTTACAGTCTAAGCAGACAAGACAGACAAAGGTGGGAAGGGAAACAGAAACATTAAGTAGCTTGCCCACCTCACAAAGTAGGTAAGAGGCACAGCTGGGAAATGAGCCCAGGTTTCTTTAAGCCTAATCCAGCATACTATTCCCTGGAGCATGCTGCTTCTCACATTGCAATTAAAGAAACATTTTGAATAGTTGTTTTTAAGGTCAATTCACTAAAATATTGTAGATATATTTTTATAGAAAGGATGTTGTGTGTTAAATATACATAGCATTTACGTTTTAAAGACCTGTATCTGACACCTTCATGAGATGGATTCATTCTGACAGATGTTCTCTCTCACTGTTGTGATCCTGTAAAATGGAAGCTACTGTTTTGAGTCTCAGATTCTTACTTTCTCTTGTCTTTGCTTTAATGTTTTCACTTCAAAAACCTCGAACTTCTGACCTTTCTTTGTTTTGCCCCAACACCACAACACCAGGTTGTGATATGTTTAAATCTTTACTTTTCATTCTTGTTGCCAAATAAGCCTAACACAGCCACTTTGGGTCTGATCAGTGCCCGCTGCAGCCAATGGGAACTTTTTCTTTGATATGAAAGGGCATAGGATCATAGGATTAGGATCGGTGTCCTAATCATTAAGATTCAGATGCAGTAAATCTCTTAAACACATGCTGAAGATTAAGCCTGTAGGTCCAGCTGTATTCAGAATAAACACTTAAACATATGCTTAATGCTTTGCTGAATCAGGGCTTAAAAAAATCACTACAAGAAAAAAGCTTCTTTTTATTATTCTAACTCTTCATGACTTTATTTACTAACATTTACAAAATAATTGGTGAGTTAGTTACAGGAGGCAGTTGTCATAACAGTGCCCTAATGCTCACATTTTACATCCATGTGCCCATATGCTCTAATTTTTTATATCCGTGTGTGGAATGAATTTTGTTCTGTGCACCAACATGGAGGGGATGGGTGGCGAGGGTGGGGCCGAGGGGTTTGGAGTGCGGGAGGGGGCTCAGGCTAGGGCAGAGGCTGATGGGGGTGAGGGCTCTGGCTGGGGGTGCAGGCTCTGGGGTGGGTTCGGGGATGAGGAGTTTGGGGTGTGGCAGGGGGGTCAGACTGGGGCACAGGGTTGGGATGCAGGGGGTGGCTCTGGCTGGGGTGTGTGGGCTCTGAGGTGGGGCTAGGGATGAGGGGTTTGGGGTGCAGGCTGCCCTGGAGCTGCAGCAGGGAGAGAGGACTCTCCCCAGCCAGCCCTCTCTTGCCGCAGAAGCCTGGGACCAGGGGAGAGCACCTCTCCCTGGCCGCAGCAGTTCCGGGGGAGAGGTGCCTCTCCCTGACCGTGGCAGCACTGGGTCTGGGGGAGAAGCGCCTCTCCCAGCCTGTGTGGCCCTTGATAGCCTGCTCTGGGCCGCACAGCTTAGAGGGAACTTAGCTCACAACATAAGCATGGAGAAATGTGAAAAGACCATTCACCTTGCCTTTTCTGATGCACTTAAAGCTTGATTAGGGAGTGGCATCACGACATTGGTGTGAGCTGAATTCCAGGTTCTTGGGACCCTTTAATGCATTAATATTATTTTAAGGTTAAAGAAGTCGCTTTATTTAAAATATCCAGGTCAGCATGAAATGCAAGTGATAACACACTCCTAGAGTGCCCTGTCTCAGCACAAAGCAGGTCATACTTAAAGGTCAGGCTGGATTATTTGGCAGTTGTCCCAAAGTCTGAGACAAGGAGTCTGATGGGAGATTTTCAAAACATTCCCCTGGAAGGTGTCTGTATTGGTACAAAGCCATTTGTCCTTCCGGGTGACTGGCTGCCCTGCAGCTACCATGCAATTCAGTTTTAATGACCACTACTTACAATGATCAGTTCATTATAATGATCAATTTCAGTAAATCTAACGCCTCATTATAATGGATTGATCCTATAAATAGTGGTCACTAAAACTGAATTACATGGTAGCGGCAGGGCAGTCAGTCACCCTGACAGACAAGTGGCTTTGATGTAACACTGACCCTGTCCACTGTGATGTACATAAGAGCCAGTGCCAAGGCGGAGCTGCTTCTCTCCCCATTGAGAACCAAAACCAAACAAAACCCAATGTCTGCTAGTGTATGTGTAGAGACTTTTGTTACAACAATTTGGAGATTTTGCAGTTCATTGAAACAATGCCCACAGAACCAGATCTCTCTCATTTGCAACATTTCAACACCCCCCCCCCCCAGGTTATCCTATAAACAAGACATATGGAGTGAGGGGTCATCACTATTAAAATCAAGGTCTTTTTCCATTGTTTTCCAAAAAAAGTATGAATACTGATATAGTTACACAGCCTCAGATCCAGATGGCAATGTTCACTGTTGCAGCGCTTAACGTTTGGTGCTGAGAGAACCACTTGAACAAAACTGTGCTCCACAAAGCCTGTGTTAGGTGCCTAATCTCCCTAGGCAATGAATGGGGAGAATTAGGTGAGTAAGCATGAGATCCACAAAAGCCAGCACACTAGCCGCCTACAGGAGATGCCAATGAAAGGAATGTGTCCTAAGCCTAACTGTGCATAAGTACTTAAATTGTCACTGGGCCTGATAGGGAGAGCAAGAGAATGACTCAATAGCCTGGTGGTTGGGGCATTCATCTGGGAAACCCAGCATCCAGTCACCCTGTTCTGGTTACTATTTAATTATTTATACACGATGGAATAGCTTGAACAATGTGCAAAAACTCCACATTCGAATATTCCATAGCTCAGTGGTTTGGGCACCTCCGTCCCCATTAGAGGTGGGAGAGCCTTGTTTAAATCTCTCCTCTCCCTCAGGCAAAGGTGAAAATTGAAACTGGGTCCCCCACATCCCAGGTGAGTACCCTAATCACTAGGCTAAAAGTTAAGGTGGGCACCTGCTGCTCTATCCAGATTTTGAATGGGGCCTAGGGGACTATTGTAGCGGAAATTGAGGCACCAAGTGAGTTTAGGTGTCTACAGGGTCAGATGACAGCTGGGAAGGGGTTTTGTGAATCACAATAGTGCTTAAATCTGGGATGTAGGTGCCTAAGGCCCTTTGGGGAATCTGGGCCGCAGTAACTTGAGATCCACACGCTAACATCAAGGCTTCTCTTTAAGCTCTGATGTTTTAAGATCCTCTGCTAATGCAAATCAGCTTAACTGCCCCAAGTCAATGGAACAATGCCAATACACACCAGCTGAGGATTTCGTCCTTATTTACTTTTTACTATTTAGCCTTCTTTTAAAGCACTTATCCCTCATGGTTCCAGGTGCAGTTATAAGGCTAGCGTGGGGCTTACTTGTGTAATAGTGTTTAATAAATATAGTATTGAAAGGAAAGTCAAGTAACATTAATTAATTCATGTTCAAGTCATTGACTAAAGCCATTTATGATTATTCACATAAGGAAACATTGTCCAAATAGGTCCTTATAATCAAATTCAACTGTAATCCATGGTGACTGGGTAACCATTCATTAGGAGGAGTTTCTCTTAAGTCCAAGGAAAATATCTGGAAGGACAAAGTGTAAAAAGACAAAAAAGCAAACCAAGGAAAATCAAGAGGGAATAAAAAAGGATATTAATTTCCAAGCAAAATTTGAGGATATTGCTGTGCTAAATACTTGTGAAGGTCTCTGATCCCTTTTGCAGAGAAGTTAGGGGCTAGATTAAGTGCCACTTTTGGTGTTTAAAACCCAGAATCAGGTCTTACAGTGTAGCTCCATGCCAGGTGTCCAGTGTCCAGGTGCAGAATGCTATGCAGACCAGGGGATAACTGCCTGAACCCACTTGTGGGACCCAACCTGGTAAGCAGGCTCTGGAGACAACTTAGTGGATCAGGACCCTATTAGTGAGCTTATATAAAGTGGCAGGGGGAAGCCCTCCCTTGTAACTTTTAGCCCAGTGGTTAGGGTACTCACTTGAGATGTAAGAGGTCTCCAGTTCAAGTCCCCTCTCCACCTGAGGGAGAGATAAGATAGGAACAGGGATCTACCTCCTCCCAGGTGAGTGCCCGGGTGATGGAATTTTCTGATGTGGGGCTTCCTCAGTCTCTCCTGTTGAAGCTGTTCCACTGTGGCTTAAATAATGAAAGAAAATTGGTCTAAAGATACAGAGCTCAAGCATGACAAGGACTTTGTATCCTGGTGGTTAGAGCACTCACCTGGGCATCAGGATGTCCCCTAGTCCAGTGGTTAGGGTTGGGCATGCATCTGAAAAGTGGCAGAGCCCTGTTCAAATCCCTTCTCCTGGTGAGGTGCAGTGGGGGGACTTGAGCTGGGTGAAGCTGAGAATCCCAAGCAGATGGGGGAGCTGAATTCCCTGAAAGGGGAAGGGCTTAGGACATACCTCTCTCCTTGGCACCTCCTATTGGCTAGCTTAGGCAGCTCCCTGCCTAGCATGCTTGATTTTGTGAATCCCATTCTAAGGCACCTCTCTCCCCATTCATTATATAGGGAGCCTAGGCATCTAATTTAGGATTTGTGAATCCAGCCTGAGCTGTTTAACTCCATTACATTTTGAAAGTAACTCTTGGGGAAGAAAATATTTTCTTAGAAGTCACCTTGTGGACTGTTGGGTCCAAATCCTGCTCATTTTACTCACTCTACTAGTTCATTTTGGTAAATGGGGTTCAAAATGAGTGTGACCTGCAAACTGTGCATGGACGAAGGGTAGAAAGATTTTGTGTAGTAGTAAAAAACTAACACGAATATCAAGTATGGGCCTGTCTAATCTTCAAATGACTATTATAAATCCTCTTTTAATTTACAAATTATGACTTCCCTAACCTGTTCACATGAACGTTTTACTCTTTACATTTTCCGCCATACATGCCATACATAATCTGGTGTCAATTTCTTTTTGTCACTCTCACTGTGGTGTTACAGAACTCAGTAATGACAAGGGGCTCCTACACATTTTTTCCTCTTACTCTATGCTAGAGCGTATGTATCTGCACTGTACATGGGAACAGAGAAGAAGAGTAAAGGACTGTGAAATCTATTCATTTATTTCACCAGTTAAACAAAAATGTTTTCTCACGGCCATAATCAAGAGGGGAGGAAAGGCCACTTGACTAACATGAATATTAAATTGTAGTTTGCTGAGCATATTTATACGTTGTTCTGGTCAGTTATACTGAGCCAACTGACAATACGGAACAGTGTTCAACCTGATTATGTGGGATGGAGAGGGAAAAATCTCTCATGAAGTCTCCTCCCCAGGACTCTTTTGAAAATACCTGCCATTTGATGCAATCTGGTGCATTCTAAAAGAGGGGGGGAAAATTGCTCTTCAGAAGAGATATTTTGTCTGCCAAGGATGATTTAGCAGGGAAATTACCCCATTTCTCCCTTTAATGCGGTGGCAGAATCTTAAGAAGGAGCTCTCAAAGCTCTGAGAGCCCCTCTAGCACATCACTGTAGAAGCAGTCCTAATGAATTTAGGACAGCACTTCCCATATCTACAGCATGTTTAAAAGTAGGCTGAGGCATTTCTCTCTCTTCTGCTAAGCCTTTTAGCTGGTCTAATTGAGGGCTCTGACTATTTTGTGCTCTCCTGAAAGGCACTTTATAAAATGGGTTTGGCTTTGTACTACCTCTAAGGGTTTTAGCTCTAAATGCTATTCTCACAACTCAAAATGTCATCTTAATTACTTTAGCACATTCTTCAGTCCGTGTGAAGTCTCTGAATAAGATAGGAGTCTTCGATATATTTTATCTGACCATACATCCTACTTTTACTAATGGACAGTTCTATGACCAGAGTAGCAAATGTGAGTGAGATATTTCCCATTAGGGTTGACAGCCACATACGGAAGGAATTTTGAGGGGAACAATGCACTTTATTACTAAAAAAGTGTTTACAAAGCAAAGAACAAATTCTCAAAAAGTTTGCCTTCGTGATGTAATCAACACAAGTGTATTTACTCATTGTGCTAAATGTATTTTGCCATGTAATATGAAAATAATGATCTGTTTAGATTAAAGATGTGCTGAATATTGGGATTTTTGCACAACTACATATATTCCCTGTGCTGATGCCAGGACAGTTCCGTAAACAAACTTGTGCTTGCTGTGTTAACCAAGACTGTAATGAGATCATGACAGTGCTCCACTTAGCTCAAGGGGAACCTTGTAAAAATATCAGTGTGTGATGGGGTGGGGGCAGAGGAGAAAAAAGTTGGTGGCATGAGAATCAGCCAATTTCAGTTCTAGTCTTGGTTCTGTCAGTGACCTGCTGAATGCCCATGAGCAAGTCATTAAATCTGTCACTCTGTTTCCCTTCCAAACCTTTGTCTGCCTGCCAGACTAGGCTCTAAGGCACCTAAGTCCCAGAGTTGGCTCCACTGTTATCCACACAAGTCCTGCTAAACCTGGTAGGCACTTAACTTTACTTGGTACCTAAGTTTTTGCAGTAAGAGCTTCCTAGGCACCTATGTTTGTGCTTTTGAACATGTGTGCTGCTGCCTCACTTGTGGTGTCTGGATGCTTGTGTCCCACCTCAGTCCCAGACTTGGGTGACCAGATGGCAAGTGTGAAAAATCGGGGCAAGTGGTGGGGGGTAATAGACACTTATATAAGACAAAGCCCCGAAAATTGGGACGGTCCCTATAAAATCAGGACACCTGGTCACCCTATCCCAGACCAATTCACAAAGCAGGGAAGGATTGGGCCAGAGAGAGAGAACCTATGTCTGTTCCACTGTGGATAAATATTTAGAGTCATTGGATCAACAAGAGCAAGAAGGAGTCTCTAGGGCACCCACCTACAAGCTATAAGATCTCAGTTTGAGTCCCTCTGCTCTAATCACGCGTTATTTATCCATAGTGCAACAGCTTCAACAGGAGAGATTGAGGGAGCTTCACATCTAAATATATCATAGTGGAGTGGTTAGCACAGTCTCTGGACAGATGAGAGACCCCTCTTCAAATCCTTTCACCCCCTTTGGTTAAAAATGTATGGGGGGGCACCACCACCACACCCTCCTCCTGTTTTCTGTGGAGCAGGGCAGGCACCTCACTCATTCCTGCAAGGAACACCTTCAGTGCCTAAGCCACCTGACTTCAGGCAGCAGCTTCTCCTTCGTGAGTCACTAAACAGAGCTAGGCCCCTCCCTGCAGCCTGGACTTAGGCACCTATCTCAGAGAGGGGTGGAGCTTAGGGCACCATAAAGGGACTTAGCTGTTACAACACTGAGCATCATGGCACCTAACTTTTAGGCACCTGGGGGGTGGCGAATCACAGGAACAACACTGCAATCTACAAAGCCTGAGTTAGGCACCTGGGCTCCCTATGCAATGAATGGGGAAAGAGAAATGCCTAAGAAAGCAATCCAGAGAAGCCCACACACTAAGCAGGGAGCTGTCTAAACTAGCCAAGGGGAGATACCGATTACGGGATGTATGCTAAGCCCAGTATTGTTCCCAGAGATCAATGCCTGGGCTGCAGGGGAAACACTTATCTCCGCTTAGTGATTCACAAACAGGAGCCAGCCACCTGGAGTCAGACTGCTAAGGTGACTAAGCCACTTCTTGAGGGAAGGAGTTGGGTGGCTGCCAAGCACCACACAAAATGGCTGGAGGAGGTGGTGGTCGTCATATTCACCTTCTAACACAGTGGTGAGCACACTCATCTGCTCTATGAGAGATCCAGGTATAATTCCCTCTTCCTTGCTGGAATAAGAGAAAAGGATTGGAACAAAGGTCTTCCACCACTCAGGAAACTGAGCTACGAGATATTATGTAGGGGGTCTCCTTCAATCTCATCTGTTCCACTGTGGATAAATTATGAAAGGGACTGGAGCAGGGGGACTACAGCTGAGGTCTCCCACCTTCCAGGTGGGTGCCCTAAGTACTGGGCTAGAGTCATTCTCTCTCTTGTCCTCACCCAGTGACTGTTTCACTATGGCTAACAACTGAATAGCCATTGGGCCAGAAAGAGAGAGAGAGAGAATGACTCTGTAGTCCAGTTATAAAATGGGCGCTACCTCCTCGTCCAGCAGGATTTTGAATGGGACCTAATCTGGTAAACTCTCTCTGATCCTGCCTACTAGATTGGGCCCCCCACACAATTTGGGTGGCCAAATGCCTGTCTTCCCCTGGTTCATGAACCACTGTGAGGCTTGAGCAGGAAATAAATGCCCAGATGCCTAGGGTGAGGCAGTGGTGTGCAGGCCCAGAGACTGAAACAAATGTGCCTACAGGGTTCAGTGGCAGTTTTGTGGATTGCAGTGGAGCCAAAACTGGGATTTAAGCACTTAAGTCAGGGACTGAGGCACCTAAAATACCTTTGTGGATCTAGACCATATTGCTGTGCTATGTTAGAGATGGGGAAACTGAAGTTGAGAGGAGAAGGACCAAATTCATTCAACAATGGTGTAAGTTGCACATCAAGGTACAGCAAGAAAAGCAGAAAAAAGAAGATTGTCCTAGTCCTTCTTTCAACTCTCTTTGGTTGCTTTTCCTGCTGCAACACCCTTCCATCTCACTTAGCACGCAAGATACACTTACTGATATGTAACTTAACCCCCTATTTACATCCTCTTTGAATTCGGCGACAATGGGATTATTTGTGGAGTAAGGTACGACTAGTGGTGTGTACCAGAAGCAGAGTCTGGTCCCAGGTTATTCACCCTAGGCCACATAGCAATTCAGTAGCAAAGCCAAGATCCGAACTCAGGGTTGCTTAACTCCCAGGAAGATTCTGGTTAGTTCAGATACTCTCAAACAAGTTTGCCAGACCCTAGTAATGACTAGTATTTTGTGTCTTCTGAGCTAGAGGCATACTATAGGTACTGAAAACATGAAGATATAATAAAGCGGGTTAGCTAATTATTACACAGTGCATTGTCAGTTGAAATAAAGCAACAATGAAAACAATTCTAAAATTTTCCTCACAGATGGCGTGATCCAATCTGAAACCATTCAGCATGTAGAATGTCAAAGTCTTTTATTACAGTACATGAGAAAATGTGAAGCTGAAAAGCACTGGTTGATTTTTTAATACTAATATTTGCATTACTGAAATAGCATATCAGCTACCAACTACGATCTCAGGTGCTAGACAGTGGATATAACTATCAGGTTATAATTTAACCTTTTAAAGGAACACAGATTATAGACACAGCCTACATTTACTGTGTAATGATACTAAAAGCAGGAAGCAATTTTTTATATCAGAGCCTGACCAAGGTAGATATCCTTTTTATATAATTAATTGAGCATTAGCAGGATTTAGTCTGATGACTTAATATTTAATTCATTTGTATGTAAAGACTAACTGGTGAACAGGAGAAAGTTCCAAAAGGTTTTAGGAACTAGTCTCATGGAAAACAAAATTATTTTGTTCTCCCCTAATGCCCTTCCCAGTTCAGATCAGGCCTGTTTAGAAGGGACTAATCTAAAAACCAGTCTATGTGACCACATGATAAAACTGTTCAGTTGCAAAGCCAAAACTGGGGTTTAAAGCATGAATCATAGAGGGAAGCTGATGCTTGATTGTGCTGTTTACTTGAATGTGGTTGGCTTTAAACCATGTGTGATATGTGGACATTTTCCTTGTTTGCTATTAGAGATTTCAAGAGTGGCAGTTTCAAAATGTGGGAACACTGACCAGCATTAAAAAGAGAGTTAATAAAAAACAGGACTAGTTAGCCCTGGTACCCCATCTTAACTTGAAAGGTGCAATTCTAAAGGGACCTACAACTAACATCACTTGTATTCCAGGTTTTTGTTTTTTTATGCTATACAAAGAATGAAAGGAAGAGAATGGCACCCTCTTTTTTACACACACACACACACACACACACACACACACACACACACACACACACACACACACACACACACACACACACACACTTACTTTAAAAAAGTTGTAAATAAAATCTTGTGCTAAAACTACTTTTTTGAAATAAGCATTAAAACGGAGTGAGTTAAGCAGCTCTAATCACCACCATGGCTGGACAAATGAGGCACTTCTATCCCGACTGCTTACTTCTATCAACAACGCATGATGGTACTTTGTCACAGTGAACACTACCTTACTGTTGGTTTAGTAGCACAGCCTAAAATCATTATTCACTTTTCACTCAGGTCGCTGTTGCTACATTTTCAGAAAAGAAAAGGCAGTTGGAAACAGAGCAATGTAATTGTCAACAGCCACTAACTGTGCATACCAACAGGGATGAACCATGTTCCCTCTGCACTTTCCACAACCAGTGGATGTGCTGTATTCAGAGTTTATATAATCTTTCAGCGATATGTGGCTTGTACAATACTTTCTTGGCCTCAAAGGAAAGAGTGCATTTAAATTCAAGCACGGGGCACGACTGTTAATGTAGAACAGCTGAGCATTCATTATGTTTAAACAACAGAACCAACAGACACCAAGATACAAGGCAGCGTTATCTCTCCTCTGCCACAGGGGTGCACTGGGCTAAGCAGAGAAGTAATGTATTCTGAGAGGATAGGGAGAGAAGAGGAGATTTGGAGCTGCAGAGGCAGTGATTTTTTGCCCTAGTAGGCTTCTTTCTGTGTTGGTGGAAGCAGAGACAATCATTTCCCCAGTATCCTCCCTCAAGTGCACGTATGTGTTATGGAGTATGTTCATAATGACCAGACTCTACATTATTTACTTGGATTCCTCCTCTGTAGGCTGGAATGATACAAATTACATTTTGCACTGGGAATAGAGAGGAGAGGAAAAATCAATCAGTGTATAACTCCCCTTCCCCACAGCATTCTAGACATTCCTGTACTCACTAACGTGGCATGAAACCTCACAATGAGTATCGATCTACAGTAGAAATACCTTTTTTGGCTATACTTGCAGGATAGAGCATCTATTTACTGTTCTGCTTGGACTATTACTATTATTTGAATGCCAGTAGCCCTCCAAAGGCCCCAGTCAGAATCAGCCACCCCCACTCTCCCCCCTGTGGTAGGCATTGTGCAATCCCATGGGAAGACATCATCTCTGGCCCAAAGAGATTCCAGTCTCATTTGAAACAAGACAAAACACGTGAATTTAAGAAAGTGTAGGCGGGTAAGGGGGAGGCAGACAGGGTGACAATGAGCTCATAGTCATAGTTTAGCTATCTGTGCAACCTGAGGGTTCTGAGTCATTTGAAAATATTTTTTTCTATTATAAATAAATAATATCTGCTACCCACAGCTGCTGCTCACTACCCATCGTTAACTTATTTCCTGTGTATCTGCTACTTCTTTTTCAGCTAACTGTCTTTCTGCAACTCCCATAGCATTCTTTCTGTTATGAGCTAGTAGAGACAGACTTTGGACCTGGTCTGGTTTTTAGACATGTTCCCGCACTGCTCTACTGCTACATTTTCTGTGCTTGGTCCTCCAGCTCCCTTCCGGCACAGCTCCTATCCTCTTTCCAGCCTGCAATTTCTTTCAGTGCCATATACTTGTATTACAGAACAGCATTAAAAGCAGATTTGTGCTAGAGCAAGTGTCCAGAGTTTGATTTTAACTTTATACAAAACTAATCTGTTTCATTGGGCAGACTTGTCACCATTAGCATATTTACTTCTGAGGGTACAAATTCTTGTTTCATAGAGCTAGTTCACTAAATACCTCTCTAAGTCATCTCATTTCCCCCTATTCTGCTGTTTCAAGATTCAGATGAAGACTTTCACTGCTTTTTTACTTCCACTGGCATGGCCCAGCTCCCTTGCTGTAATCTTCTAGGGTAAAATTCACCTCTATTCTTTTGGAAAGCCTGTAAAGGGCTTAAGGCCTTAGCTGTAGCCTGTGCCTTAATTAGGTGACCAACGGGCATATGACAGTAGCCCAGAAGCAATGGCTACTATAAGAGGGGCTGCCTCCCTTGCAGTGGAAGGAACACCAGTGGCTGGGTTTCTTCACAGCAATCTGAAGAGGGACAGCTGTCCCAGATCCACAATGAGACTGGTGGAGCTCCCTGAGTAGAGTGAGCTGGGACAGGAGCCCAGGAGGAGCTCAGCGGCGTCTGACCAGCAGGAAGTTTTGTTATGAACAGCAATGAACTGTGTTGGACTCGGAGAGCACAGGAACAGCAGAGAACTGCTTGATCCTGGGATGGCCAAGGGAAAAGTTCCTCATTGTGTTTTAATAAACTAGGTCCCAGAAGAGGGAATGTTACTTGAAGAGTGTGTATGTGTATTTATTAGTCAGTGGGGAAACAGATAGCACTACTCTGACATGGCATAAGTGCTTTGTGCTCTCCCTGTGAAGAGAGCCGAATTTCACCCTTAGATTGTTTAGATTAGATTATTATTTATCAGAAACATTACCATTTTACTCACAACCTGAATTACTGTAGCCCTAAGCAAGTGCAAATACTTTCTCAGAATCTGCTGTAAACTCAGTCTCTGACACTCAGAAATATACAGCCCTTATCCTCACAAATGGATTGCAATAGACAGTATAAACTAAAATATGCAAGGGATTTTTGTACCACGATGACATATAGGGCTTTCCTTCTATAATGAATAATATGAACCAGAATTGTAGATTCACATATGTATTGGTTCTTTTTTCAATGCTGAGAACATAGAACTGCAAAAGATGATATCTGAACGTCTGTCTTTGTAAGATGTAGACCCACTGTATAATATGTAGCTTCTTCATGAAACACCAGTGCATCATCCAAACACTCAAACGTCAGTTAAAAAGAATTAATGTTCTGAAATTCTAGAATGAAATCACATTTAATGAGTACAGAACAGCAGCTTCAATATGCACGTCTAGTTGGCAATGTTTTGTAAATGTACTTTCAGATGAATTCAGTGCATTATCATCCATTGTAATGACTGCCCTAAGGACAATGAACGTTTCCAATCACACAAAGCCAGCTGTTAAAGCATACACTGAAGGGCTACATCACATTTTGTTGGGATCTTAAACTCCCTGTAGAATTGTCTTCATGCATGATGAGAACAAAGTCTCTTTTGCCCAAAACATTAAAGAGCAAATAGTCTGCTCATCTCATGTTTCCAAGGTAATTGTAGAAAACCTTGGTCTATTTCCCCTCACAATGGAACATGGTAATGGTAGCGCGGACTTAGCATTATGTAACCAAGGTGAATAACTCTTCAGTCTCTTAAAACCTCATATCAAAAAGCCTTAAGATGTACATTACGAAGTTATCTACCACTTTGCAGATATTTTTCAGACTATCTTACTTGGAGAAAGTGAAAATTGGAGAACATGTTTTTTGCCAAGGAAATTATGGCACTTTCCTGGTAATTCTCAAATGAACATCTGTGCATGGTTTTTAATGACCAAACCAAAAATGGGACAGGTCAACAAAGAAATGAGAAAAAGATTTACTATTTACATTAATAAAAGAAATCTTTACATATATTTTTAAAAAAAATCTATGGTGTCATCAGCTCAGGTGGCTAAATAGATACACTAATAATTTGGGCCTTAAATTCTCAAATGTCCACTAATTTTGGGTACACAACTTGTTGCACTTAAGACCCAATTTTCCAAAAGTGCTGAGCATTCACAGTTCCCACTGACTTCAAACTGCAAGTATGGGGTGCAGCCCCTCTACAAATAAATTAATTCCTTTTTAAAATAAAAATCAAACCTTTGGTGTCTCCATTAGTAGAAAATATTGAAAACATAGGCCTTTGTATTTCAGTTTGATCACCATAGATGACTGTTATCAACAATTCTGTCCCACCAGATAGCTATTTTTTATCTCAGCCACTGGACCACAATATCTCAGAATAGCATACTCTACTCAGAGATCTGTTTAAATATGAATATCCCTTAAAGAACCCAAGGATGCTGATTAGCAATGCCTACTGTTTAACTGAGTCAGTATTAGGATTAATTCCACCTAATGAGAATTTGGCCATTGCCAGTGTTTGGCCAGTATCAAGCAAACATTAAAAGAAATGATAACAGAGAAACACAGTAGAGGCATTTTCTTTCCATTTTGTTTGTTGCTCTTAAACAGACCTTACTCTTCACTGGGAAACCTACTTTTAACATAATAACCTAATAGCACTGGGGTGCCCAAGCAGATCATATTTGTACTGTCTTTGATGTCAGCTTACAAATTGTTCTGTTTTCATTTTCAATACAAATCTGTGAATAGAAGCTTTTGGAGTTTGTCACCTATCCTGTTTTTTTCACGGGCACATCTGACGCTTAATCTCTCTCATTGTTGTATTATTTTTCCCACTCTCCCAAAGAAGTAACTTTTTAGGTGGGATTTTAATCAGCTCCCTACAGAATTTCAGGAGGGTGAATTTCTTGGACTGCATCATGTGTCCTTAGTCTAAATCATTCAAATCTCAATATCTGGACCTTTTCCTATGTCTCATAGTTCACCTGTATGTCATCCCATGCTTCTCATTGTGATTGCTCTTTAAGAGTTGCCATTAAAATAATGTTGCATTACATATTTTTTGACTTGTCTCTGTCTTTGGGTTTTACTTAGTACTACAAGTTAGTGGAGAAAACAAACATTCTATGCAGTCTCCTCTCCTTGGGCTGGATCCAATGCCCATTGAAGTCACTAGAAAGACTCTCTGACTTCACTGGGCATCGGATTGAGACACTTATTACTCCTGGGGGAATTCTGTGCCACTGCATGTGCGCATATTTAATAGGCCATGCATATTTTAATTTTTATTACAGAAAATAGCTTCTACCATAAAGTTGCTGCAGTTCCACCTTTTGCCCACCAGAGAGCACTGTGGCAGTAGAACACAGCAGCTGCTCCTGGCCAGCCCCAGCTACAATAGGGAAGAAAAAGAGCCTGCCTTTTTCACAGTGCCTGTCGAGCCAGGTTAGAAGACAGGAGATATGGGGAAACAGGCAGTGTGAGGCTGCGGAGGGGGGGGGTGTCAAACAGGGGCTCATAAGGGCTAGTGGGGAAGGACAGATTGGGGCAGGGGCTGAATGGTAGAGGAAGCGCAGGGCCACATGGGCAGAGGGGGAGGGGGTACAGAACTATGGGGGAAAGGGGATGGCTGACTGGGGGCACAGAGATACATGGGGATGGGGGTGCAGGGGCACATGGAGATGAGGGGAAGGGGTGACTGAGGGGTGCAGGGCCACATGGACATGGGGGAGTGGGTGTCTGAGTGGGGGTGAAGGGACATATGGGGATGGGAAGATGTGCCTGACTGAATGGGAGAAGCTAGGGGGTCAGCCAGGGTCTGCATGGGGGACACTCCCTAACAATCCCTCCCTGCCCCACCCAAAAACCTGATCCATACTTTTCCCATCCATACGCAACAACCCTTCAGGTTCATATCCAGGCTCCTTCCCAGCAATTACTTCCCTCTCCCTCAGCTCCTCTGTTAGCCCTGACTCCCCCAAGCCTTTGCACTGCTTCTGAGAGGTGTGGGAAATAAAATATGCAGAATTTTAAAATATTGTGTGCAGAATTTTTAATTTTGTGGTGCAGAATTTTTAAATTTTGACACAGAATTCCCCCAGGAATAACTTACACATAAAGATAAAGGCCCGGCTTGACAAAGCCCTGCCTGGGATGATTTAGTTGGGGTTGGTCCTGCTTTGAGCAGGGGGTTGGACTAGATGACTTCCTGAGGTCTCTTCCAACCCTAATCTTCTATGAGTCTTTAGAGCTGTATGCAAATTACCTCCCCAGTCTCCTAGTAGAATGTCCTCAGTTTGGTATGGAATGCGGATGTAGCTAACAGAGAAGCAACCCAGAAAATTCAACAAAAAGACATTTCTTGCAGCTCTGAGATTGCACTCAGCTTACATCACAAATGGATCCAGCTGGTTCACTTCCTGGCGTGTCTGTCTGTTGGGTCTCTTTAAGGCATAGTCCACTACATCTGGTGTAAAGGTTAGAAATGGAGATCTTTAAAAATCCATTTAAATGATATGCCCTCAAAATAAAATAAAAGCAGTACTCAACAAAGATAAGTACAGAGCTGCTAGTATTACTATAAAACTGATTGAAAATAACTGCATGGGAAGCTAGGGAGAAGGTATGCTGGATCTAACATAGTAGCTAGGGGTGAGGATGGAAAAACTGTAGTTTTTACAATAAAGCTTTATAATAAAAGACATCTATTTATCGACAAAGAGCTTGTCATTTTATACCGTCTGACAATCCCATCCACATACTGTTTCTTCTTCAAACCTACTTAGTTCTGGGAGGATAGACAACCTAATTTGCTTGGATCATTTCTGTCATGTACCTTTATACACCCACTCAATATAGTTTTAATTGTATTTGATTCAGAGCATGTTTTGTGGGAGTTGGGAAAGAACATCTGTCTTTCAGCTGTGCATACCCTTCCTAAAAATAAAGAAAATCAGACCTTGGGTTCATACCTTGCTATTATTTACTTAGGTACATTACAAACAGCACATGACACTCAACAAAATATGATATCATAGGAGAGCAGATGTCTTTGTTATGAACTTCCCATTTTCACTCGTATCTAATATGTTAGATCCAGCATTAGATTGCCAAAGTTACTTTCAGTCAGTTTTTTACAGTTAATTTGTGGACAGAAACTGCACTAGAAGAAACACAGAATATTCCATAATTATTAACATGATAGTTGAAACGAGACAGTCTGTGGCTTGCATACAACAATTGATTTGTTAACCTTTGTCATATCAACTTGTTCACACTATGGTGGGAATCTGGGTAATTTTGGTAAAAGCACATTTTTCTCTAGTTCCTATGAAAAAGTATTTGCAGAAACACTGTCAAAGACAAACAGGACTACCATGCAACAGTTCATGGAAATCTGAATAGTGATTTCCATATTTTCAAAATGCCTACCGCAAATGGTGATGTTTGAAAAGGCCATGTTTGTACAGTTACTCCGCTAACTGAAAACTAATTATTTCACGGACTCCACAAAGAGCAGTTAACATTTACCAGTTTCAACCCCCTTCTGTCTCTTCCCCGCCCAAGAGTTTTTGCAGAATTCTTTCCATGAGAAGCAAAGTCTGTGCGACAGCCAGAGAACAATGAGCTCTGCCTGTATACAGTCCTGCTTTCAGGGCTTTGCAGACCAACTTCCAAAAGGCCAGATGGAGCAATTTGCTACGATCCTTTGGACACACTGACATTTTGACTTAGTTGAATAGCAAAAGTACGGAACACAAGGCGCATTTCCCTCCAGTGCCTCCTGTAAGGACTAAGTAGCATCCATTTCCATTGTAGCCCCAGTCCCTGCTGCCCAGCAAGGAAGAGGCTTGTGTTCTAATAAGACTGAGAATCACAGTGTAGCTTATTTCATAAGAGGAAGAAAGTGGGGGGGAAAAGAGACCCCCTATTATCGTGGCATGGCTGGCGGAACACCCCCTTATGGACCCTCCAGGTGCTCCAACACAACCACAGGTTTCCCTGAGAGGAAGAAAAAGTCTATTTCTGGTGTCCACTGAGGTGGGCTCCAGCTCACCAGTGAATTGTTTCTTCAGTCTTGTCCCCCAATGGGCGAGGGGTGGGGGGGAAGGGCTTAATTCTAACCAAATGTTTTAAATAAAAAACAAACCCAACTCACTACTGGGCTGTCTGCCAGGCTCCCTGTGGGGGCATCCCTGCCTTTTCCTTCAGGCTTTGCTTCCAGTCAGTCTCTTACTTGGGTGATGCTCGCTTCTTGGGGCCTAACTGCTCCTCCCCAGTGGCTGCTTTGGCTATCAGGCCAACTTTCTACAGCTCTACAAGCAAAAAAGCTCTCTTCAGGCTGAGAGGCAAAGCTCCACCCTCCTTCCTGCCCAGTCAGCCCTGAATTAAGCTCCTTTTATTTTCTCTCCAAGTGTGGCATTGGCTGAAGCTATAGCGGGGCAGGGTTAGCTGCGCCCAAAGGCTCTCCTTAACCCCTTCTGTACTGGTATGGTGCCTCTCTGCCCCATTACATCTATATATTTGGGTTCTTATATGGGCCTCATCACCAAAAATCACCATGGGTAAAATCCCACAAAGTAAATAAGGATTGGATGTGCAAAGGATCTGGTCTTAAAAAGTGAGCATGAAACATGCACTATGGTTCAGTCTTCATGCATGGTCTTTTACTTCCAGATATTTGCTCCAAACCATAGTCAAGACCTCATGTCCCAATTTTCTTTTTGTTTTTCTTGGGCTTCCAATTTCATTTTCTTTTTTTGGGGGGGGGGTATGAAGATACCGCATCCCCTTTCCCACCCAAAAGGAGAGAGAGCAAGAAAAGAATCAGACTCGGGATATTTAAACCATATTCATTGCTGCTCTTTGCTATTAGCTTGATTTCATAGTTCAGTGCATATTATCTCCCTCCCTTATCCTCTTGTCCCCTTGGGGCAATGCACACACTGGTGAGCAAGAGGGGGCAAGACGATAAGGGAGGGAGATAATATGCACTGAACTATGAAATCAAGCTAATAGCAAAGGGCAACAATGAATATGGTTTAAATATCCTGAGTCTGATTCTTTTCTTGCTCTCTCTCCTTTTATACCAGTGTAACTGTACCAACTTCAGTGGAATTACTCCTAAATACACTGTCAGAGTAGAATGAGGTTGTTCTTCTATTACCCTCTCTCTCTCCCCCTCTCTTTTCTGCACCCTGTATGGAACCTATATTAATAACAAAGAATTACATTTTAGAAAGTGGGAGTTAGCAGGGTTTATTAACCGCACTAGCAGGAGTATCGATTAAGGAGCAGACCAACAGAGGGCAAGAGGAGATCAGAGTAACCTTCTTTTTGAAAGCTTGGTTTATACCCACTTCTGCAGATGCACAAAATATTGTATTACGGCAATATATTCATATTAAATGCATACTGTACACATGGACACACACATATAGGCAGAATCCAAGTACCGTGTACATTCTGTATGTGCGTTTGTGTATAAATGTTGTCTGAAATGATCCAAAGTTGTGTTATTTTCATGTCAAGTGCATGCTCAGTAGCCCCTCAGAGCAGCAAGTGGATTTATTGTAGGATTACGAATCTCATTATTTAGAGTTTGTGCCTCTGACACTCCTATGGCATAGAAAATTTCCCCCTTGTGTAAGTGAACTGCATCCCAGTGCCAATCCATGAGCTTCACTCCCAGCTTGCACATTCGGTATCAGCAGCAAAATTATGCAACACCCACACAACTAATTTGTTGTGAATCAAGCCCAGAGTTATAATTTGTGCCTGCTCTCTGAAAGTGGACTTTTGAGGATTGTCCATTAATACTTTATGCCAAACATGACTGTTCAAATATCTGAACAATTAAAATGGGGGCCTCCAGTGTTTCAGGCAGCTTTGTTTACAAGTCCAGCTGCATTTTAGTTGGTATTAATGAAGCACTATCAGGCCTGCCTCCCACCCAATTCCCTCTTTTTAATCCCAATAAAGCAAGATGTTTCAGTCTGTATTACATCTATTGTTCTGATCAATTTTCTCTCAAAGTGCAATTGATTACTATCCATTTGATTATGGCTCTCAAAATTTGATATTTTTTTCTGTTTAGAGGCCAACATTTCAAGTGCATTAGCTAATCTGGGTAAATGCTAATAGTAAACTGCTTTAGAAGATGGGTTTATCCCATATTAATAAGGGGAAATAATTTGAGAATACACTGGTATATTCCAAGAGTCAGTCTGTAAAACAATGGGAAATATGTCCCAAATGCAATTTATAGGAGAGCCACAAATACACCTATTGGGAATAAGTCTGAATATTTTTAAAAGTGAGAAAAATCCATAAACTATCAGCAGATTTATAATGCATCCTGCATAAATCATTGTACAGTTATTGATCTTTTCTGCCTGACAACACATGAACATGGATATTTAGTATAATTGATAAACTTTCTTCTAAAGGAGAGAAAATGAGACAATTAAGCAAAAAGTAACTGAAAGAGGTGAGCCCTATATAATCTCCCAAAACACAGCTTCCTGCCCTGCAGGGTGCCAGGCTCATCTCAGGATACACAGGTAACCATCTGATCTGTCACAGGCAATCAGGGAGCAACAGTGCTAGCAGCTTCCTTTCCCCCATGGGGTGCTATACAGTGCAGCTCACTAACAAGCAGAACCTCCACGGAAAACAATCGTGTGCCATGGGCTTAGAACACAAAGTGGCAGCAGCTGGGCTGTGAGGCAGGAAAGATTCTCTCCCAGGCTACATGGAATAGGACAGAACCCGGAGGAGCTGAAAAGCACAGCTACAGGAAGCAAACACCTCACCAAAAATCAAAACAGATGTGCAGTGGGGAATCAAAAGGCAACAGCTTCTCCTAGGAGATATAGGTGGTAGAAGGATATGGACCGAAGAAGGGATCGACGACTCCAACCAGGATGGCTGGGAACAACTGCTAACAAGGCAGCCACACAAGAAATTCCCAACAGACCTCTAGGAATGAATTGCATAGATAAGGACCTCAACTAAGAAAACCTTGTACCAGGCCTGCTCCTGGCCAAACCTAGGCACTGAAAGCAGACCTGCCCTGGCTGAATGCAGCTGCTAAGAATGGACATAAAATGTAAAGTGATTACTCCAAAGGGTAGATTTCATATGTTATTGCTAAAGCCTTGAATTTCATCATTGGGCTTTTACTCAAATACCAAATATCACATCTACTACATTCCCTTATCAAATTTGTCCTAAATTTATTGTGTTTGAACTTGTCCCATGGCGCCATGATTTGCCCTAGATAACACTTAAACATAAGGCCTATGGATACAGCATATCCATACCTGGCTTTCCAGGTATGCTTTGAAGTGCAGTCTCGGCAACTGAGTGCATACAGTGGGTTTATCTATCCCCCTCACTTCATATACTTTGATACCATCATTTTAACCAGATTTGAGGAGGTACAGTGTGTGGCACTATTACCATACAGGATGATTTTTTTCAACATTTTGTAAATGATCCATTCAAATATATAACTAGTTGTATTCATGTCTAGCGCTGGGTGAAATGTTTTGATTAAATAGTAAATTTGCCAGAAAATACCATTTTGGAACCACTAAAACTCTTCCCAAATTTGGATCAGATTCAGTGAATGTTTTCAGCAAAATAAAAAAATGATTTTTTATTTGTAATGGTTCATTTAGACATTTTTTAAAATTTAACATTTCAACTTTAGCTATTTGTTCAATTTATCTTTTAAAAAAAGAACACAATGAAACAAAAACACGAAAAAAAAAAGTTGGAGGTGAACTAAATGCTTTGTTTGACCTAATTTTTTTCCTGGTTTTGTGTTTTGGTGAGAAAAACTAAAAAATGTCATTTAGAAATTAACATTTTCCCCTGGATTTTTGGTTCAGCCACCAAACTGGAAATTCAGGTATTCACTCAGCTATATCCATGTCCCATTGAAAGAAGTGTGAGCTTACAGAAACCAGCCTAACAATTTGACATGAATGCTGGCTGCCTTGTTCTCCATATTGTGATTGTAGGAGTGGAGGGCCATTTTCTGACTAGAAATCACGAGAATGCAGTTTCTGTGCTGATAGTGCACATCTTCACCATCTTAACTCACACTGAGGTGAATATCAGAGAAAGCATATATATTTGCACACAAGAATCATAGAATATCAGGGTTGGAAGGGACCTCAGGAGGTCATCTAGTCCAACCCCCTGTTCAAAGCAGGACCAATCCCCAACTAAATCATCCAAGGTAAATTTGTGTTCACATGGAACCAGTTTGTCTTACCTTCTCAGCTGTGCAGCTTATATATGTGTTGGCTTAGCAATAAGTTGGCAGTCTTCTAAAAAGTAATTCTCAAAACAAAGTAAAAGGAGCATTATCAATGGGCTTTGACATTCAAAAGTCTGCCTCACTGTGCAAATCTTAATAATAACCTTATCAAAACACATTTTAATTGCTTTAATTGGATTTGATATAAGCTACTCACTGTCTAGGTGATTATATACAAAATAGTGCCTGATCCAAAATGCACTGAAGGCAATGGGAGGATTTCCACTGACCTCAATAGTTTTTGGATCACACCCTTAGGCTCTTGCATTAGGAGTACGTCAGGGATGGATTCTTCTGCCAGACAGATGAGCTACCAGTCCGATTCCTGGATGCTGCGTCTCTGCACTGTCCTTTATGGTTAAAATCTAGGGTTACATTTTTAGAAGTGCGTGAGCAACTTAGGTTCTCTAAGTTTGATTTTCATTGGGTCAATGGAGCTCAGGCTCCTAAGTGCCCAAGTGACTTATGAAAATGGGATTTAGGCTCCTAAATCATGTAGGTGCTTTTGAAAATTTTACCCCTTGCTTAGCAGGAATTATGACAAAGTCTTTGGGAATGTGGGAAGAGGGGGACGATGGGATCCTGGTTTAAATAAAGGAGAAAGCTGATACACACACAGGGACCGGGACTTAATGAAAGTGGCTGGTATCCTTTTGCTCATGAACTATGCATCATTTTAATATATTATAGAGCTGGCCAAATAAAAAGAAAACCCCATTAATAATTTATGTAAAGAAAAAAGGCAAGATGGGTAAAATGAATTATTC
This sequence comes from Malaclemys terrapin pileata, assembly GCF_027887155.1. Lineage (NCBI taxonomy): Eukaryota > Metazoa > Chordata > Testudines > Emydidae > Malaclemys > Malaclemys terrapin. The sequence goes on along the minus strand of NC_071506.1, from coordinate 66,501,346 downwards.
CACAGTGAATAATAGGACCATCTTTAATATAGTTCCAAATAATATTTGTGCATAACAAAGCCCCCAAATATATCATGTGAAAAATATCCTTTAGTGGAACCTGTCCTTTTGGGCTGAGGTGGAGGTGTTGTGTGCTCCGCTCTTTTCTAGTAAATTGCTTTATATGGACTGATTTAGGCTTTTCACTGCATTAGAATTCCTGTGTGAGTTTGATCTGTTGAATTTTCCAGGTGTTTGTTGCCATCTTTAGATGGAATCGTTTGCAGATACCAGCTGCATTTTTATGATGTGATTAGAGAAATCTGTAACTTTGGATCACTTCTTTCCCCAATCCCCACTCCCCTTACATAATTAGAAAAAACTGGAGGGAGGAAGGCTAGATGTGGGGGTGAGAGAGACACCAGGAGGGAAAGTGTCTACAGTTCTGCAGCTACATTGTAGTGATGGGATCAACGAGAGTAAAAATGTTGGAACAGAGCTTGCCCCCTGGGGTGGTTGACTTAAGTTTATCCAAGTTGCCTATTTTACTCTAAGTCCATTATAAAATGTCACATAAAATACACCTTAAAAATGCAACTGGCCTCACCCATACAGCTTCTTCACTCAGACCTCCCACCATAACCAGCTTCCTTCATGCCCACAGTAACCCCAGGTCCTCCGATTAGTCAATCGCCTCCCCTCAGAAAAGCCAGAGAAAACAGATGAGTCTTGCAGGCCATTCCTAAGTTTGTCAAAGCTAGGCCCTAAAGGACCATTTGCTGGCATGAGTTCCAAAGCCAACTAATCAAGAGCACTGTGATGCCAACCTCCTTCAATTTATAATGGGCACAGAGGGCTGTTAGTTTTGAAATTAATAAATATCCTATCTCCTAGAACTGGAAGGGACCTTGAAAGGTCATTGAGTCCAGCCCTCTGCCTTGACTAGCAGGACCAAGTACTGATTTTGCCCCAGATTCCTAAGGGGCCCCCTGAAGGAGTGAACTTACAACTCTGGGTTTAGCAAGCCAATGCTCAAACCACTGAGTTATCCCCTCCCCCATTCCTCACATGAATACAAATATTGCAGTAACAGCCAGTGAGAGGTACTTCATGGTGGAGTTTGCATCTATGTCTGCTAGGGGTAAGAAAACAATTGTGGCATGTTGATTTACCATTTCTCCTGCAACGAATCTTCAAGAGTAAAAGTAAGAAAATGCCAACTTTATTTGGACAAAGATTGTTGTAGAGATAAATGTGGGTCTCCACAGAGGAGCAGCTTAGAGGTATGCGTTAGCGTTTCATTTTTGAATGCTGAGCTACTGTAAAATGGTTCTTTGACCCAATTGCAGCTTAAACGTTCTTTAAAACACTACGCTTGTTGGCGCTCTCTCTGTTTAATGCTGTTTCAGTGCCAATCCCTAAAACGTGGCCCTATAAGCAATCCATTTTTATTTTGTTTCAGTAAGTGCTTGAGTAATATTTCAGGACAGACAGGTTGATTTTGTGAGGCACTATGGTCTAGTGGTTAGAGCACAGGACTGAGACAGTCAGGAGCTGCATTTCCAATCTTTGTTGCGTGAACTCCACTGCATCACTTCCCCCTCTGGGGATAATACTTAACTAATCCTCAAAACACTCCTGTGAATTAGATAATGTTTGTACAGCACTTAGTAAAGTGCTGTCTAAGTGATAGCAGAGCACTTTAAAAGTTAAACTACAGTAGTTTATAATATTCTTCATAGTACCGGATAATATAATTTTACTTCAACTGCATAAATGAACTCCTTTTTTTAAAGGTTGTATTTTAAATATTTATCTGCTCTGCAATAAAACATTTATGGAGACAATTTGTTGGTCTTGGCTTTCTAGGTTTTGCCCTTTACTAATTTGACTGTTCTTCAGAAAAACACTTTTGGGATTTGAGTATGTCTGATTTAGCTATCAGTTTAATACATTCTTACATACTGTGGACCTGATTTTAATTATATTTACAGTGGTTTTGCACTGTTTGTAATTCCATTGACTTCAGCTGAGTTATTCCTGATTTATATCAATGTGAGTCAAATCGGTCAGGCCATCAGTCCCAGTGTTAAAAATAAAATAAAACCAGATGAAAATGCACAGGTTTAAAACATTGGACGATCAGATGTGAAAGTTGGGAAAATAAGGGAATGTTGTATTCAGTTTGCCTAGAATTTCTCCTTTTAACATGCAAAATCTCCATCTCACTGTCAAAGGAGGTAGCTAGGTCTCACATCCCATTGCACTTCACCCATTCATATTCAATGGAACGGATAAGAAGTTAGGAGTTGCCAGATTTCATCAAATCATTCAGTACTGACTCTGGCCATTGTCAGTAATGGATGCTTTGCAGGACCCCATCCAAGAAAGACACCATTTGTTAATTGTTATATGTGAGGGAGAAAATCCCTGCCTGCTGCAGAGAAGTCTGCTGATGTTCTTGAAGCACACACAGAGTGGCATTTACAGCTCATATCTGCAAACATTAGTTGCATTTTAAAGTTACCATTTCCTTTAACATCCAGACACTACTGCATAGCCCTGGGGGCTTTCCATGGTAGGGAATTTCACAGGTGACACTAGATCACTGTGTATTTCCTTCTATTTTAAAATTCTCTTCTTCTTTTTAGCTGGTGCCCTTGTTCCTATGTTGGGGAACAGGGAAAGAAAACAGTGTCCAGTAGTTTAGTAATATACTCTTCATAGCTTTCCAGGCCTTTTTGGCATTTCTTCTTTCCAGAAGAAATAATTCCTGCCTTTTCCATTCATCTATACACCCACATCATTCCGACCACGTAGCCTCCTCAAAATGTTTGTTTCTGTCTCTGTACGTATGTTACTGTAGACGTCCGGGTAGGGGCTTGTCACTCGCAGGGGCGAGTGGGTAGGGTTACCATACGTCCTCTTTTTCCCGCACATGTCTGGATTTTCGGCACTCAAACCCCCGTCCGGGGGGAACTGCCAAAAAGCCGAACATGTCCGGGAAAATGGCGGCTCTGCTCCTCCCCTGACTCTTCGGCTCTGTTTAAGAGCCGAGCAGCCCGAGCGCTATGGGCTTCAGGCAGCCCCCTTGTCTCCGGACCCCAGCCGCCGGCCGGGCACTTCCCCTCCCGGGCTCCGGCGGCGCAGGATCCGGAGGCATGGGGGCTGCCCGAAGCCGGTAGCGCTGGGGCAGCTCGGCTCTTAAACAGAGCCGAAGAGTCAGGGGAGGAGCAGAGCCTCCGGCTGCGGCGGCTCTGCTCCTCCCCGACTCTTCGGCTCTGTTTAAGAGCCGGGCTGCCCGAGTGCTACCGGCTTCGGGCAGCCCCCATGCCTCCGGACCCTGCGCCGCCGGAGCCCGGGCGGGGAAGTGCCCGGCTGGGGGCGCAGGGTCCGGAGGCAAGGGGGCTGCCCGAAGCCCAAGCGCTACCGGCTTCACGGTTTGCCGGGCAGCCTCCAGACCCTGCGCCCCCAGCTGGGCGCTTCCCCTCCCGGGCTCCAGCTGCGCTGGGGAAGCGCCGGCCGGGGGCACAGGGTCTGGGGGCTGCCCGGCAAACCGTGAAGCCAGTAGCGCTGGGGCAGCCCTTTCCATGTGGCTGGGAGTGGGAGGGAGGAGGGGGCGGAGTTAGGGCAGGGAAGAGGCGGAGTTTGGGCGGGGCTGGGGTGGGGAAATGGGCAGGGCCAGGGCCCGTGGAGGGTCCTCTTTTTTTATTTATTAGATATGGTAACCCTACAAGTGGGAGTCAGGCCGCCTCACTCCACGGGGCTGGGGAACAGATCAGTCTCGCAGGTCCAAGCCCTAAGTCGGGGTGGGGTCGCGAGCAATCAGTAGTCCCGGGCTCAGGCCTTCAGGCAGGGTTTGAGCAAACAAACAGTTCAGGGCTCAGGCCCTCAGGCAGGGCTGAGCAAATAAACAGTTAGTTCAGGGCTCAGGCCCTCAGGCACGGGCGGAGCAAACAAACAATAGTTCAGGAGCTCAGGCCCTCAGGCAGGGGCTGAGCAAACAAACAATAGTTCAGGGCTCAGGCAGAGGAGGAGGAGAGACTGCCACCCGGCGCGGGGTGGCAGGGGGGAACACAGGCCCACCCACTCCACTGTGTTCCAACCCGGGGCCCTGTCAGCAGCAATCGGTCTGCTGCTGGGTCAGTGGGGATCCTGACCGCAACACACTGACATGGGTTCGGGGTCTGCTATCCCTGGGCCACTTCCCATCTCCTCCTCCATTGGTACCTGCACGTCCTTAGCCTCGTCCGCCATGTCCCAGATCATGGGCTCCTCAAGGCAGCGAGCGCTGGGTAGATTGGGCGGCACCTCCGGACCCTTGGTGAGGGGAAGTTCAGTCCGCTCCTCAGGATACCGGGCCCGGGGCAGGCTCGGCCAGTCCTCCTCAGGATACCGGGCCCAGGGCAGGCTCAGCCCAGCAGGAGCTCGGGCACCAGCGTCTGCCTTTTCCCGCGGTCGGGCCACCACTGAGCACTGGGGCCAGGCCTTTATACTTCCTGTCTCGCCCCTTGACTTCCGGGGGGCAAGGACAGGCAGCGGTGACTCCGCCCACTCCGACAGCTGTTCTGGTTCGGCCCTCGCAGGGGCAAGTGGGAGCCAGGCCGCCTCACTACAGTTACATTGGCTAAATCTCTACTGCAAGGTGCCTAAAACTCAGTATAGTGCTCTAGGGCCAGACTTAGGCACACAGAACCATGGTGATAGGGTTGGTAAAAACCACCTGAATAGAATAGCATAGTTACTGTAGAAGTCAATGGAAAAATTCTCATAGACATCTGCAATGGTTGAATCAGGCCCTGTATGTTACACACCTTAATTTTAGAGAATATTATAACACTTCCAGAGTTATATTCTATTTCTCTGAAACTTCCAAGCAAGCTGTTTAAGTTCTGTATCTCCAGCCTGCGAACAATTCAGTACTTACACTAGGAGTAAAATGAAAAACTGAAAGCCAAGTGTTAGCTGTCACTAATGTTTTTATTTCTTAAGTTTGTTATCTACTTGCATCTTTCTTTCTAATTCATTTATATTGCCAGATATCATGCATGTATATCGTGCATAGAGTCATTGATAATTTTCACAGTTAGCTACTATACTTTAATTCCTTGCCCTTTAAACATATTGCCATGAACATATTGGCCTTCATGCACATAATCTGACAGCTTTTCTAATCTAAATACTAATTATCTTCTCATGTCTAGCAGTCTGACTCCATTTCTTTATTTCACTTCACCCCAACAGCATGTATCCTCGGTCTCTTCAAATTAACTATGTCTCACTCCATTTCACAGCCTAAAGAAGAGGTTACGAGCAAATAGATCATCACCTTCCCTCCTCATATTCTTAGTATAAGTATTTAACTTTGTTTTTGTTTCATCTTTAGTCAACAGCAGCAATGTGTTTCCACCTAATTCTCATGGCTGCTGTTTGAATTTTGTGATAAAACATTTTTTTTTAATAATAGGAAGATTAAATGTTGTTACTCATAAACTAAATGTAAACACCATATGCTTCTACTAAAGTGGATTTTGAATAAAAGTTAATGGAGCTTTCCATCAGAAGTGGTTTTAAAAAGGTGGAAATCACTAGAACAGCTAATATGCTACATATCCTTCTCTATCATTGATGGTCATATATAATAGCAAAACACTGCCACTAAATAGTTTGGAGTTATTTATTTACTAAAATGAGATAGAACTAATGATGTAAGGACACAAAATACCCTAACTGTTGTTCAGTCACACATGTAAGCAAAATACAAAAAAGCTCCCACATTTTTAAACATGCTAACATAGCATGAATTTACATTTAAATAGGTTCACTCTTGCTGAAATTCTAAACTACATGTTCTGCAACTACTAGTAGGTTTAGCATTAAATACATGGTATTTTCTGTGGATGTGACAGAATTAAATTAGGCCTGGTAAATGTACCATTTGAATAGAGAGCCATTATGAACTAAACTATCTATACAGCTGAAGAAATCTCTTGTTCAGGCTCTAATTATAATCCAGCTTGACTACAGCAACAACCTCCTCTCTTTCCCTCCAAACCCAGTCTCCCCGCTTCATTCCATACAAAGTGCAGCAGAATGAAGAGTGTGGGAGATAGGTGTATTTTTTTTTAATGATTATATGCAACTATTTGATGGCGTCTACTTCCTGGGTGACAAGCAGTAACTTAGTCCTGGGGGTTGGGGAGCGTTTAACACATTGTGACATTCACCAGGGTACAATCTGGACAGATGGACAGCTGTGTCCCTTCAGTCTTCAACCTGGGATGCCCTTTGCACTGCTTCACTGTAAGAGCAACAATTCCTGATCCTGCTCACACACAGCTTCTAACATGTGAAATCACTCCTTGTTGAATTACATGAAGGCTCTGGCCAGTCACTCATAAATTACATACTGGGCGACTCCAGCAAACTTCCTAGTCCCGGATCTTCCCCAGAAATGTGCTGCTTGCACTGCCCAGTATCCTCCTGGACAATACAAGCTCATAGAAAGTCTGTCATTTCATCAATGGAAACTGATATGCACAAATCCTATTATCTCACGTGAACATTCCTAAACACTTAAATGCAAACACACTGGTTTAGATAAAAAACAATCAAACAAGTTTATTAACTACAGAAAGATTTTTAAGTGACTACAAGTAATGAGTCAGAATTGGTTACAAAGAAAATAAAAGGTAATATGCAGCCTAATACAGTAAAAGATTTATTATCCGGCATATTGGGGGAATGGAAGGTGCAAGTAAGTGAAAAATTCCAGTGCGGGAAGAGGTGCGGGGATGGGGGTTGGGGTGCAGCAGGGTGTGCAGAGCGCAGGCTCTGGGAGGGAGCTCAGGGTAGGGGGTTGGGGCACAGGAAGGGATTTGGGGTGCCAGAGCTGGGGGGCACTCAACTCACGTGGAACCCTGCAAGCTGCGACTTGTCCCTGCTGTTCCTAGGTGGCGGCGTGGCTAGGTGGCTCTGTACGCTGCCCCCGCCCTGAGCACTGGCTCTGCAGCTCCCATTGGCCAGGGACCAAGACCAATGGGAGCTGTGGGAGTGGTGCCTGTGAGTAGAGGCAGTGCGCAGAGCTGCCTAGCCAAGCACCTCCACCTAGGACCAGCAGGGACAGGTCGCCGCTTGTGGGGAGCCATCTGAGGTGAGCACCACCCGGATTTGGCACCCCCTACTGCCCCCCACACTGCTGCCCCAAGCCCCCTCCCACACCAAAACCCCCTCCCAGAGCCCAAGCCCTGCACCCCCTCATGGCTGTTCCTCCGCCTAGGAGCAGCAGGGACATGTTGCCGCACCTGGGGAGCCACACAGAGCCAGATAGTGAGCCTGCTGGCCTCATGACAACTGGACTATAAACCAGACTTTCTATGAAGATTAGAAATGCTGATTTATAGAGCTTTCTGGTTGGTACAGGGCCAGATAACACAGCTTTTACTGTACCTAGCTTAAGAAGCTAAGTTAACTGAGGAGCAAAAAGTTTTTTCTCACCATAAGCTTACAGCAGTCTGGCTGGATCTTTCAACCAGGACCTCCCCCTTCCTCTCTCCCAGTTCAAAGATGCTTCCTTTGTCTTTCAAATGTTAATGATGTTCTGAGTAGAGATGAAGGGAGAGAGGTGATTTGGGGGGGCCTCTGTTTCTCATTCTTATATCTTCCTCTTTGAGGATTATCTCCAGCTGGGTTTCAGGTGAGAGCCAGTCCATTTTACACGGATACCCCGAGCTGTGTTTTTGCCAATATGTAAAGTTCTTGCTCTCACCTTCTTCCTGCCAAAGAATGGCTGCTTACCTCGGTGATAGTTCAAAATAGTCCATTTGATTATGCTGATACATGGCTGGGACATCAATGTGTCTTTTGTCTCTGAAGAACTGGTTTGGGCCTGCCTTTCTAAACTTGGAGCATGTTACAGCAGGGTTATATAGTAGAATCTTATAACTTTACATACAGTGTTGCCACACATTTTACCAGGACAATAATGCTTAGAAGATTATGAGTTTTCAAATAAGAACATAAGAATGGCCATACTGGGTCAGACCAAAGGTCCATCCAGCCCAGTATCCTGTCTACCAACAGTGGCCAATGCCAGGTGCCCCAGAGGGAGTGAACCTAACAGGTAATGATCAAGTGATCTCTCTCCTGCCATCCATCTCCACCCTTTGACAAACAGAGGCTAGGGACACCATTCCTTACCCTCCTGGCTAATAGCCATTAATGGACTTAACCTCCATGACTTTATCTAGTTCTCTTTTACCTCACAAGGCATACTTTGTACAAAATGTATTATGGTCTTGTAAAAGGGTGAACATATGAGTACAGGTTTCAGAGTAACAGCCGTGTTAGTCTGTATCCGCAAAAAGAGTATTTTGATTCCTGATGTCAGATTTGTGTCCATTAATTCTTTTGCGTAGAGACTGTCCGGTTTGGCCAATGTACATGGCAGAGGGGCATTGCTGGCACATGATGGCATATATCACATTGGTAGATGTGCAGGTGAACGAGCCCCTGATACCAAAAGAATCAAAATACTCAAAAACCAGTGGGAGAACACTTTAACCTGTCTGGTCATTCAGTGACAGACCTGCAGGTGGCTATATTACAACAGAAAAACTTCAAAAACAGACTCCAAAGAGAGACTGCTGAGCTAGAATTGATATGCAAACTAGACACAATCAACTCCGGTTTGAATAAGGACTGGGAATGGCTGAGCCATTACAAACATTGACTCTATCTCCCCTTGTAAGTACTCTCACACTTATTATCAAACTGTCTGTACTGGGCTAGCTTGATTATCACTTCAAAAGTTTTTTTTCTCTTAATTAATTGGCCTCTCAGAGTTGGTAAGACAACTCCCACCTGTTTATGCTCTCTGTATGTGTGTATATATATCTCCTCAATATATGTTCCATTCTATATGCATCCGAAGAAGTGGGCCGTAGTCCACGAAAGCTTATGCTCTAATAAATTTGTTAGTCTCTAAGGTGCCACAAGTACTCCTGTTCTTCTTCATATGAGTACAGACAGTCTCACACATCCGCAGAAAGGTAGACATTGGTTGTAGAAAGCGCAATCACTGATACTTAACCAAACAATACAGGTGTCAAGAGCTGTTGACGTTTTGTCCAAGTCCAAGGGGAGACAATCAGCCAAAGATTATTAATTTGCTAATGACTCTGATCTGCTATAACAAATGATTGTTTGCAGCCTACCTTAGTCCCCACTTCTGCCGGGCTATGAGTTCTCTGCTGTGCCTCTAAGAGAAGCAGCACAAAATCTCACCCTGGGAAAGTGCCTCGCATGGCCATTAAATAAATAATTCATAAAATACCCACCTTGTCATTATTATTGTAAAATAATATCTTTTATTGGACCAGCTTCTGTTGGAGAAAGTGTTAGAGCTTGTCTCTTTCATCATCAGAAGTTGATCCAATAAAAGATACCGCACGCACCGTATTTCTCTCATACCTTTGGTCCTGCATGGCTACAACAACACTGCAAACATTAATGACAATATAGAAGTTGCCATTCTAGATTAGACCAGTGATTCAGCTAGTTCTATATATTGTTTCTGACAGTCAGTACCAAAGGTTTCAGAGAAAGGTGCAATCAAACTGATAATTGACAGTTTATAATATAGCCTGGCTTTAGGGAAAATTTCACCAAAACCCCATCAACTACTAGTTTATAACTGAAGCCTAAGTGTCTATATGCCCTATATATTTATATCCTGCCTAGTGTCTAGGATTTTAAGTTCTTGGCCCCAGTGATAATTTACAGCAATGAGTTCCAAAGGTTAATTATATTTTGTGTAAATAGTATCTTATCTGGTTTAAATTTATTGCTTTTCAATTTCATTGGATGTTCCTCTTCTTATATCATGAGAGATTCTTCTGATTTTTCTTCTCTATACTATTCATTCTTGTGTAGGCCTCTGTCATTATTGTTTCCTCTGTAAAGAATTGTTTTCACCTTCTGTTTCCGAACCCCATCAATTTCTGCTATAACTTTTTGAGATAGGTTGATCAGAACTATACACACGATGCATGGTGACAGTGGCTCAATTTATATGATTTGATCACACTGTTTTCATATCCCATTATTTTATTCTATATTGGCCCTGAAATTTTGTTTTCTTTCCTGAGTGCTGCTGTGCATTGAGCAAATGTTTTCACTCAGCAGTTCACAATGATACATAGACCCTTTTTCATTTTCAGTGAACATTTCTTGACACATTCATCTCAGCTTGGTCTAGGAGAGCCAGAATCTGTTGATCATTATGGCAAGGTTTATTTTTCTAGACTTTTTTTCTGAAGTAGTGGGTTGAGAATGATTTTTAATGTGTTCAGCATCAACTTATATATATATAATTCATGGAATTATATTTTCTCACAGCATCATTGGATAGCTAATGTAACTACCATTTATTTTTGTTCCAGATTATTACATGTTCATACTGAGGAATGAATGAAGATTATTCTCCCCAATTACCTACATGATATTAGCCTGTACCAGTGTGAGCTATACAAAGCATATCCAGAAAATTGTAATTATAGAACCTTTTAAATATGCAGTAGGTTAAGATTCTACAAAATGCCTTTTACTTAAAAATATTTAAGTTGTATCTCCTCCAGTCATACACATAAGCCCAACAGACTGTTATAATACCATCCTCCCCCTGACTTTTTTAGTATTATTGCTTTCTTTATTGCACACATCTTTACCATGGCCTCACTTCTTAATTTCCTCTCCACAGGCAAACACACTGTGCACATGTATTTCCCATGTGAGGAAATATAAGCCTACATTATGCATGATTTTGTGTAGCAAGTGCATTCACATAAAAAATAAATAAGCCAGCTACTTGGTCCCTTTGCACTCTTGCAAAAAAGCTTGCAAGTGCTGGATTTCAGCCTGTCTTTCAAAACCTCTGCTATGCAAGTCAGTTGATTCTAAAGCTGAGCACCATCAATTTTTTAGCATGATAGATATTTGACAGTTTGAATCTCTTTGTGTTGCTTTCGTTGTTTTTGCACTATGGATGGGGATGGGGTAGAAGGTGGTTAATGAAGGTGTACTTCTAAAAAATAAAATAAAACCTCACTAAACAAACTTTGCAAGTTGTAACTAAGCTCTGCTATAACAGAGATCAAAGAGGGAGGTCATTTGGTGGCACATCTCCCTGTCCCCAAAGAATAAACTTTTATGAGTAGGGATTTCAGCTGAATTCCTTGCAGGTCCAATATCAGCAAGAACTTGAGAGAAAGATTTACCTTACATGCATTTTTGATGAGAAAAATGGCCATATATGGGATTTTAATTGTTATATATAAATAGAAGAATAAAGTTTGAATGATCAAGAAGTGACTTCACATTCAAGAATGTTGATTCTGTTGGGGATAGTTAACCATTTCTATGGCTTCCCTGTCTTTGAAGGGGCTATATTTTGAAAAAAATCAAGCACCATTGTTGTCTTTCTGAAAACAAAAGAGCTGTTACAGTAGAACCTCATAGAGACAAACCCAGAGTTACAGACTGACCAATCAACCAGAAACCATTGATATTTGCCTAGTTTTACAACAGGCTACATAAAAAGCAGTAGCAAACTCAGTATAAACTAAAATTTCATACAGACAATGACTTGTTTATACTGCTCTATATACTATACACTGAAATGTAAGTACAATATGTATATTCCAAATGATTTATTTTATAATGACATGGTAAAAATGAGAAAGTAAGCCATTTTTCAGTAGTAGTGTGCTGTGATACTTTTGTATTTTTATGTCTGATTTTGCAAGCAAGTAGTTTTTAAGTGAGGTGAAACTTGGGGGTACGCAAGACAAATCAGACTCCTGAAAGGGAGTTCAGTAGTCTAGAAAGGTTGAGAGCCACTGCTCCAAGTATTTAGGGTCTGTGACGAGGCTGCCTGTGCAGCACCCCCTTGAGGGCTCATCAGAGCACAATTCATGCAGCCACAGATCTCCACTGGTAGGTCTCTGTCTCCGAGAGGCTGAGGTAATGGGGCTTGGCCCTCCAGCCAAGGCACTATTCAGTCCTACCCCTTCTGGGTGCTATGGTCCAAAAGGAGTCAGGAACAAAAAGAAAATCACAACTCAAATCAGGCTCATCTGATGAACACTGGGGTGGGGTCCACCTTTCTATTCAGCACTTGTCTTCACACTATCCATACATCAGATGAACCCCAGGGGCCAGCTATCCCTTCTAGCAGGAGGCTCCTTCAGATGGTAAGTCAGCTCAGTCTCTGAGCTACAACCAGGCTTCTCTCACATCAGAAGCAGAGCTCTGCTCCCCTTCCTGGGCATCTCTGAACTGGGCTAGGTCTCCCCCTTTTAACTACCCTCTCCAGGCCTTTGCTGCAGCTGTAGTGGGGTGGAGTAACTGGATCCACAGGCTCTCATTAACCCTCTCATTGCCAGTGTAGGGCCTATCTCCCTATCACAGGTCTCCTAACTTCCATGGATTTCAGTGGGATTCCATAAATACCTTTGAGGATATGGGCCCCTTAGTAATAATCTTACTTATGTCCTTCAGAAATGTTCCACATTTTAGACATGTAGCCACTTAACAGTCCCTTTCCCCAAAAAATAACTGAGGGTTGCTTTGAACCCCAGCATTGGACTTGGGGATTTATTTTTGAACCATTCTCAGTGTATTTTGTTCCTATCAAGTTTTTGCCTTTTTTCAATAAAACATACTAAAGTTTGAGAAAATTGTACAAACTTCCATTTATTTTCCTTTTGTTGTTCTCGAAAAACCTAGTTTCTTTAATTGTTCTTCATAACCCTTGAAGATATTTGATTGTTTTATTAGTGCATTTTCAACTACAGTGTTTTCCCAATGTTACCACATCATGGGGCACTTTACTCACCACTGGCTGGTGTCCCCTTTGGACAATTCTGGGGATTAGCTCTGCCTGGTTCAGCACCCTCATCCTTCTCTTTCACCATCTGCAATACTCCTCCCACTCACAGAATCACAGCATGGCTGCTTTTTGACTCAGCCCTTGGGCCAGGTCACACTGTGATTGCCCTTCCTGGGGGTGGGAGGAAAGTCCTTCAAAATCATTCTGCTCAAGCAGTGTCAGGCAGTCCTCATGCTTGCTGCTCTGACCCTGTCACTTCTGCAGTGACCCAGGTAGTCTTCTAGTTCACTGCCCCAAGCAGTGCCACTCTGCAGTTGTTGGTAGGGGAACCCAGGCCTGCCCTCTACTCTGTATTCCAGTCCTAGGCCTTGTAGCAAGTAATTTAGTTCTGTGGCTGCACTGACCTTACTGGTCTAGCCCCTGGACTATTTCCTACCATGTTTCACTAGTCTGCCTAGTCAGAGCCCTCTCTCTCAAACCTATGAAGTCTCAGGGATTCCTAAACCCCCCATCCTTCTCCCTTACTCCAGGGAGGGAGACTACAGGCTTCCTCCTGATGCTACTGCTGGCCTCCTCACTTTATAGAAGTCCCTGCCTGTTCCCTCACAGGTGAGCTTCCTTATAATCAAGGCTCTCCACTGAATGGGCTGATTAGGCCTACCTAGCCTAACTGAACTCTCCTGGGGCCAGTATGGGAAGGACACCCCCTCACATACCACCAGAAATGGAGCCCACTCTTATAATCATCAACTCATAGAAATGTAGGGATGGGACAGGATCTTGAAAGGCCATCTAGTCCACTCCTGCCTGCACTGAGGCAATACCACAAATATAACTAGACCATCCCAGGCAGATATTTGTGCAACCTGTTTTTCAAAGTTTCCAGTGATGGGGATTCTTCAACATAAGAATGGCCCTACTGGGTCAGACCAAAGGTTCATCTAGCCCAGTATCCTGTCTTCCGACAGTGGCCAGTGCCAGGTACCCCAGAGGGAATGAACAGAACAGGTAAACAGAGGCTAGGGATACCATTCCTGCCCATCCTGGCTAATAGCCGTTGATGGATCTATCCTCCATGAATTTATCTAATTCTTTTTCTAATCCTGTTATGGTCTTGGCATCCTTCACATCCTCCAGCAAGGAGTTCCACAGGTTGACTGTGCGCTGTGTGAAGAAATACTTCCTTTTATTTGTTTTAAACCTGCTGCCTATTAATTTCATTTGGTGACCCGTAGTTCTTGTGTTATGAGAAGTAGTAAACAACACTTCCTTATCTACTTTCTTTACACAAGGCATGGTTTTTTAGACCTCTATCATATACCCCTTTAGTCGTATCTTTTCCAAGCTGAAAAGTCCCAGTCTTATTAATCTCTTCTCATACGGAAGCCATTCCTTACCCCTAATAATTTTTGTTGCCCTTTTCTGAACCTTTTCCAATTTGAATATATCTTTTTTGAGATGCGGTGACCACATCTGCACACAGTATTCAAGATGTGAGCATACCATGGATTTATATAGAGGCAACATGATATTTTCTGTCCTATTATCTATCCCTTTCTTAATTATTCCCAGCATTCTGTTTGCTTTTTTGACTGTCGCTGCACATTGAATGGATGTTTTCAGAGAACTATACACAATGACTTCAAGATCTCTTTCTTGAGTGGTAACAGCTAATTTAGACTCCATCATTTTATATGTATAGTTGGGATTATGCTTTCCAATGTGCATTACTTTGCTTTTATCAACATCAAATTTCATCTGCCATTTTATTGCCCAGTTACCCAGTTTTGAGAGATCCTTTTATAGCTCTTCGCAGTCTGTCTGGGTCTTAACTATCTTTAGTAATTTTAATAGCCTTCCTTAGTAACCTGTTCCAGTACTTAACTTTCCTTACAGTTAGGAAGTTTTTCCTAATATCTAGTGTAAATCTCCCTTACTGCAGATTTTGTTCACTAGTTCTTGTCTTACCTTCAATAGACATGGAGAACAATTGATCGCCATCCTCTTTATAACAGCACTTAACATATTTGAATACTGTTATCAGGTGCCCAAAACTGGACATGATACTCCATCTGGAGCCTCACTAGTGCCAAGTAGAGCAGAACAATAACTTCCCATATCTTATATATCTTATATATGTCACTCCCATTAATTTACCCCACAATGATATTAACTGTCTTCACAAAGGCATCATGTTGTTGGCTTATATTGACTTTGTGATCCATTATAAAGAGAGGTTACTCACCTTGCACAGTATATAGAGTTCTTCCAGATGTATATTCCTAAGGATGCTCCACTTTCAGTGTGCATGCACCCGATGCTCCTTCGATTAGAGATTTGCAGACGTGGTGCCTGTTCAGCCCGTGTATGTGCCTACACATCCTCATGCCCTGCACCAAGGCTATATAGGGCTTCAGTTCCTCCTCCACCACACACTCAAAGTAGTGGGGAAGGAGGGCGGCTAGTGGACCACACATAGGGACATGCTGTTATGGACTGGGGTAGTAGGCAGTATGGCCTAGTAATCAGGAGTCAGGTCAACTGGGAAGAGCCAGTATCCAGCTTGGTGAATGAAGTCAAGGTCATCATCAGAGTCATCTGCCAATTACTAGATCCTGGGGTCAAGCCAGAGTCAGAACCAGGAATCAAAGCTGAGGATCAGAGCTGAGGTCAGATATGAAATGCCAGAACAAAGGGTCAAGCCAGAGTTAGAGTCGGAAGTTGGAGGCTAGAGTCAGCTCCAGGACTGGTAACTGATAATTGGAGGTGAGATCTAAGGAAAGGAACTGGAGGAGAGTCAAGGATCAAGCATGGAGCAGGTGCATGGTGGCAACAGGAGCAAAGGTGGGGTAAAGTAGGATCGGAGCATGAGTCAGGAACGGGGTTGGAGGCAGAGTCCAATGTAGTCACAACAAGCAATCACCTTATTGCTCAGACAAACTTCCTGTGCCTCCTTCTGGCTTAAATAGCATGGTTGGACCAATTGGGAGAGCTGGGCGATCCTTCCAATCAGGCCTTGGCTGAAGTTATAGTCCTACTAGCTTCCCAGCCCACCAGGTTTCATCAGACATTGGGTGGAAGCCAGGATGCACTCCCAGATCTGGGTTCAAGACCCAGGTCATCAGACATGCATCTTGAAGAACTCCAGTTACTGCACAAGGTGAGTAACTTCTCCTTCATCTTTGAGTAGTGTTCCTGTGGGTGCTGTACTTCAGGTGACTACCAAGCAATAGCCTTTGCTTGGAGGGTTGTGGGGCTTTGGAGCAGAGTCCAAGTCTGAAGATAAGACTGAATTCCTAAGGACAGCATCTGATCTAGAAGAATGGACCACTGCACAATGTTTGGAAAAGATACATATCAAAGCCTTGCAAAGCTACACAATAGGAACATGTTTGAGTAATGCCATAGAGGTAGAAAGAGACTTTGTGGAATGGCATAACATACTGCGGGGAATATATATCAGCAAATTCATAACAAGAGATACTACAGCCAGAAAGCCACCTGCAGAGTCTCTGGTGGAGATTGTGGGCACTTTGAACCCATCAGCAATTGATATGAACAGCCTGGGAGACTTCCTAAATAGATTGGTTCTGTCCAGATAGAAAGCTAATGAATTCTTGACATCCATGGCGTGTAAGGCAGCACCCTCCCTAGTTTGGTGAGATTTTGAGGAAAAAACTGGGAGGTAATTGGCTTGGTTAATGTGATACTCAGATGACCCCTGAGCTAGGAATTTAGGATGCGGATGTAACAAAACCTTGTCCTTGAAAAATACCATAAAGGGAGTGTATGCCATTAAACCCCTCATTTCCTCTATTCTTTGGGCAGAGGTGATGGGCATTTAGAAGACCATTTTCATGGATAGGTTAGGAAGGGAACAGGTAGCCATTGATTTAAGGGAGGTCTCATAAAACATTTAAGTACTAAATTTAGATCCCATGCAGGAGTGGTTTGAATGAAAGACAGACACAACTGGTCACACAAGTAGCTGAATCTCTTCCATTTTTTAAGGTAAGTATTTCATGTGGCTCCTCTCCTACTGTTTAACACCTGTTGTACCTAAACAGAACTGGAAGTCTCTATTCCCATGAATCATTGAGGAGCCAAGCCTGGAGGTGAAGAATCACCAGGTTGGGATAAAGAGTCTGACTAGTGTTTTGCGAGAGAAGATGGGAAATTGACAGAATACTGATTGTCTGATGAACAGCAAGGCAAATCAGGTAAGGGAATTGGGTCTGTCTGGGCCATGTTGGAACTATTAGTATAACCTTGGCTTTATCTTGTTTGCTTTTGTTTACCACTTTTAATATTAGCTGTGTTGAAGGGAATGCATACAGAAGGCCCCTTGTCTATAGAATGTGGAAAACCATCCCCAGTGAGTGAGGGCCCAATCCTCCTCTTGAACAAAACTGCAATGCCTCTCGATGATGATGATGTAAAGGTCCACCGCTGGAAACCCCCAGGTCAGAAAAACATTGTTGAGAGTCTGGGAGTCTAAACCCCCTCATAATCTTGGAAGAAGTGTCTGCTGAGAGTGTTGGCTGTGGTGCTTTGTGTGGCTGGAAGATATGCCACCAAAATGAAGCTGTGATTGGCTATTCATCAATTGCATAGCTTTTTTCTTTGGTACAAAGAGAATGGGATCTTGTCCCATCCCCACCCTTGTCGATTGGTGTAAAACATGTAGATTTCTTTCTGATTAATGAGAGAAAGTGAATACAGGAATTCCTAACTGCCTTCAGCTCCAGGTTTATGTGTAAACAAGCTCCTGGGGTAGACTATCTGCCCTGAATGAGGTGTGTTGGCAAGTTAAATTGTCCCGAGTCACCCTGGAAGCAGAGTGGGTATAATCTTACATGACAGGTTATAATGGTACAAGCTGCCATATGGCCTAAAAGTTGAAGACAAATTCTTGCCAACATCTGTAGGCTTCTTAGAATTTTTTCCAATGAGGTTTGATAGAATTGTGAACCTGTTTAAGGGGAGGTAAACTCTGGCTGTTAATGTGTCTAAGGATGCCTATATCACTTCTCAGGTTTCAGAGTAGCAGCCGTGTTAGTCTGTATCCGCAAAAAGAACATGAGTACTTGTGGCATCTTAGAGACTAACAAATTTATTTGAGCATAAGCTTTCGTGGGCTACAGCCCACTTCTTCAGATGCATAGAATGGAACATATAGTAAGGAGATATATATATATACATACAGAACATGAAGAGGTGGAAGTAGCCATACCAACTCTAAGAGGCTAATTAATTAAGATGAGCTATTATCAGCAGGAGAAAAAAACTTTTGTAGTGATAATCAAGATGGCCCATTCAGACAGTTGACAAGAGGTGTGAGGATACTTAACACAGGGAAATAGATTGAATCTGTGTAATGACTCATTTGTAACTCTTCAGTCTGTTTGGACTTAACTATTAGAGTAATTTTGTATTGTCTGGAAACTTTGCCGCCTCACTCTTTCCAGATAAATTATATGCTGAACAGCACAAATCCTGGTACAGATCTAGGGGGAACCCTACTATTTACCTCTCTCCATTGTGAAAACTGACCATTTATTCCTATTTGTTTTCTAAACAGTTACTGATCCATGAGAGGACTTTCCTTTTTATCCCATGACTGCTTACTTTGCTTAAGAGCCTTTGTTGAGGGACCTTGACAAAGCCTTTCTGAAGGTCCAAGTACACTATATTGACTGGATCACCCTTGTCCACATGGTTTTTGGCTACCTCAAAGAATTCTAATAGATTGGTGAGGCACGATTTCCCTTTACAAAAGTCATGTTGACATTTTCCCAGCATATCACATTTATTGTGTCTGAATTTTGTTCTTTACAATAGTTTCAACCAATTTTCCTGGCACTGAGGTTAGGGTTACTGGCCTGTTATTTCCAGAATCATCTCTGGAGCCTTATTTATTTAAAAGAAGTTACTTTAGCTACCCTTCAGTCATCTGGTACAGATGCTTATTTAAGCGACAGGTTACATACCACAGTTCATAGTTCTGCAAGGTCGTATTTGAGTTCCGGATGAATACCATCTGGTCCTGGTGACATATTGCTGTTTAATTTATCAGTTTGTTTCAAAACCTCATCTATTGCCACCTCAGTCTGACTGTTCCTCAGATTTTTCACCTGACAAGAATTGCTCGGGTGCAGAGATCTCCCCCACATTCTCTGCAGTGAAGACCAATGCAAAGAATTCATTTATCTTCTCTGCAACAGCCTTGCTTCCTTGAGTGGTCCTTTAAAAATATTTTCCTATTAGTTTGTGTTCTTAGTTAGCTGCTCTTCAAATTCATTCTTGACCTTCCTAATTGTACTTCTACACTTGACTTGCCAGAGTTTTTACTAGTTATAAAATCTCTCCCAACATGGATAAAAGTTTCTAAATTGCCCTATGCCTCTGAGGGCTGCGCAACATGGAGAAAAGAAAAAAGAGGGGGAGATCAAAAGTATATACCAAAACACACTTTCTACCTCATTCTCTGCAAGAAATTGGCAAGCAAGGAAAATGTCAGATCACCTATCCAGTTTTGTGCTGTTGGCGTTGTAGTAAATCTACTAACATCATTCTTAATTGTATTATTTATTTTGATTATTAACTATTTATCTCTATCAGAGTGGCTGATAGATCCTGATTTTCATTATGTAGAGTGACATGAACCTGCATAGATACAAATACATTCTTACTTTGCATTGAAAGATCCAGATGTAGTCTGACCTCACGCTTGGTAAGACAACTCCCATCTTTTCATGTATTTATATCTGCTCCTGTATTTTCCATTCCATGCATCTGATGAAGTGGGTTCTAGCCCACGAAACCTTATGCCCAAATAAATTTGTTAGTCTCTAAAGGTGCCTCAAGGACTCCTGGTTGTTTTTACAAATACTTGAGTAATGTCACACCAGTAAAACAAGCAGGATTTCACCCTTAATATTAGAAATAAAGCACCTGAAGTATCTCCAGACATGCTTCAACCAGGCCTCACTTTTTGCAAATGCAATTTTAATTGCACAAATACTTTGGGTGCAATTTTATATCCACATTATCTGTGTCCACACTTAATGTCACTTTGGTGTTTAACTACCTGCCTATGATGCCATATCAGATAGCTAGTTATCTATCCAATCGACATCAATTGCTCCAACAAATAGTTGGCACAATATGATTCTAGGCTTTTGAAATCTGGCTCCAAACTCCTAGTTGAAACATGGGTTATCTGAAATGGATGTTATGAATTTCTCTCTGTGGCTGAAAGACATAATTAAAAAAAATCCTAAATATACCAATCTGCTGACGCAAAGACCATAAAAACATTTTGTGTTCAAGGGACATGCGAACTTCATGCTGTGAAATTGGTTTTAGTAGCTTTTAATTTAAGCTTCAGGGATTTCTGTAGCACTTACTGGTTTTAACAGGCATGCTCCGATATGAAAACATTTTTAATTTAATGCAACTTTCCCCTTGACTTGTGTTTGCTGTGCAAGCACATACAAGCAGACAGTGTTTTGCTAATTGCTGCAATGTGTGTTTATTGAAAAACACAATGTTTGAGGTATTTTAATTTGAGACCATACGGTGTCTATAACCATTATAATCAACTTTTTTGTTCTTGCTGGATTTGCTTTTTTTCAAAGTGTCATTAACAAGGCACCACAGGATTGGATATATTTTATATTTTTCTAATATATAGTTTATTTACTTCATAAGAACCACTTATTTGAACAGAAGACAAAAAAACAAGTTTATGAAGGCAAGCTATTATACAAAAAAAAAGGGGGGGGGAGAATATTGTATCTGACAAATTAATTGATATCTACTCACTAATTAATAATAAAAAGTTGTACTTTAATGAAAGTCTAGAGACACGCACAATCTGTAAGTATCACTTAAAGAAATGTCAGTTAAAGAAACATTCTATGAACTACTAACAGGAAAATTTTCTGTTTCCTTGAGCGGAATAATGGGTACTTGCAGTATTTATAGGATCAGCCCTAGCGCATGCCAGGTTTTACATATGCCTCTTGTTTTTTTAAACATTTTAGGTGTTAATTTAACCTTTTCAACATACTAAAGTCCTGAACTTAAACTGGTGTATCCCTGGAGCCTTGGAAATGAGTAAGAACTGTCAAGAGGATGATGCATTATTAATTCAAAGATGAGTTTAAGCTTTATACATGACTGAAAACACAGCATTTAAAGTGACATCTCCATTTACTTTTCAGTAAGAATTTCCCAGCTCTTCAAAATTGAGTTATAATAATTGTGATTAAAAATGTATCATTCTATCTCAAAACCTACTCATCTCTTTTCTTATTCAAATCTCTATGTGATGCCATACACATACTCTAAATACCAAACAGCATCATAATTTTCTATCGTACCAACAACTTCTATATTAATCTTCCAAATGTAATTTCAGGAATTTGGTAGTAATGAAATTAGTGTTCTACATTACACTTCACAGGTTCACTTATGGGTCAAGTATGGTACAGCTTTAATCTCCATAAGGAAAGGAAAAATATGTAATGTATTATGTTCCTGACATAAAGAACTTAGTGTTGTGAAATGTCCTGGATTAACATCACTAGAGATGCAAATCTAGTAAAAAGTTTGAAATTTATTTTATTAATTGCTATTTAATTTTCTTGTGAATATGGCTCCTCATTGTATTAAGGCCTGAACAAAAGTCCCAGTAACTTCAGCAGGCTTCAGATTCATCCCTTAGAATATTTTTCTAATATGACAAACTGTGCCAGAAGATTACAAATTCATATCACATGTAATGGCCTCCTGGTGGAGGAGGAGCCTGTACCTCCAGATCTGCACATGGTGTGTTCCCACAGCAGTGAAGGGGTCAGCTGCCTCTTAGATGCCATCACCACCACCTTTCTTCATTCAGACTCTGCAAAGAGCATTTTATGGCTGGGAATGTGTGTGCAGGGGACAGGGCACATCCCTCCTCTCACCCTGTGAAGATATTTGAGAAAACTTAATACAGTTTGGGGCTGTGCTATCTTGCCCATGAGCCTCCTCTGCAGTAGTGATTCCCCTTTCAAGCAGATGCCTGGGGGCAGCTAGAGAGTGGGGATGCCAGTGGTAATATGTTTCCAATAGAGCCTTGCTGCTGGTGATTGGGAAACAGGATTAAATGGGGGTCAGGGTTGCAATGGAAGTCCAGGTTCTGCGCAGAGAGGATCTTGTCTTCCTGTTTATGGGTGAACCATAAGGGTTCTGTGTGTTCTCTACAGCCTGTTTCACACAGGAAAGGAGGAAAAACCCTGCCCCCCATGACAGAATGATGTTAGTAAGTCTCCTTATGGAGTCCTCTTCCTTCCCTTGTGTGCCCTCCCAAAGGTTTAGGCAGGGAAAGGCACTCTAGCCAGTGTTAGGAAATTCTGCAAAATATGTTGTAGTACGGGATATGCAGATGTTTTAATCATGGAGATTTGTCATTTCACTTGGTGCTAAAGCCACATGGCTGCAAGGAATCTGAATAAATGATATTTCTCATCTCTAAGTGTTAGAGATATTTCATGGTCATGTTACTTAGTACATCTTTCATTGAAAACATCTCTCATGTTGCTATTATTTATTTGTTTAGCTTGAGGGTATACTGGGCTTAAAAGACACAAAAGGCCTCTTTCCCCTTCAGTTTCTGGGTGCAGATTCACTCTCTCTTCTTCCAGGACTCATTTGTTTTCTGTGGCTAGGTCACCCTTCCTACTTCCTTATATGTCCCCTCTTTCCTTGGTCCTCTCATTCCTCCATCTCTTCTATGGTCCTCTGATAGAAAAGAGTCAGCTTTCCCCAGCATAGACTGAGTAGCCACGCCGTGTGCTGGGTAAATTCATGAGGAAAGGGATCTCCTGTTTAGGCTTTTGAAATACATTTGGTCATTTGATCTACGTTTTGTCAGATCATTTCTGTGGCTTATCTCATGCTGATTGGCTGTCACTCAAAACCCTTAATGTACATTTGGTTCCATCAGAAAATTTTAAACTCATTAAAGTGTAGAAATCTCAGTTTTCATTCCACCTGCTGATTAATACATAAACAACATGCACTGGTCAGGGGTTTTTTTTTTTTTATTTTGTGTTCTATGATACTTGTTTAGGATTCTTTTTTCCCCACTTTCAAGGGGAAAAAGGCTATTATAAAGCAATACAACAAAGATATATTCATCCAACGTCTAGTCATTACTATTTTTATCCCCGCATAGACTTAAAACTAAATTTATTGCAATAAAGTATCTAGTTACAAGGATAAAGAAAAGCACAGTGCTTTAACAGATTGTTATTTGACTAGCTATATTTCCCGCTTACAAAAGACAAGGGATTAATGGCAAATTGTATACTTTAAGCCTGATACAATATATGATTTATGAAAGGAAACACAGAATTACCAACATCTATTTGTGGTGCATTACTTCAGAAAATGCTTGATAACAGAATAGTATGGATGATGCTCTTGCTTTTTCATCTTTTTGAATTTATATTGCTAGTATTTATTTTATTTGATTTTGCTTAGAAAAGCAGTCAAAAGAGACTGATTAAGATTAAAGCTTTTTTTTTATATATATTAAACATCAACATTCTTTATACTTTATATTGAAATAGAGAAGAAAAGTTAAACAGACTTTAGGAATGCATTTCAACAATAATTAATAACTTCTAAAATATTAGACTTTTTCATAATTGTGCTATACATCCAGAGTGTTTTTGTTTTGTTTTTTCTCCTGTCCTATACATAAAATCTAAACTATTTTACCCATGATGTTGAGAACAGGGTGAGACAATTTTTTGGCAGGGCCAGATTCTTCACTGATTTCACAATGGAACATGGAGTTTCATTCATTTTTAAAAAATATATGAGTGAAACTACCTGGAAGGACTCAATTGTGTTCCATTGTAGTGCCCTCAAGTGGGGACGGGGACTGTGCAGCTGACACTCCGGGCAGGAGGCACAGTACCTCCGCACTTCTTCATGTACTCCGGGCCAGAAGAACCATCATAGGACTCATGCCAGGGTCTTCTCTACCCCCAAATGCCCCCCAAAAAGATGACTATGAGCAAGACTTAATACAGCGTTCTGGTGTTTTTGAGGTACTAGGATCTGCTGTAACTTCTGTCCCTGTACTGGTGCAACCCTGTATAAGAGATCCTTCTTCATTATGAAGTAGAGTCCTGGTCCCTGGGTTTTCCCCTCCACGGGGACCCCCATCTATCTCAGTCACCTCTTTCCTAATGTTGTCATACCTTGGGTCACCTGCCTGGTCCCATCCAAAATTTCCTCTCCCGGGGCTAATCTGCCCAAGATCTAGGGGCCCAGTCTCTGTTGCCTCTACTGGTTCAGAAGCATTAGGGTGGGGGTCAGACTCAGGTGCTTCTCCCTCCTGCGTGGCCTCCTTTTCAGCTGCGCGGGTCCACCTACCTACAAGAGCGACCCTCTGGCTTTGGGTCAGTATTCGGGTTCCCAAGGCCTTAGCTGCCCTTCTTTCCCTTTTTGTCTTTCTACGCTGTCTGGTAGTGGAGAACAAATCTGGGGATATTTCAGAGAAGATTGGGGGTTGACAGTCTGCTGTGGATGCCTCACCAATTTTAGGGTCCCCATCTTTCTCCAATCCCCCTACTGGAAGTAAGTTTCCAAACCCTGGGAAGTCCCTCCCTATGAGCACCGGGTACGGGAGTTTAGGGACTACACCTGCTGCTACCTCAGTAGTGTTCCCTTGGATCTTGATTTTTACTGGGATGGTGGGGTAGTAACTAACTGTCCCATGGACACATGTTATCCCTGTACATTTAGCCTGCAGCAGCTGACTACGCTTCACAAGCTTCCCTGAGATAAGCGTTATAGCACTCCCCGAATCAACCAGTGCTGTGGTCCCTACCCCATTTAGTTTCACTGGTCTGGTATACATATGTGGGGTTAGTGAGACCTCTACAAGGTGGATTAGGGAGCATGGATCTGTCCAGTTCCCCAGGTTACACTGCATAGGCTCCTCAGCATTGGGACACTGTGCCGCTATGTGTCCCCACTCCCTGCAGGCATAACATCTGTATGGAGCCCAGTCTCTTGGTTTGGGCAGTCTAACATCACGATCCTCTTCTCCCTCAGTGCTCCGCCTCTCTCTTTTTCCACCTGGGCCCTCCTGGTGGCCCAGTCACCCGAACTTTAGGGCTTGGTGCTGCTAGTTTAACCCGGGGTGCCTCTTCCTTAACTGGTCGGGTCAGCTCCCTCTCTGTCCTCCGCCTCTCTACCAAGGCAACAACCTTGTCATAGGTGGAGGGTTCGTTCTGGCTTACCCAGGCACAAAGGTCTGCTGGTAGTCCCCTCATGTATCGGACAATGACCAGAGCCATTAGTATCTCTTCCGGACTCCGGGACTCTGTTTGCAACCACTTTAGTGCGAGATGGATGAGGTCATACAATTGGGACCGCGGGGTTTTGTCTTCCTGGTACCTGCAACTGTGATACTGCTGGGCCCGCACTGCTGTCATTACCCCAGATCTGTCCAGGATCTCTGCTTTCAGCTGGGGGTAGTCTGCCGCAGCCTCTTCAGGTAGATCATGGTAGGCCTTCTGGGCTTCCCCACACAGGAATGGGGCAAGGATGCCAGACCACTGATCTCGAGGCCAGGCCTCCCGTAGGGCTGTCCTCTCAAAGGCCAGAAGGTATGCCTCTACATCATCCTCCCGTGTCATTTTCTGCAGCCAATGACTGGCCCGTATGAGCTGTGTCCCATCCTGGCCGCGATTCAGCTCTGTAAGGGACTTTACTTGGTTTACCAGTTCCCACAACATAGCTCGGTCTTGAGCAACCTGGTCCATCAACAGGCAATTAGTCTCTTGCTGCAGCTGCATTGCCTTCTGTTGGGCGGCTGTCTGGACACGGGTAGCCTCCTGCTGGGCTGCCGTAGCTTGTATCAGTGCCCATACTACGTCATCCATTGTGGTGAAAAAAAATAAACCCTCTCCCTTGTTTGTTTGTTTTTGTTGTTGTTTTTTTAAATCACCCTCCTTCAGCCACGCTGTGCACCCCAAGATCCTACTCCTGACACCAGTGTGACAAAGTTCCTCCTCTATCTTGGTGGATCCTGCGCTTATTGGCGGATTTTCTTGCCGCAGAGATTCACCATGTGGGTTGGGAACAGCCCAGAGACCTTCCCCTCTGGAAGAACCCACAGTCCAGGTCAATTGGGAGGTTTGGGGGGAACCTGGGCCCGCCCTCTACTCCAGGTTCCAGCCCAGGGCCCTGTGGACTACAGCTGTCTATAGTGCCTCCTGTAACAGCTGCATGAAAGCTACAACTCCCTGGGCTACTTCCCCATGGCCTCCTCCAAACACCTTCCTTATTTTCACCACAGGACCTTCCTCCTCGTGTCTGATAACGCTTGTGCTTCTCAGTCCTCCAGCAGCACACCCTCTCACTCTCAGCTCCTTGCGCTTCTTGCTCCCAGCTCCTCACACTCACAACACAAACTGAAGTGAGCTCCTTTTAAAACCCAGGTGCCCTGATTAGCCTGCCTTAATTGATTCTAGCTGCTTCTTCTTAATCAGCTCCAGGTGTCCTAATTAGCGTGCCTGCCTTAACTGGTTCTAGCAGGTTCCTGATTACTCTAGTACAGCTCCTGCTCTGGTCACTCCGGGAACAGAAAACTACACATCCAGTGACCAGTATATTTGCCCTCTACCAGACTCCTGTACCCCACTGGTCTGGGTCTGTCACAATAGCTAGGGAAATACTTGTAGATAGAAGTGGAAGATTAGTGTATTACCCTCTGCATTGCTGTTTTACATCTGCACAATTGTAGGCTGTCGACAGTGGTATCTGTTCAAATCTTTGTTTAAAAAGGCAAAAAACATTTCCATATCATACCATATTAAATCTGTTTAAAATGTATTCAGTTTGATGTTGTATGAAATCTAACAGTTCTATCAACTACTGTCATTATGTATTCATTTGTCTAAAGTATTACTTTTGCTTGCCTGGGGCAATCAATTCATGTTATTTCTTTGATAAAGTGATTACTCCAATGTTATACCTTCCTTCCTTAAGTATTATTCCCAGGAAAGACCTTGAGTCTTTAGATGCAGATGCTTCCATTCAAACAACTGTTATTTTTTGAAAGAACTTGATTTTTCAGTCTTGACAAGGGTGTAGAGAAGTCCTTGCCAAAAATACAAGATCAGGAAATACTTTTGACATGTATTCTTAGACTGAAAATTGAAGGTTAGAAATGTTTAACACTGATCAGTATTTTAATGTTGGGCAACAGAGTAAAGTAGCTTCAGATGTTTTAACTTAGTCAGCCCCAATTCAGACAAGCACTTAAGCCCTGATTCAGGAAACCACTTAAGCACAGGCTTACATGCTATTCTGAACAGGGATACTTTCCTGAATCAGGGCCTGAAGCACATGCTTAAAGTTCAATGAATAGGGATGGAATAAAGCTCATGTTTAACTGCTTTGCTAAACTGGGGCCTTACATACTTGTTGCTAATCTAGGTCACTGATGTTTCGTTAAATAGTAGTGATGATTATTTCATATTAAGTTGGTTTGAACCTGGCCAAGGTCTGTAGCATTTCCACAGAAGATTTCTGATTCAGAAACCTTGGCTAGCTTCTCCATGGTAATGCAGCTGCTTTACACTGTACCAAAGATACATTTTTGGCTATTGAGTTGCCGTTTCTTATCCCAAGAGGATTATCCTAGTACAATGGAGATACTCAGTGAGCACAGAAGGTCCTGCACCTCTACTGCTAGAGGAAAGGGGGTCATGTCTGAGACACCATGTGCTGTACCAATCCCCAGCTGTGGTTTCAACCCCTTGTGGCCCTTAGTCACTGACTTATTTAGGTCAGCCCTCAGCCATAGCAGAATCACCTGTCCCCTGTGTTCTTAAGTTATATCAGTGTCTCTTGTTTGGCATATTGCTGTATTATTCTAGTTAGTAATAAAATAAGTTATCGGATATGATTACTTCAGTAAACAATAGTATATTGGATCTTAGAGCATTCTTTAATTTAGCATAAAATGGCATAACAAGATTCAAAGTACATGAAGTGGAAACTGGATCTATGATTCAAGTTTTTAATTGTGAGGATATGGAACAGATTACCATTGTAACAGATTACCAAGGAATGTGGTAAATTTTCTTCTACTTGGAGTCTTTACATCATTATGGAATATCTTTTTAGAAAGATCTGTTCTAGTTCAACTTGAAGTTATTGGGCTAGATACAGGAATTGCTGGGTGAAATTCTGTGGTCTGTTATTGAAGTTGTCAAACTAAATCATAATGGGTCCTCCTGGACTTAAAATATATGAGTATTCAATTACTTCAATTTATATATGCACAGGAATTTTCATAAAGATACTGCTTACCTGCAGTGAAACATCAAGTTTCAAAGCTATTGATTTTTATTCCATCCAAGTATTTATTCTTGTTTGACTTAAATGAAAGCTGTAGCTAAGCTACACAAATAGAGGAGTAATTATAATGGAACAATAAGACTTGAATTTTCCGAGATAATTGGAGAGAATAAAACATTAGTAGAAATATAGAGACTATAAAAGCAGTGTATGCACAACACATACCATATGTAAATTCATAACGAGTGTCAGAAGGGATACTGAAACAGCATAAGTGTGGTTTAGACAATAAAGTAAGTTAGGTAGGTTTATATCTAATGGAATAGAATTTAAGGTAGCTATATTTCAAATCCAGTCATACACATAATTACTTCTTTTGTATTATTTAATATGCTAGCAATCTTGCGTGTGGACTTTTTTTGCATAATTGTTTTAGTAGTTTATCCCCAAGTTTTCACTGGGGTATTGTAAGAAACTAACAGTGGAATAAGGCTGACAATATGGATGGGCCCCATCATAAAAGCATGGGATAGCTCAGTGGTTTGAGCATTAGCCTCCTAAACCCAGCGTTGTGAGATTAATCCTTGAGGGGGCCCACTTAGGGATCTAGGGCAAAAATCAGTACTTGGTCCTGCTAGTGAAGGCTGGGGGCTGGACTCAATGACCTTTCAGGGTCCCTTCCAGTTCTATAAGATATAATATATGGAGATATACCTATTAAGAAACTTTGACTCAGTGTCAATTACTCAGGCTGTGACATCAAATTTGCATATTCTTCAGGGTTGTTATTCAAAGACTGATTTAAAACCTAGCGAACAATTTTAATAGTTGGTGCCCAAACATGGAAGCTCAGTAAACTACCTCTTAAATCTCCCAGATTTAAGTTATAAATCAAGAACAAAGGGTTGCAATCAATCTCTTAAAAAGAGCTGAAGAAAATAAGAAATCTGAAGTTTGTGGTTTGGAGAAGCATTTTTTAAAATAAAGTTTTAAAAAGTGAGGTCAAATTTTATTTATAAATCTTGTTTTCTCCTGGTGGTTTCTATTTGTGCTGTCAGTAACAATATCAAATTAACAAAATAAGCAATAGTGAATGAAATGGTGGTGGAATTTGCAGTATTTCTTTCAGACAGTTGAGTGAAAGTCTAAACAGCATCAGTTCTTGCATCTAGTATTCATCCAAATTAGTTGACTTATTGACAGGTCAGTGACGGGTAGAATACATGTAGGTCTTCTTTGAGTGACTACTAGGGAGAGAAGGAAGGAATATTTTATATTTTCATGTCAGATTTGGTAAACTGTGTACTTACATTGCAAACCCAGGTAATTAGCACCTCATTTAATATTAAGGTAATACAGCCACTTCATGATGTAGAACATTTAATGTTTAATCAGTTTCTTAGGTTATTAAGGCAACATCTGTGTATTTCGCTGCACTGTTCCCCAAATAAAAGATGGCCCACATTCAATTGTGAAGATTTAGTACAGTTACTACCCATGTGGGGGCCAGTACTCTTCCCACTTGAACTCCAGTCCCTTTTCTTTCCAAACTGTCACGATGCAGAAGTGATGCTTATCTCTGAGTCAACACAGATATGAGGCTTCATCTAATTTAACCTCTTCTCTGAGTTTTCATTTTCCCACTATAGGCAGTTTAGCTTTAGTGGAGAAAACGTACCAGAAAAAAAAAAAAAAAAAAAAAAAACCACACACCTCAACAGCAGCAGATCATGTGGCATCTGTCTCTTTTTGTGTTCCTTTTTCATCCACTGCTCTCACCCAATAATGCACTTTTCCCACTCAAACTTTTGTGACCAGGAAATTAAGTTAACAAGCCTCCTTTCTTCTGCATTGTCACATGTTTTGAAGTGAAAAAAATAATAATTTCCTTTGAATCGTGGAAAAGCAATAGTTCAGAGTCATGAAATGCAAAAATGTCATCAAAAGTATTCACCAATTTCACAAACTCTAGCAATAATCTTCAATCCACCCCCCAGCCTAGTACATCTCAGATGCCAAATGTACAGCCTTTATAAATGGGAGTGAAGTCCTTTTTGCTTCTTTATGGAGCAACTACTTCATCAGGATGGCCAGAAATCTTTAACATTTTAGGAACTGTACCGTACAGATGCTAAAAATAGAGGATTTTCCACAAGTTTTATACCTGTGCATCACTTTTGATTTCAAATTAATTCAAGGGCAGAGTGAACAATTTTTCAGACCTGTGAGAAGAGCTGTATTAAGAAAAATTTTGTAAGTCACAGCTAGTACTCAAGTGTTCAGCCATGGCTCCATGTAGATAAGAGGGTTTCTGGTTAAAGTGCCAATTAGGTATTTTTTCATCGTTAGAATAATTATGGGGAATGCACATAATTTCAGTCTTCCGTAACAAACAGAACACAATGAATAAAGTGGGATGCTTTGTCAGGAAGAAACATACAATTGAGTTTTTATTCTTTCCTGAAGACAGCTGCATTTGAAGCACAAATAGTAAAATTAGCACTGTAGTTGTTTAATAAGCAATTACAAAAACTAGTTTGTATTTCAGCTGAAGTATTGTTTTATTAAAATGTCTACAGAGGCAGATATGAAATGTACATATGGATTGAACATTGTACCATTTTGTTCCTGGCCCTATGTATCATTTGCAATCCTTATTCGTGTTGGTGAGCACTTAACTTAGATTAATAGTTTCACTGAAGTATGAATAAATGTTCAGAGAAAATAAGCATCTAATCCTATATAAACTAGTAATCCAGTGATCTGATTTCATGTAAGATAGCTGTAAGAAGCTGGTTCTTTCCCACAGTGACTAGCCTGGCTTTGAACTGAAAGCATATCAGTCATTTAAAATAGCAACAATAGCAATGGAAATTACAATAGTTAACTACACAGTGCTTCACAAGTTGGAAGATGCTGTTGCACACCTATCATGGCCATAGCCAATTGGCAGGCAGTATAAATGATAGGCTCCTTCTCATTTCTTTGTTGCATTCATGGCACTGAACATTCATCATTTTTTGGGGGGGATGTGGGGGATAATAAGAGCAAATTATATGTTTTCCACTTTGATAAATGACTGACAGTTTTCTTTTAGCTTGTATGTAAAAGGATTTTTTCCTCCAAAATGTTTGTATGCTATGGATCAGGACATTTTATTGAATCATGAGGGAGAATAGAACTGCATATGCAACTATTGCATTTTATATCTGGATTTTTATTTCTAATTGATTAGCATATTCACGTGTTTCTTTTTAGCATGACAATATTACAATAGAAGTTTTGGATGCCATTTATTTGTGAATTGTCAAAGCAGTTTAAAATTCATTCTAGAGTATTCCAACTAAGGTAACTTCATTCCTCCTATTAACTAAAATGTTTACAAATTAAGTGTCTGTTTAATTCAGTTATTAAAACTGAACAAAGATCGATTCCTGAGGGTTTTTTGAATAAAAGCAGTAAGTTTGGTCAGACAATGTATGCTATTATATTTAAATGACTGCTGTGCTCATAGAAATCTTTGAATTCTGAAAGTTTCAGATTTTAGCACCAGTGTTTATTCATCTGAAAATTTGTAGTGGAAATCCATTATATATTATTCCAGTTTAAAAAATGTCAGGCAGAGAGTCTGGAATAATACTATGGGGCCTAGTTGTCCAAGCACAAAACTGAATAATGAACAGGGATTCATGGATTCCAAAGCCAGAGTGGACCATTGTGATCATCTACTCTGACCGCCTGTGTAACACCGAGCAGAGAACTTCTGTAAAATAACTCCTAGAGCAGAGCTTTTAGAAAAAACATCCAAACTGGATTTAAAAATGGTCTGTGATGGAGAATGCACCACAACCTGTGGTAACTTGTTCCAATGGTTAAACATGTATGCTTTATTTCCAGTCTGAATTTATCTAGTTTCCATTTTCAGCCATTGGATTGTGTTACCGTTCTCTGCTAGATTGAAGAGCTAATTATTAAATATTTGTTCAAATATTAAATATTAATACTAAATATTTAATCAAATTGCCCCTTACCTACCATTTGTTAAGCTAAGTAGATGGAGCCCCTGGAGTCTGTCACTATAAGACATGTTTTTTTAAATGCTTTAATCATTTCATGGCTCTTCTCTAAACTCTCTCCCATGTAGCAACATCCTTCTCGAATTGTGGACACCAGAACTGGGCACAGTATTCCGGCAGCAGTCTCACCAGTGCCAAATTCAGAGATAAAATAACCTCTCTATGCATAATCAAGATTCTCCTGTTTATGCATCCAAGTATTGCATTAACCCTTTTGGCCACAGAGTTGCACTGGGAGCTCATGTTCAGCTGATTTTTCAGAGTTTCTGCTTCTCAGACTAGAGATACCCATCTTGAAGTATGGCCTACATTCCTTGCTCCTAAATATAAACATTTACATTTAGCCTCATTAAAACACTTTTGCTTGTGCCCAGTTTACCACGTGATCTAGATTGCTCTGTATCAATGACCTATCCTCTTCGTCGTTTAGCTCTGCCCCAAGTTCAGTCTCATCTGCAAACTTATCAGTGATGATTTTGTTTTCTTCCAGGTCATTAATAAAAATGCTAAATAGCATAGGGCCCCAAATCAGTCCCTGCAGGACCCTGCTAGAAACACACCTACTAGATGCCACACATTTTGATACTTACCAGTAAGCCATCTTTTAATCTATTTAATGTGTGCTGTGTTATATTCTAGTTTTTTATGGTTATGTTTTGCTATATTACATCAGCACTATGACCTTTATCAATCAAACTTGTCATTTCAAACAAAGATATCAAATGAGTTTGAAAGGATCCATTTTC
Source organism: Malaclemys terrapin pileata (assembly GCF_027887155.1). Taxonomy (NCBI): domain Eukaryota; kingdom Metazoa; phylum Chordata; order Testudines; family Emydidae; genus Malaclemys; species Malaclemys terrapin. The sequence continues at coordinate 66,468,278 of NC_071506.1, read as the reverse complement.
CATAACCCCATGTTGTTTGGCATTAATTTCATTACCTTCCTTTAATTCTTTATTAAACGAGTTCCATATCACCCACTCCACTATCCTGCTTGGGATCAATGTCAAACTGACAGGCCTGTAATTATCTGGAACATCCTGTTTACCCCTTTTAAATATTGGCACAATGTTAGCTTTCTTTCAGTCTTCTGGAACTTCCCAGGTTTTCCAAGACTTACTGAAGTCAACATTAACAGTCCAGTGAGCTAGTCAGCCAGCTGTTAAAACTCTTGTATGCAAGTTATCCACATCTGTTGATTTTAAAATGTCTTAGCTGCTGTTTAACATCCCCCTTCAATACTAATGGAATGGAAAGAGTGTGATCTTGACTATATCGTCTGTTTTTCTCCAAATACAGAACAGAAATATTTATTGCACATTTCTGCCTTTTCTGCATTATTATTGATAATTCCACCATTTCCATCTGGTAACGGACCAATACCACTGTTAGGATTCCTTTTGTTCCTAATACACTTGTATGACTCCTTATTGTCATTAACTTTGCTAGCCAGGGATTTTTCCTTGTGTCCCTTTGCTTCCCTTATCAATTTTGTAGGGAACAATTGAAGCAAACAGTAAGCAACCAAAGCCCCAAAATTATTCATTGAAATTTTGCAGATAGTTGCAAATACATTCACAAAATCCAATTTCAAATCAATAATTTAATTGGCTGTATTCCTTAACAACCTGACAGAAGTAAAAACTAAGGATGACAAGGAGTCAAACTAACTGAATTTATCCCTATTGTTGCTCTGAAAAATTTCCCTTCTGGAAAAGCTTTGGCTAAATGCGGAGACCTGTAGTAGTATAATACACTTATTATGTATTTATCATTAAAAGGTTATAGGCCTTGGAGAGGCCTTAGAAGATTTAATTAGAATACAAAATCTGCAGGAACACATGCATCCCCATACTGCTGCATCTGTATGCCTCACCACTGATGGTACAGGGACTCTTTCTAGGGCTGCAAGGATTGTTTAATCTCCATACTTACTAGCCTTTCTGCTGGGAGTAGTAACAAACCTCAGTTGCTCCAACTTGATTCCCCATAGGTCACCACATGGTCAGAGTCAACTTAGATCTGTTTGGGTTTTAACAGGTAACCTACAGCTGAAAGTCATACTAGCCTGTTACTAGTCCTCAGCCATTCAACCCATCTTGCATGCTTTAGAATTAGGGTAGCCTCCATTAAATGAAGCTGGAAATGAGCTATTTCAATAAACCAAAGATATGAGCAGAAATATGAAAAATACATTAAAGTGAGTTAATAGACCTTTTATTTCTGTTATGCAGCTGGTGTTAAAAATGTTAGCGGGATATCATTTGACCTGATGCAGCAGACTGGACACTATTAACCTCACTGTTAGAAAGGTGCCTTTTCTAGTTGCCAAATAGCTTATATTCCATTACATGGAATGTATTATCGATGTGTGAAAAGTTGTTCTCAAATTGCAAACTATTTTTGAAATATCTCCTTCTATAGAGTGGAAGCATTCCTCTTCTTATTAGGGCTGCAATGTCAATTGCAAAGGATGCTGTGGTTTAGGCTGAGGGGAAAGAAATTCTACAAAAGGACAAAAGCCTGCACAATCAGCCTGAAGATATTTTGGCTGATTTGTTCACTTTATATTCGCATCACACATAGGTACTGATTTAATCACAAAACGTTGTTTTAGAAGCTATTTTTATATTAGAGATTTTAAAATCTGAAGGTAAACTTTTGAATTTTTAATAGACAGACCAGTTCTTCAGGGGCTCACCATATGTGGAGTTGGGAGAGGAATTTTCCTCTCAGTCAGATTGGCAGAGACCCTGATGGGAGGGGATGCGGATTCGCCTTCCTCTGCAGCATGGGGCACGGGTCACTTGCAGATTTAAACTAGTGTAAAATGATGAATTCTCAGTAACTTGAAGTCTTTAAACCATAATTTTAGCCAGAGGTTAAGGGTCTATTTCAGGAGTGGGTAAGTGAGGCTCTGTGTCCTGCAATGTGCAGGAGGTCAGACTAGATGATCATAGAAATCATAGAATATCAGGGTTGGAAGGGACCTCAGGAGGTCATCTAGTCCAACCCCCTGGTCAAAGCAGGAGCAATCCCCAGACAGATTTTTGCCCCAGATCCCTAAGTGGCCCCCTCATGGATTGAACTCATAACCCTGGGTTTAGCAGGCCAATACTCAAACCACTGAGCTATCCCTCCCCCTCACTATGGTCCCTTCTGACCTTAAAGTCTATGAGTCTCAGCAGATGAAAACTGATGTATGTTCATTGACTTCAATGAGTGTTTACCCCAGAGTATATTAGATTCCTCTTTTGGTCTTCCTTGAATACTGCTTATATTGTATCCTTGAAGAGAAACGACTCTCCTCAGCTGGAGTTGCTTTTTCACTTTTTAATCTTTTCAGAAAACAGAAAGAGAAGGAAAAATTACTCTACCTACCAATACTGAAAGGCTCATTTCCTGATATCCAAAGAAGATAAAGCCATTCTTTGACAGAGACTACGTCTACACTATGGGGAGGGGATTGATTTCAGATGGTAGCTAAAGGAACCCTGCATCAGTTCTTGCATCAGAGGAATTCTTGCCTGGTCAGTCCTGGGGCTTTTAGGGCTCTTTTTGCTGCTTCAGCCATTTAGCTGGCATAAAGGGGCTAAAGTGGGGGAAAGCATTTCACACACTGAGTAAGGGTTACAACATAATCTAGCCTCTAGAAAGCAGCCATTAAAATATTTTCTAGTAGTTAATTTTTCAATCTACTTCTAATGTTTTAGTTATTAATTTATTTTATAACTACCGTATGAATCAGGGTGTTTTCAGCTACTAAGCAGGATTAATTTTACCTCGTTTTATTACACACGGGCTTCCTTGAAGCAACAGTAATTAAAAATTAGTTGATATATGAACACATTTTCCAAAGTATTAGTTTATCTAGAAACAACAAATCACATTGAGTTAATAAAAAATTTGATTATCTCGATGCTACAAATTACATAGCGTTGTAAATTACCATAGTAAATTCTAGCAAATTCTTCAGATGAATGTGAATGCAGTTCACCCCTCTAGAGAGACAAAGTAGAGGAGGTAACATGTTTTACTGGACCAACTTCTGGTGGTGAGACAAGCTTCTGAGAGCTCTTCTTCAGGTCTGTGTAAGCTCAGAAGCTTGTCTCTCTCACCACCAAAAGTTGATCTAATTAAAGGTATTGCCTCATCCATTCACACTTGAAGAATTTGTCTAATATTCTGGGACCAACACAGCTACCACAGCATTGCATTCACTCTTCTACTCAGTCCTGTCTTTCTCCTGGTTCTCTTAAAGATTCAGTGTTGCCTGACTCCTCCATAGCTCCTCCCACTGATGCAGGGTTCCTTTAGCTACCACAGGAATGTCTTTCTAACCTAGCAGTGATTCAAGACAAGGCAGTACAGAATTCTTCACAGAAGTTTGGCTAGGCTTCCTGCGGAGACTTACTGTGCTGGAAGCAGTGGGCCCACTCTCCAGGCTAGAGTTTCTTCACAGGTGGCAGAAATTGGTAGAGGAGCACCTCTTGGTTTCTCAGATATACTAGAGAACTGCTTTCTTCAGTAAGTGGAGTATCTTAATTCAGATTTGTATGCTACATTAACCAATGCCCATCCAGTGATATAGATGCCTTTGACATACGTTAAAATATAGCTAAACCAGTACCAACAAGAATAAACCCAGAAGCCCTCAGTGTACAAATATCAGCATTCCCTTCCCTCCTCAAAAGCCTAGAAAGACATAGATTGAAGGAAATGGTTTAAAGCCAACAGATCTGAGCTCTTTCTGATCATTAGGGGGAGAGAATTTGTGAGCTTGCAGCTCCTTGGGAAGAATATCCTCTCTACAGTTTCCTCTATTTTAAACCGAATCCCAGCAGAGGAAAGCTGAGATGGTGACTCTTGAGATCACCTCTGCGATGTTTTGGTGCGTCAAGTCCAGCCCTTTCACACAGGGTATACCCACAATACTGGATCTTACTCATGCCTCAGAACATTAATTGTGAAGTATTTCATTCTAAATTGAATGACACTTACGTGCATTACATATTTGCACTGTTGATGGCTTCACTATTTCTTACTGTCAATTGCTATGATCAGAAATACTGAATCTTAACATTGAAATCACAGCAAATTACATCTTAAAACAACAACAAAAAAATCTCCTACCTATCTCTCTGCTCCAATCTGTTGCCAAGTCCTTTGTTGAGAACAAGTTACACATGTCATCACCTCCTTCACTTCCCTTTGCCATAGTATATTATGGCTGAAATCCCAGCACCACTGAAATCAGTTTTGCCATTGACTTCAATGGAGTCAAGATTTTACTCTTAGTATCTGTGGTTATGCAGTTTTCTATACCATGAACCACCTTCCTGAACTAGCCACCAAGCCTTTACTCTCTCCTTCAAGACCCATGTCAAAAACTCACTTCTTGGAGACCTATACACTTTTTTCTTCCCCTTTAAGAATAATTATTAGTTAACCCTTTAAGAAGTTCACATGACTTAACTAAAGTACTATACAATAGAGATGGTCAGGAAAAATTTTTTTCTTGTGAAAGTTTAACAAAATATGATTTTAAAACATAATTTCAAAGTTTCAGCCTTTTTTTGTCAAAAAGCTATTTTCCATTAAAAATATTTTGATGGAAATTTTTCAACCAGCTCTACTGTGTAATCTTGTTTTCATCTTCATCCTTCTTTCCTTCCTTTATTCCCCATCTAGTGCTCTCTAGCTCCTCTTCTGGGTGTTTTTTTCTTAACTTACATCATAAGCTCTTCCGTTAAGGGACCTCATTTTTGTTTGTCAGAGCAGCGTTGTGTATGTTGATGGTGCCATATAAAGACTAATTAACAACAACGGCACATTTCAAGTTTATGCCCTTGCTATTTCATTTAATACCCTTCATTTGGTAGCTGTCACATTTGTAAGACTACACATTTGAGTACACACTTTTTAGTGTTATACTTTTTTATTTTGGTGTGTTGGAAAAACTACACATATGTAGCACAATGAAGATACTTTTGTGAGGGACTATGTGCAGCATTCTTTCATGATGTCTGTACAATTTACATGTAGTATAAGTACTCAGTTTGCTGCACCTGAGGGTCGCTTCATTTTCCTGTGCTTAGCAGAGCTGGCGCTGGGCATAAGCAACTAAGCAATTGCTTAGACCTCTGAGCAGCTCAAGGGGGTCCCCATTCACTTTTTTAGTATGTATTGTGTGTGTGTGTGTGTGTGTGCGCGCGCGCACGCGCGCAAAATATTCCTGCTTAGGGCCTCCAATGGACTAGCACCACCTCTGGTGCTTAGCATATTGTATAACATACCACGACTATAATCACAAACAGTTACATACCCTTTTCCAAAGCAGTGTGAACTTTTTTCTTTAAGTGGGTTTTGATATAAGAGTGAAACATGGTCTGTTTTTGATATAGCCAATAAGAGGACACTGGACAGTGTTACAGTTTAGGCACATTGCTCTGAAATTAATAATAGTCATTTAAAAGCCAATCTACCATCCTGACCAAAATTAATTAGAAGTTCCGTATGTCAGAAATGTACTTTATATTATATTGAGTGCCAGATGGGGTTTAAACACAAAGAACTAATTTCAAATTGTGTACCCTGTTCCATTCAGACCAACAAAATCTATAAAGGAAAAAGTAATGATTTTTTTCCAAGGGCTTTGAAAACAAATGCAACCATGGAATCTTGGTCCTTTGCCATTTTTCCTTTAACTGTATTGGGAGTCATTTATATAGACTATCATATTTACATAATTTTCATAGTATATATGTTTCCACATAGTGAGCCAACTTTCAGTTCAAGTGCAAGTAAAAATCATTTTAAGCTTTAATAAGCAGTTCAAGAATATTTTTCAAATAAAGGTTGAGAGGATTTTTCTCCAATATTCATATGAAAAAAGAAGGAAACTATAATGATGGAAAGAATTTTAAAATACAGTGGATCCATATTTTTGGATCCTTAAAAATAATAGAAATCAGTTAAGCGGGAGGCTGTTATTAAATGGACCATTTCCTCAGCTGGTATAAGTCAGTGGAGATCCATGGAATGATTTTTAGAGATGATGTAGTATCTGTTGAATCAAATCTGAAGAGTAGTTTAGCTTATGATGGTCTGACTAAATCAGAAAATCAGGGGAGATGGTAAATCCTGATTTTCTGGGGAAAGATGTCTATGGAAGAGGAATTAACATTCTAACCTGAAGTCCTATAAAAAACTCATCACAAAAGTTAGTATATTCTTATCTCTCCATCACAAAATAAATGGATTATAATACAATGCTAATAGGTTTGTCATTTTGGGAAAGAATACAGAAAGCTTGCTCAATGTCCTTTGTGGTGATTTGGCTACTCAGTGATAGAAAGAGTAGTTATTATAAGTGACAGTATTACTAACGGTGATTCCTTAGATGTGCTCTTTCAAATTATCCCACAGAGATTATATAAATCTGGAGTCACTTACAGCGTTCATCTACAGTAATAGCATTTAAATAGTACTGAAAAGCTGAAGATTAAATTTGAGACAAGTCAAGATCCTTACATGTGATTTCATCAATGGTTATTATTGAACTTAGCACAATGAGAAATACAGGATGGCATAATTTTCTTTCAATTTTGGGGAAAAGAATAATGGTAGGTCTTGCAGGACAAAATGAAGATTTGGTTTGCCTTTGCAGTTGTAACAATAAGTTATCAAAAGGAGAAGCAGTGATACCTTACTTCTCAAGACAATGTGTCACATGAAACTATTTCTGGATTAATATCCACAAAAAAGTAGAATTCCTTTTATTCTGATATTTAAAATGAAGGATATATGTAGACAACAACTCATTGGAGTATGTATACCTCTACCCCGATATAATGCTGTCCTCAGGAGCCAAAAAAATCTTACTGCGTTATAGGTGAAACCACGTTATAGTGAACTTGCTTTGATCCGCTGGAGTGCTTTGATTCCCCCCCCAGAGCACTGCTTTACTGCGTTATATCCGAATTCATGTTATAGTGGGTCGCGTTATATTGGGGTAGAGGTGTATTATTGCTATGTGTGTTTTAGACACATAAGGATTTCACCTTCTAAAAACTGCATATCATACATATCTTAGTGAGTTACTCTTTTGTATTTGGGCAATAGATTGAATGATCTAATAGGTCTTTTCCATCTGTAAAGCCCTGATCTGAGACAAAGTTAAGCATGTGAAAGTCTTGGCAGGATCAGATCTCAACTTCTAGAATATTATGTTTTTCTTTGTTAAAGTGTTACAAATGGAAACAAATAGGTCTTTTTAACTAAAATATACTAGTTGTGAGATAGAGTATGTGGATACTAAACCATTATCTCTGAAAAAAAAAATGAAAAAAAGAAAGGGGGGAAATCTGAGGATTTGCCAATATTTAATTTAATTTGCAGCTACTTAGAAGTATCTTAATATAGACACAGAATACCATGCAGCATTCTGACATTGAGAGATGTACCAGCCCTTGGAACTGAAGCTAGTTTGATTTTGACAGCAGAGGGTTTGAAACTGACAGCTGAATTTTACTTGCAGTACATATCATTAATCGTCTCTGGAGGATGTGATTTATTTAGTTGTTTTATCTTTTTTTATTTTTCCCCTTACCACCCTCTCCCCACAGTGGAAGACACACTCAAAAGAGTTGTCTAACTATCAGGTTTGGTGCCAGTTATTGTCCTTTTCCTACAGTATGCACGATCATTTGGTTGAGTCTTTTTTTCTCTCCCTCCCCTCCCCCGCCAGGGTTGTCAGAATAACCCAACATCAAGAAAAGTGAAAAAATTCCAACAAAACAAATTCAATAATCCAACAAAGATCCAGCAGATTTACATTTCCCCTCGTTGACGCAGCTGTTTATATCAAGGACTCTGGCTTGAATTAGCTACCACTTTTGCTTTGGGGAGAGATACGATAACACTGAGGTTTTCAATGAGCACACTGATTTCACGCACATTGGGTAGAATCAGGATTCTCCTTTGCTTTTGGTATCACAGGTTACAATGCTACAGGCAAAGTGAGGACCTTCCTATAAAAAAACCTGAGTAAACAGGTTTTGATGTGGGGGATGGAATTTATTCTTCACTCACTAACCACACACTGCCTGCAAAAGTGCAGTACACTCCTGCCACAGCTATTGTTCCAGGTCCTGGAACAGAACAGAAGCCATTGCCCAATGTCCCCCTTTCAGGTGGTTTCAGCCTTGGGGTGTGCAAATGTGCATCCAGTGGAACCTCCTTTGTCCTGTTCTTGCTTCACCCCAACACTCCTTTCTACTCTCGCCTGGCCACAGGAATCAGCATGTATACCCTCAATGTAGTGTGCAGGAATTGCAGGGACTCCCTTACGCACCCTGCTCCAGTGGTGGCTAACTCATTCCCCTGTCTCCAAAGCTATCAATGCCCTTAAAGTGGCATGGATGCCCTTGTACAGGGCCTGCATGCTTTGCTGAATTTCACCCAAAGTAAACAAGGTTCAATCTACCATGGGAACATGCAGATGACTGTCCTAAATCACTATATGTACTCTGCGAGAACTTGCGTAATTTTAACTTGCTAATACTTTAATAGTTCAACTTTTAGAATGTTCTTGAAGGGGAATCCCCCTACCCAAGTGGTCTAGGGCTGGTGTCACTGTTGCTGTACTATCCCCTCCTGCTACCCTCTACACCTGGAGTGTCAGGACTATGCAAAAGTGGCTGTGGACATGGATCCTCTATATCCAGCTGATCCGCAGGTGTCTGGTGGGGGCTGTTCCCACCTGGAACACTTCTGAAGCGGTTTGTAACTTGTGCCTCAACTAACTCAGATGTCTGAGGATTGCGGGTGCGTGAAGGTGTCTGTCCCCTGATCAGTTTTTACCCAGTCTTTATTCAGGCAGAATTCCCATTTATTTTGATAAGAGTTTTGCCTGAGTAAGAATGGAGTAAAAACTGAATACATGAAATCAGGACTTGAGCCAGTAGCAATAAATATGTTATCCGTGAACACTAAACAGATCATTCTGTAGGAAGATTGTGTATTGAGCTACTGTTAACCAACCCCCCTCAGAGTTCATAACGGTCATACTTCAAATATTTGTTGCCAAAATTCTTACTACATTATTTCCCACATTCGTATTCACTTATGTAGTTCTGTTGCAGTCAATGGGATACTCAGGTGAGCTAGGGCTGTAGGACTTGGTCCTATAGGGATGTCTACACAGGGATAAAAAACCCACGAGATGGCTGGCTTGGGTCAGCTCACGGGGCTTGGGGCTCCAGGGTTAAAAATAGCAGTGTAGATTTCCAGGCTGAGGCTGGAGCCTAAATTCTGGGACTCTCCCATTTTGCAGGGTCCTAGAGTCTGGGCTACAGCCCAAGCCTGAAGAGCTACACAGCAGTTAAACAGCCCCTTGGCTCAAGCCCCAGGAGCCAGAGTCAGCAGGCACAGACCAGCCAGGGGTTTTTAATTGTGGTACAGACATACCCATAGAGAGGAACTGTAATAAACAGCTTAAATAATCATTAAGTTACCGTTTTTATTTAGATTTCAAAGTCTTTCAAATATAGCTAGAACTGTGGGATTTGCAGGATGCACAGACAAAAAGCTCATGCTGGAAGCCACAAAATCACAACCCTTAGGAGTTTTAATTAGATCTGCTGTGAGAGACATTTATGCACTGCCGCATCAAAATGACTCCGCTAATGTTTATCGTGTGCAAAAATACATTCCAAAATTGGACTGATCATATGGTTTATTAGAATTATCTAAATAAATTCTGGCATTTCTTTTTCACTCAGGCTACGTCTACACTACATCATTTACAGTGGCGCAACTGCACTGCTGAAGCGCTTCTGGTGAAGACGTTCCAAGCTGATGGGGGAGAGCTCTCCTGTTGTCTTAATAACTCCTGCCTTCGGGAGACGTGATAGCTATGTTGGCAGGAGAAGCTCTCCCATAGACAGCACCATCTACAGCGGTGCTTAGATAGGTATCACTTATGTCGCTCAAGGGCATTCAGACTGAAATGAGACTGAGAACGGTTTACTATGTTTAAGTGTGCAAAGGAATACAGTTCTTCCAAGTAAAAAGAAAGACAACCCCATTGAGATGCACAGCAGCTGGACTATAATACATCCTGGACACAGTCAACACTTGGGTTCACTTTTGATATAGCCACAAGTGTGCTAGTGAAAGAACCCTATCCACAGGAATTCCAGAGCTTGGCATCTGGGTAACAAAGTTGCCAAACATGCTCTGCCTTTATTTCCAGCTGGTGGTTCAGTTGCCAGAGTGGAAAATGAGAAGGGAGAGAGGAAGCAGCATGATGAGTGCTAGCAACCACAAAAGACCCTGCCAAGTCTACAATCAATAATGTGCCAATTTGCTTTCTAATTGCTTTGCCACAGGTTTAAAAAAAGCTAAAATGTGCTGTATATGTGTTCTTTTTATATCATGGTTGCATATGTAGTGAGAACCCAATAGTTTGTTAGTGACAAGATACTGGTAATCAAGAAGAAACTGATTCCTAAGACTGGTGCACACCTAAAATTTAGATCTAGCAAGTCACTCAGGAGTTTGAAAAATGTAATGCCTAGGCCCGTACAATATAATTTGGTCGACCTAATTCTCACTGCAGATGCAGCTAGGTCGACAGAAGTTCTTCTGTCTACCTAGGTACTGCCTCTCAGGGAGATGGATTTACTAAACCAATGGAAAAACCCCTTCCATTGCTACAATAAATGTCTACACCACTGCAGTGGAGCTGCAATACTATAGTTGTGCTGCTGTAGCACTTGTAGTGTAGACATACTCCTGCTGTAAGGTCAGAATATTCCATTAGTAATCTCTAGATTGTGTAACATACAATCCACTATAAACATTAATAATGTGACAGAGTCTTTTTAACTTTTAAAATGGATGGTTAATAAATCTAAAAGAAATGGGCTAGACAATTATGAAAAACATGCAGCTTTATCTCTGCTTCCTTCAGTTCTCATATATGTCTTAAAGAGAGAAGTGCTTCTTTTGTGAAGGATGAGTATTCTCAGACACATCTCTATGCGTTTCTCGGTCCTTAACTCAGATCTCATTAGCTTCCACTGTTTATAATGAGCCCCCACTACCCATTTTCAATGTCCATCTTTGTTCCCGAAATTTCTCTTTCTTCCCATTTCTCCTGTTTGTAAAAAACAGCTTGTCACCACCACGTCAGTATTGTTTATATGTGCTCCTTCCTCACCTCTGCCTCTCTAGGAACCCTCATGTTTAAAATCCTTTCACCTTGTCTATTTCAATTCCTTTCTATAGTGAACCCCAAAGTACAAATTGTCCAGACTCCAGCATGGGCAAAATGCTGCCTGCCATGGGTAGACACTTAAAAGATCACTCTGGCTCTAGTAATATGACAGGTCTCAGAGATATTCTATACACTGAAAATGGAAAATACTGCTAGAACCAGGTTTGTCTCTCTAGAACCGTAACATACTTTTAACATGTGCCCACCATATCTACCATTCTCATATGTTCAAAGAGGCCCCAGCCACATCCTTCCTATTGTAAAAAAACTTTCCTGGCTCATTAATTTTAGGATACAGTGCAAAACTGCCCTCCTTGCATCTGAGCTCCTTCACAGTTTTGTTACAGCCTCTCTCAACCCTTTCCTCTTTCCACTTCACCATCCTGTCCATCCCCTTGCATCATCTTGCCACTCTGGTGGCATAATAGCTCTTTCCTCTGCATCTCCTCCAACCTGGGACAGCACTTCTATATCTCTCCATCTTACAAATACGCTATCTCAATGCTTAAGACGTATTTTCTCTCTTGCCTCTCTCTGGGGGCCTGATCATTTTGGTACTTAAGTTGGTGACAAAATTCTCACTTACTTCAAAATTCATCATACAATCCTTAATGTCTTTTCCTGCTATTATTTAAGATTGTAATTTTATTATTTAACTCTGTTGCACACTTTGGGGCACAATTTTGTTTAAGACTTTGTCCTGTAGCTGTATTATAAATTACAGTAGGCCATGAACCACTCCATCAATAATCAAACAGTGAAGTCCAAAACTCTTTTTAGAGGCTTTTCTTTTTTTGGACGCAATAAAGCTCAAAAACCAAGTACTGTGTCACTCTGAATACTGCTTGGCTGTATCTTTTGTTGGGGCTTGCCTACATGGAAGTTAGCGCACAGCAAGCTAGGGTGTGAATTTAAAGTGAATAAGCTAAATTGACCAAAGTGTGACATAAGTGTTTCATCATGGGGAGTTATTGTGGAGTATTTAGTGCACTGTAAATTTACAACCTGACTTGCTGTGCACTAACTTCCAGACCTTAGTGAAATTTTTTAACAACAAGGTTTGAAGGTGTGAAAAACACACAGAATAGAATCAAGCTAAAGAGAGACCTGGAGAGGTTAGAGAAGTGGTGTCTGCCTGAAAAGAGGAAAGATTCAAAGTGAAACCCTGCATCCAGGGAAATAAACAGCACATATACAAAATGGAGTGACCTAAGAAAGCAGCTGGACAGAATGAGTTTGTATCTTGTCTCCTTTATATTTTCCTAATATAACTTTGTCTTTGCATTTAAGCCCCATAACTGTTGCAGGGCCCATGTAGGCTCAGGACTGGGAAACTGGGAGGGGAGAAGATCTATGCAAAAATCCTTCTCCTAAGTGGGACTTTTTAGGAGAAGGAAGATCTAGTTTATAGATAAGTATAGTTTGTAGCTAAGTATATTGAGTGAAATCCTGGCCCCATGGAAGTCAATGGGAATTTTGCAGTCAACTTCAATGGGGCCAGGATTTCACCCATAATATATAACATAGCTAAGAGTTTAGATTTCTTGAGAGACTCCTGAAGTTTTGCTGTCCATAAACTTATACTGGATTAAGGGGGGAGGGGGGAAGGGGAAAGGTGAAGGGAGGGAGGGGAAATGGTTACAGTGATGTTCTAGGTTTCAGAGTAGCAGCCGTGTTAGTCTGTATCCGTAAAAAGAACAGGAGTACTTGTGGCACCTTAGAGACTAACAAATTTATTAGAGCATAAGCTTTCGTGGACATCCGAAGAAGTGGGCTGTAGTCCACAAAAGCTTATGCTCTAATAAATTTGTTAGTCTCTAAGGTGCCACAAATACTCCTGTTCTTTTTAGTGATGTTCTAGTTCTTATCTCTGCTCCAGTTTCTCTTTTCTGCTTCAATAGTTTTCAAAGCAATATATAATTGTAATAGCATGACATGCTTTCTTTTTGTTCTACTTGAATGATGTATAGTGAAGACAGATCTTGCTAACACACTGTTACTGGGAAAGATTTTGCTCGGTATTAAAGTCACAATTGCCTTGTTTTCCAAGATGAAAGTGAGAAAATGTTTTCAGATTAGGACCATAAAAATCTTAGGGTTCTCTGAAAAAACATCACAGAAAAAGGAGAACTCATGTGTGAATGCTATACACGGTGGGTGAAGTAATATCTTTTGTTATTTTACTATTCAAATCTTGTATTTAGCAGAGACACTTTGAGTTAATTTCCCAGACCTGAAGAAGAGCTCTGTGTAAGCTTGAAAGCTTGTCTCTCTTACCAATAGAAGCTAGTCCAGTAAAAGCTATCACCTACCCACCCTGTCTCTCTAATATCCTGGGACTAACACAGCTAAAACATGAAAGAAACTAAAGAAGTTAGAGCTGGTTGAATACTACAGAAATTTGCCTGAGTATATGCTCTAATTTAATAATGAATTTGCTTATCCCGTGCTCACCTCTCTTTGTGTCTTCTGTCTGTGAACATTCTAGCTATCAAGATTTTTCACACCAGTGTCCATGGAAATTGAATTTTCAGCTCCTATGCTAGCCACTGCAAATAATTACTTTTAAACTCACACAAGCAGATGTTTGCACTGAAAATGGTATATTTTACAAGGGGTAAGAAACAGCAAAGGGTTACCAGTCCTAAAACCAGAACTCTGACAGAGGAAATTATATGAGTTAGATGGGGATCCAAGTTGAGCCTCTGGGAATCAGCACACACACATGTGCATGTATTATTTTTTGTCAGTTATTATGGAGATGGAAAAATTAAACAGAAGTAAAAATGCACTTAGCCTCATTGTATGTGAGATGACATCCTGTTTAGCCGAGCAAAGCCCTGGCACAAAGGCACCTAAATGATACGGACGATCTGCCTGCACTCTTTGTAGCTAGGACTGTGAGTGTCCATATAGTTACTTTATTTGAATCTGGTGTGAGAAAATACAATTTAAACATTGCTCTTCTGAATATTAAAGTAGCCTAATTTTTCTAGCAGTTGTGCCTTGGATAAGCTTTCCATGATGTAGAAAGGAAAAGGTTTAAAATATTCTATAATCCTATCTTTTCTGCTAACCTCTCCTTTTCTGAGATATTTGAAGCCCCCAACTAATCAATAGAAAAGTTTGATGAAATATTCGCCTATTTTAGTCAATGGAACTACTCACACGATGGAAAGTTAAACAGTAAGTCATAAGTTTTGTGTAGGATTGGGGGCAAAGTGGGAATTTATTCTATTGATTTAATATGAAACACTACATTTTTTCTTCCCAGCCTCACACCACTTCCTAAAGAAGTCTGGATTTCCTTGTGGTGAATATTTTAAATTATTCCAGTGAATGGGTTAAAAATTAGATGTTTAAGAGTGATTAAATTGTTAAAGTTTTTATTGGTTTTCAAATTTGGGTTGGTGTCCCTTGGGTTTAATTTCCTTTTAAAAAACGATTACCTTCAAATTTACCATGTGTAGACGTTGGTGATGTCTCCAGCGAATATTATATGTTGAATGTAATAATTAAAGAAAATGTTTAGTTACATTTAGATATAGCTACTTGAATTTATGCCAAGGAATTTTATGACTAAGACTAACAAAAACATGCATTTTTCTACACATAGGGATACTATTCCGCTATGGATGGGAAAGGCTTTTTTCTACAAACAAGCAAGCATTTTAATACAGATGGGAAAGCAATTTTTCTACAGTGAAACTAATGTAAAATACATAAAACTAAAGCTACAGCCAGTGTATAGAGCAGGGGTCGACAATGTTTGGCACGCGGCTCACCAGGGTAAGCACCCTGGCGGGCCGGGCCAGTTATATTTACCTGCTGACGCAGCAGGTTCGGCCGATCGCAGCCCCCACTGGCCGCGGTTCGCCGTCTCGGGCCAATGGGGGCAGCGGGAAGCGGTGCGGGCGAGCGATGTGCTGGCTGCGGCTTCTCGCCGCCCCCATTGGCCTGGGACAGCGAACCGCAGCCAGTGGGAGCCAGGATCGGCCAAACCTGCCACGTCAGCAGGTAAATAAAACTGACCCGGCCCGCCAGGGTGCTTACCCTGGCGAGCCGTGTGCCAAACATTGCCGACCTCTGATATAGAGCCTAGGACAAGATATTAAATCAAGGCCCCTCCAGGACTCAGCCTTTCACAGTGGTCTCCCCTATTCCCCTATATCTTTTCTGGCAGCTGTAGTTCCTTCCACTGGAGAATCCATGTCCTCCTTGTTTCTGCCACTCCAAACTCCGGTGCTTTTAGACTGCAGCAAAGCCACACCCCCACATTCACCAGCCACACTCAGGGACATAAACACTCGCCGAACCACTAGCATCCACACCCAATTAAATTCAGTTCAAAATAATACTTCATTCCTTAGGCTGCAGCTTCTCAAGGCAGGGCCCATCTCTTCAGGAGTGTCTGAAAAGCACCTGGCACACAGTGGGTGAGAGTGTACACAAAACAAATGAATAACCTACTAATAGTAATTGGTGTGACAACCTGTGGAAGTGCTGCAAAAGTGTAGGAGACAGAACATCCAAGTCTCTGTCAGAGGCAGGTACAATCTGCCCATGATAGGCTGTAAGGGCAATCTGATCCTTTCACTTCCTCAGTAAGAACACACTTACTCTCAATGAGTTACTACATTAACAGGGGTATATAACGGCTGCTGAATCTAATTTGGAGCTCAATTTCTGCCCAATATGGCATGCTTCAGGAAGGTGCAATCTGTGGTTATCCATTGCTGCTCTGCATTGTATAAGTTATTAATGGCTTCAAATAAAGATGATTTGGAGGATGCTGTCTCCATAGAAACTGGCAGCTGACCAAACCGAAGAGGAAATTTCCCTGCTCCCTTCTCCTTCACTGGGGAGAACTCATTCTCCTCATTGACTAGTAACAGTTTGGTTTTGGTGCCTATTTTCTCTCTCTTTCATTATTAACTGTTAACTTTTTTTGTATACTCTAAAGCAGGGGTCGGCAATGTTTGGCACGCGACTCGCCAGGGTAAGCACACTGGTGGGCCAGGCCAGTTTTATTTACCTGCTGATGCGGCAGGTTCGGCCGATCGCGGCCCTCATTGCCCGCGGTTCGCCGTCCCGGGCCAATGGGGGCGGCGGGAAGCGGCGTGGGCGAGCGATGTGCTGGCCGCGGCTTCTCGCTTACTCCACATCAGTGCAGTGTTATATGGGTAGAGTTATATATGGAAAGAATGGGGCATTAACGTTGCTTTGTGTCATTTCAGCAGCAAAACACAGAGCTAAAGACAGCCATGACTTTTTCAAAATTACGCCAGATACCGGTACCATGGCTGGCTGGCTCTACGATCAGGGGATCACACAGGCATAACCTTCACATACACCATTTCCTGAGCTACACAGAGCACACCAGCCACAGGGCAGGATGTGGGCCATAATCTCTCAGATTTAAAGTTCATGAAGCCCATATTACTCAGAGACCTTTCTGTAGTTTTTTTGTATATTTACAAAGAGCACTGTGGAATTTTTCTTGCATTCAATTATTTTGTGTGGCAATGTACATATATTGTGACAATGTTTTCTGATATATGTAGAACAAGTGGAGAGATTTCTAATATTAGTGAAAGAACCGTACCTCTAGATTCCTATATTTGTAGGGTAGTATTTGTGGGTTTTTTTATTATTTAGGAATGTGCATCATCAACTCCATGTTCAAACACATGTAGTCTTTGAATTAGATATACAACACTCCGTGAACCAATAAAGTGAATCAGGGTTAACGGAGTGTAAATTGCTTGCCTTGATTTTATTTCTATCTCTTGAAATTAATTAAACATAGCCCGGGAGGTGGAGTTACTACAGTGATGGAAGAACCATGTCTGTCGCTGTAATAACTTCCACATAGCATCTGCAGTGGCATAACTGAGGCACCCCAGTATGCTGCTGTAACCCTCTTTGTGTAGATAAGCCCTCAGACACCTGGTTTGCTCATTTCCTTACTCTCAAGATCACAGGTGGGAAATGGGGCAGGGTGTAATCAGACAGTACAATCCTCTGCATTCAGATGAGGTGTATATCTTCTCAGCCTTTTCTGTGGCCTTACTACCACTAGGTAGGAGAAACCTGGCGCTCAAACAGCAGTACTCTCGTTTTATTATT
The DNA here is from genome assembly GCF_027887155.1 of Malaclemys terrapin pileata. NCBI lineage: Eukaryota > Metazoa > Chordata > Testudines > Emydidae > Malaclemys > Malaclemys terrapin. The sequence goes on along the minus strand of NC_071506.1, from coordinate 66,450,771 downwards.
TGTAAATATACAATGCTCTAAATGCCTTCTTGAAGTTATTGAGGTGTCAGGTTCCCATGTGCTCTTTATCTTGCACATTGCTTTTTACCCACTGCCTGCATGCACATTATACTGCACCTCTGCTTTGCAGGCTCAAGCGTGGAGTGTACACTGACAAGGTATAATAACTAAGGGTGGATGTTTGTCATGGCCACATCTTCTGTGATAGAACCCGTGACTTTTGTTTTTCTTTATCCAGTAAATAGTAATAGTCTGTGGCACCAGGATAGGGTGACCAGGGGTCTGCTTTTCGAACAGAACACCCGGTCAAAAAGGAATCCTGGTGGCTCTGGTCAGCACAGCTGACCAGGCAGCTGACTGTCCGGTTAGCGGCTCCACAGAGTGGGGCTGGCAGACTAACTGCTAGCCTTCGCACCATGCAGCTCCCGGGAAGCAGCTGGCATGTCTCCCTCCGGCTCCTATGCATAGGGTCCGCCCGGGGACTCCGCATACTGCCCCCACCCCAAGCGCTGCCCCCGCAGCTCCCATTGGCAGTGAACCAAAGACTGGGCAGCACACAGAGCTGCCTAGCTGCACCTCCATGTAGAAGCCAGAGGGGAGACATGCTGCTGCTTCGAGAGCTGCTTGAGGTAAGCGCGTCCCATTGCCTGCACTCCTGAACCCCTCCATGCCCCAACCCTCTGTGCCAGCTCTGATCCCCCTCCTGAACTCCAAACCCCTCAATCCCAGCCCAGAGTCCCCTCCTGCACCCCAAATCCCTCATCCCCAGCCCTACCCCAGAACCTGTTCCCTCAGCCAGTGCCCTCACCCCCTCCTGTACCCCAGCCCCCTGAGCCAGCCCAGTGAAAATGAGTGAGGAAGGGTGGGGAAAGCGAGCAACAGAGGGAGAGGGGATGGAGTAAGCAGAGGCGGGGCCTCAGAGAAGGTGCGGGGCATAGGCAGGGCAAGGGTGTTCATTTTCATGCAAGTAAAAAAAGTTGGCAACCCTACACCAGCACCCCTTGACTACTAAGCAAGGCTCCTCCATGAATTTTTACAAGAGTGGGCCTCTGTATAAGCCTGCACCAAAGTTCACTGAAGACCATGTAAAAAAATTGCCATTGATTGCAGTAGGGACCAGATCAGACCCTATATGTTTAGTGTAATGGAGTTTGGGTTTTTAAATATTTAATTTAATATTTAAAATTATTACATAAGTTGAAAACAATTATTATAAAATGAATATTTGACTTCTCATAGTTTCCCATAACTCATTAATTAAAACATTGTAAGCTGTGAGTCTTTACCATGACAACCAACCAGCCTTGATTGTCTTCTTCAGTTTGAAGTCAGGATGATGAGACCCTTCCTAGAGGCTGACAGAACCTTTGCAAGGCCAGATGACTTCTCTTCCAGTGGCAGTACACAAACTACCCACAACCCTCTCTCCAATCAGCAGCCACTCCAGCTAGTCCCATCCAGACTTCTAGATAGTTCTATCCCCTTCTTACTATTTTTCTAGCAAGCCTAATAGTCATAACAAGTACCCTGATGTTTCCATCACTTAACTTTTTAGCATAGCTAAAGTTTTCATTCTCAGATTGAAATTCATTTAAATGGCTCAGAGCAACACATACATTTTAAAAAACTGGCCAGGGTGGGAGTGGGAAAAGAGCCCTCCACACAAAGACCAAGACCCCCCAGATCACATTGTCTGTAGCCAAAGCATTATCAAAACCTCCAAAAGCTAAATTGAGCACTTGCGATCATTTCTATAGATTACTCTCATCATGTATAATAATTGCAATTTTTGAACATTTGACTTCCTGGTTATTTCAAGTGAACACAAAGCAGACCTGTCAATAGATCCTGAGCCACAAAAACATTACACAGCTATACTGAACAATACTATTATATCTAAATGACTATATTATGGGTATTACAGATTGATGTAAGGTTGTTGCAAAGGGAATGAATCTTTGAGTTTTGCAAGTTTGTACTTTAATCATATGAGAAAAATGCATAAAGTCAATAAATCATATTTAATCATCCACAACAGACTGAGTTCCCAGTGAAGAGCAGTGTAGTTTTATTGAATTTTGAGCATCCTCTTGAAAAATTAGTGGCTGTCAGAAATGAAAATTTCTTACAAACAGGTAATTATTCATAATGAGTACCACAGAATTCTCTCATTTTCTTTAGTAAGTTGCTTCAAGACATCTATATTGACAGGTTATATACAAAACTATAAGCAAAGAGCACAATGAAATGCTCACCTGTTTGAGCTGGTGGGTGTTTGATCTGTATTATAACAATGTCTGGTTTTTGCAATTTAATAGACCAATCTTCAGAGCCTTATGTTACTTTTAAAAATACATTTATTTTCTCTCTCAGCTGTCATTCCTGGAAATGATTAATTGTAGTCCTTAATAGTTCACATTTTGCCCTAGGCTTACTTGTGTGAAGTGATGCAGATTGAATATTCAGTTCTTAGTAAAAAAGAGATTAAAACGTGGAGGGCTTTCACAACTACAACAACTGTTTTCTTTCCCTTTTGTATGTTTTCTGAGAAATCCCCCCAGCTTTGATCTTTTATCTGTATTTAAGAGTCTCCATATTTCAACAAGGGTGGAGCAGCTTTGAGGTTTTTTTAGGAGCATTTCCAATGAATTTGCTATACCTAATTTTATGAACAAAAACAATTCACCAGTTATACCTTACTGTTAAAATACGACCATATATTGTCTATACATTCTCAGCTTGATCCGGAGAGGTGCAGAGCACCCCTGCAAAGTCCTGGGTGCCCTCAACTTCCAGTCCTGTCAATAGAAATTGAAGGTTACAGCATATTGCAGGATTGAGCCTTTTTGTGATAAATCACTGTCTGTAGACCGCAGAGCAAAAATAGTGGCTGCTGTAATAAACCTGAGGCTTATAAACCTGAAAGACATTAATCTTCTTTTATACAAAATAACAATAAGCATGGGAAGAATTTTAAGCATCTAATCATGCCTATTAAGTCAACTTTATGTTCAATATTATAGTGTTGTTAATGCATTTGATTATAATACATAATCATATTTGTTGTTTACAATAGACCTTGAGGAATTTTCCTGCATATGAAAAGTAATTTTTAATTTTCAGTAATTAAAAATGGAATCATGTCTTTGCTTAATTGTATTAATTACTCTTTTTGCTGGAAAAGAATTCCCCAGTTCACATGAATCTGAAGGTCACAACAGTAATTAGAACAAGCCTCATTTGTAAAAATAACTGTAGTTAAAATACATATAATTATAAAGCAAAGTTTGAGGTAAACTTTATATCCTGATAGAGGGCAGGCAATTTCTGATCTAAAAACCAGACACAGTTTGCTCTGCCATTTCTTGTATTTAGTTGCTATCTTTTTTGTTAAGGATAAGTGAAATTGTACAAGTAATATCCCTGTATTTTTAAAAGTGTGGTAGTTTCTCTTTTCCAGAATTTTATTCTGTTCTGAGGTAAAACAGTAGGCTCAAATTAAAAGCAAACACAGGTTATCAGTATTTTGATCACTTTGAGCATACCCCAATTAAAGTGTTTCTGGCAAAAAGAAGACAAGTCTGAAGACAGAGGCATAATGTTGGGGTTGTTTCTGGGCCAGGACAAATCACTACTGAGACCTTGGGTAGGTATAACAAAATAAGTGGAGTTTATTAGGTTTCACCCCCTTCAGACAGGGGGCCACCTACCATAGTCTTACCCCATAGCAACAAGCAAGGCACAGGTTGTAAACAATAGCCTCACATCAGGCCTACCTTTCATCAGGGAGGTTCCAGCAGATATCAGTATCTCATGCAGTTCTTGACCTCAGCCAGGCCTCTCCCAGCGTGAGAGCTGGAAATCTGTTATCCTTTCCAGTCAGCTACCAGCTGAGCTGCACTCACCCGTTTTAACCTCTCCCACCAAGGCTGACACCTATTGCAGGTGTAGCGGGGTAGGGCTGATTGAGCCCTCAGCAGCTTTTTAACACTTTCCTGGCCAGTGCAGGGTATAGCATACCCCAACACAGAGCAATCTGCCTTTCTTGCCCAGTTTGTCTCAACCAAGCTATGCAGAAAAACAGACAACTGGAATCCAAGCAGTCTAATCAGATATAGGTGGGCAAAGATATATCTGTGCTGTGGCTCTTCAACTGTTCAGAAGCAGTGAAAAAATCCTGGTGAACATCAAGGCTGATGACTATCTTAATGGATAGGAGTTCAGACCTTCCCCCCACCCCCAGTGGAATGAGATGTGGAAATAGCAAATTCTTCAAAGTGCTTCCCTCTCCTTAGCAACAGCATCTCAGTCTTTCAGGGATGCATCTTCAGACAGCTGTTCTTCCAGTTGCTCACCTCAATCAAGCCCTTGGATCGTTGGGATATGGCACTGTTTACTTCTGACGTAAAGGTGATGCAGAGCAGGGTGTTATCTGCAATTTGTTGGCGTTTTAATCCATGCTGTTTTATAATTTTCCCTAGTAGCTTCATACAGATGAAGAACAGGATAGAGAAAACAGATCCCAGTAGGACTCCACAGAAAATGGTACTGGCGGTGGAAACTCTAGGTGTAGTCTGAGACTGAAGCTATCACATCACAATCAAATTAACCCCCTCCATGTCTCTGAGGTGGGATGGCAGGTTTCTACAGTCAGACACATCAAATGTAGCAGAGAGAACCAGCTCTATGAATTTGGATGTATGGCTGTTGTCCATGGCTAAGAGCAGTTCATCCACCAGTGTCATTAAATCATTCCTGTTCTGACGCCTGATGGGAAAGATCCAGGGTATTGGCAGAAATAGGTGGAATTGGCACTATCCTTTGGAAAACTTCTCAAATACGTTGTTCAGAAATGGGAAGCAAGATTCCAGGAGGTAGATGGAGAGATTGGTTGCAATAAGTAATGATTTCATAAGTACTGGCTGGATCATGGTTTGCTTGTGGTGTGAGGGGAGATTAATGGCCCAGCACCACCACCACAGGAGATGCTGCTGCCAATTTCAGGTAGTAAAGGTCCAAGAACTCTCATTTCCTAGCCAAGACTTAGAAGCACTAGTACAAAATGGATGCAATGGCAGGGACTTGGTTTCCCTGAAGAGCTTCTACAACTTCCTGTTTTAGAAATGGGTTGAATTCAAAGATGGGAGGTTACAGATTACCGGACCTTTGTCTGATTTCTCTTTCTTGGTGCCCTGAAAGGTTGTCTTTAGAGAGACAGGTGATATTCTCTCAGAAGTAAGCTGCTGGTTCTTCAAAGGGAGACCTACTGGGCTCTGGAGTGGAGTAGGGGTATTCCATGTTAATAAGGCCATTCACAGTCTGGAATAGTTCAGCAGAGAGTGAGGAGACGAGGAGAGCCACAATCTGTCCAAGACATAGAGGCATACTTCCTCACTATGCCATGTGAGGGCCCATGGCTAATGTTCAAACAGCCCGGTGGTGGAATCTTTCTAGTGCACCAACACCACTGGAACCCACCACAGTTGCAACAATTATAGCTTGCACGCACACCCCACACATCCTGAGTGCTGGATGGAAAGTGAAAAATATCATGCAAATCCCACTTCTGATTCTTTGAAGTCACTTATGGCTGGAATATGCTCATACAGTATGTATTATACAGACTGGGATGCTGAGCAGCTGGAGTCTTCATTTGGGAAAGCAATTCTATTAAATGAACAGCTCTGAATAGCACATGGAATGGGAATGAAGATATATTCATTTTATCTCTGTTTTATTTTCTCATTTTTGAGTGGAGCACTGTATCCAAGGAGAGAATATTGCAAATTATTCAAAACTACAAAAAACATACTGAAGGGAAAAATCTGGGGTAACCAACCGGCATTTATGATGGACTTGTAATAAAAACCAAAGGGATTAAGGAAAGACTACACCTACTGGAAGAGAAACTGTTATACTTGGATCTATTGCACAAAATCCATTCTGCTGTGGTTAAAAATATGCTAAGAAAAGCTTCCTAGACTCTGGGAGAGGCGAAGAACCATATAATGTAGTGCACCATACACAATGCTTTGCAGTTCAGAAATTCCTTGGTCAGTGCCTAGATACTACCACAACAGGCACTAAAGAAAGGCCTCAGATAAACAGAGTAATTACTGTCTAAAGCTCTGGTTGTGCATTTCTTTCTCAGGTAAAATTCCCATCAGTCCCCTTACAAGTATTTCCTCAATTGGGACTTGCAAGTTCAGAAAAAAACCCACCATTTCTAAACAGTAGTCTTTATATATAATACAATTTTTATCCCTTGACACACTGTACAGAATATATAAATATCCCACATAGCTGAACAGAGTGCCCAGGGTTATTTGACCATGTGTAATGTAATGGAGTAAGAAAGGTGGTAGTCAATTCTCTTTTTTCCAAACAAAATAAGAAAAAAAATCAATTTCTCCTTAAAACTGACTTTATTCTGACTTTTTACTTCATTTTAAAAATGAGACATTGAATTCTAAATTGAAAACAATATTCCTGTACATTACCATCCTGATCTGGTGCAGCTGGGGAAACTCCAAACAGTTTTGAATTTGTGAATATATTCAAAGAAGCTCTGAAATCACACTCAGTAATTTCATTAAAATAGATTAAAGCCTATGAACTATAACAAAAAACATCCCAGGAATCTTATGAGTGGAAGGAGTAAGGATAAAAGTTGTATAACAACTAGGACAAAATGTGTCCTTAGATCGTTGCCTTTTCTGTATATGTCCTTATTAAAAATGGTATGGATGGCTAAGAGGCATAACAATATTTTTTAAAATTGTTGGATACATTTTTTCCAAGACTCGCCAATGTGAGTAAAAGTGACAGAATCAGACCAAAGGTCTGATGGATATGATTCCCTGGGTCTAGATGAAAATGGGGAAGTTAATTGTGGAAAGTGACAGTGTGTCTTCTGATGACGATTGAGACAAAACACATAACATGCCAGGGATGTTGAGCATGCAACTAAAGCAGTTTCCATATGAACTGAAGATCCAATTTGCCCATTCTTACTCACATTAGTATCTTACACCATGAGTAGTCCAATAGTCAGAGATGTAAAGATAACTCAGAAACATAACACTGAGGCTTCAGGCTCTCGTACTTATAATTAATAATATTATATAGAAATATTTAGCAGGTTGCTTACTAATTTAATGCTAGTCTGACTCAGTTAGTTCATAATTGTTGAAAACTGTAACAATATTGCCAGCCCCATGAGTCAGACCCCACAAAATCTTGAGATTTGCTAAAAATCATGAGAATTTTTTCAACCAAAAGCTGCATTGGTCCGTCTTTTGAATTCTCTCACCCTATCCCCAGTTTGTGTATGACAATTTCATTGCCAACTTTCCCAAATTTATTGAGTACGGCAATTTTTGCCTCCACTACATGAGCTCTTGTGGCTGCCTGATGCTTCAAAGCATCCAACTTCTCCTGTCTTGTAACTTCCTTATATGGGGTCAGCAACTTTTATAGCCTTCTGTAGGGCCCTACAGGTCTAGAACCCAAGCCTGAATAGCCGGCAGCTGTTAGCTCCATGCTGCCACCTAGCAGCAGCTGTAATCATCTTGTATTCCACTGTCATTACCTACTGTGGAAAACAGACCACGGGACATCTCATAGACTCAGACTTTATCCCCAGAAAGGACCATCGTGATCGTCTAGTCTGACCTGCATATTCCAGGCCACAGAACCTCGCCCACCACTCCTGTAATAGACCCCTAATCTCTGGATGAGTTACAGAAGTCCTCAAATTGTGATTTTAAGATTTCAAGTTACAGAGAATCCACCATTTACACTAGTTTAAACCTGTAAGTGACCTATGACCCAGGCTGCAAAGGAGGGCAAAAAAACCCTCCTCTGACCTGGAGGAAAAATTCCTTTGTAGCAGAGGCAGAGGCAGAGTGGCCTCCTGACGCAGACAGGATGGAACCACTCCCAGCTCCCTGGTGGATAGAGCCAGGCTGGGCCCACCCCTTGTACTGGAAAGAGAGGGGCAGAACAAGAAGTACAAGAGACAGAGACTCCAGCTCAGTTGAGGAAGAGCCAGGGAAGGAGTTGGATGCTGCTGCCTTGCTGCTGGCCCCTGAACCAGGGACTGAGCTGTATCAACCCTGCCTCTGGAGGAATATCCGGAGGAGCTGCCACCTGGCGAATATCTGGAGGAGCTGCTGGAACTGCTGGCTGCTGAGTACCCTGAGGGCCCAGGAGCGACAAGCTCTACAACCAGGTAGGGGTAGGAAGTAGTCCGTGGAAACCAGACATTCGTCCAATTGTGTTTGCTGAAGCCATGGTCAGCATATTTTGGCAGGATCCCTACTGACCCAGTGGTGGGATTCTCTGTCACTGTTAGGGCGCTGGGCTGGGACCCGGGGGAATGGGGGGGCTCGGATTCCCCTACCCCCTGCTGCCAACCCCACCCCTGGGTGGCAGCCGCCTACCCACTTTAAGCCAAACATCCTGTGTTTGTTTGCTGTCTGCCCCAGCCAGGGAGCTGGGCCACAGACTGCTTTTGCTCTGTCTCAGCCAGAGAGGCTGAGCCTGACTGTGTTCCTGCCTGTCCCAGCCAGCTACAGACTGTTACTGTTGCTAATCCCCGATGATCGGCTCTCAGCCACTAGGTGGCATAGTTAGGCGCAGTGGACTCCCACTGACGCATACAGGGTGGAACCACTCCAAGCCACTACATCCTTCCTGACCCCAAATATGGCAATCAGTTAGACCCTGAGCATGTGGGCAAGACCCACCACCCATACACCTGGGAAAGAATTCTCTGTAGTAACTCACAGCCCTCCCAATCTAGTGTCCCATCACCAGCCACTGGAGATATCTGCTGCGAGCTATCGCAGATCGGCTACATGCCATTGTAGGCAGTCTCATCATACCATCCTCTCCATAACTTATCAAGCTCAGTCTTGAAGCCAATTAGGTTTTTTGCTCCCACTGCTCCCCTGGGAAGTCCCACCTGCATGGGTCTGACAGACAACTGCCTCATGGTTTCTGAATGGCTCCCTGCACTATATAAACCAAAGGAGCATTCCGGAAAGTGTCCAGGCAACAATGTGGATTTTCTGAGACTGCCATGACCATTCCTGGCTCTTGGCTTTGCCTTCTGACTCAAACCCTGAAACCTGACTTAGACTCTCACCCTTGGTATTGACCCTAGCCTGGAGCCTGATTACACACTCATCTGCTACTCCCTGCCTCAGGTTTACCCTGCTCTGACTCTTGGTCCTGAGTGCCTGCATTGGGATCCTGACACCTTCTTCCAAAACTCACGTTTGTACATCTGACTGTCATGCAAATTGGTCTCTCTAAGTTATGCTGATATCTGGTCCATGTACTGTGTCTTTAACTTCCCCCTGGGTCGTCTTCCATCCACAGTCATTGCAAGGGCCATCTGGTCATCATCCTACCAATATAACTCTCAGGTCTCCCACTGGACATGTCCATATCAATGTACCCTAGCCTCCCTCAGTTTGTCTTCAGCTGGGGCAACCCGCAACAGGCTGCTCCCAACCTCCTTTCATTTCCTATTCCGGAGTGTCCAACCATCTGACTATTTCAACATCTTCATTTCTGTGGGGGAGAGTGTGCTGATTTCTTTTCTTTTGGCTGGCCAAGTCTCTGTTCTGTACACTAAGCTAGGTTGGATTGTATTACAGTTTTATACACTTTATCTTTTAACTTTATGGCATTTTTTTATCACAGAGAATTGGGGTCAGCTCCTGCCATTTACACCAAGCCATTTGGGTATGATGCTGGGCATCACTCAGGAGGGCACCATTGTCAACAACCTCTGATCCTATGTGTTTAAATTCTTTCACTCTTCTAAGCATTCTGCTTGTAATATCCTTTATGGTGGGTCCTCCTCCCTCAGTTATCATAGCCTCAGTCTTACCAAAGTTCACTCTAAGTCCTGCCTGCTCGAAACTGTGTTGCCACTCTTCAAAGTTAATTTGCAGGGTTTCACAATCTTTGCCACATATCACTAAATCATCAGTGAACAGCATATTACAAGGCTTTGTCTATTCTCACTTATCACATCTAAGACAACAGCAAACAAAAAGGGGCTCAATGCTAACCACTGGAGCAGGCCAATGTTGACAGAACATTATTTGCTGTAGCCCTTTTGGTTTTGACGTGGTAGTCACTCCATCAAACATGTCCTGGATAAGATGGACATATCTTTTTGGCACACATCTCTGTCACAAACTCTGCAACTAATTCTCTTGGTACATGATCATATGCCTTCTCCAAGCCCACAAAGACCATCCCCAGATGCCATCTCATTTCTCTGAACCTCACACAGCTCTAAGCTTCTTCCAGTTAGTGTTCCAACTTGCATATCCCAGCTTACTCATTCGTGTCTTTAACTTTAGCTGCCCTTCCCAGTTACAAAAGTCAGGCCAGGCTGTTGTACGTCACTTGTGAGGAATGCCCTAACCCGCTAAGGTACATATAAATTGGACATCATTTCACATAAGCATATCTTCTTTATAGGTCAGCTGTCCAAGCTGACACCCTTGGTTTGAAATCGGAGTTTCCATTCTCTCAGGTGAGCTGCCAACTCAGGCTACTGAAACCCACCTGCCCCAGCAAGACTTTTTTAAGGTGGTCTTTATTTGTTTTGACATCCTTGTCATAGGGCTTGGGGCATTTTGATAGCAGCCTTCAACTACCTAAAGGGGGGTTTCAAAGAGGACAGAGGATGAGATGACCTCCTGTGGTCTCTTCCAGCCCTAATCTTCTATGATTCTATGATTTTATAGAGATAGCTGTGCCACCAGCTACCCAACCATGCCCTGCTGAGAAGTGCTACCAGTTGGTCCACAACTGCTTATTAGATATTTGCAGCTGTCCTGTTTCTGCAGGATGTTCCCCTATCTGCCACCTGGGAATGTGCCTGATGGGTGTTGGTCCAGATTTTCTCTAAACCCCCAAATTCTAATTCTATGTGCTGTCCCCCTGCCAATTTAATTCTTCCCCTCAACCCCAAATCAATTTTGTTCCCTTCAGTTCTCATCATAAGTTCTGCCCCTCAGCTCCCACATCTGCCCAGACCTGAACCAGCTCCAGCCTCCATACCAATTCTGTCTCCCACTACTGCTCCAATCAGTTCTACTCCCCTACATCCAACCTCACTTCTCCTCCTGGGGTTCTTTATCATGCTCTCCCAGACCTGGGGCAGCAGCTGTGGCAGGGTCCTGCTCTCCCCCTTCCCAGGTCTACTGTTGCAGAGATGGAGAGAGGATCACAGAAGAGCCAACCCATTGTAAATAGGAGGAGAGGGAGAAGGGATCAAGGCTGCCCTGAACTGTTGGGTTCTTTATGCTCCCCTCTTTTAAGAATGGTGTCTGCTTCAGAGAGAAATGGGGAAAGTTTTGTTCCCTGCAGCCACCCGAATTGGCTGCTTTTCCTCAGAAGGGTAAGGTCCCCAATCAGAGGTGACTTTTCCTCAAGGCTGGGCTGAAATTCATGAGAGGAGACTGACTCCAGCCTTGGCCAAGATACCCAGGACTCGAAGAAATCAGGAGATTTGGGAACACTATTGTAAACAGCGCTGAGGAAATGTGCACATGTTAAGATTTAAATCGCCCACAAATTGTTCAGGGCTGTAATGTGAAAACTCAAAATTCTTCATGGAATATAAATTTGGTGTGGTTATCATTCTCCCCAGAAAAATATCCAAAAATTATATCATCCTTCAAACTAAGGCTGTGGAAATTGAAATGAAATGAGCAGCTATTTCCAAATTACTGAACAGCTCTATAACAGCAGCACTAATCTGAATAGAAGGCCTTTCAAAGATGCTTTCAAGTTATGCATGGGTCTCACATAGGCATAAGTTGTCCAACACTAATACCATGACAAGAATAATAATACTTCCACGCACACTACGAACTAATAAAACAGAAACATTGCATGGCTCATGCTGTCCTGTTTTTTCTAAGAAAGTCAATTCTTTCTATATCCATCACAGATCAGCCCCTCATTCCTCCTAGAATTTTGTTTTCAAGGAAGAATGATGAATAGAAAAAAGTATATACACTTAAGGCCAGATTCTAATCCCCTTCTCATACCGAATAGTAACTTTCTATACCAATTGATTTCAGTGAGAAAACTCGAATATTAACCTATTCAATATGAGTAAGGATATTGGAATCTGGCTAAAAGAAAGAAACGAAAATATCACTTCAATATATTTTGGCAAATTAAAAAGCTCTTCCAAATCCAGACAGATCAAACTGCTGAACAATTTCTAGAATTCAGACTTCAAGAATTGGCCTGCCACACCATGAAAAACCAGTAGCACATGAAATTGTTGTACCACAGTTTCATCTCTGTTTTATCCGTGTCTGTATTCAACTGTATGCTTCTTGGGCCTGACACCTTGTTATTATACCACATGTTTATACAGAACAAACACATAAAGAAGCATCCCATAATTCTCTATCATAAATTGCAGCTCTAAATTTTAATTTAATTTAATGTAGGTCCTACATTATTTTCATTTTACACAAAATAATGCTAAAGAGATTCCATGGTTTCTCAAGGCAGCAAGCAATCCCTCATTAGATTTAAAGCACACACATAACAAAAGTTGGTTTACTAATAGCTATATAGTGCCTGATTCTGCAGCACATAAGATAGAAGTCCCACTGATTTCACTGGGACTACTGATCACAGGACTGCAGAAAAAAAAAGTGTTTTGTTTTTGAGCTACCTCCACAATATGCTAGTGTTACACATCAACACAAACTGCATCCCCATTTCGCCTTGGTGTCTCGGTTGCCTCTTATTGAAGTCCTGCTTTCCAGCAGTAGCCCCTGTAGTAGAAAGAGGACCTGAGACTTAAAGCCTTGTAGCAGAGGCCTGAAGCCTGGGCTAAAGTAGTGGTCAAAACTTTGATGATATAAAGCAAAGTCAGGCTGTGAGCTAGGCAGGCCCTGCTCACAATCTGGCAAGAATTCTGATATTGCAGAAACACACATTCCTAAGAAGTACTAGGCACAGGCCATGTACCCAAACACATTCCAGAAGGGTGGTACCAGAACACCTTGACACCAACTTATTTCCCAAAAGATACCAGGAACACACTGATCCATCTTAAAGATAAGGTCAGGATGCCAGCATGATGGATAGAGATGTTTTGCTCAAACCAACGGATAGAAGGCAATGGGTGGCACTCAGATAGGTCAGAGGGAGCATTGTTTGTATTGGTGTATAAAGAGGCATCTCACAGGGAGCATCTTTGGCGAGCAGAGGGTGGAATGGAAAGTCCCGCCATTCACTGATCTGCGTCCATTGTCACAAGCATACATGCCTAAGTATCCTCATAGACTCTGCCAGGTGCTATTACCATGCTTCATCGACAATAAACCTGGCTGGGTGCCTTCATACCTTAACAGATCTTTTGGTCATTGGCGGTTCACTCAGGGTCTGCTGTGCCAGATGTCTGTGCAGAGCTGGGACAGCACACAGGGAGAAAACACACATGCAGCCAAATATCTGACGAAAGCCCCCTGCTCTGCCCTGAGGGTAATCTATTATCCAGGCTTTTCTAAAGCCAAACCAGGGTAGATGTCTCCATTCATAGACCTTGGTAGGTTGGCAGGGCCCTGGCTGTGGCATACCTGCCTGATCTTCTCCTGAGATGGAATGACCAATATGGATTCTTCAGACAAGCAGCTCTTTATTAAGAAGTTAAACAGAGATAAATGATGATTTATAAACAATCATAAACAAATCGCTAGTCATATCTAAGCTTTAGCTTCCCTACAAGCTAAGGTGGATAGGCTTTCTTCTTGAGTTACAGGAATAGAACTGAACCAACTCATGTTCTCTTAGAAAACAAAGATCCTCCTGTGACTCACTCTGGTCACAGTTGTCTGCATCTGCTGCTGACCTCCTAGCCTGTCTTCTCCCAAGTGAGACAGTCTGTGACGCTGTCTTCACTAATAAAACACGGTGTGATTGTACTACGAGATACCAAGTGTGAGTGAGCCATCTTGTTGTGAAGTTCTACTGGAGACATGGTTTTTCTATGATGGTTAGGCCAGGTCAGCTGTGGATGGGGGGGTACTGCCTGTACCTTTCCTTTAGTAGGATTTTACAGCTCAATGCCTAACACACATTAGTTCCCTTGCTATAAAATACACAAATTTTAGCAGTTAAGGCATAGCCAGTGTCTCTCTTGAGAAGCAGAGAGGCCTTGCTATTCTACCAGGAATCTATTACCATATTGCTCAGTAGTTTTCTTTATTTCAGGGTCCAGGTAGAATCCCTCTCAATGCCTCTTCTAACTATTCCCAGTCAGCTAGAGCATCCTTCAGGGCTTATCAAGGAAAATGCCCCTGTGATAGATGCTCCAGTTTTGAGTGGTTGGTTGCAATTCATTAAGCCTGAACATCTCAATTACTTTTTTCATGGCTGTGTTTCCTCCATGGGCTGGCATGTTGAAACTGTCTGAGCTGGTGTGGGGGGTGGGGCAGGCATCCACCTTATTAGTTTATCAGTCAAAGAAATCGAGCACACAAGTTATATTTTCAATATAGACAGGGCTGGTGCAAGGAAGTTTCGCGCCCTAGGTGAAACTTCCACCTCGCCCCCCGCCCTCCAGCCCTGCGGCAGCTCCCTGCCTCCCCCCCACCCTGAGGCGCCCACCCCCCACAGCAGCGCTCCCCCCCCCCCCGGGGAGCCGTGCGGCAGCTCCCCACACCAGCTCACCTCTGCTCCACCTCCTCCCCGAGCACGCTGCCCCCGCTTTAATTCTCCTCCCCTGCCAGGCTTGCGGCGCCAAACAGCTGATTGGCGCTGCAAGCCTGGGAGGCGGGAGAAGTGGAGCGGCAACCGCGCGTTCAGGGAGGGGGCATAGGAACGCTGTAAAAAAAGATTGGGGGCACCGCTTTTTGGCACCCCCAAATCTTGGCGCCCTAGGCAACCACCTAGTTTGCCTAAATGGTAGCACCGGCCCTGAATATAGATCAAAATATGCAAATAATGCAGAGATACCTATTGCCATATTGACACAACAAGACACAGTATAAAGATAGAAGAAAGTGTGGTCTCTGCCCTGAACAGCTGACAATATATAAAAAAAGACCTAAGTCAAACAGATAAAGGGTAGAAGAATGGGGTAAAAATAAATAAAACGATCATGGTAGAGGGTGAATGAACACATTTTGATATTACAGTGTAAATAAACACAAGTTTTTGGTGTTGGCAAGACAGATAGGCTAGATCAGTTACCCCTCTACATTGCTATTAATAAATCACTTTCTTGTAGACATCTCAGCAGAAGTAGGTCTTCAGGAGGGCTATGAATCCCTGAAGAGTATGGCCTTCTAGATCATAAGAAGCCTCAAACAAAAAAAAAATCACTTTAATAATACTTAGCAAATAATTTCAAATAATAATAATAATCTTCCTAATGCATAGAGAAAGAAGCAGTGCATCTAATAAATTGTTCATTATTAGTTAATTGCTCAGTTCTAATTTCAACAAATCTATAACTACATATTCTGAAATCCCTTTATTCATTATCTCCATAAAAACTGAAAAAGACCTTCTTATCACCTTCAATATAGCAGACGTAAAAAGTCAATCAAATGATACTGTGAACGTCTGAGATTAAGTTTCAAGGACAAAGAATACTGCTAAAACTGAGGAATAACGCATTTTACATTTTGCTGTGGAATTCTGGCGACAGGATTTTTTTTAGATCAAGGGGGTGGGGGATAGGAAAGATGAAGCCACATTATCAGCTGCACTGAAAATGGACTCATGGGAAAGGGAAGGTCTCTTGTGAGGTCTGATTTCATAAAACACAAAGCAATCTTAGCTAGGCAGGGTCAAACCCAGTTCATTGAAGCAGGGATGTTTGATTAGATCTCTAGTGAACTTCTCTGTATGCTGTTCAGTCACAAAGAAAGAGCCCTTCTCTTCTCACTAACTTTAGCTTATTAAGTGTTCTGCCAAATTATTTGATAGACTCCTTCTTCATGGCAAGCTTGAATGCATCAGTTAAGCTGATGATAAAGAGTGGGCCTGAAGAGAGGGTTTTATTTTGTGCCACTGAGCAATTGTTGAAAGTGCTCCTCTCTCTCTCTCTCTTTTTTTAATAATATGGATAAGCTCCAATTTTATGGGAGAGAGCATAGATGAGGAGAGAATGCAGGCTAGCAAAAGTTTTGAAGTTTGTAAGAGTGAAAATTCATGAAGGAAGATCTGGGCTTCTACGTTAGTAAATATTCGTACAACTGACATTTAGTAGAAGAATCAGGGAAGTTTATATATGTAACTTAAAATACAAAAATGCAAAATTGTTGTAGTCTTCTTGTTTGTTGCGAATTATTTCATATGAACTACTGGACTGTGACCAGCCTTAATTCAATCATGGAAGGGAAGGTGATAAAAGAGTAAGTTTCCTTCTCCTCTTGCACAGCCCATGCAGTGGGCCACCCAGAATCAAAGGCTGCTACAGAGTAGCTCCCACTGGGAGGAGGAGAAGAAATTTGGAGGGGATTGTGACACCCTACACATAAGGGGGGCACCCTATGACCCACATATTCATCATTTGTATTTAATTGTGATATTGCATACAAAGCATGCCTTGTAAGGTATCATGGGAAAGGTTATGATCTGCTGAAAGCCATTGTTCTATCTAAATCTGTGTACCATTAATGCATATAAAATAACAATTGTGTTGTATGGTTTTCACTAAAATATGCTTTGGGTTTGGGAAGCATCCAGATACTAGCTCTTCAGAGACAATAACAAGGGAAGAGGTAACCAATGCCCAGATGAGTGCTGAACAGACATCACCAGCCATTGTGTAGCAGAAGAGTTACAATTTAATGACTCACTCACAGGAGACACACCGGGGTATTGCTTCACCTTGTGACTCAGCAATGCCCACCAGACATGCCTGGACTTGTGTTCTCTAAGCACATGGACTAAGAGTATAAAACAGAACACATAGGTCCCATGCTTGGCCTTTTCTCCTCTCCCCACCTACGCTGGAAGAAACAAGGACACTCAGAAGACTGAAGACTCCAATAGAGGAGACTGGCCCAGGTTTCAAGGGTGAAACCTGTGTACTGTGAACTGCAATATCCAGAGGGGTGAGAAAAACTGCTTAATCTAGAGGTTGCCCAGTCTAAGGCCCTGTCTACGTTGGCAAGTTTCTGCACAGTAAAGCAGCTTTCTGCGCTGTAACTCCAGAGGTTTACACACTGCCAAGCCGCTTAGTGTGCAGAAACTGCGCAGTTGTAGAGCTCTAAAAAAATCCACCCCAATGAGAGGTGCCCCTCCGTGAATGCCACAAGCAATCTCGTATCGTAGCTACTATGCATGGCAAGATCAATGTTACACTCCTCTTGCCATTGTGGTTTAAGGAATAACTCCACTGCCTCTCAATACGTGTTGGTCAGAGCAAGCAGCATACTGGTCAACATTTCAGGATCCATTCCTGCAGCCCGAAGAGGCAGGGTGTGCAGTACACAAACCACTGAAAGATGGCACCAAATGCAGACGGCAGCACAGGGATTGCTGGGATGTGAAGCAATGCATCATGGGCACTGGGACAGGACCCAAGATACCCCACAACCCCCTCCGCCTTCCCACAACTTTTAGCAGCAGAAGAGAAAGAGGTGCTCTGTGGGATAGCTGCCCAGAGTGCACCGCTCCAAATACCACTGCAAGTGCCGCAAGTGTGAACACGCTATTGCGCAGCCAGCTGACTGTGAACACACAACAGTGGTTTCCCTTCAGCGTTCTCTGAGCGGTGCTGTAACTGCCGGCGCTGTAACTCTGCCAGGGTAGACATACCCTAATAGGGTTGAGAGTTTAGAATGCATGCTTATATTTTCTTTTCTTTTGGTAACCACTCTGACTTTTTGCCTATCATTTATAATCACTTAAAATCTATCATTTGTAATCAATAAATTGTTTTACTATTTATCTTTACCAGTGAGTTTGCCTGAAGTGTTTGGTAAATCTGCTCAGGTTTGCAAAGGCTGGTGTATATCCACTTTCCATTGATGAAGTGGTGAACAAATTAATAAATCTGCACTGCTAGTCATGAGCAGTGCAAGACGGTATATTCCTGAGGTACAAGGCTGGAAGTTGGGGGGGATGTGGCTGATGCCTTACTCTGTGTGATTCCTGAGTGGCTCTGGGAGCATTCATGCATCTAGCTGGGTGTGGGGCTCCACATGTGGTTGTGCTGAGTGATAACAGTGCCTGGAGGGGTTTGCTGCTTGTCACTAGCAAGGCATTCTGAGAGTCAGCCCAGGCTGGAGAAGATAAGTGGGCACAGCGGTCCCATAATCCCTAGGCTGCATCCCAGAGATCCCATCACAGGGATGAAATCTTTTCTCACCTCCATCAAACTCAGGGCTAAAGATTTCAAAGATCCTTTATGATGTGAGTTGTTGAAGTCAGAGGATGAAAGCTACTATGGGTTGTCTTATCTGTTTCCTCCCCACTGTCTTTGCTGCAGGCCATCTGTCCTCTTCACCAGCCATGCTCTCTCTTTTCCAGCAATGGTCTATAAGATATTATGGCCAAAGATTTTCAAAGCCACTTAAGAAATTTGGATAACTTTGGCTTTAATGAGGACTGAGCATCCAATTCCTTAAGACAGTTTTGAAGCTTTCCACCCACACTGATATTGCAGTCTCCCTCTCCTGGGAATTATGGTTCACTCCCTTAAAAAGCTCTCCATTTCTTTGTGGGCAATCCTGGCTTTCTTTGTCTTCTCACTGTTTGTATTGGAAACACCTGGAATAACAATGGTAGCAGCACTGGAAGAGCCATTGAATTTTAGAAGCTAGCCCAGTTCTCTACCCAACATCTGGTGTTTTGGTAATGGGAATTTACTCTGACATTGCCTGCTCCAACATTGCCAAAGGGTCTGTCTGGGTTTTACATAATGCATGAGGCTTCTAGACTGGCTACTGAGGGATGGATCCACAGTTGGCAGCTTTGCCTTGCTATGTGTTGCTATGTGCTGCCCCTAAACCCAGTTTAAGCAGCACAGGAATGTATACCCCAATGTAAGGGTGATCCTCCAGAGGCAATCATCATAAATGGTCTCACATTACTCATCCTCCCTGCTGCTTCTTTAAGAGGGTAAAGGGGGGCAAGGTTGGAGGAAAAAAATTAAGGATGTGACCAAGGTGCTCTTGGGCTATTTTGATCTTTCCCTGTATTTGGGGGATCCTGTGTGAGGGGATTGGCCTGGACAGACTAGAACCAGTATAATGGGTAGTACAACAGTGAGACACTTCTGCAAACACATAACCTTGGCTTGTGCTTCGTGCATTTAGCTCCACCCAAGAAGCGGGCATTTAGTTTTGAGAATAAAAATTAGACTATGGGGTGCTCGCTGTGATCTCAGAACATACGGCCCAAGCTCAGCACTTTCCTTACTCTATGAAAAATTGAACATTTCCAGTTAATTGTGACAAATTTTGCTCGGTAATGCTTGTGAAGTTCTGGTAATGTTTGCAAAGGGACTCAATGCTCCCTCCATGGGCAAAGAATGTGTATGTGTCTAGGAAACTAGATGACATTTTGTACTTAGCTTTTAATTTTTGAATTAGGCCAAATATTTGTGAAAACTGTTTTTTGTAAACCAGATGCCTCATACAGCTCTACTATAAAGAAACCAATCTTGCTGTTCTGACATTTGCCCCTCTAATTAAGAAGAGCTGTAGCAGCAATGCAGTCTGAATGATCATCCTTGCACTTATTCCCAAGCTTCTCTTGCACATTCATATGCAACCTGCTTTCCAGTGTCTGTGTGGGTCTGATCTTGAGCTGATGTGTATCACTGTAGCTCTATGCCAGTTTATACCAGTTCAGGAGCTGATTCAAAATGTCTGTGATAGCCCATAATTTTCACAAAAACTTCTAGTTAGAAAATGGAAAGCAAACACTCTGTATTTTATGCAATATTAATTAAAATAACTTTCACATACACGGTAGGAACACGCTTTAGAGAACGTTAGTCCTTCATTATTTGTAGTTATGTGGAGGATACTGAAAAGACCTTTTCCACAATAACTATAGATGCAAGATACAGGAAACTTCTTCTCATACAATGACAATAGTTAGTAAGAATGAACATTGCATTGTGATTGTGAATTTCTCCTGTTCACTTTCATCTGATCTGCATTAAGCACAGTAAATTTCTTGTTTCTTTCTGTCTAGTTGAAGTCAATGTCTTCATTTTTCATTTTCCACCCTGGTACAGAGCGGTCTTTAATGCTAAGTCTCTGAACAGTTTTCTGTGAGAATAAAGTTTCACTGCAGTATAGACAAAGCAACATGTACAAATCCCATTAAAATAATAGCATGATCTGTGTATTTCACTGCCATGCATTACTTGTAAGAGATAGTCCTTTATTTTCATATCACAAAGACATATCCTGCATTAGGGTAACTCCATTAGCTGTGTATTTGTTGATGCCCTTGCACCGATGTATGGTAACAGCAAATTTTTCAAAAACGCACTGTCAAATTTCTTGCAGAAATTAATCTTCTCATCTTTCCTTTGAAGATTTAGTGAAATAACAATAAATATCCACATCCTCTGTGATGATAGGAGTATTAAAATGTAATTGCTGTGTAGCTATTTTCTTCAACGTCAACATTGCTAGCAGAAGAGAAACAGTTATCCTGCAGCCCACTAATACATTTCCTCAAAGCAGCTGGTGGTTCACTTAAGTACAGAACAAATCATTCCAATTCTACTCTGTACCATCTCTAAGCAGCATCCTGACTGGAACACATAATGGTGACAAATTACAGATGAGTTTGCTTAAATATGTTAACATGTCCATGAATCTATAAGTCCTCTTTGCATTGAGGTCTTTTCATTTTTTCTCAGGTTCAGTCAAACACCTTTGTCACTGATTATATGACCTACATAACGGATCTCATCTAGGCATTTGTGTCTGTTCAGTTTAAGATCCTTTTCTTTTGCATGCTGCAGAACATTACCCAGTCTTTCATTGATCATTTTCTTCCCAAAACAGCAATTACTTTCAGTCCAACTAGATTTTCAGAGATCTGTAGCGTGATGCTTTGGTACACCTCAAGTGCAGAAAAAATCCAAAGGGAAATCACTTAAACATGTATCAACCAAAAGAGAAATAGAAGGTGCAAAGTTCTGCACTGTCAAGTTGCATCTGCCGAAACCCTTTGCTTACATCCAAAACTACAGTTATTATTGCATTTTTAAGTCTAGATAAGCTCTCTTCAGTTGTTCTCATGGAGCAAAGATCATGTCTGATGACCTTATTTGATCTATTGGGTCTCTACAAATCCTTAACTTGTGTAGTTCTGTTTATTCTGTCAGTTCATGTTCGTAGTCTTAGTGGCCTCTGGTTCAGCATTTACTTTAGCATTCAGAGGTAACAGGACTTTACATGGTTCATGCATTTTTGATAGCACACTATATTATATATCAATATAACAATAAAATAATAATGTATCCCAATCCTTTATCACCTAAAATTATCTATGAGTATCTTTTGGTCCCATTTGATCATTGCAATTTTCAGAATGCTCTTCAATCAAGCACACAAGTACTTCCTGTTCCACTATTTCAGACTCTGAATGGTACTTAAACCATTTTTGACATGCCAGTGAGACTTTGCCACATGGGCTTATGTTGTACATTCTATATGAAATAAGATGACCTTTTCATTTTAATATGGGGCAGCCTTATTTTTATGTACAACCTTAATTTTTACATTTAGTAGGAGACTCAATCAAGCACTTTGCATCATCAGTGGTTTGATCACCATCTGTATTTACATAAATGTTTTTTGCTTTTTGAATTATTTCTTTGTATTAATGAAAGCATCATACTTTTGTAAGATGCTTGCTTTTATTGCATGCATGACAAACCATGACTTGTGCAGGATACCTTGTGAATGCCTCCAGGTTCATTGTGAACAAATCTGGTCTCTACTATTCATTTGCCCTTGTGTTCTCTCTTTATGTCTCACTGTGGATTTTATTTTGGATACATGTCTGTTCTTTCACTGCTTGTTAATGCTTTGATTTGGGAAGCACAGGTTTCACCAGCCCTACAAATATCTACTGTACTTTGCAAAGTCAAGTCAATTTCCTCCAGTAGCCTTGCTGTGGTCTAGTTATCGGTTACACCACAGATAATTCAGTCTCTTCATAGTTCATCAATGGTTCATGTTCCCATGCCTTAGCTTTATTTTCCATGTCTGTAATATAATGGTCAATGGCCTCACCATGAACTGGTTTCTTTTAAAGAAAATGAGATTTTTCCAAGTGAAATTTTTGTGTGATCTATGGTATTCTTGAAATATTTCAATGACTGTATCTAGTTGTTTGCTGCCTCCTTCGTGTTCCCATTGGAATGTATTCTAGATCTCAAATCCCCCATCACATGGCAGAGTTCAGTATCTAATGATTCCAGTGGCTACTACAACAAAGTCCATATGCCTTCTAGGAGGTGTTAGAGGAGAAGAGAGGAGAGGGTGCAGACTTCTTCCATATGTATCAGTGCCTGTTGCTGTTAATATGCTTTCATAACAGTGAAAGAATAATGAGATCAGAGCTGAAGGTCTGAGAGAAGACTATTTAACTGAAAAATAAAAATTTACCAAAACTTGATTTTCTGTTCTGAGGCCGACTTGTCTGTCAATGAGCATCAGATTTTAGATTTATACTCTTTGTGTCAGTGGCCTTATTAGCAAATAAAGAACACGACTAAGTACAAAAAATAGCAGCTTCTTACATTCTTAAAAGAGACCTGAATGTGTTTTTCCTATTGTAGATTTCCTCCTACATAGCAGAGGTTTGTTTTTTCTTTATGGTCATTAAATAATATTCCTATTATATTATCTTTCAGAGTTAACAATAAGTGTCATTCCCACATGTCATGTGGATCTCTAGTTTTGCCTAAACATATGTTTTGATCTCCTCAGCAGAAAGTATGAGGATGTTACATTTGGCTAGATTTTAGAAATAGCACCTAATAATACATTGTCACTCATGTCATTTAATTACATGCTTGTTGCAGTGAAGGATGTAAAATGACTTTAAATAGAGAAATTTTCTTAGCTTTCCTGTGTAGCACTTTATGGGGTATTATTGTTATCTATATAGGTATTTACGATAAGATATGCCAATGGAGTAATTTATTTACATTTTGGGATCAGAGGTAGTGGGCTTGTCTGTGATTATTGTATCTGATTTGTTAATAATTCTAAGGGCAAAACCTTCCATTATCACTTCCATCTCCTTTTGCTGGTTCCTAAGATGTTTCATTCTCTCCTTTTACCATTGTCAAACAGAGAAGTGCAGACAAGCTTTGAAATCACCATAACAGGGAGAAGAGAATCAAAACAGTATAACTGTGCCTTGTATTTCCCCCTTACAATTCAATACAATGGAAAAAGTGAATGTCTATTCTCAAAAATCCTAGGATCCTAGTGATCCCAAGAGAGGCATTTTGAGGGGCAAATATATAATTTTAATGTGGCACCACACCCTTTACAAAGAGAAATGAGAAGTATCTACATAGAAGCACCAGTGTCTTGATATGTATGCAAATACAAAGAAATTGAAGGCCTGAATTAGGAAAACATATGTCCATTTCCCTTTGAAGCTTCAGAAGGCTGACTTGTGTGCAGAAGTATCTAAGGTTATTGGGGGAAATAATGTAATCAACAGCCTTGTTATTAGGGGGGAGGCAACAGTAAGAAGGATCAAATAAACCTAAAGGAATTTGGATGCTTATTCAAAACATTGTGGTTTTCTGCCATATTACTTCTGTGTTCTGTTCTCCCCTTGTCCTTCCTTTCATACCCAGTTTGATCAGATCCTCCCCATTCAACATCATTTGATCTGATTCTCCCTCTCATTTAGGTCTGCCTGGTTCTCTTGTCTTGAACCCAGTGACTCTCATTCCTCATCACTGCTACCTGCCATATCTCTTTTCTCTCAATAGGACCTCACTACCATTCATACGCTGAGATCACTGAGGATTATCAGGCCATCTTACAATCCTCAGAGGTCTGGCTGCTGACTTTAAGACTCACCCTCCAGAACATATTGTAACCACTCAGCCTGGAGAACCTGCAGAAAATGCGGGGTTTAAAGACTGCAGCTGGTAGTGTAGAGACCGCCGAGCATCATCAGAACTGCACATGAATGTTATGGAACCTCTGGAGAAGTGGTGCTAGTGGAGAGGTATTTGGGTGTTGTGGTGATTAAACTTAGGTTTTGAGATGGAATTCAGGTAACTTACTTTTGCAGTCAGTTTTCTCATTACTGCTTAGTAGTAGAAGACATCCAGGCTTATTATGAATTCCCCTACTCTTTGTCTGAATCTGAAGCAATCAGTGGGTAAGAGGAAAGAATGCTTCCTGAACTCTGCTCCCTTCTGGGATAGGAACAGAGCCTTATATCAAAGAATAGCACCTTTTAGGGTATTATAACATCACAACCACCAAGTCTATCCTTTTATTGAACTTATAATTTTTAAAGGGTCTCCATTTAGGAAAACAATTCAGTTTCAATAGCTGAATTTCATCAGTAAAAAAGAGAAATAGCTCTGGGCTATCAACCATGCAAGTCCAATTTTGCTCTCCAAGTCATTTTTTTGCACAATATACTATATAGCTGCAAAAGACCTGACAGAAACAGAAGTTTCCCATAAAACAAATGAAGTTTCATGGGCTTTAATTATTACCTACAGCACAACTCTTGGGTCTCTTGCTGACATAATCAACCTTGCAAACCAGAACATGCTATTATGTTCACATCACTACATGTATTTCACACTCACACTATGAAAGGGAACATGTGTCAGGTGCTCAGTGGCAGGAAGAAAATGGTGACAATTCATACAGATCTCTTGTTCAAGGCCATCCTATTTCAAAAAAGCAATTTACTTCAAATATGGAAACACTTTTGAGATGTTGTATTAATAATTTGATGGACAAGTCCAATTTATGAGATTTGTAAACAAAACTAGAGACTAGAGACCCTAGGGGAAAACCAGTTGAAGACAGTTGGCAGTTTTTCAAAGAGACATTATTAAGGGCACAAGAGCAAACTATCCCATTGTATAGGAAATACATGAAGTTTGGCAAGAGACCATCCTGGCTTTACCAGGATATCTTCAATAATCTAAAAATCAAAGAAAGAGTCCTACAAAAAGAGGAAACTAGGTCAAATTACAAAGGATTAATATAAACAAATAACACAAGTATGTAGGGACAAAATTAGAAAAGCCAAGGCACAAAATGAGATCAAACTAGCTAGAGACATAAAGGATAACAAGAAAACATTCTACAAATACATTAGAAGCAAGAGGAAGTCCAAGGACAGGGTAGGACTGTTACTCAATGAGAGGGGGGGAATGAATAACAGAAAACATGGAAATGGCAGAGGAGCTTAATGATTTCTTTGTTTTGGTTTTCACCAAGAAGGTTGGTAGTGATTAGATGTTTAACATAGTAAATGCCAATGAAAATGAGGTAGGCTCAGGGGCTAAAATAGGGAAAGAACAAGTTAAAAATTACTTAGACAAGTTAGATGCCTTCAAGTCACCAGGGCCTGATGAAATGCATCCTAAAATACTCAAAGAGCTGACTGAGGAGATATCTGAGCCATTAGTAATTATTTTTGAAAAGTCATGGAAGACGGGAGAGATTCCAGAAGACTGGCACTATATTTGCCCTTTTCCAATCTATAAAAAGGTAAATAAGGACAACCCAGGGAATTACAGACCAGTCAGCTTAACTTCTACACTCGGAAAGCTAATGGAGCAAATAATTAAGCAATCAATTTGCAAACATCTAGAAGATAATAAGGTGATAAATAACAGTCAGCATGGATTTAACCTGATAGCTTTCTTTAACAGAATAACAAGCTTTCAGGATGGGGGAAGCAGTAGATGTGGTATATCTTGACTTTAGTAAAGCTTTTGATACTGTCTCGCATGACCTTCTCATAAACAAACTAGGGAAATGCAACCTAGACAGAGCTATTATAAGGTGGGTGCATAACTGGTTGTAAAACCATTCCCAGAGAGTAGTTATCAGTGGTTCACAGTCATGCTGGAAGGGCATAATGAGTGGGGACTTGCAGGGATCATTTCTGGGTCCAGCTCTGTTCAATATCTTCATCAATGATTTAGATAATGGCATAGAGAGTATACTTATAAAGGAAGGAAGGAGTACTGCGCAAACAGATCTGGGGGGTCATAGCTAAATATGAGTCAACAGTGTAACACTGTTGCAAAAAAACGCGAACATAATTCTGGGATGTATTAGCATGAGTTTTTACAAGGAGGAGGGAGAAAAAATGTTCTTCTTAACCTCTGAGGATAGGACAAGAAGCAATGGGCTTAAATTGCAGCAAGGGAGATTTAAGTTAGACATTAGGAAAAACTTTCTAACTGTCAGGATGGTAAAGCACTGGAATAAATTGCCTAGGGAGATTGTGGAACTTCCATCATTGGTGATTTTTTTAAGAGCAGGTTAGATAAACACCTGCCAGGGATGGTCTAAATAATACTTAGTCCTGACATAAGTGCAGGGGATTGGACTAGATGACCTCTCGAGATCCCTTTCAGTCTTATGATTCTATTTACCTAAGTTGAATGGGATATATGAGATATATTCAGATAAAAAGATAATCTAAATATGGCCCAACACCTAAATGAATACTTTGTCTCAGTTTTTAATAAGGGTAATGAGCAGCTTGGGGGCAGTGGCAGGGTGTCTAATGGGAACAAGGGTATAGAAATAGAAATTATGACCTCCAAGGTGGAAGCCAAACTCAAACATCCTAATGAGACTAAATCAGGGGTCCTGAATAATCTCCATCCAAGAATAGTAAAGGAGCTGGCACATGAAATTCTGAGCCCAATAGCAAGGATTTTTAATGAATCTGTAAACTCTGGGGTTGTACCCAATGACTGGAGAACTGCAAATATAGTACCTATATTTAAAAAAGGGGAAAAAACGTGATCCAGGAAACTACAAGCCTGTTAGTTTGTCCTCAGTTGTATACAAGATCTTAGAACACATTTTGAAAGAGAAAGTAGTTAAGGACAAAGGTAAACAGTAATTGGAATAAAATAGAACGTGGTTTTACAAAAGGTAGATTGCACTAGACCAACCTGGTATCTTTCTTTGAGAAGATAATCAGTTTTCTAGACAAAGGAAATGCAGTAGATCTAATCTACCTGATTTCAGTAAAGCAATTTATAACAGTTCTACATGAGAAATTATTAGTTAAACTGGAGAAGATGGGGATTAATAATTTTATGAATATGGTACATGGCTTTGTGTGTTTCTTTATGATGGGTTACTTGCTATGGAGTTAGCTCAAAAGAGGTTGTTAAAAGAACAATGCACAAAAGGCAAAATAACTACACAGATAGGAATCCTTGAGAAAACATTGGGGATACATTAACTGGGGAATACTCCTTATCTGGCTCTGTACAGGCTAAGAGGCTATTCCCAAGGCTAAGCTTTGGATCAAAGGAGGATACTACACCATTATAGGAGCCCAAGCCTGGAAAAGATGGGAGGTTTGAGTGAATTGAGAGAGACTGTCCAGCTGTGTCAGTGAGAAATGGCAGGCACTCAAGGAGACAGAGAATGAGAGTTTCTGCAGGAAGCAGGCTGTAAACCCTCCCTTTCCCCCCTCCCCCCCTGGCCCCTTTCTTTTGGGGACATCAGGGTTGAGTCATGTCTACCTCGGGACATGAGGGAAATGCCAAACAGAGAACACACATAAGTCTTTGTTTTAAATACATTTCTCTGAGTGCTGTGAACCTCTGAGTAAATAAATCCTACCTTGTCTTGAAGGAACTGTTAGTTTTAATGCCTACTGTTGTGGTTCACAGGCTCCCAAAGGGAAACTCTTGAGCCAACAAACACAAACATACACGTATAATTCTGCTACATGCATACCCCCATTGAATTCAATGGGACTGCTCACAGGAGTACAATTACACATGCTTATGGGTTTGGAGGACCTGGCCCATTGAGTTTTTCTGAGAAATGTGATCCTCATTGATAGAACCAACTGTCACTTGAATTAAAATATAATTAAAATGTAACTAATGGATCTACAATCTGAATGGCTGTTTATTCCATTTTGCTATTGTCATGTTCATGTTTAAGCAGAAGCATGGTACTAGACATTAACCTAATGAAATATTTACCAAACCACATTTATATAAAATAAAATCAAGCTACTGGAGAAACAACAATATGTCATATTTTACAATGACTTTTAATCATGCTTTAAATACTTCCAAAGGCTTTATGAACAGTATGCAGTTGAAAGCCTGGAGTGATTAATTTAAAACTCCATGATCTCTTCTTCTGCCCCGCCTGTCCTTTTCCCTGCTCCATGTACACCAATGGGCACCATTCTTTTGAAGTGTTGCTTTTGGGTGCGGTTATCGGAAAGTGAAGTCAAACGTTTGGACAGCACCTTGCATTGTAAGCTCAGTTGGGGCCACTAGGTGCTACTGCAATACAAATAAATGTTTATTTATTTTATCTTTCATATTATTTGCTCCTTAGGTAGTTGCAGCACACAGCATAAGCCTGTCTTTATTATATTAATATATTAAACAAGCCCATATTTAAGTAGCAACTGCAAAGCGAATTGCTAAAGCGCTAACATAAAAAAAAATAAGTATTTTGTAAAGATAATTAAATACATTTTAAGGCTATAAACTTGCTAATTAAATGCATGTTTATTTCTGTATTTTGGCTTTTTGTAATTGATTTATCTGGAAAAAGAAGAACAGGAGTACTTGTGGCACCTTAGAGACTAACAAATTTATTAGAGCATAAGCTTTCGTGGACTACAGCCCACTTCTTCGGATATGCATATCCGAAGAAGTGGGCTGTAGTCCACGAAAGCTTATGCTCTAATAAATTTGTTAGTCTCTAAGGTGCCACAAGTACTCCTGTTCTTCTTTTTGCGGATACAGACTAACACGGCTGCTACTCTGAAACCTGATTTATCTGGGGTAGTTGTTAGATCTGAGCAAACACCTGCATCTTTTATTTTGTTAAATTTGTTACAGTGTTAGGGTTCACTTACTTATTTTTGGTTGTTTTTTCCCCCTAAAGCAAATTGGTCTTTCTATGTATTTCTGTGAGTTGAGGGGAACAAAAACAATGGACCTGGTTAGGAAAGGCATTGGTAATATGAGTCACCATGGAAACAGAATCCATTCTGATATGGAAGCCAACGGGCTATGAAGTACTGTGAATCTTGGGAAATCTTTAGTAGAGCTGTTCAAAACCCCAAAATTTGCCACAGAAGTTCTTGAATGGAAAATTTGCAGTTAAGAGTTTTCTGTTTTTCTGGGAAAACTTGGAAACAAATCAACATTTTTATTTCAGTTCAAATTGAACATTAGGTTAACTTTCAAAAATCATGTCTTTGAAGTTTTGATTTCCCTCCTTCCCCCTCTTTTTCCTTTTTTTTTTGGCACTGAATACAATGTTTTTAGTCACACTTCAGTCAAATATGATGTTCAGTGGTTCACACTGCTTGGAAATAGAAATTCTGTGCTTTATTTTCATTTGCACCAAGGCCCTAACAGTTTAAAGGAGCCTGAAAGTGCATGTACATAACATCTTGACAATGCTGAGTTGGTATAACTGAGAATGAGGCCCTTGGATTCCCACCACATTGAGGCATAATAACACTCATTGCAATTTTCAAATACTATCAGTAACCTGGATGATATTTTAATTCAAATTTGGCATATTTTCATCATTATCTTTCTCAAAACATTTTCTAGCTTTGCTTCAGCAGAAGTGGCTGAAAAGTGCCTGTCATAAAAGTTTATAGTGGTGGCCTTTAGACTGTCAAAGACGGTAAGGGGGACATGTCAAATGACACTCATGACATTTCTTGGCATTGTCAGTTTAGGACAGGCCATCAAATAAATGCCTTTGCTTCACTCTGCTCTGTTCTGTCATCACTGCCAGTTCCAGTGCTGTTTTATTTCCAGCTATCGGCAAAAAAGCAGAAAAAGCTAGGGTAGTTAGGGCTAGTAATAGTTAGTAGGTGGGTGGAATGTCCTTAATAGGAGGACAGCTGGTTTTTTCTACTTTCTGAGCAACAAGGCATTAAACATTATTGGCACTCACTAGCAGGAATAGATTCCAGAGCTTCTGTTTTCATACATAAAATCTTTTATAAATTTTGTAAAACTATTGAAGTTATAAAGGAGAAAAATGTTTATAATCAATTTAATATAATAAAAAATTGGTACTCTTCTTTCCCTAATCAAGAGAAGTTATATATGTGTAGGTCATGTACAAACAATTTAATGTTATCTATTTCATTGCCATTCTTTAACTAGAAACCCAAATGAGTTAAAGGTCCAGCCCCAATAACCTCTGACACACCATGGTGTGAACGTAGCAGAGCTTACCTTCCTCCCACTGTGCTGCCCCACTGAAGGCAACTCTGAAACATGTGACTGGATTGTATGCCTTCCAGTATTTGATTTAACCCTTAGGGACTCATTCAATCTTTCCTTCTTAAGTCAGTGGCTAATGCAATGGGAGAAGGATTGTGCCCTAGGTGATGATATTGCAAAGACAAGAAGGCCATGGATATTGCATTGAAAAGAAATAACTTTTCAGTATCCTGACACATCTTCTTTAAAACTGTAGGCTAAGTACTACAATATTTCTGAAAGCTGGAAGTACCAACTATTGTCACATAGGCCTAAAGCCTAAGCATTTCTCGTGACTATGCTTAAAAACATGTTTTGAACTCAGGCTAAAGTACGTTAAAATTGTTATGATGGAAATATATGGCATAAGGTAATAGGACATTTAGTAGTAACTGGTTGATGCTAAGCTACGTAATAACCACAAATTGTAATAAAAGATAAAAAAGTAATGTATAAAAGATGTATGGATTGGATCCGGGGGGGGGGGGGGGGAGAGGGGAACTTAAAATATATTTGCATTTAGAGATGTGTAGACTTTTATTAGATAATATATGGAGGGAAGGAGAACATGGAACTGAAGCCACCAGGGATATGAAAGTGCCCAAACTGCCTTATTTTAAGTCTGTTAGTTTTTGTTTTGTTTTCTATTACAATTATACTTTGGAAGACACATGATATTTAAGTTTAGCTCTTTTTGTATACCTGACATCATTAGAGGCGCAACTGAAGGCATAAATTCATTCAAAAGTAACCAATATCTAAAATATACCAATACAGACCACATCCTACAGATGCGGTTTTACAATATCAATGGGGAAATATGTATATTTAGAATAAGGTTACATATCTTAACATATCTTTTAAAACTTTGCCATGCGTTTTCTTAGAGTGTGCTCCAGACATGCCAAACCTGTGAAAAAAATGCAGAAATTGGGCTTGGTTTTGGCTTAATTGGCTTGTGAGTTGCTTGTTGGCTAGTTTTTGGCTTGTAGCTTGTTGCTTGTTTGGCTTGTAGCTTGTTGCTTCTTTTTTTTGATCGGTTCCCGGCAAGCAGGGGCAAAGGAGGGCAAGCAGGGGCAAGGCTATTTCAACTCAAAAAAGTTAATTCTAGGAATCATTCACAATACAAGTGGAGGTAATTCTGAATTTTTCAAAGACATTGCAGACATTCTTTCTAATAAAAAAAGACATTCCTGTAATACTGGGAGGCAATTAGAATACTACGTTAGATAGATATTTAGATAAATCCAACTATATGAGAGCCAGCTCCCAAAGCACAAGAGGCCAACCCACATTATTAATGAATTAACTTGATTTAAAAGATATATGAAGACAGACACCTCTAGGAGCGTGACTATACATTTCTCTACAGTACACTCACCTTACTCCATAACTGATTTTTTTCTTGTGTCTTCAGAACTGATTCCAGCATGCCTAGATGCAACTATTGATAATATATTAATTTAAGATCATGCTCCAATTATACTTACCACAGACACTGGTTACACCTCATTAAAATCTTCTAGGTAGAAGCTGAACACTGTGCAACTTGTGCAAAATTTTGTTCCGCAGTTATTCAGTCATCTCTAACTTCATACAAGAAAATAAACACTCAGTCACCTCAGATTCCATCTTTTGGGAAGCTCTGAAATCTACTGTAATGAGTGAATGTATAAAGTATGCCTCCCAAAGAAACAGAGAAAGATTCAAGTTACTAGACACTCTGGCCAAGGAAATAGATGAGTTGCAGAGAACGCACAAGACTGACCCACACAATGAAAATCTCCTACGTTCTCTAATCAACACCAAATATAAATATAATGAATGCTTATCCAGCCAAATTGAATTTAGACTCAACAGGGTCAAACAAAGATATTATGAATGGGGAGATAAAGCAGGTAAAATACTTGCCAGATGACTTAAAACGGAACACCAACATTTCTTCCTTATTACAGATGGGAGTGCCATCCTTGAACTAACAGACATAAATAATCCATTTAAACAATTCCATCAAGCTTTGTATAAATCAGACAACCAAACTGACTCTAAAATAACTGATCAGTTCATTGAAGGCCTGCCTTTTAATTCCCTAACTTCAGAACAAGTGTTGTTTTTGGCCAAAATCTTTAAAGAACTCAAGAGATTGACCAGGCTATAAAGAATATGAATTCTGGCAAGGTCCCTGGGATGGATGGCTTTCCAGCAGATTTCTACAAAACATTCGGCTATCTTCTATTCTTTCAAAGTTTTCACTGAAACATCCCGAAAAGGAACTATGTCTCGCAACAAGAGAACTGGTCTAATTACTTTAATATTAAAGAAGAACAAAGATGGTCACAGCAGTGGTAACTTCTACCCTTTATCTCTATTGAACAGAGATTGCAAAAGAATTGTCAACATTTTAGTGACTTGACTGAGGACTATCATCCCAGATCTGGTTTCATTAAAGGAAGATTAGGTGCTGATGATTTGAGAAAAATTGCTCACCTGACCTGTACCGGGGTGGTCACCCCACTCCTGCCCTGAAGGTCTTAAAACAGCCCTGGGAGAGGGCTGTGGCAGGGGGAAAAGCTAGGATGATTGGGGGAAGCAGCCACAGGTGGGGCCATGCCCCAATCAGGCCACAGCTGGCCCTATACGAGGGCTGAGGGCCAAAGGCTAAGGAATAGACACTCTCTCTAGCTTCCTAGAGAGGGAAGGACCTGGCTGCCTGGGAAGCTGAGGAGGGTACCTAGGGTGGAGCAGTGCTAGGGAAGAGCAGAGGGAGCTGGGGAGCTCCAGCCTAGCAAAGCCCCAGGCTGCAGGCTGAGTTAAAGGCCCACAAAAGGGTACTAGGGCTTCAGAGGGGCAGCCCAGGAATAGGTAGAGGCAGCTGGTCTAACCCCCCTTGCCAATGATGAGTAATTTACAGACTGCAGTCGGCCCCAGTGAGCAGGGGCTAAATGGAGACTGGCAGTAGCCACTGAGGCAAGGTGGGGATAGGGGGTTGGAGGTTCCCCTGGGAGGGGAGACCCAGAGTGAGGGGGTACTGCGGTGGACAGAACCCCTGGGCAAAGGGCACCAGGGTCTGGGAAGGTCACGGGGCCTGCAGCAGGCGAGACACCAGCCTGCAGAGGGTGCTCTGGGCTGGAAAAGCTAATTCCCAGGACGACCAGCAGGAGGTGCCACGTCGGTGAGTCGCTGCCCCGCCACATGACCCAATAAGCTCAGATGTCAGATGTTCCCTCCATAACCTTCTTTCTAAATACAAAGAAGGCCTTTGATAGGATTGAATGGCCTTATCTAATGGCTGTCCTAAAAAAATTCAGATTTGGACCAATATTCCTGAATTGGGTCAATGTATAATATAACTGTCCCCTTGCTTCACTATCAACTAATAGAATTATTTCTTCCATATTTTAACTAGAAAGAGGGACATGACAGGGCTTTCCTCTCTTGCCCCTCCTTATTAATTGCCCTTTTGAACTACTGGCAATGTACATATGTCAGCACTCAGCCATTGAAGGTGTGACTATAAACAAAAAAAAATACAAAATCATTTTTGTATCCCGATGACTTTTTTTTTGCTATTGAAGAATCCATCCTCATAAATCCCACGATTATTGAATGTAGTTGACATTTTTTGAAAGATTTCTGGTTTTCACATTAAATGGAATAAATCACGAGCAATCGATATATCCAAAAGACCAGATCCTTCTCAATCTCAGCATTTTCCATTTCAAATATGCAAAGAAATAACTTATTTAACTGTTAAGATTTGTCCTAATCTTCCCAAAATTGTTTCTATAAATATGGACCTATGATGTGGGTCTGCTCGACTCACCTCTTGGTGGTGCCTCCTTGGGGCTCATCTCATGTGCTGGGAGCTGCAGGGCTTTCCTCTTCATGGCTTAGACCTCTGGCTAAGTCCCATTAAAGTTCTCCCCCTTTCAAGGTATCATCAAAGTCTGCTTCCAGCCTGCTTCTGGACACCACCAAATGGGCTATCCCTAGTGTGTCACTCCAGCAGTGATTGTAGAGGAACCCAGACCTGCCCTCTACACAGGGTTCCAGTCCAGGAACCCTCAACCTATCAATTCTGGCTTTTACTCTCCCAGCCCTTAATGCTCCCCTGGACTGCTTCCTAATTTGTCCTTACAACTTCCTGCTCTTCCCCCTTGTATCTGGGAGTATGACTGCAGGTTTCCTCCTTTGAAGCTTACCAACTTCCTCCCTTTATAGATCCGTTTATAGATCACAGGACTATATATTAAAAGATGACTTCAAGGATGTAGAGAAGTGGTACCTCCTCCCACTATCCTTACTGGGGAGAATAGAAATAGACAAAATGAATATCTGCTCAAGATTGACTTATATTTAGGGCCCTACCATATTCATGGTCCACTTTGGTGAATTTCACAGACATAGGATTTTAAAAATCATAATTTTCATGAATTCAGATATTTAAATCTGAAATTTCACTGTGTTGTAATTGTAGGGATCCTGACTCAAAAAGGAATTGTGTGTGGGTGGTGTTTCAAGGTTATAGTAGGGGGAGTTGCAGTACTACTACCCTTACTTATGCGCTGCTCCTGGTGGCAGCACTGCTTTCAGAGCTGGGCTGCTGGAAAGCTGTGGCTGCTAGCTGGAAGCCCAGCTCTGAAGGCAGAACCACCGCCAGCAGCAGCGCAGAAGGAAGGATGGCATGATATGGTATTGCCACTCCTACTTCCGCGCTGCTGCCTGCAGAGTGGGCCCTCAGT
The DNA here is from genome assembly GCF_027887155.1 of Malaclemys terrapin pileata. NCBI lineage: Eukaryota > Metazoa > Chordata > Testudines > Emydidae > Malaclemys > Malaclemys terrapin. The sequence goes on along the minus strand of NC_071506.1, from coordinate 66,415,512 downwards.
CAGCAGCCACCACTCTCTGGCCACCCAGCTCTGAAACAGCAGTGCAGAAGCAAGGGTGGCATGGTATGGTATTTCCACCCTTACTTCTGTACTGCTGCTGGTTGGGTGCTGCCTTCAGAGCTGGGTGCCTGGCCAACAGCTGCTGCTCTCCAGCTGCCCAGCTCTGAAGGCAGCACAGAAGTAAGGGCAGCAATACCGTGACCCCCCCATAAAATAACCTTGTGACACACACACACCCCTCAACTCCCTTTTGGGTCAGGACCCCCAATTTGAGAAACACTGGTCTCCCCCATGAAATCTGTATAGTATAGGGTAAAAACACACAAACGACCATATTTTACAGGGGGCGGGAGGAGAGGGGGGAAGACCCAGATTTCATGGTCCATGACACATTTTTCATAGCCGTGAATTTGGTAGGGACCTACTTATATTATTAGCCTATTACATTTTAAGGTGTCTCTCTCTCACTCTTTGCTTAAATAAATAGGGTTATCATGCAATTTATATGGGATAAAAAAAAACAGCCTCGCTTGTCACACAAGACCCTTAAAAAATCCTGGCAACTGTATATGGGATTGCCAGATTTGTATCTATATTATCTAGCATTCCAAATGTGTTCTGTTATAAGGTGATTCCCCTCCATTGATTCTGTATCTAGACCTGACTGGTTTGAGATTTAAAAAAAAGCTTATCTCTGCCATTTGGTTCCCATTCTTCTTTATACCTTAAGAGGCTACTGATACCCTTAAGAAAAAATCCTATCTTTGCATCTACATGGGGCATTCTGCAATGATTACGATGATTACTACAGCATCTGATCTTACTAATTTCTTTCTCATACCACTATGAGATAACTTGCCTCAGGATCTAAGCCAACCCCACACTTAAAACGATTTGGATTAAAAAAGGATTAACAAAAATCAAAGATATAATACAAATTGATAGACTGGCCTCCTCCAATTACATGTATACCAAATAACAGCTATGGCTGTCTCACAGTTCTTTCTTTCAGCAGCTATGCTCAAGGATTCATGCAAGGATAGGGAACAGTCTGTTTCAACTCTCACCTCTAGAAGAACATGTTAAGAAATATGGAAACAAAAGTCACTTTGTAGGATTTCCTAACAGGCGGCCTAATACTTTGCATTACCCTCTCAATCTCAATCTCAAAGAAAAATGGGGGAAAATTTTTTAGCCTTACTATCACAACGGAAACCTGGGAGGATATCTGGCTTAATGTGAAAAATACTTCAGGTGCTTTTATCCTTATGATTCTTTCAGACTAAGATATTAAACTAGTACTACTGGACTCCAAAATTTGTCTAAGACTAGATTGGATACACACTGTGAATGCTGGAAATGTAAACAGTCACATGCCAACCTTTCACACATCCTCGATACCTGTCAAAAAATGTATGTGTTCTGGAACACTATATTCATTCAGTATTCTCTCAAAAGCTTTAAGTGTTGCTATCTTTCCTTATCCAAGCCTGCATATTTTAGCAGTGCTCGATTAGTTAGTATTACCAGTTAACATTAAGAAATGGATTACAGTAACTATTTCAGTAGCCAAAAGAGTTATTTGGAGAAAATGGAAATCTGCAACTCCTCTCTAATACACAGGCTGATTTAGTGAGCTCTCTACTACTGCAGTAATGGAAAACAATGACTTTTTCTAATAGAAATGCTTGGAAAAAAATATGAGGATGTCTGGTCACACATGAAACTATTGCACACTTTTCCACTTTAGTATATATTAGTCCCCAATACTCATGTTATGTTCTCATTTATTTATCTATTTAGTCACTTTAATAATTGATTCCCTGCATGACTTCTATGGGTTCAGGTTTTGTTTGTTTTTTGTTTTGTTTTTCCCAGGTTCTGAAAATAATGCAAGTTGAATTTTGTTATTTATATGCTATTTCCATCTTGTGCACGTATTTATATATATTTGGTTTTATGTGTACATATTTTTATATAGAACAATAAAAATAAAGTTAAATAAAAAAATCTGTAGATTTTAAACCAGATTGGCCCAGTGTGAGCAGACAGGCCTGGTGACCCCGATTTGGTAAGTTTTGTTTTTTGATGTATGCTGTCATATCTTTAGTTAAGACAACCTGACTTAATAAACCAAGCTCAACTGACTATTCAATGTCTTATTCATTGTCTTATTCATAACCTGAACATTTCGCAATAATCTCTCCTCAGAAATACGCATTTCTTTTGGAAGACAGCATAGTTTGACATTTCTAGAAATATTACCAACACTGTATGAAAACATTATAACTCTTAGCTTGACACTACCATATAGCTCTGTCTAAGTCATACACATTCCAATTTCACTGCACTTCAGTACATCTCTCTGTATTTTCTATTTACAAGTACAAATACATAATCATTGTGCCACAACTTTCTAGAGGATTTTTAATCAATCATTCACCGAGTCACTTGGTAGAGATAACTGCAGAAGATTATGGAAGATACTAGAAAAACTGATTGAAAATAAAATCAAATTCTAATACTTGTATATGAAAACAGAATTTCAGAAGAGAACACTAGCCAGGTCTGAAATCTAGTGCCTGTATTAGCAGGATTCAACTCCCAGATTTACTTCTTTAGTCCTCAGACTGGCAAGGTCTCAGAGCTCTCCTGAAGCACCACGCCCAGATCCTAGGGAAAGAAGGAAAGTGAAGGTGTTTCAGAGGACTGAATAAAGGAGGGAAAATGTAATTTGTGAACCCCCTTTATACAAAGTTTTAGAACTGTAGGTCCCTGCCCACCCAAGCTTGGGATTCCTCAGATCTTAATTAGGGATATTCTGTCTAGCCATATATGTATTAAACAGTCTCATCACCATGGTTTCCGAGCAGTTGGTCATATTACTTTTGGATTAGGAGGAAACACTTATATTTCTCCATGATGCTGAAAAAGAGTGACTTATAGAGAAAACACCACAAATGTTTTCAGCATTTAGATTGTGTATTTGGATATATCCTGGTAAATAGCTGCCATAAAGTGCTTTCTAGGGTTGAGTGAGTAAGCATGGCATCAGCGCCTAGAAACATGACACACCTATAATTACCATATAGCCTGACATTAGTCGAGTCAAATACTATTGTGTCAAAGCAAACTTGCCTTGATTTTCCATTCCTTGCTCTCACATACTACTTCTTGACAAAAGCAATGTTGCACTAAAATTAATCTATTTCTTTCCAGAATATGCTAGAGGGAGTATGGCCATTGGGAGATTAACACCACAGCCCTGGAAGCGTTGTTATTTGTATTTGTTTCCTCATTCACAGGATAGTGGGACGGCTATATCGTGAATTCTGCAGCAAGATCACTACTTAACATTGACAGACCTGCGGGTGGCTATATTACAACAGAAAAACTTCAAAAACAGACTCCAAAGAGAGACTGCAGAGCTAGAATTGATATGCAAACTAGACACAATCAACTCCGGTTTGAATAAGGACTGGGAATGGCTGAGCCATTACAAACGTTGACTCTATCTCCCCTTGTAAGTACTCTCACACTTCTTATCACACTGTCTGTACTCGGCTAGCTTGATTATCACTTCAAAAGTTTTTTTTTTTTTTTTTTCTCTCTTAATTAATTGGCCTCTCAGAGTTGGTAAGACAACTCCCACCTGTTTATGCTCTCTGTATGTGTGTATATATATCTCCTCATTATATGTTCCATTCTATATGCATCCGAAGAAGTGGGCTGTAGTCCACGAAAGCTTATGCTCTAATAAATTTGTTAGTCTCTAAGGTGCCACAAGTACTCCTGTTCTTCTTTTTACTTAACATTGAAAATGTATCCAGCCGAGAGCTAAGGAGAGAGCTTAAAAAAAATTTTAAATAGGAAAAAAGCAAAGCTAGTGAAAGCAAGTTCAGTAAACAGACATTTGAGTGTGGCAGAAAAGAGGAGAGAGGAATCTTTATTACATTAAAAACAAGCTCTAAAATACATCATTAAACATTTTAAAAGGGGCAGCTGCTAGGCCTTCTGAAACATGGCACGAAACTCTCTCCAGGTTGGCTGTAGGAGTGTGGCCATGCAATCATTGCTGTTCATTATAATTACAAGTATTGGGAGAATCTTTAGTCTCTTTGTCTATACTGGATGGTTTAGTCGTAGGTGTAAAGCAAAATGTTATGCTGTAGGTGTAGAGCTGTGTAGAGACAGTTGGAAAATACACAATAATACTATGTAGTTTTATTTTTATTCCTGTTTAATGGGGTTAGCATTTGGGACATTTTTATTTTCTTTGTTTATTAGGTTGTGTTTGTAAAAAGCTTTGCTTCCATCTCATCTTATTAATTGTGAAAGCTTTTTCTATGCATAAATTACGGAATACGACATTCTTACAGTACATGAAAAATAGTGAGTGTTCTTTAAGGGAAAAAATAGTCATGATTTATGAGATTACTGATTTAGGAGTAAAAGAATAAGATTAACCCTTAAAGCACTGTCAATTTCCATACTTGCAACCAAATGCTTAGGAAGACCGGTAGGGGAATTAGCTCTGCCAAAAAGAATGCAACACTTTAGTAGAGCTGTCTGTGGGAGACAAATGGGAGAGGAAACTGTAATGGATGAATCAATAGAGAACATAAGAATATAAGAGCGGCCATACTGGGTCACACCAAAGGTCCATCTAGCCCAGTATCCCGTCTTCCAATAGTGGCCAATGCCAGGTGCCCCAGAGGGAATGAACAGAACAGGTAATCATCAAATGATCCATCCCCTGTCGCCCCCATTCCCAGCTTCTGACAAACAGAGGTTATGGGCACCATCCCTACCCATCCTTGCTAATAGCCATTAATGGACCTATCCTCCATGAACTTATCTAATTCTTTTTTGAACCCCGTTATAGTCTTGGCCTTCACAACATCCTCTGGCAAAGAGTTGCACAGACTGACTGTGCATTGTGTGAAAAAAATACTTCCTTTTGTTTGTTTTAAATCTGCTTCCTATTAATTTCATTTGGTGACCCCTAGTTCTTTTGTTATGAGAAGAAGTAAATAACACTTCCTGATTTACTTTCTCCACACCAGTCATGATTTTATAGACCTCAATCATTTCACCTTAGTCATCTCTTTTCCAAGCTAAAAAGTCTCAGGCTTAATCTCTCCTCATTCTGAAGCCGTTCTATACCCCTAATCATTTTTGTTGCCCTTTTCTGAACGTTTTCCAATTCCAATATACCTTTGTTGAGGTGGGGCAACCACGTCGCCACGCAGTATTCAAGATGTGGGCATACCATGGATTTATGTAGGGGCAATATGATATTTTCTGTCTTATCTATCCCTTTCTTAATGATTCCCAACATTCTGTTCGCTTTTTTGACTGACACTGCACATTGAGTAGATGATTTCAAAGAACTATTCACAATGACTCCAAGATCTCTTTCTTGAGTGGTAACAGCTAAGTTAGACCCCCATTATTTTATATGTATAGTTTGGATTAAGTTTTCCAATGTGCATTACTTTACATTTATCAACATTGAATTTCATCTGTCATTTTGTTGCCCAGTTTTGAGAAATCCTTTTGTAGCTCTTCACAGTCTCCCTTGGGCTTAACTATCTGGAGAAGTTTTGTATCATCTGCAAATTTTGCCACCTCACTGTTTATCCCTTTTTTTCAGATCATTTATGAATAAGTTGAATAGGACTGGTCCCAGTACAGACCCCTGGGGGACACCACTATTTACCTCTCTCCATTCTGAAAACTGACCATTTATTCCTACCCTTTGTTTCCTATCTTTTAACCAGTTACCAATCCATGAGAGGACCTTCCCTCTTATCCCATGACTGCTTATTTTGTTTAAGAGCCTTTGGTGAGAGATCTTGTCAAAGGCTTTCTGAAAATCTAAGTACACTATATCCATTGGATTCTCCTTGTCCACATGCTAGTTGATCCCCTCAAAGAATTCTAGTAGATAGGTGAGGCATGATTTCCCTTTACGAAAACTATGTTGTCTCTTCCCCAACAAATTATGTTCATCTATGTGTCTGACAATTTTGTTTTTTACTATAGTTTCAACTAGTTTTCCTGGTACTGAAGTCAGGCTTACCAGCCTGTAATTGCCGGTATCACCTGTGGAGCCCTTTTTAAAAATTGGCGTCAAATTAGCTATCCTCCAATCATTTGGTACAGAAGCTGATTTAAATGATAGGTTATAAACTATGGTTAGTAGTTCTGCTATTTCAAATTTGAATTCCGTCAGAACTCTTGGGTGAAGAGTATACCATCTGGTACTGGTGACTTATTACTGTTTAATTTATCAATTTGTTGCAAAACCTCCTCTAATGACACCTCAATCTGGGACAGTTCCTCAGATTTGTCACCTAAAAAGAATGGCTCAGGTTTGGGAATCTCCCTCACCTCCTCAGCCGTGAAGACTGATGCAAAGAATTCATTTAGTTTCTCCGCAATGGCCTGATCGTCCTTGAGTGCTCCTGTAGAATCTCGATTGTCCAGTGGCCCCACTGGTTGTTTAGGAGGCTTCCTGCTTCTGATGTACTTAAAAAAAATTGCTATTACTTTTTGAGTCTTTGGTTAGCTATTCTTCAAATTCTTTTTTGGCCTTCCTAATTATATTTTTGCACTTCATTTGCTAGAGTTTATGCTCCTTTCTATTTTCCTCACTAGAATTTAACTTTCACTTTTTAGAGGATGCCCTTTTGCCTCTCACTGCTTCTTTTACTTAGTTGTTTGGCCAGGGTAGCACTTTTTTGGTTCTCTTACTATGTTTTTTAATTTGGGGTATACATTTAAGTTGAGCCTCTATTATGGTGTCTAAAAAGTTTCCATGCAGCTTGCAGGGATTTCACTTTTTGCGCTGTGTCTTTTAATTTCTGTTTAACTAACTTCCTCATTTTTGTGTAGTCCCCTTTCTGAAATTAAATACTAAAGTGTTGGGCTGATGTGGTGTTTTTTTCCGCCACAGGGATATTAAATTTAATTATCTTATGGTCACTATTACAACCGGTCCAGCTATATTCACCTCTTGGATAGGCTGCTAAATGCGATAATGGAAAGAGAAAACAGCAACTGAACGAGTTGCTGCAGCTGGTAGAGAAACAGCCTTTAAGCACAGTGGCTTTTACACAGCCATAATTCCATTAACTTGGACTGCTTTACTCCTATCTTACACCACTGTTCCTGAGACCAGAATCAAGCAGATAGGGTTGAATAGTGGCAGGTCTGGAGTATCTTAGGAGAGTCTAACAAGTGGCAAGAATTAATTTCAGTGGGAGTTACAGGTGCTCATCACTTGTGAAAACCAGGTCACTTTTATTTATTAACTTAAGTATGGAATTAGAAGTTAAGTTTTCAAACCTGCTGTCAAAATAACAGTCTACAGACTGGTCCCTCAATGCAATGAAATGCAAAAGCTATTATTCTATTGAATACGGATTGTGAAAGAAAATAAAACATCTAGTAAACACGAAAATCTTTGGTTTTCTGAAAAAAGCCTGATGGCCTGAGGGGCAAAAATGTCAATCCCTTTTATAACTGTATATATTGCCTTCTTCCCAGATGATCAGTGAGGATGGCTGGGCCAGTCTGAATAAAGTAAGAGCTACCTACAACCTTCACTCATCCTTCTAATCCAGCCTGTATCCATTTTTTATATTTAATAAAGTTCAGGGATTTTGGCTTCTCTCCCACCCCACCATACGTACACCTCTCTCCACTTCTTGGGTTTGATTCTGATTCTTGTTATATTTGTTGTAAATTTTTAGTAATTCCATTAGTGCTAGCAGAGTTATACCAATGTGAGATCAAAAATCAAGTCTCTTGGTTTTAGTCAGGACCTAAAACAAAAATACTGAAATACCACAAAAAAAGCTTTTCTTCCAAGATTTCTAGCCTTACCCATAATAGAAAATACCCTGAAAAGCTCATAAGAAATTCTCACAGTATTTTCTTGTTTTGCAATGTAATAATATCTAAAGTCCTTTTGCGGTAACCACTGTGGATCTGGATCTTCAAATATGTGTACACAAAAGCACATTCTCAAGCTCGAGAGCACACACACCTTGACATTTGCTTGAGTATATATCTGGGGAGTGCACACAAGCCCTGCCTTGCATGCTCCACAGGATTTTGATGAGTTTAAGTTGGGAGCATGTACTTTCAAAGATTTAGAATCTTTTACAGGACTTGGTTAGTATGTTGTTTTACCAAAGGGTTGTCACAATCTTTGTACTGTAAATTGAGCACTGTTTACCAGCTCATGAAGATTCCAATGCAAATGGAAATACAAAATGAAATTCTCAATTTTTTAAAAGGGGCCTAAGGGATTTAGGAGAACAAATCCTAGTGGGGAAAAAACCCCACCACCTTCTGTGTGCATCCATTACACATCTTACAATGAGTGCTTGCAGTTTTTAGTAGTCATTTAGTGTAGGCCAGAATTTAAGGAATGAAACATAGGTCAGAGAGAATAAAACAATAGATGAAAACATTTATTGAAGCCCACATTTGTTTCTAAGCACACAGGGACAGACTGTGCCTGGTTGCTGCAAGAAACCTCCCATTCCTGGGTGCCTCTGCACAGCAGTGGAGCACAACCAAAGTCCCCTGCTCCGTGTAGCACAAGACATCAGAAAAGGCACTCCAGGGAGCACAGGGACTGCAGGGGGAAGTGGGGCCCAGGGCAGAGATGGCTAAGTGTGTGCTGTGCCACAGTGGTGGCTAGAGTCCAACATATGTGAGAAGGATTTAGGCAGAAGAGCTCCCCATCTCCTGGCCGAGCAAACCTCCGCTGCAGGTTGAGAAGATTTCAAAGTGAAAAATTGGGATGTGGACAGAGGAGGGGATGGGGTGTATTATGGGGAAAGGATTTGGCAGGAATGAGGGAGATGATGGATGTATAAGACTCACCATGCTGAGTGGCCCCTCATGGTATAGTGTAGAATTGCAGCTGCTCTGCCTCAGCTTCCCCATCATGCTCTGTGTCCTGCTCCAGCCAGGCCACTTAGGAGAGTTCAACTCCTTCCAGGGCAATGGAGTCCTTTAGAAGAAGGCCAACAAAAGCACAAACAGAGGATTCTTCATCCTAGCCAAGCTCAGCATCTGGCCTCCTTCCTTACAGGCAAACCCCAGCTGCAATGGTCTGTCTCAACAGCCATCAACAGGTACTTGGACACAGGTCCACCCACCAGTCTGGTCCAGGCCAACGGTCCTACTGAGGGCTCAGGCTGGCCACAGTCCTCAGACAGCTCCTGGCTCTTGGCTTCTCATCCCCAGCTAGAAGTCCATCTGCTCTTCTCCCCAGTCAGCCCTCAACTGCTGGGCTCTCCTCCTCTTAACTCTAACATCTAGTGCAAGTGTAATAGGGCAGGGCTAATTTAACAGGACTCACTGGCCACCAGGCCTCCTGGTCCTTACAGGGCAGGTCACCCTGCTACAGTGGGGAAGGAGGATGATAAAGTTGTCCATTCTTTCTTCTCCCACCTTCTTTCCCATCCATAACAGAAACATTGGGACACATTACAGTAAAGGCCATGTGGGAGAAAACTGTATTTATCCATCATCTCTTCCTCCCTCACCCCTCTTTCCTTCCTCAACCTTCAAACCTAGCTTTCACTCTTTCTATGGGATCCTCTCTTATCCCTGCAGTCCCCAAGTCCCAGCCAGGGCCGGCTCCAGGCACCAGCGAAGGAAGCAGGTGTTTGGGATGGCCAATGGAAAGGGGCGGCATGTCTGGTTTTCGGCAGCAATTTGGCGGCAGGTCCCTCTCTTCCTCTTTGAGTAGCCGCCGAAATGCCGCCGAAGAGGAAGAGAGGGAGCGAAGGACCCGCCACCGACTTGCCGCTGAAAAATGAAGCAGCGCGATTGAGCTACCGCTGAAGTGCCGCCAACTGGCTTTTTTTTTTCCCGCTTCGCCGCTTGGGGTGGCAAAAAAGCTGGAGCCGGCCATGGTCCCAGCCCTTCTTTCGAGGCCTTGCCTTACTATATGGCATCACTCATCAATCCTTGGAGCCCTTGCTATCTTCCATTGCGCAGGATCTTTCTTACCCTGATAGTACACTCCTCCCTTCTGTCTCTGTTTACATTCCCTCTTCCCTTCTCCCCCATCCCTAATCCTGGGAGATAAGCTGAAACCCCTTAAATGGCTGAGTCACTCTGGCTCAGATCCTCAAAGATTTTTAGGCACCCAATTCCCATTGGTTTCAATGGGAGTTAGGCATCTCAATACCTTTGAGGATCTGGGCATCTGTGACTCCCACTTCCAGTCTCAGCAACCCATCTACATTAAAAACATTCCTTCCTACCCAAACTCTGCATATATCTGATGAAGAGAATGAGATATTTTTAAGCAGCATAACAAGAGAGAGAAAGAGAGGGATTCATTATTGGCCAAATTCTCCTCTCAGTGAAGTCGACGGGGATTTTGCCATTGACCACCATGGGAGCATGATTGGACTAATATGTCACCTGTAACAGAAAAAAGGTAAAGAAATATTGAAGAGATACAGATTCATCATTCAAAAAAGCATGCAACTTTGGGTGATGAGTAACTCTGGCAATTATCCAAAGAACAGTACTCAACACATGGGCTTAATCCATCAAAGCAGAAATACAATAAGTTAAGATCACGCAGCTAAAATTACTTCACAAAGGAAACTCTTATCTTGAGTAATTGAAACTTCTCGAAACCACAAGAGCACAGTTTAAAAAATTGGAGTGATTACCATTAAATCCTCTTGAACATTTAAAGACTGAGACTCCAAGCACTGCCTCTCAGGTTATACAGCAGAACTATATTTACCATTGTATGTTTAGATATAGTTTATTGCAGTGGCTAACCTGGGACCCATAACCTGATTCTGGAGAGGATTTGAGACAAGCTTAATTTATATAGTGGTGCAAACTGGCTTTAATAGTTAAGAGTGAAGCCAATATACCTGAAATGCAAGTATGAGAATGTACAGTTTAAATATTAATATTAAGGCAGGCTTGGCAATTAGCTAAGGTCTATAGTATTAATAGTTATAAGGTTTAGCATAAGGGTATAAGAGTTATCATAAGCAGCATGATCTAAAGTTATAAGATATAGCCATGAGAGCTTTTGTGAAAGAACAATCTATGCTTGAAATAACAGATTTCCAGGGGATTTTTAATATGTGTAAACTTGAGGTTAACTGCATTAATGTATTGGAAGCATTGGGAAATGCATTAATGCAGTATTGCTGTAAATGGCTTCTGTCAGCAATCAGAAACCTAATTATGGGTACCTGGAAAGCCGCATATAAATGAGGATCCAAGACCTAAGTAAATATGGTCAGAGATATGTAAATGGAAAAGCGGGTGGGTATAAAACCTGATGCTTGCAGGTTTACAAGTGGGACATTGAGAGTGGCTGAGTAAGGTGACAGCCCAAAATGTTATCTCCTCTTGCGAGATCTCCACTTACTTTTTCTTCTATCTGTGCTGTTGCTAGTCTCTATAATTTGTAAGTATGTCAGCATTAGGGACTGTTCTATTGTGCACTGGTCATGAGGCTGTAAGTATGCATGATCCCAGGAGTCGTTCTGTTATAGTTAGTGTGCACTCTTATTTTTCTATGATTTCAACTATATTTGTCTGTACTGAATAAAACTCATAAAGTCTCCGTGTGTGCTTCATCAATCTCATCTTCTTAATTAACTCAAAGTAGCTGCCTGAATAAAGAACCTGAATAAAGAATGTGAGAGGTGTATTTGCCCCCTAAACGAATCCAAGGCTACAGCAGAGTGATGTTTTTCCTCTCAGTAATTGAACCTGGGGGAAATGCAAAATAAAAGACAGGCAAACAAGTGAGTTTGAGCCACAGCCCCAGACCCTTAAAGGAAATGCAGCCAGAATGGTCACCAGTCTGGAGGGACCAATAATGGAGGTACCGAAGATAAAAAATAAACAAGCAAGTGTTACCTATATGTTTAAGGCAACTGCATATGAATTTTATCTTCAGTGAGAAAGTATGCAATACAATCACTTAGTTTTCAGTATGAAACAAACATTACAGGTCCCACTCCATGCAGATCAGGTTTGATAATATCTTGAATACTGTGTTCATTTCTGGGCATCTCATTACCAGAAGTATATTTTAAAACTACAGGGACTTCAGGGGAGTGCAACAAAAATGATCCAGCAGCTAGAGGGATTGATTAATTTTCAAATCAAGCCACATTCTGGTGGGTGGAAGCTTGTGTGAGTGGTGAGCATACAAGGGTGCTCATGCTCTCCCACCCCATTGACTTAGAGGGACCTCTACCTCTAGAGACAAAGAGGTAGTTCACATTCTGAGTCCAGTCATTGATTAGCCTCTCTACAGAAATTGCCAACAAGTGTGATGGTTAGTACTGACTGTGGAGGTATTTTTCCTGACTTCAAAGTGTGTGGATGAAGAAGCAATGTCTGACATGTCAGCTGGAATTCTTTGAAACAATTTAAAATACTGGTACTTAAATTACTTTTTATTTCAGCTTAACACAGTGTACAAGATCTTAAATAAATCACAATCAATAGTAGTACCAGATCTCTGTATCTATCTTCCAAACATCCAGATCTGAATATGTCTGAACCTGGTTCTAGATCTAATTTCACTGGTGATTCCCTTCTCTCTGTAATGGTCCAAATTAAACCCTGTATCTAAACACTCTTCTTGGGCCCAGATCTGATTTTTACAGTTTGAACTGGTTTATAACAACTCTGTTTGCTGTACAACTGTGTTTATATGTCACAAGACAACCAGTATAGGTAATCTAGGGATTGTCTAGATAAAACAATTATATCCTCATTGAGAACTACAGTGATACTGATAGTCTAATATTGCAACAAACCACATAGTGATGTTGGCTTTCTTACTCTGGATATATTTAAACTTCCTTGAGGTGGCTTGTTTAAATTATATTTTAAGGTCAAAGATCATTTAAAAAGAAAAGGGGGGATGTGTTACACTAGCTGTGAATCAGAGAACCTGTCGCCCTGTTGTTAAAGGCAATTAAATAAGAGGGCTGTGATAATGATTCTGTTGTATCTAACATTGCAATTAACTTAATATTGCTAATAATCATTTATGTACCACCTCAAATGCATATGGTGCTTTATGGAGCATAGGATAACACTCGCTTCATGCCCTGAACAGTTTATCATATAAGGGCCTGATACAAAGCCCATAAAGTTAGAGTCTTTCTATTGATTTAATGGGCTTTGAATCAGACCCTAACAGACAAGACCAGAGATAGGAAAGCAATGGTTTGGGAGGATTTGGCAGGATTATTGGTGAAGAAAGCAAGGTTATTATTCAAATTACCTATATTGGGGTTTCAGCAGGTTAGTGTGAAGGAAGATACAGCTGATTACCCAGTATATTGTGCTGGATATAATTAGCTTCTACGTTAGTGCAAAAGACTAACAAAATACAAGACTCAAGGCTTGCTCATTTGGTCCTGCAGACTGTAAGTGCAAACAGTTTGCTTAATGTTGTGCTCCTTAACCTGTGATGCCCCATTTGTGACCTAAGCATTCGAGCTGGAAGCAGCCAAACTGTGGTACATTTCTCATCCTTAAACAGGGAGATGTGAAGGGTGGGAACAGGAGGAGCCTCTTGGGAAGGGGAAAGGGATTAGCAGGAGACTCCTACTGGGAGTAGGGGATTGAAGAAACTGGTGCTCCTCTAAGCACTTCTCAAACTTCCCCTAAAGTGGTCAACTGTAAAGACTTTTGGAAAGTAGCATTTCAGACAGGTGGCTAGAGTCTGTGCAGGAAAAACAGGTCTGTTCTCACACAGCTTGCCCATGTTATTTTTCCCCTGGAGCATTTTCTGCACTTTTGATGAAGCTTCAAGGGACCCACTTATTTTCTCCTCCCTCTAATCATGCTTGATGTTGAGATGCCCAGTAGCCACAATCTTTCTTCAGACAATGATTTTTTTCCTCAGATCCCTGGAGATGAGACGTATCTTTGAAGCAGTTAAGTGCGGTAACTAGCGTGTCTCACAGTGCCAGATTCAGCACTGAATCTGAGTGAGACTAGGACAATCTAAAGGCATCCACGAAAGTCTAGATGGAGTCAAAAGCTGATGTAACTTACACCTTCTTCTGTCCTTCTCATTGAGCATGTCACAGCAGTTTAGGTTCCCCTACTTGCTCAGAGGGACTACAAACTGAAATAAGGGTTGCAAGATTAGGTCCTATGTTGGAGCCCTGGCATAATGTAGATAGACACGACTCCAGCTTCTTAACACAGTTCTCTCAGAACCCTCAGTCCTGCTCACACTCTTGCTATTCCATTGGCAGCCTCTGAAAAGGAGTTGGGGAGCAAGCAACATAATTAGTTTTAAGAGAAAGCTGGACAAATTGTATGACATGGTATGTCTGTGATGGTGGGGGGCAGCATAGGTCCAGCAGCCCTGTGGCTCCCTTCCAGTTTATGTTTTATATTCCTAAATTCTTGTGCTTCAGAATTTCAGCAGGCCACCTGCAGGGCTCAGGTAAGGTTGTCTCCCTCCCTCCCCCCACAATGAATACATATATATAATTTATTTATCTCCTTCCTCTGAAGCATCAGGGAAGGCCATAGCTGGAGATGGGACATTGGACGGGGAAGGCCAGGGCTCTGAGATGAAATTCAGCATTCTCTCACGCAGGTGCTTGGCTGGCTGATTCTTGTTCACATGCTCAGGGTCTAACTGATCACGATATGTGGGGTTGGGAAGGAATATTTCCCCAGGTCATATTGGCAGTGACCTTAGTGTTTTTTCACCTTACTCTGCAGCATAGGTGACGCATAGAAGGGGCAAGTGGGGTCAAGTCCCCACAGATTTATGCTTGTCCTGGGGATGGGAGGGAGAGGAGCTCTGGACTTCTGCCGCAACTGCCCCTGACCCTTGTCCCTGGAAGTGAGGCCTGGGCAGGGAGCAGAAGGGGAGGGACTAGACACTTCTCATGCCAGCCACTCCGGGTTGCTGCTCTGTGCCTGTAAGATCCCAGCTGGTGAGGCAGCAGTGGCAGCAGCTGACCCTTCTGTTCCCTGGCTGCTAGGGATGGAGCTGAGCGATCTGGAGTCCTCCCCTCGCCCCAGCACATTTTCAACTTGCTCGACCCCTGTCGCCAGCAGCCGGGGAGCGGAGGGGGTGGGTTGCCACCACCTCCCGAGCCAGGCTCTGTCTCAGGCAGCAGCCACGCTGCACAGAGGCAGTGACCTGGAGTGGCTAGCATGAGACACGGCTCTGTCCCAACCCTCTGCTCCAGGCCTGGCCTGGCTGTCAGGGAGAACATGTCGGTGGGGAGGCACAATGGGAAGACAGAGTTCCCCCTACCCTGCAGGTAACTCTGATGAGGCGGGGAAAACACGGCAATCCCCAAGGTGGGCACAGGGAGGAGGTCACTGGCGAAGGTGCCAGGACTGGCCTCAGACAGATCCAGAGGCATTGGCTCCCTGCTTCTGTGGTCCCAGCGGCATTGGTGGCTGGAAGTTCTTCCCAGAGGAGACACGTGGGGCGTTCACATGTCCTCCCCTTTACATTGTGCCCCCCGCAGCCCCAGTATGCTCTGCAGCATGTGAATGTGGGTCACTTGCCAGGATTATTTGGGTACATCTCACTTAATTATTTCTCTGCCATTGTGGTGGCTTTAGGGTTGGGTGCACCTCAGTCCCTCCTAGTCTCTGCCTATGGCACATAATAGTCTAGATTCATGGATGCTGTGATATTTTGGTCTAATTTTGGTTGTTGGGTTTAGTGCATGGATGCTGGGTGGGGTTGGTGGCCTGTACCATACAGGAGGTCAGACTAGGTACTCTAATGGTTTCTAGCGGTTAAAGCCTTCAGGCCTTAAACTCTATGATTCAAAGACAGTTAATAGTGAAGAGAGTATGAATCCTCAGATTTTGTAGCAGTTTTTCAATGATGATGCACACATACCTTCCTTATCTGTCTGTCCATCTCTGGCACTTAGATGCCCCCCACCTCTATGAACCAAATTGAGAACATTAGCTCATTGGAAAACATGCTCTGATATAAATAAAAAAATAACTAAGTAAGAAAGCTACAGCGACCCGGTGAGCAACTAGCAGGACACGAAAACTATTTCTTATAATTTCATTTGAATGAACATTAACAGTTGAGACAAAATAAAGATAATGACAAAAAACCTGCCTTATACATTAAAGCAAATTTAACTAGAATTTTATTATATAGGAGGTCAGCAGGATTCGATATCTGAATAATTCACAAGGATCTCTTTAATAGCAGGAGGTACACAGCTGTAGGCTAAGCAATTTATTCAGCCACTATGCTAAAGAAGGAGTTTGGCAGCAGAGAGCACTAGTTGTTGAATAGCTGTTCCCAGCAACAAAAACAGGACTTGAATATATCCAATACTTGGTCTTTTGCACAATGGGTAATAATTGAGGAAAAGAAAAAAACAGAGACAATTATGGTACGGTGAAAATGAATAGATGCAGAATAGTTCAGTGCCTACTGCTGTTGTAACTTATAAGTGCTCATTTTTCTGAAACATCGGGAACGAATGCTTCACAAGAGTCACCTTTCTGCTGTTTTACCAGCTGCTCTAATGGCTCTTTTCATTTTTAATATTTGCCAGTATGATGAAAGGTGGTTATGACTATAATAATGAATTTATATAGGACTCATAAAAAAAATCAATGTTCTGTTTTGTAAAAGAAAAGTGCTCTGAATGTGTATGTATTTGTTCATTGTGTGTTGGCCCATCTGGCACAAAGAAAACATGATTATTGAAGAGATCATTCGTATTTTTCTTTTTCTTTTCTTATGTTTGCTGTGTATGACTTCTACAAAAAATCTCTCTCTTCTTAAGAAGAAAACATCAGGTCATTTTGTCTACTTTACTTACAGAATTGCAGCTTTTAAACTTTCTACTAAGACAAAAAGGCAGATTCACCAGTGTGCTTCAGCCACTCATCTGAGATGAAGTAGCTGTAAACCCCGTTTACACATGCTTTGCATCACAGTGTAAAGCAGCCAGCTGTATTGGTGAAGCTAGTGCAAAACTTTTCATTAAATATATATATATATATATATATATATAACCCAATTCTTCAAGATGAGTGCCCTCATCTCCCATTGACTTTATCCTCCAGTCCTGCGAGGTACTGGGTATATTCAACTCCATTGTGGTCAAAGGAAGTTAAAATTCAGCACCTCACGTATTGAGGGCCATAAATTCCAAGCCCTTCATGAATCTCATTCATAATGATGAAATGAAAATTAAGAGAGTCACCTGCAGCAATTAGACCCTGGTTGGAAAGCTTCAAATGGAGCATCATCTCTTTGATAAATGTCAATTTGTCGAAATCAAAATGTTCCACAGGAACATGTCAATTTCAACAAAACCTGCCATGGAAACCTGCCTACTTTCCTGCTAGCTCGCCTTCCTGCCAACCTCATCAGCAGCCTGCCTGACAAAACTGGGGCTCCCTGGCATCCCAAGCTTCCTGGCAGTCATGCTTAGCAGGCTGCTGGAGAGTCCAGGTGAGCTGCCATGAAACCAGAGTTCCCAGGGCTTCCGGGCTCCCAGCTCCTCAGCTGGTGGGCAGATGTGGAACCAACACTCCCAGGACTCTTAGGGCTTCCATGGCAGCTTGCCAGGTGGACTTATGTGGAGCCGGGTCTCCCAGGGAACCTGGGGATCTTATTTTGGTTTTGGAAATATTCCTGCTGCCAAAATATTTTGGTGTTTCCACAACGAAACATTGGGGAATTTCACTTCTGCAAAAAATTTTTTGAGGTTTTGGCTTTTTGTCCCAGTTTGGGACTAAACATTTCTCCCCAAATCTCATAGTTTTTCATGGAAGGGAAATTCAGTTTCTTCCCTGCTCTATTGGTAATGCTCTGTTGGAAGGTGCAGCTCGGCAGATGACATTAGAAGGAAAAGAGAAAACACTCATAGGGTGCTGGCTATGAAATTGCACCATTGGTGTCGCCACAGGTATCCAAACCATCCACAAGAGCGTCACAGTTTAATTCATGCGGAATATTTACCTTTATGGGCTCATCCTCCCATTTTACTTAAAGTTGTTTGTAAATTGTGCTAAAATTGTTCAGCCAACTGAAAACAAATGTGTGAAAACAATGGAATAAAAACAAAACATCTTTGTAAATACAGTTAATTGCATTAGGCCAGGGGTGGCCAACCTGAGCCTGAGAAAGAGCCAGAATTTACCAATGTACATTGCCAAAGAGCCACAGTAATACATCAGCAGACCCCCACCCCCACCCCCGGCCGCTTCCAGTGCCACCCACCCACCGGCAGCCCTGCCGATCAGCGCCTCCCCCTCCCTCCCTCCACACACTTCCTGATCAGCTGTTTCGTGGCGTGCAGGAGGCTCTGTAGGGGTGGGAGAGGAGCGATGGCATGGCAGGCTCAGGGGAGGGGATGGAGTGGGGGCAGGGCTTGTGGTAGAGCCAGGGGTTGAGCAGTGAGCACCCCCCCAGCACATTGGAAAGTTGGCACCTGTAGCTCCGGCCCCGGAGTTGGTGCCTGTATAAGGAGCCGCATATTAACTTCTGAAGAGCTGCATATGGCTCCAGAGCCACAGGTTGGCCACCCCTGCACTAGGCTGTAGAATCATGAGGCTTCATTGCATTGTATATATCAAATACTCAGGGGTACTCCTGGTGCCTGAACTTTTCCTCCATTCTTTTTAAAAACATCATCCATTTTTGCTAAGCAACTTGTTAGGACAGGCAGCATGGAGTTAGGATCCCACTTCCTTTCCTACCCTTTTAGCAGTTTGTTTTGACTTTCACGTATCCAGAGGATTTTCTGACCGCCACCTTCTGACAGATGTTCAGCTGCTGTGAGTTCAGATGTGAATTGGGATACCTATCACAGTACATATGAAAATCATTCTAAGAAATCAGCAACTCCTCTGATTCTTGTTTACAGTGGGATTTGGTAAACATTCAGCCTCTGAAAATCAGAATTGCTATTTAGGTGCTGAAATATGGACTTAAGAGCCTAATTGTAGGCATCCGCTTTTGAAAAGCTTGGCCCAGTGTTATATTCCAAGCACTGATAGCGGCAAGCTGAGTTGCCTTGGGCAAGTCACAACACTGCTGTGCGTTAGATTCTCCTGTGTAAATCAGGGATAATGATATTCACCCACTTGTATGAAGTGCTTTGAGATGCACAGATGAAAGTATAAATAGGGGTAAGTCGAAGTAAGCTGACCTAAGATACGCAACTTCAGCTATGCTATTCTCATAGCTGAAGTTGCGTATCTTAGGTCGATTCTCCCCCCTCCGCCCCCCCCCCCCCCCCGCCCCGCAGTGTAGACCAGGCCTAAATGCTGAAATTGCCAATGGAATTTCCAATGTAAATGCCATGGGGTTGGCTAGGGATGATGCTTTGTTCCACCCCATATCCCTGCCAGCTGATTCCTTGTACCCCAAAACATCAACCACGCAATGTTTGGGTAGAATGGTATATGTAGAGGATTGAAGGAAGGTGGAAACAATGCTGATTTGACTGCATTTTCCAGTCAGTCAGTTTTATACCTCTGTACCTAAACTAGAGGGATAATATATCCTTAATCTGAGGGAAAAGAAACAGACACAATTTCCCACATCAGTGGCTTAGGCATTGCTACTCACACACTAAATAGACCAGCTTCTTCTTCCATTTCAGTATTTCTGGTACCATCATGTCTTCACTAAACAGTATGAAATCAAATAATTCTGAATCATAGAAAAACGAAGTCATACATACAATGGCTGATTTATAATTCATTTAATCTTTACATGCAGTATGACTGTGATAGCCTCTTACTAACAAAGCACTAAAAAAACCCATAGGACATTAACAACTGCTCCGCTAAATAATTAAATAAATAAATCAAAACAGAGCTTGGTGACTCTGACCTCTGAGTTTGGAACATAATATTCTGAGAGACTGTGTGAGTAGGGTTATGTGCCATTGGATTGTGATTTAAATTTAATGTATGAATAATTGTTCAGTAATGATCAGCCTATTACGTCTCAAGTTCAATAGAAATTGTGATGATACTGACCATTCTGGCTGAGGTATAACAACTTAGTAGTAGTGCGTGGCCCATTATATACAGTAGCTGTTAAAGCTCAGCATGTTTTTTGTAAATTGCTTTTTTAATGCATTTTATTGGTTCATCCTGCAACTTTGCTACACCAAAATGAGCCTCAGACAGTGCACTGGTAAAAAAAGAAAATATGAATTGTAAGTACCTGAAAACTACAGTATGCTTCATGTGAAATGTTTCCATTTCTCCTGCATATTATTCTCCTCCTAATATTTTGATTTACCACAGGCAGTTTTCTGGGGGTTATTTGTTTTCTAATTTTCTTTACATATAGTTGTTAGCAGCCTTTCAAGTCTAAGTTAAAAGCACATTTTGGAAGCTGTAATATAATGCATTATAGTCATTTGCTTGAAAAAAAATGAGTTTTATGATATTTACTTTATCTAATTTTATATTGGGAACCACTGCATGTTTATTTTGCATTGACAAGAGGATTAATAAAATAATACCTTTGGAAAAACTGTTTGCAGTGTTGTTATAGCTGTGTTGGTCTAGTATATTAGAGAGACAAGATGGGTGAGGTAATATCTTTTACAGGACCAACTTGTGTAGGTGAAGGAGACAGGTTTTTGAGCTATACAGAGCTCTTATTCAGGTCACTTGTGTGGCTCCATTCATTTCTATCAGGTCTTAAACAAATGTTTTTTCTACCACAAGGTGGGTAATGAAGGAGTCCATTTTGTCACCCCAACTATTGAATACCAAGCTATTAAGAGAATAAGGAGGAAACAGGGATTGAGGTGCATGCACTACATTGATGACACCCACCTCTGCATTTCCTGGCTATGAACAACACAGTCTTTATGAAACAGGGTAAAGGGTTTAGGTCACGTGGCTGAGGCTCAATCCAGACAAGAACAAAATGATGTTAGGGGTGGCAAGAACAAAAATTGGTTAAGGTGCTATCTACCACTTGCAGTTCAGGTTCCTAATCTTGGAGTTTTGTTAGATTTTGTCTGCTCTTGGAAGCTTCTAAAGTAGCAACCAGCCAAACACCCCTCCATCCCACCCCACCTAGGGTGACCAGACAGCAAATATGAAAAATTGGGACAGAGGGTGGGAGGCAATAGGAGCCTATATAAGAAAAAAGACCCCAAATCGGGACTGTCCCTATAAAATCAGGACATCTAGTCACCCTAACCCCACCCCAGATACCCCATCTCATTGTTTGATCTCCATTTGATTACAAGAGCACTTTTCTACCATCATCCATGTCTTAGAATCATAGGGTTAGAAGGGACCACAAGGGTCATCTATTCCAGGGGTTCTCAACCTTTTTCCTTCTTTCTGAGGCCCCCACCCCAAATGCTATGAAAACTCCACAGCCCACCTGTGCCACAACAACTGTTTTTCTGCATATAAAAGCCAGGGCTGGCATTAGTGGGTAGCAAGCAGGGCAATTGCATGGGGCCCCACGCCACAGGGTGCCTCGCAAAGCTAAATTACTCAGGCTTCTGCTTCAGACCCAGGTGGCAGGGCTCCGGGCTTCAGCCCTGCACAACAGGAGTTTAACTTTCTACCTGGGCCCCTGTAAGTCAAATGCCGGCCCCGCTTGGCAGACCCCCTAATTTCTGGAGATAATTCGTGATTTAGATTGCTTCCTTCTAGTGCACCCTGGGGCATGACCCACCAGGGAAGAGAAAGCAGGAGAAAGGGCCAAAACCCAGTCCCATCCCCATAATCCCTGTCAATAGAGTTGGCCACCTGCAAAGAGGGGATCGTGCTGAGTCATCCCAAAAGATGGCACAGCATGAATGGTTATTATTTGTGTTATAATGAATTTCCTAAATAGGAGCTGCAATCCCTCCCGATGCTTCCCGTTGAGCCCGTGCAGCTCCTCACAACCCCAGCGCAGCTCTGGCCCATACTATCCTCTTAGCAGTCTGCCAGACTGAACTTGTATGAAATGTTATTCAGAAGTGGTTGATGTTTGTATCCTCCAGAAATTCTGGCACCCCAGCAGAGTGCACAAAAACAAGGCAGCTTTCACCAGCTTTCTGGCTGCAGATGATCTGTAACTACCCGCGGTTAGCCTAAACATACTGGGTGGGATGCTGGTCTTAGTGCACTGCTTTAAACCATCGCTGTAGAATACTTTAGTGTTTTCTCTAAGGGCTGAACAGGCTGACAAACAGAAACAATAAAATCCCTACCCTAGACTCCCTTATATTTAATGAGTGTCAGTGGGTCAAAGCCAGAGACTTTGCCTCAAACCTACTTGCCAAAGTGAGTCTCAGTAGGTAAACTTATGTTGGTGTACATACACATTGGACTGGGGGGGGGGTACAAAAGGTATAAGATATAGCAATTCAGACTCACCTCACGTCTGTCTCTAACTGAGTGTGTTGGGAGTGCTGTGGAGGCGCAGAGGCAAATGATCAGTGCTCTGACCTTATATGAACATCCCCTCCCACTCTCCCATCTCCGGAGAAATACATATCTAATAGCTTTTCACTATTGGGTATACCCACTGCACAGTTGTACTGTACCTGATTTTTAATCTTGAACTATAAAATAGTGACAGAGGATTGTACTTATTTCTACTTGGATTATGCTTTATCAAATAAATAAATAAAGTGCTATATAAGCACTGAAAAGTGTTATCATGCGTTTTCCCCATAATATAGTAACACATCTGTATAGCACTACTTTCTCCTGACAGCACCTGCTCTTTACACTAAGCCAATCCCTGTAGTGACAAAGAATGTTCTCTGCTTTACTTTTGAAACCCTTTACCGGTTTCTATGACTTTTGTTTACTTTTCCCCTGAAGTATGAATGCAAGATGTGTTTTCATACAAAGGCTCACTGGTGGATTTTACCTAATAGGAACAATTTTGTTTTCTTAATGTGTAATTCTGATTTACAAACAATCAATCAGTGGAGAGTTTATTTTCTTACCTACCTTTGGTCCCCTGTGAAACAGTATAATTAGAGATGTATTGTTAAAATGTAAATGGGTTGACAGTCAAACATGCAGCATGCATTATTTATGAAAGCGTCTATAATTGGGTCTTAAAATGACTTTTCATATAAAAAAGGACAAAATACTGCCCTCAGTTGCACTGATGCAACCCTGTTGACTTCAGTGCAGTTTTCAATGGTGTAATTGAGGGCAAAGTTTGTCCCAGAATTTTAAAAGCATTTAAGCAATCCATATTTAATAGCATTTGAGGCCAAAGTCTGAGGACAATTACCATAGTTCAAATTAGAAAGAATTTCATGGAATTCAATGGAGTTACTCTTGATTTACTCCAGAGTAATTGCAAGAATTTGGCCCAGAATAAGCATGAAGGATTTGGCTCATGTCAAAGAAGTGGGATAGTCCTAATGCAGATATGAAACATGATTTTCTGGAGAAAAAAAATGGTTAATGGCCCGATCTTGCAATCCTTACTCCGGCAAGGCTCCTTGTCTTATTCCATATCCACCTGCACAGATCATATTTTACATACACCTATGCAAAAAAAAAAAAAAAATACCCCTCAGGTTTCTTGCACACGAATGTATAGAAACAATGGCATACCGAGAACTTATCTAATGAACAAGAATTTCTAGTCATCTTACATATGCATGTGTATGCTTTGCCAGTGGGACATTGGGTGATTGTTCTTATACTTTTTAAATCAGTGGGAATGTTCATAGGTATATTTTTAAAATCTGTTTACCTCTACCAGATGAAAACAGATTTTCCACCAGACTCCAAAAGGCATGTCTATGTCCTAAGGTCCATCATAACTCTGGTCCAAAAGTCAGTGAAGCCAATGGAAAGACTTTAATGGACTCTGGATTGGACCTTATATCCTTGTCAATTTTCAAGTTTCTACTATCCTTTGCTGAGGCACAAAAGCTAATCAAAAAAGGTCACCAAAAAGTACTCTATTCATACTAAAAAAAAGTCTGAGTTCTGAACCATCTTTACTTAAATTTTCACCCCAAAATTGCTACTGGGCTGAGAACAAATATGGAATATTTCAGCCTGCTAGGTAAAAGTTTGACAAGATTTGACAAATCTGAAAAAGGTCTCTGGAGTGGAGATTATTTTGCAAACTCAACTGTAGGTGCATCTTTATTCACCTCCTATTACATAGCAGTTATGCAGATTGCTTTATTTACTTTGTGAAGTTAACAGTGATTACTCCTTCCTATCTGTAAGGTTTTGAACATCCACATATTGTAGTCAACATTAAGAAGTCTTCCTGTTTCTACAATTTAAAAAAAAAAATAAGTAAGGATTTGATAGGAAGAGTGCTTTAAGTTGTCATCTCTTTAATGATAAGAAACATAGAGGTCATGGGAAACCGGTGGCAAAGGGTTTGTCATGAAACCAAATAGGTACATTTGAGAATTAAATCACCTTTAAATGTTCAGTGGATTATTTAAAATAAGTTTCCATTAGCATTGGACAATTGTGCAAATATTTCTTCAGTGAATGGGGGCCATTGTATATCTAGTTATTGCAGACTTCACTCACACTTTGGGTATGTCTATATTGCAGTAAAACACCCATGGCTGGCCCATGTTAGTTGACACATATGTGGGGCTTGAGCTGTGGGACTGTTAAATTGCAGTCAGGCTTGGGCTGAAGCCCGGATTCTGGGACCCTCCTCATTCATGGGGTCCCAAAGCCCAGATTCCAGCCTGAGCCTGACCATCTAGACTGCAATTTTATAGCTCCATGGCCCGAGCCCCATGATCCGGAATTAGCTGACATGGGCCAGTCCCGGATGTTTTATTGCAGCATAGACATACCCTTGTCTCAAAAATTACTTAGGTTACCATTTAAAAAAAAAGGAGGCAAGTGTTTAATAAAACTAGAAATATTTATACACATAATATTGATTCTGATTTGCCACTAATCAGTGGGACAAGACAGAACTATAACAAGTAAAATATGGGGATGCTGATATGTACCCAATACTGTTCTATCTTACAAAGAACATTTTTATTTTTAAGCTTTTCAAAGTGTTCTTTTTGCCTGAGGGAAACGATGAATTTGATTATTTTAAAATAAGGGGCTAATATTAGCAAAGTATTGTGCAAAGAGTCTCTTTGCATGCTTCTCCATTAAGCTCTGCCAATACATCTTAGTCCTGACCTACAATGTTTTGCTTTTCCAGTTATTTTTATTCATTAATTACGCTTTTCAGATGTTTCTATTACTGTAGTTATAGAACTTTCTGGATCATAGACTCTCAGACTGCAGAAAGGCTTTGCAATATGCAGAAAATTCATGTAACATCAGGCATACACATACTTGAAGAATCTGTTAATCTACTTTTTAATGATCACTGCTATTTACTATATTATTTTACATCACAATTCTGCTCAATGCTTTACAGGTGGATTAAAAAGGCAAATTCCCTCCTCAAAGGGCTGCGAGTCTGAACAGACAAAGAGTAGCCAAAAGATGGCATGGAATGAAACAAAAAGCAGAAGTGTTTTTCTAGGTTTACTTCAATATTTATTATTTACTAATTACTTCCTTCAGGTTAAGGCTTTTATGGCAGTAGAAAAGATGGGATCTGACACTGATAAAGAGAACAACAATTTCTAATAGCAACCATTGGCCAAAAGGAGTGGTGTGGCATGGAAAAAGCATGAGATCGTTTTTATCATGAATCTGTCTTGTGATCAGTGAAGATTCTATTTGCCAAGGAAGGAAGGATTCAATTGATTATGGGCCTTTCATTTTGTAAATGTGTGCTTTGGGCCGTGAATTCCAAAATGGTGCTCCAGTAGTTTATTCTAGAGTGAAACATTGCTCTGGATCCAGGAACCTGACCTAAAATCTGGCATTTCATTTCTAAATACAAAAAAGTAGAAGTAAGAAGCTTGTAGGGTATAGAGCAGAGTGGCTAGAGACTCTAGGAGATACTACGGAGGAGTAGTCAGAGTAAAGGTAGTTCTGGGACACAGCTGTTGTCTTATTAATGATATTTCCTGTTTTGCTTTGGAATAGTTCTATTCTTTTTTTATTCTATTACCATTGAAACATAAAATTACCCTACCGTGTTCCTTCATTCATTCATGGGGCACTTATGCTGCCTTCACACTGGCATGCCCCAACCCTTTATACTATGTTTGTAATGCTTTGTGGTACATTGAGCGAGACAACACAGGGAGTAAGGAATGAGGAATAGCACCGGAAGGTAGAGAGACATGTATTAACTGTGTTTTAGTCCCAATTCATGTAGAATAGACCAAGTCATATTTATTTCATAATCCTACTGCCTGGGACCAAAATTGCTCAGAAAACTGCCCAAAATACAAATAGAATTATCCTCGGGGCATCATGTAAATTAAAAACCACAAGTAATGAAAACTGGCATGTTATAAATTGCATCATAAAGCTAGCTCAAACCTAATCAGAAAATGGCCTTTTAGAAATACACCAAGGGGGATGGTTGATTTGTTGTAAACAAGAAAATTAGCACATCAAAAAAGGGCTTCAGATTGCTTACAGCATAGGTGAGGCTTTCAAGCATGTGCTTAACATCGTAGAACGGAATAGAAAAGGAGAGTTCTCAGCTACACAGGCACATGAAAGTATGCCTCACACCCAAGAATAATATTTCTTTGTTCTGTGCAGAGTAAAAAAGATAAAGGGAATATTATCTGCATGTTAGATGTAATTGGAAAATAATGATAACCTTTGGACAAAAAGAGCAATAATTCAATGAATAATGTTTTTTACTTCTATGGCAACTTCCACCCAACAATGAGGAATTGGGAGTGGAACCACCTGTCACTCATTTAGAAGTGAGTTATGTGAGCATTACAGTTAGAAGGGACTTTTTAAGTGAATCACTTAGTCCCCCCCCCCCCTTACACTGTGGCAGGATTGATTTATTTACCACTGTGGGCTAGATTTTCTAAAACGTGCTCAGCACCCACTATTAGGGCTAGGTTTTCAAAGGAGCTCAGCTCCCGTTTAATAAGCACCTAAATAAGCTAGCCAAAGTTTTTAAACGTGGTCAGTGCCCACTGCACTCAATTCAAGTTGCTAGTTGCAGAGCCCTTTTTGAAAAAATGTAGCCGTAAAACATCTTAAATATCTTTCATGTTAATAATTCCACAGCCTTTCACAGGCTCTCATTCCATTACCAATTATGTACAATGTGTTTCCTAATATTTAATCAAGATTTATCTCACTGCAGCTTAAATTCATGTGCTTGCTAATTAGTGAGAATAAATGGATCACTTTCCTCTTTAGAACATCCTTTTATGTAGTTATAAATGAATATTAACATCTCTCCCAGGGATGGATTAAGTCTGATGAGGGGCCCAGAGCATAGTTTTGAGGGCCCATCTTTGCATATGCAATTCCTTCAATTTACTCTTTATTACCACCCATGCCTGATGCCAAACACTCTATTGTTAAATTACCTTGGTTATTTCAGTACCAGTTTTTAAATGCGATACACCAATTGTAAAGCTGAATGAAAGTTAAAACGAACACGCACCCATTTTAAATTTCGGCACATAACCGGTAGCAACACACATAAGGATGCTATGGCTTTAATTACCTGTTGGAGTGGAATTCAGTTACATTTGCTGGCAAGCTGGATGAGGCAATGTCCAAATCTTGGTGCGCCAAATGGTACTCTAAGGCCAAAGGGCTCTTCGGGGGTTTGCTCTCCCAGGGGGTCACAACCTTTCAAGAGTGGTGTGCCAGATTGTATTTGTTAAACTCAAAATAAAAGGTTAAGAATTCCAATAGACAATATTCCAGCAAAATAATTATACAAATACATTGTAATGCTATTAGAACAGCATGCTATTAATATTTTATTGGAACTAGTAAATTCAAGTTGGAAGATAAACTCATGAGAAATGAATGGACATCTAATTTTCCTTTCTCACTGCTTGAGGTGTTGACACTCACTTGCAGTTCCCCCCCCCTCCACCCCCGAACAGCACTGCGCAGCACATAGTCAAGTTAACGAATGAAAGCACATCAATTGCTAATCGCTTTATGTTGCATAAGTATGTGATTAAGCACCTGATTAAAAGCGTGTCACTGTATGTTGAAACATAGCAACAGTCTAGCTCCAATGTATTTATATGTAAACAAAAAGTTTCTAAATTAAATGCATGGCATGACTGTAAACAGAGAGAAAATAAACTGAAGTGCATCTGCCCTTCCCCCATCAATTCAGACCCCCCCAGCCCACATCAGTTCTGACCTCTAGGTTCCACCCCCCTCCCTCTCCCTGCTCCCCTGCCTCCCCTCTGCTTTTACTGGGGTTCTACTCCCTCCTCTCTGAGGCTGGGGGGAGGGGGTTGCAGCTGGGTCCCACCTCGCCCTTCCAAGTGGGGGACAGGGCAGCTGCAGGGGTTCTTCACCACCCCATCCCTTTCCTAGGCCAGGTGTTACAGGCAGGAAGGGCCAACCATCTCACAGGAGGGGAAGGTGGAAGAGGTAGTAGAAGTGCCCTGAGTTGCAGGGCTTTTTCTGCTTCCTATTCCCCTCTAAT